>NC_141878.1:249883006-251133006 GCF_056163025.1 Triticum urartu | reverse complement strand
GCAATTGCTAGTTCAGAACCAGGGCAACAACAACAACAACAACCCACCACCAGTGGCCAACCTAGCCCGTTTCCTAAGGTTACGGCCGCCGGTATTTTCCAGTAGCACCGAGCCTATAGTTGCTGATGATTGGCTACGCCGTATTGGAAGGGAGTTGACCACCGCAGGTTGCACAGATGCTGAGAGGGTGCGCTTTGCCGCACATCAATTGGATGGACCAGCAGCCTCATGGTGGGAGAATTACACAGCCACTTTTCCTGTAGCCAATGTCACTTGGGACCAGTTTCAGCAAGCTTTCCGCACCGCCCATGTCTCAACTGGAGCTATGCAGATGAAGAAGTGGGAGTTTCGCAATCTACGCCAGGGGAACCGTACTGTGGCTCAGTACGTGGATGAGTTTAGCAAGTTATCACGCTATGCCCCTGATGATGTGGCCACAGATGCCGCGAAGCAGGAGAAGTTTATGGAAGGGCTGAATGATGAGATGAGCATGCAGTTGATGGTAGCAACCTTCAACAACTACCAGGAGTTGGTAGATAAGGCTCTTATGATTAAAGGGAAACAACAGCAGATTGAGAGCCGCAAGAGAAAGTATGGACAAGGGAAGTATAACTCAGGAGCTCAGCAGAAGCCTCGCCTAACCCCGAACTCGGGAGGACCTGTTCATAACCATGGAGGTCACAACAACACTAGAGGAGGATCACATAACCACAGTGGTGCTAAGAATGGGAATGGGAATGAAGCTAACAACAATCGGAACCGCTCCAACCCGTCCACTCCTGCCAAAAGAGACTTAAGTCGGGTTACCTGTTTTAAGTGCGGGAAGACAGGGCACTATGCCAATGATTGCCCCGAAGGAAGGAATGGAAACGGAAATGGAAGCGCTGGGAAGAAGCCCAATCCATTCAACAAAGGACAAGTGAACCACATTAACGTGGAGGAGGTTGAAGAGCAGCCGGACGGGGTAATAGGTAAGTTTTTGGTTAAGTCATTTACCGCTCTTGTTCTTTTTGATACTGGTGCATCGCAATCATACATATCAAGGGGATTCGTGGATAAGTTTAAACTACCAACCCAAACCCTTAGGACCCCTCTTTTAGTGAGTTCACCCGGAGCAGAATATATGGCTAGCCGATGGTGTGACCAGATACCCTTAACCATTGGCACACATGTGTTTCCGTCCGACCTAATTATCTTGGGGTCGCAAGGAATGGATGTGATATTGGGTATGGACTGGATGTCAAAGTATGGAGGAAGCATTGACTGTGCGAGTAAGTCAATTTATCTCACCACCCCGGAGGGAAAAAGGATTAAGTATGTGTCTAGGCATGTGCCAAAAAGGAGCCAAGTGAATGCCCTTATGGGAGTTGTTTAGGAGGAAGTGCCGGTAGTAAAGGATTACCCGGATGTTTTCCCAGAGGAGTTACCAGGCATGCCGCCGGACAGAGACATTGAGTTTTTGATAGAGCTGTTGCCATGTACAGGACCAATATCCAAGAGACCCTATCGGATGCCCGCAAATGATCTGGAAGAAATTAAGAAACAGATCAAGGAGTTATTGGAGAAAGGATACATCCGAAGAAGTTCATCACCTTGGGGAGACCCAGTACTTTTGGTTGAGAAGAAAGATAAATCCCTAAGGATGGTTGTTGATTATCGAGCCTTGAATGAAGTGACGATAAAGAACAAGTACCCACTGCCGATGATCCATGATCTGTTTGATCAGTTGCAAGGAGCTAAAGTGTTCTCAAAGATAGATTTACGATCAGGGTATCATCAGTTGAAGATACGAGAGAAGGACATACCAAAGACAGTGTTCACAACGCGATATGGATTATACGAGTACACGGTCATGTTGTTTGGACTGACTAACGCCCCTGCCTATTTCATGAGCATGATGAACAAGGTGTTCATGGAGTATTTGGACAAGTTTGTTGTGGTGTTTATTGATGATATCATGGTATACTCGAAGAACGAGGAGAGCACAAAGAGCATTTGCGTTTAGTTCTCGAGAAGCTCAGGGAACACCAGTTGTATGCTAAGTTTAGCAAATGCGAGTTTTGGCTGAAGGAAGTCGGATTCCTTGGACATGTTATATCAGGAGAAGGTATAGTAGTAGACCCAAGCAAGGTTCAGTCAGTCACTGAATGGTTGGCACTCACCTCAGTTAGCGAGATCCGCAGTTTTCTTGGACTCGTAGGATACTACCGGAGATTCATTGAGAATTTTTCCAAGATTGCAAAACCAATGACTGAACTGTTGAGGAAGGATACCAAGTTTAAATGGACAGAAGATTGTGAAGCAAGTTTCCAGGAGTTGAAGAAACGTTTGACTACAGCCCCAGTGCTAGTACTGCCAGATATACATAAGGAGTTCCAAGTGTATTGCGACGCCTCTCGCTTAGGACTTGGATGTGTGCTTATGCAGGATGGAAGAGTTGTTTCATATGCCTCATGACAACTAAAACCTCATGAGTTGAATTATGCTATGCATGATTTGGAGCTAGCAGCCGTAGTGCATGCGTTGAAGACTTGGAGACATTACCTTATTGGAAACCGTTGTGATGTGTACACGGATCACAAGAGTTTGAAGTACATCTTCACCCAGAAGGAGCTGAACCTTAGGCAGAGGAGATGGTTGGAGATTATAAAGGATTATGACATGAAGCTACACTATCATCCAGGAAAGGCCAATTCATAGCAGACGCATTGAGTCGGAAGAGTTATGCTAATATCCTTGAAAGTAAAGGACTGCCGAAGGAATTAGCAAAGGACATCATGGAACTTCGATTAGAGATTGTACCTAGAAGGTTCATTGCCACAATGGAGGTTCAGTCGACATTGCTGGACAAGATTCGGGAAGTTCAGAAAGATGATAAAGAGATTGCCGAGATAAAGGAGAAGATGGGCAAAGGAAAGGCCAAAGGTTTTCGTGAGGATGAGCACGATACCCTATGGTTTGAGGACCGGGTTTATGTGCCCAACAACCAGGAGATCAGGAAGTTAATACTTCAAGAGGCCCATGACTCACCATACTCGATACACCCCGGAAACACCAAGGTGTATTTGGATCTGAAGGAACATTTCTGGTGGACAGGTATGAAGAAGGATATTGCCGAGTATGTAGCCGTATGTGATGTGTGTCAGAGAGTTAAGGCAGAACATCAGAAGCCAGTAGGACTATTACAGCCTATGCCGATACCCGAATGGAAGTGGGATAAACTTGGCATGGACTTTATTACCGGATTACCCAGGACTAAAGCAGGATATGATTCCATATGGGTAGTAGTTGATCGTTTGACCAAAGTAGCTCACTTCATCCCAGTGAAAACCACCTATACAAGTGCAAAGTTGGCCAAGATCTATATGTCCAGGATCGTATGTCTGCATGGAGTTCGGAGGACCATCATATCGGATCGAGGAACACAGTTTACTTCAAAGTTTTGGCATCAGTTACACCAGACTCTGGGAACGAGATTGGAGTTCAGTATTGCGTTTCACCCGCAGACAGACGGACAAACTGAGAGAGTCAATCAAATTTTGGAGGACATGTTGAGAGCCTGTGCGCTAGATTATGGATCTAGTTGGGATGACAATTTGCTGTATGCAGAGTTCTCATACAACAATGGCTACCAAGCCAGTTTGAAGATGGCACCGTTTGAAGCCCTATATGGACACGGGTGCAGAACACCATTGATGTGGGATGAGGTAGTAGACCGACAGTTTTTTGGACCAGACTTGATTAAAGAATCTGAGGAGAAGGTAAAACTGATCCGAGACCAACTAAAGATTGCTCAGTCCAGGCAGAAGAGTTATGCAGACTCAAAACGCAAGGAGGTAACCTATGAAATTGGAGACGGAGCATATCTACGAGTATCGCCCTTGCGAGGAGTGAAACATTTTGGAGTTAAAGGAAAGTTAGCCCCGAGATTTGTAGGACCGTATCGCATTTTGGAACGGATGGGAGAAGTTGCCTACAAGTTGGAGTTACCTGAGGGATTGTCAGGAGTCCACGATGTGTTCCACGTTTCACAGCTGAAGAAGTGTCATGCCGAGATGGCTGATATACCATTAAGAGATACAGTACCCCTAGAGGCGATTCAGTTGGACAGTGATTTGACTTAAGAGGAGAAGCCAGTTAAGATTCTTGAGTTTGCCAACAGAGTCACCCGCAGTAAGGTTATCAAGTTTTGCAAGGTTCAGTGGAGCCACCATACCGAGGATGAAGCCACCTGGGAACGAGAGGATGATCTCCGCAAGGACCACCCATACCTATTTTCTAGCCAACCCGAATCTCGAGGGCGAGATTCATCTTAAGGGGAGTAGGTTTGTAACATCCCAAATTTTCAATTTGGAATGTTATACATAGATCATCCATGCATATCATGATTTATTGCATTTCTGTTCCGCAATCCTCGAAATCCTAAGCAACTCAAGGACCCACGGAGAGAGTTGGGGATTTTCCTGTTTTCATATTTGATTTTTATCAAATAATGAAACGAGGATTTTGATTTTAATAATTTTCTCTCCGAAATATTTCATATTAATCAAATGAGTGGAGATAATATGACTTCTCCAAAATAATTGGAATATTGGAGGAAAAATATTAAAATCATTTATTGGATTTTATTTGGTTTTATTCGGATTTTATTTGCATTAGAAAAATTGCACGTTTTCAAAATTGCGTTTTAGGGCCAAGAAAATGTTCAACTCGTCCTAAATATTTTATTTAGACGGTGAAAATTTGTTTTGGCATTTTTAGATTTTTACTTATTTTTCTAGGATTTTTCTTCTGTCGGCGGAAATATTAAAAAAAAAATATCTCACGCCCGACTGGGCCGAAGACCCAGCCGAGCCAGGCCGGCCCGAGCCGACACCGCCTCCCGCGCGCGCGCCGCCGCCGACCCGGACTCCAAGTCCGAGCCGGACTCCCCCCCCCCCCCCCCCGCCGCCGCCGCCTTGCCCCTTCCCCAAGCAGTCACCGCCCCCTCCCCTTTAAATACCGCCCCCCCCCTTGGAGCCCAAGTCGTCGCCGCCCGCAGCCGCTCGCGCCGCCGCCGCCGCAGCCCCGCCGCCTCCCGCCGCCGCAGCCTCCCGCTGCCGCTGCCGCAGCCCCGCCACCCCACGCCGCCCCGTCGAAGCCCCGCCGGAGCCGAGCCAAGGTAGCCTCCGCACCGCCCCGGTTTTCTAAAGAAAAACCGTTCGGGTTTTTTTAGAAACCCTAGTTTTCGTTTTTTTCTAAATAGATCGGGTTTTCTCCGGTTTATTTATTTAGCGAGCGTTCGCTCGTTCGTTCGTTTTAACAAACACGTTCTCCGTTTAGATCTAGATAACGAACGTTCGTTCGTTAATTTGTTCGTTGTTTTTCTTTTTCTCGGTTTTATTCCGCGATTTTTCTGATCGTGATTTCGGATCCGATCTTAATTTCTGTTTTTCTTCTCGCTCGTTTATCGGAATCAGGCGATTCAAGCGCCTGGAGTTTCGTCTCAAAACCCTCTTTCCGTTTAATCAACTCAAACAAGTTTTTGTTACTGTAAAATTTGGCTTAGTTTCAGATTAGTAAATGAAGCTTCCTTCTTTCGCCGTTTGATTTGATTCTTTTTGCATACCGGAGTTCTTAAATTGAACTTTCTGGTCAACCTCTCTTATTTGAGTTTTGTTCGTGCATCGTTGCTTGTTACTTATGTATGTTATTGTTTGCTTGCGATAGAATTCCCTGAGTGCGAAGCGTGTTACTACGAGTCTCTAGGATTCGCGATTCGTCAGCAAGGCAAGTAACACTTTGATCATATCCCATTATTACCTAGTTTTTATGCATTAGTTCCAATCCTCAAACATTTCATGATTAGGATGTCATTAACTTGTGGGTTGGGAAGTAGTTGTTGAGGTAGAACCTATTGCCCAGTTACATTCAAACCCTTGGGAGTTACTTCTACTTATTGCTTATATTTCTATGCTATGCTCGTAGATGTGGTTTGGGTTTGAGTGAAATTCATGACAGATGTGAGATTGTTAATTAATGGTTCAACTTAAGGTGGCAACTTAATCAAACAACTGGGTGGATTGAGGCACCTAGGGAACCCAATGTTGTCTGTATTTTTTTTGGAAATCCCGGGGTACCCGTGTGATCTTCCTATGGACCGCCACCCAGGCTAAAAGGGAACTGAGATGATTCATGCTAGAAACTTCCGTGTGCAGCCACAAGCTATTATGGGCTCTAGCATAGTTGAGTAAGTTACGTGAAGCTCTTGAAGAGGTAGATCAGCAGGTAGTGGGTTTTTGGTAGGTTTGGTATGGTCTACCCGGAGTAGAGAGTTAACGTTTCTGAAAGACTGTGTCTCGGTCATCCGTTTCTCAAACACCATACAACTGTCCACCAGCCATATATGCATGTAGTGATATCATTATTCTGTTTCTGCTCTACTATGTTATATTGCCAGCATATTCCATGTGCTAACCCGTTTTCGGGCTGCAACGTATTATGTTGCAGACTTTTCAGACGAGGAGTAAGGTTTGTTAGGTCGTTGCCGTGCAGCTCAGCTATGCCGTTGGAGTTGATGGACTCACTTTATCTTCCAAGCCTTCCGCTGTTATCGCATTAGATGGCCTTAAGCCATATTCGTGCAATAAGTTCTCTTCGGAGACATTCGATGTAATAAGTGTGTGATTGCTACTCTGTTATAAATCCTTCGAGTATTGTGTGTGTCAGCATTACCGATCCAGGGATGACACTGAAGCACAGAGACTTGACCATCTGAGGTCGGGTCGCTACAATGATACCAGCACCTAAAGCTCAAAAGCTGATGGGGGATGCCATCAAGTCTGGGGTTGCCCCTTCTAAGCCCAAGACTACACCCAAAGCTTTTCCTCCAACCCCCAATACTGCACCAAAGAGGAGCACAAGGAACATACCAGCTGCTGAAAAGAACAAGGCCCTAGTGCCTGAGATTGAAGAAGAAGATGCTGAAGCCCAAGTGCTTGGGAAGCTCAAGGCCAAGATCCTTGACCATGATGAAAATCATCCAGTGGCTGAGAACATGAAATTTAGAAAGGATGCAGGACTCAGATTGTGGAGACAATCAGATCCATATGCTATGAGGAGAAGGACTGCTGTGGATTATAGGTTTCCCACCAAGGAGCAGCAAGACTTCTATGAGACTATTCTGTTGGTCAAGAAACCCATAGTATGTGACATGAAGTGGGAAGACTGGAAGTACATCAACAACAATGAAGACCACTTCCCAGGAGTGCATGAAAGTTTCAGGCTGTGTGGAGTAGATGCTTTTGTGGTTCAGAAACTCACTAAGTGGAATGATGAGCTCATCATACAATTCTACTCTACAAGTCATTTCTATCCTTATGGAAGGATTGTATGGATGTCTGAAGGTACAAGGTACCAATCAACAGTTGCTGAGTGGGCCAAGCTGATTAATTCCCCTACAGAGCATGAGGATGACATATATGTCTATTCCAAGAGAAAGAAATATCACAACTCCATGGCTAACATGTATAAGGAGATTCCTGACAAAGCCTTGGAGACTCACAAGATGGGCTCTGTGTATTATCTATTGTCTAGACTGGCCACTATTAACACCATCTTGAGGCACACCTTGTTGCCCAAATCAGGAGATCACAGGATGATCAGAGGCCATTCCATCAATTTGCTGCAATTGTTTGATGTGCCCTAGAAGTTCAAAGTAATGAGTTTGATTGTTGATACAATCAAGAGAACAACCGCTGACCAAAAGAGATCATGTGCATATGCTCCACACATCCAGATGCTCATCAACTCCAAGATGGGCACAGGCACATACTTGTTGGACAAGGAACATCTTCCCTTAAGGCCTGACTTTGAGGAAAACACATTTGTCATGAATGCTGATCATCCCACATGTGTGGAGGCTCAAGAGAAGAGGGAGAAAGCAAAATATGAGAAGGCAGCAAAGATGCCAAGTGTTGAAGAGGCTTCACAAGTTTTCCTGAAGTCTAAGCAAGATCAACTTGGATGTCTTATTCAAGCAATTTTGAGGGTTGAGAAAGGACTGGCCACCCTGACTCAGAATTAAGAGAGCCTAGAGAGGATCATTGAGAAAAAGTTCTATGATCTTGACTTGAAGGTGAAAGAGATGCAGACAACTGTTGATCAGCTCCAGGAAGAAGTTCAAGAGAGGAAAGGGAAAGCTACTACAGATGCCTTTCAGAGAGTGCCTTGGGCATAGAGGTCTGCAGCAGTGCCTGTGACAGACACAAGAGCTACTACGTCAGCACCTACATCCACAACATCAGTATCTCCTCCAGTTGCAACTCCTCCAGCTCCAACAACTTCCACAGATGCATTCGTCCTTGGAGTCCTCTCAACGCTTCCTCCCGAAGATCAAGCCTAGAGAGACGCATAGAACTATGCATTTTTGAGCTTTTTGGTAACTTGTTGCCAAAGGGGGAGAGAGTGTATAGATCATAGGCTTCGATAGAGAGATTTGCTTCTTATTTGCTAATTATTTGATACTTATTTGTGTGCTTACATGGATGATACTCTATGTTTATGTGTGTGAGATACTTGTATGGTCATGTGTTTGATCATATCACTTTAATGCTTGTGCTTGAATGATGACATTATTTATCTCTCATACATGATCATTCACTTTGCCTTGGTGATGAGTACATATTTCATATTCTATCATTTTGAGCACCCACCAAGATGTATGTGACATGGAAGAGTAGCTCATGATCCTAATCGATTGTGCATTTCATTCAAAAGAAAATTTTAAATACTGCACAAATTTAGGGGGAGCTCTTGCTTATCACATACTTCTCAAAGCGACGATATATTTCACTCTTATTACCTTTTGTCAAAGATTTGATCTATATGTTGTCATCAATTATCAAAAAGGGGAGATTCAAAGTGCAACTAATCCCTGGGTGGTTTTGATAATTCTTAATAAGATATAGCTCATTGAACTAATACTCTTTCAAGATGATCATTTCATAAAGTTCAATGATTGGCATGGCATGGACTAGAGATGTGGCCTCTCAAAATGCTAAGGACATATATTGGCTCAAGCTCAAGACTCTATCTTTTCATTTTAGTGATCCAAGATCACATTGAGTCCATAGGAAAAGCCAATGCTATTAAAAGGGGATGAGGTGTTGCTTAATGGCTTGCTTGCTCAAAATTCTTAGTGATATGCTCCAAAAGCCCTCAACCACTTTCTCATATCCACATATGTCCCAAACCAAAAGTCAAACTCGGCCCCCCTGATTTGATCTATCCGGCGTCACCGAGTTCATTTGACATAGCCATAGCCAATAACCCTAATCAGTTCGGTCTCACCGATAGGGATCTCGATCTCACCGAGATGGGATTGAAAACTCTCTGTTTCCTTTTCGTAACATTTCTGTCTCACAGAAATGAGCGATCGGTCCCATCGAGTTTGCCTGACCAACTCTCTGTTTGCCTATTACAGATATTGGTCTCATCGAGATTACATTATGCCCTAACCCTAATGAAATCAGTCCCACCGAGTTGACATGTCGGTCCCACCAAAAATCCTAACGTTCACTGAACTAAATCGGTCTGACCGAGTTTAGCTATTTGGTCCCACCGAGTTCGGTAAATTGTGTGTAATAGTTAGATTTTTTGTGGAGGCTATATATACCCCTCCACCCGTTCTCCATTCGTGGAGAGAGCTATCAAAACATGCTTACACTTCCACCATTCATTTTTTGAGAGAGAACCACCTACTCATGTGTTGAGACCAAGATATTCCAATCCAACCACAAGAATCTTGATATCTAGCCTTCCCCAAGTTGCTTTCCACTCAAATCATCTTTTCACAAAATCCAAATCTGTGAGAGAGAGTTGAGTGTTGGGAGACTATCATTTGAAGTACAAGAGCAATGAGTTCATCATGAACACACCATATATTACCTTTTGGAGAGTGGTGTCTCCTAGATTGGTTAGGTGTCACTTGGGAGCCTCCAACAAGATTGTGGAGTTGAACCAAGGAGTTTGGAAGGACAAGGAGATCGCCTACTTCATGAAGATCTACCCAAGTGAGGTAAGTCCTTCATGGGCGATGGCCATGGTGGGATAGACAAGGTTGCTTCTTCATGGACCCTTCATGGGAGGAGCCCTCCATGGACTCACGCAACCGTTACCCTTCGTGGGTTGAAGTCTCCATCAACGTGGATGTACGAGAACACCACCTATCGGAACCACGCCAAAAATCTCGGTGTCTACATTGCGTTTGCTCCCTCCAAACTCCTCCCTTTTACCTTCATATGCAATGATTTACATTCCGCTGCTATATTCTTAGATTTGCATGTGTAGGTTGATTGCTTGACTTGTGATAAGTTGCTAAAATCTGCTAAGACTTAAAATTGGGAAAATGATAGATTTTTATTTGGTCAAGTTGTCTAATCACCCCCCTCTAGACATAATTTCGATCCTACAGAGGGTGAACAGGATTCCCATTACAACCTAGGAGGTGCTTTCCCAGGCTTCACCCAGGCTAGGTCCCCCCCCCCCCCCGCGGGAGGCACTGCGGCAGGCTACCTCGTGGCCATCGTGACCCGTCGATGGCAGTGGCGATCGACAAGACGAAAGTGCCACGGGACTGACGGAAGGCAGGCCCCCGCCGGCCTGGTCCTCGAGGTCTTCAAGGCCTCACGAGGCCCAAGGGTCCCTCGCAACCCAGAGATGTGCCCCGGTTGTACCCCCTGATACAACCAATATTTTCATAACGTATTGTGCTAACCTTAAAACGCAGGTGAACCACGCTTCGATAACACACTCGCGAAGCGGCAGCCGGACGAAGCGCATGCCAGGCGCGTGGCGGCGCCCCGACGTGAGGTGGGACCTCAAGGGTCTCCGGGGGCTCGAGAGCCCCACTAGGCCCAGGATGCTCGCTGGGGCTTGGAGCCTCTCGGGTCATCACAACCTGACGCCCGCCCCCCGCCCCCACCCCGAAATCAAAAGACTCAGGTGGAGTCCGAAAGCTTGCAGTGGGAGATAGCTAGGCGAGCGGTGGCCCGTGTGGCCACCCGCCGCCGGCCCCGAGATCGGAGACCCCACACTGGAGCAGGCCCTCTTAGGAGAGGACGCCCATGGGTTCTCACCCACGTTGGGGGCCCGTCCAGGATGGCCTGTGCCACCAGGCATGCCGGCGCGTGCCTGCAGGCGAGGGGCGGGGTCCCCATCCAGAAGGCAGGGAGTGCCCTGCACCCCTTCAAGCTTTAACCGTGACACCCTCACGTAATAATGAGTGGGGTTGTACACGCCCCGAAGTCTCCCTGTGCGCCGCCCCTCAGCCTCACGGGGGCTCCCACCCATTCCCAAGTGGACGCCCATGGGGTCTCCGGGGGCTCGAGAGCCCCACTAGGCCCAGGATGCTCGCTGGGGCTTGGAGCCTCTCGGGTCATCACAACCTGACGCCCGCCCCCCGCCCCCACCCCGAAATCAAAAGACTTAGGTGGAGTCCGAAAGCTTGCAGTGGGAGATAGCTAGGCGAGCGGTGGCCCGTGTGGCCACCCGCCGCCGGCCCCGAGATCGGAGACCCCACACTGGAGCAGGCCCTCTTAGGAGAGGACGCCCATGGGTTCTCACCCACGTTGGGGGCCCGTCTAGGATTGCCTGTGCCACTAGGCATGCCGGCGCGTGCCTGCAGGCGAGGGGCGGGGTCCCCATCCAGAAGGCAGGGAGTGCCCTGCATCCCTTCAAGCTTTAACCGTGACACTCTCACGTAATAATGAGTGGGGTTGTACACGCTCCGAAGTCTCCCTGTGCGCCGCCCCTCAGCCTCACGGGGGCTCCCACCCATTCCCAAGTGGACGCCCCGTGCTTCGCGTTGGCGGACGACACGGTCAAACAACGACTATGCCCACACCCAAGTGGAAGCCCCATGCACCGCGTTGGCAGACGATACGGTCAAACAACGACTATGCCCACGCCCACGTGGAGGCCCCATGCTATGTGTTGGTGGGAAGACTAGCTTAGGTGCCGGACATGGCTGTTCTTTGCTTTCTCTTGTAACCAATTGCCACTTTTTGTAATGAAATATGAAGTTCTTGCTTCTTTAGTCGCAAGGGAATGGGATTTTTTCTGCAGCATTTTCCATTTCATGAGTTTTCTCCTAAGGTACTAGGAACAACCTTAGCAGTAGCGTTGGTTTTTGGACTAGCAGTAGTGGAGGTACCCGCGCTACTGCTACGGCGCTACAGCTAATTTTTAGAAGTAGCGCTTGTTTTACCCCACGCTACTGCTAAATAGACGTACCAGTAGCGCTAGTGCCCCACGCTACTAGTATTCCACCCCCACGCTACTACTAATGGAATAGTAGTATCACTTCTATAATACCCCCACGCTACTAGTAGCTAATTAGGAATTAAAAAAATCGATCAATTCCATTTTATGCATACAATTCCGAAAACACAATAGCGATGGAAATGTCCTTATTCTTATTCTACCATCACATAGTTGTCATGTCTACTATTACACACTTCCTCATTCTACCTGTTCTCACTCCAATAATAAAGAAAAATGAAAAGGAAAAATAGAGATAATCTGCTAGTGAAATGTCCTTATTCCTGAGTAATATTCAACGGAACGGTGCAACTGCACTGCAGTGTCATGGATTCACTCTGCCTCTTCAACATCTCATTATCCTGCAGCAATGGAAATGAGCATCAGCAAGGCATATAGATATAGTGAATAAATGGAGAGGAAGCATAAGCTCAGATGATACAAGAGATTGGTAGTAAAATTCTGATACAATGAGAATATGCACTGAAATTTGCTCCAAAATTACCTTTTGCAACTCTTCAAATCTTTTGGTTGAAGTAGATAGTGAGGTCTCAACCTACTCCCTCCTGTGAGAAACAGGTCCCCTCAACTTCTTATCATTTGCACGAAAAGAGAGGGGAAGTTACTGTACCTTTGCAAGAAAAATAAGAAACCAGAATAGAAAAAGAGTATGGGTTGTTGGATGAACATAGACATGAAAAGCATGATAAAAAACACCCTTTACCTAGTGGAATTATAGTGAGTTTTTACAATGATTTTGCAGTAGATTTACAGTTCATTAGAAATAGAGATACATTGCATTAGAAGCAGATTCACAGTAAATTAGTAGAAGATTTATAGTAAAAACTGTTCACACTAAAAGAAACTATAAATTTCGTTGACAAATTGCAGTGAAAACCACTTACAGTTACACTTAAAATAGGGCAATTTGTGTGAGTTATAGTGGATTTGCCGAATTGCATTTGCACTAGGAAACTAGTCCTAACATATCAACATTTTGATCAGCATTATAAATCCCATTGTGAATCCAAGGAAATCAAAAGTTCTATAAGATATGGCTAGAAAACACTGGACAGAACAGAAAGTAGCCACTGCTTTGCTGTGTGGAAAATTTCCCGGCTTTACTTCACTATGGATAGGATAAAGAATCAATAAAGAAAACACCCACATTAAAACTTTTGCATCAATGTTTGCAGTTTGGACCATCAGTTAAAATAAATGCACTAGCAAGTTAGTCTCTACATCAACCAGCCATTGAGACATGCATTTACTGACATGTACTTGGAGCCGCAGTTGCTTCAGATACTCAATGAGTATGGCCTCGTCAAGCATGGATGCCTTGTCAGTCTGTAACCACACAAGCACTACCAAACTCAATAGCCCCGAATTCAAGGACAAAGAAAAACAAAGTGGTACAGTAGATGGTTTTGTGGTGCCGACCTTGTTGGAATTGGGTATCAGGATCTGCAATGCCTTCATCTTCTCGTCAATCCTGCTCCTCCGCCGCTTCACCCCAATCAAGCAAGCAATGATCAGCCAAGAAAATAGGGCGAGAAGAGCAGAAAAGCGGTGTGAAACTCAGGGGAAAATGGTTGACGACGGGGAACCGGGCCACCACCCTCTCGGAGAGGTTGTGCACCTCGGCGGCGCGGGTGCACTTGCTGCTGGACCCCCCTCCCCCGTGCGGGCAGTCGGATGTCCCATGCGACTCGGGCTCGGACGAACCGCCCATCTCGCTCTTGTAGAACCCAGTGGCGCCTTCTAAGTGCCGTCTAAATCTGCTCATTGCAGAAAAATTATACCCCAAAGCTGAAGAAATATTCAGTTACAAGAAATGAAGTAATATTCATTTAGAAGATTTTAGTGGTATACATTGACAGAATTTCAGTCCTTTAAAACCTACGAGCATCCATCCATAAAAGCATAATCACTTCAATTATATATAAGCTACTTCATAACAAAAGAAACTATACCGAAACACTAATTAACTCTGAAGTAGTGAATTAATCACTGCAAATCAGCTATTTGTTTCTTTCCACTCCTAAATTGCATAAGAAAATCTTCAGCTGTTATTTTACTCTATGCTTACTAGCTACAACCTATTGGATAGAAAAACACCTTCCATTGTATTATGATGTAGCTTGTGTAATTAATCTCAGAGTAGAAAATGCACGCTAAGTACTTGTGGTACAAAATGTAAAATAAATGATTTTTCCCTTAACCATCACTGTCTCTAAACAACACTTTTTATTTAGTACAAAATCTGTGACCTAATTAGAACTTACTCCAACTAGTTAACATGAAAGAATCTACACTGAAAAGGCATAATCAAAGAGTTGGACTTCAGTATAGCAAGATTAATTTCCCAGTGGGGAGAGCGTGGGCAGGTTGCCCTTGCTGCTGACAGGCTAACTTGCATGCGGCGCTGGCGGCGCCTACGCATAAGCACGGCCGTGACGAGACATCGGCGGTCAAGGAGGCATTAGTGGCGGGATTAAACGCAAAAGAAATGTTTATAAGGTGATGATAAGTCATTACCAAGCAACCTGATAGCAAATTCTTCTACGCACCGAGAATAACCTAAAATTAGTACGCATTTTGGTCCAATTGGTCAGGGTCCAAAATGCAGGTCAAGACCAACTATATCAACAGCTATAAGAACCTCTCCCTCATGCATGCCTCTTATGCTACCTTACAAGAATTCCTACAAACAGTGCACACAATTATGCCAGCAATCATTCAGAATACTCTAGTACAGTACATGGAAATCAGTAGCAAACAAAACAATTCACGCATAGAATGAATGCACCAGCTCAGACATTCAATCGATAGCAACCTAGTACAGCACCAAAGGTTCGTTCTTTTCAATTAAGAGAAGGCCGACAGCTAATGCATCCAGCCTGTCGGCCGTATATCCGCCGGAATCCACCCTGACCTGCCCCAGAAACACACATATCAAGCACCTAGGACTCAAAACAGCCTGGAGGAGGAGACACGAGGGGCACCTCGGGCTCGACGAGGGGCTTGCCCTGCAGGAGCTGCTCGATCTGCTCGTCGAGGTCGGCACGCAGATTCCCCATCCGCCCCTCCGCCCACCAGGCACACGTCGACCCCTCCCTCCCGGAATGTCTCCGCTCCCCCGTTCGCCGGCGCCGGAACCCTGGCACCAGATCTATCGGGAGAGGCGACCGCGAGTGGGGGGAGGAGGGAGGATGAGGAGGGGGCGCGAAGCGGTGAGAGGTGCGGAGAGGCAGAGGAGGACGCGGGTGGAATAGCTCGAAGAAATATTTATCCATGGGTCTCCGTATGGCCGTCGTTTGGGGGACTGGGGCATGTTGATTAGTTGTAGCGCGGGGCAAGGGTGCCGCGCTGTAACCAAGTGGGTTGACCCTGTCTATCCATAATAGTAGCGAGAGGTGGTATACCCGTGTTATTACTATCAACTTAGTAGTAGCGCGGGTTTTAAACCCGCGCTGCTACTATGGTTCGTTCTGGGGCACTGTGATGATTATTTACTAGTAGCGTGGGAAAGGTAGGCCCACGTTACTGCTATTCTCTAGTAGTAGCGCACTATTTTACCCGCGCTACTACTAAGTAGTAGAAGCGTGGGGCTCTTACCCCTCGCTACTGCTAAGCATCTAGCTATAAGGTATTTCCTAGTAGTGGGTAGCCATGTCTGCTTGCTCGCCCGCCGACCGATTGCTCTGCGAATGGGGTTAGACCAGTGCCCACATCTAAGTCATCCCGAGCACGACCATTCTACTGCTCCGCGAATGGGGCTAGCAGGCGAAGCTTGCCCAGGATCCTTGATGAGCACCGGTCTCGTGGTCCTGTCCGGGCGTCATGGCCCGATGTAACATAATCAAGCTACCCCTAGACGCACAGTGAACAGGGTAAAGGCGGCTTAAGGGAGTATATTGTCGTTTCATACATGCATCGCAAAGGGGTCTTTCCCAAAATACTCTTACATCCTCACGGGGTCATGTTCAAAACCTTGGTAGGAGATAGGAAAAAGACAACCTAGGGAGACATGCTGTCATCATCGCTACTATCGTCGTCGTCGTTGTCGCCATCGTTGCTACCACCATCAGCCTCGGGCTAGCCTTCGCCACCTGTAGAAGTGAACTCCATGATCAGGTCGTCCACGTGGTCCTCCACTCGTCCTTCCAGGGCGCCCCTAATTTCCACAGGCACGAAAGCTATCACAGCCTTGAGGTCGAAGTCGGGGTCAAAGTGAAGAAGATGGCTAAAGACGCGCCAGGACACACAGACAAGAAGATCGCGGATCTTCTCTTCGACGAGTTGGCACATCTTCCCAGCCCCACCTTCAAGAAATTCCATGACCCTAGTGAAGAAGCCGAGGTAGCCAGCGTCGTCAGCAACGAGCGGGCTGGAGACGTCCTCGGCGCAGATGCCGCTCAGGGCCCAACAGGGCCTCTGCTCAAGGGCTTGGAACATCTGGGACCGCGTGTGATGTAGTCCCCGGGCTCGGTTCGCCACATCTGATGCCCGCTCCACGAGGGAGGTGACATCCGCCACCTGCTCGTAAGGAGAGGAAAACTCCGTTTTAGCTGCAGCCTGGGCGTCCAACACGGCTTCCTCGCGTAGCTCTACTTCGCCTAACTTCTTTTTGAGATCGTCGGCCTCGCCCTTCTGCTCGTCGCGCCATTTGCAGAAGCGGGACTCTTGAAGCTTCAGTCTCACGCGGTAGTCCTGGGAGGGGCACGGCGGACCCCCTCGACCCTCTCCTTGGCCTCCTCCTGGGCAGTCTCCTCGTGAGAGGCCAGAGCGGCCTCCGTGTTCATTACCTAGCGCTCCATCGCCTCTAGCCGATCACGCTCCAGCTCCTGCTCTGACGCCACCAGCTCCAACACCTCCCCCAGAGCGCGAAGCTCCTACTCGCGGCTCGAAGGCCCACTCGTGGGGGCGAGGGCGGTGACACCATGATCTCGGCCTTGCCGCTCCAGAGACGCGATGGAGGCCAGGAGCTCCTGCTCGCGCCTCTCGGCGGCCTCACACCGCTGGTCCGCGGCCTCGGCTTCCTCGAAGGCACGGTCACGGGCCTCTTTGGCTGTTGTGGTAGATGCCCCGTCCTTCGCGCGAGTGGCTTCATGTTGGAGGTGGCTGAAGTTCATGGCCACTTCGAGCCGGCGCCACTCCCGCTCCAAGCGCTGATCTTCGACCTCAAGCTCCACCTCAAGCTGGCCCAACGCGCCCCTCGCGCCCTGAAGGAGGCCGAGCCGGATGGCACCCCAAATGCGCGCAAGCTCCAATGCCCAGCCAGGGATCTGATCCGCGCCCCTGGCTGGGGCAGGGGCACCGAAAGATCCAGCAACATCGGACGACAGCTTAGGGCCAGTTGACTCGGTGCCCACCCTCATGGCTTGAGGCATGGCCCCGCACTAGATCGACATCAGGCCGCTCTTCGGCTTGTGGTAGCCCCAGGGGTCGCCAGGCGGCATAGGGATGAGCGGCGGCACCACCCATGTAAGCTCTACGCCGCCCTCGTCGGAGGCCCGCCTCGGGGCCTCGGGGTCGTGGACCACCAGTAGACACCTCAGGAGAACCACAACCCCTTCAAAATATGCAGGCTCGAGTTAGGGATACTCCGACACTCCGGAGGATGGCAACGGGGGCTCCTTCACCTCTCAGTCTAGCTGGGACCTACGAAATGGAGGCTTAGGAGGACTCGACAAGCAGAGGTTAGGAAAAGCGAAAGGCTTACTCATCCATGGTGATCCACTTCCTCTTCTTCGAGGCTCATGGGGCCGAGCCTCTGTAGCTATCGTGCTTCCCCCTCTTCCAGGGAGTGCAGAGGCTGGAAGTTAACCTGCTAGAACTTGGTGCGAGGCCCCTCGTGCTCGGTGTGGTAGGTGTGCCCTGGGGACGGACATCTCCCTCGCCGATCGGAGCCGCGGGGGCGGATTGTTGTGGGGCAGGCGCCCCGGCAAGTTCCTCCACGACCGTGCTGGGAGCTTCATCCTCAGGGCCCCTGGTTCTAGGTGCCACCAGGAGGGGGTTGTCGCGAGGCCCAGTGTGGCCTTCAGGGAGCAGCCCCCACTCATCGAAGTGCGGCATCGCCCTGGCACCAGAAATAGCCTCACCCTTTCATGAGTTTGCTTTATATTATCACCTGAATGTCCGGTGCTTTGCCACCATGAATGTTGTGCGCCCTCACAAACCCGTCCGCGACCGCCTCATGAGTAAGGACTGGCACGACATCTGTGCTCGGGTCTGTCCCTGCAGCGTCACCATACCCAAGTGGTTGAGCTCTGTCTCGCGGGCCAGCTCCCGTGTACGTCACCTCCCGTGGTCCTTGGTGCCTTGTTCTCGCATGAGCTAATCGAGAGTGGATGAATCAGTGCGCGTGACCCGGTGCTTCGCCGCTATGGGAACCGCGTGCGGTTGTCTTTCTTTAGGATTGTTGCATGAGAAGACTGGGAAAGGCGTATGTGCTCGGGTCAGTCCCTACAGCGTCGATAAACCCAATGGGTGAGCTATGTCTGGCGAGCCCGCCCCGTTCACATCACCTCCTTGGGTCATTGTTGTTTGGCCTTCTCATGTGATTTCCTCTGGAGATTCACTCGACAGAGGCCACCTAAACATCTCGCACGACCCTTACACATGTTCTGAACCAAAAATTCAGGCACAACCCGCCTTGAGGTAGGGCCTCGTGAGTCCCGCGCTGGCTCACGGGTGCCCATATACACCTCCTCCAGTCTTGCCATGCTAGCCACGTGTCAGGGCGGGGTTGTGCATGCCCCGGAGTCTACCCCCCGAGGGAGCTCCCACCCACGCACCAGTGGAAGCCCCATGCTCCGCACTAGCGGACGACATGGTCGAGGAGCGGCTATGCCCATGCAAGAGTGCAAGCACCATGCTCCGCGCTGGTGAATAAACACTTGAGGGCACCTTAATGGTTGTAATAACCTCAGGAGGGCCAATAGGCTCGCTGCCCAGCCTCACCGCACTGTTTTCCCCATGGGAGGGCCGCGCGTGGGGGCTGGGCACTGGGGGTGTGCCCAGGTCACGCCCGGCGCACGCCACCTCACCAGGTCCTTCACACTTGGTTTTCTCGCGACCCTCCCAAGAAAAAGCTGGCAAGGAAAGGTATGGAGACTCCAAGTTAATTCAGACGCTACTCACGTTTCCTTCATGAGGGCCATTCGAACGTCAAGGGGGGCCCCCGAGCATCGCAACTCGGACGCCCCAATGGCGGTTGAGGTATGCGCGGGGCCAGGCCCTGCCGACGCACAACACTAAGGCAAGCAAGAAGGAAATCAAGCACGGAGAGCAAATTACGGAGTCCCGAAAGTTATTACAAAACACAATGTTCCACGAGTTTAAACAGAAGTTCTCACGCCTCCGTGAGGCGCCATGGATGTCGCAGGATCGAACTAGGAGGAAGTGTCGCCGTCGCCTTGGTTGCCGTTGTTGCCCGCCTTGGGGAGCCCGTCATCGATAACACCGTGGCCATCTTCGTCGCAGGCTCCGGTCACCGCAGCCGCGGGGTCGGGGACATAGAGGAACTTCTTCAGTAGGGCTTCCACCTGCTTCTTCGCGGCCGCAACAGCAGCATTGCGGGACTCAGGAGCCACCGGATTGATCTGGGTGCTGAGGTCGAATCTCGGCTCTCGAAGGTGGAGGTGGCTGAAGACACACATCGCGGCCGTGGTGAAGAGCGCGTGGCACTCCCCCTCCACCATGGAGTCCACTCCAGCGGCGACACCTTCAAGCGCTTGGACAAGCTTGGGGAGAAGCCCAAAAAGGCCATCCTCTGGAGACGCCAGCGGCTCCTCGTACCTGTCCCCGTAAAGGGAATGCAACGCCATGCGAGACCTCAGCTCAAGGGAGACGAAGGCTTCGCGCCCCGCGGCTGCCGCCTTCTCAGCGGCGGCGAGGGTCTTCTCCCTGGCTTCTAGACGGGCCTTCTCCTCAGAGACAAGCTTGGCATGGGACGCCTAGGCCCTGTCCACATCCTCCTTCAGCTTGCCCGGGCGGCCCTGCTCCGCAGCTTTGTCCTTGGCCGCCTGGGCCAGCTCGGCGTCGCGGTCAGCGAGTGCATCCTCCCAGGCTTTAAGCTCCTCCTCCCATTCTTGGAGCCGAGCTTGCTCCTCGCGGAGGGCCTTCAGCCCGGCTTCTGTCATGTTGCAACGCTCCTCGGCGGACGCTGCGTTAGCCAGCGCCACGTCGTGAGCCATCGTGGCCTCCTTCCTGCCCTCCGTGGCGGCAGCCTCGGCCCGGCCCCAGGCTGCCCTGACAGACGCGTCGGCTTGGAACCACCCTGAGATCTGCCACATCTGCCATGTCACCATGCACCTGTCGGCACCCTTAATGTCGGTCCGGAGCTGCTCCAGCATGGTGTAGGCTTCCTCCAGAGCACCGGGCCTAGTGACGGGGCCGTAGTTCGCCAACGCGAGGGCCTGGGGAGGAGGTGGCAGCGGCGCCTGGACTGGTGCCGTCGCAGCAGCAAGGGCCGCAGGGGGCTCTGGAGCCCCCGAACCCCCCGCAGGTGCGACGAGGACCGGCGGCTCACGAAGGCGGCCTTCTCTTGAGGCTCTACCACCACACTTTGAGGGGCCTGTTCCGTCATAGGGGAGCGCGAGGTGACCTCCTTCGTCGGTGCCATGGTCGCCGTGGCCGCGGCGGGTGTGGTGCCTCTCGCGTCCTGGCTTCCTCCTTCGTCTTCTTCACAGCGGTCTCCACCTTGGTCACCAGGAGGGGAGTGTTATGGGCACGACATCAAGGATGGCAAACAAAGGTAAAGTAAGATGCTCACTCGTCAGCAGCGATGTATGCCCTCTCCCTGACCGGGGCCAGGACGCCCCCAATCTTCTTGAGCACGGGCTTTGCTACGCCCTTAGGATTGGCGAGACACACATCGACTGGCCTCGGTGCGGCGGCGACGGAGGGTGAGGCTGAGGCGTCGGCTCGAAGAGGGGATGCTGCCGCGCCCTTCTTCGGAGTCGCTCAGCCTAGCCTCCGCAAGGGGGTGGCCTCGAACCTCGTGACGACGCCGGTGGAGCGCGGGGATCCCTCGACCGGGTGCTCGGCGTCGTCGTCGTCATTAGAGAGACTGCAGATAAGCTCGCTCTACGATGGGGGAGAGGTCTCCACCACATCGTCTCCAGTCGCCTTCGAGTCCTCCGCCCCCTTCCCCTTGGAGTCCTAACCGGAAGACACCGGCACCGGGGAGGTGGGGAGCCTGGGCGACACGAGCCCCAGCTCGTCGAAGACGGGCATGGCGGCGACTAGCTCCACCCCATCGCCACGATGATATATCGGGACGTAGGCCACAGGGAGGCTGCCCAGGTCCTTCTCCAGAAGAGTGTGCATGGCCTTGTCCAGCTCCTCACCTATCAAGCTCCCTGGGCACAGCCAGATGTTGTCCCTCGTGCCCTTGAAATCCCACATGGGGCGTGAGTGTGCCTGGAGCGGGGCCAGGCGCTGCATCAGGAACTCCTTAACAAGCATGGCCCCCGTCAGTACCCCGAACTCCATGTCCACCTTCATCTTCCTCAGGACCGGTGCCGCCCGGGGGTCGGCGAGCTTCTCATGAGCCCACTAGTCCAGCTTCTCTAGCATTTCGGCCGGCAATTCCAGCCACGCACGGAGGCCCCTGGCGTCCATGATGACCCACTTGCGCCAGAAGTTCTCCACCTTCTTCCCGGCCCTCATGAGCACGTTGCCCCTATGGACCATGGCGAAGGAGATGCAGGCGGAGTGCTGGTTCGGGTTGTGTATCCGGAGGTAGAAGAAGTGGCGGAGGAGCACGACGAAGGGCATCACACCCATGAATGCCTCACAGTAGAAGGCGAAGATGGACAGGAGAAGGATGGAGTTGGGCTGGAGGTGCAGAGCCTGAACCTGGTAGTGGTCGAGGACCGTGGTGAAGAACTTGGAGAAAGGCAGAACGAGCCCCGCGAAGACACAATCGAGGAAGAAGGGATAGAACGCCTCCGCCAAGGTCCATGGTTCAGTGGAGCCGGCCAGGAGCAATGTCTCCTTCCGCTCGTTGTGGTTGCTCGCCGTCAGCGGGAGCGCAGCGGCGAGGTGCCTCTCCTCCATGATGGAGGACACACCGAGGGCCAGCGCAGGAGAGGAGGAGTAGCTCGCAGACTGCACGGCCGACTTCACCTTACCAGACGCCATCGGCAAAGAACTTCGAGGAGAGATTCGGCAGATCTGGAGATGCTCTTGACAAGAAGAAACGGGATCTGGAGCAAGACAAAGAGAAGGCAATGAAGGCTCGGTGGCAGGCGCCAGTCTTTTTGTCAGCCTGGGCAGTTGCCGAGGAAGCGTGGGGAAGTGGAGACGCCCACGTGATAACCCACAAGTATAGGGGATCGCATAAATTTTCGAGGGTAGAGTATTCAACCCAAATTTGTTGATTCGACACAAGGGGAGCCAAAGAATATTCTCAAGTATTAGCAGCTAAGTTGTCAATTCAACCACACCTGGAAACTTAATATCTGCAGCAAAGTGTTTAGTAGCAAAGTAATATGATAGTATTGGTAACGGTAGCAAAAGGTAACAGTAGTAAAAGCAATGTTTTTGGTATTTTGTAGTGATGATAGCAATAGCAACGGGAAAGTAAATAAGCGAAGAACAATATATGGAAAGCTCGTAGGCAATGGATCAGTGATGGAGAATTATGCCGGATCCGGTTCATCATGTAACAGTCAGAACCTAGGGTGACACAGAACTAGCTCCAGTTCATTGATGTAATGTAGGCATGTATTCCGAACATAGTCATACGTGCTTGTGGAAAAGAACTTGCATGACATGTTTTGTCCTACCCTCCCGTGGCAGCGGGGTCCTTACGGAAACTAAGGGATATTAAGGCCTCCTTTTAATAGAGAACCGGAACAAAGCATTAACACATAGTGAATACATGAACTCCTCAAACTACGGTCATCACCAGTAAGTATCCCGATTATTGTCACTTCGGGGTTAACGGATCATAACACATAATAGGTGACTATAGACTTGCAAGATAGGATCAAGAACACTCATATATTGATGAAAACATAATAGGTTCAGATCTGAAATCATGGCACTCGGGCCCTAGTGACAAGCATTAAGCATAGCAAAGTCATAGCAACATCAATCTCAGAACATAGTGGACACTAGGGATCAAACCCTAACAAAACTAACTCGATTACATGATAGATCCCATCCAACCCATCACCGTCCAGCAAGCCTACGATGGAATTACTCACGCACGGCGGTGAGCATCATGAAATTGGTGATGGAGGATGGTTGATGATGATGATGGCAATGGATTCCCCTCTCCGGAGCCCCGAACAGACTCCACATCAGCCCTCCCGAGAGGTTTTAGGGCTTGGCGACGGCTCTGTATCGTAAAACGCGATGATTTCTTTTCTCAGATTTTTTCTCATCGAAACTCAATATATGGAGGTGGAGTTGGAGTCGGAGAGGCAACGGGAGGCCCACGAGGTAGGGGGCGCGCCCTAGGGGGGAAGGCGCGCCCCCCACCATCGTGGCAAGGTGGTGGGCCCCTGGCCTTCATCTTTGGCAGGTATTTTTCTTATTTTTTGAAAAGTGGCTCCGTGAAGTTTCAGGTCATTCCGAGAACATTTGCTCCTGCACATAAATAACACCATGGTAATTCTGCTGAAAACAACGTCAGTCCGGGTTAGTTCCATTCAAATCATGCAAGTTAGAGTCCAAAACAAGGGCAAAAGTGTTTGGAAAAGTAGATACGTTGGAGATGTATCAACTCCCCCAAGCTTAAACCTTTGCTTGTCCTCAAGCGATTCAGTTGACAAACTGAAGGTGATAAAGAAAAACTTTTACAAACTCTGTTTGCTCTTGTTGTTGTTAATATGTAAAGCCAACATTCAAGTTTTCAGCAAAGATTATAACTAACCACATTTGCAATAACGCATAGGTCTCAAGTTTACTCATATTAATAGCATAATCAACTAGCGAGCCATAATAATAAATCTCGGATGACAACACTTCCTCAAAACAATCATAATATGATATAACAAGTTGGTATCTCGCTAGCCCTTTCTGAGACCGCAAAACATAAATGCAGAGCACCTTTAAAGACCAAGGACTGACTAGACATTGTAATTCATGGTAAAAGAGATCCAGTCAAGTCATACTCAATGTAAATTAACAGTAATGAATGCAAATGACAGTGGTGCTCTCCAACTGGTGCTTTTTAATAAGAGGATGATGACTCAGCATAAAAGTAAATAGATAGGCCCTTCGCAGAGGGAAGCAGGGATTTGTAGAGGTGCCAGAGCTCGGTTTTGAAACAGAGGTGAATAATATTTTGAACGGTATACTTTCATTGTCAACATAACAACCAAGAGATGGCGATATCTTCCATGCTACACACATTATAGGCGGTTCCCAAACAGAATGGTAAAGTTTATACTCCCCTTTCCACCAACAAGCATCAATCCATGGCTTGCTCGAAACAACGAGTGCCTCCAACTAACATGAGTCCCAGGGGGAGTTTTGTTTGCAATTATTTTGATTTAGTTTGCATAAAGCAGGGGACTGGGCATCCCGGTGACCAGCCATTTATCTCGTGAGTGAGGAGCTGAGTCCACTCCTCTTGAGAATAACCCGCCTAACATGGGAGATAAAGACAGCCCTAGTTGATACATGAGCTATTCGAGCATACAAAACATGATATTTATTTGAAGGTTTAGAGTTTGGCACATACAAATTTACTTGGAACGGTAGGTAGATACTATATATAGGTAGGTATAGTGGACTCATGTGGAATAACTTTGGGGTTTAAGGAGTTTGGATGCACAAGCAGTATTCCCGCTTAGTACAGGTGAAAGCTGGCAAAAGACTGGGAAGCGACCAGCTAGAGAGCGACAACAGTCATTAACATGCATTAAAATTAATCAACACCGAATGCAAGCATGAGTAGGATATAATCCACCATGAACATAAATATCGTGAAGGCTATGTTGATTTTGTTTCAACTACATGCGTGAACATGTGCCAAGTCAAGTCACTTAAGTCATTCAGAGGATACCACCCTATCATACCACATCATAACCATTTTAATAGCATGTTGGAACGCAAGGTAAACCATTATAACTCATAGCTAATCAAGCATGGCACAAGAAACTATGATCTCTAGTTGTCATTGCAAACATGTTTATTCATAATAGGCTGAATCAGGAACGATGAACTAATCATATTTACAAAAACAAAAGAGGTCGAGTTCATACCAGCTTTTCTCATCTCAGCCAGTCCATCATATATCATCATAATTGCCTTTCACTTGCACGACCGAATAGTGTGAATAATAATAGTAGTGCGTGTGCATTGGACTAAGCTGGAATCTGCAAGCATTCAATAAACAGGAGAAGGCAAGGCAATATGGGCTCTTTTGTCAGATCAACAATAATGCATATAAGAGCCACTTTAACAATTTAATTATGGTCTTCTCCTATCGACCCCCAAAGAAAAGAAAAGAAATAAAACTATTTACACGGGAAAGCTCCCAACAAGCAAAAGAAGAACAGGAAATATTTTTGGGTTTTCTTTTTAATTACTACTACAAGCATGGAAATTAAAACTAGCTAGAAGCCACAACTAATTTTTTTGGTTTTTCTTAAGGTTTATTAAACACACAAGAAGAAAGCATAAAAAGGAAATTAAACTAGCATGGATGATACAATGAAAAAGTATGAGCACCGACATCTAGCAATGAGTGTGTGAACATAAATGTAATGTCGGTGGGAAATACGTACTCCCCCAAGCTTAGGCTTTTGGCCTAAGTTGGTCTATGGCCACGGCTGGCCTGGCGGATATCCACAATAGTAGTTGGGGTCGTACTGCGATGAAGAAGAAGAAGGCTCCGATTGCCACTGGCTGGCAATCATCTCCGGATCCCACTAGAAATTAGACTGTCGCGAGGGATCAAATTGTGGTTCCGGCTCTGGCTCCTCGGCTGGTGCAGGGTTCCGGTAGCCTTGAATAGCCTTCAACGGAACAAGGTACGTGCCTTAAGATAGATCAAACAAAGAAGGAGCAGGCATGGTAATAGTCTCAGGATGATGTTTATGGAAGAACAATTGATATTTAAGCTCTCCTGCCCTATTCTTAACAATAAAATCATGTGTCACCATACTTTTATAATCTAGATAAACACGGGGCAGCACCTTTTCTTCCTTCTCAGCATGCCTAATAGGTACGTTAAAATGTGCAGCTAGGCGTGAGGCATAGATGCCTCCAAAGATGTGGCCCTTTGTACGGTTCAGACTTAACCGTATAGCAATAACGCCGCCGATGCTAAAAGTGTTATCACTGTATAAACCTTGGAGCAAAATAATAATATCAGGGATACTAAGGTTTCCCCAATTTCCACGACCAATTAAGCAACGACTAGCAAATAATGCAAAGTAACATAAAACAGGAAAATGTATGCTAGTGATTCGTGCATCGGAAACTTTCCTAGTTTCCCCTACA
Organism: Triticum urartu; assembly: GCF_056163025.1. Classification (NCBI taxonomy): domain Eukaryota; kingdom Viridiplantae; phylum Streptophyta; class Magnoliopsida; order Poales; family Poaceae; genus Triticum; species Triticum urartu. Next base: position 251,106,234 of record NC_141878.1, on the reverse strand, counting down.
GTGATGGTATCAATAAACCCCTCCACATCATCATGATGTGGTTCTTCTGTCTTGCCCTCAAAAGGGAGTAGACAAATCCGACAAAAATCATAAAGTGACATCTCCTTATGCTCATCATATAAATGAAACTCCACCGTAGGTGGTGAGTTCCTAGAATGAAAATGAAAGTTTTGCACAAAGGTATTTGTGAGTAAGAGATACTGATCGCATTGGTCGTGGAGGAAAGCAGTGAGGCCTGCATTATGAGCCAATTCATGAAAATCTTCATAAATCCCGGCTGCTCTTAAGAAATCCTCGGAAGGCCATTCACACGCCCGAACCTCCGCGGTGCGCGGCAGATTATACTTAGGCTTCGGTGCCTTTTCCTTCGAGCTTTCGCTCGATGAGCCCCTCAATAGTCTCCTCATCATTTTCTGAAAAATTCTGAAATTTTTAGTAACTTCAAAATAAAAGTAAACCAAACTCAATAATATTGATAGAAACTACTCCTACAAGTGCCTAGAGCCTATATCATGCATCAAAACTACTTTTGACCATATAAATTTGACATGCAAGCTCAAGAACAGGGTCACCTAAGCAGCAAAAATTTGCAATGAATAAAGCACTAGAACGAAAACTAATTGGACCAATGCAGGAGTCACATACCAAGGAACAATCTCCCAAGCAGTTTTGTGAGAGGTGCTTTGAGCAAGGAGATCGAAAATGGCAGCAAAACGAGCTTGGACTCGGTTTTGAGCTGGTTATTCGTGTTTGGGGGAGGAAGAAGGAGTGTTTGGGTGCAGGAATAAGTGGAGGAGGCCCACCATGGGCCCACGAGGCAGGGGGGCGCGCCCTCCACCCTTGTGGGCAGGTGGTTGAGCCCCCTGGTGTGTTCTCAGTTCTACAAATCCTTAAATATTCTAGAAAAAAAATCATATTTAAATTTCAGGGCATTTGGAGAACTTTTATTTTCGAGGTATTTTTAAATTGCACGGATAATCAGATAATAGACAGAAAAATATTTGTTTTTATTTTATTTAATATAAATATCAGAAAGTAAAAGTGGGGTACAGAAGGTTGTGCCTTCTAGTTTCATCCATCTCATGATCATCAAAAGGAATCCTCTAACAAGGTTGATCAAGTCTTGTTAACGAACTCATTCCGAATAACATGGAACCGGAGAAATTTCGAATAACTCTATGTTACCTCAACGGGGATATGCACATCCCCAATAATAAGAATATCATATTTCTTCTTGACAGTAGGAATAGGAAATTCAAAACCTCCAAATATAATCGATGGAATTTTTCCAATAGAGTTGATACTATGAACTTGAGGTTGTTTCCTCGGAAAGTGCACCGTATGCTCATTGCCATTAACATGAAAAGTGACACTGCCTTTAGTGCAATCAATAACAGCCCCGGCAGTATTCAAAAAGGGTCTTCCAAGAATAATAGACATACTATTGTCCTCAGGAATATCAAGACTAACAAAGTCCGTTAAAATAGTAACGTTTGCAACTACAACATGCACATCCTCACAAATACCGACAGGTATAGCAGTTGATTTATCAGGCATTTGCAAAGATATTTCAGTAGGTGTCAACTTATTCAAATCAAGTCTACGATATAAAGAGAGAGGCATAACACTAACACCCGCTCCAAGATCACATAAAGCAGTTTTAACATAGTTTATTTTAATCGAGCATGGTATAGTTGGTACACCAGGATCTACAAGTTTCTTTGGTATTCCACCCTTAAAAGTATAGTTAGCAAGCATGGTGGAAATTTCAGCTTCTAGTATCTTTCTTTTTTTTTGTAATGATATCTTTCATGTACTTAGCATAAGGATTGGTTTTGAGCATATCAGTTAATCGCATATGCAAAAAGATAGGTCTAATCATTTCAGCAAAGCGCTCAAAATCCTCATCATCCTTTTTCTTGGATGGTTTAGGAGGAAAAGGCATGGGTTTCTGAACCCAAGGCTCTCTTTCTTTACCATGTTTCCTAGCAACAAAGTCTTTCTTATCATAACGTTGATTCTTTGATTGTGGGTTATCAAGATCAACAGCAGGTTCAATTTCTATATCATTATCATTACTAGGTTGAGCATCATCATGAACATTATTATTAACATTATCACTAGTTTCAGGTTCATTACCAGATTGTGTTTCAGCATCAGAAATAGAAATACCATTTGGATTCTCAGGTGTTTCAACAATAGGATCACTAGAAGCATGGAAAGTCCTATCATTTTTCTTTTTCTTCCTTTTAGAAGAACTAGGTACATCTATATTATTTGTTTGAGAATCTTGCTCAATTCTCTTAGGGTGGCCTTCAGGATACAAAGGTTCCTGAGTCATTCTACCAGTTCTAGTAGCCACTCTAACAGCATAATCATTATTCTTATTATTCAATTCATTGAGAAAATCATTTTGAGCTTTAAGTACTTGTTCTACTTGAGTGGTAACCATAGAAGCATGTTTACTAATAAGTTTAAGTTCACCTTTAACATTAGCCATATGATCAACCAAGTGTTCAAGCATATTTGAATTGTATTTAATTGTCTACCAAAATAAGCATTAAAGTCTTCTTGCTTAGCCATAAATTTATCAAACTCATCTAAGCATGGGCTAGCAAACTTAGTAAATGGGATTTCAGCTTTATCATATTTATAGAGAGAATTTACCTTTACTACCTGTGTCGGGTTATCAAGACCGTGAGTTTCTTCAATAGGTAAAGGATTAAGATCATATGTTTCTTCAACAGGCAGTAAATTAAGACCATGTATTTCTTCAATAGGAGGTAAATTCTTAACATCTTCAACTTTAATACCTTTTTCTTTCATAGATTTCTTTGCCTCTTGCATATCTTGAGGACTGAGAAATAGAATACCCCTCTTCTTCGGAGTTGGTTTAGGAATAGGCTCATGAATTGGCTCCGGAGGTGTCCAATTATTTTCATTTGTCAACATATTATTCAATAGAATTTCAGCTTCAGCCGGTGTTCTTTCCTTAAAAACAGAACCAGCACAACTATCCAGGTAATCTCTGGAGGCATTGGTTAGTCCATTATAAAAGATATCAAGTATTTCATTTTTCTTAAGAGGATGATCAGGCAAAGCATTAAGTAATTGGAGAAGCCTCCCCCAAGCTTGTGGGAGAATCTCTTATTCAATTTGCACAAAATTATATATATCCCTTAAAGCAACTTGTTTCTTATGAGCAGGGAAATATTTAGCAGAGAAGTAATAAATCATATCCTAGGGACTACGCACACAACCAGGATCAAGAGAATTAAACCATATCTTAGCATCACCCTTTAATGAGAACGGAAATATTTTAAGAATGTAAAAGTAACGGTTTCTCTCATCTTTAGTGAACAAGGTGGCTATATCATTTAATTTAGTAAGATGTGCCACAACAGTTTCAGATTCATAACCATGAAAAGGATCAGATTCAACCAAAGTAATTATACCAGGATCAACAGAGAATTCATAATCCTTATCAGTAACACAAATAGGTGAAGTAGCAAAAGCAGGGTCAGGTTTCATTATAGCACTTAGAGATTGCTTACTCCATTTAGCTAATAACCTTTTTAGTTCATTTCTATTTTTTCTATTTTCGCAAGCTAAGATAGCGAAAGAAGCTTCTTGATAAAAAACATAACCCTTAGGAATAACAAGTGATTCTTCATCATCACTTTCAGCGGTATCATCAGATTCAATATTTTCAATTTCTCTAGCCCTAGCAATTTGTTCATCAAGGAAATCACTAAGTGGCACAGTAGTATCAGGCATAGAGGTAGTTTCATCATAAATATCATGCATAGCAGAAGTGGCATCATCAATAACATGCAACATATCAGAACGAATAGCAGATGTAGGTGTAGGTGTCGCAAACTTACTCATAATAGAAGGTGAATCAAGTGCAGAGCTAGATGGCAGTTCCTTACCTCCCCTCGTAGTTGAGGGATAGATCTTGGTTTTTGGATCTCTTAAGTTATTCATAGTGATAAGCAGATATATATCCCAAGTGACTCAAAGAATAGAGCTATGCTCCCCGGCAACGGCGCCAGAAAACAGTCTTGATAACCCACAAGTATAGGGGATCGCAACAGTTTTCAAGGGTAGAGTATTCAACCCAAATTGGTTGATTCGACACAAGGGGAGCCAAAGAATATTATCAAGTATTAGCAGCTGAGTTGTCAATTCAACCACCCCTGGAAACTTAATATCTGCAACAATGTGTTTAGTAGCAAAGTAATATGATAGTAGTGGTAACGGTAGCAAAAGGTAACAATAGTAAAAGCAATGTTTTTGGTATTTTGTAGTGATGATAGCAATAGCAACGGGGAAGTAAATAAGCGAAGAACAATATATGGAAAGCTCGTAGGCAATGGATCAGTGATGGAGAATTATGCCGGATGCGGTTCATCATGTAACAGTCAGAACCTAGGGTGACACAGAACTAGCTCCAGTTCATTGATGTAATGTAGGCATGTATTCCGAACATAGTCATACGTGCTTATGGAAAAGAACTTGCATGACATATTTTGTCCTACCTTCCCGTGGTAGCGGGGTCCTTACGGAAACTAAGGGATATTAAGGCCTCCTTTTAATAGAGAACCGGAATAAAGCATTAACACATAGTGAATACATGAACTCCTCAAACTATGGTCATCACCGGTAAGTATCCCGATTATTGTCACTTCAGGGTTAACGGATCATAACACATAATAGGTGACTATAGACTTGCAAGATAGGATCAAGAACACTCATATATTGATGAAAACATAATAGGTTCAGATCTGAAATCATGGCACTCGGGCCCTAGTGACAAGCATTAAGCATAGCAAAGTCATAGCAACATCAATCTCAGAACATAGTGGACACTAGGGATCAAACCCTAACAAAAACTAAGTCGATTACATGATAGATCCCATCCAACCCATCACCGTCCAGCAAGCCTACAATGGAATTACTCATGCATGGCGGTGAGCATCATGAAATTGGTGATGGAGGATGGTTGATGATGACGATGGCGACGGATTCCCCTCTCCGGAGCCCCGAACGGACTCCAGATCAGCCCTCCCGAGAGGTTTTAGGGCTTGGCGGCGGCTCCATATCGTAAAACCCGATGATTTCTTCTCTCTGATTTTTTTCTCATCGAAACTCAATATATGGAGGTGGAGTTGGAGTCAGAGAGGCAACAGGGGGCCCACGAGGTAGGGGGCGCACCCTAGGGGGGCAGGCGCGCCCCCCACCCTCGTGGTAAGGTGGTGGGCCCCCTGGCCTTCATCTTTGGAAGGTATTTTTCTTATTTTCTGAAAAGTGGCTCCGTGAAGTTTCAGGTCATTCCGAGAACGTTTGCTCCTGCACATAAATAACACCATGGTAATTCTGCTGAAAACAACGTCAGTCCGGGTTAGTTCCATTCAAATCATGCAAGTTAGAGTCCAAAACAAGGGAAAAAGTGTTTGGAAAAGTAGATACGTTGGAGACGTATAACCATGTCCCATCAAGCGCCTCATGTCGACCCAGTCCACATGCGATTGGGGCCAGCAGTGCTTCCCCTTTCCCTTTGGCTTCGCCTCAAAGCCAAGTCCGAGTGCGCCTTGGGCCGGGGGGCTATTGCCAACATTCTGGGAACCAGGGTACCCAGACTTGCCTGCCTGCGGCCCATGGCGTGGCTCCATCAATGACCTGGTATGGCCCATCTTCAGTACCAGGAAGATAAGACCCGGCATCTGGTTTGGAAGTAATCTGTGAGTCACAGGGACTCAGCAATCTCGCACCCTCGCGATCAAGACTATTTAAGCTTATAAGTAAGGCAAGGTAATATGTGGAGCTGCAGCAAGCGACTAGCATATATGGTGGCTAACCTGTTCGCAAAAGAGAGGGAGAAGAGAAGGCAAAGCACGAACGAAGAACTAAAGAACAACCTACGGCAAACATTACTCCAACACCATGTTCACTTCCCGGACTCCGTCGAGAAGAGACCATCACGGTTACACATGCAGTTGATTCATTTTAATTAAGTTAAGGTTCAAGTTATCTACAACCGGACATTAAAAAATTCCCATCTGCCCATAACCGCGGGCACGGCTTTCGAAAGTTCAAATCCCTACAGGGGAGTCCCAACTTAGCCCATGAAAAGCTCTCACGGTCAACGAAGGATATACCTTCTCCCGAGACATTCCGATCAGACTCGGTATCCCGGTTCTACAAGACAACTTCGACAAGTTAAAACAAATCCAGCAACACCGCCCGAATGTGCCGACAAATCCCGATAGGAGCTGCACATATCTCGTTCTCAGGGCACACTCAGATTGTCTAAACTTCCGGTAGGCCAGCCCAGAGTTGCCCCTGGTGGCCACCGGCGGCTGATAAGGTGGACCAACACTCAAAGGAGCACTGGCCCGGGGGGGGGGGGTTAAATAAGATGACCCTTGAGTCCGCGGAACCCAAGGGAAAAAGAGGTTAGGTGGCAAATGGTAAAACCAATGTTGGGCATTGCTGGAAGAGTTTTATTCAAGGCAAACTGTCAAGGGGTTCCCATTATCACCCAACCGCGTAAGGAACGCAAAATCCGGGAACATAACACCGATATGACGGAAACTAGGGCGGCAAGAGTGGAACAAAACACTAGGCAAAAGGCCGAGCCTTCCACCCTTTACCAAGTATATAGATGCATTAAGATAACAAGATAATATAATTATATCCCAACAATAAACAATGTTCCAACAAGGAACGGTCTCCAATCTTCACCTGCAACTAGCAACGCTATAAGAGGGGGCTGAGCAAAGCGGTAACATAGCCAAACAACAGTTTGCTAGGACATGGTGGGTTAGAGGTTTGAAATGGCAATTTGGGAGGCATGATAAGCAAATGATAGGCATCGTAGCATAGGCATAGCAAAAGAGCGAGCATCTAGCAAGCAAAGATAGAAGTGATTTCGAGGGTATGATCATCTTGCCTGCAAAGTTGTCAGAGTTGACTGGATCCTCGAAAGCAAACTCAACGGGCTCCTCATTAGAGAACTTGTCTCCCGGCTCTACCCAAACAAGACAAACAAGCAAAAGGAACACAATCAACCACGCGCAAAGCTCAAACAACATGATGCAAACATGGTATGCTATGCAGGATGCGATATGTGATGCATATGCAAGATTTGACAAGGAATGAATGAACCTGGCCTCAACTTGGAAATCCAAGAGTGCCACTGGAAAGGTGAGGTGATTTCGGTTGAAATCGATATAAACATCACCGGAATCGGATGCACGGTTTGGAAATGGAAAGCAAAACAAATATGGCACCGGTCTGCGATAAACAGCAAGTAGCCAACTAAATGCAACAAGCTAAATATGCTACAACACTCAAACATGGCAAAAAAATACATGGCAGGGATCCATTCATGATGCTTGACAAAATATGAACACTGAGCTACGGCCAATTCATCCATTAACAGGTTCAAACAAGCATGGCAAAAATGCAAATGATAAACAGGTTTCAGACTTAGTGAAATTAACACTAGTCAGAAATTTCAGATCAGGTAGCACACTTTGAAGCATGAAAACTATATGCTACATGAATTTAACATGGCAAAGCAAGGCATGGCATGAAGCTACTCAAAGATCTTAACAAAAGTCCCTTAGTGACCTTGAGCCAAAAGGGATCAGAAAATACAATTGCAAGCATGTGAACATGGAAAAAACATAATCAGATTACAGACTTAGTGAAAAACTGGAGCAGGCATATATGTTAGCGAGTAGGCATGTTTACGAGCTCGATGCACTCACTACATAGCAATGCATGACAATATAAGCATACACCCATCAAGAATACATATCATATAAGATAGACATGGCAAGAACAACAACATAGCATGCACGGATCAACAACAACATCCTCGGCAAAATCGCTAACAAGTAGGTAATCTGCCAGGATTCACGAAATAGCAAAAGTAGAGCTCGATTGACTCAAGCTAGGGTGCTCCATAATTGCAAACAAGGACATGGATGGATATAGCACCACAATATTAACAAATCATCCTTACTGATCATCCTCAAAAGAGGCACGGATCACTAGGAAACAACATGAACATATGGCATTTTGATAAACTCAGATCAAGGACTTAGAGAAATTCTAAGTCCCTGAAATCAGAATTAACGAATGCACTACTTTGCAAGGTTGTGCTAGTCACCACACATGTCACAAAAATACATGGTAAGAACCTCTGTAAAGATGGCATGGCATATAACAAAACCCATATAGAGCTCAGGAGCATATCATGCACACATTAATCATGGCAAAAATGACAAATAGCTATATGATGCAGCAGATCTGACAATTAACTCAAATAGCTCTCTTCCGATAGCATTTTGGGAATCAAGATGAGCTCAAATGAAAATTATGCAATGAGATGAAACGATGTACTCTCTGAGACGAACATTTTTATATGCTATACGCGCAAAACGGAGCTACAATGAGGGAGTTATAGCACGATGAAAAACACAAAAATATTAGGGTTCCGGGAGGAAAGTCAACTGTCTCAGATCCAGATCTAGATCCACCCGGTTACTGTAGCTGCGCGCAATCCGAGGTTCGCCGGACTTGTCGGGGACGTCGCTGGACTTGGCGCTCGCCGGAGTTTGTCGGGGGCTTGGAGAGGAGGGCGCCGGCCGGAGTTGAGGAGGGACGGAGAGGCGACGCGGTGGGGTCGGCGCCAGAGTTGGGTCGGCGTCGCCGGAGCGGGCGGAGGAAGAGCCCGCCGGCGAGAGGTGCGGAGAGGGCGGCGAAGGGAGACGGCGGGCGGCGGAGGCGCGGCCTCGGGCGGCGCCTGCTCCCAGGCGGCGGGGCACGGGCGATGGGCCTCGGGGGCTCGGAGCGGGCCTCCCGGCCGGCGGCGGGAGGAGGCTGGCAGTGCCATGTGGCGCCCTGTGGTTGGGCGCGGGCGGCGGCGCGGCTTGTCCAGCGGCGGACGGACACGTCCGGCGCGGAGAGGGGAAGGTAGGTTAGGGTTTCGCCCGGATTTTTGGGGAAGGAGGTCTATATATAGCCATAGAGGGAGCTAGGAGAGTCCAAATGAGGTGCGGTTTTCAGCCACGGGATCGTGATCGAACGCTCTAGATGATGGAGAGGGTTTTGGTGGGTTTTGGGCCAAATTGGAGGGGTGTTGGGCTGCAACACACACGAGGCCTTCTCGGTGCCTCGGTTAACCGTTGGAGTATCAAACGAAGTCCAAATGGTACGAAACTTGACAGGCGGTCTACCGGTAGTAAACCAAGGCCACCTGGCAAGTCTCGGTCCAATCCGGAAGTGTTTAACCCTCACACACGAAAAGAGGTAGAAAGGGACGCCGGGTGACATAGGAACGCCGAATTGCAAAACGGACAACGGGGAAAATGCTCGGATGCATGAGACGAACATGTATGCAAATTAAATGCACATGATGACATGATATGCAATGCATTACACGCAAGCAATGACAAGGCAACAACAGCGAATAACTAGAGGACACCTAGCACATCGGTCTCGGTGCGTTACAAGGCGTCTATGTCCCGTCATACCCCACGCGTCAACCTTGTCCAGCAGGTGATTGGGGCCCGTGGCGCTTCGCCCTTGCCCCTTGGCTTCACCTCGAAGCCTGCTCGAGCACACCTTGGGCTCGGGGGCTACTATCGGGGTTCTGGGATCGGGGGTACCCAGATCGGCCTGCCTGCGACCCATGGCGTGGCTCCTTCAATGGCCTGGTACGACCTAGCTGCAAGACCCCCAGGACAGGGCCCTCGTGAGTGCCCCCCCGGCCTCGTGAGGCGGACGACATCAAGACCTCCAGAGGAGCAGCTCTCCGAGCCTACCTCCCTAGGATCGGAGATTTCTATATAGGCACCCAGCCTCACGAGGCTGTGATGACGTGAGCCATGACGACCAATGCCAGGCGGGCGCCAGCGGGCGCAGAGGAGACAGTTTCCTCTATGGTGCCAAGGAGACAAGGACGAGCGCAGGTTCCCCCAAAGGTTTCCATTCCGGTGCAACATGACCAAGACCACGAGCTTGGCGGGACAGATGTCATCGCTGAGCCCACTGTTGTGTCCTGGCCAGAAGCTTTGTAGGCAAAGACCACCTTTTGTTAGGATAAGATGTACTACTTGTCCCCTTTCAAATTGGTTGTTGTGGGATCCCTCCGCCCTAAGTTTCGAGGGAAGAGGACCAAGGCCACTTTAAATACAGGCTAGCCTCCACCATAGAAAGGGATCGGATCCACTCCACCCTCACTTCATGAGCCCTCACGAGGCTGCTCAACCACTCTACTAGTTCATCCTCATCCTCCTCGTGAGGCCAATCCACCACAAAGAAGGACTATGGTTTTACACCACAAGGTGGCCCGAACCTGGAAAAACTGTCGTGTTCATCTTCTTCCCCGCTCGCCCATACCCAACGAGTATAGGTTGTGAGGCGATGATCTTGAGAATAGCGTAGGAGGGGATCTTTGCACATGCCCCAGAGTTCAAACCTTCTTGGGTCTATGGAGGCCTGAATACGGAAGCCTCAAGCTTCTTCTTGAAGCTCCTTGTCTTGAGGCCCCTCAGGACCTCTGCGTTGGCGCGTTTGGCCTGGCCATTGCTCCGCGGGTGCGCCACCGAAGCGTAGCATATCTGCGTTCCAAGGTTAGCACAATATGTCCTGAAGAGGTTGCTTGTTAATTGGGAGCCATTGTTAGTAATGATACGGTTGGGGACATCAAAACGGCTCATGAGGCCCTTGATGAACTTGACGGCTGAGCCAGCGGGGATGGTGCGCGGGAGCTCCACCTCCGCCCACTTGGTGAACTTGTCGATGGCGACGTAGAGGTACCAGTAACCGCTGGCCACCCGAGCAAAGGGGTCTAGGACATCTAGCCCCCAGACCGCGAAGGGCCAGGAGAGCATGATGGTATGGAGTCCTTGCACGGGCTGGTGAATCTGCTTGGCGTGGAACTGGCAGGCCTCGCAGGATCGCACCAGGTCGGTGGCGTCGCGGAGAGCTGTAGGCCAGTAGAACCCATTGCGGAAGACCTTGCCCACAAGGGTGCGTGATGAGGAGTGGGGTCTGCAATCTCCATCGTGGACGTTGGCCTACAGCTCGCGCCCCTGCTCTTCTGATATGCACTACAGTGAGACGTCGTTGGGGTTCCTTCGGCACGACTCGCCATCCTGCAAGCAATAAGCAGTGGCCTGGCAAACCACGCGTTCCACGCCTTCCTCCTTCTCTGGCAAGGCGCCACAGAGTAGGTATGGCTTAAACCCTCGGTCCAGCAGCCTGCCTGAGGTTCCAGCGCTAGGAGCAGGAGGGCTTTTGAGGTCGGGCCATAGGCCGGGGCGCCTAAGGACGAGGCCGGTGGCGGCTCCTCCTGGAGCAGCACCGGGCCCGCGGCCGAGGGTGCCGCTGACGGCTTGAAGAGGCTCTCCTCGAAGACGCCAGGCTTCCAAGGCTCACGGCGGGATGCCCTCTTAGCGATGTCATCTGCTTCCTTGTTCACACCGCGGGAGACGTGCTACAATTCCAAGCCCATGAAGCGCTTTTCGATACATAGCTCTTCCAGGTAAGCCTCCATGTGCTCGTCCTTTGTCTTGTACTCCTTGTTGGAGAAGTTGACAAGGAGTTGGGAATCTCCCTTGATGGTAAGGCACTTGATCCCTAGGGCGGCCGTGGTCCTGAGGCAAGCAATCAAGACCTCGTATTTTGCGATGTTGTTGGAGACCTTCTCGCCATGCTGGAAGCAAATCTGCATGACATAGTAGAGCTTGTCCTTGGTTGGTGAGATGAGTACGACTCCAGCCCCCGCGCCATGCCGCGTGAAGGCACCGTCAAAGTGCATGACCCAACAATCGGGCGCTTCGTCGCCAGGCGTGAGGGATTGGCCCTCATCCAGGCCCCCTCAGGAGCATCGGTCCACTCCGTCACGAAATCGGTGAGGGTCGCACCATTGATGACCCTAGTTGTGCTGAACTTGAGCTGGGAGCTCTGCAGCTCAACTTTCCACTCCGCAACCCTCCCAGCAACGTTGGGGCTGCACAACACCTTCTCCAGGGGGTATGCTGAGACAACCTAGATGGGGTGGCCTTGGAAATAATGGCGCAGCTTCCTTGAGGTGACGAGGAGCGCGATTAAGAGCTTCTGCTGCATAGGGTAGCGTGCGCATGCATCCCACAACACGATGTTGTACACCGGATGCTCGACGAGGGGCGAGGTAGCGGCGGTGCCTTGATCCGCATGGGGCTCGAGGGACTTGGGAGTCTTGTCGGTTGGTGAAGTGGCGAGGGCTTCAGGGGCAACATCCTGAGGTGGCAGACATCGCGTGATCCATCGCAGGTCCCCTTGCCTCTTGTATGTGCTAACATGCTCCTCATGGACCGCCACGAGCGCTGCGCTAGCTGAGTGGGGGTTGGCCACCAAGTAGAGCACCAGGGGCTCGCGAGGGAAAGGCGCCACCATGACAGGTGAGCTCGTGAGGTATCTCTTGAGGTCTTCGAAGGTCGCCTCAGTTTCCTAGGTCCACTGAAAAGGGGCCTTCCTCTTCATCAGCTTGAAGAAATGAAGGGCGCCCTCACCGAGCTTGGAGATGAAGCCCCCCCAAGGAGGTCACACAACCCGCGAGCTTCTGCATCTCCTTGAGGGTATGAGGTGGGCTCATCCTCTCTATTGCCTTGATCTTCTCAAGGTTATCCTCGATCCCTGTGTGTGATACTAGGAAACCCAGCAGCTTGCCAGACGGAACTCCAAACACGCACTTCTCCGGGTTGAGCCTCCAGTTCACCTTGTGCCTGTTGGCAAGCGTCTCCTCCACTTCTTCGATTAGGGTCCTTGCCTCCCACGACTTGACCACGATGTCATCGACGTACGCCTCCGCATTTCTCCCCAACTGCGGCCCAAGCCCGATGTGCATCAGTTGCTGGAAGGTTGCACCAGTGTTCCATAGCCCGAAGGGCATGCGGGTGTAGCAACACTATAATAGCCTGGTTTTTGGCCCTTTTCTTTTTTCCATTGATTTATGATCTATTTTTGTTTTTGGAGTGGTTTTGTGGCCTTGCAACCTGGGAGATCATCATCATTTCCTCTCCCAAGTGACTCATCATCCAGAAACTCATTCCAAGATTTTGCCATTTCCATTCTAGCCCAACTCCATAATTCTTTTTCTTGGGGAAAATTCCTTTTCTATTAAAGGAATAGCCACAAGTGCCCTAGGTTGTGAAGCAACCTATATTTCTGTCCATCGAAAAATTCCCAAATAATTCTAGTAGTTTATTTGGGTCATATGTTGCTCAAATATGCCCAAACATTTCCTTGGTCAGTTCAAAAATAATTCCCCAATATTCCTTTTTCTATTCTGTCCTGAATGGCATTTTGTGAAGGAAGTGCCATTTATCTTGTCTTGTTTGCTCCCAATCTTTTTGGTCATGCTTCTACATCCAAATCATTGTCGCATGCCAAAATTCAACTTTATTTGCCTAGTGGATCTTCCTTAGTGAATTTTCAAAGTTTCTGTCAGACAGAAGGCTTTGTGAAGGAAGTGATAGCTAGGGTTATCGAAATGAGTTGAAATTCCGCACACTCCTTCATGTTCTCATATCATCACACTCCTACAGTTTTCAGCTCCATACAATCATCTATGTGATCACATGATCAAATCTTTGATTCTGTCAATATTTTCAGGTTGTGAAGTAAGTATATTTTATCTTGCTTCATTTTGGCTGAAAATTTACCAAAGCATTCTCATGACCATAAAACCTCTATCCACCAATTTTGGAATAAATTCATCAAGCTAATATTCCTCTAGAAGTTTCCCAAGCTTCTAGACAGAAAGGATGTTTGTGAAGCAAGTACCATTTTGGCATGTCCAATTGCTATGAAATTTTTACAGCATCTTCATATGTCGAAATCCTTAGGCCTTGACAAGTTTGAGCTCAAGTGGTTACTCTATGTGAGTGAACCATCATGATCTCTTTTCTGGGCATTTTGGTCAATTGCAAAGCAACTATATTAATCCTTGGTCCTTTTCTCCTCAAAATCTCCAGGATCATAGTCCTTCCTTAGTTAATCACCCCACACAACACCATTGACCCAAATCAGTTCCCTGTTGATCAGTAGTGCACGACCAAGTTTGATACAACAAACTTTGCTCGATGCGTCACTTCACCTCAGAGCTTCTTTTGTCGATCCATCATGTCCCTCGGTATCTATGATGCAGGGACTAATCACCAGACATGTCACGGTAGTCCCTTACATCCCCTCCATGCTGGGCACAATGGTGACCGCGTCTTTAGCACGTTTGTGCATGCGCTTCGGCTACGTTGGCCACGCTCTTTGCGTCGGGACGCGTCGGGCAGGTCTGTCTCGGTGATTTCCGCGCATCTGGGCATGCCGACCTGACTCCCCCTCCCTCTCATGTCGCCCTCTATCGGCGTCCTGGGAACGGGGGTACCCAGACCTGCCTGCCTGCAGCTAGGGCGTGGCTCCACTAACGGCCTGGTATGACCCATCTTCATCAGCAACCACTCAAGACCCTCGCGAGGGGCCAAGCCTCGTGAGGCGGACGACACCAAGACCTTCCTAGGGGAGGCCTTGCTAGGATGGCTCCTGAGGAGTGGAGATATCTATGCAAGGGGCACCTCGCAAGGTCCGCGTGACGTGAGCCATGACGACCAAGGCTAGGCGGGCGCTAGCTGGCACCAGCCGGCGCAGAGTGCCAGTTTACTCTTTGGTGCTAAGGAAGCAGGCGCATGCGAGGAGTCTCAAGGCATCGGGCAAAGGTTTCCATATCGGTGCAACAAGACCAAGACTAGCAGGATGACAGGATAGAGGTCACCACGGATCCCACGGTGGCATCACCACCAGAGCCTTTGGCAGGCGGAGACCACATTTTGTCAGGATAACTTGTACTAGTTGTCTCCCTTTAAAACTGGCCGTTGTGGGATCCCTTCCCGTCTAACATTTGGGAAGAGGACCAGGGTCTCTATAAATAGGGCTAGCTACCACCATAGCAAGGGGGATCATTCGGCAAACACATCAACTCATCGAGCTCAAGAAGACCTCTCCTCAGGAGGCTGTTCATCCATTGTACTAGTTCATCCTTAGCCCACGAGGCAATCCACCACACCACACTAGAGCAGGTTATTACACCACAATGGTGGCCCGAACCAGTATAAACTGTCATGTCTCTTATTCCTTGGGTTTGACGAACTAGGCTTTGAGATCATTGCGAGAGCGAGCTAGCGAGAGATCTTCGTGCGCACCCCAGTGTTTGAACCTCAAGGGTTTGCCGGAACCCGTAATCCGACATTTGGCATGCCATGTAGGGGTGCACCGAAGCTTTGCCTCTCCGCTTGCTTCGTCTTGCTCCATGGCAAACGTTGTCCCTCCAATTAGGCCGGCGGGCGCCTGCGGATGCACCGTGGGCGTCCGGGCCTTCAGCCTGGCCTTGCGGCAGGTGCGGTGGCCACGAAAGTTCAAGCCAGAGATGCTGCCCCGCTATGACGGCGTGGCAGATCCAGCGGCCTTCCTACAGGCGTACGAGGAGGTCATTCTCGAAGCCTGAGGCGACGACCAGGTCAAGCCCAACTGGTTCCCCCTGGCCCTGGCTGGCATGCCACGCGCCTGGTTGCTCAGCCTGCCAGGATCTTCGGTAGCCTCCTGGGAGGGGTTGCGCAGTCTCTTCGTCGCATGCTTTTCCGCACATTCGCCCCCCGCCGTAGTGTCCCTCCTCGGTGGTTCGTGGGTGCCACCCACAGATCGCCACGTCAAGTAGTTCATCCGCCAGGTGGGCAACACCCGCGTGCAACAGGGGGCTCCCACGGGATGGGCGGCACCCTTGGCCGACCTCACTTTCAGCTCGAAGGACCACCCAGCCATCACCACGAGCTCGGGCGTGCTCCTAATGCTCTGCACAACCACCATCTGCAACGTGGCTATGACTAAGACCCTCATCGACGGCGGAGCCGGCCCCAACATGCTCTCTGTGGAAGCTTTCGGTTTGCTTCACGTACCATATGGCCGGCTCCGCCCCACCAATCCTTTCTCTGGAGTCGGCGTCGGTTCCACCAGCCCCCTAGTGTAGATACGCCTCCCGGTCACCTTTGGCACCCATGAAAACTACCACACCGAGCTGATCGACTTCGGCATCGCCCGCATCGGCCTCCCGTACACCATCCTATGGTACCCTGCTCTGGCTCAGTTCATGGCAGCGACCCATCCCGCGTACAACCTCATGAAGATGCCAGGGAACAACGGTGGTCTCACCATGGCTGGGGACACCAAGGAAGCCCTAACGGCTCTCAAGCTCGCCTTTAGGGCCGCCGCGACAGCGTGCCCAGCCGACAGAGCCGCCCCGAGGGCTAAGGGGGTTGCGCCAGCAAAAAAGAAGCAGTTGTTCACTCAAGATCGAGCTGAAACGAAGCAAGTGCGGGCCGAGGAGGATGGATCCTTGGGAGCCACCTTCACCATACGTGCTAACCTCGACCCAAACCAAGAGGAGGCATTGGTGAAGTTCCTGCGCGCGAACAAGGAGGTATTCGCTTGGGAACCCAAGCAGCTGGTAGGGGTCCCAAGGGGGTAATCGAGCATCACTTAAGGGTGTGCCCCAACGTGCGGCCTATGAAGCAGAAGGCGCGACGACAGTCCACTAAGAAGCAATCCTTCATCGTCCAGGAAACCTACAAGCTACAAGCTGCGGGAGTCATCCGTGAGGTCTAGTACCCAGAGTGGCTGGCGAACCTCGTCGTTGTGCCCAAGAAAGGCGGGAAGGAATGTATGTGCGTCAACTTCACCAAGCTCAACAAAGCCTGCCCTCAAGGCCCGTTCCCACTTCCGTGCATAGACCATATCGTCAACTCCACCGCCGAGTACGACCTGCTATGTTTTCTAGATGCTTTCTCGGGTTACCACCAAATCAAGATGGCAGTGGAGGACGTGGAGAAGATAGCCGTCCTGACCCCGTGTGGGGTATACTGCTACACCTGCATGCCGTTCGGACTACACAATGCCGAGGCAACCTTCCAGCGGCTGATGCACATCGCCCTGGGCTGGCAGCTTGGGAGGAACACGGAGGCCTACGTCGACGACATCGTGGTAAAATCTCGGGAGGCGAGGACCCTCATTCAATACCTGGAGGAGACCTTCACCGGCCTGTGCCAGGTGGACCTGCGGCTCAATCCAGAGAAGTGCGTGTTCGGCATCCCTTCAGGAAAGCTCCTGGGTTTCCTCGTGCCGCACAATGGGATCTAGGCGAATCCGGAGAAGGTCAAGGCGATAGAAGACATGAGCCCGCCACAAACCCTCAAGTGCAAAAGCTTGCGGGGTGCGTGACCTCACTGGGCGCTTCATCTCCAAGCTGGGGAGCGCGCCTTGCCGTTCTTCAAGCTGATGATGAGGAAGGGCCCGTTCGAGTGGACCTCGGAGGCCGACCAGGCGTTTCAAGACCTCAAAAGGTACCTCACCAGCCCACCGGTGATGTTAGCGCCTCGCCCCTAGAGCCTCTGGTGCTCTATGTGGCCGCGACACCTCACTCGGCCAACGCGGCGCTGGTGGCTGTCAGGAAGGAGCGCTAGGGCAAGGATGCGCCGCGTAATGTCGTACCTTCAACCGGGAGGGTGTGGCGCCAAGGTGGCGCCGCTGAAGTCACGACGACGCCCGCGGACGATCAGGCCCCACAAGACGATGTTTATGGACCCGCCGAGGCCATGATGGGTGACCAAGCTCCTGAGGTCCCCCCACCTCAGGAGGCTCCACAACCTCCGGAGGCCACAGGCTCCATCGACACTCCCGTCCTCATGGAGCACCCAGTCTACTTTTCCAGCACGGTGTTACGGGACGCAAGAGCATGATACCACATGCCACAGAAGCTCTTGCGCCCGCTCCTAGTGGCCTCGCGCAAGCTACGCCATTACTTCCAAGGCCACCCAATCAAGGTCGTCTCGGCTTACCCACTGGAGAGGGTGCTCCGGAGCCCCAACGCTGCGGGAAGTGTCGCTGAGTGGAACATTGAGCTGCAAGAGTTTCAACTGGAGTTCAGCACAACCAGGGTCATCAAGGGAGCCGCCCTCGCCGACTTGTGGTAGAATGGACCGATGCTCCAGAGCCCAAAGTAGGCGAGGGCCGATCCTTCTCGCTAGGAAATGAAGCGCCAGATGGCTGGGTCATGTACTTTGACGGCGCCTTTGCACGCCAAGGCGCGGGGGCTGGCGTCGTGCTCATCTCGCCCACCCAAGACAAGCTCTACTACGCCGTGCAACTCTGCTTCCAGCGGGGCGAGAAGGTCTCCAACAATATCGTGGAATACGAGGGGTTGATCACCGGCCTCAAGGCTGCGGCAGCCTTGGGAGTGAAGTGCCTCACCATCAAGGGCGACTCTCAGCTCCTCGTCAACTTATCCAACAAGGTGTACAAGCCAAAGGACGAGCACATGGAGGCATACCTTGCGGAGGTACGCAAAATGGAGAAGCAATTCTTGGGCCTAGAACTGCAGCATGTGCCCCACGGCACAAACAAGGAAGCTGATGATATTGCCAAGAGGGCATCAAGGCGTCAGCCTTAGGAGCCTGGCGACTTCGAGGAGCGGCTCTTTAAGCCTTCAACGGCCCCTCCGGCTGTGAAGCCTACGCCGCATCAGGAGGAGCTTCCCCCACCACCAACCTTAGGAGCTCCCGCCTACGGCCCGACCTCAGGAGCACGCCTACTCCTTGCACTTGAAACCCAGGAGGGGTGTTGGGCTGTTGAATTCAGGGCGTACCTGGGGCAAAGAATACTACCAGAGAAGGAGGAGGACACGGAGCACGTGGCCCGGCAGGCTACAACATACTGCATCCAGGATGGTGAGCTATACAGAAAACGACCAAACGACGTTTCCTTGCGATGCATTTCCAGGAAGCAGGGGTGCGAGCTGCTGGCCGACATACATGGCAGAGATTGCGGGCATCAATCATCATCACGCACCCTAGTGGTCAAGGCGTTCTGCGGCGGGTTCTACTGGCCCACGACACTCAAAGACGCAACCGAGCTGGTGAGATCCTGCGAGGCCTGCCATTTCCATGCCAAGCAAATCCACCCACTAGATCAAGGCCTCCAGACTATCCCACTCTCCTGGCCATTCGCGGTCTGGGTGCTGGATATCCTGGGTCCATTCCCTCAAGCGCCCGGGGGCTACCTCTACCTCTACATCGCCATCGACAAGTTCACCAAATGGGCAGAGGTGGAAGCTGTCCGCACCATCCCAGCTGGGTCCATGGTCAAGTTCATCAAGGGACTTGTGAGCCGGTTTAGAGTCCCTAACCGCATCATCACCGACAACGGCTCGCGGTTCACTAGCAATCTCTTCAAGACATATTGTGCTAACCTTGGAACGCATATTTGCTATGCTTCGGTGGCACACCCCAGGAGCAATGGACAAGCCGAGCGCTCTAACGCGGAGGTCTTGCGAGGCCTCAAGACCAGGACCTTCAAGAAGAAGCTTGAGTCCTGCGGCAGGGGCTGGCACGACGAGCTCCAGTCCGTGCCGTGGCCCATCCGCACCACGGCCACCAAGCCAACGGGCGAGACCTCGTTCTTCCTCGTCTACGGAGCAGAAGCAATTCTCCCACATGAGGTCAAGCATCGCTCCGCACGGGTCCTGCCGGTTGATGAGACACATCAGGATGCCATGCGGGGGATGGACCTTGTGCTGGGGGAGGAACGCCGCCACCAAGCCTTGCTTCGAGCGGCAAGGTACCAGCAGACGCTACGACGGTATCACTATCGCAGCGTCTGCTCTAGGACGCTCGAGGTGGGCGATCTCGTCCTGAGGCTGGTGCTCTCCAGGGAAGGGCCGCATAAGCTCTCGCCCATGTGGGAGGGCCCATTTAGGATTCCCCGCATCTCCAGGCCTGGCGCCGCACGCCTGGAGACGCAGGATAGGACCCCCATCTAGAACGCCTGGAACATCCAGCACCTCCGGAAGTTCTACCGATGAAGCAAGGACTAGTGCCTGTGAAGGTCTTCGCTCGTGACAATCTCACATAATAATGAGTGGGGTAGTACACGCCCCGGAGTCTCCGGAGTGCCGCCCTCGGGCCTCGGGGGCTCCCTCCCACGTCCTAGTGGCAGCACTTAGCTCTGCGCTGGTGAGAAGACTAGACTAGGTGCCGGACGCGGCTGTTCATTTGCTTTATGTAGTTGGTTTGCAACTTTTTTTTAATGAAATTTGAAGTTCTGCCCTTTCTCGATTGCTCGGCTGAACGCTTTCTTTTCTCTACTTCTTCGCTCGGTTCTTTGTTTCATGCCAGGGAGGGCGGCAGTTGCCCGACGCTGTCCCTCGCGTGCGTCGTGCAGGGGCCGGGCATGTGTGTGCGTGCACTGGGCTAACCTAAGCCACAGACACGCCTCGCCAAAGCCCTATCACTCCAGAGCTTCGGCTCCCCTATTTTTCGTGAGGCACCCTCGATTGATCTCGCGGTTGGCGCACCCCTCTAAGTCCGTGCCCCACGAGTACCGTGACATGGTGCCTTAGGCCATGATCATGAGGCCTCGCGCAAGGAAGGATACGACACCCGACGGACGTCCTAACAATTTCTGCAGCTCTGTGGCGCCTCCCGAGGTCAACGGCTCCCAAGCCAGCAACAAGGAGGGCTCACCAGGTGCCAGAGGGCGCGCCCTCGCGAGACATGAAACTACCCTAGGCGCATCCAGCTAAGTTATCACTCTATGTCTACATGAAGCACGAACACCATAACATAACACGAGAACAATAAGCATAACACAGGTGGCATGAAAATTACAGTTCATTACACGCCCTTGCAGGGCCCCATACTTGTTTCTTGTAATGCAGGAGGAAAGGAAAGGACATGCAAAAGCGGCTCCAATGGCGCGGTACTCACGAGGATCACCCCCCTGGGCTCAACTGGTGCCCTCCTCACGCTTCACTAGGGCACGGCGACGGGACGACCCGCCACCGTCCTTGAAGCGAGCCCGACGATGTGGCGGCTAGTCGTAGCTGCCACTGCTGGAAGTTTCGCCGAAAGAGTTGCTGCCGTTGCCGAGCGAGCCGTGGCCATCGCCGGGGGCGAGTCCACCCTCGTCCTCGACACGGCCGTCGCCAAGACCGAGCACTTCATCACCCTTGTTGTCTTCAGAGCAGCACCCGGCGCGGCGACCATCTTCCCTGAACACCCTCACGAAGAGGGTCGCGGCACCATCATACTTTATGTGGAGGGTGCACTGCCTGCTCAGACCGCGCGCAGGGGCAAACGTCTGCCAGCCGCGGGCCAGGGCTACATTGCCCGCGACTGAGACCTCCACCGCGACCCATGAAACCTTGCTGCAGCAGCCATCGGCCTGCAGCCAGAGGTCGCCAGGACCCGTGGCCGGCAGCTCACCTTCAAAGGAGCGCAGAAGCTGCAGCCAGGTGCTGGCCATGTTCTCCGACCACACAACGAACTCTGGCAGCACCTCCGCCAAATGGAAGCGCAGCTGGGGAGGCTGGGCAACCATGGCACGCCTCCCTTCGTGGGCGGGACTGTCGCGCCTTGAGCGGCTCCCGCCGCGCGAGGAGACGCCGCCGCGGCCACCTGGAACGGCGCCGGACCCCGAAGAAGTTTGCCCGCGCCCCCATGGGGCCACGGCAGGGGCCAAGGCGTGCTTGCGGGGGTGACCATGGCCCCGCTTGGGCGGTGGAGAGTCGGGCCCCTCCTGGCACGCCTTCCCCTTCTCCGCGGCCGTGAATATCTTCGTCGGCGCCATGGGTGTCACAGCAAGACGGTGTAGCAAAGAGGAAGAAGAGGAAGCAAGCGGGATGGAGGAAGGGATGAGCAACGGGGGCTCCGCCCCTATTCTCATTTATAGCTAGAGGGAGGCCAATCGCCGGCCTCCACGATCTAAGGTAATGATGGTTTTCTTTTGCATGCAGCAAGGTCTCGTCAAGTTGGGCATTTGCCGAGGCAGCATGGGGAAGCGAAGACGCCCACGGTCTATCAATTTCCACGCGTCAATCAAGGCCATAGGCGGTTGGGGCCCACGGCGCTCCGCACTTGCCCTTTGGCTTCGGCTCGAAGCCAAGTCCGGGCGCGCCTTGGGCCCAGGGGCTACTGTCGGCGTCTTGGGAACGGGGGTACCCAAACCTGCCTGCCTGCGGCCCAAGGCGTGGCTCCACCAATGACCTGGTACGACCCATCTCCATCAGCAACCACTCAAGACCCTTGCGAGGGGCCAAGACTCGCGAGCCGGATGACACCAAGACCTCCCTAGGGGCGGCCTCGCTAGGCTGGCTCCTGAGGTTCAGAGATATCTATGCAAGGGGCACCTCGCGAGGTCCGCGTGACGTGAGCTATGATGACCAAGGCCAGGCGGGCGCCAGCGAGCGCAGAGTGCCAGTTTACTCTTTGGTGCTAAGGAAGCAGACGCACATGAGGAGTCCCGAGGCATCAGGCAAAGGTTTCCATATCGGTGCAACAAGACCAAGACCAGTAGGACGGCAGGACAGAGGTCACCGCGGAGCCCATGGCGGCGTCACCACCAGAGCCTTTGGCAGGAAAAGACCACCTTTTGTCAGGACAACTTGTACTAGTTGTCTCCCTTCAAAACTGGCCATTGTGGGATCCCTTTCCGCCTAACATTCGGGAAGAGGACCAGGGACTCTATAAATAGGGCTAGCCGCCACCATAGCAAGGGGGATCATTCGGACAATCCTCAAACACATCAGCACATCGAGCTCAAGAACACCTCTTCTCACGAGGTTGTTCATCCACTGTACTAGTTCATCCTTAGCCCACGAGGCAATCCACCACACCACACTGGAGTAGGGTATTACACCACAACAGTGGCCCAAACCAGTATAAACTCTCGTGTCTCTTGTTCCTTGGGTCCGGCGAGCTAGGCTTTGAGATTGTTGCAAGAGCGAGCTAGGGAGAGATCTTCATGTGCACCCCAGTGTTCGAACCTCAAGGGTTTGCAGGAACCTGTAATCCGACACCCTCGACCCTCTGACCCCTCCTGAAGCATCCTCATCGGAGATAGCAGACGAGCGGCCATGGTGCACTGTGCCCCGCTTGACCCGGTCTCCTCCCATCTGTTTCCTCTGCTCCCCGGCATCGGCTTCTGCTCCGTGACCCTCCTCTGCTCCCTCTCGTCCTCTAGCTCGCCCCGTGACGCCTCCATCCATCGCCGGAGCAGGTCCGTGCGCCGTTGGCTGCACCCGAGCTCGGGGGACTTCGGCCACGCCTATTTAAGTCCTCCCCGACCCCGTCTTTCTTCACCACTGGCCTCCCCCACTTCCTAGATCCCACTCTAGCCTATCACCTGAGTTCAAGGAGCTCCTCTACCCCGCCATCACCGCCATGGCCGCCGATGGTCTCTCTTCAAATTCGCCCGAGCCCGAGCTCCTCTCCTCCCTACTCCTCCACCAAAGCACCACCCAGCCACCCTGGAGCCTTCCCCGTAACACGTCGTTCCCTCTCCTCGGTCAGAGCATCCTGCCCGCATCCGTCCGAGATGCCATTCGACGGAGTTGCAGCCGTCGTCGCCTCGGCCCACCTCGACGGCAGTGAGTGGCACAGTTGGATGTGTCTCTTCCTCCAGAGTCCATCCATTGGTGGAGTGTCGCCGGAGACCGCCTGTAGCACCGGCTATCGGCATCAGGCGCCGGCTCTGCCACGGCACCCGCAGGCGCGATGGACATGACGACGACGATGCCAGCTGGCCAGTGGGCCCCGTGGACCCCACCAGTCAGCCGCACACCCGTTGACCTGGCGCTACTGACAAGGATAAGTGGAGAAGGTTTTCGGTGAATATGCTTTCTTGTATTGAAAACGTACTTTTGCTCAGTTCTCGCCTGAAATACGTTTTCTCTACAGCGAAGATGTATTCCTGGAAAGGCGCTTTCTCTTTTTCAGCCGCCGGCCGAATCCTCTATTTTGTGAATGTTCACCTGTTAGTAGCAGAAAAGTATAGAATCTGTTGATTATTCTGCCTAATGAACGAACGACCACAACTCTTCAGCCGTAGCTCCGAATGAGGTGATTCCAAAGCCCACTTATTCGTCTCGTTGAGCCCGTTCCATTGGTATCATTTTCACCATGTGTTAACATTCTGAAAATGACCATTATACCCTTGCCCCTATTCAGCCCCCTTCGAGAGAGAACATTTTCCAACGATTCTTTCTGCAAGCTTTTCACACTTCTTCTCGGTGAATCCTTCCATCCCAGGCAAGCCACACCCTCCATTTGCATGATTGCAATGCAGTGACATGGTTTAAATTATTTGAACTTGTTTAAAATATTGTTTTAGCTACTTGCTATTTGTTCATGGCATTTATCAGAGTATTGTTTGATCTTGCTATTGCCATGTTATTGTTTGGAGTTCTAGGGCTAATATTTTGCAACTTATGTGATTGACATGCTGCCTTTGGATTCTAAGTGGCTATTATGGTTATTTTCATGATGGTATTATGCTTTGGACTATTACTTTGGATATCACGTTGCCATTGGATTATTAGTGGCTAGTGTTATTTTCATCATGATGTTAGTTGATATTATGTTTTGGAGTATGATTTTGGAGATGATGCTTGGATGTGGATCTTAGCTGGATAGCTGGTTCTTGCTATTGGAGTAGTAGTATTATCCTTCTTGGATTCACCATGAAAGTAGTGTTATGCTATCCTCTGAGTATTTTGATATGACGTTAGTATGCTTTGGAATAGTTTTTGGATATTGCTATGGCTTGGATTACAGGTTGATAGATGATATTGGAGTATCAATTATCACTATTATATTTTGGGGATAAATTCCGTCATTAAGTTGGTCAGGTGCCACCGAACTGGGCTTTTCCAGTGCAACCACATTTTCCTTTTGTGTGAAGGCCCTAATATGATCTATTGACATGCCTCTCGCTAGTGCCTCCAACGAGGGAAGGTTATGGGCGTGCGGTACCCTGGCCCGGTAATCAGACATAACCTTGTGTGCCCAGGGTTAGTATTGAGAGCTCTTGTCCCCGTTTGGGACCATTTTTGTTTTGCCATGATGGTGGACGTTGATGCCTTTGGTAGGCACGAGGCCACCCATGACTTAGCTCAAAGGGGAGTTGGTTGGAGTGGCCGGGAGAGTGTCATGGCAGTAGATCGGTTTTGTTGGAACGCCATTGGTCGACCCGAATGGGAGTGCGAGGCCATGGGTTCTGTGGTGTGGGTAAAGTGCGCTACCTCTCCAGAGTGTGTGTTTAATCTATTGATAGCTGCGTCCTCAGTCATGGGCATAAGTTCGGACTAAGTCACACCGTTCGATCAACACTCACATGATGGAATGACTTATAGGTGATTTATATGTTGATATTGTGAGCAGTAACGGTTTGGAAGGATGATGATGATGATGATGTTGGGATGATCTCAAGGATGATCATTCAGTTGTGATATGGTCACGATGTGATCATGTGGATGTTTTGATCACGAGGTGATCAGGTGGATCATGAGGTGATCGAGATGGTATATTGCTTGGCCGGATAGCCAAGAGTGAGATGGTTATTGAGATCTGGAATGTTGGTTTAAAGTATTGTAGTAGTTTCATATCAGGTTTAGTAGTTGCTTTCTTACGATAATAGTTGTTAAGTTTATTAACCTGTTTAATGCTGTGTTCTTGTTTTGCCTTGATGCTTTTGGTTGTTGTGAGCTTGCAAGTACATTCAATGTACTGACCTGGCATGTCATGCCAGATTGCAGGTGATGTTGTGATTGATTGTTTGTCGTGGTATCTGTTCATGCGAGCTAGATCGTGTCCCAGCCAGAGTCCCTGCGGAGTGGAGTTCACCACCTTCCTCGTTGTTCCGCTGCTAGAAGTATTCCGCTGCTACGAGTTGTTCCACTGCTAGCATAGAACAAGAGTATTATCACAGGCGTAGTGTCGCTGTGCTGATATGATCCTTCATAACATCAGGCCCTTGTATTTGAAAGTGCGTTAAGTCGACTAGAGGGGGCGAATAGGCGATTTTTATGAATTCTTCACTAAGGAATTTCGGGGTGAGGAAATACCTAAGAGAAGAACTACCTGCAGCAGAATAAGTACTTAGAAGTAAACATAACGGAGCATGAGCATGGTCTTCATGATGAAATGAAAACAAGCACAGAGTACCGAAAGCGTAAACACAGGATAAACAAAATGAAGACAGATAGACTGAAGAAATTGAGCTATGTAAATAGAGAAAGTTTTAGTCAAAGTCTTCAAACATATATGAACAAGCACACAACATAGAAATGAGGAAATGGAAGGGTTGAGGAAATGGAACTAGTTAGCTCGGTGAAGACAATGATTTGGTAGACCAGTTCCAACTGCTGTGAGAGTTGTACGTCTGGTTAGGGTGGCTAGGTATTTAAACCTGAGGATACACAGTCCCAGACACCCAGTCCTGAACATGCAGCTCAGGACACTCAGTCCTCACTATATTCCCCTTGAGCTATGGTCACACAGACCTCGCCCAATCACTCGTGGTAAGTCTTCAGGTGACTTCTAAACCTTCACAAACTCGATCACTCGGCGATCCACAATTTCCTCTTGGATGCTCTAGACCATGACGCCTAACCATCTAGAAGATGCACAATCTTCAAAGGTAACAAGCGTCGGATCCACATAGGATCAATCTCTTCAGTGATGCTCAATCACTTTGGGTTTGAAGGTGTTCGGGTTTGGGTTTTCCTCACTTGATGATTTTCGCTCAAAGTCCTCGGAGGATGGGATGCTCTCAAATGACAAGTGTTAATTTCTCTCGGAGCAGCCAACCAGCTAGTGGTTGTAGGGGGCAACTATTTATAGCCTAGGGAGCAGCCCGACATGATAAGACATAAATGCCCTTCAATGATATGACCGTTAGGTGGAAGGATATTTTGGGACAGCTGGCGCATAGCACAACAACGGTCGGAAATATGACTAACAAATTCCTCAGGGCTATCATGTTCCTCACTTGTAGGCAATTCGCACTGGCGAATTCCTAACTCCTTAGCCAGAACAAATTCCTCAGAGACCAGAAGAGCTTAGTCTATGTCACAGAAGAAATTTGACTGAACTGTATGAGATTTCCAATGGCTTCACTCGAAGGGATTGGTAGGTGTAGGATTTTGAGTTGAGCATCACTTAGAAAATTTTCCTTAGTATTTCCTCGACCCCCTTTAACAGTATGGTGTTTCCTATGACTCAAGAAAGAGAAAATGAAACTACGAAAACAAAAGTCTTCACGCTTCATGTTCCTCGAATGAATACCAAGTCTTGAGGATCACACCAATTTCTTCAGTTTCAAGGTCTTCAGAAAGTCTTTAGTAATCCAAAGTCTTCAGTCAAAGAACTTAATTTTTAGGGGTCAACTTTCTTTGTAAATATCAAACTCCTCATAGACTTATAGACTTGCGTACACTCACAAACGCATCAGTCCCTTAACCTATAAGTCTTCAATACACCAAAATCACTAAGGGGCACTAGATGCACTTACAATCTCCCCCTTTTTGGTGATTGATGACAATATAGGTTAAGTTTTCAACGGGGATAAACATATGAAGTGTAAATACTAATATTGAGGAATTAGATTGCAAGATATAGAAGAACTCCCCCTGAAGATGTGCATAGTGAGGAATTAGCTTTTGAAACAATGCACACTTGAAGAGTAGAATCATGGAGATCTCCCCCTATATCTTGTAAACCGTACACACATTTAACATATAATATGAAGAATTTGAAATGGATGATGAAATATGCTGATTGATGTAATTCAGCATGCGTGCATTAGCATATATGAGGAATAAGCATGTAGAAGAACACATCAAAAGTATCAGACCACCATTTGGTTTAAGTTTACAACTCAATCTAGCAAAGTCTTCAAAATAACGAGAGTTGTAACTTAGAAAAAAAAACGCCCATATAAGTAGAACCGCTTGAAGACTAACTCAAATTTCTCCCCCTTTGTCATCGAATGACCAAAAGGGACGAAAAATGAGTACTAACGCCCCTGAAGAATATCATCACTGTGTCGATGAAGGATCGCCAGCATTGTTGGGGTTGGATGTTCAAGTAGGGCCTGCCGTAGTGTCGTCCAAGTCTTCATGTTCATCAGTCGCGCGTGATGAAGAATATGAGCTTGCTACCAAGGAAGGAACTTTGGTCTTCTTGAATTTCTTCGCCGGTGGCGGTTGAGACCATTCAAAGTCCTGCTTGAAACCCATTTGCTTCAGATCATCTTCACCATACAGATGTGACAAAACAGCCCAGGTGCAACCGAAGACTTCATGGAGGTAGTAATGGTTTTTCTTCACTGCATTGTGTGTGGCAGTCATGTTGTGAAGAATAGAACCAAACTGACGCTTAACCCATTTGTGGTTGCGATCAACCTTCTGGTGAAGACCGAGGAGAAGCTCACGATCAATCATCACCCTTGGAGCCGTGCCTTGAGGATTTTGCTTTGGAGCATTTGCGGCAGAGTCATGAGTGGTAGAGTCATCATTGGTGGAGTATGATGCAGCTTTTCGGAACAGACCATCCAATGGACGAATGCCTTCATCAATAATTGTAGTAGCCTTGCCCTTTTCATCAGATGAGGAAAATGTCCGCTTGAGGACTTCAATTGGGGGCAAGTAACTAACATGATTCAGAAAATCAGCCTTGTAGTTGAGTGAAAACCTAGTTCTGAGGAATCTCATAATCCAAGGAGCATAAGGCTTCAACTCAAATGGAGAGAGGGCAACATTTGCCAGAGTCCTCATGAAGAAATCATGGTAGTTGATAGGAATGCCATGTATGATATTGAATAGGTAATTCTTCATGATGCCAACAACTTCTTCATCATTTGAATCGTGGCCTATGATTGGACTCAATGTCTTCGTCAAAATGCGATAGACAGTTCTAGGCACAAACAGAAATTCCTTCACGAGGAATTTGGTCCTTGGAGCTTGGCCGGGCTTCAGCGGCTTCATCAACACTTGCATGTAGTGAGCAGTGAGTTTAGGTTCATGATAGATGCAACGAGTGCCTTCAAGGGGGGGGACTGACAGGCAGGGCATGAAGTATTCAGAGGCCGGTGCTTTGAAATGTGTGTTCTCTGTCTTCCAGTCCAATACCCAAGTGTTCACATCTTCAGCTTCTCCCGTGATGTGCAGCGTCGCATAGAACTGAAGAATTAGCTCTTCATTCCAATCAACGATATCCGTGCAAAAGTTGAGCAGCCTAGGGTCATGAAGAACACTGAGGACTAGCGCGAAGTAGGGCAGTGATTCCATGTCCACGTGAGGAATACGCTCATGGTCGAAGACTTTGTCTTTGTTGAAAAGCAGCGAAGACTAGAAGTTTGCTTGGTTAGCAGTCCAGAAGCGTTTCCTTCTAAGGCGAGCAGAGTCATAGGGGTTGTAGTCTGTGAAGAAAACATGCTCGTGGAAGAAGTCATCGGCCTTGAATTTTTGCTTCTTTCAAAAGGATCCTTTGGCTTGGGGTGAGGAGTGTGAGTCAATTGTATCACAACCTTAGGAATCGCGATCTCAGGTTCCGCAGGCTGAGGAATTTCAGTTTCTTCAGTGGCAGCCTGGGACTTCAATTCTTCAGCAGCAATGTCATCAGCGCTAGTGGCTGGAATCTCTTCAGGGATGGACGGAGTGGGGTGTGGTTCTTTAGAACGCATTTGAACTTCAGCAGTCACTGGGGACTGAGGAATTTGTTGCATAGGAGTGAACAACGGAGAATTGGGGTGCTGACTTTCCCAAAAGTCATCAATCAGAACTGGCGTTGTGCATCCAATGTCCACATCCTCATCTTCTCCACTCATTTCTTCAACGCTGGCCTCTTCAGCAGTAAACTGAGGCATGGGAGATGAAACAACTGGGGTTGAAGGGATTGCATCCACTTCAATTTCTTCATCCAACTGCTCTGAGGAAGCAGCAGAAGGAATGTCTTCATCGGATCCGCTTCGGATCACGTATTCTTCATCAAATGGAACGAGTTCCTTTGATGGCATTCTTGCGACTGGAACAGCATCAATAGGATTTTCAAATGAGCTGGTCAATTTCTTCATCTTTTTTTGACCAATGAAAACAGCAGGAGAGACTCCTACCGTTGTTTTTTATTTATTTAAATGTTAACCAATGGTTAACAATTGAGAAATGGTTGTTTTACATAGCTTTTGCAAGAATATAGTAAGCACTCAACTAGCCTATGTAAAGCAGGAGATTAGATAGTCAAAGAAATGCTAAAACCTTCTAAAAAGGTTAATTTTTGAGGGTTGATCCTGTAACCTAATATCACAAAGTCTTTCTTGAGTTTCCTTAGCCACTCAGCATGGGTGGCCGTCTCTCCATCAAATACCTCTCTGTTGCGTTGCTTCCAAATATTCCAGGAGGTCAGTATGGTTATCCCTTTGAACAGAGGTCCCTGCCAGCTTGCTTTAGCTCTCTCATATTTGTGTTGCATGTCTAGGTGATTATCCCAATTAATGCCCACAACTTCCCAACACTTTGCAGCAAAAGGACACTCATAGGATAGATGGGCATTTGTTTCTAGGATCTCCATGCTGCACATTGGACAATTGTGATCTTCTCCAATATGAAAATGCCTTCTTAGAAGCATATCCCTTGTATTAACCCTATCATGCAACATCAACCATGCAAACACTTTATGTCTCATGATACATTTTGTTTTCCAAACGGAGGTGATGCATTGTGGAGCCAATACATTTCTGAACATCAAGTTGTAAAACTTCTTCGGTTTGAAATCGGTATCACCCCAACAAAGAATCCATTCATCAGTTCCCATAGCTTCCAAGTTGATCCCTTCCATGATCTCTTGCAAATTATCTAGCTCAGATCTGGCTTCCATTGATAGAGGCATCATGAAATTGTCCACGTGATCATTATTGTTGTAGTACTGCGCCAATGAGATATCTTCATTATTGGCAAACGAGAATAGATGTCCATGGGTGTCCACCAACGGTCTTTCATTGATCCAAACATCTTTCCAAAGCAGGATCGTGTCCCCCGCGGCCGGTATACATGAGGTGATTCCACGGTAGACGTCCATCAGTGAGAAGACATCACGCCACCAAAAAGAACCACAGGTTGGTTTTGCATGGGGAGGTGTATCATCATAATGGGCATTCAAAACTATCATTACCCAAGGGACGTCCTGTTTGTGAATAAATTTATGAAAGTATTTGAGCAGTAGTGCTTTGTTTTGGATTTGTAGGTTTAAAACCCCAAGACCCCCTTTTTTCTTTGGGCGGCATACCATATCCCAAGTGGCTAAGGAATGTGTTTTGGCGTCTCTGTCCACTTCTTTCCTCCACAAACAGTGCCTTCTTGCTCGACCAAAGATCTCAATCAACTTGAGTGGAAGTTTTAGAACACACATGGCAAAAGATAGCAGTGATGAGAGCGCAGAGTTAATCAGTTGCACTCGTTCTCCGTAAGATAGCCAGATAGCAGTTCCTGTCAATCTTCTCTTGATTCTGTCGACCAAAGGCATCAAATCTCTTACAGTGGGCCTCGTTGTACCGAGAGGCAAACCTAGATTGGTAAAGGACATCTCCCCAACTTGGCATCCTAGAGCATTGGCCGGATCCAAATTTTTTGTGCATCCACATTAATTGGCATTAATTGCGACTTAGCGTAGTTGATTTTCAGACCAGTCACCTAGACATATGAATCTAGAATCTCCTTAATTGTCTGCAGCTCATGTTGATTTGCTGGGAGGATGATTAATGTATCATCGGCATATTGTACAACTGGGTAGTCTTCTGAAGCAGGTTGATTAATTGGGAGTAAAATTAAACCATCCAACCAAGCTTTATTAATTAAAGACTGCAATAAATCTGCCGCGAGCACAAATAACAAGGGGGATATTGGGTCACCTTGTCTCACACCTCGTTTACATTTGAATTCTGTGCCAGGTATTCCGTTTAGTAGAATAGATGAAGATCCTGATTGTAGCAGCATTTTAATCCACATACACCACCTGTCATCAAAACCCTTGCATTCTAGCATTTTCAAAATGAATGAATGTTCCATCGTGTCGAAGGCCTTCTCGAAATCTAGTATTAGAATCACAATTTCCTTGCATGATTGTTTACACTGATGCAAGTATTCGAATGCCCAACCGAGACAATCTTGTGTTGTCCTAGTTTTAATGAATCCATATTGATTTCGATGCACCACCTTCAGAATCCAACGTTGAAGCCTTTCTGAAAGAATTTTTGAAATTTGAGCACACAATTTAGTAAGGAGATTGGTCTATAATCATTGACACATTCAAGTGTCAGTTTCTTCGATATTAGCGTGATTAAGGATGTATTCAAACATTGCAAATTAATTGTCCCTTCCAGAAGTCCTCACACAGAGAGTAGAAATCGTCTTTGATTATATCCCAACACACTTTAAGGAAAAGCCCATTGAAACCGTCTGGTCCTGGTGCACGGTCGGCCGGAATGATTTTGATCACATTATCAATTTCTTGTTTCGTAAATGGTATTGAAAGTTCCTCCAGACCGTGGCATTTTTGAATTAGGTCAGCGAGCTCAAAATCATACACAGGCTGAGATGACACCCCCATTCTCCGTTTAAAGCAATCATAAAAAGCTGCTGCCTTTTCATCATGGTTTTCCACCAAGCGACCATCAGTTAAAACCAAATTTGTGATGGCATTTCTCTGCAATCTTTCAGTTGCTCGTGCTTGAAAATATTTAGTATTCTCCTCACCTTGGACTGCCCACTGAAACGTGCAACGTTTTTTTCCAATACTCACTTTGGTATTTAAGCAATCGTAATAAATGTGCTTTTAATATGCTTCTAAAATTGGCTTCAGGAGTGGAAAGCTGTCTCAATTCCTCGAGGTTGTCCATTTGGAGCAGAATTCTATTACAGTTTTCAATTAATAGTTTTAACTTAGAGATTGATTTACTCCATTGTTTTAAAGCATAGCTAAGTCTCTTTAATTTTGCAGAGATTCTTGTGGCACTGTACGAGGCCTTAATGGGAGCAAGCCAGGATGATTTCACAACCTCCAAAAAACTAGGGTGAGAAGGCCAAAAGTTTTCAAACCTGAAAAGCTTAGATCTTGGGATCGATGTTTCCATTGAAAGAATGCAAGGCACATGATCAGAGATCGGACGAGCTAGATGTTTTGCTATGGTATTGGGGAATTTCAAAATCTATTGTGGAGAAGAAAAAACCCAGTCTGATTGCTCTAGTAATGGAGTTTCTTGCATGTTACTCCATGTGTATCTCCTTCCTTTGATTGGTATTTCGAGCAATCCAAGATGACTAATAATCTCATTAAATTTTATCACATCATCCACATTTCCACCTGGTAGGTTTCTGTTATCCAAAGAGCGCATGAAGTTGAAATCTCCCATGAAAAGCCAAAGATCTTCAGTTTCTATGTTTATATTTTCCATCCAAGCGATGTACATTACCCTCTCAGGTCCATCACACGACCCATAAATGTTAGAAAGCAACCAACTTTCATTTGTTTGAACCGAGGTCATTTTGATAGTGATAGCAAATGAAAACTGATGAATTATTTGGCCCAAAAATTGACTGCTACACCATATAATAACTATACCACCTGAAGCACCATTAGACGGAATAAACTCAAATTTATCAAATCTCCTCGGGCAGCATTTTCTAATAAAAGAATGATCAAACTCAGGTTTCTTAGTCCCTTGTAAGCATACGATCGAGCACTTTGATTCATCAATCTTATTGCGAAGTGCATCACATTTAGAACTAGCATTTAAACCATGAATATTCCAGCATAAAATATTCCACATAACAGATGCCACAAGTCTTGAAACAAGCTAGATAAAGCGTATAAATAAGTTCAGAAGTACCCTAATAAAATTCCACAATGCAACAGAAACAAACAGTGAAATAAAAGGCCTAGGCCTCGTCCTTCTCCTTGCCCTTGAGAGGCGCAAGTAGCTTCTCATTGGTGAGCTCCTCCTGTGGAATAGCACAATGAGTTGTTCCCAAATATTGCAGAGTTTCAATAGTAGTGGGGGGAGGGACTTGAGTGGAAGCCGATGTTTCTTCAGTGCTCATGCCTTGCTGCATCTCCAAGAAATCTGGAGTCCTCCTCGGTTTGACACATGAGGGTTTACGTTTGGTGTCTGCCAGAGAAGGTGGCTTAAATCCCTGGTACCTAGTTGCGCACACTGCGCCTGACCTCAGATACATCTAGCGATGTGATCATTCTGCGCTTTTTCTTATTAGTAGCCACATCCATCTCCATCATCTCAAGCTGTGGGTCAAGAATTGGAAAGTTTACTTCCTGATTGCTGTCTTCCATAACCATGGGGTCTGCACCAACCAGCTGACAAACTTTGTTCAGTTGTGCAGCAACAAAAGCACAGCAGATCGACCAAGCATCCTGAGGTAAGCAAATGACATTGGTGCCTGGTGCAAATGGTGAAAATGGGAAGTATGAGAAGCAAGCCCCGCCCACAAGATCCACTAGAGTGCTCTGTAAACCATCTGCAAACCTACTCCAGGCACTAGTCAGGCTATCTTCATCAGAAACCTAACAGAGTCTAGGGGTGTAAACAGTGCAATAGAAGTAGATCATGAAAGAAAGCCAATTCTCCTCTTCAGGTACTTCCAAAACCACTTCATATGCATTCATCTGCTCAAATGAAAGATCTCCAGTAGGGCTTTCCTGAACAAATCTGTCTGCCACATCTTCAATCATTGCAACATGTTCATTCCAAACTCGCAGCCCATCATCAAAACCAAACTCAGCACTCTGTATTCCATCCATCATAGAGGGCCCATCATAACCAGTGAAACTCCTATAACTAGAACCTTGATATATTGGCAGAATAGGTGGAAGTACTGGCCATTCTCCCCATCCCTGCTGTGGTGGGGGTGGAGGTGGAGCAGCCTCCCAGGCATTAGCAGCGTTCTGGAGTTGCCAAACTTGAGCATCATGCTGTTGCTGCTGCATTGCATTTATAAAAGGAAGATGGTCCGGATGTGGGGAAGCACCCAATGGAGGTGGCGCCATTTCATCACCTACCAAACCCTGGCTAAGATTTCTGCCGTTAAGCACATAAATAGGGACGGTCGGTGCCAAGCCCACTGATATCGGTGAATCTCTTAACCACCAGTCTAAAAGGCACCACAACAAGTTCATTAATCAGCACACGGACAAGCACACGGGATTTTTTGTGACCCGGGCGGTGCCAATACATACATCTCCCAAATCATGACACTGCCTTAATGATATAATGCTCTGTTTGGTAGTTCAAAGGAAATCCAAGCAACATAACCCACGCATCTCTTTCAATCACCGGCCTACACATATTTGGACCTTCATCATGTCGCAACAAATAGAAGTTAGAATGCTCATCTAAGGGTTTCTCCCCTCTACTAATCATCGTATCTCTAACAACACTGTCGTTGAAACGAATAAGACCCACGCAGAAAGGATAGATCTCACCCTCAATAGTAGGCGTACCATGATCATCTCGAAGAACTCTTCTGACCTATGAAAGAACTTCTTCACATTGCAGATCTCCAGGTGGCGGTACCACCATCACAAGCGCATGCCGCGAGTAATCGAGAGGCAGATCATCAACTATCACCATGTTGCGCTGCAGCCTCCCCTCTGGGCCCTGCTGAATATCCATCTCCCCTGGCACCAACTGGTAGGGTAGCACTGGCAGATTCGCCATTGGAGGTGCTAGGTTTGGAGTGGAGGAAAGCACGAGGTGAGGGGTGGAGGAGAGATCAGGTGTGCAAGGTGACGGGCAAAACAGAGGAGGAAGCGTGGTCTCGGGAATCTGGAGGGTGGTGATAGGGTGGTTAGGAGGCGAAACGTCCAGGGTATTTTCAGCATAACTGACAAAAGATTTTTACTAGATCCCTCCCATTTCGTTTGACAATCCAAACTTGCTTCTTATCCCTTTTTTGTTGGGCCTGACTCTGAGATTGTGTGCGCCAAATATTTTTATGTCTAGTGAAAATCGGAGAGCCAACAGAACGACCATTCTCAACAACACTGTCTTTCTTTACCCATGCAACAAGTTTCATTGAACGTGTACGTGCCAGGCAGTCCCATTGAACGTGTCCTCTCACACCACAAATATTGCAACATCTATTGTCAAAAGAGCACGTAGAAGAATAATGACCCTTGGTCCGACACTTTGTACACCAAGAAAAATTAAACATGGGTGATGTCTCATCATTTTTCTCAGAGGAAGAGGGCAGATTAGTTACCATAGTCTTACCAATGCAATGCTCGGCTAAATGACTTCGTCTCTCACATAACATACAAATATGAAGCTTGGTATATATAAACTCTTTAGTAGGAAGGGAGGAGATGTCAAGTACCGATTGTATGATTTCATTGGTATAACCAGCTTGCCATAAATCAAGAATTTCCTCAAGCTTCGCTTCTGTGATTAGGTTCCATGATAAGGTTGTAAAAGTGCATCCAGAAAAAGGTTTGCCAATAACTTGATGATCATCCCGATTGATACGTGCATGAAGGCTGCCAAACACCAACTCATCCGAAAAGTCATTGGAAGCTAGAGTTGCATTAGAAGAATGATCTCGCATCATATCTTGAATTTCCAAACCCTGATCATGCATAGAAACCCTCATGTCCTCAGTATTAACGAGATTGAATTTGTCGAATTCAGATCTAGATGAGATGTCCCCTTGCGCACTCTTACGTAAAAACCCTAGAGGACTTCTGATAGCCATATGCGATCGAGTAGAAACCTCTAGAATCACTTCATCAAGATGCCAATCAGATCCCTTCCAAGAATAATCCAATTAAAACTTGAACAGGCGGAAATGACATACAAAATTTGGCCAGACATGATCCTTCAAACCATAGATGAAATGACCAACACCATTGGAAGCCACCGAAAACCGAAACGATCGATCACCCAATTGCTTGACGTTGAAACCCTTGGCCATACCTCCAATACAACATTGCAAAACCACTCCTACAGCCTCTCAGAAAGAGAGAAGGAGGCCGAAGAGAAAGAAACAACCAAGAAAAATTCCTTGGTTCCCGAAGCACTTTCAAAATGCACCGTAGATCTAAACTTGTCACGTACCTTCTGTTCCACCTTAAACCCCAGGGAAAAATCCCAATGGATGAGACTTGCCATTGGATCTCAAGATGATGAACACTCACCATGGAAGATCTAGAGGGTGGGAGGGAGGTGGGAGTCGCCATGGTTTGGGTGGGACTTGCCATGGGAGAGCAGGGAGGTGGGAGTCGCCATGGGAGAGGAGGGAGGTTTGAACAGAAGAGTCTCATGAAGTTGATTCTTTCCTTTTCTTCATAGCTGCACGCTCCGCAGCCTTGGTCTTCTTAGCTTCTGATGCAGAAGTAAGAATTGGACTTGGTGCAGGTGCAGGAGGAGCAGAGGAAATTGGTTCTGTTTCTTCAGGCACAACTAATGCAGTTGCCCTGGTATAATCAATTTCTTCAGGAACAACAGTTGAAGATTCAACTGGCCTGGTAATTTCTTCAGGCGCAACACTAGTGGTTGCCCTGGCAGTTTCATCAGCGGCTAGAATGTAGTCATCAGCCCTGGTACTAGCATTTTCTTCAGCAACCTGAGTATCATCAACGGTGCTGGCATTTTCTTCAATAGGCTGAGCAGATGCTTCAGCCTGAGCAATTTCTTGTTGCGTAGGGGCAACAACATTGGTAGTAAACTTTTTAGTTATCTTTACAAAGCTGACTTTGGCTCCAAGCCAGTCATCATAGTAGCGATCAAATTCATCACTCAGTTTCTTGATCTCTGATTGCAGAGCAACAAGTTCTTCAGGTGAAAGCTTCAAGAAGTTTTGCTTCAGAAAGCGCTCTTTCTTGTACTGCGCTTTCTTCACCTTCCTCCCCTGTTTATATTTCCATTTTTCTTCGTCAATGAAGTGAGTCAACACATGACTTTGACTAGGAGTGAGGTTCAGCTCAGGCAGACGTGTGTTGGGGTCCTTGTGCCACAAGTCCATGAAGTCGAGGATCAACTTTGGGTCCAGCATCAATGGCACATTACTACCTTTGGCTCTAGTGGCCCTGTGCTGCCTATCTCTGATGATTTGAGCGAGTTCTTCATCATCAGCTTCGTCATCATTGGACGGTACTTGGAAGGCGAACTGCTTCTTTTGAGGACTTGGTCTAGTGCCTCATCCTGCAGTGGCCTTGGTCTTCAGCAGAGTGGGGCCAGTTGAAGAGTGCAGAGGAGCTGATGAACTTGCAGAGGCTCCTGAGGCAATAGAGATGCATGTTGTCCTTTGGCACGAGGCGAGATGGGCAGGTGCTGAGGACTTGAAAGGAGGAGCTGAGGATTTTGATGGAGCTAGTGCGGCTTGAGGAATTGGCTGTGAGGGTTTATCAGATGTTGGCCGTGAGGGCATTGCAGAGGAGCTTGGCCATGAGGGCATTGAAGAAGAAGGAGCACCGAGCTTATGTGCGGGCTTCTTAGGCATGCCCTTCTTCGGCTTGCTAGCAGAGGCCTCAGCAGTGGTAGCAGCAGCAGCAAAGTCTTCATTGAATTTCCTCACTGCTTCTTTTGCTACTCTGGCCAACTTAGCTTGACACTTGGCCCATTCATCAGGATACTGCTCGCCGCGCTTGAGGCTAGTGGGATCAGCTTCTTGGCCAGGTGCCAATGGAGGTCTTGGGCAAGGAGGGTGAAGAGAAAATTTCTTCATATATTTTGGAGTGACATATCTATATTCTCTCCATTCTTGTGCCCATCTCCTCTCTATCCTTTGTATGCGCACCTTGCGCTGATTTTTGTCCTCCTTTCCATGTGTGGCCTCATCAGGAGTGCAATAATCCTTGTAAATGTCATCAGGGATCTCAAAGGCTCTGTTGACTTCCAGTTTCTTTCCCCCCTTCTGAGGTTTCTTGCCATCTACCATTTTCTTCAGCTGAGGGTTTTGAAAAATTGAGTTCTCTGAAGAGGTACGCAACTTTTCTTCGAGGAACGCTACAAATGAGTTAAGTTGATGAGAACCTAGAGATTCAGCAGCGGACATGAGTACCTGTGAACAGAGTATAGGTGCGAAGAATTTGGAGAGGTCATATGTGTTCTTAGAAGTTTTTTTTGCAAAAAGAACAAGTTTGAGGAATTTGACCAGATGAGTCTTGAGGAATTTCACTGAGCGTTCTTTGACTTAGGTTCCAGAGTTGTACAGATTTGAAAATCCACACAATTGAGGAATCTTGAAGAAAAAAGTTGCTTAGAGAAACAGATCAAGAGCAGATGATATGTGAGGTGTTTAGTGTGTGAAGAGTTGAGAAATAAATACCTTTTGAAGATTTGAGGAAAACAACAGAATCAACAAGGGCAGTAAAAGTAGCTTTTAATTACCCTTGATGAAGAACACGGCGAACTGAGAAGTGTAGATTTGAAGCTTGTCGATTCAGATCTTCCACGCCCTAACTTGGCTGGGAAGACAACTACGGCGGCGGTTGAGTGAAGAAATCCGCGGCCGGCGTGAGTATGGCGGCGACGAGGTCAAGCCAGTGAAGCTCTTCCTCACCGACGACGATGGAAGTAGCGGCGGCGCTAGGGTTTGAGAGCTCGAGCGGAGTAAAGAAAAAGTGAGGAAGGGAGAGCGGTATTTATAGCCGAAGTGAGAAACTGCTCACCCGAGGAAATTGGATGAACGTGCCCCTGACCCTTCTCATTCGCGTGACATGTGTCACCCACGTACTGAGAGGTGACGATCATGTGTGATCATGGGTGAATAGGATAATATATCGTGGAAGCGGAGCTTTTTGAGCGGCAAAAGCAGAAAGTTCAGATAAGATAAGTTTAAAGTTCTGTTCGCAATTTGTTTAGCTGACAAGGACACAGTGAAGATTTTGAATGAGTTTCAAATAGAACACACATGAAGAATTTTTTAATAGACTAGGTTGAGTTTAGCATAGAGCGGGAAAGGGTCCGATCACATTCACTTAGCAGAACAAGCAACTTGAAGAATTAGCAATAAGTGAATGTTGTGGAGGACATATATATATATATATATAGCTAATGAAGAAAACGACGGAAAGAGTGAAGACAATGCAAAGTTGAAGAACAACTGAGCAAATTCAAAGTGAGGAAAAACTCAGGTTTAGGATTCTCAACTTTTGGTGGTGGCGTGACCCACCGTATAAGAATGATGATTTCAGACACCGCATACAATTGTCGTAGGGTTCTGAGAATCAAATTCTTTGTTAATTTCTTCACACTTAGAGGATTAGTCTTCATTGATTGAAGAAAAACGTTACTTTGTGTGTTGCACATCTAAGTCATCAATTTCGCATAAGTCTTAGGATGTGTGTCCTTTTCAAAGGACATTCGAAGATTCTAGGATATTTAGCTCACACCTCAACTTGCTAAATCTCTTCTCATCCAAGGGCTTAGTGAAGATATCGGCTAGCTGTTCCTTAGTCTGCACATGCTCAATAGATATGTCGCCCTTCAACACATGATCACGAAGAAAATGATGACGAATCTGAATGTGCTTTGTCTTCGAGTGCTGAACTTGGTTATGAGCAATCTTGATGGCACTCTCATTTTCACAGTAGAGAGGTACGTTCTTCATGTTGACGCCGTAGTCCTTGAGGGTTTGTTTCATCCATAGTAATTGAGCACAGCAAGAACCAACATCAAGGTACTCAGCTTCAGCAGTAGACAGTGATACGCAGTTCTGTTTCTTCAAGGACCAATAGACCAAGGATCGTCCGAGGAAATGGCATGTGCCTCATGTTGACTTGCGGTCCACATGGTCACCAACATAGTTAGAGTCTGAATATCCAATAAGATCAAAAGCCGAGCCCTTGGGATACCATAATCCAAGTGTTGCTGTGTGAGCTAGATATCGAAGAATATGCTTCACAGCCTTATGGTGTGATTCCTTCGGTGTAGCTTGAAATCGGGCACACATGAAAACACTAAGCATAATATCTAGCCTAGATGCACACAAATACAATAAAGAACCAATAATGGAGCGGTATACCTTTTGATCGAAGTCAATACCATTTTCATCAGTGCATAGATGGCCATTTATGGGCATAGGGATTTTGACTCCTTTGCAATCTTGCATGTCGAATTTCCTCAGTACATCCTTGAGGTATTTCTCCTGAGATATGAATATGCCATTTCGTTGTTGACAAATCTGAAGACCCAAGAAGAATTTCAATTCTCCCATCATAGACATTTGATATTCTTCACTCATCATATAGGCAAATTCATCATTGTAACGTTGGTTAGTACAGCCGAAAATGATATCATCAACATATATTTGGCACACAAACAATTCACCATCATAAGATTTAGTGAAAAGAGTTGTGTCAAGTGAACAGGGTTTGAAGCCTTTCTTCGTGAGGAATTCCTTAAAAGTATCATACCATGCCCGAGGGGCCTGTTTGAGGCCATATAGGGACTAATTGAGTCTGAAGACTTTGTCGGGATGCTTTGGATCTTCAAAACCTGGGGGTTGAGCAACATATACTTCTTCCTCAAGCTTATCATTGAGGAATGCACTTTTCACACCAAAGTTGGTTGAAGCCCTCGAGGAAAATCGTTTGAGGACTTCCTGCACTTTAGTTTTGCAAGTGATGATATGCACCCATGTATATCGAGAATAATCATCAACAATGACAAAGCCATCGAGAATAATCATCAACAATGACAAAGCCATATAAAGATGCAACATTAGTAAATGTGGCATAGTGAGTAGGGCCAAAGAGATCCATGTGAAGCAATTCAAATGGATGAGTGGTAGTCATGATGGTCTTTGAGGGATGCTTGGCCTTGGTCATCTTTCCGGCTTCACAAGCTCCACACAAATGGTCCTTGGGGAATTTGACACCCTCGATGCCAATGACATGCTTCTTCTTTGCGAGCCTGGGTAATTTACTCATCCCAGCATGACCAAGTCGTCGATGCCATAGCCAGCCTTCTGAGGCTTTTGCAAGTAGACATGTAGCAGGTTGTGGTCCTATAGAGAAATCAACAATATACAAATCTCCTCTCCTAAAGCCTTCGAAGACTTTGGAATTATCAGCTTTCATGATCAAAACACCGCGATACTTGCCAAAGACAACAACCATATCAAGATCACAAAGCATTGAGACAAACATGAGGTTGAACCCTAAGGACTCGACAAGCATGACTTTTTCCATGTGTCGATCCTTTGAGATTGCAACCTTACCTAGACCCAATACCTTGCTTTTGCCTTTGTCAGCGTAGGTGATATGCTTCAGATGTGATGAAGATAAAGTAGAGTCCATCAATAAGCTCCTGTCACCAGTCATGTGATTTGTACATCCACTATCGAGGACCCACTCAGTGGCTTTGGGTTGATCATCTTGTAGATGAATTAGTGCAACTTACAAACTCATATACTTCATCAGTGAAGAATATGATATCAATTTCATCTGATCAATTTCATCAAGCAATAGAACAGATAAAGCAGTATGAGGACGTGAGAAATGAAAATTCATTTCTTCATGATTAGCTTGCGTCCTTTCAAGGATATTCAGGTCTCCAGCAAATTCTTCAGACGATTACGTTCGTCTGGAGACCTGACCCTGCACAAGAGATTAGTTCTTTTTCTTCACCACCCACATCTGAAGGGGTGGCAAAGAGTTCATCATTCTGCGAGCACCATAAGAGAAAGGTGGCATAGATGCCAATCCACTTCGTTTCACATAAGAGGGATTAGGGTAAGCATAAGAGTAAGAAGATAAATTCTTCGAGGATTTATGAACATAATGATTTGAAGAATAATGCACATATCCATAATCCTTAGATCTTCCCTGCAAAACAGACGGGTTAGCACGATGATGCTCATATGAGGACTTTGATCCTTTTGAGGAATTTGGTCCTCGTGAGGAGTTTGGTCCGTATGAGGACCTGCATCCATATGAAGAACTTGATCTAGGGTTCCTATTCTTCACAGGTGGGGTCATGATGACATTCACCTGAAGATTTTCAAGGAACCTTTTGGGAACCCAGATTTTCTTCATAGTAGAGCCGTTCCTGCAGTTAGTTCCAACATATCTAGCAAATACTTCACCATTCTAATTTTTGAACAGTTTATAGTTGGAGTCAAATGACTCATCAGAAGAATATGAAGATTCACATGTAAAGCCAGATAAAGTAGATGGATCCACTGAACTTGCCTTTACAGCAACCCATGAGATTTTGGGATACTACTCAGGTTTCCAGTAGGTCGCATCAGCATTATGTTTCCTCTCAAAGGCAATACCCTCTTTCCTAGGGTTCCTACTGAGGATTTTCTTTTTAAGCACATCACAAAGAGCCTGATGCCCT
The DNA here is from genome assembly GCF_056163025.1 of Triticum urartu. Lineage (NCBI taxonomy): Eukaryota > Viridiplantae > Streptophyta > Magnoliopsida > Poales > Poaceae > Triticum > Triticum urartu. The sequence continues at coordinate 251,062,950 of NC_141878.1, read as the reverse complement.
TTGAGGCTTTTGTACATGCCTGTCATATACAGTTCCTTCAGCCCTGCATCATCAGTGAGACTAGCAATGTCCTCAGATGAGGAATTAGTAATCGCAGGGATAGTTGAAGAATTTTCAGCAATGGAAGCATTTGAGCATTCAGGTGAAGAATTAGCAGTTTCACGTTCAATGCACTTCAAACATGGAGGAACAAATTCATCCTGAGTAGCACTGATTTGTTGAGCAAGTAATGAATCACGCTCCTTCTGAAGATCTTCATAACTCACTATTAACTGCTCAAGATCTTGCTTTCTTTTAAGAAATTCATAAGAAAGCTTCTCATGATCAGATAGGAGAGTGTTATGATGACCTTGAAGATTGTCAAACTTGGACTGAAGTCTCTGAAGATTTTCAGTCAAAATTTTAGTGCGATCCATTTCCTCGCCCAACATGTCATCACTTTTATCTAGCATGTTTTGAACCTTTTCCAGAGCCTTTTGTAGCTTCACAGTAATCTTAGCAAGTTTAGAATAGCTGGGTTTGAGGTTTTCATCAGATTCATCCTCACTAGATTCAGAGGATGGATATTTGAGTACCTTTGAGCCTTTTTCCATGAAGCAATAGGTGGGAGCGTAGTCCTCATTGCCGTCATCAGTAGTGTTGGGGAGGTCCTTTTCCTCAGAGTTGAAGATGGACTAGCTGACGACGCGGTAGCGAGGGCTAGGCTCACCACACCAGAGTTTGACTCCTCAGATTCCTCCTCTTCCTCATTTTCCTCAGATTTAGCCTCAGAGTCCATTTCCTTGCCAATGAATGCCCGAGCCTTATTGGAGCTGCTCTTCTTGTGAGATGAAGACCTTGAAGGTTTTGATGAAGAGGACTTTGAAGATTTCTTCTTCTTCTTTGAATCCTCAGAACTATAGTCCTTGTACTTCTTCTTCTTTGATTCCTTTTCCCACTGAGGACAATCTTGAATGTAGTGTCCGGGTTTCTTGCATTTGTGACAGAGTCTCTTGTAATCATGGGATGAGGAATCTGATCTCATGTCACCACTTCGTGAGGATCTTCCAAAACGACCACGTCTTGAGAACTTCTAGAATTTCCTCACGAGCATTGCTAGCTCCTGGCTCAGTTCTTCAGGGTTACCAAGGATGCTACCAGAATCTTCACCTTCAGATTCAGACACTGCCTTGGCCTTCAGAGCTCGTTATCTGCCATAACTTGGTCCATACAGATCTCTCTTCTCAGCAAGCTGGAACTCATGAGTGTTTAGTCTCTCGAGGATATCAGCAGGATCAAGTGACTTATAGTCTCCACTTTCTTGTATCATCAATTCCAAAGTATCAAATGAGGAATCAAGCGATCTCAGCAATTTCTTCACCACCTCATGGTCGGTGATATCAGTGGCACCAAGTTCTTGAAGCTCATTTGAGATGTCAGTGAGGCGATCAAAGGTTTGCTGAACATTCTCATTGTTGAGTCTTTTGAAGCGGTTGAAGAGATTGCAAAGAACATCAACTCGAGAGTCACGCTGTGTTGAGACTCCTTCATTGACCTTGGACAGCCTGTCCCAGATAAGCTTTGCTATCTCCAAGGCACTCACTCCACCATACCGCCCTTTGCTCAGATGGCCACAATGATGTTCTCCGCTTGAGAGTCGAGTTGCTTGAATCTCTTCACATCAGCAGCGTTGATGGTAGGAGTGACGGAGGGAACGCCATTTTCCACAACGTACCAGAGATCGTTGTCAATTGCCTCAAGTTGCATGAGCATCTTATTCTTCCAGTAGGGGTAGTCCGTCCCATCGAAGGTAGGACACCCAGCAGAAACCTTGATCATACCTGCGGTCGACATAACTAAAACTCCAGGCGGTTAAACCAAAATCACACAGAACAAGGGAGTACCTTGCTCTGATACCAATTGAAGGTGCGTTAAGTCGACTAGAGGGGGGTGAATAGGCGATTTTTATGAATTCTTCACTCAGGGATTTCAGGGTGAGGAAATTCCTAAGAGAAGAACTACTTGTAGCGGAATAAGTACTCAGAAGTAAATATAACAGAGCATGAGCATGGTCTTCATGATGAAATGAAAACAAACACAGAGTACCAAAAGCGTAAACATAGGATAAACATAATGAAGACAAACAGACTGAAGAAATTGAGCTAAGGAACTAGAGAAAGTATTCAACCAAAGTCTTCAAACAGATATGAACAAGCACACAACACAGAAATGAGGAAATGGAACCAGTTAGCTCGGTGAAGACAATGATTTGGTAAACCAGTTCCAACTGCTGTGACAGTTGTACATCTGGTTAGGGCGGCTAGGTATTTAAACCTGAGGACACACAGTCCTGGACACCCAGTCCTGAACACGCAGCTCAGGACACTCAGTCCTCACTATATTCCCCTTGAGCTATGGTCACACAGACCTCGCCCAATCACTCGTGGTAAGTCTTCAGGTGACTTCCAAACCTACACAAACTCAGCCACTCGGTGATCCACAATTTCATCTTGGATGCTCTAGACCATGATGCCTAGCCGTCCAGAAGATGCACAGTCTTCAAAGGTAACAAGCGTCACATCCATGCAGGATCAATCTCTTTAGTGATGCTCAATCACTTAGGGTTTGAAGGTGTTTGGGTTTCGGTTTTCCTCACTTGATGATTTTCGCTCAAACTCCTCGGAGGATGGGATGCTCTAAAATGACAAGTGTCAATTTCTCTCGGAGCAGCCAACCTGCTAGTGGTTGTAGGGGGCGGCTATTTATAGCCGAGGGAGCAGCCCGACATGATAAGACATAAATGCCCTTCAATGATATGACCGTTAGGTGGAAGGATATTTTGGGACAGCTGATGCGTAGCATAGCAACGGTCGGAAATTTGACTAACAAATTCCTCAGGGCTATCATGTACCTCACTTTTAGGCAATTCGCACTAGCGAATTCGTAACTCCTCAGACAGAACAAATTCCTCAGAGACCAGAAGAGCTTCGTCTCTGTCACTGAAGAAATTTGACTGAACTGTATGAGATTTCCACTGGCTTCACTCGAAGGGATTGGTAGGTGTAGGATTTTGAGTTGTGCATCACATGGAAATTTCCCTTAGTATTTCCTCGACCCCCTTTAACAGTACGGTGTTTCCTATGACTCAAGAAAGAGAAAATGAAACTACGAAAACAAAAGTCTTCATGCTTCATGTTCCTCGAATGAATACCAAGTCTTCAGGATCACACCAATTTCTTCACTTTCAAGGTCTTCAGAAAGTCTTCAGTAATCCAAAGTCTTCAGTCAAAGAACTTCTTTTTTAGGGGTCGACTTTCTCTGTAAATATCAAACTCCTCATAGACTTATAGACCTGTGTACACTCACAAACGCATCAGTCCCTTAACCTATAAGTCTTCAATACACCAAAATCACTAAGGGGCACTAGATGCACTTACAGTATTCATTATCCTTTGTGATAAGAGATGATTTGTTCTATGTCAAGTAGTGTCGTATTCTAGGGACATCTTCTCGATCCCTGGGCTGGAATACGGGGCGTTCCGGTTTCTCTCAGCCGTGGTGCCACATGCTTGGTATCAGAGCAGGTCTAGTTGTAGGACACCCTAGTCAGCGCGACCGGTTGAAATCGGTAGTATAGAGTCTCGCTTGTTTATTGCATTTGATTGTTGCATTTGTTTGTTGCATATCATGCATATAGACTTATTATTTACTCCCTCTGTTACTTTTTAGTCTGCATATAATATTGGGTCAAAGTCAAACTTTGTAAAGTTTGACCAACTTTATAGAAAAATAAATTAACATCTACAATACTAAAGCTATATGGTATGAAAGTTTATTTCATGATGCATCTAACAAGATTGCTTTTATATTATGAATCTTAATATATTTTCTATAAACTTAGTCAATGTTAAGAAAGTTTGACTTTGACCAAATCTTATATGCATACTAAAAAGAAACAGAGGGAGTAGCTACTAACGGTTTATCTTGTGAGTGTAGCTGGCATCAGTTCAGATCCTATACAGCTCAGCCCCTGCATTTCTTCCAATTTCTTTTCTTGCTCGTTCTTTGGTGTTTGCCATCATTTCTGTCCTAGCGGAGTGATGCCAAGTGATCCCGATATGGTTTGCAGAAAATGCTGCTCAAGTTTCGCATCGATATCCTTCTTTCAGCCTCATCTATTGTTTCGGTGGTAGACATGTTGCTACCCCAGATCATCCTTTTTATATTATCATGTTTGCAACCATTAATGGTCTCAGTCATCATAAAAAGTGCAATGCCAGCCGACTCGGTTTTCCTCACTCTCCTTTCCTTGGATGAGTACGGATCCTTTCCGTCCGCTTGATAATAATGTGGTCATGACATTTGTGTCTAATTACATGGTTATGGAGTGCGTCCTCGCCTCCAAGCTAGTCCAGGTTGTTACCTGTCTAAGCCAGCACTTGTGTAACAATGTTTACACCAATTCTTCCACATATTTATCCGTCCTCGTGCACACCGTCACAGCATGTTATATCGTAGTACCGGAGATCCTGCAAGATTTGTGTGCTTAAGTAGGCATGCATATTGTGTGACTAGCAGTAATATGTGACATTGATTGGGTGTGAATTGATTGTTTGTGTGTCTTTGTTTAGTTGAGTTTTCTTTTGCTTCTTTCTTTTCGGGCCCTCGGTGTTACCTTATTTCCCCTCATGGAAATTTTACATCAATAGACACCGGACTCGAAGAAGCAATAAGGATTTTAAAAATTTGGAAGAAGCTCAGGTGAACATTATGGTCTGCTGATGCGGAGCATCCCACGTTCATCCCCATGTACACTCCGACTAGTCTCCAAGCCCCAAGGATACATAAGATGAGACCTCGACTATACACCATTGGACACAAGGTGAACTCACTCCTCTTCGAACCATGACTTTCCATATGTGAGACATGGCTACTACCTCAAATATATGTGCTATGCATGACTAGGAACAAAGAGGAAGACCATGGGCAAGACAGCGAGGACACCAAGTACAAGGAGGTACCGAAGAAGCTCCAGCGAGCGGACGTCTGGCCTCCACCGGATGATCGGTGCCTGAAGCACAGTCAACGCCAGCTACAACACCTCCCAGCGAGCAGACGTCCGGCCCCCACCGGACGACCGGTAATACTAATGGAAGTCCGAAGACACCAGGAGTCCGGTGCCTCTTCACAGAACTTCTTCAGCGGACGTACCGTGACTAGCGGATGACCAGTCCCTCCTGAGCCACCGGACGACTGGTACCTACCTATGCGCAGCCGGGCCTTTGGCCTTGTATCCCTCTCCCACTTACCCCTTCGTGGCTCTAGACTATATATACTCCTCCACCTCCTCCATTTGAGGGTTAGTGTTGTGATAGCTCATATTAGATATAGAGCCTCGCTCATCCACATCAGATCTACTCCATGAGAGAGACTGCGGCCCCTCTACGGAGAAGATCCCCTTGGATTCAAGACCCCCTTTTGGGTGGCCCCATCAAGACCTCCTTTGGAGAAGAACCGGTTACAGTGTATCATACCTTGTTGATCGTGGATCATGTATCTCCTTTTGTGTTCATGGATCTAGCACATGTGTGATCATACTTGTTGGTTTTAGTGTTTCTCTTGTGTTTCCCCTCATATTTTTCCTCGTGTTTCCCCTCATGTTCTTCATGTTCATCGCGGGATTTGCTCCTTTCGTGAAAGATCGTCCATCTAGGGTTCCACCCTAGATCATCTTGGTACCTAGAGCCATGTTGATCACGATTTCGGAGCCACCCCATTGTGTTTCTAGCCTTGTTTTTGTTGATTCTGTCCCAATTTCGAAAATCCCCACCAAAAATAGGCCCAATTTTTTTTGTGATTTGTTGGTGTGATGATGTTTTGTTGGATTTGATCCATGGATTATCTTGGTTTCAAGTGGATCTAGAATTTCCCCAAGTTTCCCATCTTTTATCCACGAAATCTCCTCAATTTTGACCCCAAAATCCCCAATTTCCGCCCAAAATCGCGTCCCGGATCTGAAATTTCGCGTTGACCCCGACCCACCGGACGACCGCCACTTTACGGACGTCCGGAGCCCCAGGAACGACCGGACGTCCGCAACCTTCCGAATGACTGGAACCCCAAACCCGAGCCAAATTAGCGGATTTTCGACCCGACTGACGTCCGGCGGCCGGACAGCCATCCATTTACGGACGTCCGTAACCTATAAAAACTGACTTCGGCTGATTCTTTTTTCGGCCATAACTAATTCAGCCGAACTCTGATTTTGACATTCTTTAGCTCGTTTTGAAGCTCTTGACACCCCCCTTCCCACAAAAATACTACCAACACCATTTGACTCCATCAAAGTTCTGGAACTTTGGCATCTTTGCCTAGGGCTTCCACCACATCATCCGCATTACCACCACCGACTTCCGCAACCTAACCCATCTTGATCCCCATTGCATATGTGGTTGCTTGAGTAGTGATTCGACTCTCCTAAGGTGTTTCGGCTACTTAGGGACGGTTGCTTCTTCATCAACCACCTCCACCACTACTGCATAGGCTTACCCACCATACACTTCCGCCACCCCAACTTAACCCAATTTTGTTTGAGTTGTGAGTTGTGTCTCCTAAGGTGTTTCGGCTACTTAGGGACGGTGACCTTCAACTCTGACTCACATAACCCCATAACCTCCACTTCCGCATTGCCTACTCGCGTAACCCATCATTGCATTTCCACAACGCTATTGACCTTCCGCAAAACCACCACCACTTTCCGCTACCACTATTTGACATTTGTCATTTGAGATTTTGAGCTCGCGGTTTTTCCGTTTCCTAAGGTGTTTCGGCTACTTAGGGACGAGTCTCCATCATCTTTGTATCTACATCAAGAACACCACCAGTCATCATCGCCATGAGTCATCTTTGACTTTGACCACTTCACCATCATCCGTTTGTGGCTTACAAAAGAGAAACCCTCGATGGTAACCTCCATATCATCTTGGTATCTACATCAAGAACACCGCCACTCATCATCACCGCGAACGGTAACCTCCATATCATCTTGGTATCATGGTATCCCTCCATTGTATATTCCCTTGCCATTGCATTGATAACCCCTTGCCCATTTTGCGTCAATTGCCTATTGAGACTAGCCATTCGAGTATTGCCGGCAACGATACTTGTGCACATTACTGATCTACACCTTCCATTGCATACATACTATATCATATTGTGTAACGCCCCGTATGTAACTTGCCATATTTGTATTCCAACTCTTGCCATTCTCGGCACTAAGTTATGATATTCCCTCGCGGTTGGGTTTTGTCTTTGTTTTGCATTTTGTCCATGTCATGCATCTCATATCATGTCATCATGTGCATCGCATTTCAATACGTGCTCGTCTCATGCATCTGAGCATTTTCCCTGTTGACCGTTTTGCATTCCGGCAATCCTACGTCCTCCGGTGTCCCCTTTGCCTCTTTTCGTGTGCGGGTGTTAAACGTTCTCGGATTGGACCGAGACTTGCCAAGCGGCCCTGTTATACTACCGGTAGACCGCCTGTCAAGTTTCGCACCATTTGGACTTCGTTTGACACTCCAATAGTTTACCGAGGAACCGTAAAGGCCTCGTGCGTGTTGCAGCCCAACACCCCTTCGAAGTGGCCCAAAACCCATCCAAACCCTGTCCATCCTCTCGACCGTTCGATCACGACCGCGTGGCCGAAAACCGCACTGCATTTGGAGTCTCCTAGCTCCTTCTATGTATAAATAGGCCCCCCCCTCCGAAATTTCGGGCGAAACCCTAGATCACATCGCCCCCAACGCCACCGGACACGTCCACCGTCACCGGACACCCGGGCCGCCGCATGCGGCCTATCACATGGCGCCACGTGGCCCGCTCCACTGCCTCTGCCGCGGGCCCGCCGCTGGCCCCCGAGGCCCGGTCGCCGCGCGCCGCTCACACCGCTTCGCCCGCCGCCCGCGTGCCACCCCGCCGCCATCGCCGCTCTGTCGCTCCGCCCTGCGCCGACCCGTCGCCGACCAGCGCCGGCACGCCGCTCCCCGCCGTCGCCGGCGACACCTCTGGCCAGATCCGGGCAGGAGCCGGCCGGATCCACCGTTTCCTCGCCATCCCCGGCCACCACCGCCTCAACGGAGTGTGTGCGCGGCCGCCTCGGTTCGTGCACCAGATCTGGTTACAGTAAAACCCTAGGTTGACTTCGGATTTTCCCTAGGTGCTTTTTCTGGTTATTTTCTTGGCATGTTCATCGCATCATAACTTTGCATCCTTAGCTCCGTTTTGGGCGTGTAATATATCAAATTGTTAGTCTGGATGTGCTCTTCATTTCATTCCATTGCACCATGCTTGTTTGAGTCCATCTTGATGCCCTAAATGCTGTTGCAAGAGTGCTATGTAATGTTAGTTTCTGTTTCTTATCAGATTATGGACATTTGTCATTTTTGCCATGATTAATGTGTGCCTCCTATGAACTTGAGCCCTACATGTGTTTTGGGCTATGCCATGCCATATTTACAAGGGTGTATGCCATATATTTTTGTGATCAATGTGGTGACTAGCACAAGTATGCAAAGTAGCTCTCGTGGTGTTGCTGATTTCAGGGACTTAGAATTCTTCTAAGTCATTTCCCTGATGTTATTTTTGTGCCATGTATTCATGTTGCTACAGAGTGATCCATGCCTCTTTTGAGCATGTTCAGTACGGATGATTTTGAGATATTGTTATGCTCTATCCATCCATGTCCTTGTTTGCAATTATGGAGTACCCTAGCATGACTCAATCTTGCTCTACTTTTGCTATAAAATGTTCCTCGCAGATTGTTTACGTGTTAATTAATTTTGCCAAGGTTGTTGTAGTTGATCCATGCATGCTATGAGAGTGTTCTTGCCATGGTTAGCTTATTGATGATGTCTTCTTGCTGGGTGTATGCTTAGTTTGTCATGCAATGCCTTGTGGTGAGTGCATCGAGCTCGCAAACATGCCTACGTAACTCTGTTTTTGCCATGTCCAGTTTTCTACTAAGTCTGAATCTGTTAACGAAACTTGCTATGTTCACATGGGTGCCATCATATCTTATGATCCCTTTTGGATTATGGTCAGTATGGGACTTTTGTTATTTTCTTTGAGTAGTTTCATGCCATGCCTTGCTTTGCCATGATATATTCCTGTAGCATGTTGATAACTTGCTCTGAACATTGCTTCCTGATGTTAAATCTTGACATGTTGTTATTTTCACTTAGTCTGTGAACCTGATATCTTTTGCACTTTTGCCATGCTTGTTTGAACCTGCTATTGTATGATTTAGCCATAGCTCAGTGTTCACTTTTTGTCAAGCATCTCGAGTGGATCACTGCCATGTGCTTTGTTGCTATGTTAGAGTGCAGCAGCTTAGCTTCTTGTTGCATTTTAGATGGCATCGTGCTGTTAATCGCAGAATAGTGCCTTTATTGTTTTGCTTGCCTTTTGCAAACCGTGCATCCGATTCCGGTGATCTTTATATCGATTTCGACTGAAATCAATTCATCTTTCCAGCGGAGCACCTGGTTTGCCAAGTTGAGGCCTGGTTCAATCTTTCCTTTCCGAAGCACGCATATGCATTGCATATTACCTCCCGCATATCATGCCATGTTTTGCATCATGTTGCTTGCGCATTGCACCGTGGTTGATTGTGGTTCCCTTTGCTTGTGTTCTTGCTTTGGGTAGAGCCGGGAGACGACTACGTGATCGAGGAACCCATTGAGTACGCTTACGAGGATCAAGTTTACGTCAACTCAGGGAACTTTGCAGGAAAGATGACCATATCCACGAAATCACTTATATCTTTGCTTGCTAGTTTCTCGCTCTTTTGCTATGCCTTTGCCGCGATACCTACCACATGATATATCATGCCTCCCATATTGCCATGTCAAACCTCTAACCCACCTTGTCCTAGCAAACCCTTGTTTGGCTATGTTACCGCTTTGCTCAGCCCCTCTTATAGCGTTGCTAGTTGCAGGTAAAGATTGGAGTTTGTTCCTTGTTGGAACATGATTATTGTTGGGATATCACTATTATATCTTGTTTACTTTAATGCACCTATATACTTGGTAAAGGGTGGAAGGCTGGCCTTATGTCTGGTGATTTGTTCCACTCTTGCCGCCCTAGTTTCCATCACACCGGTGTTATGTTCCTTGATTTTGCGTTCCTCACGCGGTTGGGTTATAATGGGAACCCCTTGACAGTTTGCCTTGAATAAAACTCCTCCAGCAATGCCCAACCTTGGTTTTACCATTTTCCACCTAGCCTTTTTCCCTTGGGTTTCGCGGACTCAAGGGTCATCTTTATTTTAACCCCCCCGGGCCAGTGCTTCTCTAAGTGTTGGTCCAACCTAGAGCACCGTGCAGGGCCGTCCCTTGGCAACTTGGGTTACGTTGGCTCCCGTACGCTTAGCTTATCTGGTGTGCCCTGAGAACGAGATATGTGCCGCTCCTATCGGGATTTGTCAGCACAGCGGGTGGTCTTGCTGGTCTTGCTTTACCATTGTCGAGATGTCTTGTAACCGGGATTATGAGTCTGATCGGGCCGTCCTGGGAGAAGGAATATCCTTCGTTGACCATGAGAGCTTGTGATGGGCTAAGTTGGAACACCCCTGCAGGGATTTGAACTTTCGAAAGCCATGCCCGCGGTTATGGGAAGATGGGAATTTGTTAATGTCTGGTTGTAGAAAACCTGAAACTTAATTTAATTAAAATGAATCAAGAGCGTGTGTAGCCGTGATGGTCTCTTTTCGGCGGAGTCTGGGAAGAGAACACGGTCTCGGGTTATGCTTGAACGTAAGTAGTTCTAAGATCACTTCTTGATCATAGATTCTCGACCGTGCTTTGGCCCTCTCTTCTCGCTCTCATTTGCGTATGTTAGCCACCATATATGCTAGTGCTTGCTGTAGCTCCACCTCATACCTTTTCCCTATCTATAAGCTTAAATAGTCTTGATCGCGAGGGTGTGAGATTGCTGAGTCCCCGGGACTCATAGATTACTTCCAAAACTAGATGCAGGTGCCGATGATGCTGTTCCAGGGGATGCGACTGAACTCAAGTGGGAGTTCGATGAGGACCCAGGACGTTCCTACGTTTCCTTTCCATACGATCAGTAGTGGAGCCTAGTTGGGCCGATCGGGGATCTTATGCATTTGGGGTTGTCTTTATTTTGGTTCCGTAGTCGGACCTTGATTGTATCTGGATGATGTAATGCTATATTTATGTGTTGTGTGAAGTGGCGATTGTAAGCCAACTCTGTACCTCTTTCTTATGCAGTACATGGGATGTGTAAAGATTACCCCTCTTGTGACATGCCTACAATGCGGTTATGCCTCTAAGTCGTGCTCCGACACGTGGGAGATATAGCCGCATCGTGGGTGTTATAAGTTGGCAATCAGAGCCTTCTCCGACTTAGGAGCCCCCTGCTTGATCGAATCGCTGGCGTTGTTGTGTCTAGAAAAATGTTCTGAGTCTTTTAGGATTATATATATCGGAGAGTAGGATTCTTTTTACTCCTCAGTCCCTTCGTCGCTCTGGTGAGGCATCCTGACGTAGAGTTTTTACTCTTCTCTTCTCAAATTTCACAAAAAAAAAATTTAGGATCATGCGGGTATCTTGGAATCGTTCTGATGGTTTTGTGATGAGAACATTGTTCTTGGTGCCTCCTGACATTTAGGGGTTGTGGCAGTGTCCCGGGGAGTTGAGCTCCGAGGTGTTGTCGTCACAATATTATCGTTGCAGTTCTGGAATACCTGAGTTTCGCCGACATCGAAAATCTCTTTTGTGCAGTTGTTGGTGAGATAACCTCGATGCCACCTAGTACTGGGGCGGGAGTTCGGGCGTATTGCCATAACTCGTATAACAGATGCTTTTTTAAGGTTGAGGTAAATGATTTCCGAAGGTTTCTTGGTTATGTGTTGAAGGATGGATACAACTGGATGTAGGATTTGCTAGTTTTAGGTGAGATATTATGCTTCCCCTGTATCCCCAACACCTGATTGCATAACCGGAAAGTTTTGGGAGTTTCATAGGTGGGAATTCATGTAGCTCTAGTATTTCTTCCGCAGATATTTGGTTCGTGATTGGGTAATCCTTACCAAGTATTTATTCATGTCCGTACCTTGTTGTTTTATTCATCTACCTCTATCTAAGTGTCTTCTCAATTTATGGAAGTGTGATCATTTAATTTGGAATTCATTCGTTCATTCTTGTTCGAATGTTAAGGCTAAATGTTGCAATTTCGATCCATTTGATTCAGCTTGAATATATGTCTGTCAAGATGCTAACGGATGTCACCCTCTTTAGGATGGCTCCTCCAACGCGTCAGAATCCGGAACCTCCACCACCACCTCCACCTCCGGAGGCATGGCAAGCTGTGATGGCCGCTACCAACGCCAACACGCAGCTGATTATGCAACTCTTGCGAGAGCGCAACCAAGGAAATCAAGGCAATGGCAACAATCAAACTCAGTTTGCTACCCTCAACCAGTTCCTCGCAAACCAGCCAAAGACCTTCAGTAACTGTGTCGAGGCCACAGACGCTGATGATTGGCTCATGGATATCTGCAAACATTTTGAGTGCAGCAACCTCAGGCCTGAGGACTTTGTCAAGTTTGCTTCATTCCAACTCAAAGACCAAGCTGCTGAGTGGTATCAACAATACAAAGATTCGAGAGGAGGTCGTGTGATTACCTAGGATGATTTCCGCCAAGACTTCAGAGCTCACCACATTCCTCAGAGTGTTGTTGAGAGTAAGCGTGAGGAGTTCCGCAATCTGAAGCAAGGTAGCTTATCTGTTTACCAATACAACATCATGTTCCAGAAGCTTTCTCGCTTCGCCAAGCAAGACGTCCCTGACGAGAAGAGCATGATTTGTCAGTTCAGAGGTGGCCTCAGAGAAGATCTGCAACTAGCTATTGTGCTTTTTGAGCCGAAAAAGTATGATGAATTCTACAACATGGCACTAAAGCAAGAGGCTGCTCAGCTCAAGTGCGATGCTTCCAAGAAGAGAGTCAGGGATGCAACTCCTTCTTCTTCGTCAACTCAAGTGGCATCTAAGCAGCAAAAGTATTGGTTGCCTCCTCCTCCTCCATTCTGTCAGCCTTATCAGCAGAAGAGCAAAGGTGGCAATGGATCTTCCCACCCACCCAACCCAGGCTTTCAGAACAAAGCTTTGTCTCATGCTCCAAGATCAAGTGCTCCGTATCACCAGCCGCTTTCTGAGGTTACGTGCAACAAGTGTCAGCAGAAAGGTCACTATGCAAACAAAAGCTTCAACCAGAGGCGTCTTCTGCCTCCTCCTGTGAGATCTGCTAGAAAAGTAGTGGTCAAGCATAATCCCAAGTTTGCAAAGGTCAACACGGTGAACGCAGCTCAGGCAGAGGACTCTTTAGAAGTGATCATGGGTAACTTTCCAGTTAACTCTACTCCTGCAAAAGTCCTTTTTGATACTGGTGCATCGCATTGTTTCATGTCAAGATCATTTGTTTCAAAGCATGACTTCATTTCAGAAATGTTGGGTAAACCTATGGGAGTGGTTTCTCTGGCCAAGTCTATGAGGGCTACCACGATGATACCGAATGTTTCTATCATGATGGGTGACTATAAGTTTTTGTCTTCTCCAATGGTCCTTGGTGACTCGGATATTGATCTAATTCTCGGCATGGACTGGCTTTCTAAGCACAAGGCTCAGCTTGATTGTGTTGCCAGGCAGATTCAATTGACACACTCGTCTGAGGATGTGATCGTCTTTGCCGCTCGTGATGGTACCATTCGACTGTTTTCTCTCAACGATAAGGGCGAGTTGAATGCCATCTCTCAGATTCCAGTCGTTTGTGAATATCAAAACGTCTTTCCAGAAGAGCTTCTAGGAATGCCTCCTCTCCGTCCAGTTGAATTTGTCATTGATCTTGAGCCTGGCACAGAACCTGTTTGCAAACGTCCTTACAAGCTTGGACCAGAAGAGTTGAAGGAGCTGAAGAAACAACTCAATATACAAGAGCGTATGGGTCTCATCCGACCAAGTTCTTCTCCTTGGGGTTGTGGTGTTCTTTTTGTCAAGAAGAAGGATGGCACGGACCGACTTTGTGTCGAGTACCGTCCATTGAACAAGAACACCATAAAGAACAATTACCCACTTCCCAACATCAGTGAGCTATTCGAACAACTCAAAGGTGCTCAAGTATTCTCCAAGCTTGACCTCCGTATGGGCTATCATCAGATTCGCATTCGTGATCAAGATATCCCCAAGACAGCATTCAGAACAAGCTATGGTTATGAATACACTGTCATGTCTTTCGGCCTTGTCAATGCTCCTCCAACATTCTTTCGCATGATGAACTTCATCTTCAACCCCTACACGAATAACTTCGTCTTGGTCTATCTCGATGACATTTTGGTATTTCACAAGAACAAGGAGGATCATGCCAAGCACTTGATATTGGTGCTGGACAAACTCAGAGAACATCAGTTCTATGCGAAGTTTTCAAAGTGCGAGTTTTGGCTCGATGAGGTTCTCTACCTTGGGCATATCATCTCAGCCAAGGGCATAGCTGTTAATCCTAAGAAGATGTCTGCAATTGTGAATTAGGAACCGCCTCAGAATGTGATGCAACTCCGCAGCTTCCTTGGGCTCGCAAGCTATTGTCGCAGGTTCGTTGAGAATTTCTCTAAGATCGCGAAGCCTCTTTCCAACCTCCTCCAGAAGCATGTGAAATATGTCTGGACGCCTGAATGTGACATCGCTTTCAACACACTCAAAGAGAAGTTACTCACAGCTCTAGTTCTGACTCCTCCTGATGAATCCAAACCATTTGAGGTTTTCTGTGATGCTTCCCTGCAAGGTCTTGGTGATGTGTTAATGCAAGAGAAGAAAGTTGTCGCCTATACCTCTCGCTAGTTGAAGCCCAACAAAAAGAACTACCCCACTCATGACCTCGAGTTGGCGGCAGTTGTCCATGCTCTTTTAACTTGGAGACATCTCTTGTTGGGAAGAAAAGTGGACATCTTGACTGATCATAAGAGCCTCAAGTACATCTTCACTCAGCCCAACCTCAACCTCAGGCAGACTCGTTGGGTCGAAATGATTCAAGAGTATAATCCGAGTATTGAATATACTCCAGGCAAGGCCAATGTAATTGCTGACGCTTTGAGCAGGAAGGCTTACTGCAACAGTTTGATTCTCAAGCCTTACCAGCCAGAGCTTTGTGAAGCTTTCTGCAAACTTAATCTCCAAGTTGTTCCTCAAGGATTCCTTGCCAACCTCCAAGTCTCTCCTACTTTGGAAGATCAGATTCACGAGGCTCGACTTCTTGATGCTATGGTGAAGAAGGTGAAGATTGGGATTGCCAAGAGCCAACCCAAGTACAAGTGCTATCGCCTTGATGACAAAGATACTGTATTCTTCGAGGATCACATTGTTGTTCCTAAGGGTGACCTTCATAAAGTCATTATGAACAAAGATCACAATTCACTCCTCTCTATTCATCCTGGAAGTACAAAGATGTACCATGACCTCAAGCAGTCGTATTGGTGGACTCGAATGAAGCGCGAGATTGCTCAGTTCGTGAACGAATGTGATATCTGTAGAAGAGTGAAAGCAGAACACCAACGACTAGCTGGTCTCCTCCAACCTCTTGCCATTCCAGAATGGAAGTTTGACCATATTGAGATGGACTTCGTGACTGGATTTCCTAAGTCCAAGCGTGGCAATGATGCTATCTTTGTTGTCATCGACAAGCTCACTAAAGTGTCTCATTTTCTGCCTATCAAAGAATCTATCATAGCAGCTCAGTTGGTAGAGCTATATACCTCCAGGATTGTCTCTTTGCACGGCATTCCGCAGTTGATATCTTCATATCGTGGAAGCATCTTCACTTCTAAGTTTTGGGATTCCTTCCAGAAGGCCATGGGCACCAGCATTTGGTTCAGCACAACCTTTCATCCTCAAACTAGTGGCCAAGTCGAGCGAGTCAATCAAATTCTTGAATATATGCTCAGGGCATGTGTCATTTCCTTCGGTATGAAGTGGGAAGATTGTCTTCCATATGACGAGTTCTCCTACAACAACAGCTTCCAAGCGAGTTCGGGCAAGGCCCCATTCGAGATTTTCTATGGCAGAAAGTGTCGTACTCCTCTTAATTGGTCAGAGACTGGTGAATGCCAACTTCTTGGTAATGACTTGATCACAGAGGCTGAAGAAATGTGCAAAGTCATTCGTGAAAATCTCAAAGCCGCGCAATCGCGTCAGAAGAGTTACTATGATAGCAAGCATCATGACTTGGCTTTCGAGATCGGAGACCATGTCTACCTCCGCCTCTCTCCAATGAAAGGTACTCGTCGCTTCGGTATCAAAGGGAAGCTTGCCCCTATATACGTGGGTCCTTTCAAGATCGTTGGCAAAAGAGGCGATCTCGCCTATCAACTTGAGCTTCCAACCAACTTTGCAAACGTGCACAACATGTTTCACAGGTCTCAGCTTAGCAAGTGTTTCAGGACTCCTGACCGCACCATCAACTTCGAAGAGATTGATCGCCAAGAAGACCTGTCTTATCATGAGCACCCCGTTGCTATTCTTGAAGAAACTGAGCGCAAGAATCGCAACAAGTCTATCAGATTCCTGAAAGTGAAGTGGTCACATCATTCCGACCGTGAAGCCACCTGGGAACGCAAGGACCACCTCCGTTCCGAATATTCAGAGTTTTTCCAGTCCTAGATCTCGGGACGAGATCCTTTCATAGTGGTGGAGTGTTGTAACGCCCCGTATGTAACTTGCCATATTTGTATTCCAACTCTTGCCATTTTCGGCACTAAGTTATGATATTCCCTCGTGGTTGGGTTTTGTCTTCATTTTGCATTTTTTCCATGTCATGCATCTCATATCATGTCATCATGTGCATCGCATTTGCATACGTGCTCATCTCATGCATCCGAGCATTTTCCCTGTTGTCCGTTTTGCAGTCCAGCACTCCTACGTCCTCCGTTGTCCCCTTTTGCCTCTTTTCATGTGCGGGTGTTAAACGTTCTCGGATTGGACTGAGACTTGCCAAGCGGCCTTGTTATACTACCGGTAGACTGCCTGTCAAGTTTCGCGCCATTTGGACTTCGTTTGATACTCCAACAGTTTACCGAGGAACCGTAAAGGCCTCGTGTGTGTTGCAGACCAACACCCCTCCAAAGTGGCCCAAAACCCATCCATCCTCTCGGCCGTTCGATCATGATCGCGTGGCCGAAAACCGCACTCCATTTGGAGTCTCCTAGCTCCTTCTATGTATAAATAGGCCTCCCCCTCCGAAATTTTGGGTGAAACCCTAGATCACATCGCCCCCAACGCCACCAGACACGTCCGCCGTCACTGGACACCCGGGCCGCCTCCCGCGGCCTATCATAGCACGCCACGCGGCCCGCTCCACTGCCTCCGCCGCCGGCCCGCCGCGGCCCACAGCGGGCCCCCGAGGCCCGGTCGCCGCGCGCCGCCCGCACCGCTTCACCCGCCGCCCGCGCGCCGCCCCGCTGCCATCGCCGCGCCGCCTTGCGCCGGCCCCGCCGCCCGCGCGCCGCCCGTGCGCCGCCCCGTCGCCGACCGGCGCCGCCACGCTGCTCCTCGCAGTCGCCGGCGACACCTCCGGCCAGATCCGGGCAGGAGCCAGCCGGATCTGCCGTTTCCTCGTCGTCCCCGGCCACCACCGCCTCACCGGAGTGCGTGCGTCGCCGCCTCGGTTCGCGCGCCAGATCTGGCTACAGTAAAACCCTAGGTTGACTTCGGATTTTCCCCAAGTCCTTTTTCTGGTTATTTTCTTGGCATGTTCATTGCATCATAACTTTGCATCCGTAGCTCTGTTTTGGGCGTGTAATATAACAAATTGTTCGTCTGGATGTGCTCTTCATTTCATTCCATTGCACCATGCTTGTTTGAGTCCATCTTGATGCCCTAAATGCTGTTGCAAGAGTGCTATGTAATGGTAGTTTCTGTTTCTTATCAGATTATGGACATTTGTCATTTTTTCCATGATTAATGTGTGTCTCCTATGAACTTGAGCCCTACATGTGTATTGGGCTATGCCATGCCATCTTTACAGGGGTGTATGCCATATATTTTTGTGATCAATGTGGTGACTAGCACAAGCATGCAAAGTAGCTCTCGTGATGTTGCTGATTTCAGGGACTTAGAATTCTTGCAAGTCATTTCCCTGATGTTATTTTTATGCCATGTATTCATGTTGCTACAGAGTGATCCATGCCTCTTTTGAGCATGTTCAGTACGGATGATTTGGAGATATTGTTATGCTCTAACCATCCATGTCTTTGTTTGCAATTATGGAGTACCCTAGCATTACTCAATCTTGCTCTACTTTTGCTATAAAATGTTCCTGGCAGATTGTTTAGGTGTTAATCAATTTTGCCAAGGTTGTTGTAGTTGATCCATGCATTCTATGAGAGTGTTCTTGCCATGGTTAGCTTATTGATGATGTCTTCTTGCTGGGTGTATGCTTAGTTTGTCATGAAATGCCTTGTGGTGAGTGCATCGAGCTCGCAAACATGCCTACGTAACTCTGTTTTTGCCATGTCCAGTTTTCTACTAAGTCTGAATCTGTTAACGAAACTTGTTATGTTTACATGGGTCCCATCATATCTTATGACCCCTTTTGGATTATGGTCAGTATGGAACTTTTGTTATTTGCTTTGAGTAGTTTCATGCCATTCCTTGCTTTGCCATGATATGTTCCTGTAGCATGTTGATAACTTGCTCTAAACATTGCTTCCTGATGTTAAATCCTGACATGTTGTTATTTTCACTAAGTCTGTGAACCTGATATCTTTTGCACTTTTGCCATGCTTGTTTGAACCTGCTATTGTGTGATTTAGCCATAGCTTAGTGTTCATATTTTGTCAAGCATCTTGAGTGGATCACTGCCATGTGCTTTGTTGCTATGTTAGAGTGCAGTAGCTTAGTTTCTTGTTGCGTTTTAGATGGCATCGTGCTGTTAATCGCAGAATAGTGCCTTTATTGTTTTGCTTGCCTTTTGCAAACCGTGCATCCAATTCCGGTGATCTTTATATCAATTTCGACCGAAATCAACTCATCTTTCCAGCGGCGCACTTTGTTTGCCAAGTTGAGGCCTGTTTCAATCTTTCCTTTCCGAAGCACGCATATGCATTGCATATTACCTCCCGCATATCATGCCATGTTTTGCACCGTGGTTGATTGTGGTTCCCCTTGCTTGTGTTCTTGCTTTGGGTAGAGCCGGGAGACAAGTACGTGATGGAGGAACCCGTTGAGTACGCTTACGAGGATCAAGTTTATGTCAACTCGGAGAACTTTGCAGGCAAGACGACCATACCCTCGAAATCACTTCTATCTTTGCTTGCTAGTTTCTCGCTCTTTTGCTATGCCTTTACAACGATACCTACCACATCCTATATCATGCCTCCCATATTGCCATGTCAAACCTCTAACCCACCTTGTCCTAGCAAACCCTTGTTTGGATATGTTACCGCTTTGCTCAGCCCCTCTTATAGCGTTGCTAGTTGCAGGTGAAGATTGGAGTTTGTTCCTTGTTGGAACATGATTATTGTTGGGATATCATTATTATATCTTGTTTACTTTAATGCACCTATATACTTGGTAAAGGGTGGAAGGCTCGGCCTTATGCCTAGTGATTTGTTCCACTCTTGCAGCCCTAGTTTCCGTCAAACCGGTGTTATGTTCCTTGATTTTGTGTTCCTTACGCGGTTGGGTTATAATGGGAACCCCTTGATAGTTCGCCTTGAATAAAACACCTCCAGCAAGGCCCAACCTTGGTTTTACCATTCGCCACCTAGCCTTTTCCCTTGGGTTTCGCAGACTCAAGGGTCATATTTATTTTAACCCCCCGGGCCAGTGCTTCTCTAAGTGTTGGTCCAACCTAGAGCACCGTGCGGGGCCGTCCCTTGGCAACTTGGGTTACGTTGGCTCCCGTACGCTTAGCTTATCCGGTATGCCCTGAGAACGAGATATATGCAGCTCCTCTCGGGATTTGTCGGCGCAGTGATACGTCTCCAACGTATCTATACTTTTTGATTGCTCCATGCTATATTATCTACTGTTTTGGACTATATTGGGCTTTATTTTCCAATTTTATATTATTTTTGGGACTAACCTATTAACCGGAGGCCCAGCCCAGAATTGCTGTTTTTTGCCTATTTCAGTGTTTCGGAGAAACAGAATATCCAACGGAGTCCAAACGGAATAAAATCTTCGGGAACATGATTTTCTCATCGAACGTGATCTAGGAGACTTGGACCCTATGCCAAGGAACAAAAGAGGAGGTCACGAGGGTGGGGAACTCCCCCCTAGGGCGCGCCTCCCTGCCTCGTGGCCCCCTCAATGCTCCACCGATGTACTCCTTCCTCCTATATATACACACGTACCCCCAAACGATCAGACAGGAGGCAAAAACCTAATTCCACCGCCGCAAATTTCTGTATCCACGAGATCCCATCTTGGGACCTGTTCCAGAGCTTCACCGGAAGAGGGCCGTCATCACGGAGGGCTTCTACATCATCATAGCCCTTCCGATGAAGTGTGAGTAGTTTACCTCAGACCTTCGGGTCCATAGTTAGTAGCTAGATGGATTCTTCTCTCTCTTTGAATCTCAATACAAAGTTCTCCCCCTCTCTTGTGGAGATCTATTCGATGTAATCTTCTTTTTGCGGTGTGTTTGTTGAGACCGATGAATTGTGGGTTTATGATCAAGTCTATCTATGAATAATATTTGAATCTTCTCTAAATTCTTTTATGTACGATTGGTTATCTTTGCAAGTCTCTTCGAATTTTCCGTTTGGTTTGGCCAACTAGATTGGTAGTTCTTGCCATGGGAGAAGTGCTTAGCTTTGGGTTCGATCTTGCGGTGTCCTTTCCCAGTGACAAAAGGGGCAGCAAGGCACGTATTGCATAGTTGCCATCGAGGATAAAGATGGGGTTTATTTCATATTTCATGAATTTATCTCTCTACATCATGTCATCTTGCTTAAGGCGTTACTCTGTTTTTAACTTAATACTCTAGATGCATGCTGGATAGTGGTCGATGAGTGGAGTAATAGTAGTAGATGCAGAATTGTTTTGATCTACTTGTCACGGACGTGATGCCTATATACATGATCATGCCTAGATATTCTCATAACTATGCTCAATTCTGTCAATTGCTCAACAGTAATTTGTTCACCCACCGTAGAATACTTATGCTCTTGAGAGAAGCCACTAGTGAAACCTATGGCCCCCGGGTCTATTCTCATCATATCAATCTCCATCACTTTAATCTTGCTTTGCTTTTTTACTTTGCCTTTACTTTTTTACTTTGCATCTTTATACCAAAAATACCAAAAATATTATATCTATCAGATCTCACTCTCGTAAGTGACCGTGAAGGGATTGACAACCCCTAATCGCGTTGGTTGCGAGTAGCTATCGTTTTGTGCAGGTATGAGGGACTTGAGCGTGGCCTCCTACTGGATTGATACCTTGGTTCTCAAAAACTGAGGGAAATACTTACGCTACTCTGCTGCATCATCCCTTCCTCTTTGGGAAAAACCAACACAAGCTCAAGACGTAGTAAGAAGGATTTCTGGCGCCGTTGCCGGGGAGTCTATGCAAAAAGTCAACATACCAAGTACCCATCACAATCCCTATCTCTCGCATTACATTATTTGCCATTTGCCTCTCGTTTTCCTCTCCCCCACTTCACGCTTGCCGTTTTATTCGCCCTCTCTCTCTCTATCCTCCCTCTCTATTTGCCTCTTTTGTCTGTTTGCTCTTGTTTGCTTGTGTGCTAGTTTGCTTGTTTGTCGCGATGGCTCAAGATACTACCAAATTGTGTGACTTCACCAATACCAATAATAATGATTTCCTTAGCACTTCGATTGATCCTCTTACCAATGCTGAATCTTGTGAAATTAATGCTGCTTTGTTGAATCTTATTATGAAAGATCAATTCGCCGGCCTTGCTAGTGAAGATGCCGCTACTCATCTGAATAGCTTCGTTGATTTATGTGATATGCAAAAGAAAAAAGATGTCAATAATGATGTCGTTAAATTGAAGCTATTTCCTTTTTCGCTTAGAGATCATGCTAAAGCTTGGTTTTCGCCTTTGCCTAAAAATAGTATTGATTCATGGAACAAGTGCAAAGATGCTTTTATCTTTAAGTATTTTCCTCCCGCTAAGATCAACTCTCTTAGAAACGATATTATGAACTTTAAGCAACTTTATCATGAACATGTTGCACAAGCTTGGGAGAGAATGAAATTAATGATACATAATTGCCCTACTCATGGTTTGAATTTGTGGATGATTATACAAATTTTTTATGCCGGATTGAATTTTGCTTCTAGAAATCTTTTAGATTCGGCCGCGGGAGGCACTTTTATGGAAATCACCTTAGGAGATGGTACTAAACTCCTAGATAATATTATGGTTAATCATTCTCAATGGCATACTGAAAGATCTTCTAATAAAAAAGTGCATGCGATAGAAGAAATCAATGTTTTGAGTGGAAAGATGGATGAACTTATGAAATTATTTGGTACTAAGAGTGTTTTTCTAATCCTAATGATATTCCTTTGTCTACTTTGATTGAGAATAACAATGAATCTATGGACGTGAATTTTGTTGGTAGGAATAATTTTGGTAACAACGCTTATAGAGGGAATTTTAATCCTAGGCCATATCCTAGTAATCCTTCTAATAATTATGGGAATTCCTACAACAACTCTTATGGAAATTATAATAAGATGCCCTCTGAATTTGAGAATAGTGTTAAAGAGTTTATGAATTCACAAAAGAATTTTAATGCTTTGCTTGAAGAGAAATTGCTTAAAGTTGATGATTTGGCTAGAAACGTTGATAGAATTTCTCTTGAGATTGATTATTTAAAGATTAGATCTATTCCTCCTAAGCATGATATCAATGAGTCTCTTAAAGCCATGAGAATTTCCATTGATGAGTGCAAGGAAAGAACCGCTAGGATGCGTGCTTCCAAAGATGCCTTTATTAAAGCATGTTCTTCCAATTCCTATGAAAATCAAGATGAAGATCTAAAAGTTATTGATGTGTCCCCTATTAAATCTTTGTTTTGCAATATGAATCTTGATGAAACTGAATATGATCTTCCTTTACCTAGAAGGCGTTCTAAAAATTCAGAGTATTTAGATCTTAATGATGAAATTGATGAAAGTGGGATTGAAAGAAATAAAAATCTAGATGTTGCTAAACCCACTATATTGGATTTCAAGGAATTTAATTATGAAAGTTTTTCTTTAATTGATTGTATTTCCTTGTTGCAATCCGTGCTAAATTCTTCACATGCTTATAGTCAAAATAAAGCCTTCACCGAACATATTGTTGATGCCTTGATGCAATCTTATGAAGAAAAACCTGAGTTGAAAGTTTCAATCCCTAGAAAACAATATGATGAGTGGGAACCAACTATTAAAATTAAAATTAAAGATCATGAGTTTTATGCTTTGTGTGATTTTGGTGCTAGTGTCTCCACTATTCCCAAAACTTTGTGTGATTTGCTAGATTTCCGCAATTTTGATGATTGCTCTCCAAACTTGCATCTTGTGGATTCCACTATTAAGAAACCTATGGGAAGGATTAATGATGTTCTTATTGTTGCAAATAGGAATTATGTGCCCATAGATTTCATTGTTCTTGATATAGATTGCAATCCTTCTTGCCCTATTATTCTTGGTAGACCATTCCTTAGAACGGTTGATGCGATTATTGATATAAAGGAAGGGAATATTAGATTTCAATTTCCATTAAAAAAGGGCATGGAACACTTTCCAAGAAATAAAATAAAATTACCATATGAAACTATCATGAGAGCCACTTATGGATTTCCTACCAAAGATGGCAATACTTAGATCTATCCTCGCTTTTATGCCTAGCTAGGGGCGTTAAACGATAGCACTTGTTGGGAGGCAACCCAATTTTATTTTTATTCCTTGCTTTTTGCTCCTGTTTAGTAATAAAAAATTATTTAGCCTCTGTTTTGGTTGTGTTTTTTGTGTTTAATTAGTGTTTGTGCCAAGTAGAACCGTTGGGAGGACTTGGGGAAAGTCTTGTTGAACTTGCTGTAAAAAACAGAAACTTTAGCGCTCACGAGAACTGCTGTCATTTTTATTTGGAGAGTGCTATTTAGTTAATTATTTTTGCGGATGATTAATAGATAAATTCCTCACGTCCAGCAATTTATTTTATAATTTTTGGGGATCCAGATCTTGCGCTAGCTACAGATTACTACAGACTGTTCTGTTTTTGACAGATTCTGTTTTTCGTGTGTTGTTTGCTTATTTTGATGAATCTATGGCTAGTAAAATAGTTTATAATCCATATAGAAGTTGGAATACAGTAGGTTTAACACCAATATAAATAAATAATGAGTTCATTACAGTACCTTGAAGTGGTCTTTTGTTTTCTTTCGCTAACGGAGCTCACGAGTTTTCTACTTTAAGTTTTGTGTTGTGAAGTTTTCAAGTTTTGGGTGAATTCTTTTGATGGATTATGGAACAAGGAGTGGCAAGATACTAAGCTTGGGGATGCCCATGGCACCCCCAAGATACTCCAAGGACACCAAAAAGTCAATGCTTGGGGATGCCCTGGGTGGCATCCCCTCTTGCGTCCACTTCCATCGGTAATTTACTTGGAGCTATATTTTTATTCACCAACATGATATGTGTTTTGCTTGGAGCATCTTGTATTATTTGTGTCTTTGTGTCTTAGTATGACACAATCATCCTTTCTGTACACACCTTTTGAGAGAGCCATACATGAATTAAAATTTGATAGAATACTCTATGTGCTTCACTTATATCTTTTGAGCTAAGTAGTTTTGCTCTATGTGCTTCACTTATATCTTTTGAGCGTTATAATTTTGCTCTATGTGCTTCACTTAGATCTTTTAGAGCATGGTGGTGGATTTGTTTTAAAGAAACTATTGATCTCTCATGCTTCACGTAAATTATTTTGAGAGTCTCTTAATAGCATGGTAATTTGCTTAATAATAATATGCTTGGTGTTCAAGATTTGTGAAACTTTCTTTTGAGTGTGTTGAATACTAAGAAAAGATTGAAGCATGATAATTGTTTTGAGATATGGAGGTGATAATATTAAAGTCATGCTAGTTGAGTAGTTGTGAATTTAAAGAATACTTGTGTAAAGTTTGTGATTCCCGTAGCATGCACGTATGGTGAACCGTTATGTGATGAAGTCGGAGCATGATTTATTTATTGATTGTCTTCCTTATGAGTGGCGGTCGGGGACGAGCGAGGGTCTTTTCCTACCAATCTATCCCCCTAGTAGCATGCGTGTAATACTTTGCTTTGATAACTTCTAGATTTTTGCAATAAGTATATGAGTTCTTTATGAATAATGTTGAGTCCATGGATTATACGCACTCTCACCCTTCCACCTTTGCTAGCCTCTCTAATACCGCGCACTTTTCGCCGGTACCATACACCTACCATATACCTTCCTCAAAACAACCACCATACCTACCTATCATGGCATTTCCATAGCTATTCCGAGATATATTGCCATGCAACTTTCCACCGTTTCGTTCATGACACATTCCATGATTGTCATATTGCATATCCCGGTACACCACCGGATGCATTCACATAGAGTCATATTTTGTTCTAAGTATCGAGTTGTAATTGTTGAGTTGTAAGAAAAATAAAAGTGTGATGATCATAATTATTAGAGCATTGTCCCAGTGAGGAAAGGATGATGGAGACTATGATTCCCCCATAAGTCGGGATGAGACTCCAGACGAAAAATAAAAATAATAATAAAAGAGGCCAAAGAAGCCCAAATAAAAAAGAAATAAAAGAGGCCATAAAAAAGAGAAAAGGCCCAAATATATATATATATATATATATATAAATGATGAGAGAAAAAGAGAGAAGGGACAATGTTACTATCCTTTTACCACACTTGTGCTTCAAAGTAGCACCATGATCTTCATAGTAGAGAGTCTCTCATGTTATCACTTTCATATACTAGTGGGAATTTTACATTATAGAACTTGGCTTGTATATTCCAATGATGGGCTTCCTCAAATTGCCCTAGGTCTTCATGATCAAGCAAGTTGGATGCACACCCACATAGTTTCTCTTTAAGCTTTCATATACTTATAGCTCTAGTGCATCTGTTGCATGGCAATCCCTACACACTCACATTGATATCTATTGATGGGCATCTCCATAGCCCGTTGATACGCCTAGTTGATGTGAGACTATCTTCTCCTTTTTGTCTTCTCCACGACCACCACTCTATTCCACCTATAGTGCTATATCCATGGCTCACGCTCATGTATTGCGTGAAGATTGAAAAAGTTTTGAAAAAGTTAGAGTATGAAACAATTGCTTGGCTTGTCATCGGGGTTGTGCATGATTTAAATATTTTGTGTGGTGAAGATAGAGCATAGCCAGACTATATGATTTTGTAGGGATAACTTTCTTTGGCCATGTTATTTTGAGAAGACATAATTGCTTTGTTAGTATGCTTGAAGTATTATTATTTTTATGTCAATATAAACTTTTGTCTTGAATCTTTCTAATCTGAATATTCATACCACAATTAAGAAAATTTGCATTGAAATTATGCCAAGTAGCACTCCGCATCAAAAATTTTCTTTTTATCATTTACCTACTCGAGGACGAGCAGGAATTAAGCTTGGGGATGCCTGATACGTCTCCAACGTATCAATAATTTTTGATTGCTCCATGCTATATTATCTACTGTTTTGGACTATATTGGGCTTTATTTTCCACTTTTATATTATTTTTGGGACTAACCTATTAACCGGAGGCGCAACCCAGAATTGCCGTTTTTTGCCTATTTCAGTGTTTCGGAGAAACAAAATATCAAACGGAGTCCAAACGGAATAAAATCTTCGGGAACATGATTTTCTCACCGAACGTGATCCAGGAGACTTGGACCCTACACCAAGGAACAAAAGAGGAGGTCACGAGGGTGGGGGGAGCGCCCCCCTAGGGCGCGCCCCCTGCCTCGTGGGCCCCTCGATGCTCCACCGACGTACTCCTTCCTCCTATATATACACACGTACCCCCAAACGATCAGACAGGAGCCAAAAACCTAATTCCACTGCCGCAACTTTCTGTATCCACGAGATCCCATCTTGGGACCTGTTCCGGAGCTCCCCCGGAAGAGGGCCGTCATCACGGAGGGCTTCTACATCATCATAGCCCTTCCAATGAAGTGTGAGTATTTTACCTCAGACCTTCGGGTCCATAGTTAGTAGCTAGATGGCTTCTTCTCTCTCTTTGAATCTCAATACAAAGTTCTCCCCCCCTCTCTTGTGGAGATCTATTCGATGTAATCTTCTTTTTGCGGTGTTTTTGTTGAGACCGGTGAATTGTGGGTTTATGAACAAGTCTATCTATGAATAATATTTGAATCTTCTCTGAATTCTTTTATGTATGATTGGTTATCTTTGCAAGTCTCTTTGAATTATCCGTTTGGTTTGGCCAACTAGATTGGTAGTTCTTGCCATGGGAGAAGTGCTTAGCTTTGGGTTCGATCTTGCAGTGTCCTTTCCCAGTGACAGAAGGGGCAGCAAGGCACGTATTGCATCATTGCCATCGAGGATAACAAGATGGGGTTTATTTCATATTGCATGAATTTACCTCTCTACATCATGTCATCTTGCTTAAGGCGTTACTCTGTTTTTAACTTAATACTCTAGATGCATGCTGGATAGCGGTCGATGAGTGGAGTAATAGTAGTAGATGCAGAATTGTTTCGATCTACTTGTCACGGACGTGATGCCTATATACATGATCATGCCTAGATATTCTCATAACTATGCTCAATTCTGTCAATTGCTCAACAGTAATTTGTTCACCCACCGTAGAATACTTATGCTCTTGAGGGAAGCCACTAGTGAAACCTATGGCCCCCGGGCCTATTCTCATCATATCAATCTCCAACACTTTAATCTTGCTTTTCTTTTTTTTACTTTGCCTTTACTTTTTACTTTGCATCTTTATACCAAAAATACCAAAAATATTATATCTATCAGATCTCACTCTCGTAAGTGACCGTGAAGGGATTGACAACCCCTAATCGCGTTGGTTGCGAGTAGCTATCATTTTGTGCAGGTACGAGGGACTTGAGCGTGGCCTCCTACTGGATTGATACCTTGGTTCTCAAAAACTGAGGGAAATACTTACGCTACTCTGCTGCATGATCCCTTCCTCTTCGGGTAAAAGCAAGCAAGCTCAAGACATAGCACACAGCGGGTGGTCTTGCTGGTCTTGTTTTACCATTGTCGAGATGTCTTGTAACCGGGATTCCGAGTCTGATCGGGCCGTCTTGGGAGAAGGAATATGCTTCGTTGACCATGAGAGCTTGTGATGGGCTAATTTGGAACACCCCTGCATGGATTTGAACTTTCGAAAGCCATGCCCGCGGTTATGTGCAGATGGGAATTTGTTAATGTCCGGTTGTAGAAAACTTGAAACTTAATTTAATTAAAATGAATCAACAGCGTGTGTAGCTGTGATGGTCTCTTTTCGGCGGAGTCCGGGAAGAGAACACGGTCTCGGGTTATGCTTGAACGTAAGTAGTTCTAGGATCACTTTTTGATCATAGATTCTCGACCATGCTTTGGCCCTCTCTTCTCGCTCTCATTTGCGTATGTTAGCCACCATATATGCTAGTGCTTGCTGCAGCTCCACCTCATACCTTTTCCCTACCTATAAGCTTAAATAGTCTTGATCGCGAGGGTGTGAGATTGCTGAGTCCCCGTGACTCACAGATTACTTCCAAAAGCAGATGCAGGTGCCAATGATGCTGTTCCAGGGGATGCGACTGAACTCAAGTGGGAGTTCGATGAGGACTCTGGACGTTCCTACGTTTCCTTTCCAGATGATCAGTAGTGGAGCCCAGTTGGGCTGATCGGGGATCTTATGCATTTGGGGTTGTCTTTATTTTTGTTCCGTAGTCGGACCTTGATTGTATCTGGATGATGTAATGCTATATTTATGTGTTGTGTGAAGTGGCGATTGTAAGCCAACTCTGTACCTCTTTCTTATGCAGTACATGGGATGTGTAAAGATTACCCCTCTTGCGACATGCCTACAATGCGGTTATGCCTCTAAGTCGTGCTCCGACACGTGGGAGATATAGCCGCATCATGGGTGTTACATATTGGTATCATATCATCTCGTGTGCCTCAAGTTTGTTCCCGCATATACCCAATCATTATCTTGGTTTGTGCATTCCGCATTATGGCCATACACACAAAAAAAGAAAAAGAAAAAAAAGCTTGTAAGAAAAAGAGAGAGCAAAGAAGCTTGTAAGCAAGAGCCATAGCATCATACCATATTGCATATAGGATTGTCATATCCGATCATCTTGGATCATCGTGTGAGAAACACCGGGAACACCATATATACATATCATACTTGGGATAGAAAGTTGATACATTTTGCATCTTATAGGTTGTGCACAAGTGTCGTATCCGCCTATTGAGCAATCGTGCTAGTGTCTGTCTTGAGTTGTGCAACACGGGCATTTTCCGTGGATTCCACATTTTGTGCTCATTCCTTGGTTGCATGACCCCATTTATCTATCCATGTGTGTGTTTCCGTGTGCCACCCATATTGCTATGGTCTACTTGTTTCACTTGCGATTTTGTGATTCTCTTTCAACATTATTGACTCTTGCTAACATATTGCATCAATTATTTTGTGCCACTATCCTCACCGAGCTCCACTATAAGCCTTACTTAGGTGTGAGAAATCAACAAGGTCGGTACCAATTGTGCTATTTCCTTGTTACATCATTTAGTGACCATTGAGCCATTTTCAACATCGGTCAAGGTACATTTGGTATAGTTCTTCTCTTTCTCCCACTCTTATTTGCTCGAGTGTTGTGATGGATAGGAAAGGCATTTCATCTCCGGTCTTCCACAACAACGACGACGTGAACAACTACATCACCAAAGCATCAATCTTTGATCTACAACGACAAATGCAAGGTGCACAATCAAGATTGCGAGAGCGCATCGAGAACCTATCCATCGACATTCGTCACTCTGAAGCAAGGAAAAGGGACTACATCGACAACAAGTTTTCCACACAAAAGGAGGAGCAAGATGCAAGGATGGAGGAGATTCGGACTTTGTTGATCAACCGTTCTTCCCCTTCATGATCCTCAAGGCGATGGCGAGCAAGTCAATCATCTTCAGAGCGCCCAAACGATGCAAGCGCAAGTTGTCCATGTCCACATCTCCATGGCAACCACCATCACGTTCGTGATCACATTGTCATGAAGGGCAAATCACCTCCAAGCATCATGTGCACGACGACGATGAACTCCATCGAGCTCAAGCACGACAACGACACCATCATCATGAAGATGCTCGCCAAGCGCAAACTTACAAGTCCCAACAAGACCTACTTCACGCCATGTCCAAACTTCATTAGCACAAGAGAAGACCGCGAGACGAGCACCACCAAGACGGAGCTACGGCTACACCAACCACTTCGGCATCTTCGCCAAGTGTTATCAAGGCATCTTCGCCTTCGGACGTACGGCATCTTTGCCTACTTCCCATGAGTCCGCCTACATCAACATCTTCAACTACAACGCGACCACCGACGAGCGACGGCGACACTTCCATCTTCGCAATCCCCTCAAGAAAGATGGCTGAGCATGGGAAATTCCCTTCGGTCATGGAGATGAGCTACGAGGTGCCACATCATATGGGCCTCCTACAAAAAGATGGTGACAAGAAGGTCGAGCTAGGGCCATCCCTTCGACCACGGTGACAAGCATGAACCTCTTCAACTACATGAAGACGGCGCCCCCAAAGGACTCATTCTCCGAGTCAAGCTACGAGACTACACATGAGACCTTATCTTTGGTCTTAGAGGAGAGTGATGATGTGCCATCTTCAGCCTTCATCCGGGACTACGACTACTACATGATTGAGCATGGATACGTTTGCACCTACATCTCTCCGACACCCACATATCATGAGATGACCCAATTGCCATGTGAGGAGAGCCACCCCCATGAGTGAGATGAGTGACTCCACCATATATGACATTGAGTGCATTTCCTATGAGAGGATGAGTGTGACCACCACTAGCCCCACACTTGAGAGCATGCCAGACATCCGATGTGAGGTTGAGAGCCATTTGAGTGACTCAACCAACCATACGAGTGAGAGCATCCAAGAGGGAGTGAGTGAGCCAGACCACTTGGTGAGTGAGGTTGTTGACATTGCATGTGAGGCCACTATGATTTCTAACGGCATAACCTCTACTCCTAGTGTGTTTTCTTCTTTGGTTCTAGGTCTCCTACATAATGACATGCCTATCCTCGGCGAGTCCATACCTCCAATGGAGACGACGATGGCCGTGGTGGACGATGTTACACCCCCACATGGTTCCATCAAGATGAAGATGACCATGCCTTCGTCTTCGACACCTCACCTACAACACATGAGCGATGCTCCAAAGGTAACATATGTGATGGTGGTTCTCTTGTCCCACTAGTGGACTATCTTACCAATGATTGCTTGCATGATGATGATCACCTTATGGATTCACCACATACTATGTCTTCTACAAGCTTAGACATGCCACCTATTTATGATGAATATGATGATGAGCATGTGGATTTGCCTAGTTGTGATGCCATGCTCCATGGGATGTCATGTGAAAATTCTATTGGTCACTTCATGTTTGACAATCCATTAAACTTGTCATATCCTATGAGTGAGATCTCCCATATTTCATCATTTCAATCTCAACATAGTAACTATGCATGCCCCATTAAAATAAATCCCATTTGCACTTATGGCATAGATGACAAGATGATGGTCATTGGATTTTGTTTTTCATGTGATGATATTGACATGCTTCCTTTACATGATTTTCACAATTCATCTATTATGTCATGCCATGACCACAATGTTCCAAATATGCATTGTTTTGGATGTTGTCTATATTCTCCGTGTGATGTTTCCATTAATGATCATGAGCAGACCCCCATAGTGTCCTCATACATTTTAGGAGATTTTGATGCATTCCATACTTTGCATGATTCCCATAATTGCTTGCACCATATGCATTCCATGAATAACAATGCTCTACATATTTCTAATGATGCATTACACAATTTGAGTCTCCATTATGCTATACATAACAACAAACCTATCATGATGGATAAAATGTTTCTATATCACGCATCTCATTTATTTAAGCATTAGATATTTTGTGCTAACCAACACAAGCACATGTGCATCATAATGGATGATGTGTACATCTACCATGCACACACAACCCTTTATCTTTGTCTTGTGTAGGTACTCATGTATACTCGTCAACCTCTCAATCCCAAGAGTTGACGAAACGAGCTCTTGAGAGCAACAATGACTTGGGATCTCATGGACTACCCTTACCACCATTCCCTTCATGCAAGGACTACACGCATCTCTTTTAATTGGCTCTCACACGACTATGGGCTATATATCACTTGTTACCTTATGCCCATACATTAGTGTTCACTTTGCATGCTATGCCTATTTATATGACTTTGTCATGTAATTGTGACCCTTGCTTCCATCTACCCATGGTTCACCATTATGCTACTCCTATGTGTACTTGCATGCTTGGTGGAGATCCTTGTTGCTATTGCCATGTTTATCATGTGCCTCATGCTATTGTTGCTTGTTGTGTTGGGAGAGTCATGATGTCCCATTACTATTCACATATGGCCTCTCGCCAACACATTGATGATATTTTGCTCATATCTTGACGTCATGCTTGCGATATGTCTTGTGCATTATTCATGCCTACTATTTGCACACATGACATGATTGCCATGATTCCCTCTAGTACGTCGCATCTTTGCAATACTAGCTCGCACCACTCGATCACTATGATTGCTTGCTTTGTCGCATCACCCATGTTCCATTCTTACTTGCTTTCTTGGGTTGATGACATATATGTTCATGCCTCTCACTTGATTTGCCTTGATCATTGTATCTTGTCTCCAATAGTGTCATCTCTCATATACCCTTGCATTGAGTGCCAACTTGCTATGCTTATTGATCGTGGAGACTTGGACATATTACGTGTGATGCATGCTTCTTTGATTGAGCCTATTGTATTTGGTTGTTCTCGCATCATATGCCTCCATAATATGAAATGCTCCCCTGTCCTTTCTTATGATGAGCATGATGCATACACTTGTTGGGTATCTTACCACACAAATGATAGGTTTTGCACTTCCGCTAACCTCATTTGTTTTTCTGAGTGTTTGGCTTGTGCTTTCGTTTTGAAAGATTCACAAGGTGGTACCACAACGAGACAACTTGGTCATGTGATGGCGTACACGATGCACGACACCAATATTTTCGACATTCTCATAAAGGTGACCTCCTTCCCTTTGAGCCATCGTCACATACGCATATTGGACGGGTCACTCTTTCATTGTTGTCTCCTTCTTGTTGTCTACATGATACATCTCGCGAACGGAGGAGCGACATTTGAGATTGGCTCTGTGGACCTTAAAATTGAGGAGCGCTCGGACTTATTGGATGCACCTTCAAACCTCCACTCATGCCACAACATCGAGAATTGGTACACCAACACCTCCATATTTGTTGATTGTGCTCACACATGTCATGCTCGATGGACATATCATACACATGAAAAATTTGCATCTTATATATGCATGTATTGACTCACATTATGATTGCCTTGTTGCATCTTGTATTCCCATGTCATCCATGATATATGAGCTTGTGCATTTCCTTAGCAAATTTGTTGTGATCTTCCTTGATGGCATATTCTTAGATCATGATTATTTAGCCCACCATCAATTGCATGATCACATAGTCACATTGAGCACCAATTACCATGTTCATGCTTTTGATAAACCGTCCCATTATGACATCATTTTGCACAATGGTTGCATCGATCACATTCACAATACATCTGCGCGCACAATGAATGCTTTTGCTCCCATGAATGCTTTATATCTCATTCCATATCATCTTGCTAAGCTTCATGTGATTTGTCCCGAACAATCTTGCCTCACGGACTTATTCTTACATGACGGACACTTTGTGTGCACTAACCATTGTATTTCCGAGTGTCGTTTGTGTTTGATCTTTTTGCATGTATATTCCTCCGACAACACCTTCTAGTACTTGGATTGTGCCATGACTTCCACTTCATCCAACCACAAGTCCGTCCACGACAACCATTTCGATGGTGATGAGGATCACGATCCGTGGTCGGATCTTTCCCAAGGGGGGGGGGAGATGATGCGGAGCATCCCACGTTCATCCCCAGGTACACTCCGACTACTCTCCAAGCCCCATGGATACATAAGGTGAGACCTCGACTATACAACATTAGACACAAGGTGAACTCACTCCTCTTTGAACCATTACTTTCCATATGTGAGACATGGCTACAACCTCAAATATATGTGCTATGCATGACTAGGAACAAAGAGGAAGACCACGGGCAAGACGGCGAGGACACCAAGTACAAGGAGCTGCCAAAGAAGCTCCAGCGAGCGGACGTCCGGCCTCCACCGGACGACCGGCGCCTGAAGCACAGACAAGGCCAGCTACAGCACCCCGCAGCGAGCAGACGTCCGACCCCCACCGAACAACTGGTAATATTAACGGAACACTGAAGACACCGGACGTCCAGTGCCTCTTCACAGAACATCTTCAGCGGACGTCCGGCGACTAGCGGACGACCGGTCCCTCCTGAGCCACCGGACGACCGGTACCTGCCTGTGTGTAGCCGGGTCTTTGGCCTTGTATCCCTCTCCCAGTTACCCCTTCGTGGCTCTAGAGTATATATACTCCTCCACCTCCTCCATTTGAGGGTTAGCATTGTGATAGCTCATATTAGAGATAGAGTCTCTCTCATCCACATCGGATCTACTACATGAGAAAGACCGCGACCCCTCTACGGGGAAGATCCCCTTGGATTCAAGACCCCCTTTTTGGTGGCCCCATCAAGAACTCCTTTGGAGAAGAACCGGTTACCGTGTATCGTCCCTTGTTGATCGTGGATCATGTATCTCCTTTTGTGTTCATGGATCTAGCACATGTGTGATCATACTTGTTGGTTTTAGTGTTTCTCTTGTGTTTCCCCTCATGTTTCTCCTCGTGTTTCCCCTCATGTTCTTCCACATCATCTGCCCAGTCAACAACATTAATATTTGCTCAGGATACCAATGGTGTCTTGGATTGATTATTAGCATCAAGTCTACATCAGTACAAAATCATCACCGCAGTAACGATCAAGCC
Organism: Triticum urartu; assembly: GCF_056163025.1. Lineage (NCBI taxonomy): Eukaryota > Viridiplantae > Streptophyta > Magnoliopsida > Poales > Poaceae > Triticum > Triticum urartu. Next base: position 251,027,599 of record NC_141878.1, on the reverse strand, counting down.
AGCAGAAAGACGAGTCAGTTGCAAGACCAATGGAATATTTTTAGTCAAAGGTATGGCTCATATACAATGTCTGTCTCAGCAATAAATGTGCTTGAAATATGTTATCATCTGAAAGAAAGCCAGAATGTGTTATGATCAAGGAAGATAGTCAGACAAATTTTCTCATGCAAGTAATCAACCGCAGAATATTATGGGTATGCGTATGGTGTTCAGTCTGCATATCACAAGTGTGAAGCTTTTGATATGAGAAACTCAGTCTTCCTCCACACACTATCGGAAGAAGCTTATGATGCAAGGATCCTCAATTTTTCTCAGTACGAAATACAGACAGATTCTGGTCCGAGATACCCAGTCTTTCTCAGCAACATACCTCAGTAAAAGCTTCTGACAGATGGGAGCGAACCTTTCCCAACAAGCAACCCGAGGAGAAGCATCTCAGATACAGAACCCAGGCTTCTCCAGCACGCTACCTAGACAAAAGCTTTGAGCAGAAGCTAACGAGTCTTTCTCATCAAGCTACTCAGATGGCTTCTCTCTTAAGCCACTTAGTCTGCGTCAGTACCGCACTACTGCACCCTCCTCAGAGATTATGCGGTGAGTTGGTAGTACCGTTGAAGAATCAGTTTCGCAACATTTTTGCTAGAAGCACAAATCAGTCAAGGCATAGATCTTGTTCCGAAATCTAGTGATCGGCTACATATCTTCCCACATATATGGTGAATGTATCCCCGAACATGCAAGTCACTTTGATAGCTTTCAAACCACGACACCTTGCCTTCTATAGTACGACACCGCATGGCGTATTCAGTATTGCTACAAGATATGACACAGTAAGTAGGCAGTATGTGACAGTGCAGTTCAAGGATTAGATTCGAAATAATTTTGTCAGAGGTACAATTCAGTCAAAGCACATGCCTACCGCAAGGATCGAATGTTTGGTGGCACATTCTTCTTACATATGGGGAGCGTGTATCCCCGGTCAGATCAGCCACTCATACGAGATACGACAATGATCAAGTAGATATACCTAAGAAAAGTAAGGATTCAACAACCTCGTGAGTCAGGCAAAGGAAGATGTGCAGAGATACATCTCATGTAATACAAGGATCGACAAGATCTGGAGATGACATCACAGAATCAACAACCTTGAGAATGGTCATCAAGGTCATTATTCCCGCAACTGACAAGGAGATCTCGTGAACTCTTGTCACCATCTCGCATGATGGGCCACCACAACGAGCTCTATACAACTACAAGCTCCGAGTATATGTCATATATGTGCGGACCCAGGTCAGAAAAATAAGCACAAGGAATGATGCCAAAATGTTGCACTAGCTATATCTATGGTCGTACGAAGAATCAAGGACATTTGTGGTCAAGATATTTCAGCAAGGTATCCTAACAAAGAAAATCATGACCGGGAAAGGATGAGACTGACATCAAAGGTATTATGATTTTTGCACGGCCATCATGGTCCGGATACCCAAGTCAGTTGGGGGGTCATGTTTCCATATGGATCCACGAAGGCATACCCTCAAAGGCCTACTACGTTTTACAAGGATTTCATGTCCTGTTGACCCGCTTAAAATGGTTCTGGAATACCCAAGTCTGTTATGTCAGATCCAAGATTCCTTTGCAACCTCCATAGTTTGACTTCAGCGGTAGTGTTGAACCATCTCACAGCCCATTACCACATCTGGGTATACCGACAACATGGGTAAATCAAATCTCGAAGCATCAGCTCAAACTAGGTATATTCACTGGTGGAACCAAGTACCAGGACAACCTATCATAAAAAGTATTTTCCCGCCAGCATACCTGCCAGAATACCTGTCATACTGTCTCAAGATGTTAATATTTGAGGTATGCTATAGCAATAAGTCCACACCCTTGCATATTGCTCATGACAGAAGGCAGTCGATTCTTTGGTACATATCTCATGCTTGAGCCCAAGAAATAAATCAAGATAAATCAGTACCACCTGTGAGAAGTCAGATCCCGTCAGGAGAATGGCCATGATTCTAAGAATTTATTGAAACCGGAGGACATGCATTTGTTTAAGCAAGCCCCATGGCATAAGTAAAAATGTTTTCATGACAAAAGGAAAATTCATGCTCAGCTCCATTGGATATCACCGCAGATATGAGAGAATCAATGTTAGCAAGGGGAATTGGTATATGAGCAAAAATCTGGTAGAATTTGGGAAAGGTGAAGGAAACCACCCTAGAGCAAGGTAAGTTGATCATCTGAAATTCTCAGGGGAACAATAAATAAAGGAAATGGATACCCGAGTTGGAAACGGTGTCCTCAAGTCATACTTGTTCCTTGAGCAACCAAATCTGGAGGACGAGATGTAACATCCCTGGCCTTGCTATGCACTTGGACTAGCTTGGTTGTTGCATCATGACTAAATTTCTTTTAAACTTGAAATGGGGATTGATCAAACCCTAGCACCAGAAAGAATTCAATAGGTTCAAATAAAATCTCTTTCAATGAACCCAAAATGCCCTTCAGAAAAGTTCATCATTTTTGAATTGGTACAGAACCTCTACCAGAAATGGTGCATATTTTTCTAGGTCATTCTGGATTTTTGAATTAATCCATATTGTATTTGAATTGGGGCATTTAAATTTGATAAATATTTTAAATGATCAAATTCTTATGAAATGATTTGAGCGCTATTGGAAATAATTCAAAATGTGCCCACAAGTTATTTCAGGATTTTTGTAAATGAATTAGTATTTTTACTAATTCAAAATAGAGGAATAAAATAGAAAACTAAAATAGAATAAAGGAGAGAGAGAGAGAAACCCACCTGGGCCTCACCTGTGCTGGCCCAGCCCACCTGGCCTGGTGCCAGTCATCCCTAACCTCTGCCAGTAGGCAGAAGCGGGACAGCGCACGCGCGCGCGAGGTGCCACGCCTCCTCCTGCTTGCTGCCGACCGCCTGGAGCTGGCTAGGGACGCCACGCACATCCCAAAGCCCCACCTTCTCGCTCTCGTCCGCGTTCCCCGCCTCTCTCTCGCTCCGCATCTCGGACCCGAACGCGCCCGTCACCGCCGCTCACTACCACCACGCTCATCGGCCTCCCTCACCCTGCCACCGTGCCTAAAGGCTCCGCCTCATCGTCCTAGAGCTCTCTGCTAGCCCACACAAGCCGGAATGCCCTGCAGAGCTGCCCTTGGCGTCGTCTTCCTCTTCGGTGCCGTGGATCGCTACCGTCAAATTCGTCCTCGTACGGCCTCACCCGATCTCGCGAGCATCTCTTCGTGACCGTGGTGAGCCCCCGGTCATTCCCCCTAACCCCGCCTCCGTTTGGTCGCCGTAGCTGTCGCCCCCTTTCTTACCATAGCCGCCGCCGCATGGGCTCGTCGCCTGCGAAGCCCCGGTGACCAATTGGTCCCGGGAGTGCGTCCCTTCCACTCGCAATGTCCCGTAGAGCAAAACTAGCGCGACAGCCAGCAAGTTTGCAAGCCGCAGCGCTAACCCTGCACCCACCCGAGCTCCGGCCACCGCCTCTCTCGCCACCGTTGCTGTTTCCTACCGCCATGGCACCGCCCCCGATGCGCCTCATCGCGCCGCAGCCGTAGAGCCAAACCCCGCCTCAAACCGTGGGCCGTAGCGAAATCCCGACGACCTCCGCTAGGTTTTTGGTCGTAGCCGGCCTAACTCCGGCGACTGTTGAGGTGGCAGTGATTAGCTTAGGCTAATTACCTCGTTGGTTTAACACTAGGCCACTGACAGTGGACCCCAGTGCATGTTAATTAGTTTTGTTAGGTTTAATTAATCACTATTTAGCCACCCTGTGAATGACAGGTAGGACCCACACGTCAGGTTTGACCTAGACTGGGTCAGTTGACCTGCTGACCTCAGCCTGACGTAATGCTAACGTAGTAATTGGTTTCTGGAGTTTTAAATAAATCAGAAATGAATAATTTATTTTATAAAATGCCTAAAACTTCTAAAAATCATATAAAATCAACCGTAACTTCAAATGAAATAAGTTATATATGAAAAATTATCAGAAAAATCCAATCTATCCTTCTGTACTAGTTTCATGCATGATAAAGAAACTAAACCCTGCTGTTTAGATCAAAGCATGATAATGCATTATATGAGTTCATAACTTGAGTTTGAATTTGAACCCCTGGTCAGGTCCGATTCATCGGGGATGAATTGGAATGTGGTGAACATGTCATACTGTTGAGAGCTAAGTGTGTGAACATGATTTGGTAAAGGTAGCGGTGAGAGGCCATGTAGGAGTACATGGTGGGTTGTCTCATTGAAGCCGTCCTCAGGAACTGAGTTCTGTGTTTGTGATCCATGAACATCTACTACCACACGTTGGGCCATGAAATATGGCCCCGCTCGACTTATTAACCCCCTGTCCTCTGTCCAGGAGTTGCAAGTAGTTTATGGTGTTTGTAGTATGCTGGAGGCCGTGCGCACCACTGCCGAGAGGTGGGGTGTGATGCAGTAGGTGTTGGGGAATGTAGCAATAATTCAAAAAAATCATACGTGTCACCAAGATAAATCTAGGAGATACTAGCAATGAGAGAGAGGGAGTGCATCTTCATACCCTTGAAGATCGCTAAGCGGAAGCGTTACAAGAACGTGGTTGGTGGAGTCGTACACGCACCGATTCAGATCGCAGTCGATTCCGATCTAAGCGTCGAACAACGGCGCCTCCACGTTCAACACACGTACAGTCCGGGGACGTATCCTCCTTCTTCATCCAGCAAGGGGAGAGGAGAAGTTGAGGGAAAGCTCCTGCAACACGACGGCGTGGTGGTGATGGAGCTTGTGGTTCTCCGGCAGGGCTTCGCCAAGCGCTACGGAGGAGGAGGAGGTGTAGGAGGGGGAGGGGCTGCGCTAGGGGAAGGGTGCGGCTGCCCTCTCTCTCCCTTACTATATATAAGGGAAGGGGGTGGAGGAGGTGCCCTAGGGTTCCCTAGGGGAGGGGTGGCGGCCACAGGGGAAACCCTCGATGGGTTTGGGCGCCCCCACCCCTAGGAAACTTGCCCCCCAAGCCGGGAGGGGTGGCTGCCCTAGGGGAGGCGCCCCCATCTCTCCAGGTTACATGAGATGGGGTGGGAGGGGCGCTCAGCCCCTTAATGGTATGATGTGCCCCCTCCCCTTGGCCCATAAGCCCCCCCAACGCTTGCCGGGGCCTCCGCAACCCCTTTCGGACACGCCGGTCGTCACCCGGTTCCCCTGGAACAATTCCGGACTCCAATACCCTTCGTCCAATATATCGATCTTCACCTCCAGACCATTTCGGAACTCCTCGTCATGTCCGGGATCTCATCCGGGACTCCGAACAACCTTCGGTAACCACATACTATTTCCCATAACAACTCTAGCGTCACCGAACCTTAAGTGTGTAGACCCTACGGGTTCGGGAATCATGCAGACATGACCGAGACATCTCTCTGGCCAATAACCAATAACAGGATATGGATACCCATATTGGCTCCCACATGTTCCATGATGATCTCATCGGATGAACCACGATGTCGAGGATTCAATCAATCTCGTATGCAATTCTCTTTGTCTATCAGTATGTTACTTGCCCGAGATTCAATCGTCGGTATCTCTATACCTCGTTCAATCTTGTTACTGGCAAGTCTCTTTACTCGTTCCGTATTGCATGATCTCGTGGCTAACTCCTTAGTCACATTGAGCTCATTATGATGATGCATTACCGAGTGGGCCCAGGGATACCTCTCCGTCATATGGAGTGACAAATCCCAGTCTCGATTCGTGCCAACCCAACAGACACTTTGATAGATACCTGTAGTGCACCTTTATAGCCACCTAGTTACATTGTGATGTTTGGTACACCCAAAGCATTCCTACGGTATCCAGGAGTTGCACAATCTCATGGTCTAAGGAAATGATACGTGACATTAGAAAAGCTTTAGCAAATGAACTACACGATCTTGTGCTATGCTTAAGATTGGGTCTTGTCCATCACATCATTCTCCCAATGATGTGATCCTGTTATCAACGACATCCAATGTCCATGGTTAGGAAACCACGACCATCTATTGATCAACGAGCTAGTCAACTAGAGGCTTACTAGGGACATATTACGATCTATGTATTCACACATGTATTACGGTTTCTGGTTAATACAATTATAGCATGAACAATAGACAATTATCATGAACACGGAAATATAATAATAATCATTTTATTATTGCCTCTAGGGCATATTTCCAACAGTCTCCCACTTGCACTAGAGTCAATAATCTAGTTCACATCGTTATGTGATTAACACTCATAGTTCACATCGCCATGTGACTAACACCCGAAGAGTTTACTAGAGTCAATAATCTAGTTCACATCGCCATGTGATTAACACCCAAGAGTTTACTAGAGTCAATAATCTAGTTCACATCACCATGTGATTAACACTAAATGAGTTCTAGGGTTTGATCATGTTATGCTTATAAGAGAAGTGTCAGTCAACGGGTCTGCAACATTTAGATCCGTGTGTTCTTCGCAAATCTCGATTTCATATTGTAGATGTTGCTACTATGCTCCACTTGGAGCTATTACAAATGGTTGATCTACTATAATTATACGGTTTACTACTCAGAGTCATCTAGATAGGTGTTAAAGCTTGCATTGACGTAACCCTTTACGCCGAACTCTTTATCACCTCCATAACGAGAAACATTTCCTTATTCCTAAGGACAATTTTGAATGTCGTCCAATGATCCACTCCTGGATCACTCTTGTACCCCCTTGTCAGACACGTGGCAAGGCACATTGCGGTACACAGCATGGCATATCGTATAGAGCCTATGGATAAGGCATAGGGGATGAGTTTCGTCCTTTCTCTTTCTTCTGGCGTGGTCGAGCTTCAAGTCTTAACTTCACACCTCACAACTCAGGCAAGAACTCCTTTGATTGATCCATCTTGAACTCCTTCAGGATCATGTCAAGGTATGTGCTCTGTGAAAGTCTTATCAGGCGTCTTGATCTATCTCTATAGATCTTGATACCCAACATGTAAGCAGTTTTACACAGGTCTTCCTTTGAAAAACTCCATTCAAACAACCCTTTATGCTTTTTAGAAATTCTACATCATTTCCGATCAATAATATGTCATCCATATATACCTATCAGAAATGTTGTAGTGCTCCCACTCAATTTCTTGCAAATACAAGTTTCTTGCAAACTTTGTATAAACCCAAATGCTTTGATCGCCTCATCAAAGTGCATGTTCCAACTCCGAGATGCTTGCTCCAGTACATAGAAGGATCCCTGGAGTTTGCATACCTTTTAGCATCCTTAGGATTGACAAAAACCTTTTGGTTGCATCACATACAACCTTTCCTCACGGAAACCGTCAAGGAAACTTTGTTTTGACATTCATCTGCCTGATTTCGTAAATGAAATTGCAGCAACTGCTAACATAGTTCTAGCAGAATTTAGCATCGCTATGATTGAGAGAGTCTCATCATAGTCAACTCCTTGAACTTGTCAGAAACTTCTTTGAGACAAGTCGAGCTTCACAAATGGTGACATTACCATTAGCGTCTGTCTTCTTAAAGATCCATTTATTCTCAATGGCTTGCCGTTCATCGGGCAAGTCCACCAAAGTCCATACTTTGTTCTCATACATGGATCCTATCTCTAGCCATTTGTTGGAATCCGGGCCCACCATCGCTTCTTCATAGCTCATAGGTTCATCATTGTTCAACAACATGACCTTTAAGACAGGGTTACCACTGAGAAGTTGTACACACCCTCGTCAACCTACGAGGTTCAATAGTAATTTGATCTGAAGCTTCATGATCATCATCATTAGCTTTCTCTTCAACTGACATAGTTCCCACAGAAACATCTTTCTGTGTTGCGCTACTCTCTGGTTGAAGTGAAGCATAAAAAACCTCATCAAGTTCTATCTTCCTTCCACTAAATTCTTTTGAGAGAAACTCTTTCTCGAGAAAGGACCTGTTCTTAGCGACAAACACTTTGCCCTCGGATCTGAGATAGAAGGTATACCCAATCGTCTTGTTTTGGTATTCTATGAAGATACAATTTTCCGCTTTGGGTTCAAGTTTTTCTAACCTAAGCCTATCGACATAAGCATCGCAGCCCCAAACCTTAAGAAACAACAACTTTGGTTTCTTGCCAAACCATAGTTCATACGGTGTCGTCTCCACGGACTTAGGTAGTGCCGTATTTAAAGTGAATGTAATTGTCTTTAATGCCTTTAATGCATAACCCCCAAAAATAGCGGTAGATTGGTAAGAGACATCATACACCATATCCAATAAGGTTCGATTACTACGTTCGGACACACCATCATGCTATGGTGTTCCAGGCGGCGTCAACTGTGAACGATTCCACCTTGTCTTTAGTGATTGCCAAAATCATAACTCAGATACTTTTCCTTTGATCAGATCAAAGGAACTTGATCTTCTTGTTACGATGATTCTCAACTTAACTCTGAAATTGCTTGAAATTTTCAAACATTTCAGACTTATGCTTCATTAAGTAAATATACCCATATCTACTCAATTCACCGGTGAAGGTGAGAAAATAACGATATCCGCCGCACGCGTCAACAGTCATCGGACCACACACATCAGCATGTATGATTTCCAACAAGTCACTTGCCCGTTCCATTGTTCCAAAAAATGGGGTTTTAGTCATCTTGCCAAAGAGGCATGGTTCACATGTGTCAAGTGATTCAAAATCAAGTGACTTCAAAAGTCCATTAGCATGGAGGTTCTTTCATGTGGTTTACACCAATATGACCTAAGCGGCAGTGCCACATGAAAGTGGTACTATCATTATCAACTCTACATCTTTTGGCATTAATGTTATGAACATGTGTATAACTACGACCGGGATTCAATAAACCATTCACATTGGGTGCATGACCATAGAAGGTATTATTCATGTAAACAGAATAACCATTATTATCTGACTTAAATGATAACCGTATTGCAATAAACATGATCTAATCATGTTCATGCTCAACGCAGACACCAATGCAAACAACATTTCTCTAGGTTTAACACTAATCCCGAAGGTAGAGGGAGCGTGCGATGGTGATCACATCAACCTTGGAAACACTTCCAACACACATCGTCACCTCGCCCTTAGCTAGTCCCCGTTAATTCCGTAGCTTTCATTTCAAGTTACCAATATTAGTAACTGAACCGATATCTAATACCCATGTGCTACTAGGAGTACTAGTAAGGTACCCATCAATAACACATATATCAAATATACTTTTGTTGATGTTGCCAGCCTTCTTATCTACCAAGTATTTGAGGCAGTTCTGCTACCAGTGACTGTTCCCCTAATAGAAGCACTCGTCTCGGGTTTGGGTTCTTGGGTTTCTTCACTGGAGCGGCAACTGGCTTGCCATTCATGAAGTTTCCCTTCTTGCCCTTGCCCTTCTTTGAAACCAATGGTCTTGTTAACCATCAACACTTGATGCTCCTTCTTGATTTCTACCTTTACGGCCTTAAGCACGACTAACAGCTCCAGGATCAACTTCCCTGGCATGTTATAGTTCATCACGAAGCTCTAGTTAGCTTGGTGATAGCGACTGGAGAACTTTCGTCAATCACTCTCTTATCTGGAAGATTAGCTCCCACTTGATTCAAATGATTGAAGTACCCAGACATTCTGAGCACATGCTCACTGACTGAGCTATTCTCCTACATCTTGTAGGCAAAGATCTTGTCAGAGGTCTCAACCTCTCAACACGGGCATGGGCCTGAAATACCAATTTTAGCTCTTCGAACATCTCATATGTTCTATGGCATTCAAAACACTTTTGGAGCCCCGACTCTAAGCCGTAAAGCATGGCGCACTAAACTACCGGGTAGTCATCAGAACGTGTCTACCAAATGTTCACAACATCCACAGACGACGCCAGAGGGGTTGGCACACCGAGCGGTGCATCAAGGACAGAAGCCTTCTGTATAGCAGTGAGGACAATCCTCAAACTACGGCCCTATTCCACACAATTGCTTACAATATCTTTCAACTTAGTCTTTCTCTAGGAACGTATTAAAACAAAGAGCTAAAGCGCGAGCTATTAATCCACAACATAATTTGCAAAGACAATTTATACTATGTTCATGATAATTAAGTTCATCTAATCAAATTATTCAATGAACTCCCACTCAGATAGACATCCCTCTAGTCATCTAAGTGATACATGATCCGAATCGACTAGGCCGTGTCCAATCATCACGTGAGACAGACTAGTCATCAACGGTGAACATCTCCATGTTGATCGTATCTACTATATGACTCATGTTTGACCTTTCGGTCTCTCGTGTTCCGAGGCCATGTCTGTACATGCTAGGCTTGTCAAGTCAACCTATGTAGCGACCCGACCCGAATGGATCAAGTGCTCTGTGCTTAGGTGTCATCCCTGGATCAGTAATGCTGACACCACACAGTACATCGAAGGATTTATAGCAGAGTGGCAATCACACACTTATTACATCGTTGTCTCAAAGAGAACTTATTACAATAAATATGGCTTAAGGCCATCTAATAACGATAACAGTGGAAGACTCGGAAGATAAATGGGTCCATCAACTCCAACGGCATCACTGAGTATAGAACCACGACCTAAAAGCACCTTACTCGTCGTCTGAAAAGTTTGCAACATGAGAAGTTGCAGCCCGAAAACGGGTTAGCACATGGAATATGCTGGCAATGTAACACATAGAGAGTAATGGAATGAAACAGCTATACTACATGCATATATGGCTGGTGGAAAGCTCTATGGTTACAGTTTTGCGTAAAGCCAGTTTTTCCCTACTGCAAAGGAATAAACTTATTTAACTATCATGGTGGTTGTTAAACATCGAGAATGGTTGACAGCATTCCGATCCAAATTAAGTGAACAATTAAAACCCAACAACATTAATTAGAATAACATGTTGAGATTCACATGATATTCAAGTACTAGATACTCAAGTTGTCCATAACCGGGGACATGGCTAACCATGATTAGTTTGTACACTCTGCAGAGGTTTGCGCACTTTTCCCCACAAGACTCGATCGCCTCCGTTTGGTTTCTCGCACTACATGGTGTTTGAGAAGACGGATGACCGAGACATAGTCTTTCAGAAGCGCTAGCACCTTACGATCGGGTAGACCGGTACACCTACATCCCCTACATCTGCTAGTCTACCACTGTAAGAGTTCGCACAACTTAGTCAACTATGCCAGAGCCCATAATGGCTTGTGGCTGCACACGGAAGTTACTAGCATGAATGATCTTATGATCCCTTTGAGCCTGGGTGGCGGTCCGAAAAAAAACAGGCAAGTCCTGATAGACATCAGGTGCCTCAATCCACCCAGATGTGTGTTTAAGTTGCCACCTTAGATAAACCATTAAAATCATCAACTCACATCTGTCATGGATATCACTCACCCAATCCACGTCTACTAGCATAGCATGGCATAATAAGCAAACGTAGAAGTAACTCCCAAAGGTTTCATAATAATACAGGTGATAGGTACTACCTCATCTACTTCCCATCCCACAATTTAATTAGATCCTAATCATGCAATGTGAGAGGATTGATCTAATGCAATAAAACATGGGTTGTAGAAAAGGTATGATCAAAGTGTTACTTGCCTTGCTGATGATCCGCGAGACCTAGGGTTTCGAAGTAACAAGCGACGCAATCCGGGTGATCTATCACAGACAAACAACAAGCATACAATAAGTACTCATCTAATGCACAGGTAAAACTCGAACAAGAGAACGAACCACAAAGTTCAACTTAAGAACTCTGGTTGCAAAGAAAGAAAGAACCGAACAGACGACGGAAAAACAAACAGCGGAAGAAAACAACTCGGTTCTAGCAAGTTAAATCTAGGTCAAATTTTACCGGGGCAAAAACTTGTTTAAGTTGATTAGACGGAACGGCGGTTTCGAAACGAAACTCCAGGCGCTTGAATCACCTGATTCTGATAAACGAGCGAGAAGAAAGACTAGAACGAAGATCGGATCTGAGATCACGATCGCGGAATAAATCCGACGAAAAGAAAGAGACGAACGGTTAAACGAACGGATGTTCGTTAACCGGGAAAAATCGGTGATCACGTTCGTTAAGACGAACGGTCCGAAAGAAGAACGAAAACCGATCTAGGGTTTTCGGAAAAGAAAACCGAAACAAAGAACGAAAGAAAATTGGAACGGTTAAGAAAGAACCGGAACGGTTTAGAAGAAAAACTGAACCGAGGGGAGAAAAGAGACGCGGCGCGGGACAACCTCGGCGAGGCTCCGGCGAACGGCGGCGACGGCGGCTATAGGGCGGCGGCTATAGGGCGGCGGCGGGTGAGGGGCGCGGGGTGGGGCGCGGCTAAGGAGGAGAGGGGCTTGGGATTGATGTGAGGAGAGGGGGGGGTTGGGGTGTATTTATATAGGTGGGGGGGATTACTTGGGGTAGGGGGCAAGCAAAAGAGGGAAAACAAAACAAGGAAAAGGGGGGGGGCTAACCGGCCTAGAGTCCCTCTGGGACTCGGCCTAGAGCGAGGGAGGCGGTGGCCTGGCGCTGCGCCTGGCGAGCGCGCTGGCTGGGCCTTTGGCCCAGGCGGGGCGCTGCTCTTTTTTTTAAATCGGTTACGCGCGCAGAAAAACAAAAGAAAGAAAATCTAAACGAACTCCAAAATCTCTAAAGTAAATTTTCCCCGACTCCTAAAAATGAGTCGAACAAAAATGAACTTTTCTCCGGGCCTAAAATGCAATTTTTGAAAACACGCATTTTTCCCTATCCAAATAAAAAGCAAACAAAACTCTGGCAAAACTAAAATTGGATTTATTCATTAAATATTCATTGTTCCTAAATTTGGGAAAGTCATATTATTCCCTCTCTTATATTTTTGATATTGGAAAAAATAATTGAAGATGAAATAAATAAATCAAATGATCCTCTTTTCAAATTTGAGAAAACTCTCAAATATGAAAATAACGAAATCTCCAACTCTCTCCGAAGGTCCTTGAGTTGCGTGAAATTTCTAGGATCGACCAAAATGCAAGAAAATATGATATGCATGATGATCTAATGTATAACATTCCAAATTGAAAATTTGGGATGTTACAAACCTACCCCCCTTAAGATGAATCTCGCCCTCGAGATTCGGGTTGGCTAGCAAATAGGTGAGGGTGGTCCTTGAGCAAATCTTCTTCTCTTTCCCAGGTGGCTTCCTCCTCTGAGTGTTGGTTCCACTGAACTTTGCAAAACTTGATAACCTTGCTGCGGGTAACTCTGCTGGCATAATCGAGAATCTTGACTGGCTTCTCCTCGTACGTTAAGTCGTCCTTCAACTGAATCCCTTCGAGTGGTCTTAACTCTAGTCTGGTTCCCAAAGTTTCATGCAACTGATTCCAAAACTTTGAGGTAAATTGGGTTCCTCTATCTGATACGATACTCCTCGGAACTCCATGCAAACAAATGATCCTAGTCATGTATATCTTTGCCAACTTAGCACTGGTGTAAGTGGTCTTAACTGGAATAAAATGTGCTACCTTCGTCAAACGATCAACTACTACCCATATCGAGTCATAGCCTGCTTTCGTCCTGGGTAGTCCTGTGATAAAATCCATGCCTATCTTATCCCACTTCCATTCAGGTATCGGCAATGGTTGTAACAATCCTGCTGGCTTCTGATGCTCTGCCTTTACTCTCTGACATACGTCACAAACTGCTACATATGCTGCAATATCCTTCTTCATTCCGGTCCACCAGAATGTTCCCTTCAAATCCAAATACATCTTGGTATTCCCTGGGTGAATCGAATAAGGTGAATCATGTGCCTCGTGCAAAATCAACTTCCTGATCTCCGAGTCATTGGGCACATAAACACGGTCCTCAAACCATAAGGTATCGTGCTCATCCTCACGAAATCCCTTTGCTTTTCCTTCGCTCAATTTCTCTTTTATAGCAGCAATCTTCTTGTCAGATTTCTGAGCTTCTCTGATCTTATCCATCAATGTTGACTGAATCTCCAATGTTGCTACATAGCCTCTCGGAACTATTTCCAAACATAGCTCACGAAGGTTCTCTGCTAACTCCTTTGGTATTTTCCCCGTCATTAGGGTGTTGACATGGCTCTTACGGCTCAATGCGTCAGCTACCACATTAGCTTTTCCGGGATGGTAATGCAATCTCATGTCATAATCCTTGATGAGCTCCAACCATCTCCTTTGTCTGAGGTTCAACTCCTTCTGAGTGAAAATGTACTTCAAACTCTTGTGATCCGTGTACACCTCACAATGATTTCCAATGAGGAAATGTCTCCAAGTTTTCAATGCATGCACTACGGCTGCTAACTCCAAATCATGCGTGGTATAATTCAACTCATGAGGCTTCAGTTGCCGTGAAGCATACGAAACAACTCTTCCTTCCTGCATAAGCACTGCTCCAAGTCCTCGACGTGAAGCGTCGCAATACACCTCATAATCCTTGGTCTGATCTGGCAAAATCAATACTGGTGAGGTAACCAAGCATTTCTTCAACTCCTGGAAACTAGCCTCACACTCCTCAGTCCATTTGAACTTAGTATCCTTCTTCAACAATTCAGTCATAGGTTTTGCAATCTTTGAAAAGTTCTCAATGAATCTCCGGTAGTATCCTGCGAGTCCAAGAAAACTCCGGATCTCTCCAACTGTTGTTGGTGCTTCCCATTCGGTTACGGTCTCAACCTTTGTGGGGTCAACTGCTATACCTTCTCCGGATATAACGTGTCCGAGGAATCCAACTTCCTTCAACCAAAACTCACATTTGCTGAATTTGGCGTATAACTAATGTTCCCTTAGTTTCTCCAAAACCAAACGCAAATGTTCCTTATGCTCCTCTTCATTCTTTGAATAAACCAGGATGTCATCAATGAACACTACGACGAACTTATCCAAAAACTCCATAAACACTTTGTTCATCAGGTTCATAAAATAGGCAGGTGCGTTAGTCAATCCAAATGACATAACGGTATACTCATACAGTCCATATCTTGTGGTGAATGCTGTCTTAGGTATGTCCTGCTCCCGAATCTTCAATTGATGGTACCCTGATCGCAAATCGATCTTGGAAAACACTTTAGCTCCTTGCAACCGATCAAACAGATCGTTGATCATTGGCAGTGGGTACTTGTTCTTGATGGTTACTTCATTCAATCCCCGATAATCTACAACCATCCTCAATGATCCATCCTTCTTTTCCAGTAGAAGTACGGGTGATCCCCAAGGCGAAGAACTTGGGCGAATGTAACCTTTATCCAATAACTCCTTAATCTGATTCTTAATTTCCACCAAATCCTTTGCTGGCATCCGGTACGGTCGCTTCGATATTGGGCCTGTACCTGGCAATAACTCAATCAAAAACTCAATGTCTCTATCCGGTGGCATGCCTGACAATTCCTCAGGAAATACATCAGGAAAATCCTTCACCACTGGTACTTCCTCTTGCACAACTCCTATTAGGCAGTTTACTTGTGTCCTGTTTGGCACATGCCGGGATACATACTTGATCCTTCTTCCTTCTGGTGTGGTAAGCAAACTTGTCTTACTGGCGCAATCGATGTTTACTCCATACATCGACAGCCAATCCATACCAAGAATCACATCCAGACCTTGGGATTCCAGAATAATTAAATCCGTTGGGAAAACATGCCTTCCTATACTTAATGGTACTTGGAAACATCCTTGTCTGGCCATGTACTCTGCTCCTGGCGAGCTTACTAGCATAGGCGTTTTAAGAATCCTAGTGGGCAGGCTATACTTTTCCACAAATTCCCTTGATATGTATGAATGCGATGCACCAGTATCGAAAAGAACGAGTGTGGTAAATGACTTAACCAAAAACTTACCTATTACTGCATCGGGCTGATCTTCAACCTCCTCCACATTAATGTGGTTCACCTGTCCCCTATTGAAAGGGTTCGGCTTCTTCCCAGAGCTTCCATTGCCATTTCCATTCTGGCCTTCAGGACATTCATTGGCATAATGTCCGGTCTTGGAACACTTGAAACAAGTGACTTGACTCAGGTCTCTCTTGGTTGGGGTCGATGGGGTGGTCCGGTTCTGGCCGTTGCTTCCTCCATTCCCATTACCATTCTTGTGGCCATTATGGTTGTGCGAGCTACCTCCTCCATGGGTGTGCTAAAACTGAAATCCCGGTTTAGGGGTAAAACGGGGCTTCTGCTGGGCTCCAGAGTTATACTTCCCCTGTCCATATTTCCTCTTGCGGTTCTCAATCTGCTGTTGCTTCCCTTCAATCATGATGGCACGATCTACCAACTCCTGGTAGTTGTTGAAACTCGCTACCATCAACTGCATGCTTAGTTCATCATTCAGTCCTTCCAGAAACTTCTCCTGCTTAGCTGCATCCGTAGCAACGTCATCTGGGGCATAACGTGCTAACTTGCTGAAGTCGTCAATGTACTGGCCAACTGTCCTTCCTCCTTGGCGTAAGTTGCGAAACTCACGCTTCTTTATGGCCATAGCTCCTGCTGAAACATGGGCAATGCGGAAAGCTTGCTGAAACTGATCCCATGTGACAGTGTCAACTGGGTAAGTGGCTGTGAAATTCTCCCACCATGCTGCCGCGGGTCCGTCAAGCTGATGAGCGGCAAACTTCACTTTCTCACCATCCGTGCATCCTGCAGTGGTCAACTCCCTTCCTATCTTGCGGAGCCAATTGTCTGCTACTATTGGCTCGGTGCTACTGGAAAACACCGGCGGATTCAGCCTAAGGAAACGGGCTAAGTGGTCAATAGGTGGTGGTGGTGGTGGGTTGTTGTTGTTGTTCTGTTGGTTCTGGACTAACATCTGCATCAATTGATTCTGCTGCTGGATCAACTGAGTGAGCTCCGGTGGGAATCCATTGTCACGTCTCGGAGGCATCTGAGGGTTTAGAAAAGACGAGAATTAAGAATAGAGTGAGGTCTAAAGGGAAAACACTACCCCAATGCACATGAGCAAATGCACACAAAATCACTTCATTCAATGAAACAAGGGCTTACAGTCGGTCTAAAACTATCGCAAACGTGCTCGAACTATAATGTTTACATGGGGGAATACTACTACTATATGGTGGTCATCTAGACATTTGAACCGGTGGAAGACTCCATGATATCTGCTCCAGCTTCGTCTTCAAAGTCGGGTTCACTTGGATCCGAATCGGTGTCGTCGATGATGATGTAGTTGTCCGGACATGCGACGTACTCGTCTTCCTCCTTGGATGCTAACTTCCTCTTGAGTTCTTCAATCTCCTGCTTAAGATCGCCATTGTGTCTTGCTAGAGCTACGATCTCGTCCATGTAGTCCTTGTGTGTAGACTTCAGTTCTCCTTCTAGCTCGATGATCCTTGCCTTTGCAGTCTTCAACTCTATCATATCATTGCACATTTGGTTCTCGTGGCGTCGAATGTGCTGGTTTAACTCCTGGATGAAAGATGCAATGGATCTATCCTTCTTGGTGCTGACTAACTCCCATTGTTCATCTCGGCGTCCACAAATCTGGTAGATAGTGTCCTTGAGGTCTTCTTGATAAACTTATCCAATGCGTACCATGGTGATATGAGCTGCCATGCTCCTTCCCAGACTCTAGGTTGGTGCATTGAAAACACTATCTATAGGCTTCGTGATTGGCGCGAATGTCCTTCCCGGAACGTGAGCTTGAATCTTCCAGCGCTCCTCTTCAGGCAGAGTGGCGTTGAAGGTTCCCGTGAAGCTTGGTAATCCAATGTTCAGGTACTTGGTGACTTCCTTCAGGTGAAACCCAAAAGGTGTGCCTTCATCCGGTTGAGCGTACTTAATATTCGCGTTCGTCATCCTAAAAGAGTAGAAAAGATGAGGAGTTAGAAAATGAGAAGAGAATGGTGATCTATGGCTTTAACTTAGTGGTCGTGTCCTACAGTCAGCGTGTGCTCTGATACCATCTCTGTAGCGACCCGACCCAAATGGATCAAGTGCTCTGTGCTCAGGTGTCATCCCTGGATCAGTAATGCTGACACCACACAGTACATCGAAGGATTTATAGCAGAGTGGCAATCACACACTTATTACATCGTTGTCTCAAAGAGAACTTATTACAATAAATATGGCTTAAGGCCATCTAATAACGATAACAGCGGAAGACTCGGAAGATAAATGGGTCCATCAACTCCAACAGGATCACCGAGTATAGAACCACGACCTAAAAGCACCTTACTCGTCGTCTGAAAAGTCTGCAACATGAGAAGTTGCAGCCCGAAAACGGGTCAGCACATGGAATATGCTGGCAATGTAACACATAGAGAGTAATGGAATGAAACAGCTATACTACATGCATATATGGCTGGTGGAAAGCTCTATGGTTACAGTTTTGCGTAAAGCCAGTTTTTCCCTACTGCAAAGGAATAAACTTATTTAACTATCATGGTGGTTGTTAAACATCGAGAATGGTTGACAGCATACCGATCCCAATTAAGTGAACAATTAAAACCCAACAACATTAATTAGAATAACATGTTGAGATTCACATGATATTCAAGTACTAGATACTCAAGTTGTCCATAACCGGGGACACGGCTAACCATGATTAGTTTGTACACTCTGCAGAGGTTTGCGCACTTTTCCCCACAAGACTCGATCGCCTCCGTTTGGTTTCTCGCACTACATGGTGTTTGAGAAGACGGATGACCGAGACATAGTCTTTCAGAAGCGCTAGCACCTTACGATCGGGTAGACCGGTACACCTACATCCCCTACATCTGCTAGTCTACCACTGTAAGAGTTCGCACAACTTAGTCAACTATGCCAGAGCCCATAATGGCTTGTGGCTGCACACGGAAGTTACTAGCATGAATGATCTTATGATCCCTTTGAGCCTGGGTGGCGGTCCGAAAAAAAATAGGCAAGTCCTGATAGACATCAGGTGCCTCAATCCACCCAGATGTGTGTTTAAGTTGCCACCTTAGATAAACCATTAAAATTATCAACTCACATCTGTCATGGATATCACTCACCCAATCCACGTCTACTAGCATAGCATGGCATAATAAGCAAATGTATAAGTAACTCCCAAAGGTTTCATAATAATACAGGTGATAGGTACTACCTCATCTACTTACCATCCCACAATTTAATTAGATCCTAATCATGCAATGTGAGAGGATTGATCTAATGCAATAAAACATGGGTTGTAGAAAAGGTATGATCAAAGTGTTACTTGCCTTGCTGATGATCCGCGAGACCTAGGGTTTCGAAGTAACAAGCGGCGCAATCCGGGTGATCTATCACAGACAAACAACAAGCATACAATAAGTACTCATCTAATGCATAGGTAAAACTCGAACAAGAGAACGAACCAGAAAGTTCAACTTAAGAACTCCGGTTGCAAAGAAAGAAAGAACTGAACAGACGACGGAAAAACAAACAGCGGAAGAAAACAACTCGGTTCTAGCATGTTAAATCTAGGTCAAATTTTACCGGGGTAAAAACTTGTTTAAGTTGATTAGACGGAACGGCGGTTTCGAAACAAAACTCCAGGCGCTTGAATCACCTGATTCTGATAAACGAGCGAGAAGAAAGACTAGAACGAAGATCGGATCTGAGATCACGATCGCGGAATAAATCCGACGAAAAGAAAGAGACGAACGGTTAAACGAACGGACGTTCGTTAACCGGGAAAATCGGTGATCACGTTCGTTGAGACGAACGGTCCGAAAGAAGAACGAAAACCGATCTAGGGTTTTCGGAAAAGAAAACCGAAACAAAGAACGAAAGAAAACCGGAACGGTTAAGAAAGAACCGGAATGGTTTAGAAGAAAAACTAAACCGAGGGGAGAAAAGAGACGCGGCGCGGGACAACCTCGGCGAGGCTCCGGCGAACGGCGGCGACGGCGGCTATAGGGCGGCGGCTATAGGGCGGCGGCGGGTGAGGGGCGCGGGGTGGGGCGCGGCTAAGGAGGAGAGGGGCTTGGTATTGATGTGAGGAGAGGGGGGGGTTTGGGGTGTATTTATATAGGTGGGGGGGATTACTTGGGGTAGGGGGCAAGCAAAAGAGGGAAAACAAAACAAGGAAAAGGGGGGGGGCTAACCAGCCTAGAGTCCCTCTGGGACTCGGCCTAGAGCGAGGGAGGCGGCGGCCTGGCACTGCGCCTGGCGCGCGCGCTGGCTGGGGAGGCGGCCGGCTGGCTGGGCCTTTGGCCCAGGCGGGGCGCTGCTCTTTTTTTTAAATTGGTTACGCGCGCAGAAAAACAAAAGAAAGAAAATCTAAACGAACTCCAAAATCTCTAAAGTAAATTTTCCCCGACTCCTAAAAATGAGTCGAACAAAAATGAACTTTTCTCCGGGCCTAAAATGCAATTTTTGAAAACACGCATTTTTCCCTATCCAAATAAAAAGCAAACAAAACTCCGGCAAAACTAAAATTGGATTTATTCATTAAATCTTCATTTTTCCTAAATTTGGGAAAGTCATATTATTCCCTCTCTTATATTTTTGATATTGGAAAAAATAATTGAATATGAAATAAATAAATCAAATGATCCTCTTTTCAAATTTGAGAAAACTCTCAAATATGAAAATAACGAAATCTCCAACTCTCTCCGAAGGTCCTTGAGTTGTGTGAAATTTCTAGGATCGACCAAAATGCAAGAAAATATGATATGAATGATGATCTAATGTATAACATTCCAAATTGAAAATTTGGGATGTTACAACCTAAGTGTTTTGCATGTGTAAATCTGGCTTACACCCGTTGTATTCGAACATTAGAATCTATCACACCCGATCATCACATGGTGCTTCGAAACAACGAGCCTTCGCAACGATGCACAGTTAGGCGGAACACATTCTTGAAATTTTAGTGAGGGAACTTCTAATTTATGCTACCGTCGTTCTAAGCAAATAAGATGTAAACTTGACAAACAACACATGCAAATCATAAAGTGACATGATATGGTCAATATCATCTTGCGCCTTTGATCTCCATCTTCGAGGCGCGCCATGAACACCATCGTCACCGGCATGACACCATGATCTCCATCATCATATCTTCATGAAGTTGCCTCGCCAACTATTACTTCCAGTACTATAGCTAACGGTTAGCAATAAAGTAAAGTAATTACGTGGTGTTTACATTGACACGCATGTCATAAATAAATTAAGACAACTCCTATGGCTCCTGCCGGTTGTCGTACTCATCGACATGCAAGTCATGATTCCTATTACAAGAACATGATCAATCTCATACATCACATATAACATTCATCAAATCCTTTTAGCCATATCACATCACATAGCATACCCTGCAAAAACAAGTTAGACGTCATCTAATTGTTGTTGCATGTTTTACGTGGCTGCTATGGGTTTCTAGCAAGAATGTTTCTTACCTACGCAAAACCACCACGATGATATGCCAATTGCTATTTACCCTTCATAAGGACCCTTTTCATCCAATCCGATCCGACTAGAGTGGGAGAGACAGACACCCGCCAGCCACCTTATGCATCAATTGCATGTCAGTCGGTGGAACCAGTCTCACGTAAGCGTACATGTAAGGTCGGTCCGGGCCGCTTCATCCGAGAATGCTGTCGGATCAAGATAAGACTAGTAACGGAAAGCAAATTGAACAAATCATCGCCCACAACTACTTTGTGTTCTACTCGTGCATAGAATCTACGCATAGACCTAGCTCATGATGCCACTGTTGGGGAACATAGCAATAATTCAAAAACTTTCCTATGTGTCACCAAGATCAATCTAGGAGATACTAGCAATGAGAGAGAGGGGTGCATCTTCATACCCTTGAAGATCGCTAAGCAGAAGCATTACAAGAACGCGGTTGGTGGAGTCGTACACGCAACGATTCAGATCGTGGTCGATTCCGATCTAAGCGCCGAACAACGGTGCCTCCGCGTTCAACACACGTATAACCCGGGGACGTCTCCTGCTTCTTGATCCAGAAAGGGGAGAGGAGAAGTTGAGGGAAAGCTCCGGCAGCATGACGGCGTGGTGGTGATGGAGCTTGTGATTCTCCGGCAGGGCTTGGCCAAGCGCTACAGAGGAGAAGGAGGTGTAGGAGGGGGAGGGGCTGCGCTAGGGGAAGGGTGCGGCTGCCCTCTCTCTCCCTTACACTACTAGGGAAAACCCTAGTAGTAGCGCTGGTTTTGTGCTCACTAGTAGCGCGGGTAGGCGCGCTACTAATAAGGTGCTACAGCTATTGCTTAGCAGTAACGCGTACCCGCACGCGCTACTGCTAGGACAAATAGCTGCAGCATTTGTTCACTCCCACACTACTGCTAATGTAACTACTGGCAGCGTGTTTTCTCTCCATCGCTACTAGTATTCTTTTTTTATTTTTTATTTTTAGTGTATTTATGCGCCATCGTACAAATATTGATACAATACCAGTTATGAGCTTTACATCATTATGTCCATAACAGTGTGTCAAATGAAGTTGGATTAGGTTCAAGTGGAGGCAATATGTGGTGCATGTCAAAAGTATACTACTAATCCAAACTTCATCAGTTTGGACTAGTAGTACTTTCGACGTGCACCACATGTTGCCTCCACTTGAATCTAATGCGCCAGCACAAGCTATTTAATCATCATCATAGTCATTACCACCAATAGTATTTATTTAATCACCACTAACACTAGCTAATAATAATCATCATAGTCATTACCACCAACACTAGCTATTTTATCATCATAGTAATAGTGTAGCACATCATCCTCCTCCAACTCATTTCTAGCTAGCTAATCACTCCTGCTGCTCTCTCTTAGGTAAAATAACATAAAACATGTGTAGCTCTCCTCCTTGATCAAGTTGGAGCATGCAGATGAACCTGTCTCCTAATCGTGGGTAGCACATCTGTTTGCTGCCCCTAGTACTTCTCTGCGCTTCTCCATCACACATTTGGTCCAGTCTTGCACTATTAAGTATCCGTCGCTAATCTTGAATGCACTAAAGTAATCTGTAGGATATCTTGGCCGTAAGCTAATAATACTTATGGTACCTTTAGTCTCGATCCCATAAGGCACAACATTCATCGGGAGTCCCTGTTGAAGAACATCGTATGGTAACATACTTAGCAATGAAGTTTAGCTTCAAAAATAATGTATGGAAAAGATGCACTGAGGACAAATAGTAAAAATCTTACCATCCTTCCTAAATATATGTGACCATAGTTCATTACGAACACTATTGGTCGCACATTTTCAGTACTAACATTTCTAAATGCAGGAAGAAAATTTGTCTTGACAGTATCAAGATCCTCAAGCCATGAAACACAATGACTTAGCTCCTCGCAGTTTAGTTCAGCCTCGGGACAGTAGTAGGTCCTGTCTACCAAGCGCTGGACATGTTTGCTTGCACCCAAATAAGCTGACAATACAAATTAGTTGTCAACTATTTTTGAATAAACAATATCAAAGACATAAATATGGTTGAGAAACTTACATAATGGTATAACTGGAGGCGTCTGCACATCGACCTAGATGTCGGTATTACCTTCAATATCATCTTCCAGACGAATATCAAAGATGATAACCATATCAGGCTCAAATGCATAAGTCTTGCATAGTGCCAGCCATGTTTTGCATCCAAAATAGGTGTAGTCGTCTGAATTGTATAATTTTGCGTGGAAAATATAACCATGCTCGGTCTTCAAGTAAACTTTCTTTTCCTCCATAGTATGACTGAAACCTATCTTATCCAATACAAAAACTCTTGCATGGCAGGGGATATGCTAGTAGAATAGTAAAAAAAGACTTGTCATGCTTAATGTCATGCTTAAATTATAAGTTGAAGCAAATGAAGCAAATGTCATGCTTAATTACGAAAAAAGACTTGTCGTTGTGACTTACTGTATCCACTTCGAAGTTCTCGTCCAGCTTGATGCTGAAGCGCCTATCATCATCTAGGAAGATTCCGTCGCACAGGCCGCGCTTGTATTCGCAGTATTTGCAAATACCAAAATCATTTTCGTCGTCAGACATTTCCTATGTTCATAGTTAAAACATTAATTGAAAATCAATCAAAGACAACTACCAGGATACTCAACACACAAATCCAGGGCACTCGATATTTCCTACATCTTCTGGCACAAGTCATGCCAAAATTCATGGAAAAATCCGGCATGACCTTTGCTAAAATAGGACATATCAAGCCCCTGAAATTTGCCGGAACGGAAATGAATCAACACTCCGGCAAAACATAGGCCACTCGGAGGTGTAACCTGCAAACATGACCGGCCACTTGGGCAAGCACATATCCTATTTGAGGAACATAAGATATACATTTCAAAATATCTTATAGGACTCAAAGGAATCAGAGATCCAGTGAGATCATAGCTCCAGTGAGATCCCTGGAGAACCTGACAGGTATTGGAGAACCTGTGCTCCAACGCAAACAAGTAGCGACGGACGTGCGCGTCCTCCTCACTGACACGGTGACGCACCACCTCTGCGGGGTCCTCGAGCCTCTGGACCGTCACTGGCCCACGCGACCGCCATCAAAGAAGGTTCGGGTCAACGACAGGCTGGCTCCTCACCAACCTGCGCCCCCCGGTAGGTACCGCCTCCCAGTACCACCTCGGTGGAGCCCAGTCCCGGACATGGCCCATCTGGTCAAGCAGGTGTCGTCCTCCGCCGACTCGACGACGAGGATGCGGGATAGGCATCGTACACGTCGATGCGGGAAAAATTGCTTTAACTAAAAAAATAGCAACAAGTTCTTATTAACTAGTTCTATTAATTCAACTAGTTCTTATTAAAAATAAACCTACTATAAATAAAAATAAACTAGTACCTAATTAGTACCTAGTTCTTACTAACTAATTAGTACCTAGGAACTACTGCCCTAATTACCATCTAATTTGATGAAGCTAGGGGTGGAAAGTGGTAGCGGATATTCCAATTATCCAACTATAAAGTGAAATAAGTGGTCAAATTTTACTCGTTTTATGATTCATCTTAGAAATTTGATTCATTTCCACGCTTACAT
This sequence comes from Triticum urartu, assembly GCF_056163025.1. Taxonomy (NCBI): domain Eukaryota; kingdom Viridiplantae; phylum Streptophyta; class Magnoliopsida; order Poales; family Poaceae; genus Triticum; species Triticum urartu. Next base: position 251,002,601 of record NC_141878.1, on the reverse strand, counting down.
GAACCCTAACTCATTTGAGCCGCATCCGCATCCGATTCGTTTCCACCCTTACATGAACCCTAACTAATTTGATGCAACTAAAATATAAAGAAACCCTAGCCAGAGGTAGGGGAGAGGGAGGAGCAGGCGTGCTCACCTCGGGTGCCTGTGACGAGGGAGGGGCAGGCGGCGCCGAGGTCGGGGTCGGGGCTCAAGCGCGCGGCGGATGGCGGCATCGAGGTCGGGGTCGGTGTCCGGGGCGGCGTTGAGGTCGGGGGCGGGGGCGGCGTTGAATCTGGGGTCGGGGGCGGCGTAGAGGGTGTGCGGAGAGCGCGCGGCGGCCGACGGCCGACAGCGGTGGCGAGAGTGGAGAGCTGGATTTGGGGGAAGTGGCCGTGCGGAAGGATGAACCACATGGTTAAGTCAGAAGTAGCAGTAGCGCGTTCCAGAAAGCGCGCTACTGCTACGTTAGCTACAACGCGTTCTGGGATACACGCTACTGCTACTCCTTTCACTTTTTCCCCTTTTTCATTTAGTTTTCTTCACATTTTATTTTTTTCCTTTCACCTTATTCTATTTCTTTCATTTCAATTACCTTTCTATGTGCTTTCCATTTAATTCTATATCCTTTAGTAGTAGCGATTTTAGATTAAAATGCGCTGCTATGAAGAAAGTAGCGGTAGCGCGGTTCGATATAGGTCGCTACTACTATGTGTAGCCTATCGGCTAAGCCGTGGGAATTTTAGTAGTAACATGTTTAGAACAAGACGCGCTACTGCTAAAACTTTATCTACAGCGCGGTTTGCATAGGCGCGCTACTGCTACTTAGCACCAGCGTGCTTCTTTGACCCGCGCTACTGCTAAAGTTTTGTGTATAAGTTTTTCCCTAGTAGTGTTACTATATATAGGGGAAAGGGGGTGGAGGAGGCACCCTAGGGTTCCCTAGGGGTGGGGCGGCGGCCATAGGGGAAACCCTAGATGGGTTTGGCGCCCCACCCCTAGGAAACTTGCCCCCCAAGCCGGGAGGGGTGGCTGCCCTAGGGGAGGCGCCCCCATCTCTCCAGGTTACATGAGGTGGTGTGCGAGGGGCGCTCAGCCTCTTAGTGGGATGATGTGCCCCCTCCCCTTGGCCCATAAGGCCCCCCAACGCTTGCCGAGGCCTCCGGAACCACTTCCGGACACGCTGGTCGTCACCCGGTACCCCCGGAACAATTCCAAACTCCAATACCCTTCGTCCAATATATCGATCTTCACCTCCGGACCATTCTGGAACTCCTTGTCACGTCCGAGATCTCATCAGGGACTCCGAACAACCTTCGGTAACCACATACTATTTCCCATAACAACTTTAGTGTCACCGAACCTTAAGTGTGTAGACCCTACGGGTTCGGGAACCGTGCAGACATGACCGAGACATCTCTCCGGCCAATAACCAATAGCGGGATCTAGATACCCATATTTGCTCCCACATGTTCCACGATGATACCATCGGATGAACCACGATGTCGAGGATTCAATCAATCCCGTATGCAATTCCCTTTGTCTATCGGTATGTTACTTGCTCGAGATTCGATCGTCGGTATCTCTATACCTCGTTCAATCTTGTTACCGGCAAGTATCTTTACTCGTTTCGTAATGCATGATCCCGTGGCCAACTCCTTAGTCACATTGAGCTATTATGATGATGCATTACCGAGTGGGCCCAGAGATACCTCTCCGTCATACGGAGTGAGAAATCCCAGTCTCGATTCGTGCCAACCCAACAGACTCTTTCAGAGATACCTGTAGTGCACCTTTATAGTCACCCAGTTACGTTGTGACGTTTGGTACACCCAAAGCATTCCTACGGTATCCGGGAGTTGCACAGTCTCATGGTCTAAGGAAATGATACTTGACATTAGAAAAGTTTTAGCAAACGAACTACACAATCTTGTGCTACGCTTAAGATTGGGTCCTGTCCATCACATCATTCTCCCAATGATGTGATCCCGTTATCAACGACATCCAATATCCATGGTCAGGAAACCACGACTATCTATTGATCAACGAGCTAGTCAACTAGAGGCTTACTAGGGACATATTACGATCTATGTATTCACACATGTATTACGGTTTCCGGTTAATACAATTATAGAATGAACAATATACAATTATCATGAACAAGGAAATATAATAATAACCATTTTATTATTGCCTCTAGGGCATATTTCCAATAGTAGGTACGTGGCATGGTGTATCGTGACGCCCGTTTGGTGCCTCAGGAACCCTGCACACATCGTTCGGGGCCTTAAGTGGAAACCTCGGCCGGACTCCCTTCGGATGGAACTTGAATAGGCGATAAACCTGGACTAGGGACTTGTGTGGTTATTCAAGTCGAATTCTACACCCACGTCGGCTTTCGCTTGAAGTCTGCCGAGCACATGTCATGTGCAGACGCTAAGTGGTGGAAACATGTGTGAAGAAGTACACCCCTGCAGGGTTATAAATGATCTATTCGAATAGCTGCGTTCATGGTAAAGGACCTCTGGGTTGCCTATATAGTTCATAGACAAGTGAAAGTGTATACTCTAAAATGCACAAGATAAGCGTGAGTGCTATGGATGGCCTTGTTGTAGGGAGACAGGAGCGGATCCATAGTGGTGTATTGATATGGTGAATATGTGGACTCGTGTGCGCCACCTCAAAAGAGTTACTTGCAGTCATAGTTCAGGATAGCCACCGAGTCAAAGCTGGCTTGCTGCAGTCAAACTCCACCACCCCTTTATCGATATTGATGCATATGTAGCTACTTCTGATGTAAGTCTTGCTAGGTACATTTGTACTCACGTTTGCTTAATTTATGTTTTTGCAGAGAGACTTCAGTCTCACTAGTAGTTCTGCGTGGACTTCGACGTTTAGCTTGTAACCTCAGCTTTGAGCTCGTACCTTGGGAGGGTCTTGTAGATAGTCAGGCTTCTCAGCCCTTTTCATTTGTAGTTGTCTATACTCAGACATGTTATGCTTCCGTTGCCTATATGCTTTGTATGCTGGGTCATCAGACCCGTGTTTGTAATACTTGGCTCCTCGGAGCCTATTGAATAATACTTTGAGTCATAGAGTTATGTTGTGATGCCATGTTGTATTTGCATATATCGAGCATATTGTGTGTATGATTTGAAATGCTTGGTATGTGTGGGATCCGACAACCTAGTTGTCTATTCTTGGTAGCCTCTCTTACCAGGAAATGTCTCCTAGTGCTTCCACTGAGCCTTGGTAGCTTGCTACTACTCCGGAACACTTTGGCTGGCCGGCATGTGTCCTTCTTCGTTGCTGTGTCTGTCCCTTCGGGGAAATGTCACGCGTTGTTCGTTTAAGTCCTTGTATCTTGCTACAACTTGGGTTCATACGTTGATGATTGACACGTTCGTTGCTGGGTCATGTATGCATGTCCCTGTAAGTTAGCGCCACCTTGGGTTTACGACTAGTCATGTCGGCCCGGGTTCTTTGTCATATGGATGCTAGCGGCACTATCATATACGTGAGCCAAAAGGCGCAAATGGTCCCAGGCCAGTTAAGGTGGAACCTGTGGGAATACCGTACGTGAGGCCGCAAAGGTATATGATATGTTACATGGTAGATCAGTGTGACTTAGGATCGGGGTCCTGACAGCTTTGGTATCAGAGCCTGACTGCCTATAGGATTAGCAAGCCAAACTGGTCGAAGTTGAGTCTAGAAATGCTGTAGTTACATAAGGGAATTGATTGTGGAAAGGAACATAAGGCTCTTTTTACTCCTTTACCTTATGCCTTCTGATCCGAGTCACCCTCCTCTTTTATTAGGGGATTAAGAACTAGGCTTCTCATCTTTCTATCAGGATCACATGTTACTAATTCGTAGACTTAAATGATTGTTGGATTCAAGCCTCAGTTCAGTGCTCGCTACTTCCGTGTGTTCATAGCTGGCCTCAGAACCTTGATATTGTTATGTTGAGCGGTTATGTCACCATTTTGCACGATGTCTCAAAACTTTTGCGCATTTACAACTGTTTTGGTGTCCGAGTCATCCCAGGTTTCTAAGTAGTCTGATGCACTTGAAAATCATTCCTCCATGCTCCCGATGTTCCTTTGGGTCAGATTAACCACACTAACTAGTGTGTTGAGGTACTCTATTGCCTCGACATATGCATTGAGGTACTCAGATTAACCACACTAACTAATCGATTATGACCCTAGGTGTCTTAGGGAGTCACCTAGTAATCTAGCCATGTTTTGTGTTCCCAGTGTGATGATTCTAGCTATCATTCTCGAAAGCATCCCATGATGCCATTTAGTTAGTAGGCATTCCATTTGCGGGTTCTTGAACCGGAGATTCACCCTACGCATTCATGGTGGTAGTGTTTGCTAGTTCCTTTAGGATATTAGTAACCTTTGCGATAGTCCTCGAGGTCCATGGTATTCCCTTGTTCAAAATACCATGAACTGCATATGGTAGAAGTTCTTTTGAACCAAAAGATCGCAATCAAAGTGCTCTTGATGAGTTCTCCGTTATATTGTGAATCTGCCAGTTCTACCGTTGTGCATGGGTTATTCGAAGAAATGTTGAGCTTTACTCGACATACTAATCTATGCATCCACAACTCAGGAAACCATATGTTCCTTTGAGTTGTCTCTCTTTAGTTGTATTCTGACCTCTTTGTATCAATTGATAGTCAGGAGTAGTAGTGCATCCGTGTCCGTTGAAGTCTAAACTTCTTGTAGTCCATCGAGCCATTCTATTCTGGAATGACTAGGAGAAACAAACTCCAATACCTTGTCCATTTCTAGGATTGGGTCAAAGCAGTTGTATTCCGTAGATCAAAAAGCCAATCCAGCTTTTGTTCTGTTCTACCCTGGAGTATTACCCTCTTCATGTCAAGAATGTCATAGGAATTGCACACCATCTTATGAATTCTTGGTGCAGTGATACTTCTCGCCATCATTATTCATTCGTTGGTCTCCGTGTTGTTGTGACCGGAATGCCGACAAGTGAACTATGACGTGTGAAATCAATACTCCTAGCAACTGTGTTGCTTGGTAGTTAATGGACATTAATATCATTCTTAGTGTGTTGGTTATTGGATAACTATTCTAAGATTGATTGTGTTACCTAGTCCATTTTCTTGGTGCACCCTTCGGTCAATGAGTTTGGACTATGTTAATTCCTTGCTCTATTGATCATATCGTCTTGCCCTGAAAAACAAGATTGCTCTCGAGCTTAGTAACATATCGGTGGTTTGTGATTTTCCGAATATCTTCTCGCAAGTATCACCAGGTTGTCCCCTGACTGTTATGTTGAGCTCGTGATCAAGTTGGTTTTCTTGTAAACCACCCTTTCTCCAAGAATCTATGTCGAATACCCTGAGCTAGTTGGCTAAGCTAAACAACAACTTGGAGAATTGGAATATAAAAGCTTACCTGAATTAGTTCATCCCTAAGGGATATCTTTTGTGTGTGTGTGTGTGTGTGTTGAAGAAAGATGATATCTTCATCGATTGACCTCTGTGTTCAGTTATTGGATTTATTGTCTTAACCAATACTTTGATTTGAGTATGGGCTATCGTCAAATCAATTCGGAATCAACAATGTTCGTAATGTTGTCTTACTCGTGGTGATTCCTCGAGAATACACTGTTATATCTTTTGGGTCTGGTCCATTTAATCCTGGATGGATTGTTGTTGAGCCCATCAGCAACATTTTTATCTCCCCCATGATTCATGTTGAACATCCAGCTAGTGTTGGAAACTTCTAAAAGCATTATCTTCATGTCCCGTTCATGAAGCATATGTTGGATGAAAGAAGTGACTTTCTTTGATTCACGTGCATTTGATGCAAGTTGCTGCTGTGAGTTCGAGAAAGATTGTTTTTGTTTCCTCTGGTACCATCCCAAGTTAGTCATGCATGTGTGAAGTATGCTACGGTTTGACAGGCACGCTACCTCCATTCCATATGTATCTCCTAGTACACCAATCCACTGACTAATTTCTTCAAGGAGAAGAAGTTCCTTCTTAAGAGCTAATCATATGACTTATGCAAGGACGTCGCTCTCTGCAATCATGGTTCCCAACCAGGACTCTGTGGTGTTTTATTATAATACTACTATGTGGTCATGCTTGTCTGGAATAGCGTGTTCACATGTGTGTAGCAGAACCAGCTCATGTTTTGGAGCATACTACCATAGTCCATTTCCCGAGAATCTCACAATGTCATCTCATCGGGTTGTGTTGCAAACTTTCTTTTCTAGACATGATGTTTGAAATATCATGTTACCGAGCGGATCTGAATCTCAGGCAGGTATGATGGTTGGAACCATTGCAAGATCTATGATGTAGGTTCCGGCAAGGTTGATGTTTTGGCTGACTCACCTAGCTGGAAGATCTATTATTGTAGTATCTTGATTGAATAATTTGGTCATATTCTCCATGAGGATTCCCTATAACTTATTTTAGAAGTTGATTCCTCATGCATCCTTTGTGCTCCCGAAGTCCGACCCTTACTTGATGACCATGTTGATGCTTTTAAGCATGATCGTGGCACCTAGAACATCAAGGAGAACATTAGAAGCGGAGTGCTAAATGCCTCTCGGTCGATCATCCAGGTTTTGTTCCTTGGCGTTGCTAAGGACAAATATGAGAAAGTGTTGTCTTCCTTTGGATCTGCATCGTCCTTCACTATTCATCATAGTAGTATGATGTGTTGCCAAGATACTCGACACAGATGTTGGTAAGACCTTGATGAGTATGGAGATGCTCAAGTTCTTGAAAGCACACTCAGACACTAGGTTATATCCTCGGTATCATTTGGAATGTGCCTTCCATTTGCTGAGTTGTTTTATAACTCTAGTGTCCTTTCCAAACTGAGTATGCCATTCTTTCGAATTCCTTCAAATGATCGATTATGATTTTCCTTAGGATGGTATTGAGAGTTTCAATGATCTATGCATCAAAAGTAATTCTTTTTGCCACTTAAGGGAATAATTCTACGAGCCACCTCTTCTAAGGTGCCCCGTCATAGAATCATGACAATTATCTCCTCGCTACTTTGAACCATGCACCATCATACTCAAGCGTGGAATTGTTGCCTACCAAATTGAACCCTTGTCTTCTGCTTCTTTTCATTGCTCCTGATGTGTGTTTTATGCCTCAGCTCAAGAGATGTTCTTATGTTTCACTCCATGAGTTGATCTTGAGTGCTCGATCTTCGAGGAGATCGATTCCTGTAGAGTTTCTTTTTGTCCTCATTGTGATTGGATGAAGATCTGGAAAGCGAAGATGTCAAGATGAAGATGAAGCAAGGAATCAACGTTCCTATGAAGTGCAATTGGATTGAGAAGATTGTGTTAGTTTTGTGTCCCCTCTGCCTTCCTACCTCACGTCTTGAATCTCATGATGAGATTCTTGTTTAGTGGGGTGAGTTGTAACATCCCTGGCCTTGCTATGCACTTGGACTAGCTTGGTTGTTGCATCATGTCTAAATTTGTTTTAAACTTGAAATGGGGATTTATCAAACCCTAGCACCAGAATTCAATAGGTTCAAATAAAATCTCTATCAATGAACCCAAAATGCCCTTCAGAAAAGTTCATCATTTTTGAATTGGTACAGAACTGGTGCACATTTTTCTAGGTCATTCTGGATTTTTGAATTAATCCATATTGTTTTTAAATTGGGGCATTTAAATTCTATAAATATTTTAAATGCTCAAATTCTTATGAAATGATTGGAGGGCTGTTGGAAATAATTCAAAATGTGCCCACAAGTTATTTCAGGATTTTTGGAAATGAATTAGTACTTTTACTAATTCAAAACAGAAGAATAAAATAGAAAACTAAAACAGAATAAAGGAGAGAGAGAGAAACCCATCTGGGCCTCATATGTGCTGGCCCAGCCCACCTGGCCTAGTGCTAGTCATCCCTAACCTCTACCAGTAGGCAGAGGCGGGACAGCGCACGCGCGCGCAAGGTGCCACGCCTCCTCCTGCTTGCTGCCGACCGCCTGGAGCTGGCTAGGGATGCCACACATGTCCCCAAGCCCCACCTTCTCGCTCTCGTCCCCGTTCCCCACCTCTCTCTCGCTCCGCACCTCGGACCCGAATGCATCCGTCGCCGCCGCTCACTACCACCGCACTCATCGGCCTCCCTCACCCCGCCGCTGTGCCCAAAGGCTCCACATCATCGTCCTAGAGCTCTTTGCTAGCCCACGCAAGCCGGAACACCCTGCAGAGCTGCCCTTGGCATTATCTTCCTCTTTGGTGACATGGATCGCCACAATCATATTCGTCGTCGTACGGCCTCCCCCGAGCTCGCCGAGCATCTCTTCGTGACCGTGGTGAGCCCCCGTTCATTTCCCCATAACCCCACCTCCGTTTGGTCATCATAGCCGTCGCCCCCTTGCTTACCGTAGCCGCCGTCGCATGGGCTCATCGCCGGCGGAGCCCCGGTGACCAATTGGTCCCGCGCGTGTGTCCGTTGCACTCGCAACGACCCATAGAGCAAAACTAGCATGACAGCCAGGTCGTTTGCAAGCCGTAGCGCTAACCCCGCACCCACCCGAGCTCCGGTCGCCGCCTCGCTCTCCACCGTTGCTGTTTCCGTCCGCCCCGGCACCGCCCACGGCCACCACCCGATGCGACTCATCGCGCCGCAGCCGTAGAGCCAAACCTCGCCTCAAACCGTGGGCCGTATCGAAATCCCGACGACCTCCGCCACGTTTTTGGTTGTCGCTAGCCTAACTCCGACGATTGCCGACGTGGCAGTGATTAGTTTAGGCTAATTACCTTGTTGGTTTAACACTATGCCACTGACAGTGGGCCCTAGCGCGTGTTAATTAGTTTTTTAGGTTTAATTAATCACTGTTTAGGCACCGTGTCAATCACAGGTAGGACCCGCATGTGAGGTTTGACCTAGACCGGGCCAGTTGACCTGCTGACCTCACCCTGACGTAATGCTGACGCAGTAATTGTTTTCTAGAGTTTTAAATAAATCATAAATGATTAATTTATTTCAAAAAATGCCTAAAACTTCTAAAAATCATATAAAATCAACCGCAACTTGAAATGAAATAAGTTATATATGAAAAATTATCATAAAAATCCAATCTATCCTTCTATACTGGTGTCATGCATGATAAAGAAACTTAACCCTGTTGTTTAGATCAAAACATGATAATGGATTATATGAGTTCATAACTTGAGTTTGAATTTGAACCCCTGGTTCAAATAAGCTCAAACCCTTCTGTTCTAGTTGCATTAGCTCAAATCACAGCATGTTGCCATGTAATGATCATGCATCATGTTGTGCATTGCATTGATTGTGTTTTCTCTCTGTTGCCGGTAATTGTCCCCCCTCAGTAGACGTGGTTCCGACGATGAGACCGATGACATGATGAAGAACTATACTATCTTCAGAAGTGCTAGGCAAGCAAAACCCCCTTGTTCATTCCGATACAATCCCACTCTCTCGCTCCTGCTCTCTTTTACTGCATTAGGACAACAACGGTTCAACTATTACATGCTGCAGTAGTTGAACCCCTTTCCTCGTGGTGAACATGTCCTACTGTTGAGAGCTAAGTGTGTGAACACGATTTGGTAAAGGTAGCAGCGAGAGGCCATGTAGGAGTACATGGTGGGTTGTCTCATTGAAGCCGTCCTCAGGAACTGAGTTCTGTGTTTGTGATCCATGAACATCTACAATCACACATTGGGCCCTGAAATATGACCCCGCTCGGCTTATTAACCCTCCTGTCCTCTGTCCAGGAGTTGCAAGTAGTTTCTGGTGTTTGCAGTATGCTGGAGGCCGTGCGCAGCGCTGACCCGATGGGTGGGCTGTGATGCGGTAGGCATGTGGCACGGTGTACCGGGACGCCCATTTGGTGCCTCGGGAACCCTGCACACATTGTTCGGGGCCTTATGTGGAAACCTCGTCCGGACTCCCTTCGGATGGAACATGAATAGGCGATAAACCTGGACTAGGGACTTGTGTGGTTAGTCAAGTCATCGTCTACACCCACGTCGGCTTTCGCTTGAAGTCTGTCGAGCACATGTCGTGTGCAGATGCTAAGTGGTGGAAACATGTGTGAAGAAGTACACCCCTGCAGGGTTATAAATGATCTATTCGAATAGCCACGTCCGCGGTAAAGGACCTCTGGGTTTCCTATACAGTTCATAGACAAGTGAAAGTGTACACTCTAAAATGCGCAAGATAAGCATGAGTGCTATGGATGGCCTTCTCGTAGGGAGACAGGAGCGGATCCATAGTGGTGTATTGATATGGTGAATATGTGGACTCGTGTGCGCCACCTCAAAAGAGTTACTTGCAGTCATAGTTTAGGATAGCCACCGAGTCAAAGCTGGCTTGCTGCAGTGAAACTCCACCACCCCTTTAATGATACTGATGCATATGTAGCTACTTCTGATGTAAGTCTTGTTGGGTACATTTGTACTCACGTTTCCTTAATTTATGTTTTTGCAGAGAGACTTCAGTCTCACTAGTAGTTCCGCGTGGACTCCGACATTTAGCTTGTAACCTCAGCTTCGAGCTTGTACCTTGGGAGGGTCTTGTAGATAGTCAGGCTTCTCAGCCCTTTTCATTTGTAGTTGTCTGTACTCAGACATGTTATGCTTCTGTTGCCTGTATGCTCTGTATACTGGGTCATCAGACCCGTGTTTGTAATACTTGGCTCCTCGGAGCCTATTGAATAATACCTTGAGTTGTAGAGTTATGTTGTGATGCCATGTTGTATTTGCACATATCGAGCATATTATGTGTATGATTTGAAATGCTTGGTATGTGTGGGATCCAACAACCTAGTTTTTTATTCTTGCTAGCCTCTCTTACCTAGAAATGTCTCCTAGTGCTTCCACTAAGCCGTGGTAGCTTGCTACTGCTCCGGAACACTTTGGCTGGCCGGCATGTGTCCTTCTTCGTTCCTGTGTCTGTCCCTTTGGGGAAATGTCATGCGTTGTTCCTTTAAGTCCTTGTAGCTTGCTACGACTTGGGTTCATACGTTGATGATCGACACGTTCGTTGCTGGGTCATGTATGCCTGTCCTTATAAGTTAGGGCCTCCTTGGGTGTATGACTAGTCATGTCGGCCCGGGTTCTTTGTCATATGCATGCTAGCTCCACTATCATATACGTGAGCCAAAAGGCGCAAATGGTCCCGGGACAGGTAAGGTGGCACCCGTGGGAATACCGTGCGAGAGGCCGCAAAGGGATATAATGTGTTACATGCTAGATCGGTGTGACTTCGGATCGGGGTCCTAACACGAGATCTCTTTAAGGGGGGAGGTTTGTAACAGCCTGGTTTTTTGCCCTTTTCTTTTTCCTTTGATTTTTGATCTGTTTCTCTTTTTCGAGTAGTTTTGTGGCCTTGCAAACTAGGAGATCATCATCATTTCCTCTCCCAAGTGACTCATCATCCTCAAACTCATTCCAAGATTATGCCATATCCATTCTAGCCCAACTCCATAATTCTTTTTCTTGGGGAAATTCCTTTTCTATTAAAGGAATAACCTCAAGTGCCTTAGGTTGTGAAGCAACCTAAATTTATGTCCATCCTAAAATTTTCCCAAATAATTCTCATAATTTCTTTGGGTCATATGTTGCTCAAATATGCCCAAACATTTCCTTGGCCAGTTCAAAAATAATTCCCCAGTATTCCTTTTTCTATTCTGTCCTAGAAGGCATTCCGCGAAGGAAGTGGCATTTATCTCATCTTGTTTGATCCCAAACTTTCTGGGCATGCTTCCACATCCAAATCATTGCGTCATGCCAAAATTTAACTTTATTTGCCTAGTGGATATTCCTCAGTGAATATTCAAAGTTTCTGTCACACAGTAGGCTTTGTGAAGGAAGTGCTAGCTAGGGTTATCCAAATGAGTTGAAATTTTGCACAATCCTTTATGTGCTCATATCATCACACTCCTACAATTTTCATACCCATCCAATCATCTATGTGAGCACATGATTAAATCTTTGATTCTGTCAATATTTTCAGGTTGTGAAATAAGTATATTTTATCTTGCTTCACTTTGGCTGAAAATTTACCAGAGCATTCTCATGACCATAAAACCTCTCTCCGCCAATTTTGGAATCAATTCATCAAGCCAATATTCCTCTAGAAATTTCCTAAGTTTCTGGACAGAAAGGATGTTTGTGAAGAAAGTACCATTTTGGCATGCCCAATTGGTATGAAATTTTTACAGCATATTCATATGTCCAAATCCTTAGGCCGTGCCAAATTTGAGCTCAAATGGTTACTCTATGTGACTGAACCGTCATGATCTCTTTTCTGGACCATTTTGGTCAATTGCAAAGCAACTATATTAATCCTTGGTCCTTTTCTCCTCAAAAACCTCTAGGATCATAGTCCTTCCTTTGTTAATCACCCTAGACAACACCATTTACCCCGATCTGTTCCCTGTTGATCAGCAGTGCACGGCCAAGTTTGATATATATAGCAAACTTTGCTCGATGCCGCACTTCACCTCAGAGCTTATTTTGTTAATCCATCACCTCCCTCGGCCTCTATGATGCAGGGACTAATCACCAGACATGTCACAGTAGTCTCTTGCATCCCCTCCATGCCGAGCACAGTGGTGACCGCGTCGTTAGCACGTCTGTGCACGCGCTCTGGCTGCGTTGGCCGCACTCTGGGCTTTGGGACGCGTCGGTGTAACACCCTTGATGCGACTATATCTCCCACGTGTCGAGGCACGACTTAGAGGCATAATCGCATTGAAGGCATATGTCGAGCAATCTTCACAACATCCCATGGAATATGATAATAAAAGGGGAGATAACATAGTTGGCTTACACTCGCCACGTCAATCAAGTACATAAATAACATTACATCATCCAAACACTCATGGCCCGACTACGGCGCCAAAATAAAAGAGAACCCAACATGCGACACGGTCCCGTTCACCCCAACTGGGCACCACTACTGATCATCGGGAAAGGAAACATAGTAACGTTGAGAGTCTTCGTCGAACTCCCACTTGAGCTCAAACGCGTCTCCTGGAGCGGAATCATCAGGCCCTGCATCTGGTGTAATAGTAATCTGTGAGCCACAGGGACTCAGCAATCTCGCACCCTCGCGATCAAGACTATTTAAGATTATAGGTAAGGCAAGGTAAATAATGAGTGGAGATGCAGCAAGCGACTAGCAAGTATGGTGGCTAACTTATTCGCAAAAGAGAGCGAGAAGAGGAGGCAAAGCGCGAGCGAGAAACTAGGGAGCAACCTGCGCAAACATTACTCCAACACCGTGTCCACTTCCCGGACTCCGCCGAGAAGAGGCCATCACGGTAACACACTCAGTTGATTCATTTTAATTAATTAAGGTTCAAGTTATCTACAACCGGACATTAACAAATTCCCATTTTCCCATAACCGCGGGCACGGCTTTCGAAAGTTTAGTCCCTGCAGGGGAGTCCCAACTTAGCCCATGACAAGCTCTCACGGTCAACGAAGGAATAGACCTCCTCCCGAGACGTTCCGATCAGACTCGGTATCTCGGTTACTCAAGACACTTCGACAGGTTAAAACAAGACCAGCAACACCGCCCGAATGTGCCGACAAATCCCGATAGGAGCTGCACATATCTCTTTCTCAGGGCACACTCCGATGAGACTAGCTACGAGTAAAACCAACCCTCAAGTTTCCCCGAGGTGGCCCCGCATGAAGCTCAGTTCGGACCAACACTCAGAGGGAGCACTGGCCCGGGGGGGGGGGTTAAAATAAGATGACCCTTGGGCTCCGGTAACCCAAGGGAAAAAGAGGCTAGGTGGCGAATGGTAAAACCAATGTTGGGCATTGCTGGAAAAGCTTTAATCAAGGCGAACTATCAAGGGGTTCCCATTATAACCCAACCGCGTAAGGAACGCAAAATCCGGGAACATAACACCGATATGACGGAAACTAGGGCGGCAAGAGTGGAACAAAACACTAGGCGAGAGGCCGAGCCTTCCACCCTTTACCAAGTATATAGATGCATTAAGATAACCAGATAATATAATGATATCCGAACAAGTAAATAAATGTTCCATCAAGGAACAGCCTTCAATCTTCACCTGCAACTAGCAACGCTATAAGAGGGGCTGAGCAAAGCGGTAACATAGCCAATCAACGGTTTGCTAGGACAATGGTGGGTTAGAGGTTTGACATGGCAATTTGGGAGGCTTGAAAGCAAGTGGTAGGCATCGTAGCAATGGCATAGCAAAAGAGTGAGCAAACTAGCATAGCAAAGATAGTAGTGATTTCGAGGGTATGATCATCTTGCCTGCACCGTTGTCAGAGTTGACTAGATCCTCGAAAGCAAACTCAACGGGCTCCTCGTTAGTGAACTCGTCTCCCGGCTCTACCCAAACAAGACAAACAAGCAACAAGGGCACAATCAACCACGTGCAAACTCAAACAACACAATGCAAAGATGATATGCTATGCGGGATGCGATGCGGGATGCAAAATGCAAGATATGATAGGAAATGCATGAACCTGGCCTCAACTTGGAAATCCAAGTGTGCCACTGGAAAGATGAGATGAAATCGCTTGAAAACGATATAAAGAACGCCGGAATCGGAGTTACGGTTTGGAAATGGCAAGCGATTCAAATATGGCACCGGTCTGCGATAAACAGCAAGTAGCCAACTAAATGCAATGAGATGAACATGCTACAGCAACCAAACATGAAAAAAAAATACATGGCAGGGATGCATTCAAGCTGCTTAACAAAAGTCTAGCACTGAGCTACGGCCAATTCATCCACTAACAGGTTCAAACAAGCATGGCAAAAATGCATATGGAAAACAGATCTCAGACTTAGTGAAATTAACACTTGTCTGGAATTTCAGATCAGGTAGCACTCTCCGGAGCAACAAAACTACATGCTACAGGACCTGAACATGGCAAAGTAAAGCATGGCATGGAGCTACTCAAATAGCTTAACAAAAGTCCCTTAGTGACCTTGAGCCAAAAGGGATCAGAAAATACAATTACAAGCATGTGAACATAGCAAAAACATAATCAGTTTTCATACTTAGTGAAAACTGGAGCAAGCTGAAATATAGCTCAAGTAGGCATGTTTACGAGCTCGATGCACTCACTACAGAGCAAGTCATGGCAAGACAAGCATACACCCGTCAAGAAGGCACAAAATGCAAGCTAGACATTGCAAGAACAATAGCATAGCATGCACGGATCAACGACAACATCATCGGCAAAATTGCAAACAAGTTGACAATCTGCCCAGATTCACAAAGTAGCAAAAGTAGAGCTCGATTGACTCAAGCTAGGGTGCTCCATAATTGCAAACAAAGACATGGATGGATAGATCACTACAAGATTAACAAAACATCCTTACTGATCATCCTCAAAATAGGCACGGATCACTAGGAAACAACAAGAACATATGGCATCATTGAACATATAAATACCGCTATGCTACCCGCCCATCTGAGGCCATTGAACTCTGTTTTGAATCTGGTCCGATCGTTCTACCCTGTTTTGTACCTGCTTGCTGGTTTTTACCCTGCTGTCAAACATATGAGCGTTCATTTTTCTGTCCGTTCGCCACTCGGGCTAGAGCATATGACAGCTGGGCCACCCTTGTGCGCGGGGCCACCGTCTCAGCGGCTACTACAACTGGTGTCACGCGTGTGCGTGTCGATCATCCAAAAGGGGGCCGCAGTGGCGAACGTGGGTGGCAGGGCGTACAGCGTGGAGTGGGAGCGCGTGATTGGGGTGGACTGCAGCGATCAGGATTGGGCAGCCATTCTCTCTTCCGTGAAAATATCTCCCTTCTCTCCCTCATCCCGCTCCTCTTCTCCGTGTCGCCGCCGCCGCCGCTCCCCCTCCCTCTCGGCCGCCTCATCTCCTCCACCTCCACCACCTCCTCCTCCCGTGTCTCCTCGTCCCATCTTGCTGCCGCCGGCTCCCCTCCTCTCCCCCTGATTCTCCCCTTCAGCTCGGCCGTCTCATCTCCTTTACTGCTGCGCCGCCTCTTCCTCTGCCTCCATGCTCAACAGGAGGAGCCGGGGTCGCAGCTGCACCACACGACTGTGGGCGAGGGCGAGCTCCAGCGCGAGCATGCGGAGAGCTATCCACTGGATCCGGCCGGCCCAGATCCACACGGCTCCGTCAACGACATGCCCGGGGACCCTGCCGGTGTGGGTGTGACAACGTCGTCTCTATGGTATTCTCTCTTCTCCAATCCCTTCTTCCAGATTTCTCTCCTTCTCTTTCTTATGTATTCTCTTTTTGATGAACAGAGGGGGACGAATCAGGACGGATCCACGCTGTCGACGCCTCTTATTTGCTGCCATGGACGAGCCCTCGCCCAGCGACCACCTCCATTCAGCTGGTGGAAGATGACGATGGCCAACTCCCAGGTGCAGCCGGTGGGGAGGCGAAAATGGCAAGGGCAGCAGGAGAAATCCCTCCTCCTTGTGTTGCTGCATCACTGCATCCCCCGATATTCCAGCAGTAGCTCGCCTGCCTGCTTTGAGAAGAAGAGATGGAAGGTGGAGGTGGGAACATTACGCTAGGAGGATAAGGCGTGGGCGTCACAAGAAGTGGGTTGGAGCAAGAAGTAGAGCAGGCAATGCCCCTCTCTACATTGGCATCTACACAGCCAAATCAAGGACTTAAACTCCTGGTAAGATCCTCTTTTATTTGTTTTCTTTTTCTTCCATGTCTGCATATCTCTAACTTTTATTAGTTTACCCTTCTAATTTGTATGATTAGTTTGTTGGTTATATTGTTGTTACTGGCTCCTAATTGGGGTGATGGATA
This sequence comes from Triticum urartu, assembly GCF_056163025.1. Classification (NCBI taxonomy): domain Eukaryota; kingdom Viridiplantae; phylum Streptophyta; class Magnoliopsida; order Poales; family Poaceae; genus Triticum; species Triticum urartu. The sequence continues at coordinate 250,985,819 of NC_141878.1, read as the reverse complement.
AATGGTTTAGATTTTGTGTGTAAATCTGCAACGCTACATTGGTTTGGAAGTTAATTTAGAACCTTTGTTTAATTTAATGGCATGCTAAAGCTGATGCAGATGTCCATGTATTTGCTAATGCTGTCCATAGGAACGGCTCCTCCTATCCCCTGCTCCTCTCGGATTGGCGCAAGTCCGCCTCCTCCCCCGCCTCCCTCTCCACGCGTGCAGCAGCGACCCAGGAGGAGCTCGAGCCGCAGTGGTGGTCCATGGCACCTTCGTCGTCGTCCCCGGCTGGAGAAGCATGGGCCGCAGAGACGGCCGGATCTGTCCGGCCCTCGCGCTATCGTTCGTTCACTCTCAAGGTCCGCCCCGGCGTCCTCGCCTCCATCCTCTCTCATTGTCACGTACGCCCTCGTGGCCGGACGAGGCGACGTGCAAGCTGCGGCGGCGCAACGACATCTTTGCTTGTTTTTGTACTTGCTGAAACAATCGATGACGTCTTTTTCCCTGCAGGATAATGTGTTTGTTCAGCTGATTTGTATAGTTCCAATACCGGGTTGTTAAGGAAAATCCAGATGATGCATTCTACGAGTTGGAGACCCCCCAACAGCAAATTCAGTCAGACGTCTTTGATGGTAAATATTAATATTTTGCTGTGTCGTTATACTGTTTTTTCAAAGCCTAAGCTGGTATTCTTTTTCCAAAATAGTGGTTTGAGCCATAGTTCCAAGAATGGAGCTGGACAGTCTTTTTGAGGAAAAAAAATGATGTCGCAGAGGCCAGGAATAAAATCAATACATTAGTATATGTGCGTGCGGTAGACCCCTTTTTTTGTTTGCCAAATTAATACATTAGGCTTTTTGTTCCTTAATAGATCTCACTCTTTTTCTTTGTTTGCCAAATTAGTATATATGTGTGCAGTAGACCCCTTTCTTGTGTTACATGGCCTTTTGGATTGTCGCCATCTGTTACCTTTATACTCCTGAGGTGGCTGAATTCTTTGAATGAACTGCCCTACTGGCAGTATGTTCTTCAGAACCGCTGCCTAATTTTATTTCGAGAACTAATCAACTAATTGAGTTGGAGATGTTCCTTACTGTCACACCATACATGGCTATGCCTCCGATAGATTCTTGTGGATATTTGAAACTAAACGTGTTCTTCATGAAGATATTTTGGCGAAACTGTAGTTACCATGTTAAATCCTTTTGGTTGGGCTTCACACTCTGACTGTGCTTACCCCTTGCAATTGGGAAGTGCTTATGCAGTGTTTGTTTACCTAGGCAATACCGCAGAAACTTAAGAAACCATTTCTTAAGCAAAAACAGATAGCCTTTTGCTAGCAGTTCTTATTTTTTTGGAAATATTTTCCAAGGTGTGTATTCTCATATAGGCATATATTTGCGAGGTGAAAAACTAATTGTGATGCACACATTATTAAGCCCTGTACATAGGGAAATATGTCCAACTCCAGTAATTCATCATATCTGTGTGAACACGTGAATCATGAAGAGCTACTTGAATACACGTGAAATGTCATTTCAGGACATAAGATAAGATGTTGATATTATGAGGTGAAATGCTCGTTTACTTAATCTTCTAATTACCTGATATTATGAGGTGAAATGTCATTTCAGGACTTAAGAGAGATGCTGATACTATGAGGTGAAATGCTCATTTACTTAAGAGAAACGTTCACAAGGATGACTGACCGTGTGCGGCACTGACCTCGATGGCGTGCCGCATCATTTCTGCCCGACCTCAATGTTTACCTCATCACCCACGGCCAGATGGTAAGTACCCGCAAATCTCACACTGCCACTGGGGTGCTCTGCCTCCACCTATTTGCATTGATGCATGCTCAATTGCTTATTGTGGTGCGCCCTGTAGGTCGAAGACATCCCGACGAAGCAGCACATGCTTGTCCCTTCTTTCGTTGGCGGCGGGAGAAAGAGGATCCACCCGCTCCCTTATGCTGATTCGAGCCTTCCTTGTGAGTTGGCTCCAATTTTTTGCTCTTTTGTATGTGGGTGTACATACCCGAGGTGAGAAAATAAGTTCAGATTACACTAAGGTGGATCTCTCGATTAATATGCAACTTTTTTATGAATAAAAGTTCTGATATTGTAGTAAGCTTATGTGTGATTTAGTATAGAATTATGCTTTCAAGGTTGTACTAATAGATGACCTTCGCCATTCTCTAATTTTCCCTAGCATGGATTGCCTACTCTACAAGATAAAGTGTCGGTTTATGAGGATATTTTCCAAAAAGAGTTGTTAGGGTATGATGTACTCGATTGATCTATGAGATGACCTGCTTGGTGGTGAAGGTTTTTTACATCTGCTGAGGTAACCATCTACTGACTATATCTTCTAATTTTTGCTTTTTGAGTCCTATGAAATGGTGTAAGTGAATTCATTATAAGTGGAAATTGTGGTTGGATCATGTTAAGGACTTATGTCTTCTGTAACTGATTTTGGCGAAGAAGAACAACTGCATTTTTTTCTCTAGCTTTTGAACGTTGAATACTTTGGTCCTCCTATAGGTGCTTCTTTCTCATGTGTGTACGTGTTATATTTATGAGGTTGCTATGGGTTTGAAGTGGTTGTGATCTATACTTGAAGATCCATTAACTGGACTAGGCTTTCTGAATTCTGATAGAATGAGAAGCCTGCAGTAAATATCCAAATGTTCCTCTACCATCACAGCTTGAGTTAATATAATAGTTAATATATAAGGATTTACAATGTTGTAACCCTGAACAATATGTGGTAAAGATAATAATACCAGCACTTTTAGTTGAGCGAAATCTAAGACCACAATTACATCGAGGTGTTGCATGTATGATGTATCTCAGTTCATGTTCTTCAACATTTAAGTGTTTTGGATGATCATGCCTTGTTTCTATGGATTGCCATTTTATCCAACGAGAATAGTGAAACATCAAATTTAGTTAACCATCTCATATTTGCATTTGCTTTGTGATGTTTCCATTCTACCTATAATATTTGAAATAAGATCTTTTATTGCTCACTGGGAACAAGCATCACTTTCTTGTAATATCTTTATCTTCCTTGAGTTTTTCCGTGAGTTTGTGCTACTCTGCCAAGGAGCTCCAGCAAGCATGTGTGCCTGCTCTCCTTGCTCCTGAGCTCTTGTACCAGCAACAAAGGCTCGTGTGTGGTATCAGCAAGAGATTAGTGTCGATTTTTTCGAGTTATTGGGACACCTGAGAACTAGCAGTACCACATAAAAAAGTCTGAAGTTAGGCATTTTTAAATCTAGACAGGTCGTGCTTCATTTTGACTAACTACTACCATCTCCGAGTCTATATCTAAGTGTTATTCTTTATTAGATGCCACTAATTCCTTTTGCACTGCATGATATGTAGTTTAGTTTCCTCAAATCTTAAGGCTTTAATATTGATGCTGCCATCAAATTGACTTTCCGAGTATACTAAAATTTGGAATTATTACTTGCAATTATTATACAAAGAAATTATGAAAGGAAAATTTATTTATTTAAAAATTTCTTTAATTCCAAATGGCATTGTACTTACTATGTATTTTTGAACTGAAAAGGGAGTTTCCATGTTGCTGAGGATGGTCCACTTCTTTGCTTAGAATTCCAAATTTAAATCTCGCCGGCGCCGGCTAGATGGATCGTGCTGGTATATTATAATATGGTCATTAGCGCATTGTTGTCTTCAAGTTAAGCTAAATGACAGCCAGAGCAACTTCCTTTATTTCTTGAGAATTCTACTGATCATGCTGTATCTTGTCAACTTTTTCCTCTGGACGTTGGATCAATTGTACATATTAAACGACTGGTTCCGTTCATAGTTCTTGAGCCCACTCTTCTCATACCATCGGACATCAACTGCCGCCACTCGCACTTGTCGTGCTGCCTCTTGATGAGGTATATCCGCTGCTGATTCCCGCTTTGAAATTCCCTTTCAGTCGTTTAATTCCTGGACTGTTTGTTTGGCAGATGAACACTCCTATATCTGCATTCAAAGGAAAAGGGCACACCCAGGTATCAACCTTGCCATTGTCCTGTCGTGCATTCTGAAAAATTATTTTTCTTTGCTTAGAACTGATTTTTTCCCCTTTTAAAATAGCAAATCACCATGCCCAAAATGTGCTCGCCGCAAACTTTTTACTGAGCCCTCAAAGCCTAAGGACACTGAACTCTCTGCCTCTGCTGCCAAGGTGGCTAGCCAGGCTGAACAAGGTGCTCCTGGTGGAAATGTTGTTGAAGCTACATCTGTGCCAAATGTTCGTGCCTTTGTTTTATACCTGAATACCTTTCCTCTTCTGTACAAACCATGCTTCATATGCAGTAATATTTGATGGCACCAAATTAAACAGGTCAGTCAAGAAACTGAGCTTATAGCTACTGAAGATCCAAAGAACAACCTTCCTGACCACACTAATTTCAAGAGGTAAAGACTCATGGCCAGTTACATTCAGCTGCCTCAGCATGCGATGTGGTGTCATGCCTGTTGTTTTTTCTTTACCATGCCTTCTTTAAAATCAAAAGCATCCTTCTCTATAGATCTCAGTAATGTTTTCTTCACTGATGCATGCAATGCCATTTGACCAGACTTTCTTTTCTATCACTGCTGTTTTCAAACTTATCCGAGGCTCAATAAAACATCCTTCTACCTTCAAGATGTAATATGTGTTCTTATTTCTTGTTCCATGTACAGACAATCCTTGCTGCTGCATGCAAAATAATTTGCTTCATACATGCACACTAATTAGCCACATGATTGAACTTGCTCTGCGATAAGATTCAGCTGGTCTTCTGCTTGTTTATGTTGTCTTCTATATGATGTGCCTAATGCTTATGTCCTTGTTTTTTTATTACACTCTATAATTCTTCTTTTTACTAATGAACGACATTCAGGACAAACACTGCTGTCAAGCCAGCTGGCGCTCCAAAGAAAGCGAAGCAGTAGTTCTTCCATGGACTAGGCTAGATATGTACATACGGTGCAACTGGCGCTTCTTGAGTTCCATTTTTCCTACAGGCATGCCAGATGATATGTCGCAATATGATGATAACTCTGAATCCTCTTCTTTCTCAGGATATCTTCTATGTTCTGCTTGCTTATCAAGCGAAATTCACCGTTAGAAGGGTGTTTTGCCGAAAAGAGCTTCTCAGCTCTGCTGCGTCACAGCAACGGTCTGGCCATCGGGTCTGAAGATCGTCAACTCAGCACACTTTTGGGCGTGCACCAGGTTTATTTTGTGCAACTTTGTAAGACAAGGCTTTGACACTCGCATAACTATGTCGAGCCACTGTCATGATAATTCCTCTATTTAGGTCCTCGAACAAATCAAGTACTATGCGTTGTAAATATCACCATCGGCCCTTTCTGACTTATCTCCCTCCTTATGACAATTTCAACCTTCTGTAAATGCCGCTGGGCCATGCTGCTTAATCTAAGTCTTTTCGTTCTTGTTATACTGTGTGCGCTTTCTTATGTCTTGTGTTTGCTGCTAGGCTTGCTAATCTAAAACTAAAAGTCCTTCTTTACTGATTCACCTTGCAAGATAAGCATGATGTCTCTGCCTGTCGGTTCACTCTTCCAGCAGATCGTTCGAGGTTCTTTTTGGCCTTCTTTAAATATCTGTTCAGCGCACGGAAACTTGATTTGTTTTTGTAAAAGGCCTGCTAACATCACACTTTCCTTTTTACCCCTCCTGATCTTGCCTAGCTCCCTGGTACCATTTAAACAGCCACACATATATGCTTATCTTTGTGGTCTTCTAACAGTTTTATTTTTACTACAGCCGTCAGTTGAGCACCTGGATGATAACAAAGAAGTGCTTGTTCACTGACCTTTCTTCTTCACAAGGTTTTATAAGCAGAGTTGAGCACAAGACAAGAGAAATTTTGGTGCTGTACAAAACTCTTGTGTTATATAGGCAGGAGCATAGCACAAATTGTATTACATAAGGACAATCACACATACACTCAATCTATGCATGAATATTTTGATACACACTCTAACACTACCTCCCTTGCTCTCGCCCCTTGCGCCATTGGCGCAACGGGTCATCTAGTAAGATAAACAGCTCAAGGACTTCGTGAAATTGCTAAGTCCCTGAAAACAGAATTAGCAAGTGCACCACTTTGCAAGCTTGTACTAGTCACCACACACATCCTAAAAATACATGGGTTGCACCTCTGGAAAGATGACAAAACCCTTAACAAAACACATGTAGAGCATCAGGTCATAGCATGCACACATTAATCATGGCAAAAATGACAAAATCCTAAATGGAGTAGCAGATCTGAGAGTTATTTCAAGTAGCCCTCTTCTAACAGCATTTCGGGCATCAAGATGAACTCAAATGCAAATGATGCAGTGGAATGAAATGATGTACTCTTTGAGATGAACATTTTGATATGCTATATGCATGAATCGGAGATACGGATGCAAAGTTACGGAGCTACGAACATGAGCACTTGAACTGAAAATTTCGGGACTTAGAAGAATAAAAACACCTCCGGATTTAGGGTTAGACCCGGCACGCGAACCGAGGTTGGATCCGGGCTCGCCGGAGTTCCTGTACGCCGGAGCTCGCCAGAGGAAGGAGGAGGCCGGCCCGGGGCTCGCCGGAGTGGCGGCCGGAGCGCGGGGCCCGAGGGGCGGCGAGGGGCGCGGCGGCGGAGGCGGTGGGCGAGGCGGCGCGGCCAGGTGGGCGAGGTGGCGGGGATGGCGCGGCGATGCGGCGGTGATGACGCGGCGATGCGGCGCGGTGGAGGCGGCGGAGCTCGGCGGGGAGCAGGGAGGCGCGGGCGGCGGATGGATGGGCCTCGGGGGCCGGCTGTGGGCTCCCCAGGCCCGGGCGGCGCGGGGATCTGGGGACCGGGCGCGGGCGAATGAGAGGCTGCCACGTGGCGGCGGTGGCGGCGGGATTTTTCGTCCGACGGCGGGCGGGCACGTCCGGCCTCGCGGAGAGGAGGGGGATCTAGGTCTAGGGTGGATTTGATCCGGAAATTTCGGGGGAGATGCTATTTTATAGGTAGAGGGAGCTAGGAGAGTCCAAATGGGGTGCGGTTTTCGGCCACGCGATCGTGATCGAACGCTCTAGATGATGGAGCAGAGTTAGGTGGGTTTTGGGCCAAATTGGAGGGGTGTTGGGCTGCAACACACACGAGGCCTTTTCGGTCCCTCAGTTGACCGTTGGAGTATCAAACGAAGTCCAAATGATACGAAACTTGACAGGCGGTCTACCGGTAGTAAACCAAGGCCGCTTGGCAAGTCTCGGTCCAATCCGTAAATGTTTAATCCTCACACACGAAAGAAAGCTAGAAATGACCACTGGAGGAGAACGAAGCGCCGGAATGCAAAACGGACAACGGGGAAAAAGCTCGAATGCATGAGACGAACACGTGTGCAAATGCAATGCACATGATGACATGATATGAGATGCATGACAACGAAAACAACACACGGAGACAAAGACCCGAACCCTAGAAAATAAATATAAGTTAACGCCAGAAACGGTAAGAGTTGGAGTACAAATTGGGAAAGTTACATCCGGGATGTTACAACACTCCACCACTACGAAAGGATCTCGTCCCGAGATATAGGACTGAAAGAACGCCGGGTACTCAGAACAGAGGTGATCCTCGCGTTCCCAGGTAGCTTCACGGTCGGAATGGTGTGACCACTTGACTTTGAGAAATTTGATTGACTTGTTGCGAGTCTTGCGTTCAGTCTCTTCAAGAATAGCAACTGGGTGCTCACGATAAGATAGATCTTCTTGGAGCTCAATGTCCTCGAAGTTGACGGTGCGGTCAGGAGTCTTGAAGCACTTTCGGAGCTGAGAGACATGGAAAACGTCATGAACATTTGCAAAGTTTGAAGGAAGCTCGAGTTGATAGGCGAGGCCGCCTCTCTTGCTGACAATCTTGAAAGGTCCCACGTATCTAGGGCAAGCTTCCCTTTGATACCGAAGCGACAAGTACCTTTCATAGGAGAGACGCGGAGGTAAACATGATCTCCGATCTCGAAAGCCAAATCACGGTGCTTACTATCATAGTAGCTCTTCTGATGGGATTGGGATGCTTTGAGGTTATCTCGAACGACTTTGCACATTTCTTCTGCCTCTGTGATTAAGTCATTACCCAAAAGATGACGTTCACCGGTTTCATACCAGTTGAGAGGGGTACGACACTTCCTTCCATACAGAATTTCAAATGGGGCCTTGCCCGAACTTGCTTGAAAACTGTTGTTGGAGAATTCAGCATAAGGAAGACAATCCTCCCACTTCATGCCGAAGGAGATCACACAAGCCTGAGCATATCTTCAAGAATCTGGTTGACACGCTCGACTTGACCGCTAGTTTGAGGATGGAAAGCTGTGCTGAAGCGGATGTTCGTGCCCATGGCCTTCTAAAAAGAATCCCAAAACTTCGAGGTAAAGATGCTGCCATGGTCTGAAGAGATCACTTGTGGAATACCGTGCAGAGAGACAATACGAGAGGTATAGAGTTCCGCCAATTGAGCTGCAGTGATCGACTCTTTGATAGGCAGAAAATGAGCCACTTTGGTGAGTTTGTCGATGACAATGAATATAACATCATTGCCACGCTTGGACTTAGGAAACCCAGTCATGAAGTCCATTTCAATGTGGTCAAACTTCCATTCTGGAATGGCAAGAGGTTGGAGGAGACCTGCTGGCCTTTGGTGTTCTACCTTCACTCTTCTGCAGACATCACATTCATTCACGAATTGAGCGATCTCGCGCTTCATTCGAGTCCACCAATAAGCCTGCTTGAGGTCCTGATACATCTTCGTGCTCCCAGGGTGGATGGAGAGGAGAGAATTTTGAGCCTCGTTCATGATCACTTTACGGAGGTCACCTTTGGCTACAACAATACGATCCTCGAAGAAGAGAGTGTCCTTGTCATCAAGGCGGTAGCACTTGTACTTGGACTGACTCTTGGCAATCCCCATCTTCACCTTTTTCACCATAGCATCAAGAAGCTAGGCTTGGCGAATCTGGTCTTCCAAGGTAGGAGAGACTTGAAGGTTGGCGAGGAAACCCTGAGGAACAACTTGCAGATTAAGTTTGCGGAAAGCTTCACAAAGCTCGGGTTGAAAGGGCGTGAGAATCAGACCGTTGCAGTAAGCTTTCCTGCTCAATGCGTCAGCAATCACATTGGCCTTGCCTGGAGTATACTCGATACTTGGATTATACTCTTGAATCATTTTGACCCATCGAGTTTGCCTGAGGTTGAGATTAGGCTGAGTGAAGATGTACTTGAGACTCTTGTGATCAGTGAAAATGTCCACTTTTCTTCCCAATAGAAGATGTCTCCAAGTCAAAAGAGCATGCACAAGTGCCGCCAACTCGAGATCATGAGTGGGGTAGTTCTTCTCATTCGGCTTCAACTGGCGAGATATATAAGCAACAACTTTCTGCTCTTGCATCAATACTGCGCCAAGACCTTGGAGAGAGGCATCACAAAAGACCTCGTACGGTTTGGATTCATTAGGCGGAGTCAGAACTGGAGCAGTGATCAATTTCTCTTTTAAAGTGTTGAAAGCAATGTCACACTCCGGAGACCAAACGTACTTGACGTGCTTTTGGAGAAGATTAGAGAGAGGCTTCGCGATCTTAGAAAATTTTTCAACGAATCTTCGACAATAGCTTGCGAGACTGAGAAAACAACAGAGTTGCTTCACGTTTTGAGGAGGTTCCCAATTCACAATTGCAGACACCTTCTTAGGATTCACGGCAATGCCCTTGGCAGAGATGATATGACCAAGATAAAGAACCTCATCGAGCCAAAATTCACACTTGGAGAACTTGGCATAGAACTGATGTTCCCTTAGCTTATCAAGAACCAAACGCAAGTGCTTGGCATGATCTTCCTTGTTCTTGGAGAAAACCAGAATGTCGTCGAGATAGACCAAAACGAAATCATTGGTGTAGGCGTTGAAGATGAAGTTCATCATGCGAGAGAACGTCGGAGGAGCGTTGACGAGGCCAAAAGACATGACAGTGTATTCGTATGATCCAAAGCTTGTCCTGAAAGCCGTCTTGGGAATATCTTGCTCACGGATTCAAATCTGATGATAACCCATGCGGAGATCAAGCTTGGAGAATACTCGAGCACCTTTGAGTTGTTTGAACAGCTCATTGATGTTGGGAAGTGGGTATTTGTTCTTGATGGTATTCTTGTTCACTGGACGGTAATCAACACAAAGTCGGTCTGTTCCATCCTTCTTCTTCACAAAAAGAACACCACAACCCCACGGAGAAGAACTAGGCCGGATGAGACCCATTTTCTCTTGAATATCGAGTTGCTTCTTCAGCTCCTTCAACTCTTCAGGTCCGAGCTTGTAAGGACATTTGCACACAGGTTCCGTGCCAGGCTCAAGATCAATAACGAATTCAACTGGCCGGTGCGGAGGCATTCCTGGAAGCTCTTCTGGAAAGACGTCTTGATATTCGCAAACGACTGGAATTTGAGAGATGGCATCCAATTCACCCTTCTCATTGAGAGAAAACAGACGGATGGAATTATCCCGAGCGGCAAAGACAATTACATCCTCAGACGAATGAGTCAATTGGATCTGCCTGGCTGCACAATCAAGCAGAGCCTTGTGCTTAGAAAGCCAATCCATCTCGAGAATAAGATCAATATCCGAGTTACCAAGAACCATTGGAGAAGCCAGAAACTTGAAATCACCCATCAAGATAGAAATATCCGGAACCATCATAGTAGAACTCAGATGCTTAGCCGGAGAGACGACTTGCATAGCTCTGGGTAAAGCCTTAGTACTAAAATTGTTCTCCGATGCAAATGGGAATGACATGAAGGAATGCGATGCACCAGAGTCAAAAAGTACTTTTGCGGGAATATCATTAATAGGAAGGTTACCCTTGATCACATCTGACGAATCCTCTACCTGAGATGCATTCATCAAGTTGACCTTGGCGTGCTTGGGGTTATGCTTGACCACAGCTGTACTTGCCGATCTGACAGGAGGAGGAGGAGGAAGAAGCCTCTGGTTGAAACACTTGTTGGCATAGTGACCCTTCTGTTGGCACTTGTTGCATGTGACCTCTGAAAGCGGACGGTGATACGGAGCACTCGATCTTGGAGCTTGACACGAAGTCTTGTTCTGAAAGCCAGGGTTGGGTGGGTGGGAAGATCCACTGCCACCTTTGCTCTTCTGCTGATACGGCTGACGGAACGGAGGAGGAGGAAGCCAAAACTTCTGCTGCTTGGCCACTTGAGTAGAGGAATAAGGAGTAACATCTCTGACTCGCTTCTTGGAAGCATCACACCTCAACTGAGCAGCCTCTTGCTTCAGTGCCATGTTGTAGAACTCATCGTATCTCAAGGGCTCAAAGAGAACAAGAGCTAGCTGAATTTCTTCTCTGAGACCACCCCTGAACTGGTATATCATGCTCTTCTCATCAGGGACGTCCTGCTTGGCAAAGCGGGCGAGCTTTTGAAACAACTTGTTGTAGTCATAGACAAACAAAGAGCCTTGCTTCAGATTGCGGAATTCCTCACGCTTGCTTTCAACCATGCTTTGACGAATATGATGAGCTCGGAAATCTCGACGGAAATCATCCCAAGTGATAACACGTCCACCTCTGGAATCCTTGTACTGCTGGAACCATTCTGCAGCTTGATTTTTGAGTTGGAAGGAAGCGAACTTAACAAAGTCCTCAGGCCTGACGTTACTGCACTCGAAATGCTTGCACAGACCCACAAGCCAATCGTCAGCATCGGTTGCCTCAACACAATTGCTGAAAATCTTTGGCCCGTTAGCAAGGAACTGGTTGAGTGAAGCAAAGTGATTCTGATTGCTGCCTTGATTCCCTTGGTTGCCTTGATTGCGCTCTTGGAGAATTTGCATGATCAACTGTGTGTTTGCATTGGTTGCGGCCATCACAGCTTGCCATGCCTCTGGAGGAGGTGGAGGTGGTGGCGGATCAGGATTCGGAGTCGTGCGCGTTGGAGGAGCCATCCTGAAGAGGTTGACCACCATTAGCACATTGATAGATAAATATTGAAGCTGAATCCAATGGAATGAAAATTGCAACATATAGTATTTCACATCCGAACAAAATGAACGAATGCATTCCTCTTGAAATGGTCACATATCCATAAATTGAGAAGCCACGTAAAATTAAGGTAGAGAAATAAATCAACAAGGTACGGATCAAGAACGAATAATCGGTAAGAAATCCCAATCTCAAACCAATATCCGTGGAAGAAGAACTAGAGCTACTAGAATTCCCACCTATGAAACTCCCGAACCTTTCCGGTTATGCAATCAGGTGTTGGGGATACAGGGGAAGCATAATATCTCACCCAAACTAGCAAATCCTACATCCAGCTGTATCCATCCTTCAACACATAACCAAGAAACCTTCGGAAACCATCTACCTCAACCTTCGAAAAGCATCCGTTATACAAGTTATGGCGATACTCCCGAACTCCCGCCCCAGTACTGGGTGGCGTCGAGGTTATCTCACCAACGAACTGCATAAAAGAGATTTTCGATGTCGGCGTACTAAACTCAGGTATTCCAGAACTGCAACGATAAAATTATGATGACAACACCTCAGAGCTCAACTCCCCGGGACACTTCCACTAAACCCCTGACAGGAGGCACCAAGACAATGTTCTCATCATAAAACCATCAGAACGGCCAAGATACTCGCGTGATCCTAAATTTTTTTTAGTGAAATTTTAGAAGAGAAGAGTCAAAACTCTACGTCAGGATGCCTTACCAGAGCGATGAGGAGACTGGGAAGTAAAAAGAATTCCTAAACTCTCCGATATATAATTCCTAAAGACTCAAAACATTTTTCTAGACACAACTCGACCGCTAAAACGATCAAGCAATGGGGCTCCTAAGGTCGGGGAAGGCTCTGATACCAACTTGTAACACCCTCGATGCGACTATATCTCCCACGTGTCGAGGCACAACTTAGAGGCATAATCGCATTGAAGGCATATGTCGCAAGTTAGGCAATCTCCACAACATCCTATGGAATATGATAATAAAAGGGGAAATAACATAGTTGGCTTACACTCGCCACGTCAATCAAGTACATAAATAACATTACATCATCCAAACACTCATGGCCCGACTACGGCGCCAAAATAAAAGAGAACCCAACATGCAACACGGTCCCATTCACCCCCAACTGGGCACCACTACTGATCATCGGGAAACGAAACATAGTAACGTTGAGAGTCTTCATCGAACTCCCACTGGAGCTCAAACGCGTCTCCTAGAGCGGAATCATCAGGCCCTACATCTGGTGTAATAGTAATCTGTGAGCCACAGGGACTCAGCAATCTCGCACCATCGCTATCAAGACTATTTAAGCTTATAGGTAAGGTAAATAATGAGTGGAGATGCAGCAAGCGACTAGCAAGTATGGTGGCTAACTTATTCGCAAAAGAGAGCGAGAAGAGGAGGCAAAGCGCGAGCGAGAAACTAGGGAGCAACCTGCGCAAACATTACTCCAACACCGTGTCCACTTCCTGGACTCCGCCGAGAAGAGGCCATCACGGTAACACACTCAGTTGATTCATTTTAATTAATTAAGGTTCAAGTTATCTACAACCGGACATTAACAAATTCCCATCTGCCCATAACCGCGGGCACGGCTTTCGAAAGTTTAGTCCCTGCAGGGGAGTCCCAACTTAGCCCATGACAAGCTCTCACGGTCAACGAAGGAATAGACCTCCTCCCGAGATGTTCCGATCAGACTCGGTATCTCGGTTACTCAAGACACTTCGACAGGTTAAAATAAGACCAACAACACCGCCCGAATGTGCCGACAAATCCCGATAGGAGCTGCACATATCTCTTTCTCAGGGCACACTCAGATGAGACTAGCTACGAGTAAAACCAACCCTCAAGTTTCCCCGAGGTGGCCCCGCATGAAGCTCAGTTCGGACCAACACTTAGAGGGAGCACTGGCCCGGGGGGGGGGGGGGTTAAAATAAGATGACCCTTGGGCTCCGGTAACCCAAGGGAAAAAGAAGCTAGGTGGAGAATGGTAAAACCAATGTTGGGCATTGCTGGAAAAGATTTAATCAAGGCGAACTATCAAGGGGTTCCCATTATAACCCAACCGCGTAAGGAACGCAAAATCCGGGAACATAACACCGATATGACGGAAACTAGGGTGGCAAGAGTGGAACAAAACACTAGGCGAGAGGCCGAGCCTTCCACCCTTTACCAAGTATATAGATGCATTAAGATAACCAGATAATATAATGATATCCCAACAAGAAAATAAATGTTCCATCAAGGAACGGCCTTCAATCTTCACCTGCAACTAGCAACGCTATAAGAGGGGCTGAGCAAAGCGGTAACATAGCCAATCAACGGTTTGCTAGGACAATGGTGGGTTAGAGGTTTGACTTGGAAATTTGGGAGGCTTGATAGCAAGTGGTAGGCATCGTAGCAATGGCATAGCAAAAGAGCGAGCAAACTAGCATAGCAAAGATAGTAGTGATTTCGAGGGTATGATCATCTTGCCTACACCGTTGTCAGAGTTGACTAGATCCTCGAAAGCAAACTCAACGGGCTCCTCGTTAGTGAACTCGTCTCCCGGCTCTACCCAAACAAGACAAACAAGCAACAAGGGCACAATCAACCACGTGCAAACTCAAACAACACAATGCAAAGATGATATGCGATGCGGGATGCAAAATGCAAGATATGATAGGAAATGCATGAACCTGGCCTCAACTTGGAAATCCAAGTGTGCCACTGGAAAGATGAGATGAAATCGCTTGAAAACGATATAAAGAACGCCGGAATCGGAGTTACGGTTTGGAAATGGCAAGCGATTCAAATATGGCACCGGTCTGCGATAAACAGCAAGTAGCCAACTAAATGCAATGAGATGAACATGCTACAGCAACCAAACATGAAAAAAAAATACATGGCAGGGATGCATTCAAGCTGCTTAACAAAAGTCTAGCACTGAGCTACGGCCAATTCATCCACTAACAGGTTCAAACAAGCATGGCAAAAATGCATATGGAAAACAGATCTCAGACTTAGTGAAATTAACACTTGTCTGGAATTTCAGATCAGGTAGCACTCTCCGGAGCAACAAAACTACATGAGACAGGACCTGAACATGGAAAAGTAAAGCATGGCATGGAGCTACTCAAATAGCTTAACAAAAGTCCCTTAGTGACCTTGAGCCAAAAGGGATCAGAAAATACAATTACAAGCATGTGAACATAGCAAAATCATAATCAGTTTTCATACTTAGTGAAAACTGGAGCAAGCTGAAATATAGCTCAAGTAGGCATGTTTACGAGCTCGATGCACTCACTACAGAGCAAGTCATGGCAAGACAAGCATACACTCGTCAAGAAGGCACAAAATGCAAGCTATACATTGCAAGAACAATAGCATAGCATGCACGGATCAACGACAACATCATCGGCAAAATTGCAAACAAGTTGACAATCTGCCCAGATTCACAAAGTAGCAAAAGTAGAGCTCGATTGACTCAAGCTAGGTTGCTCCATAATTGCAAATAAAGACATGGATGGATAGAGCACTACAAGATTAACAAAACATCCTTACTGATCATCCTCAAAAGAGGCACGGATCACTAGGAAACAACAAGAACATATGGCATCATAAGATAAACAGCTCAAGGACTTCGTGAAATTGCTAAGTCCCTGAAAACAGAATTAGCAAGTGCACCACTTTGCAAGCTTGTACTAGTCACCACACACATCCTAAAAATACATGGGTTGCACCTCTGGAAAGATGACAAAACCCTTAACAAAACACATGTAGAGCATCAGGTCATAGCATGCACACATTAATCATGGCAAAAATGACAAAATCCTAAATGGAGTAGCAGATCTGACAATTATCTCAAGTAGCCCTCTTCTAACAGCATTTCGGGCATCAAGATGAACTCAAATGCAAATGATGCACTGGTATTAAATGATGTACCCTCTGAGATGAACATTTTGATATGCTATATGCATGAATCGGAGATACAGATGCAAAGTTACGGTGCTACGAACATGAGGACTTGAACTGAAAATTTCGGGACTTAGAAGAATAAAAACACCTCCGGATCTAGGGTTAGACCCGGCACGCGAACCGAGGTTGGATCCGGGATCGCCGGAGTTCCTGTACGCCGGAGCTCATCGGAGGAAGGAGGAGGCCGGCCCGGGGCTCGCCGGAGTGGCGGCCGGAGCGCGGGGCCCGAGGGGCGGCGAGGGGCGCGGCGGCGGAGGCGGTGGGCGAGGCGGCGCGGCCGGGCGGGCGAGGCGGCGGGGATGGCGCGGCGATGCGGCGGCGATGGCGCGGCGATGTGGCGCGGTGGAGGCGGCGGAGCTCGGCGGGGAGCAGGGAGGCGCGGGCGGCGGATGGATGGGCCTCGGGGGCCGGCTGCGGGCTTCCCGGGCCCGGGCGGCGCGGGGATCTAGGGACCGGTCGCGGGCGAATGAGAGGCTGCCACGTGGCGGCTGTGGCGGCGGGATTTTTCGTCCGGCGGCGGGCGGACACGTCCGGCCACGCGGAGAGGAGGGGGATCTAGGTCTAGGGTGGATTTGATCCAGAAATTTCAGGGGAGATGCTATTTTATAGGTAGAGGGAGCTAGGAGAGTCCAAATGGGGTGCGGTTTTCGGCCACGCGATCGTGATCGAACGCTCTAGATGATGGAGCAGAGTTAGGTGGGTTTTGGGCCAAATTGGAGGGGTGTTGGGCTGCAACACACACGAGGCCTTTTCGGTCCCTCGGTTGACCGTTGGAGTATCAAACGAAGTCCAAATGATACGAAACTTGACAGGCGGTCTACCGGTAGTAAACCAAGGCCGCTTGGCAAATCTCGGTCCAATCCAGAAATGTTTAATCCTCACACACGAAAGAAAGCTAGAAATGACCATCGGAGGAGAACAAAGCGCCGGAATGCAAAACGGACAACGGGGAAAAAAGTCGAATGCATGAGACGAACACGTGTGCAAATGCAATGCACATGATGACATGATATGAGATGCATGACAACGACAACAGCACACGGAGACAAAGACCCGAACCTGAGAAAATAAATATAACTTAACGCCGGAAACGGCAAGAGTTGGAGTACAAATTGGGAAAGTTACATCCGGGATGTTACAGTCGGGCAGCTCCGTCTCGGCGAGTTTCGCGCGTCTGGGCATGCCGACCTGACTCTCCCTCCGTCTCATGTCACCCTCTACCCTCTGCCTCCTCCCGAAGCATCCTCGCTAGAGCTTGCCGACAAGCGGCCACGGGTGCACTGTGCTCCGCTTGACCCTGTCCTCCTCCCACCTGTTTCCTCTGCTCCCCGGTGTCGGCTTCTTCTCTGTGACCCTCCTCTACTCCCTCTCGTCCTCTACCTCGCCCAGTGACGCCTCCATGCATCGTCGGAGCAGGCTCGTGCGCCGGTGGCCGCACTTAAGCTCGAGAGACTTCGGTCGTGCCTATTTAAGGCCTCCCCGACCCCGTCTTGCTTCACCATTGGCCTACCCCACTTCCTAGATCCCTCCCTAGTGAGGGAGCCCTAGACTAACGGGTCCTCGGGCGTCCGGCCTGTTAGCCATGGGCCGGACTAATGGACTGTGAAGATACGAAGACCGAAGACTACACCCGTGTCCGGATGGGACTCTCCTTGGCGTGGAAGGCAAGCTTGGCGACCGGATATGTAGA
This sequence comes from Triticum urartu, assembly GCF_056163025.1. Taxonomy (NCBI): domain Eukaryota; kingdom Viridiplantae; phylum Streptophyta; class Magnoliopsida; order Poales; family Poaceae; genus Triticum; species Triticum urartu. The sequence goes on along the minus strand of NC_141878.1, from coordinate 250,968,111 downwards.
TTCCCTTCTTTGTAACCGACCTTGTAACCCTAGATCCTCCCGGTGTCTATATAAACCGGAGCACTTAGTGCAGATAGGGGACTCATTATCATAGCCATACAAGCTAGACCTCTAGGGTTTAGCCACTACGATCTCGAGGTACATCAAGTCTTGTAATACTCATATTCATCAATATCAATCAAGTAGGACATAGAGTATTACTTCCATAGAGAGGGCCCGAACCAGGGTAAACACCGTGTCCCTTGTCTCCTATTACCATCGACCTTAGACGCACAGTTCGGGACCCCCTACCCGAGATCCGCCGGTTTTGACACCGACAATGGTGCTTTCATTGAGAGTTCCTATGTGCTGTCGCTAAAAGGATTGATGGCCCCTTCAATCGTCAATAATGACGCCGTGCAAGGAGAAACTTTTCTTCCCGGACAGATCTTCGTGTTCGGTGGCTTCGCACAGCGGGCCAACTTGTTTGGCCATCTGGAGCAGATCGAAGGCTACGCCCCTGGCCATCAGGTCAGATTCGGAAGCTTGAACTACGTCGCGGATATCCGTGGAGACTTGATCTTTACCGGATTCGAGACTGCGGTAGCCGCTCCCGGTCACCCCGATGATCATGACCTAAGTCTGTCATCGGGCCGCATTCATGAGATTGCTCCTGTAACCGCTCTGGCCCTAGATCCGGAGCAGACTACCCCATCCAAGGACGGGAGGATCAACCCCACCATGGAGGCCACAGATTCCACGGTGTTGGATCCGCACATAGACCTAACCTCTCACAACATCTTTGTCACCGGAACTACAGACTCATCTCTGGCCGTACGTTCCGAACCACGTGAGCCCACGGATGCCGAAATTCATCGTTTATCGATCTTCAAGTTCAGTGCCACAGACATCTTCCAGCACTTGCCTTTGGGTGATGTGCTAAACTCATTAAAGAATCTGTCCTTGGCGGAGGACTCACATCCGAACTATATCCGGCTCGAACTAGGGGCTGACGGTGGATAATTTTGCTTCCCACCCGCCACCCACTTCATAGCCACGGTCAAGGATTTGACCGACGAACTTTATTACAACTCCGATGACATCGACGATATGGACGATGATGCCGGAGAAGATGAGGCTCAGAACCCGCCATTCACCGGACGCAGGACGGCCACTTCCTCGTATGATGTATACATGGTGGATGCACCGAAGGAGAACAACGGTGAGGACAAGGAAGATCCAGCTGAGGATAAACCTTCTGAAATACAGTCCAAGCACCAGCGGCAGCGGTGCCGCTCTAAGTAACGCCGCAGTAAAGACAGCAACACCAGCACAAGAGAAGATAACTCTCCAGAAGGTGTCGAAGACAACGAAGACCCCGTCGTTACAGCTAATGAACAAGATGAACGGGAAGGCAGGCAGGTTAGCCCTGATAAACAGGACACACACGAAAATTTGGAGGATGATAATTACCTTTTGCTCTTCGAGGACGAGGTGAGCCTCGGCACCGACGATTTCATCGTGCCTGAGGAACCTCTAGAGCAGGAGCGCTTCAAGCGCCAGCTCATCGCCATGGCAAGGAGCCTAAAAAAGAAGCAGCAACAGCGTCAAGCTAACCAAGATCTGCTTAATGATAAATGGATGGATGTCCTAGCAGCCGAAGAGTATGACCTCAAGCGCCCAACCAAAATCTACCCAAAGCGCAAATTGCTTCCTCAGTTTGACGAGGAGGCGCTGAACTACATACCTCCATCGTACAATGCCACTGACCGACCACCACGTGGTTGAGACAAAACGACAACTCTCGCCGAACACCAGCCAGCCCCGCCTCAACACATAGACAAAGGTAAATTAGCCCATGGGCATTCATATGACCTCCGGCAAACCCTGAACAATAAAACATAACTCACTAGATCAATCTACGGATCACGAGGGCGTGCCTCGACACGCGACAACGTCCACCTATTCGGACGTGACAAACTTAGTCACGCGTGGGTTGAAAACTGCAGACGGACTCCATCAGAGCTACGTCGCGATACGACCTGATATAGAGGCGCCGCACGCCCTCATTGCTTCACTGATGAGGTACTGGATCATGAATTCCCAGAAGGGTTCAAACATGTGAATATAGAATCATACGATGAAACCACGGACCCCGCGGTGTGGATCGAAGACTTTATTCTCCACATTCATATGGCCCGCAACGATGACCTCCACGCCGTCAAATACCTCCCTTTAAAACTCAAGGGCCAGCTCGGCACTAGCTCAACAGTCTGCCTGCAAATTCCATTGGCAGCTGGGAGGACTTGGAAGAGGCCTTCCTCGATAACTTCCAAGGTACATATGTTCGACCTTCGGTCGCTGATGACTTAAGCCATATGGTACAACAGCCCGAAGAGTCCGCCAGGAAATTCTGGACTAGGTTCCTAACTAAAAAGAACCGAATCATCGACTGTCCGGATGCCGAAGCCCTAGAAGCCTGCAAACACAGCATCCGCGATGAATGACTCGCTCGCCACCTCGGCCAAGAAAAGCCAAAATCCATGGCAGCCCTGACGGCACTCATGGCCCACTTTTGTGCGGGCGAGGACAGTTGGTTGGCCCGTAGCAAAAACAATGCAAGCGACGCCGGCACCCCTGAAGCTACAACTAGCAAAGATAAGTCTCGACACAACAGATACAAGCATCAAAACAATAGTGATAACACCGAGGACACGGTAGTCAATGCCAGATTCAGGGGCTCTAAGTCCGGTCAGCGGAAGAAGCCATTCCAAAAGAACAATTAGGGCCCATCCAGCTTGGGCCGCATACTTGATCATCCGTGCCAGATTCATGGCACCCCAGACAAGCCACCCAATCATACAAATAGAGATTGCTGGGTTTTTAAACAGGCTGGCAAATTGAATGCCAAGAACAGGGAAAAGGGATCACAAAGCGAGGACGATGACGAAGATCCCCAGCAACCGAACACAGGGGGACATAAGAAGTTTCCCCCTCAGGTTAAAACGGTGAACATGATATACGCTACCCACATCCCCAAGAGGGAGCGCAAGCGTGCACTCAGGGACGTCTACGCGATAGAGCCAGTCGCCCCAAAATTTAACCCACGGTCGTCATGCCCGATCATCTTTGATTGCCAGGATCATCCGACCAGTATCCGTCACGGTGGCTCAGCCGCACTGGTCTTAGACCCAATAATTGATGGGTTCCACCTGACTCGCGTCCTTATGGACGGTGGTAGTAGCCTTAATCTGCTCTATCAGGATACAACGCGAAAAATGGGCATTAACCCATCTCGGATCAAGCCCACCAGGACTACCTTCAAAGGAGTCATACCAGGTGTAGAGGCCCGCTGTACGGGCTCAATCACACTCGAGGTTGTCTTCGGATCTCCGGACAACTTCTGATGTGAGGAGTTAATCTTCGATATCGTCCCCTTTTGCAGCGGCTATCACGCACTGCTCGGACGAACTGCGTTCGCTTGATTCAACGCAGTACCACACTACGCTTATCTCAAGCTCAAGATGCCCGGTCCACGCGGCGTCATAACAGTCAACAAAAATATGGAATGCTCTCTCCGTATAGAAGAGCACACAGATGGCTTAGCAGCAGAAGTACAAAGCGGCCTTCTCAAGCAGAACCTTAATTCGGCTGCCGAGCCCATGGACACCGCTAAGAGGGTCCGAACTACTCTGTAGCAGGAGAGCTCGGCTCGTCAGGAGCTCGACTAGCAATCCAGCCTCCGTCGCAGTTCTGATTAAGTGGTGGCAATCGTGCCGCGCGTACATAACCACGTGCTCAAAGTCCCATGGGCATCGATGGAGGCATAGCTAGCTTGTGGTCCGTAGTACGGCTCAACCGACGTTGGATACACATTTACTTTCACTCCTACTTATTTCCTTTTCAGGTCTCAATCCCACAGGCACCATCTGGTGGTCTGATCATCGGTCCTCTTGAAGGATAAACACACCAAGACAGCGAGAAACACATACATATGGGGGACTTTTTAGGTGATTCCGTTAACGATAACTTTCCTATTTCTCAGGACCCACATGCAGCTCTCCCTTGGTTTCGGCATGTCAAATAGCCTGTTGCTTATCGCACTACCTGTATCAATGCGCTTTGGCGTACTAATTAAATTACAATGAGAACAGCTTGCGGATGGAGTTGCAGGACTCCAGCTTTTACATTCATACCTTTTCTGTTTTCTTTCTTTTTTTTCCAGCTCCCCTGTGGATAGTTCTATCAGGTAGCGCATGTACACTTTGGCACGTTTCATGTTCGCTAGGGGCTGCACAACACCCCACACAATGGCAACAAAAGTCTGAACACTTTTTATAAGTATAGTTCGGCACCCCGAATTTAGCATTATATGCATTGGCTCCGAATCATGTCTTTGGTTAATAGTTGGGTTGCCCGGCTCCTGTGCTTGCTACCTTACGTTCCACGATATCGGTTAAGGTAGTAAAGGGAGAACTACTACGATTGTGCCTTGGTTTATCCAAAGGAGCACCTCAGTAGAGAAAGCCGAAAACTGACTGTCATGATGCAGCGAGAGCCGGTCAGCTGTTAGGAGGTTGCAAATCGTTGGAGATTTCTTCTGCATTACGCGAAGGATTGGTACTTCTCGATCAGACGCTTATAGAAATCTAGTTCGGATACTAGGGGTTGCGCCCATGTTTTTATTGTCGCACTCCTATGGCTAAGTGAGGGCGTTACAGCCGCATAGTCTGGTTGTCTGGTTCGTTGCGCTAAACAACTCCTTCAAGGACCATCTAATTGGATCAAGATTGTTTAGATTCCATCCCGAACACCCCCGTACTACCTACGTGGGGGCAGAAGCCGATGACTGGTTAACCCTCAGATTTCATACAACAAGACCGCATAGGAAGTAAAAATTTAAAAACATAAACAAGCATTATATTGCATAAACACTTTGTTTTAACATACAAGGCGGAGGGAGCTCGCATACATTCATTCAAAGATAGTGTCTTTCGCACAGTGATCCTCAACAATGCGGGATCGCTCCAGGACACCATCAAAATAAAACTCGGTTCGGTGGTGCTCCTTGCCCTCAGGCGGCCCCTCGGTCATTAGCTTCTTGGCATCCATCTTCTCCTAGTGCGTTTTGACGCGGGCAAAGGCCATCCGTGCACCTTCAATACAAACCGACCACTTTATAACCTCGAGCCGGGGGTAGGCATCAACAAGCTGCTTCACAAGCCTGTAGTAGCTGCTGGGCATTGGCGCGACAGTCCACAGTCGGACTATAAGCTCCTTCATGGCTAGCTCGGCCGCCTTGTGCAGCTCGACCAGCTGTTTCAGCTGGTCACTGAAGGACAACGGATGTTCTGGTCCAAGATATTGAGACCAGAACAGGTTCTCCGTAGAACTCCCTTCTTCAGCTCGATAGAAGTCGGTAGCATCGGATATGCTACACGGCAAATCAGTAAACGCCCCTAGAGAACTCCAGACTCGGGTAAGTAAAAGGAACGCGTCCTTCACAGACTTGCTTGCATAATGAAAGCCTTACCTGCCGCGATCTTCCGGGCCGCCTGGATTTCCTGAAGGGCGCTCTGGGCTTCGGCTCGAGCCTCTTGCGCACTCTGGAGGGCCTTCGCAAGTTCAGATTCTTGCGTCTTAGAATCACGCTCCAAGGACTCGCACTTCTTGACGGCGTCCTGGAGCACTTGTTGAACCTCGCCGACCCAGAACTCGTGCTTCTTGCGCGCGGTGTGTTCCTTGGCCACTTTGTCCTCGGCCTTCTCTAATGCCTTTTTAAGGGCCGCCACCTCGGTCGTGGCCTCTAATAAAGTTCATGGCACTTTAGTCAAACACGAACAATTCATCCTTCCTAAACATACATGCAGGTTACTTCATACCTTTGCTGTCCTCCAGCTGCTTCTTCACGAGGCCGAGCTCTATCTCGGCCCGCTCCAGGTCCTGCTTCAGTTCGGAGACCTCTGAAGTGTGAGCGGCAACAGCCAACAGCGACGCCTGCTTATTCACGTAAGACATATTATGTTAGACTCCTGCAAAAATTATTTTGATCCCCTGTTCGGCTTTTCCTTTCCGGACACCGAACAGAGCATCAGGGGCTACTGTCCACATTGTGATATTTTTTCTATAATTGTTACCTCAAAGCCTGTTAAAAGGCTAGTGCAGGCCTCGGTCAGTCCGCTTTTGGCGGACTGAACCTTTTTGATCACCGTACCCATAAGGACACGGTGCTCATTCACAATGGCGGCGCCTCGCAACGCTTCTAGCAGATTGTCCGATGCCTCTGGTTGGACAGAGGCCATCGGTGTAACGGACACACCTTCTCCTTTCGGGGAAGGCCGTTCACTAGACTCTAGAGCCGTATAGGTCTCCGGAAGGGTATCCGGCTGAGGGCCGAAGAGAACTTGGCCCCCACTACCAGTCCCCATGGGGGCTTTTTCCCCCATGTGTCCGGCAGCCGATGAGTCATCCTGCGGCGCCACCTTAACGATTTCTGGAATCTCCCCCTGGTCTGGGAAGATCCTTTGGGATGCCACCTCGTCATCACCCTTGGGTGAGGCAGAATGAGCGGGCGGCGGAGACATGTTGGCCATCTCCTTTGAGTCTAGCGAATCCTCTGTTGAGGATCGCGGGGAGCCGTCACGGGCCGGACTGTAATGGCATAGTTTAAACATATTAATATTATAAACTGGAAAGGCCAGGTATTGGGAGGTGCATAGGGTTTTGGTACTTACGAGGCAGCCCGAGGCTTGGTCTGGGGCATTCGCTCCGGACTGCTTTCGACATCCCATGCGGAGTTATCTGCAAGCGAGCCCTTCCCCCTCTTGGGCGCTTTCGCCTCCAGATTCGTGGAGGCCTCTCTTTTCTTCTTTCCCCCCTCCGGGGGGAAGCCACTTTCTTCTTCCTCCTCGCCATCGTGTTTGACAACCGAAGAGCCAGTCTCGTCTTCGGACGACATGTCCGAAGCACCATTTCGGCGAAGGCCGCTCCTGCTCCCTTTGGCCGTCTTCTTGGCCTTATTCTCCGGCACATCATAAGGCGCCAGAAATAGCATTTTCGTTAGGAGTGGGGTTTCCTCATCTTCGGGAAGTGGAGTTGGACAATTAATCCGCTCCGCTATGTCGATCCAGGCATGAAAATTAGTAGAAAGGCTTAGACTCCTTCCCAAAATATGCCAATAAAGGCTATACCTTGAATATATGAAAGAACCTACCGAATTGGCCTGGCGCTTTAAGCTGAGCCCACGATCTTCGATCGTGTGCGGTGATGTCTCGCCGGCCTTGAAGAGCACTTTCCATATATCTTTGTGCGTTGTGCCGAAGAGCTCTCATAGCATCTGATGCTTGGCCGGATTGAACTCCCACAAAAAGCAAGTCCTATGTTGGCACCAAAGGATCCGGTGAATGAGCATAACCTGGATCACGTTGACGAGTTTGATCCTCTTGGTTAGCATGTTCTGAACGCACGTCTCGAGCCTAGTTAGCTCGCTCGAAGAGCCCCAGGCAAGGCCCTTCTCTTGCCAGGAGGTAAGCCGCAGCGGAGTTTCGGATTGAAATTCGGGGGCCGCCGCACAGTTGGTGTCGCGTGGCTCAGTGATGTAGAACCACCCCGACTGCCACCCCTCCATCATCTCCATGAAGGAACCTTCGGGCCATATCACGTACGGCATCTTGCCCACCATGGCGCCTCCGCACTCTACCTGTTGGCCTCTCACCACCTTCGGCTCTACATTGAGAGTCTTCAGCCATAGGCTGAAGTTAGGCGGGATGCGGACGAAGACCTCGCAAATGATTATAAATGACGAGATGTTGAGGACAAAGTTGGGGGCTAGATCATGGAATTCTAGCCCGTAGTAAAACATCGGTCCGCAGACGAACGGATGGAGATGGAATCCCAGCCCACGGACGAAATGTGCGAGAAACACAACCCTCTCATGGGATTCTGGGGTAGGGACGATCCGTCCTTCGGCCGGGAGACGGTGAACGATCTCCTTGGCCAGTTATCCGGCCTCTCGAAGCTCCCTGATGTCCTACTTCTTAACAGAAGAAGCCATCCACTTGCCACCTACTCCGCATCTGGACATGGTGGAGTACTTTCGCGAGTGGGAAACAGATGAGAACTTGAGCGCTGGAACTCAAGAGTGGAAAGGCGGAAGAAGGGAGAAGGCGTGGGAGAAGAAAGGGGAATCTTATCTCCTTATAAGGGCAGTGAGTATTGAACGCCACCCCACTCGCCTCAAAATTCGCCTGCTCCCGAGGGCTGTGTAAACGACACGGTTGGGTTACCCACGCCCGTATTGATGAGGATCCAGTAATAAGGGGACACGATCTCTGCTTTGACAAGACGGTCCAATGACATACGCGTCTCGAAACATGGAGCGGCAGTCAAAAAATGGTTTCAAATTATGACCGAATGGACGTGATGTCATGTTGTAAAAGTTGTCAGCGGATTGAACTTGTGTATTATTATATTCTCTCTACGGTTGTGTGTGGTGTGTGTTACAGGTCCGGACACGATCAATTCGTCCGAAGACTATTTTCGAGTTCGGAAGGAGGAAGCCGCCTTGCAATTCCGAAGACAACACTGCGCATCGGATATCTTGTCATTGAAGCTAGGTTCAGGGGCTACTGAGGGTGTCCTGGACTAAGGGGTCTTCGGGCGTCCAACTTGTTAGCCATGGGACGGACTGATGGATTGTGAAGATACAAAGACCGAAGACTGCACCCGTGTCCGGATGGGACTCTCCTTGGCATGGAAGGCAAGCTTGGCGACCGGATATGTAGATTCCCTACTTTGTAACCGACCTTGTGTAACCCTAGATCCTCCCCGTGTCTATATAAACTAGAGGAGTTAGTCCAGAAATGGGACTCATTATCATAACCATACAAGCTAGACCTCTAGGGTTTAGCCACTACGATCTCAAGGTAGATCAACTCTTGTAATACTCATATTCATCAATAGCAATCAAGAAGGACGTAGGGTATTACCTCCATAGAGAGGGCCCGAACCTGGGTAAACACCGTGTCCCTTGTCTCCTGTTACTATCGACCTTAGACTCATAGTACGGGACGCCCTACCCGAGATCTGCCGATTTTGACACCGACACCTAGCCTCTCACCTGAGCTCGAGGAGCTCCTCTGCCCCGCTATGGCCACCATGGCCACCGACGGTCTCTGCTCAAATTAACCCGAGCCCGAGCTCCTCTCCTCCTTACTCCTCCACCAAAGCACCACCCAGCCACCCTGGAGCCTTCCCCGTAGCACGCCGTTTCCTCTCCTTTGCCAGAGCGTCGTGCCCGCATCTGTTCGAGCCGTCGTCCGTCGGAGTTGCAACCGTCATTGCCTCGGTCCACCTCGATGGCAATGAGTGGCACGGTTGGATGCGTCTCTTCCTCCTAAGTCAATACATAGGTGGAGCGTCGCCGAAGACCGCCTGTAGAATCGTCTATCATCGTCGGGCGCCGGCTCTACCGTGGCCAGGCGCGATGGAGACGATGACGACACTAGCTGGCCAGTGGGCCCCGTGGACCCCACTAGTTAGCCACACACCCGTTGACCTGGCACTACTGACAAGGATAAGTGGAGACGGTTTTCAGTGAATATGCTTTATTGTATTGGAAACATACTTTTGCTCATTTCTCAGCTGAAATACGTTTTCTCTACAGCGAAGACGTACTCACGGAAAGGCACTTTCTCTTTTTCAGCCGCCGACCGAATCCTCTATTTTGTGATCGTTCACCCATTACTAGCAGAAAAGTACTGAATCTGTTGATTTTTCTGCCTAATGAGCGAACGAATGAGGTGATTCCAAAGCCCACTTCTTTGTCTCGTCGAGCCCGTTCTGTTGGTATCATTTTCGCCATGTGTTCACAATCTAAAATTGACCATTATGCGCTTGTCCCTATTCGGCCCCCTATAAGAGAGAACGTTTTCCGGTGATTCTTTCCGCAAGCTTTTCGCACTTCTTCCTGGCGAATCCTTCCATCTCAGGCAAGCCACACCCTCCATTTGCATGATTGCAATGCAGTGACATGGTTTAAGTTATTTGAACTTGTTTAAAATATTGTTTTAGCTACTTGTGATTTGTTCATGACATTTATCAGAGTATTGTTTGATCTTGCTATTGCCATGATATTGTTTGGAGTTCTAGGGCTAATATTTTGCAACTTATGTGATTGACGTGTTGCCTTTGGATTCTTAGTGGCTATTATGATTATTTTCATGATGGCATTATGCTTTGGAGTATTACTTTGGATATCACGTTGCAATTGGATTATTAGTGGCTAGTGTTATTTTCATCATGATGCTAGTTGATATTATGTTTTGGAGTATGATTTCGGAGATGATGCTTGCATGTGGTTCTTAGCTGGATAGCTAGTTGTTGCTATTGGAGTAGTAGTATTATCTTTCTTGGATTCACCATGATAGTAGTGTTATGCTATCCTTGGAGTATTTTGATATGACGATAGTATGCTTTGGATTAGTTGTTGGATATTGCTATGGATTGGATTATATGTTGATAGATGATATTGTAGTATCAATTATCACTATTATATTTTGGGGATAAATTCCGTCATTAAGTTGGCCAGGAGCCACCGAACCAGGCTTTTCTACTGCAACCACATTTTCCTTTTAGGGGAAGGCCCTAATGTGATCTATTGACATGCCTCTCGCCGGTGCCTCCAACGAGGGAAGGTTATGGGCGTGCGGTACCCTGGCTTGGTAAGCAGACATAATCTTGTGTGCCCATGGTTGGTATTGAGAGCTCTTGTCCTTGTTTGGGACCGTTTTTTTCCTATGATGGTGGCCGTTGATCCCTTTGATAGGCATGAGGCCACCCATGACTTAGCCGAAAGGGGAGTTGGTCAGAGTGACCGGGAGAGTGTCATGGCAGTAGATCGGTTTTGTCGGAACACCATTGGTCCACCCGAATGGGAGTGCGAGGCCATGGGTTATGTGGTGTGGGTAAAATGCGCTGCCTCTGCAGAGTGTGTGTTTAATCTATCGATAGCCGCGTCCTCGGTGATGGGCATAAGTTCGGACTAAGTCATACCGATCGATCAACACTCACATGACGGAATGACTTATAGGTGATTTATATGTTGATATTGTGAGCAGTAACAGTTTGGCAAGATGATGATGATGATGTTGGGATTATCTCTAGGATGATCATTCAGTTGTGATATGGTCATGAGGTGATCATGTGGATGTTTTGATCACAAGGTGATCAGGTGGATCATGAGGTGATCAAGATGGTATATTGCTTGGCTGGATAGCCAAGAGTGAGATGGTTATTGAGATCTGGGATGTTGGTTTATTAGTATTGTAGTAGTTCCATATCAGGTTTAGTAGTTGCTTTCTTATTATAGTAGTTGTTAAATTTATTAACCCGTTTAATGTTGTGTTGTTGTTTTGTCTTGATGCTTTTGGTTGTTCTGAGCTTGCAAGTATATTCAATGTACCAACCTGGCGAGTCATGCCAGATTGCAGGTGATGCCGTGATTGATTGTTTTTCGTGCTTTCCATTCGTGCGAGCTAGATCATGTCCCAGCCAGAGTCCCTGTGGAGTGGAGTTCACCACCTTCGTTGTTGTTCCGCTGCTAGCATAGAGCAAGAGTAGTATCGCAGGCGTAGTGTCACCGTGCTGATGTGATTCTTTCTGTCGGATTTCGGGTTCCAGCAAAACCCTCGAGGTTCGAACACTGGGGTGCGCATGAAGATCTCTCCTTTCACTAGCTCACCCACTCCCCACGATCCCAAGGCTCAGCACATCGAACTCGAAGAACAAAGGACATAGGGTTTATACAGGTTCGGTCACCGATGTGGTGTAATACCCTACTCTAGTGTGGTGTGGTGGATTGCCTTGTAGGCTGAGGATGAACAAGTACAAGGGAAGAACAACTTCCTGAGGAGAGTTGTTCTTGATCTCGGTGAGCTTGTGTGGTTGAGGATGATCTGGATGATCCGTCCCTGCCTATGGTGGTGGCTAGTCCTATTTCTAGAGGCCCTGGTCCTCTTCCCAAATATCAGGCAGGAAGGGATCCCACAATGGCCAATTTGAAGGGGGACAACTAGTACAAGCTATCCTGACAAAAGGTGGTCTTCTCCTACCAAAGGCTCTGGTGGTGACGCCGTCGTGGGCTTCGTGATGACCTCCGTCCTACTAGTCTTGGTCTTGTTGCACCGATGTGGAAACCTTTGCCTGATGCCTCGGGACTCCTCGCCTGCGCCTGTTCCTTTAGCACCAAAGAGGCAACTAGTGCTCTGCGCCCGCTGGCGCCCACCTAGCACCCGCCTGGCCTTGGTCGTCATGGCTCACGTCACGGAAACCTCACGAGGTGCCCCTCACCTTGATCTCTCCGCTCCTCGCGAGCCAACCTAGCGAGGCTGCCCCTGAAGAGGTCTTGTGTCATCCGCCTCGCGAGGCTTGGCCCCTCGCGAGGGTCTTGAGTGTTTGCTGGTGAAGATGGGCCATACCAGGCCACTAGAGGAGCCATGCCATGGGCCCAAGGCAGGCAAGTCTGGGGACCCCCGTTCCCAGGACACCGACAGTAGCCCCTGGCCCGAGGCGCGCTTGAGCTTGGCTTCGAGGCGAAGCCAAGGGGCATGTGCGGAGCCCCGCGGGCCCCAACAGCCTGCGGCCTCAGTTAACGCATGGCGACTGATGGGACGTGGGCGTCTTCGCTTCCCCATGCTGCCTCGACAACTGCCTGATTTGACGAGTCCCTGATGCATGCAGAGAAAACCATTATTACCTGTGATCATGGAGGTCGCCAGTCAGCCTTCTCCTCCTATAAATGAGGAGGGGGGCAGAGCCCCCGTCACCCATCTCTTCCTGTTCTGTTCGCTTCTTCTTCCTTGCTTCATTGCTAGCAGCGACACCCATGGCGCTGGTGAAGAGGTTCTCGGCCGCAGAGAAGGGGAAGGCTCGCCGCCACCCAAGAGGGGGTGCGGTCGACCACGTAAGCACGTCGTGACCCCCGTCGTGGCCCCTTGCGGCCGTGGCGGATCCTCCTCACGCGCTGGGAGGCGCCCGGGTCGAGGCAGCTCCGTCGATGAAGTGAGGCGCACCATGGTTGCGTGGCCTCCCCGGCCGCGCTTCCATTCGGTGGAGGTGCTGCTAGAGTTCGTCGTGTGGTCGGAGAACCCGGCTGGCACTTGGCTTCAGCTCCCGCGCTTCTTCGCTGGCGAATTGCCGGCCACGGGTCCAGGCGCTCTCTGACTGCAGGCGGACGGCTGCTGCATCAAGGCTTCATGGGTGGCGGTGGATGTCTCCGTTGTGGGCAACGCAGCCCTGGCCCATGGTTGGCAAATGCTTGCCCGCTCGCGCGTCTTGGGCAGGCGGTGTACCCTCCACTTCAAGTACGACAGCAACGTGCTCCTCTACATGCGGGTATTCGGGGAAGATGGTTGTCGCGTCGGATGCTTCCCCGAGGAGAAGAACGATGGCGAGGTGCTCGTCCAGCTACAGGGGCTCTTCCTCTGGCGACAGCTCCAGCAGCAGTGGCTATGACCAGCCGACGTGCCCACTTCGAAGGCGGTAGCGGGTCGTCTCGTCGCCGCGCCCCAGTGAAGCGTGAGGAGGGGTCTGGCTGAGTCCTGGAGGGCACCAAGGGCCTACCCTCATGAATCGCTGCGGGGCGCGCGCCGCTTTTGTTTTGTTCTTTCCTTTCTTCCTGCATTCGAAAAAGAAACAAGTATGGGGCACTGCAAGGGCGTGCAACGAACCGTGATTTCCAAGTCGCTATGTTATGTTTATTGTTCCTGTGTCGTGTTGCAGCCTCAGTGTTTTTATGTAGGCGTGTAGAGATAACTTAACTCGACGTGTCTGAAATAGTTTCCGCCTCGTGAGGCGTGCATCTCCCAGCACCTGGTGAGACCTCCTTGCCGTAGGCTTGGGAGGCGTCGAGGAACTGCAAAAAGTTTTTAAGAAACTCTTATTCTTGAAAGCCCAGGGCCCCAGGCATGGGCGGCCATGACCGAGTGCTACGCATCGCGATACCCGAGGGGCACGGACTTAAGAGAGGGAAGTGTGCCAGCTTGCGAGCTCGAGCAAGGGTGCCTCGCGAAGACCAAGGAAAACGCTCACGAGTGCACCCGTCCAACCCCCTCGCAAGGCATGCGAGGGAGCGACGGGCCAAAACAAAGAACCGAGCTAAGAAATAGAGGAAAAAGGCGATCGAACGAAGACGACAAGAAACACCAGAATGCGAATTTCCATTAAAGAGGGGCAAGCCAACTACGGAAAGCAAATGAAAAACTGCGTCCGGCACCTAGTCTAGTCTTCTCACCAATGCGGAGCTAAGTGGTGCCACTAGGACGTGGGAGGGAGCCCCCGAGGCCCGAGGGAGGCACTCCAAAGACTCTGGTGAGTGTACAACCCCACTCATTATTACGTGAGAGTGTCACGAGCGGACACCTTCACAGGAACGGTGCCTTGCTTCATAGGTGCTGGGCCTTGCTTCATGGGTATAACTTCCGGAGTTGCTAGATGTTCCAGGCGTTCTGGAATGGGACCCCATCCTGCGTCTCCAGGCGCACGGCGCCAGGCCTGGAGACATTGGTGACCCTAAACGGGCCCTCCCACATGGGCAAGAGCTTATGCAGCCCTTCCCTGGAGAGCACCTGCCTTAGGACGAGGTCGCCCACCTCGAGCGTCCTGGAGCGGACGTTGCGGCAGTGATACCACCACTGCGCCTGTTGCTATCTTGCCGCTCAAAGCGTGGCTTCATGGCAGTGTCCCCCCCAGCACAAGGTCCATCCCCCGCATGGCGTCCTGCTTTGTCTCATCAAACGCCAGGACCCGCGCAGAGTGATGTTTGACCTCGTGAGGGAGAACCGCTTCTGCTCCGTAAACGAGGAATAACAGGGTCTCGGCTATTGGCTTGGTGGCGGTGGTGCGGGTGGACCACATCACAGACTGGAGCTCATCGTGCCAGCCCCAGCCGCAGGCCTCAAGCTTCTTCTTGAAGGTCCTGGTCTTGAGGCCTCTCAGAACTTCCGGGTTGGCGCGTTCGGCTTGACCATTGCTCCTGGGGTGTGCCACCGAAGTATAGCAGATCTGCGTTCCAAGGTTAGCACAATATGTCTTGAAGAGATTGCCTGTGAACTACAAACCGTTGTCGGTGATGATGCGGTTAGGGACCTCGAGCCGGCTCACGAGACCCTAGATGAACTTGTTCGCCGATCCGGCCGGGATGGTGCGGACAGCTTCTACCTCCGCCCATTTGGTGAACTTGTCAATGGCAACGTAGAGGTAGCGGTAGCCCACAGATGCTCGAGGGAATGGACCTAGGATATCCAGCCCCCAGACTACGAATGGCCACAACAGCGGGATGGTCTGTAGGACCTGAGCTGGCTGACGGATCTGCTTGGCATGGAATTGGCAGGCCTCGCAGGACTTCACCAGCCCAGTCGCACCGTTGAGTGCCGTAGGCCAGTAGAACCCGATGCGGAATGTCTTGCCGACGAGGGTTCATGACGATGAGTGGTTCCCGCAGTCTCCGCCGTGTATGTCAGCTAGCAACTCGTTCCCTATTCCTTGGAGATGCATCGCAAGGAAACGTCATTTGGCCGCTTCCTATATAGCTCACCATCCTGGATGCAGTATGCCGCAGCCTGTCGGGCCACGCGCTCCGCGTCCTCCTCTTTCCCCGGCAGCGTCCCTTGCGTCAGGTATTCCTTGAACTCCTTGGTCCAGCACCCCTCCTGAGGCTGGAGCGCCAGGAGTAGGCATGCTCCCGAGGTTTGGCCGCAGGCTGGGGCTCCCGAGGTAGGTGGTTGAGGGAGTTCCTCCTGAGGCTGCGGCGGCCCTAAAAGTGGAGGTGCTGCCAAAGGCTTGAAGAACCGCTCCTCGAAGACGCCAGGCTCTTGGGGTTGGCGCTTGGATGCCCTTTTGGCGATGTCGTCGGCCTCCTTGTTGGGGCCACGGGGCATGTGCTGCAACTTTAGGCCCCAGAACTGCTTTTTCCATTTTGCATACCTCCGCTTGGTATGCCTCCATTTGCTCGTCCCTCGGCTCGTATAGCATGTTGGAGAAGTTGACGAGGAGCTGCGAGTCACCCCTGATGGTAAGGCGCTTCACCCCCAGGGCCACCGCAGCCTTAAGGCCAGCGATGAGGCCTTCGTACTCCAGGATGTTGTTGGAGACCTTCTCGCCTTGTTGGAAGCAGAGCTGCACGGCTTAGTAGAGCTTGTCCTGAGTGGGTGAGATGAGCACTACTCCAGCTCCCGCGCCCTAGCATGTGAACGCACCATCGAAATACATGACCCATCCATCTGGGGCTTCAATTCCTGGTGAGAGGGATCGGTCCTTGCCTGCTTGAAGCCGTGGGGTGCCGGTCCATTCTGCCATGAAGTCGGCAAGCGCGGCTCCCTTGATGACCCTGGTTGTGCTGAACTCCATCTGGAATGCTTGCAGCTCGATGTTCCATTCAGCGACTCTTCTAGCAGAATTGGGGCTCCTGAGTACCCTCTCCAGCGGGTAGGCCGAGACGACCTTGATTCGGTGACCTTGGAAGTAGGGACGCATCTTACGCGAGGCGACCAAGAGCGCGAGCAAGAGCTTTTGAGGCATGGGGTACCGTGCCCTTGCACCCCGTAGCATCGTGCTGGCGAAGTACACTGGGTGCTCGACGAGGGCGGGAGCATTGACGGAGCTTGCGTCTGCCAGAGGTTGGGGCGTCTCTTGAGGTGATAGGACCCCAGGAGCCTGGTCACCCACTGGGGCCTCTACAGGCTTGCGAACGCCGCCTTGCTGGGCCTGATCACTCGTTGGTGTTGCTGCAGCCTTTGCGGTGCCCTCTAGGTCATGTGTCCCCCCGGCTGGAGGTGCGACATGACGTGATGAACCCTTGGCCTGGTGCTCTTCCCGAACCGCCACTAGAGCTACGCTAGCGGAGTAGGGAGTGGCGGCAAGGTAAAGCACTAGTGGCTCGAAAGGGCGAGGCGCCACCATCACCGGAGGGCTGGTCAACTATCTCTTGAGGTCTTGAAACGCTTGTTCGGCCTCAGGGGTCCACTCGAACGAGCCCTTCTTCTTCATCAACTTCAAGAATGGCTGGGCGCGCTCTCCCAGCTTGGAGATGAAGCGCCCCATCGAGGTCACGCAGCCCGCAAGCTTCTACATCTCCTTGAGAGTTTGTGGTGGGCTCATGTCTTCTATCGCCTTGAGCTTCTCTGGGTTAGCCTCGATCCCCCTGTGGGACATGAGGAAGCCCAGCAGCTTGCCAGATGGGACACTGAACATGCACTTCTCTAGGTTGAGCCGCAAGTCCACTTGGCACAGGCTCGCGAAGGTCTCCTCCAGGTCCTGAATCAAAGTTCTCGCTTCCCGAGATTTTACCATGATGTTGTCGATGTAGGCTTCAGCGTTCCTCCCGAGCTGCTGACCCAGGGTGATATGCATCAACCGTTGGAAGGTCGCACCTGCGTTGCACAGCCCGAACGGCATGCAAGTGTAGCAGTACACCCCACACGGGGTTAGGAAGGTTGTCTTCTACACATCCTCTACTTCCATCTTGATCTGGTGATAGCCTGAGAACGCGTCCAAGAAGCACATCAGGTCACACTCGGCGGTGAACTCGACAATCTGGTCAACGCGTGGAAGTGGGAACGGGTCTTGGGGACAAGCCTTGTTGAGGTTGGTGAAGTCGACACACATGCGCTCCTTCCCACCTTTCTTCGGTACGACGATGGGGTTCGCCAGCCACTCAGGGTACCGAACCTCGTGAATGACACCTGCTGCCTCCAGCTTGCGGGTTTCCTGGACGATGAAGGACTGCTTCTCCATGGACTGTCGCCACGCCTTCTGCTTCACAGGGCGCACATTGGGGGACACCCTCAAATGATGCTCGATCACTCCCCTCGGGTCCCCTACCAGCAGCTTGGGTTCCCAGGCGAATACATCCTTGTTCACGCACAGGAACCTCACCAACACCTCCTCCTGATCCGGGTCGAGGTTGGTGCCTATGGTGAAGGTGGCTCGTGAGGACCCATCTTCCTCGACCAACATCTGCTTAGTTTCGGCTCGATCTTGAGTGAACAACTGCTTCTTCTTTGCCGACGCGGCCTCCTTGGCTCCAGGGGTGGCCTCGTCGGCCGGTCGCGCCACCGCGGCGGCTTTGAGGTCAAGCTTGAGCGCCGCCAGAGCCTCCTTGGTGTCACCAACTACGGTGAGGATGTCCTTGCTCCCGGGCATCTTCATGAGGTTGTAGGCTGGATGGGTCGCCGCCATAAACTGAGGCAGAGCCGGGTACCCGAGGATGGCGTTGTATGGGAGGCCAATGCGGGCGATGTCGAAGTCGATCAGCTCGGTGCGGCAGTTGTTGCGAGTGCCAAAGGTCACAGCTAGGCGGATCTGCCCTAAGGGGCCGGCGGAGCCTCCGCCGACCCCGGAGAAGGGCTTGCTGGGGCAGAGCCATTCAAGTGGTACGTGAAGAAGGCTACAAGCCACCATGGAGAACACGTTGAGGCTGAGGCCGCCATCGATGAGGGTCTTGGTGACATCTACGTTGTAGACGGTGGGCGTGCAAAGCATTGGGAGCACGCCGAGCCGACGGTGGTGACGGGGTGATTCCCCGAGTCGAATGTGAGGTCAGCTTTGGGTGCCACCCAATCCGAGGGAGCTCCTTGCTATACGAAAGAGGCGTCGATCTGGCGAAAGAACTGCTTGGTGTGACGGTCCGAGGGCGGCGCCTGCGAGCCACCGAGGACGGCTGCAACGGCGACAGGCGCTGGTGCTGCGAAGCGCGCGACGAAGAGGCCGTGCAGCTCCTCCCAATATGCCACTAAGGATCCTGGGAGGGTGAGTAGCCAGGCGCGTGGTGCACCAGTGAGGGCCATGGGAAGCCAGTTGGCCATGACCTTGTCGTCACCCCAGCCTTCACGACGGCCTCTTCATATGCCAGCAAGAAGGTCCTCGGGTCTGCCGCGCCGTCGTAACACAGTGGCATCACTAGCTTGAACTTGGGCGGCCATTGCACCCATCGCAAAGCAGGGCAAAGGCTCTGAGCCCCCTGGCACCATCATGGGCGTCCCTCATCCCAGCTGGAGGAGCAACACCGACCATGGGGACAGGCACAGAGGTGATGGAGCGTGGGTCGATGAAAGGAAAGCTTCAGCGCACCCCTGCCTGGCGCGCCAAATGTCAGATTTCGGGTTTCGGCAAAACCCTCGAGGTTCGAACACTGGGGTGCGCACGAATATCTCTCCCTACCCTAGCCACCCACTCCCCATGATCCCAAGGCTCAGCACATCGAACTCGAATAACAGAGGACACAGGGTTTATACTGGTTCGGGCCACCGATGTGGTGTAATAACCTACTCTAGTGTGGTGTGGCGGATTGCCTTGAAGGCCGAGGATGAACAAGTACAAGGGAAGAATAGCCTCCTGAGGAGAGGTGTCCTTGAGCTCGGTGATCTTGTGTGGTTGAGGATGATCTGGATGAACCGTCCCTGCCTATGGTGGTGGCTAGTCCTATTTATAGAGGCCCTGGTCCTCTTCCCAAATATCAGGCGGGAAGGGATGTTGCGGATCATAGTAGAAATTTAAAATTTTCTACGCATCACCAAGATCAATCTATGGAGTCATCTAGCAACGAGAGGGAGAGGAGTGCATCTACATATCCTTGTAGATCGCGAGCAGAAGCGTTCAAGAGAACGGGGTTGATGGAGTCGTACTCGTCGTGATCCAAATCACCGATGATCCTAGCGCCCAACGGATGGCACCTCCATGTTCAACACATGTACGGAGCGAGGACGTCTCCCACGCCTTGATCCAGCAAGGAGGAGGGAGAGGTTGAGGAAGAGGACTCCAACAGCAGCACGACGGTGTGGTGGTGGTGGAGCAGCAGTACTCCGGCAGGGCTTCGCCAAGCTCTTGCGGAGGAGGAGAGGTGTTGGGGAGGGGAGGGGCTACGCCTTGGATTTGGTGTGCAGCCCTCCCCTTTCCCCTCTATTTATAGGGGAAGGATGAAGGGGGCCGACCCCCTCTATATGAGATCTAGAGGGGGGGCGGCCAAGGGGAGGGGGCTTTCCCCCCAAGCAAGGGGGGCGCCCCCCTTAGGGTTTTCCCCCCAACCCTAGGCGCATGGGCCCAAGGGGGGGATGCGCCCAGCCCATGTAGGGATGGTTCCCTTTCCTCTACGGCCCATTAGGCCCTCCGAGAGAGGTGGCCCCTACCGGTGGACCCCCGGAACCCCTCCTATGGCCCCGGTACAATACTGATATGCCCCCCAACCTTTCCGGTGACCGTATGACAACTTCCTACATATAAATCTTCACCTCCAGACCATTCCAGAACTCCTCGTGACGTCCGGGATCTCATACGGGACTCCGAACAACATTCGGTAATCACATCCAAGTCTTCCTAATAACCCTAGCGTCATCGAACCTTAAGTGTGTAGACCCTACGGGTTCGGGAACCATGCAGACATGACCGAGACAACTCTCCGACCAATAACCAACAGCGGGATCTGGATACCCATGTTGGCTCCCACATGTTCCATGAAGATATCATCGGATGAAACACGATGTCGAGGATTCAAGCAATCCTGTATACAATTCCCTTTGTCAATCGGTATGTTACTTGCCCGAGATTTGATCGTCGGTATCCCAATACCTCGTTCAATCTCATTACCGGCAAGTCACTTTACTCGTTCCGTAATGCATGATCTCGGGACCAACTACTACGTCACACTGAGCTCTTTATGATGATGCATTACCGAGTGGGCCCAAAGATAACTCTCCATCATACGGAGTGACAAATCCCAGTCTCGATTCATGCCAACCCAACAGACACTTTCGGAGATACATGTAGTGCACCTTTATAGCCACCCAGTTATGTTGTGACGTTTGGAACACCAAAGCACTCCTCCAGTATCCGGGAGTTGCACAATCTCATGGTCTAAGGAAATGATACTTGACATTCAGAAAAGCTCTAGCAGATGAACTACACGATCTTGTCATATGCTTAGGATTGGGTCTTGTCCATCACATCATTCTCCTAATGATGTGATCTCGTTATCAATGACATCCAATGTCCATGGTCAGGAAACCGTAACCATCTATTAATCAACGAGCTAGTCAACTAGAGGCTCACTAGGGACATGTTGTGGTCTATGTATTCACACATGTATTATGATTTCCGGATAACACAATTATAGCATGAACAATAGACAATTATCATGAACAAGGATATATAATAATAACCATTTCATTATTGCCTCTAGGGCATATTTCCAACAGTCTCCCACTTGCACTAGAGTCAATAATCTAGTTACATTGTGACAAATCGAACACCCATAGAGTTCTGGTGTTGATCATGTTTTGCTCGAGGGAGAGGTTTAGTCAACGGATCTGCGACATTCAGGTCCGTATTCACTTTATAAATATCTATGTCTCCATTTTGAACATTTTCAAATATGGAGTTGAAGCAACACTTGATATGCCTGGTCTTCCTGTGAAACCTGGGCTCCTCGGCAAGGGCAATAGCTCCAGTGTTGTCACAGAAGAGAGTCATCGTGTAACATCCCGGATGTAATTTACCTTATCTGTACTCCAACTCGTGCCGTTTCGGGCCTAAGTTATTTCTATTTCATCGTTGTCAGGTTTTTGTCTCCATGTGTTGTTGCCTTTGTCATGCATCTCATATCATGTCATCATGTGCATTGCATTTGCATACGTGTTCGTCTCATGCATCCGAGCATTTTCCCCGTTGTCCGTTTTGCATTCCGGCGCTCCTATGTCACCCGGTGGTCTTTTCTACCTCTTTTCGTGTGCGAGTGTTAAACGTTTCCGGATTGGACCGAGACTTGTCATGCAGCCTTGTTTTACTACTGGTAGACCGCCTGTCAAGTTTCGTGCCATTTGGACTTCGTTTGATACTCCAACGGTTAACCGAGGGACCAAAAAGGCCTCGTGTGTGTTGCCGCCCAACACCCTTCGAATTTGGCACAAAACCCACCTAAACCCGCTCCATCATCTAGAGCGTTCGATCACAATCGCGTGGCTGCAAACCGCACCTCATTTGGAGCTCCCTAGCTCCCTCTACCACTATATATAGCCCCTCCTCCAAATATTCCGGGTCAAAACACCCCTAACCCTAAAAATCTGCTCGCGCCGCTGCTGGACACGTCCATCCCGGGCGGACGAAATCGCGCGGCCGCCCGCACCAGTGGCGTAGTGCCACATGTCGCCGCCGGCAGCCTCTCACTGTGGCCCGCCGAGGCCCGCGGGGAGCCCCCGGGCCCATCCGCCTTCGCCGCCGCCCGCAGGGACGTGCGCCGGGGTCCGCGCCACCCCGACAAGCCGCCTCCTCGCCGCTGCCTTCTTCCACGCCGGCCGGCGACCTCGTCGCCTGAGCCCGCCGGCGCCGCTCCGGTCCTCCCACGCCGGCGACCCACGCCGTCCACGCCCGCCACCGCGCCGGAGTCGTCTCCTCACCGCCACGGTGTCCTCTCCACCGTCCGGCGACCCCCCCTCCGGCGATCGGCGACGCTTCCGATGAGCAAGAGCTCGGATCCGGCGAACCTCAGGCTGCATGCAAGGCCAGATCCAGTTCTGAGTTTTGCCCCCTCGGTTGAATTTTTCGCCCTAACCCTAATTTTTATGCTTACTTTCACGTGCCATAACTCTGCATCCGTAGCTCCGATTCGTGCGTGTGGCATATCAAAATGTTCGTCTCGACGAGTACATTATTTAATCTCAATGCATCGTTTTCATTCGAGCTCATCTTGATGCCCGAAATGCTGTTGGAAGAGGGCTATGTGAGGAATATGTCAGATCTATTTCAGCAAATGACCTTTTGTCATTTTTGCCATGTTTAATGTGTGCATGATATGATCCTGAGATCTACATGTGTTTTGTTAAATGCCATGCCATATTTACAGGGGTGTATGCAATGTATTTTTGTGATATTTGTGGTGACTAGAACAAGCTTGCAAAGTAGCATAATCGTTGATGCTGATTTCAGGGACTTTAGAATTTCTCTAAGTCCTTGTTCTGATATTGTTTTTATGCCATATGTTCATGTTGTTTCCTTGTGATCTGTGCCTCTTTTGAGGATAATCAGTAAGGTTGTTTTGTTAATATTGTGCTGCTATATCCATCCATGTCTTTGTTTTCAATTATGGAGCAACCTAGCTTGAGTCAATCGAGCTCTACTTTTGCTATAAAATGATCCTGGCAGATTGTTGACATGTTTAGCGATTTTGCCGAGTATGTTTCTATTGATCCGTGCATGCTATGTTATTGTTATTTCCTTGTCTGGATTCTATGCCATGTCTTCTTAATGTATGTATGGTTAGTTTGTCATGCCATGCTTTGTAGTGAGTGCATCGAGCTAGTAAACATGCCTACTCGTTAAATCTGTTTATGTTTTTGCTATGTTCACATGCTTGCAATTGTATTTTCTCATCCCTTTTGGCTCAAGGTCACTAAGGGACTTTTGTTAAGTGCTTTGAGTAGCTTCATTTAATGCCTTGCTTTGCCATGTTAAGTTCCTGCAGCATGTATTTTTCATGCTCTAAAGTTTGCTTCCTGATGATAAATTCCAGACTTGTGTTAATTTCACTTTTGCCATGCTTGTTTGAACCTGTTAATGGATGACTTAGCTGTAGCTCAGTGTTCATATTTTGTCAAGCATCATGAGTGGATCCTTGGCATGCATTTTGTTGTCATGTTTGAGTGCTGTAGCATATTTATCTTGATGCATTTAGTTGGTCACTTGCTGATTATCATAGACTGGTGCCATATTTGTTTTGCTTGCCATTTCTAAACCGTGCATCCGATTCCGATGATCTTTATATCAATTTCAACCGAAATCACCTCATCTTTCCAGTGGCACTCTTGGATTTCCATGTTGAGGCCAGGTTCATTCTTTCCTTTCCAAATCTTGCATATGCATCGCATATCTCATCCCGCATATCATAGCATGTTTGCATCATGTTGCTTGAGCATTACACGTGGTTGATTGTGCTCCTTTTGCTTGTTGTTCTTGTTTGGGTAGAGCCGGGAGACGAGTTCGTGAATGAGGAGCCCGTTGAGTTTGTTTACGAGGATCAAGGCAACTCTGAGAACTTTGCAGGCAAGATGACCATACCCTCGAAATCACTTCTATCATGCCTCCCAAATTGCCATGTCAAACCTCTAACCCACCATGTTCTAGCAAACTGTTGTTTGGCTATGTTACCGCTTTGCTCAGCCCCTCTTATAGCGTTGCTAGTTGCAGGTGAAGATTGAAGATCGTTCCTTGTTGGAACATTGTTTATTGTTGGGATATAACAATATTATCTTGTTTATCTGAATGCACCTATATACTTGGTAAAGGGTGGAAGTCATGGACTTATGCCTAGTGTTTTTTTTCCACTCTTGCCGCCCTAGTTTCCATCATATCGGTGTTATGTTCCCGGATTTTGCGTTCCTTACACGGTTGGGTTATAATGGGAACCCCTTGACAGTTCGCCTTGAATAAAACTCCTCCAGCAAGGCCCGACCTTGGTTTTACCATTCGCCACCTACCCTTTTTCCCTTGGGTTCCGTGCACTCAAGGGTCATGTTTATTTTAAACCCCTGGGCCAGTGCTTCTCTAAGTGTTGGTCCAACCCAGAGCACCATGTGAGGCCGTCCCTTGGCAACCTGGGTTACGTTGGCTCCCGTACGCTTAGCTTATCCGGTGTGCCCAGAGAACGAGATATGTGCAGCTCCTATCGGGATTTGTCGGCACAGCGGGTGGTCTTGCTGGACTTGTTTTACCATTGTCGAGGATGTCTTGTAACCGGGATGCTGAGTCTGATCGGGTTGTCTTGGGAGAAGGAATATCCTTCGTTGACCGTGAGAGCTTGTGATGGGCTAAGTTGGGACTCCCCTGCAGGGATTTGAACTTTTGAAAGTCGTGCCCACGGTTATGGGCAGATGGGAATTTGTTAATGTCCGGTTATAGATAACATGAAACTTAACTCAATTAAAATGTAACAACCGCGTGTGTAACCGTGATGGTCTCTTCTCAGCAGTGTCCGGGAAGTGAACACGGTGTTGTAGTAATGCTTGACGTAGGTTATTCTAGGATCACTTCTTGATCATAGTTGTTCGACCGTGCCTTTGCTTTCTCTTCTCGCTCTCTTTTGCGAATAGGTTAGCCACCATATAAGCTAGTCGCTTGCTGCAGCTCCACATCATACGCTTACCTTACCCATAAGCTTAAATAGTCTTAATCGCGAGGGTGTGAGATTGCTGAGTCCCTGTGACTCACAGATTCCTTCCTAAACCAGATGCAAGGACCGATGATACCACTCCAGACGATGCGCTTGAGCTCAAGTGGGAGTTCGATGAAGACTCTCGCCGTTACTATGTGTCTTTCCCAGATGATCAGTAGTGGTGCCCAGTTGGGGCGATCGGGGACTTTGTCGCATGTGGGGGTTGATCTTTATTTTGGTACAGTAGTCGGACCATGAGTGTATTGGATGAATGTAATGCTATTTATGTATTTGTGTGACGTGGCGATTGTAAGACAACTATGTATCTTTTTCCCTTTATTTATATTACATGGGTTGTTTGCGAAGATTACCTCACTTGCGACATTGTTTTCAATGCGGTTATGCCTCTAAGTCGTGCTTCGACACGTAGGAGATATAGCCGCATCGATGGCGTTACAAGTTGGTAATCAAAGCCTTCCCTGACCTTAGGAGCCCCCTGCTTGATCGAATCGTTGGCGTTGTTGAGTCTAGAAAAATGTTTTGAGTCATTTAGGAATTATATATCGAAGAGTTAGGAATTCTTTTTACTCCTCAGTCCCTTCGTCGCTCTGGTGAGGCACCCCACCGTAGACTTTTGACTCTTCTCTTCTCAAATTTCACTAAATTTTTTTAGGATCATGCGGGTATCTTGGAATTGTTGCGATGGTTTTGTGACGAGAACATTGTTCTTGGTGCCTCCTGACATTTAGGGGTTGTGGCAGTGTCCCGGGGAGTTGAGCTCCGAGGTGTTGTCGTCACAATTTTACCGTTGAGATTCTGGAATACCTGAGTTTCGCCGACATCGAAAATATCTTTTATGAAGTTGTTGGTGAGATAACCTCGACGCCACCTAGTACTGGGGCGGGAGTTCGGGAGTATTGCCATAACTCGTATAACGGATGCTTTTTCGAAGGTTGAGGTAAATGATTTCCGAAGGTTTCTTGGTTATGTGTTGAAGGATGGATACAGCTGGATGTAGGATTTGCTAGATTTGGGTGAGATATTATGCTTCCCTGTATCCCCAGCACCTGATTGCATAACCTGAAAGGTTCGGGAGTTTCATAGGTGGGAATTCTTGTAGCTCTAGTTCTTCTTCCGCGGATATTTGGATTGGGATTGGGTAATGCCCACCAAGTATTCGTTCTTGTCCGTACCTTGTTGGTATTATTCTTCTACCTCAATTCTAAGTGGCTTCTCAATTTATGGAAATGTGACCATTTCGATTGGAATACATTCGTTCATTTTGTTCGGATGTGAAGACTTTATGTTGCAATTTCAAACCTTTTGATTCAGCTTCATATTTGCCTGTTTATATTCTAATGGATGTCACCCTCTTCAGGATGGCTCCTCCAATGCGCACGACTCCGAATCCTGATCCGCCGCCGCCACCTCCACCTCCGGAGGCATGGCAAGCTGTGATGGACAATGCAAACACGCAGCTGATCATGCAAATTCTTCAAGAGTGCAACCAAGGGAATCATGGCCATGGCAACAATCAGAATCAGTTCGCTACACTCAACCAGTTCCTTGCTAAACAGCCAAAGACCTTCAGCAATTGTGTTGAGGCAACAGACGCTGATGATTGGCTCGTGGACATATGCAAGCATTTCGAGTGCAGTAATGTCAGGCCTAAGGACTTTGTCAAATTTGCTTCCTTCCAACTCAAAGACCAAGCTGCAGAATGGTTTCAGCAGTACAAAGATTCCAGAGGGGACCGTGCGATTACCTAGGATGAATTTCGTCAAGACTTCAAAGCTCATCATATTCCTCAGAGCGTGGTTGAGAGCAAGCGTGAGGAATTCCGCAACCTGAAGCAAGGCACTATGTCTATTTACCAGTACAACATCATGTTTCAGAAGCTCGCCCGTTTCGCTAAGCAAGACATCACTGACGAGAAGAGCATGATATACCAGTTCAGGGGTGGTCTCAGAGAAGAACTCCAGCTAGCTCTCTTCCTCTTTGAGCCCAAGAAGTACGATGAATTTTACAACATGGCAATGAAGCAAGAGGCTGGCCAACTGAAGTGCGATGCTTCCAAGAAGCGAGTCAGAGATGCAACTCCTTCTTCCTCTACTCAAGTGGCTAAGCAGCAAAAGTTTGGCTTCCTCCTCCTTCGTTCTGTCAGCCCTATCAGCAGAAGAGCAAAGGTGGCAATGGATCTTCCCACCCACCCAACCCTGGCTTTCAGAACAAGACTTCGTCAAGCTCCAAGATCAAGTGCTCCGTATCACTGTCCGCTCTCGGAGGTCACGTGCAACAAGTGCCAACAGAAGGGTCACTATGCCAACAAATGCTTCAATCAGAGGCATCTCCCTCCTCCTCCTCCTCCTCCTCCTATGAGATCCGCAAGTACAGCTGTGGTCAAGCATAACCCCAAGTACGTCAAGGTCAACTTGATGAATGTAGCTCAGGCAGAGGACTCATCAGATGTCATCATGGGTAACCTTCCTGTTAACGTCCTGCAAAAGTTCTTTTTGACACAGGTGCATCGCATTGTTTCAAGTCAAGATCATTTGTTTCCAAGCGTGACTTCATTTCGCAAATGTTGGGTAAACCTATGGGAGTGGTTTCTCCGGCTAAGTCTATGATGGCTACTTCGATAGTCCCGGATGTTTCTATCATGTTGGGCGACTACAAGTTTCTGGCTTCTCTAATGGTCCTTGGTAACTCAGATATTGATCTTATTCTCGGAATGGATTGGCTTTCCAAGCACAAGGCTCAGCTTGATTGTGCTGCCAGGAAGATTCAATTGACTCATTCGTCTGAGGATGTAATTGTCTTTGCCGCTAATGACGATACCATTCGACTGTTTTCTCTCAATGAGAAGGATGAGATGGAGGCCATCTCACAAATTCTAGCCGTTTGCAAATATCAAGACGTCTTTCCAGAAGAGCTTCCAGGAATGCCTCCGCACCAGCCAATTGAATTTGTCATCGATCTTGAGCCTGGCGTGGAACCTATTTGCAAACGTCCTTACAATCTTGGACCTGAAGAGTTGAAGGAGCTGAAGAAACAACTAGATATTCAAGAGCGAATGTGTCTCATCCGACCTAGTTCTTCTCCGTGGGGTTGTGGAGTTCTTTTTGTGAAGAAGAAGGATGGAACGGACTGACTCTGTGTCGACTACCGACCATTGAACAAGAAGACTATAAAGAACAAGTACCCACTTCCCAACATCAACGAGCTATTTGAACAACTCAAAGGTGCTCAAGTATTCTCCAAGCTTCATCTCCGTATGGGCTATCATCAGATTCACATTCGTGAGCAAGATATCCCCAAGACAGCGTTCAGAACAAGCTATGGTTCATATGAATACACTGTCATGTCTTTTGGCCTCGTCAACGCTCCTCCGACATTCTCTCGAATGATGAACTTCAGCTTCAACCCCTACACAAATGACTTCGTCTTGGTCTACCTCGATGACATTTTGGTCTTTTCCATGAACAATGATGATCATGCCAAGCACTTGCGTTTGGTGCTGGATAAGCTCAGAGAACATCAGTTCTATGCCAAGTTTTCAAAGTGTGAGTTTTGGCTCGATGAGATTCTCTATCTTGGGCATGTCATCTCTGCCAAGGGCATAGCGGTGAATCCTGAGAAGGTGTCTGCAATTATGAATTGGGAACCACCTCAGAATGTGAAGCAACTCCGCAGCTTCCTTGGGCTCGCAAGCTATTGTCGAAGGTTCGTTGAGAACTTTTCAAAGATCGCGAAGCCTCTCTCTAACCTTCTCCAGAAGCACGTGAAGTATGCTTGGTCTCCTAAATGTGACATTGCTTTCAACACCCTGAAAGAGAAATTAGTCACTGCTCCAGTTCCGACTCCTCCTGATGAATCCAAACCGTTCGAGGTCTTCTGCGATGCCTCTCTTCAAGGTCTTGGTGTAGTGTTGATGCAAGAGAAGAAAGTTGTGGCTTATACTTCTCGCTAGTTGAAGCCCAATGAAAAGAACTACCCCACTCATGACCCCGAGTTGGCGGCAGTTGTGCATGCTCTTTTAACTTGGAGACATCTCTTATTGGGAAGAAAAGTGGACATCTTCACTAACCACAAGAGTCTCAAGTACATTTTCACTCAGCCTAATCTCAACCTCAGGCAGACTCGTTGGGTTGAAATGATTCAAGAGTATAATCCGAGCATCGAATATACTCCAGGCAAGGCCAATGTAATTGCTGACGCATTGAGTAGGAAGGCTTACTGCAACAGTTTGATTCTCAAGCCTTACCAACCCGAGCTTTGTGATCCGCAAGCTCAATCTGCAAGTTGTTCCTCAAGGTTTCCTCGCCAACCTCCAAGTCTCTCCTACTTTAGAAGATCAGATTCGCGAGGCTCAACTTCTTGATGCTATGGTGAAGAAGGTGAAGGTTGGGACTGCTAAGAGTCAACCTAAGTACAAGTGCTATCGCCTTTATGACAAGGATACTCTATTCTTCGAGGATCGCATTGTTGTGCCTAAAGGTGACCTTTGTAAAGTCATTATGAACGAGGCTCACAATTCACTCCTCTCTATTCACCCTGGAAGTACAAAGATGTACCATGACCTCAAGCAGTCGTATTGGTGGACTCGAATGAAGCGTGAGATTGCTCAGTTCATGAATGAATGTGATGTCTGCAGAAGAGTGAAAGCAGAACACCAACGACCAGCTGGTCTCCTCCAACCTATTGCCATTCCAGAATGGATGTTTGACCACATTGAGATGGACTTCGTGACTGGGTTTCCAAAGTCCAAGCGTGGAAATGATGCTATATTCGTTGTCATCGACAAACTCACTAAAGTGGCTCATTTTCTGCCTATCAAAGAGTCTATCACAGCAGCTCAGTTGGCAGAGCTTTATACCTCTCGGATTGTCTCTCTGCACGGCATTCCGCAGTTGATTTCTTCAGATCGTGGAAGCATCTTCACCTCTAAGTTTTGGGATTCCTTTCAGAAGGCCATGGGCACCAACATCCGTTTCAGCACAGCTTTTCATCCTCAAACTAGTGGCCAAGTTGAGCGTGTCAATCAGATTCTTGAAGATATGCTCAGGGCTTGTGTTATCTCTTTCGGTATGAAGTGGGAAGATTGTCTTCCATATGCTGAGTTTTCCTACAACAACAGCTTTCAAGCGAGTTCGGGCAAGGCCCCATTTCAAATTCTCTATGGCAGGAAGTGTCGTACTCCTCTTAACTGGTCAGAGACTGGTGAACGTCAACTTCTTGGCAATGACTTGATCACAGAGGCAGAGAAAATGTTCAAAGTCATTCGTGATAACCTCAAAGCTGCGCAATCGCGCCAGAACAGCTACTATGATAGTAAGCATCGTGATTTGGCTTTCGAGATCGTAGACCATGTTTACCTCCGCGTCTCTCCAATGAAAGGTACTCGTCGCTTCGGAATCAAAGGGAAGCTTGCCCCTAGATACGTGGGTCCTTTCAAAATCGTCAGCAAGAGAGGCGATCTCGCCTATCGACTTGAGCTTCCCTCCAACTTTGCAAACGTGCACGACGTGTTTCACGTGTCTCAACTCTGCAAGTGCTTCAAGACCCCTGACCGCACCGTCAACTTCAAAGACATTGATCTCCAAGAAGACCTTTCTTATCGTAAGCACCCCGTTGCTATCCTTGAAGAGACTGAGCGCAAGACTCGCAACAAGTCAATCAAATTCCTAAAAGTCAAGTGGTCACATCATTCCGACCGTGAAGCCACCTGGGAACGCGAGGATCACCTCCGTTCTGAGTACCCGGAGTTTTTCCAGTCCTAGATCTCGGGACGAGATCCTTTCGTAGTGGTGGAGTGTTGTAACACCCCGGATGTAATTTACCTTATCTGTACTCCAACTCTTGCCGTTTCCGGCCTAAGTTATTTCTATTTCATCGTTGTCGGGTTTTGTCTCCATGTGTTGTTGCCTTTGTCATGCATCTCATATCATGTCATCATGTGCATTGCATTTGCATACGTGTTTGTCTCATGCATCCGAGCATTTTCCCCGTTGTCCGTTTTGCATTCCGGCGCTCCTATGTCACCCGGTGGTCTTTTCTACCTCTTTTTTTGTGCGGGTGTTAAATGTTTCCAGATTGGACCGATACTTGTCATGCGGCCTTGTTTTACTACCGGTAGACCGCCTGTCAAGTTTCGTGCCATTTGGACTTCGTTTGATACTCCAACGGTTAACCGATGGGCCGAAAAGGCCTCGTGTGTGTTGCACCCGAACACCCTTCCAATTTTGCTCAAAACCCACCTAAACCCTCTCCATCATCTAGAGCGTTCGATCACGATCGCGTGGCTGCAAACCACACCTCATTTCGAGCTCCCTAGCTCCCTCTACATCTATATATAGCCCCTCCTCCAAATATTCCGGGTCAAAACACCCCTAACCGTAAAAATCCGCTCGCGCCGCTGCCGGACACGTCCGTCCCGGGCGGACGAAATCGCGCCGCCGCCCACACCAGTGGCGTAGTGCCACGTGCCGTCGCCGGCAGCCTCCCGCTGCGACCCGCCGAGGCCCGCGGGGAGCCCCCGGGCCCATCCGCCTTCGCCGTCGCCCGCTGGGACGTGCGCCCGGTTCCGCGCCTCCCCGACAAGCCGCCTCCTCGCCGCCGCCTTCTTCCACGCCGGCTGGCGACCACGTCGCCCGAGGCCGCCGGCGCCGCTCCGGTCCTCCCACGCCGGCGACCCACGCCGTCCGCGCCCGCCACCGCTCCAGAATCGCCTCCTCACTGCCCAGGTGTCCTCTCCATCGTCCGGCGACACCCCTCCGGCGATCCACGACGCTTCCGACGAGCAGGAGCTCGGATTCGGTGAACCTCGGGCCGCATGCAAGGCCAGATCCAGATCTGAGTTTTTCCCCCTCAGTTGACTTTTTCGCCCTAACCCTAATTTTTATGCTTACTTTCACGTGCCATAACTCTGCATCCGTAGCTCCGATTCGTGTGTGTGGCATATCAAAATGTTTGTCTCGACGAGTACATCATTTCATCTCATTGCATCATTTTCATTTGAGCTCATCTTGATGCCTGAAATGCTGTTGGAAGAGGGATATGTGAGGAATATGTCAGATCTGTTTCAGCAAATGACCTTTTGTCATTTTTGCCATGTTTAATGTGTGCATGATATGATCCGGAGCTCTACATGTGTTCCTGTTAAATTCCATGCCATCTTTACAGGGGTGTATGCGATGTATTTTTGTGATATTTGTGGTGACTAGCACAAGCTTGCAAAGTAGCGTAATCGTTGATGCAGATTTCAGGGACTTAGAATTTCTCTAAGTCCTTGTTCTGATATTGTTTTTATGCCATATGTTCATGTTGTTTCTAGTGATCCGTGCCTCTTTTGAGGATGATCAGTAAGGATGTTTTTTTAATATTGTGGTGCTCTATCCATCCATGTCTTTGTTTGCAATTATGGAGCAACCTAGCTTGAGTCAATCGAGCTCTACTTTTGCTATAAAATGATCCTGGCAGATTGTTGACATGTTTAGCGATTTTGCCGAGGATGTTGCTATTGATCCGTGCATGCTATGTTATTGTTTTTGCCTTGTCTGGCTTCTATGCCATGTCTTCTTGATGGATGTATGCTTAGTTTGTCATGCCATGCTCTGTAGTGAGTGCATCGAGCTCGTAAACATGCCTACTCGTCAAATCTGTTTGCATGCTCCAGATTTTCACTAAGTCTGAATTTGTTTATGTTTTTGCTATGTTCACATGCTTGCAATTGTATTTTCTGATCCCTTTTGGCTCAAGGTCACTAAGGGACTTATGTTAAGTGCTTTGAGTAGCTTCATGCCATGCCTTGCTTTGCCATGTTAAGTTCCTGTAGCATGTAGTTTTCATGCTCTAAAGTTTGCTTCCTGATGATAAATTCCAAACTTGTATTAATTTCACTAAGTCTGAAACCTGTTATCATTTGCACTTTTGCCATGCTTGTTTGAACATGTTAATTGATGATTTAGCCATAGCTTAGTGTTCATATTTTGTCAAGCATCATGATTGGATCCCTGCCATGTATTTTGTTGTCATGTTTGAGTGCTGTAGCATATTTATCTTGATGCATTTAGTGTGTCACTTGCTGATTATCACAGACCGGCGCCATATTTGTTTTGCTTGCCATTTCCAAACCGTGCATCCGATTCCGGTGATCTTTATATCGATTTCAACCGAAATCACCTCACCTTTCTAGTGGCACTCTTGGATTTCCATGTTGAGGCCAGGTTCATTCTTTCCTTTCCAAATCTTGCATATGCATCGCATATCTCATCCCGCATATCATACCATGTTTGCATCATGTTGCTTGAGCATTGCATGTGGTTGATTGTGCTCCTTTTTCTTGTTGTTCTTGTTTGGGTAGAGCCGGGGGACGAGTTCGTGAATGAGGAGCCCGTTGAGTTCGTTTACGAGGATCAAGGCAACTCTGAGAACTTTGCAGGCAAGATGACCATACCCTCGAAATCACTTCTATCTTTGCTGGCTAGATGCCCGCTCTTTTGCTATGCCTATGCTACGATACCTTCCACTTGCTTATCATGCCTCCCAAATTTCCATGTCAAACCTCTAACCCACCATGTCCTAGCAAACCGTTGTTTGCCTATGTTACCGCTTTGCTCAGCCCCTCTTATAGCGTTGCTAGTTGCAGGTGAAGATTGGAGATCGTTCCTTGTTGGAACATTGTTTATTGTTGGGATATCACAATATTATCTTGTTTATCTGAATGCACCTATATACTTGTTAAAGGGTGGAAGGCTTGGCCTTATGCCTAGTGTTTGGTTTCACTCTTGCCGCCCTAGTTTCCGTCATATCGGTGTTATGTTCCCGGATTTTGCGTTCCTTACACGGTTGGGTTATAATGGGAACCCCTTGACAGTTCGCCTTGAATAAAACTCCTCCAGCAAGGCCCGACTTTGGTTTTACCATTTGCCACCTAGCCTTTTTCCCTTGGGTTTCGCGGACTCAAGGGTTATCTTTATTTTAAACCCCCGTGCCAGTGCTTCTCTAAGTGTTGGTCCAACCCAGAGCACCGTGCGAGGCCGTCCCTTGGCAACTTGGGTTACGTTGGCTCCCGTATGCTTAGCGTATCCGGTGTGCCCTGAGAACGAGATATGTGCAGCTCCTATCGGGATTTGTCGGCACAGCGGGTGGTCTTGCTGGACTTGTTTTACCATTGTTGAGGATGTCTTGTAACCGGGATGCCGAGTCTGATCGGGTTGTCTTGGGAGAAGGAATATCCTTCGTTGACCGTGAGAGCTTGTGATGGGCTAAGTTGGGACTCCCCTGCAGGGATTTGAACTTTCGAAAGCCGTGCCTGCGGTTATGGGCAGATGGGAATTTTTTAATGTCTGGTTGTAGATAACATGAAACTTAACTCAATTAAAATGCAACAACCGCGTGTGTAACCGTGATGGTCTCTTCTCGGCGAAGTCCAGGAAGTGAACATGGTGTTGGAGTAATGCTTGACGTAGGTTGTTCCAGGATCACTTCTTGATCATAGTTGTTTGACCGTGCTTTTGCTTTCTCTTCTCGCTCTCTTTTGCGAATAGGTTAGCCACCATATATGCTAGTCGCTTGCTGCAGCTCCACATCATACCCTTACCTTACCCATAAGCTTAAATAGTCTTTATCGCGAGGGTTTGAGATTTCTGAGTCCCCATGACTCACAGATTCCTTCCTAAACCAGATGCAGGGACTGATGATACCGCTCCAGACGATGCGCTTGAGCTCAAGTGGGAGTTCGATGAAGACTCTCACCATTACTATGTATCTTTCCCGGATGATCAGTAGTGGTGCCCAGTTGGGGTGATCGGGGACTTTGTCGCATGTGGGGGTTGATCTTTATTTTGGTACCATAGTCGGACCATGAGTGTATTGGATGAATGTAATGCTATTTATGTATTTGTGTGTTGTGGCTAGTGTATGCGAACTATGTATCTTTTTCCCTTTATTTATATTACATGGATTGTTTGTGAAGATTACCTCACTTGCGACATTGGTTTCAATGCGGTTATGCCTCTAAGCCGTGCTTCGACACGTAGGAGATATAGCCGCATCGAGGGCGTTACACATCGGGCCCGACGCATTGGGAATAACTCCTAGGTCGGTAATGAACTCCTTCACCCAGATTGCTTCTTGTGCTGCCTCCGAGGCTGCCATGTACTCCGCTTCACATGTAGATCCCGCCACGACGCTTTGTTTGCAACTGCACCAGCTGACTGCCACACCATTCAAAATATACACGTATCTGGTTTGTGACTTAGAGTCATCCAGATCTGTGTCGAAGCTAGCATCAACGTAACCCTTTACGATGAGCTCTTCGTCACCTCCAAAAACGAGAAACATATCCTTAGTCCTTTTCAGGTACTTCAGGATATTCTTGACCGTTGTCCAGTGTTCCATGCCGGGATTACTTTGGAACCTTCCTACCAAACTTATGGCAAGGTTTACATTAGGTCTGGTACACAACATGGCATACATAATAGACCCTATGGCTGAGGCATAGCGGACGACACTCTTCTTTTCTCTATCTTCTGCCATGGTCGGGCATTGAGTCGTGCTCAATCTCGTACCTTGCAACACAGGCAAGAACCCCTTCTTGGACTGATCCATATTGAACTTCTTCAATATCTTGTCAAGGTACGTACTCTGTGAAGGACCAATGAGGCGTCTCGATCTATCTCTATAGATCTTGATGCCTAATATATAAGGAGCTTCTCCAAGATACTTCATTGAAAAACACTTGTTCAAGTAGGCCTTTATGCTTTCCAAGAATTTTATATCATTTCCCATCAATAGTATGTCATCCACATATAATATGAGAAATGCTACAGAGCTCCCACTCACTTTCTTGTAAACACAAGCTTCTCCATAAGTCTGTGTAAACCCAAACGCTTTGATCATCTCATCAAATCGAATGTTCCAACTCCGAGATGCTTGCACCAGCCCATAGATTGAGCGTTGGAGCTTGCACACCTTGTCAGCATTCTTAGGATCGACAAAACCTTTCAGCTGCATCATATACAATTCTTCCTTAAGGAAACCATTAAGGAATGCCGTTTTGACGTCCATTTGCCATATCTCATAATCATAGAATGCGGCAATTGCTAACATGATTCAGACGGACTTCAGCTTCGCTACGGGTGAGAAAGTCTCATCGTAGTCAACCCCTTGAACTTGTCGATAACCCTTAGAGACAAGCCGAGCCTTATAGATGGTCACATTACCATCCGCGTCTGTCTTCTTCTTAAAGATTCATTTATTTTCTACGGCTCGCCGATCAACGGGCAAGTCAGTCAAAGTCCATACTTCGTTTTCATACATGGATCCTATCTCGGATTTCATGGCTTCCAGCCATCTGTCGGAATCTGGGCCCGCCATTGCTTCTTCATAGCTCGAAGGTTCACCATTGTCCAACAACATGATTTCCAGGACAGGGTTGCCGTACCACTCTGGGGCGGAACGTGTCCTTGTGGACCTATGAAGTTCAGTAGCAACTTTGATCTGAAGTTTCATGATCATCATCATTAACTTCCTCTCTAGTCGGTGCAGGCACCTCAGGAACATTTTCCTGAGCTGCGCCACTCCCCGGTTCAAGAGGCAATACTTCATCAAGTTCTACTTTCCTCCCACTTACTTCTTTCGAGAGAAACTCTTTCTCTAGAAAGGATCCATTCTTGGCAACAAAGATTTTGCCTTCGGATCTGAGGTAGAAGGTTGTAACACCCTCGATGCGACTATAGCTCCCACGTGTCGAGGCATGACTTAGAGACATAATCACATTGAAGGCATATGTCGCAAGTTAGGCAATCTTCACAACATCCCATGTAATATATAGATAATAAAAGGGGAGATAACATAGTTGGCTTACACTCGCCACGTCAATCAAGTACATAAATAACATTACGTCATTCAAACACTCATGGCCCGACTACGGTGCCAAAAAAAAGATAACCCAACATGCGACACGGTCCCGATCACCCCCAACTGGGCACCACTACTGATCATCAGGGAAAGAAACATAGTATCATTGAGAGTCCTCGTCGAACTCCCACTTGAGCTCAAGCGCGTCACCTGGAGTGGAATCATCAGGACCTGCATCTGGTGTAATAGTAATCTGTGAGCCACAGGGACTCAACAATCTCGCACCCTCGCGATCAAGACTATTTAAGCTTATAGGTAAGGCAAGGTAAATAAGTGGAGTTGCAGCAAGCGACTAGCAAATATGGTGGCTATCCTGTTCGCAAAAGAGAGCGAGAAGAGGATGTTGGAAATATGCCCTAGAGGTAATAATAAATTAGTTATTATTATATTTCCTTGTTCATGATAATCGTTTATTATCCATGCTAGAATTGTATTGATAGGAAACTCAGATACATGTGTGGATACATAGACAACACCATGTCCCTAGTAAGCCTCTAGTTGACTAGCTCGTTGATCAATGGATGGTTATGGTTTCCTGACCATGGACATTGGATGTCGTTGATAACGGGATCACATCATTAGGAGAATGATGTGATGGACAAGACCCAATCCTAAGCATAGCACTAGATCGTGTAGTTCGTATGCTAAAGCTTTCCTAATGTCAAGTATCATTTCCTTAGACCATGAGATTGTGCAACTCCCGGATACCGTAGGAGTGCTTTGGGTGTGCCAAACGTGACAACGTAACTGGGTGGCTATAAAGGTACACTACGGGTATCTCCGAAAGTGTCTGTTGGGTTGGCACGAATCAAGACTGGGATTTGTCACTCCGTGTGACGGAGAGGTATCTCTGGGCCCACTCGGTAGGACATCATCATAATGTGCACAATGTGATCAAGGAGTTGATCATGGGATGATGTGTTACGGAACGAGTAAAAGAGACTTGCCGGTAACGAGATTGAACAAGGTATCGGGATACCGACGATCGAATATCGGGCAAGTGTCGTACCGATAGACAAAGGGAATTGTATACGGGATTGATTAAGTCCTTGACATCGTGGTTCATCCGATGAGATCATCGTGGAACATGTGGGAGCCAACATGGGTATCCAGATCCCGCTGTTGGTTATTGACTGGAGAGTCATCTCGGTCATGTCTGCATGTCTCCCGAACCCGTAGGGTCTACACACTTAAGGTTCAGTGACGCTAGGGTTATAGAGATATTAGTATGTGGTAACCCGAAAGTTGTTCGGAGTCTCGGATGAGATCCCGGACGTCACGAGGAGTTCCGAAATGGTCCGGAGGTAAAGAATTATATATAGGAAGTGCTATTTCGGCCATCGGGACAAGTTTCGAGGTCACCGGTATTGTACCGGGACCACCGGAAGGGTCCCGGGGGTCCACCGGGTGGGGCCACCTGCCCTGGGGGGCCACATGGGCTGTAGGGAGTGCGCCTTGGCCTATATGGGCCAAGGGCACCAGCCCCTAGAGGCCCATGCGCCAAAGGGACAAGAGGAGGGGAGAGTCCTAAAGGGGGAAGGCACCTCCGAGGTGCCTTGGGGAGGATGGACTCCTCCCCCCCTTCGCCGCACCCTTCCTTGGAGGAAGGGGCAAGGCTGAGCCCTCCCACTCTCCCTTGGCCCTATATATAGTGGGGGGAAGGGAGGGCAACCAACCCTAAGCCCTGGCGCCTCCCTCTCCCTCCCATGACACATCTCCCTCCTCCCGCAGCGCTTGGCGAAGCCCTGTTGGAATCCTGCTACTTCCACCACCACGCCATCGTGTTGTTGGATCTCCATCAACCTCTCCTCCCCCCTTGCTGGATCAAGAAGGAGGAGACGTCGCTGCTCCGCACGTGTGTTGAACACGGAGGTGCCGTCCGTTCGGCGCTAGGATCATCGGTGATTTGGATCACGACGAGTATGACTCCATCAACCCCGTTCTCTTGAACGCTTCCGCGCGCGATCTACAAGGGTATGTAGATCCACTCCTCCCTCGTTTCTAGATGACTCCATAGATAGATCTTGGTGACACGTAGGAAACATTTTGAATTTATGCTACGTTCCCCAACAGTGACATCATGAGCTAGGTCTATGCGTAGTTTCTATGCACGAGTAGAACACAAAGTAGTTGTGGGCGTTGATTTTGTTCAATATGCTTACCATTACTAGTCCAATCTTGATTCAGCGGCATTGTGGGATGAAGCGGCCCGGACCGACCTTACACGTACTCTTACGTGAGACTGGTTCCACCGACCGACATGCACTAGTTGCATAAGGTGGCTAGCAGGTGTCTGTCTCTACCACTTTAGTCGGATCGGATTCGATGAAAAGGGTCCTTATGAAGGGTAAATAGCAATTGGCATATCACGTTGTGGTCTTTGCGTAGGTAAGAAACGTTCTTGCTAGAAACCCATAGCAGCCACGTAAAACATGCAAACAACAATTAGAGGACGTCTAACTTGTTTTTGCAGGGTATGCTATGTGATGTGATATGGCCAAAGGATGTGATGAATGATATATGTGATGTATGAGATTGATCATGTTCTTGTAATAGGAATCACGACTTGCATGTCGATGAGTATGACAACTGGCAGGAGCCATAGGAGTTGTCTTAATTTATTTATGACCTGCGTGTCAACTTAAACGTCATGTAATTACTTTACTTTATTGCTAAAGCGTTAGCCATAGTCGTAGAAGTAATAGATGACGAGACAACTTCAAGAAGACACGATGATGGAGATCATGATGATGGAGATCATGGTGTCATGCCGGTGACAAGATGATCATGGAGCCCCAAGATGGAGATCAAAGGAGCTATATGATATTGGCCATATCATGTCACTATTATTTGATTGCATGTGATGTTTATCATGTTTATACATCTTGTTTACTTAGAACGACGGTAGTAAATAAGATGATCCCTCACTGAAATTTCAAGAAGGTGTTCCCCCTAACTGTGCACCGTTGCGAAAGTTCGTCGTTTCGAAGCACCACGTGATGATCGGGTGTGATAGATTCTTACGTTCACATACAATGGGTGTAAGCCAGATTTACACACGCGAAACACTTAGGTTGACTTGACGAGCCTAGCATGTACAGACATGGCCTCGGAACACAAGAGACCGAAAGGTCGAGCATGAGTCGTATAGAAGATACGATCAACATGAAGATGTTCACCGACGTTGACTAGTCCGTCTCACGTGATGATCGGACACGGCCTAGTCGACTCGGATCATGTAATCGCTTAGATGACTAGAGGGATGTCTATCTGAGTGGGAGTTCATAAGATGAACTTAATTATCCTGAACATAGTCAAAAGGTCTTCGCAAATTATGTCATAGCTCGCGCTTTAGTTCTACTGTTTAGATATGTTCCTAGAGAAATTTAGTTGAAAGTTGATAGTAGCAATTATGCGGACTAGGTCCGTAAACTGAGGATTGTCCTCATTGCTTCATAGAAGGCTTATGTCCTTAATGCACCGCTCAGTGTGCTGAACCTCGAACGTTGTCTGTGGATGTTGCGAACATCTAACATACACATTTTGATAACTACGTGATAGTTCAGTTAAACGGTTTAGAATTGAGGCAACGAAGACGTTTTGAAACGTCGCGAGACATATGAGATGTTTCGAGGGCTGAAATTGGGATTTCAGGCTCGTGCCCACGTCAAGAGGTATAAGACCTCCGACAAGTTTCTTAAGCCTGCAAACTAAGGGAGAAAAGCTCAATCGTTGAGCATGTGCTCAGATTGTCTGAGTACTACAATCGCTTGAATCGAGTGGGAGTTAATCTTCCTGATGAGATAGTGATGGTTCTCCGAAGTCATTACCACCAAGCTGCTTGAGCTTCGTGATGAACTATAATATATCAGGGACATATATGATGATCTTTGAGATATTCGCGATGTTTGACACCACAAAAGTAGAAATCAAGAAGGAGCATCAATTGTTGATGGTTGGTGAAACCACTAGTTTCAAGAAGGGCAAGGGCACGAAGGGATACTTCATGAAACGGCAAATTCAGCTGCTGCTCTAGTGAAGAAACCCAAGGTTGAACCCAAACCCGAGACTAAGTGCTTCTGTAATAAGGGGAACAGCCACTGGAGCAGAATTACCCTAGATACTTGGTAGATGAGAAGGCTGGCAAGGTCGATAGAAGTATATTGGATATACATTGTGTTGATGTGTACTTTACTAGTACTCCTAGTAGCACTAGGGTATTAGATACCGGTTCGGTTGCTAAGTGTTAGTAACTCGAAATAAAAGCTACGAAATAAACGGAGACTAGCTAAAGGTGAGCTGACGATATGTGTTGGAAGTGTTTCCAATGTTGATATGATCAAGCATCGCACGCTCCCTCTACCATCGAGATTGGGGTTAAACCTAAATAATTGTTATTTGGTGTTTGCGTTGAGCATAGACATGATTGGATTACGTCTATCGCAATACGGTTACTCATTTAAGGAGAATAATGGTTACTCTGTTTATTTGAATAATACCTTCGATGGTCTTACACCTAAAATGAATGGTTCATTGAATCTCGATCGTAGTGATACACATGTTCATGCCAAAAGATATAAGATAGTAATGATAGTACCACCTACTTGTGGCACTGCCACGTAAGTCATATTGGTATAAAACGCATGAAGAAGCTCCATGTTGATGGATCTTTGTGCTCACTTGTTTTGAAAGGTTTGAGACATGCGAACCATGTCTATTGGTGTATATGCATGAAGAAACTCCATGCAAATGGACCGTTTGGACTCACTTGATTTTGAATCACTTGAGACATGCAAATCATACCACATGGGCAAGATGACTGAAAGCCTCGTTTTCAGTAAAATGGAACTAGAAAGCAACTTGTTGGAAGTAATACATTTTGATGTGTGCAGTCCAATGAGTGGTGAGGCATGTAGTGGATATCATTATGTTCTTACTTCACAGATGATTTGAGTAGATGTTGAGTATATTTACTTGATGAATCACGAGTCTGAATTATTGAAAGGTTCAAGTAATTTCAGGGTGAAGTTGAAAGATCGTCGTGACAAGAGGATAAAATATCTATGATATGATCATAGAGATGAATATCTGAATTATGAGTTTGGCACAGAATTAAGACATTGTGGAAATTGTTTCACAACTAATACAGCCTGGAACACCATAGTGTGATGGTGTGTCCGAACATCATAACTGCACCCTATTGGATATGATGCATACCATGATGTCTCTTATCGAATTACCACGATAGTTTATGGGTTAGGCATTAGAGACAACCACATTCACTTTAAAAGGGGCACCACGTAATTCCGATGAGATGACACCGTATGAACTATGGTTTAGAGAAACCTAAGCTGTCATTTCTTAAAAGTTTGGGGCTGCGACGCTTATGTGAAAAAGTTTCAGGCTGATAAGCTCGAACCCAAAGCGGATAAATGCATCTTCATAGGACACCCAAAACAGTTGGGTATACCTCCTGTCTCAGATCCGAAAGCAATAAGGGATTGTTTCTAGAATCGGGTCCTTTCTCGAGGAAAAGTTTCTCTCGAAAGAATTGAGTGGGAGGATGGTGGAGACTTGATGAGGTTATTGAACCGTCTCTTCAACTAGTGTGTGGCAGGGCACATGAGTTGTTCCTGTGGCACCTACACCAATTGAAGTGGAAGCTTATGATAGTGATCATGAAACTTCAGATCAAGTCACTACCAAACCTCGTGGGATGACAAGGATGCGTACTACTTCAGAGTGGTACGTAATCCTGTATTGGAAGTCATGTTGCTAGACAACAATGAACCTACGAGCTATGGAGAAGCGATGGTGGGCCCGAATTCCAATAAATGGCTCAAGGCCATAAAATCCGAGAGAGGATCCATGTATGGAAACAAAGTGTAGACTTTGACAGAACAGCTCGATGGTCATAAGGCTGTTGAGTGCAGATGGATTTTAAAAGGAAGACGGACAATGATGGTAAGTATCACCATTAAGAAAGCTCGACTTGTCGTTAATATTTTTTCCGACAAGTTCAAGGAGTTGACTATGATGAGACTTTCTCACTCGTAGCGATGCTAAGAGTCTGTTGGAATTATATTAGCGATTACTGCATTATTTATGAAATCTTGCAGATAGGATGTCAAAACATTGTTTCCTCGACGATTTTCTTGAGGAAAGGTTGTATGTGATACAACCGGAAGGTTTTGTCAATCCTGAAAGATGCTAATAAGTATGCAAAGCTCCAGCAATCCTTCTAAGGACTGGAGTAAGCATCTCGGAGTTGGAATGTATGCTTTGATGAGATGATCAAAGATTTTGGGTGTATACAAAGTTTATGAGAAACTTGTATTTCCAAAGAAGTGAGTGGGGGCACTATAGAATTTCTGATGAGTATATGTTGTTGACATATTGTGGATCAGAAATGATGTAGAATTTCTGGAAAGCATATAGGGTCATTTGGAAAGTATTTTTCAATGGAAAGCCTGGATTAAGCTACTTAAACATTGAGCATCAAGATCTATAAGGATAGATCAAAATTCTTAATGGTACTTCCAAATGAGCACATACCTTGACATGATCTTGAAGGTGTTCAAGATGGATCAGCCAAAGAAGGAGTTCTTGCCTGAGTTGTAAGGTATGAAGTTAAGACTTAAAGCTCGACCACGGCAGAAGAAAGAGGAAGGACGAAGGTCGTCCCCTATGCTTTTGTCATAGGCTCTATACGGTATGCCATGCTGAGTACCGCACCTA
Source organism: Triticum urartu (assembly GCF_056163025.1). Lineage (NCBI taxonomy): Eukaryota > Viridiplantae > Streptophyta > Magnoliopsida > Poales > Poaceae > Triticum > Triticum urartu. The sequence goes on along the minus strand of NC_141878.1, from coordinate 250,924,280 downwards.
ATGTGTGCCTTGCCACATATCTGGCAAGAGGGTACAAAGGTAATCTAGGAGTAGATCACCAGATAGCGGTCTAAATTATCCTTAGAGGAATAAGGATATGTTTCTCGGTTATGGAGGTGATAAAGAGTTCGACGTAAAGAGTTACGTCGATGCAAGCTTAACACCTATCCGGATAGCTCTGAGTAGAGATACCGGATACATATAATGGAGCAACAATTTAGAATAGCTGCAAGTAGAACAGTTATTTGAAATGGCTCCAAATATAGCGTAGTAGCTGCATCTACAAGATGACATAGAGATTTGCGAAGTACATACGGATCTGAAAGATTCAGACCCGTTGACTATAAACATCTCCCACAAGCATAACATGATCAAACCCAGAACTCATCGAGTGTTAATCACATGGTAATGTGAACTAGATTATTGACTCTAGTAAACTCTTTGGGTGTTAGTCACATGGGGATGTGACCTTGAGTGTTAATCACATATCGATGTGAACTGGATTATTGACTCTAGTGCAAGTGGGAGACTGTTGGAAATATGCCCTAGAGGCAATAATAAATTAGTTATTGTTATATTTCCTTGTTCATGATAATCGTTTATTATCCATGCTAGAATTGTATTGATAGGAAACTCAGATACATGTGTGGATACATAGACAACACCATGTCCCTAGTAAGCCTCTAGTTGACTAGCTCGTTGATCAATGGATGGTTACGGTTTCCTGACCATGGACATTGGATGTCGTTGATAACAGGATCACATCATTAGGAGAATGATGTGATGGACAAGACCCAATCCTAAGCATAGCACTAGATCGTGTAGTTCGTATGCTAAAGCTTTTCTAATGTCAAGTATCATTTCCTTAGACCATGAGATTGTGCAACTCCCGGATACTGTAGGAGTGCTTTGGGTGTGCCAAACGTCACAACATAACTGGGTGGCTATAAAGGTACACTACGGGTATCTCCGAAAGTGTCTGTTGGGTTGGCACGAATCAAGACTGGGATTTGTCACTCCGTGTGACGGAGAGGTATCTCTGGGCCCACTCGGTAGGACATCATCATAATGTGCACAATGTGATCAAGGAGTTGATCACGGGATGATGTGTTACGGAACGAGTAAAAGAGACTTGCCGGTAACGAGATTGAACAAGGTATCGGGATACCGACGATCGAATCTCGGGCAAGTGTCGTACCGATAGACAAAGGGAATTGTATATGGGATTGATTATGTCCTTGACATCGTGGTTCATCCGATGAGATCATCGTGGAACATGTGGGAGCCAACATGGGTATCCAGATCCCGCTGTTGGTTATTGACTGGAAAGTCATCTCGGTCATGTCTGCATGTCTCCCGAACCCGTAGGGTCTACACACTTAAGGTTCAGTGACGCTAGGGTTATAGAGATATTAGTATGTGGTAACCCGAAATTTGTTCGGAGTCCCGGATGAGATCCCGGACGTCACGAGGAGTTCCGGAATGGTCCGGAGGTAAAGAATTATATATAGGAAGTGCTATTTCGGCCATCGGGACAAGTTTCGAGGTCACCGGTATTGTACCGGGACCACCGGAAGGGTCCCGGGGGTCCACCGGGTGGGGCCACCTGCCCCGGGGGGCCACATGGGCTGTAGGGAGTGCGCCTTGGCCTATATGGGCCAAGGGCACCAGCCCCTAGAGGCCCATGCGCCAAAGGGACAAGAGGAGGGGAGACTCCTAAAGGGGGAAGGCACCTCCGAGGTGCCTTGGGGAGGATGGACTCGTCCCCCCCTTGGCCGCACCCTTCCTTGGAGGAAGGGGCAAGGCTGCGCCCTCCCCCTCTCCCTTGGCCCTATATATAGTGGGGGGAAGGGAGGGCAACCAACCCTAAGCCCTGGCACCTCCCTCTCCCTCCCATGACACATCTCCCTCCTCCCGCAGCGCTTGGCGAAGCCCTGTTGGAATCCCGCTACTTCCACCACCACGCCGTCGTGTTGTTGGATCTCCATCAACCTCTCCTCCCCCCTTGCTGGATCAAGAAGGAGGAGACGTCGCTGCTCCGCACGTGTGTTGAATGCGGAGGTGCCGTCCGTTCGGTGCTAGGATCATCGGTGATTTGGATCACGACGAGTACGACTCCATCAACCCCGTTCTCTTGAACGCTTCCGCGCGCGATCTACAAGGGTATGTAGATCCACTCCTCCCTCGTTGCTAGATGACTCCATAGATAGATCTTGGTGACACGTAGGAAACATTTTGAATTTATGCTACGTTCCCCAACCGAGGAGGCAAAGCGCGAGCGAGAAACTAGAGGACAACCTGCGCAAGCATTACTCCAACACCTTGTTCACTTCCCGGACTCCGCCGAGAAGAGACCATCACGGTAATTCACACGGTTGATTCATTTTAATTAAGTTATGGTTCAAGTTATCTACAACCGGACATTAACAAATTCCCATCTGCCCATAACCGCGGGCACGGCTTTAGAAAGTTCAAATCCCTGCAGGGGAGTCCCAACTTAGCCCATGACGAGCTCTCACGGTCAACGAAGGAATAGACCTCCTCCCGAGACGTTCCGATCATACTCGGTACCTCGGTTCTTCAAGACACTTCGACAGGTTAAAACAAGACCAGCAACACCGCCCGAATGTGCCGACAAATACCGATAGGAGCTGCACATATCTCGTTCTCAGGGCACACTCAGATGAGCTCTCCATACAACTAAAACCAAACCTCGAGTTTCCCCGAGGGGGCGCTGCACAGGACTCTAGTTTGGACCAACACAGAGGAGCACTGGCCCCGGGGGGCTAAAATAAGATGACCCTCGGGCTCCAGAAACCCAAGGGAAAAAGAGGCTATGTGGAAAATGGTAAAACCAAGGTTGGGCATTTCTGGAAAAGCTTTAATCAAGGCGAACTATCAAGGGGTTCCCATTATAACCCAACCGCGTAAGGAACGCAAAAACCCGGGAACATAACACCGATATGACGGAAACTAGGGCGGCAAGAGTGGAACAAAACACTAGGCGAGAGGCCGAGACTTCCACCCTTTACCAAGTATATAGATTCATTAAGATAACAAGATAATCTAATGATATCCCAACAAGTAAATAATGTTCCAACAAGGAACGGTCTCCAATCTTCACCTAAAACTAGCAACGCTATAAGAGGGGCTGAGCAAAGCGGTAACATTGCCAATCAACAGTTTGCTAGGACATGGTGGGTTAGAGGTTTGACATGGCAATTTGGGAGGCTCGAAAGCAAGTGGTAGGCATCGTAGTATTGGCATAGCAAAAGAGCGAGCATCTAGCAAAGCAAAGATAGTAGTGATTTCGAGGGTATGATCATCTTGCCTGCAAAGTTGTCAGAGTTGACTGGATCCTCGAAAGCAAACTCAACGGGCTCCTCGTTAGGGAACTCGTCTCCCGGATCTACCCAAACAAGACAAACAAGCAAACGGAACACAATCAATCACGTGCAAAGCTCAAACAATATGATTCAAAGATGGTATGCTATGCGGGATGCGATGCGGGATGCATATGCATGATTTGACAAGGGATGCATGAACCTGGCCTCAACTTGGGAATCCAAGTGTGCCACTGGAAAGATGAGATGAAATCTCTTGAAAAGGATATAAAGAACGCCGGAATCGGAGTTACGGTTTGGAAATGGCAAGCGATGCAAATATGATCACGCTCTGCGATTTACAGCAAGTAGCCATCTAAATGCAATGAGATGAACATGCTACAACATTCAAACATGGCATAAAAATACATGGCAGGGATGAATTCAAGATTCTTAACAAAAATCTAGCACTGAGCTATGGCCAATTCATCCATAAACAGTTTCAAACAAGCATGGCAAAAATGCATATGGTAAACAGATTTCAGACTTAGTGAGATTAACACTTGTCTGGAATCTCAGATCAGGTAGCACTCTTCGGAGCACTAAAACTATATGATACAAGACCTGAACATGGCAAAGTAAAGCATGGCATGGAGCTACTCAAAGATCTTAACAAAAATCCCTTAGTGACCTTGAGCCAAAAGGGATCAGAAAATACAATTGCAAGCATGTGAACATGGCAAAAACATAATCAGTTCTCAGACTTAGTGAAAACTGGAGCATGCTGAAACTGATATCAAGTAGGCATGTTTACGAGCTCGATGCACTCACTACGGAGCAAGTCATGACAACCTAAGCATACACCCATCAAGAATACACAAAATGCAAGCTAGACATGGCAAGAACAATAACATAGCATGCACGGATCAACTACAACATCCTCGGCAAAATCGCTAACAAGTAGACAATCTGCCCAGATTTACGACGTAGCAAAAGTAGACCTCGATTGACTCAAGCTAGGGTGCTCCATAATTGCAAACAAAGATATGGATGGATAGGGCACTACAATATTAACAAAATGTACTTACTGATCATCCTCAAAAGAGGCACGGATCACTAGGAAACAACATGAACATATGGCCATATGAGATAAACAGCTCAAGGACTTAGTGGAAATGCTATGTCCCTGAAATCAGCATTACGAAGGGCCTCACTTTGCAAGCTCATGCTAGTCACCACACACATCACAAAATACATGGGTTGCACCTCTGGAAAGATGGAAAAACCCTTAACAAAACATATGTAGAGCAGCAGGGCATATCATGCACACAATAATCATGGCAAAAATGAGAAATATCTAAATGGAGTAGCAGATCTGACAATTATCTCAAGTAGCACTCTTCTAACATCATTTCGGGCATCAAGATGAACTCAAATGAAAATGATGCAATGAAATGAAATGATGTGCTCTCTGAGTCGAACAATTTGATATGCTATATTCCCAAAACGGAGGTACGGATGCAAAGTTATAGCACGATGAACAGGGCAACATGAGCTAGGGTTTCGGGCAAAAAAATCAACCGGATCTGGATCTGGCACTGTAGCGGTACTGTAGCAGACGGGCTCGAGGTCGCCGGAAATGGAGGCGAGGTCACCGGACTTGGCGCAGGGGCGACCGGAGAGGTCGGATCCGACCAGATCCCGCCGGATCCGGGCGCGGCGGGGCCAGAGGAGCAGCGGGCTTGCGAGGGGCGGCCACGAGGCGGAGCGGCGGCGGGCTCCGGCGTGCTGGGCGGCGGTCGGCGATGGCGGCGGTCGGCCGCCGGAGAAGCCGTGAGGGCGGCACGGAGGAAGGCGGGCACCGGCGAAGAGGCAGGCAGGCGACGGGGAACGGGCCGCGCGGGGCCCCGAGCGGGCCGGATGGGCCGCGCGCGCGGGTGGCGGCGCGACGATGTGGGCGCGGCGGCTCGGCCACTCAGGAGCCGACACGTGGCGGCGGCGCGGGGAGGACGGACATGTCCGGTCTGCGAGTTTTGTCCGGCGGCGGCGGGTGGAGATAGATCTAGGGTTTTGGAGAGGGGATCCGCGAATTTAGAGGAGGGGGTTCTTTACATAGGCATAGAGGGAGCTAGGAGAGTCCAAATGAGGTGCGGTTTGCGGCCACGCGATCGTGATCGAACGCTCTAGATGATGGAGGGGGTTTTGGTGGGTTTTGGGCCAAATTGGAGGGGTGTTGGTCTGCAACACACACAAGGCCTTTTCGGTCCCTTGGTTAACCGCTGGAGCATCAAACGAAGTCCAAATGCTACGAAACTTGACAGGCGGTCTTCCGTAAACCAAGGCTGCTTGGCAAGTCTCGGTCCAATCCAGAAATGTTTAATCCCCACACACAAAAGAAAGGTAGAAATGACCACCGGAGGAGAACGAAGCGCCAGAATGCAAAACGGACAACGGGGAAAATGCTCGAATGCATGAGATGAACACGTATGCAAATGCAAAGCACATGATGACATGATATGAGATGCATGACAACGTTAACAACACACAAAGACAAAGACCCGAACCCGAGAAAATAAAATAACTTTAGGCCGGAAACGACAAGAGTTGGAATACATATTGGGAAAGTTATATCCGGGGTGTTACAACACTCCACCACTACAAAAGGATCTTGTCCCGAGATCTAGGACTGAAAGAACGCCGGGTATTCAGAACGGAGGTGATCCTCGCGTTCCCAGGTAGCTTCACGGTCGGAATGGTGTGACCACTTGACTTTGAGGAATTTGATTGACTTGTTGCGAGTCTTGCGTTCAGTCTCTTCAAGAATAGCAACTGGGTGCTCACGATAAGAGAGATCTTCTTAGAGCTCAATGTCCTTGAAGTTGACGGTGCGGTCAGGAGTCTTGAAGCACTTTCGGAGCTGAGAGACATGGAACACATCATGAACATTTGCAAAGTTTGAAGGAAGCTCGAGTTGATAGGAGAGATCGCCTCTCTTGCTGACAATCTTGAAAGGTCCCACGTATCTGGGGGCAAGCTTCCCTTTGATACCGAAGCGACGAGTACCTTTCATAGGAGAGACGCGGAGGTAAACATGATCTCCGATCTCAAAAGCCAAATCACGGTGCTTACTGTCATAGTAGCTCTTCTGGCGGGATTGGGCTGCTTTGAGGTTATCTCAAATGACTTTGCACATTTCCTCTGCCTCTGTGATTAAGTCCATTCCGAGAAGCTGACGTTCACCGGTTTCAGACCAGTTGAGAGGGGTATGACACTTCCTGCCATATAGAATTTCAAAGGGGGCCTTGCCCAAACTTGCTTGAAAAATGTTGTTGTAGGAGAATTCAGCATATGGAAGACAATCCTCCCACTTCATGCCGAAGGAGATCACACAAGCCCTGAGCATATCTTCAAGAATCTGGTTGACACGCTCGACTTGGCCGCTAGTTTGAGGATGAAAAGCTGTGCTGAAGCGGATGTTGGTGCCCATGGCCTTCTGAAAAGAATCCTAAAACTTGGAGGTAAAGATGCTGCCACGGTCTAAAGAGATCACTTGTGGAATACCGTGCAGAGAGACAATTCGAGAGGTATAGAGTTCCGCCAATTGAGCTGCAGTGATTGACGCTTTGATAGGCAGAAAATGAGCCACTTTGGTGAGTTTGTCGATGACAACGAATATAGCATCATTGCCACGCTTGGACTTTCGAAACCTAGTCACAAAGTCCATCTCAATGTGGTCAAACTTCCATTCTGGAATGGCAAGAGGTTGGAGGAGACCAGCTGGCCTTTGGTGTTCTGCCTTCACTCTTCTGCAGACATCACATTCATTCACGAACTGAGCAATCTCGCGCTTTATTCGAGTCCACCAATAAGCCTGCTTGAGGTCCTGATACATCTTCGTACTCCTAGGGTGGATGGAGAGGAGAGAATTGTGAGCCTCGTTCATGATCACTTTACGAAGTTCACCTTTGGGTACAACAATACGATCCTCGAAGAAGAGAGTATCCTTGTCATCAAGGCGGTAGCACTTGTACTTGGACTGGCTCTTGGCAATCACAATCTTCACCTTTTTCACCATAGCATCAAGAAGCTGGGCTTGGCGAATCTGGTCTTCCAAGGTAGGACAGACTTGGAGGTTGGCGAGGAAACCTTGAGGAACAACTTGCAGATTAAGTTTGCGGAAAGCTTCACAAAGCTCGGGTTGATAAGGCTTGAGAATCAGACTGTTACAGTAAGCTTTCCTGCTCAAAGCATCAGCAATCACATTTCGTGACCCGTCGGCACCGACGACGGCGCTGACCGTGGGGATCGACATCGACCCCTTCGAGACCCTCGACGTGGGCATGCAAGGGAAGCGGGAACCCTGGCGGAGCCCGCTCGCACCAAGGCCTCGACGCCACCTGACGGTCCTCCTTGTCCCGGCCGCAAAGGGCGAGCCGTTTCTTCGGCGGGAGCGGGTCTGGTCCCTCTCGAGGAGCCTTTCCCTTCTCCGCTGCAGAGAACCGGCGGATCAGAGCCATCGCGGCAAGACGGAGCAATGCTCGGGAAGAAGGAGAAGCAAGGAGGGATGGACTGGAAGGGCACGCGTAGTTCCGTACTTATAGCCGGCGAAGGCCAACCGCCGACATCCACGATCACAGGTAATCATGACATGATTTGCATGCAGGGACTTGTCCAACTCACGCGATCACCAAGGCGATGTGGGGAAGAGGAGACGCCCATGTCCCATCAACCGCCACGTGGCGCCCAGGGGCCGCAGGCTATTAGGGCCCGCGGCGCTTCGCCCTTGCCCTTTCGCCTCTCAGCACGGCCAAGTCCGGGCGCGCCTTGGGCCCGGGGGCTACTGTCGGCGTTCTGGGAACGGGGGTCCCCAGACTTGCCTACCTGCGGCCCGCGGCGTGGCTCGAAAGGGGGGCCAGCACGGCCCATCTTCATCAACACAAGACTCAAGACCCTCGCGAGGGGCCAAGCCTCGCGAGGCGGACGACGCGGACCTTCCTCAGGCACGGACTCATCAGGCTGGCTCGTGAGGAGGCGGAGAAATCAAGGCGGGGTACCTTGCGAGGTGCCTGTGACGCGAGCGATGACGACTCGGGGCGCCAGGCGGGTGCCAGCCCGCGCAGCGTCCTCCTTTCCTCTTTGGTGCAAAGGGGGCAAGCGCAGCCGCGGAGTACCGAGGCATCAGGCAAAGGTTGCCATTTCGGTGCAACAAGACCAAGACCAAGAGGACTATGAGACGGAGGTCACCGTGGAGCCCAAGACGGCGTCATCACCAGAGCTTTGCGCAGGCGAAGACTGCTTTTGTCAGGATAGTTGATACTTGCTGTCCCCCTTCAAATTAGCCCGCCATTGTTAGCTCCCTTCCCGCTCGATATTTGGGAAGAGGACCAGGGCCTCTATAAATAGGACCAGCCGCCCACAGAGCAAAGGGTCGACCGGCCGGCAAGTAAGAGTTGGGTAGTGAGAGAGAGAGAGAGAGAAAGGGAAAGGTGGCTGAACTCCTCCCAGCAGTTCATCGCCCCGTCCAAGAACAGACCCTCGCGAGGCTGTTCTTCCTTGTATTGTTCATCATCATCAGCCCCAAGAGGCAATCCACCCACCACACACTGGAGTAGGGTATTACACCACAACGGTGGCCCGAACCAGTATAAACCTTGTGTCTCTTGTGCAGTTCTTTCGGTAGTCTAGATCTTTGCGAGACGGATAGGTAGAAGGAGTAATCTCCGCGCGCACCCGAGTGTTCGAACCTTAAGGGTCTGTTGGAACCCGAAATCCGACATTTGGCGCGCCAGGTAGGGTGCGCCGGAACTCGTCTTCCACCGCCCCGTTCTCCTCCTACCGTCGCATCCACGTCCGACGCCTGTCGGGCCCGCGCCGAGCGCCGGGCCGCCATCACTTCCTGCGTTGCCCAGACGATGCCCGTCGGCGGACGTCCTCGTCGTTTCCCGTCGCCCGCCATCAACGCTGCCACCGGCCCGGCGGGGGGCGAACAGCAAGCGTCGTCTCAGCATCCATCCGTGCGGCAAGACGGCCGTACCGCCACTCCATCGCTCACACTAGCTGTTTCTTCATCCCGCGCGCTCCGCGCACCCTTGGAGGCTCGAGCTGCGCTCATCACGGCAAACGAGCTCCTGCCCTACCGTCCCGTCGACGACGTCTAAGAAGAGTGGCTCGAGCGCGTCGCCGAGCTTGTCCGCGCCGCAGGGGGCTCTTCCGCGCCGTTCGTTCCGCTGCGCCGCACCCCGCCCCGCGCGGGCAACGAAGCCCCGGGGGCGTACCAGCCGCCTCCTCTCCAAGAAGATTCCATGGCTCCAAGGCGCGTGGCCCCTGGGCGGAACCCGCTCCGTCAGGTGCCAGCGCAGCAGGAACGGAGCTGCCAAGAAGTCCCTCGCCCGCAAGGAGCTGCCCGGGCGCTCCCTGCTCCGGCTCCGGCACGCCAAGACCCCGCGCTGCTCCTAGCTGCAGCATGTGGGGACCCTCAAGACCGAGCTCTCCACCAGGCGAAGCCTTTCGTGGCCACCGCAGGCTGCCGTGCCTACACCACCGAGCTGCGTAGCGTCGCGTGGCCCGGCAAGTTCAAGCCAGACCTGCCTCCTCGTTACAACGGCACGACTGACCCTGCCGAGTTCCTCCAGCTCTATGAGCTGGGCATCGAAGCTGCCAGCGGGGACAAGAAGGTCATGGCGAACTGGTTTCCCATGGTGCTCAAGGAAGGAGCTCGCACCTAGTTCCTGAATCTGGCTCTATGCACGATCTCTTCCTGGGACCAGATGCGCACCCGCTTCATCGCCAACTTCCAAGGTACTCGCGACCAACCACCCGCCATGAGCGACATGCGCCGCATCAAGCAATAACCTGGAGAGACCCTGCAAAAGTACATCCAGCGCTTCAACAGTGCGCGCCTCAAGATCCCCAAGGTGTCTGAGGAGGCCATCATCTCGGCCTTCTCCGATGGTGTGCGCGACGTCAAGATGAAGGATGAGCTGGCGATGCATGAAGACCTGTGCACCTCCCTGGAGCTATTCAACTTGGCGACCAAGTGCGCCAGGGCTGAGGAGGGACGCCTCTCCCTCCTCGAGCTGCCTGCCGCAGACCCAGAAGAGAAGAAGCCCAAGGCCAAGGACGTGAAGCGCAAGGGGGCTGCCGTGCTCGCGACAGAACCAGACACCAAGCGGGGCAAAGATCTGCCTGAGTCCTCCCGGGGCGGCCGGTACTGTGTGTACCACGACCTCCACACCCACAACACCAACGAATGCCAAGAACTCCACGCCGTGCGAGAAGGAAGGATCGGTCGTCGTCCCGAACGCGCCGATCGGGGCTACGGCCGAGGAGGGGGAAGAAAGCAGGACGCTGGGCAGACCGCGGCCCGCACCAAGGGTGGCGCGACCAACCTCGCAAGGATCGCTGGCGAGACCTGCCTCGCGAGGGGGACTGGAGGGACCAGCCTCGTGAGGATCGCCCACAGGGCCACGCAGGCCTCCCTCCACTGCCGCGTCAGCCAAGGAGAAACGAGGACCGCCATCAAGACGAAGGGGCTGGGGGCTTCCAGGAGCCACGCGCCATCGCCTGCATCCTGGGCGGAGCTCAAGCCCCAGCCTCCCAACGCATCTTCAAGAAGTTTGCCCGCGAAGTGAACGCAACCCTCCCAGGCTTGAAGCAACGCGTCCTCTTAGGTGGTCGGCATGCGCCATCACATTCAGCTCAACGGATCAACTCAAGTGTGCGGACACAGCCGGAGTCCTCCCGATGCTTTGCTCCCCAGTCATCAGCAATGTTCTGGTCACCAGGACCCTCATCGATGGTGGGGCAGGGCTCAACGTCCTATCCGTGGAAACGTTCAACAATCTCCAAGTGCCTTACGACCAGCTTCAGCCAACCAAGCCCTTCTCCAGAGTCACCGATGGGTCCACGGTCCCGATTGGGCAGCTCCGCCTCCCTGTCACCTTCGAAGCACGCGACAACTACCGCACCGAGCTCATCGACTTCGATGTCGGCCACATCCTCCTGCCGTACAACGCCATCCTCGGGTACCCAGCGTTGGCCAAGTTCATGGCCGTGACTCACCATGGCTACAACGTCCTCAAGATGCCAGGAAGCGGCGGAGTCATCACGGTGCCCTGTGAAGAGAGGGATGCAGTGTGTTCCCTGGAGCGAGCCTTTCAGGCCGCGACACTGGAAGACCCGGATCGCAGAAGCAGGAGGCTTCTCGAGACCGCCCCCAAGAAGAAGAAGACATCGTCCGGACCAGCCCCTCGGGAGGCGGGCCCCTCAGGGCCCGCATCTGCCCAGGGGGAACCTCCTTCCATCTCATAGGAATGCGCGCCCGGCGCCCTCCTCAGGCAGGGCTCAGGGGCTCTCCACTTGAGGGCCACCGACCTGGCCAGGGTCACGAGGGAGGCGCTTGGGCACCACATGGAGGCGTGTTTCGAAGCACGTTTCCCTCACGAAGGAGCAAGGCAAGGAAGGTCAGACCCGCAGGAGTTTGTCGACAAGGCCATTCAAGAACTACAGGAATCAAGAATCATGTAAGGTTGCCGCCGTCTACCGGCTGTGGCTCCCCATCCGGGCGAGGATGGTGGGCTGCGCGTCTGCATCGATGTACCAGGGCTTAACCAAGCCGCCACGATGGGGCGCCTCTGGCCCTCGCGAGTGGGGCGCTGCGGGGGCCCGCCCCACAGCTACGTTCGCATGCCTTACGGCTTGCCGAGCACGGCTGCAACGCGCCAGCGCCTCATGAGGGGCATCATGTAGGCTCAAGAAGACAAGCGTTCCGCAGCCTGGGCGGAGGTGGAGATGATTCAGGAAGAGCTACCAGTGCCTCCGGAGCCTCCCGAGGCCCCTGGGCTCGTGAGGATCGGCTTCCGCGGCCTGCCGAGTCTGCTGCACCAACACCCCTTCGCCTTCGACACCCGCAGGTGAGATCTTACAAGTTTCATTTCCAGCTGGGAGCGCCCTCCCAGGGCTGCATTGTTCCCAGGCCGTGTGGGTCCGTCCCTGCGGTATGTACCCCTTTTATTTCATGTTGTTAGCTTGCTTTGTTGGGGGCGCCCCTCGGGCTGCATCATCCCCAAGTCGCTCGGGCCCGACCCAGCGATGTCTACCTTCCCAGCATCTGTTTGAATGAACCCCCTCCTTCGCGGCTAACGTGTTTGATCTAGTTGCCTGTTCAACTACGGCCAACCGACGGAATTGCTCCCACAACGGCACGACGCTTGCGCATGGGTCCATCCCTGCAACGCCAACAAACCTGAATGGCTGAGCTCTGGCCGCGGCAGCCCCGCATGGCGCCACATCATCAAGCCTCCAGTGCCTCACCTCCTCCCGGAAGCAACTAACGGCAGACTGATAGTTTTCATGGCAACCTTTTCTTCCTTCTATGATGAGTTTACAGGATCCCCTAAGGGAGTTGCACCAGGCAAGGCCCTCGCGGCGTTCCTTTCACTCTCGTCCGCGCGAACCGCTTGCACGTTAAAGGGGGGGTGCCTGAGCATCGCGACTTAGGGCTCCTACTGGCTCTCCAGCCCTCACCCTCTGGCATGGACCACGGCATCGCGACCTGGAATACCAGCGACGGCTGAGACTAGCTCGAGGGCCGGGACCCGAGGACGTAGAGCAGAAAGGGGAGCAAAGGCGGGGGAGAAGGGGCACGCGAGGACCTCGCCGAGCGATTCCGCTCCTGCCGACGCGCAGACCCGACGACACACTAGGAAGGATCCCCGACTCTCGAGATAAGTCACCGCCCGAAAGCACCGGCTGTCGTAGCACTACCCCCGCACCTCATGCAATTCTGTGTCAGCGACGCTGCTCTCCTTTCTCACCGAGCGACGGCTGCTTGGGTGCCAAAGGGGACCTCCTGAGCATCGCGACTCAGGGGCTCTTACCGGACCCCGGGTCGCTCACCTCCTGCCCATGAGCACGGCATCGCGACCTGGCATACCAGCGACGGCTGACGCCGCCTTGGGACTGGGACCTATCGGCGCAGAGCTCCAAGCCCTCACGAGGTTTGAAAGGGAGAACTAAGCTAAGACGGAATCAGCAACTCGCACAGCTCTACAGCAAGGGTCATGTATTAACAAACAGGATTACAGGCAACTTACAAGCCCCCATGGGGCGCATTTTGATTCCTCGCAGGGAACGGATCCTAAGGGATGCTAACTAAACGCGCTCCTGCAAAAGATGCCATCATCAACGGTGGGCCGTCGAGCGCCGGCGCCAACCCCATCCAGATCAGAGTCGGCGACGTCCAGACGAGCCCGCCCTGCTCCAGGAGCGGCGCCGGCTCGCGGGCTTGTAGCTATCGTCGCTCGTCTCCGGAGTTGCGAAGATCTCGCTGGAGTCGCTGGATCCCCCGGCGCCTCCATCACCTGCAGAGCGGCCAAGGGAGCGGTCGACGGTCCTAGCCATCACCATGGTGAGGTCCTGGCCTCCTCTCCCGGGGCAACACTCCAGCCGGCGCCCATCCGCGTCGAAGACCTTGAAGAACATCACCCAAGTGCCATCGTACTCCAAGTGGACCGCGAAGACGCCCCTCACCCTACAAACCAGGGCGATCTCTCTCCAGCCACGAGTCATGAAGACCTCGCCCGGGGCAGCAACCGCGACCTCTGCCTTGGTCGCGAGGGCGCTGCAGCCGGCGTGCTGTAGCCAGAGCTCCAGGGGCTCCCCCGGCGGGATGATGGAGGCGACAAAGGGAGGCAGACGGATCCAAGACTGGAGAGGAATGGTGACGTGGAGCACGAACTCTTGGGAGGAGCTCTCGGCGTGGATCCCAGGAGGAACAACCCACACCTTCGTGAACCGTCGGCACCGACGACGGCGCTGACCGTGGGGATTGACATCGACCCCTTCGAGACCCTCGACGTGGGCATGCAAGGGAAGCGGGAACCCTGGCGGAGCCCGCTCGCACCAAGGCCTCGACGCCACCTGACGGTCCTCCTCGTCCCGGCCGCAAAGGGCGAGCCGTTTCTTCGGCGGGAGCGGGTCTGGTCCCTCTCGAGGAGCCTTTCCCTTCTCCGCTGCAGAGAACCGGCGGATCAGAGCCATTGCGGCAAGACAGAGCAATGCTCGGGAAGAAGGAGAAGCAAGGAGGGATGGACTGGAAGGGCACGCGCAGTTCCGTACTTATAGCCAGCGAAGGCCAACCGCCGGCATCCACGATCACAGGTAATCATGACACGATTTGCATGCAGGGACTTGTCCAACTCACGCGATCACCAAGGCGATGTGGGGAAGAGGAGACGCCCATGTCCCATCAACCGCCACGTGGCGCCCAGGGGCCGCAGGCTGTTAGGGCCCGCGGCGCTTCGCCCTTGCCCTTTCGCCTCTCAGCACGGCCAAGTCCGGGCGCGCCTTGGGCCCGGGGGCTACTGTCGGCGTTCTGGGAACGGGGGTCCCCAGACTTGCCTACCTGCGGCCCGCGGCGTGGCTCGAAAGGGGGGCCAGCACGGCCCATCTTCATCAACACAAGACTCAAGACCCTCGCGAGGGGCCAAGCCTCGCGAGGCAGACGACGCGGACCTTCCTCAGGCACGGACTCATCAGGCTGGCTCGTGAGGAGGCGGAGAAATCAAGGCGGGGTACCTTGCGAGGTGCCTGTGACGCGAGCGATGACGACTCGGGGCGCCAGGCGGGTGCCAGCCCGCGCAGCGTCCTCCTTTCCTCTTTGGTGCAAAGGGGGCAAGCGCAGCCGCGGAGTACCGAGGCATCAGGCAAAGGTTGCCATTTCGGTGCAACAAGACCAAGACCAAGAGGACTATGAGATGGAGGTCACCGTGGAGCCCAAGACGGCGTCATCACCAGAGCTTTGCGCAGGCGAAGACTGCTTTGTCAGGATAGTTGATACTTGCTGTCCCCCTTCAAATTAGCCCGCCATTGTTGGCTCCCTTCCCGCTCGATATTTGGGAAGAGGACCAGGGCCTCTATAAATAGGACCAGCCGCCCACAGAGCAAAGGGTCGACCGGCCGGCAAGTAAGAGTTGGGTAGTGAGAGAGAGAGAGAAAGGGAAAGGTGGCTGAACTCCTCCCAGCAGTTCATCGCCCCGTCCAAGAACAGACCCTCGCGAGGCTGTTCTTCCTTGTATTGTTCATCATCATCAGCCCCAAGAGGCAATCCACCCACCACACACTGGAGTAGGGTATTACACCACAACGGTGGCCCGAACCAGTATAAACCTTGTGTCTCTTGTGCAGTTCTTTCGGTAGTCTAGATCTTTGCGAAACGGAGAGGTAGAAGGCGTAATCTCCGCGCGCACCCCAGTGTTCGAACCTTAAGGGTCTGCCGGAACCCGAAATCCGACAAGATTAAGTTTGCAGAAAGCTTCACAAAGCTCGGGTTGATAAGGCTTAAGAATCAGGCTATTGCAATAAGCTTTCCTGCTCAATGCGTCAGCAATCTCATTGGCCTTTCCTGGAGTATACTCGATACTCGGATTATACTCTTGAATCATTTTGATCCATCGAGTTTGCCCGAGGTTGAAATTAGGCTGAGTGAAGATGTACTTGAGACTCTTGTGGTCAGTGAAAATGTCCACTTTTCTTCCCAATAAGAGATGTCTCCAAGTCAAAAGAGCATGCACGACTGCCGCCAACTCGAGTTCATGACTGGGGTAGTTCTTCTCATTGGGCTTCAACTGGCGAGAGGTATAAGCAACAACTTTCTTCTCTTGCATCAACACTGCGCCAAGACCTTGGAGAGAGGCATCACAAAAGACCTCGTACGACTTGGATTCATCAGGCGGAGTGAGAACTGGAGCAGTGATCAATTTCTCTTTCGAAGTGTTCAAAGCAATGTCACACTCCGGAGACCAAACATACTTGACGTGCTTCTGGAGAAGATTTGAGAGAGGCATCGCGATCTTAGAAAAGTTTTCAACGAATCTTCGGCAATAGCTTGCGAGACCAAGGAAGCTACGGAGTTGCTTCACGTTCTGAGGAGGTTCCCAATTCACAATTGCAGACACCTTCTCAGGATTCACCGCAATGCCCTTGGCAGATATGATATGACCAAGATAAAGAACCTCATCGAGCCAAAATTCGCACTTGGAGAACTTGGCGTAGAATTTGTGTTCCCTCAACTTATCGAGTACCAAACGCAAGTGCTTGGATGATCTTCCTTGTTCTTTGAGAAAACCAGAATGTCGTCGAGATAGACCAAAACGAAGTCATTGGTGTAGGCGTTGAAGATGAAGTTCATCATGCGAGAGAACGTCGGAGGAGCGTTGATGAGGCCAAAAGACATGACAGTGTATTCATATGAACCATAGCTTGTCCTGAAGGCTGTCTTGGGAATATCTTGGTCACGGATTCGAATCTGATGATAACCCATACAGAGATCAAGCTTGGAGAATACTTGGGCACCTTTGAGTTGTTCGAACAGCTCGTTGATGTTGGGAAGTGGGTATTTGTTCTTGATGGTCTTCTTGTTCAATGGACGGTACTCAACACAAAGTCGGTCCGTTGCATCCTTCTTCTTCACAAAAAGAACACCACAACCCCACGGAGAAGAACTAGGCCAGATGAGACCCATTCTTTCTTGAATATCGAGTTGCTTCTTCAGCTCCTTCAACTCTTCAGGTCTGAGCTTGTAAGGATGGTTGCACAAAGGTTCCGTGCCGGGCTCAAGATCAATGACGAATTCAACTGGCTGGTGCGGAGGCATTCCTGGAAGCTCTTCTGGAAAGACGTCTTGATATTCGCAAACGACTGGAATTTGCGAGATAGCATCCAGTTCACCCTTCTCATTGAGAGAAAACAGACGGATTGTATCATCACGAGCGGCAAAGACAATTACATCCTCAGACGAATGAGTCAATTGAATCTACCTGGCAGCACAATCAAGATGCGCCTTGTGCTTAGAAAGCCAATCCATTCCGAGAATAAGATCAATATCCGAGTCACCCAGAACAATAGGAGAAGCTAGAAATTTGTAGTCGCCCAACGTGATAGTAATATCCGGGACGCAGAAATTAGCTGTCATTTGCTTGCCCGGTGACACGATTTGCAAGGAATTTTGCAGATACTGATAATCGCACTCATACTTCGACGCAAAAGGTTTGGAAATGAAACAATGCGATGCACCAGTGTCAAAAAGAACTTTTGCACGGACATTGTTAACAGGAAGGTTACCCATTATGACATCTGACGAATCCTCTGCCTGAGCTGCGTTCATCAAGTTGACCTTGGCGTGCTTGGGGTTATGCTTGACCACAGCTGTACTTACCTATCTGACAGGAGGAGGAGGAGGAAGACGCCTCTGGTTGAGACACTTGTTGGCATAGTGACCCTTCTATTGGCACTTGTTGCATGTGACCTCTGGAAGCGGACGGTGATACGGAGCACTCAATCTCGGAGCTTGAGACGAAGTCTTGTTCTGAAAGCCAGGGTTGGGTGGGTGGGAAGATCCACTGCCACCTTTGCTCTTCTGCTGATACGGCTGACGGAACTGATAAGGAGGAAGCCAATACTTCTGCTGCTTGGCCACTTGAGTAGAGGAAGAAGGAGTAGTGTCTCTGACTCGCTTCTTGGAAGCATCACACCTCAGTTGAGCGGCCTCTTGCTTCAATGCCATGTTGTAGAACTCATCGTACCTCAAGGGCTCAAAGAGAACAAGAGCTAGCTGAATTTGTTCTCTGAGACCACCCCTGAAATGGTATATCATGCTCTTCTCATCAGGGACGTCCTACTTGGCAAAGCGGGCGAGCTTCTGGAACAACTTGTTGTAGTCATATACAGACAAAGAGCCTTGCTTCAGGTTGCGGAATTCCTCACGCTTGCTTTCAACCACGCTCTGAGGGATATGGTGAGCTCTGAAATCTTGACGGAATTCATCCCAAGTGATCACACGTCCACCTCTGGAGTCCTTGTACTGCTGGAACCATTCTGCAGCTTGATCTTTGAGTTGGAAGGAAGCGAACTTGACAAAGTCCTCAGGCCTGACGTTACTGCACTCGAAATGCTTGCACAGATCCACGAGCCAATCGTCAGCATCGGTTGCCTCAACACAATTGCTGAAAGTCTTTGGCCCGTTAGCAAGGAACTGGTTGAGTGTAGCAAAGTGATTCTGATTGTTGCCTTGGTTCCCTTGGTTGCCTTGATTGCGCTCTTGGAGAATTTGCATGATCAACTGTGTGTTTGCATTGGTTGCGGCCATCACAGCTTGCCATGCCTCCGGAGGAGGAGGAGCTGGTGGCGGATCTTGATTCTGATTCTGATTGGTGCTCTTAGCGGGAGCCATCCTAAAGAGGTTGACCATCGTTAGCACATAGACAGATAAAATGAAGCTGAATCCAACGGAATGAAAATTGCAACATATAGTCTTCACATCCGAACAAAATGAACGAATGCATTCCTCTTGAAATGGTCACATATCCATAAATTGAGAAGCCATGCAGAATTCAGGTAGAGAAATAAATCAACAAGGTACGGATCAAGAACGAATACTCGGTAAGAAATCCCAATCTCAAACCAAATATCCGTGGAAGAAGAACTAGAGCTACTAGAATCCCCACCTATGAAACTCCCGAACCTTTCCGGTTATGCAATCAGGTGTTGGGGATAAAGGGGAAGCATAATATCTCACCCAAATCTAGCAAATCCTACATCCAGCTGTATCCATCCTTCAACACATAACCGAGAAAAAATTCGGAAACCATCTACCTCAACCTTCGAAAAGCATCCGTTATACAAGTTATGGCGATACTCCCGAACTCCCGCCCCATTACTGGGTGGCGTCGAGGTTATCTCACCAACGAACTGCATAAAAGAGATTTTCGATGTCGGCCTACTAAACTCAGGTATTCCAGAATTGCAACGATAAAATTATGACGACAACACCTCAGAGCTCAACTCCCCAGGACACTTCCACAAAACCCCTGACAGGAGGCACCAAGACAATGTTCTCGTCATAAAACCATCGGAACGATTCCAAGATACCCGCGTGATCCTAAAATTTTTTTAGTGAAATTTGAGAAGAGAAGAGTCAAAACTCTACGTCAGGATGCCTTACCAGAGCGATGAGGAGACTGGGAAGTAAAAAGAATTCCTAAACTCTCTGATATATAATTCCTAAATGACTCAAAACATTTTTCTAGACACAACTCGGCCGCTAAAAACGATCAAGCAATGGGGCTCCTAAGGTCGGGGAAGGCTCTGATTACCAACTTGTAACACCCTCGATGCGAATATAGCTCCCATGTGTCGAGGCACGACTTAGAGACATAATCGCATTGAAGGCATATGTCGCAAGTTAGGCAATCTTCACAACATCCCATGTAATATATAGATAATAAAAGGGGAGATAACATAGTTGGCATACACTCGCCACGTCAATCAAGTACATAAATAACATTACATCATTCAAACACTTATGGCCCGACTACGGCGCCAAAATAAATGATAACCCAACATGCGACACGGTCCCGATCACCCCCAACTGGGCACCACTACTGATCATCAGGGAAAGAAACATAGTATCATTGAGAGTCCTCGTCGAACTCCCACTTGAGCTCAAGCGCATCACTTGGAGCGGAATCATCAGGCCCTGCATCTGGTCTAACAGTAATCTGTGAGCCACAGGGACTCAGCAATCTCGCACCCTCGTGATCAAGACTATTTAAGCTTATAGGTAAGGCAAGGTAAATAAGTGGAGCTGCAGCAAGCGACTAGAAAATATGGTGGCTATCCTGTTCGCAAAGGAGAGCGAGAAGAGGAGGCAAAGCGCGAGCGAGAAACTAGAGGACAACCTGCGCAAGCATTACTCCAACACCGTGTTCACTTCCCGGACTCCGCCGAGAAGAGACCATCACGGTAACTCACACGGTTGATTCATTTTAACTAAGTTATGGTTCAAGTTATCTACAACCGGACATTAACAAATTCCCATCTGCCCATAACCGCGGGCACGGCTTTCAAAAGTTCAAATCCCTGCAGGGGAATCCCAACTTAGCCCATGACAAGCTCTCACGGTCAACAAAGGAATAGACCTCCTCCCGAGACGTTCTGATCAGACTCGGTACCTCGGTTCTTCAAGACACTTCGATAGGTTAAAACAAGACCAGCAACACCGCCCGAATGTGCGGACAAATCCCGATAGGAGCTGCACATATCTCGTTCTCAGGGCACACTCAGATGAGCTCTCCATACAACTAAAACCAAACCTCGAGTTTCCCCGAGGGGGCGCTGCACAGGACTCTAGTTTGGACCAACACTCAGAGGAGCACTAGCCCGGGGGGGCTAAAATAAGATGACCCTCGGGCTCCGGAAACCCAAGGGAAAAAGAGGCTAGGTGGAAAATGGTAAAACCAAGGTTGGGCATTGCTGGAAAAAGCTTTAATCAAGGCGAACTATCAAGGGGTTCCCATTATAACCCAACCTCGTAAGGAACGCAAAAACCCGGGAACATAACACCGATATGACGGAAACTAGGGCGGCAAGAGTGGAACAAAACACTAGGCGAGAGGCCGAGACTTCCACCCTTTACCAAGTATATAGATGCATTAAGATAACAAGATAATCTAATGATATCCCAACAAGTAAATAATGTTCCAACAAGGAACGGTCTCCAATCTTCACCTGCAACTAGCAACGCTATAAGAGGGGCTGAGCAAAGCGGTAACATAGCCAATCAACGGTTTGCTAGGACATGGTGGGTTAGAGGTTTCACATGGCAATTTGGGATGCTTGAAAGAAAGTGGTAGGCATCGTAGCATTGGCATAGCAAAAGAGCGAGCATCTAGCAAAGCAAAGATAGTAGTGATTTCGAGGGTATGATCATCTTGCCTGCAAAGTTGTCAGATTTGACTGGATCCTCGAAAGCAAACTCAACGGGCTCCTCGTTAGCGAACTCATCTCCCGGATCTGCCCAAACAAGACAAATAAGCAAACGGAACACAATCAACCACGTGCAAAGCTCAAACAATATGATTCAAAGATGGTATGCTATGCGGGATGCGATGTGGGATGCATATGCATGATTTGACAAGGGATGCATGAACCTGGCCTCAACTTGGGAATCCAAGTGTGCCACTGGAAAGATGAGATGAAATCGCTTGAAAAGGATATAAAGAACGCCAGAATCGGAGTTACGGTTTGGAAATGGCAAGCGATTCAAATATGATCACGCTCTGCGATTTACAGCAAGTAGCCATCTAAATGCAATGAGATGAACATGCTACAACATTCAAACATGGCATAAAAATACATGGCAGGGATGAATTCAAGATGCTTAACAAAAATCTAGCACTGAGCTACGGCCAATTCATCCATAAACAGGTTCAAACAAGCATGGCAAAAATGCATATGGTAAACATATTTCAGACTTAGTGAGATTAACACTTGTCTGGAATCTCAGATCACGTAGCACTCTTCGGAGCACTAAAACTATATGATACAAGACCTGAACATGTCAAAGTAAAGCATGGCATGGAGCTACTCAAAGAGCTTAACAAAAGTCCCTTAGTGACCTTGAGCCAAAAGGGATCAGAAAATACAATTGCAAGCATGTGAACATGGCAAAAACATAATCAGTTCTCAGACTTAGTGAAAACTGGAGCATGCTGAAACTGATATCAAGTAGGCATGTTTACGAGCTCGATGCACTCACTACGAAGCAAGTCATGACAACCTAAGCATACACCCATCAAGAATACACAAAATGCAAGCTAGACATGGCAAGAACAATAACATAGCATGCACGGATCAACTACAACATCCTCGACAAAATCGCTAACAAGTAGACAATCTGCCTAGATTTACGAAGTAGCAAAAGTAGAGCTCGATTGACTCAAGCTAGGGTGCTCCATAATTGCAAACAAAGATATGGATGGATAGGGCACTACAATATTAACAAAACATACTTACTGATCATCCTCAAAAGAGGCACGGATCACTAGGAAACAACATGAACATATGGCCATATGAGATAAACAGCTCAAGGACTTAGTGGAAATGCTAAGTCCCTGAAATCAGCATTACCAAGTGCCTCACTTTGCAAGCTCGTGCTAGTCACCACACACATCACAAAAATACATGGGTTGCACCTCTGGAAAGATGGAAAAACCCTTAACAAAACATATGTAGAGCACCAGTGCATATCATGCACACAATAATCATGGCAAAAATGACAAATATCTAAATGGAGTAGCAGATCTGACAATTATCTCAAGTAGCACTCTTCTAACAGCATTTCGGGCATCAAGATGAACCCAAATGAAAATGATGCAATGGAATGAAATGATGTGCTCTCTGAGGCGAACAATTTGATATGCTATATTCCCAAAACGGAGGTATGGATGCAAAGTTATAGCACGATGAACAAGGCAACATGAGCTAGGGTTTCGGGCAAAAAAATCAACCGGATCTGGATCTGGCACTGTAGCGGGTACTGTAGCGGTACTGTAGCAGACGGGATCGAGGTTGCCGGAAATGGAGGCGAGGTCGCCAGACTTGGCGCGGGGGCGGGAGGAGAGGTCGGATCCGACCGGATCCCGCCGGATTCGGGCACGGCGGGGCCGGAGGAGCAGCGGGCCGGCGAGGGGCGGCCACGAGGCGGAGCGGCGGCGGGCTCCGCCGCGCTGGGCGGTGGTCGGCGATGGCGGCGGTCGGCCGTCGGAGAAGCGGTGAGGGCGGCGCGGAGGAAGGTGGGCGTCGGCGAAGAGGCAGGCAGGCGGCGGGGAACGGGCCGCGCGGGGGCCCCGAGCGGGCCGGACGGGCCGCGCGCGCGGGTGGCGGCGCGACGATGTGGGCGCGGCGGCTCGGCCACTCAGGAGCCGACACGTGGCGGCGGCGCGGGGAGGACGGACATGTCCGGTCTGCGAGTTTTGTCCGGCGGGGGCGGGTGGAGATAGATCTAGGGTTTTGGAGAGGGGATCCGCGAATTTAGAGGAGGGGGGGTCTTTATATAGGCATAGAGGGAGCTAGGAGAGTCCAAATGAGGTACGGTTTGTGGCCACGCGATCGTGATCGAATGCTCTAGATGATGGAGAGGGTTTTGGTGGGTTTTGGGCCAAATTGGAGGGGTGTTGGGCTGCAACACACACGAGGCCTTTACGGTCCCTCGGTTAACCGTTGGAGCATCAAACGAAGTTCAAATGGTACAAAACTTAACAGGCGGTCTACCGGTAGTAAAC
The DNA here is from genome assembly GCF_056163025.1 of Triticum urartu. NCBI lineage: Eukaryota > Viridiplantae > Streptophyta > Magnoliopsida > Poales > Poaceae > Triticum > Triticum urartu. The sequence continues at coordinate 250,900,837 of NC_141878.1, read as the reverse complement.
CAAGGCCGCTTGGCAAGTCTCGGTCCAATACGGAAATGTTTAATCCCCACACATGAAAGAAAGGTAGAAATGACCACCGGAGGAGAACGAAGCGCCGGAATGCAAAACGGACAACGGGGAGATGCATGACAACGTTAACAACACACGAAGACAAAGACCCGAACCCGAGAAAATAAAATAACTTAACGCCGGAAACGACAAGAGTTGGAATACATATTGGGAAAATTATATCCGGGGTGTTACAAAGGTATACCCAAGAGTTTCTTTAGGGTATCCTATGAAGACACATTTTTCCGATTTGGGTTCGAGCTTTTCAGGTTGAAGTTTCTTCACATAAGAATCACATGCCCAAACTTTTAGAAACGACAGCTTAGGTTTCTTCCCAAACCATAATTCATACGGTGTCATCTCAACGGATTTCGACGGAGCCCTATTTAAAGTGAATGCAGCAGTCTCTAAAGCATAGCCCCAAAATGACAGCGGTAGATCGGTAAGAGACATCATAGATCGCACCATATCCGATAGAGTGCGATTACGACGTTCGGACACACCATTACGCTGAGGTGTTCCAGGCGGCGTGAGTTGTGAAACTATTCCACATTTCCTTGAGTGCGTGCCAAATTCGTGACTGAAATATTGTCCCCCACGATCTGATCGTAAGAACTTGATTTTCCTGTCAAGTTGATTCTCAACCTCACTCTGAAATTCCTTGAACTTTTCAAAGGTCTCAGACTTGTGTTTCATTAAGTAGACATACCCATATCTACTCAAGTCATAAGTGAGGGTGAGAACATAACGATAGCCACCGCGAGCCTCAACACTCATTGGACCGCACACATCAGTATGTATGATTTCCAATAAGTTGGTTGCTCGCTCCATTGTTCCGGAGAATGGAGTCTTGGTCATTTTGCCCATGAGGCATGGTTCTCACGTGTCAAATGATTCATAATCAAGAGACTCCAAAAGCCATTTGCATGAAGTTTCTTCATGTGTTTGACACCAATGTGACCAAGGCGGCAGTGCCACAAGTATGTGGGACAATCATCATCAACCTTACATCTTTTGGTATTCACACTGTGAATATGTGTAACATCACGCTCGAGTTTAAATAAGAATAAACCATTGACCAGCGGGGCATGACCATAAAACATATCTCTCATATAAATAGAACAACCATTATTCTCGGATTTAAATGAGTAGCCATCTCGTATTAAACGAGATCCTGATACAATGTTCATGCTCAAAGCTGGCACTAAATAACAATTATTGAGGTTTAAAACTTATCCCGTAGGTAAATGTAGAGGTAGCGTGCCGACGGCGATCACATCGACCTTGGAACCATTCCCGACGCGCATCGTCACCTCGTCCTTCGCCAGTCTTCGCTTATTCCGCATCTCCTATTTTGAGTTGCAAATATGAGCAACCGCACCAGTATCAAATACCCAGGAGCTACTACGAGTACCGGTAAGGTACACATCAATAACATGTATATCACATATACCTTTGGTGTTGCCGGCCTTCTTATCCGCTTAGTACTTGGGGTAGTTCCGCTTCCAGTGACCACTTCCCTTGCAATAAAAACACTCAGTCTCGGGCTTGGGTCCATTCTTTGGCTTCTTCCCGACAGCTTGCTTACCAGGTGCGGCAACTCCCTTGCCATCCTTCTTGAAGTTCTTTTTACCCTTGCCTTTCTTGAACTTAGTGGTTTTATTCACCATCAACACTTGATGTTCCTTTTTGATTTCCACCTCCGCTGATTTCAGCATTGAATATACCTCAGGAATGGTCTTTTCCATCCCCTGCATATTGAAGTTCATCACAAAGCTCTTGTAGCTAGGTGGGAGCGACTGAAGGATTCTGTCAACGACTGCATCATCCGGGAGATTAACTCCCAGCTGAGACAAGCGGTTGTGCAACCCAGACATTTTGAGTATGTGCTCGCTGACGGAACTATTCTCCTCCATCTTACAACTGTAGAACTTGTCGGAGACTTCATATCTTTCGACCCGGGCATGAGCTTGGAAAACCATTTTCAGCTCTTGGAACATCTCATATGCTCCATGTTGCTCAAAACGCTTCTGGAGCCCCGGTTCTAAGCTGTAAAGCATGCCGCACTGAACCAGGGAGTAATCATCAACACGGGACTGCCAAGCGTTCATAACGTCTTGGTTTGCTGGGGGTGGTGCTTCACCTAGCGGTGCTTCAAGGACATATGCTTTCTTGGCAGCTATGAGGATGATCCTCAAGTTGTGGACCCAGTCCGTATAGTTGCTACCAATGTCTTTCATCTTGGTTTTCTCTAGGAATGCGTTGAAGTTGAGGACAACATTAGTGTGGGCCATTTGATCTACAAGACATAATGTAAAGATTTTAGACTAAGTTCATGATAATTAAGTTCATCTAATCAAATTATTTGATGAACTCCCACTCAGATAGACATCCCTCTAGTCATCTAAGTGATACATGATCCGATTCAACTAGGCCGTGTTCGATCATCACGTGAGACGGACTAGTCATCATCGGTGAACATCTTCATGTTGATCGTATCTTCTATACGACTCATGTTCGACCTTTTGGTCTTCCGTGTTCCGAGGCCATGCTTGTACATGCTAGGCTCGTCAAGTCAACCTAAGTGTTTTGCGTGTGTAAATCTGGCTTACATCCGTTGTATGCGAACGTTAGAACCTATCACACCCGATCATCACGTGGTGCTTCGGAACAACGGACCTGAGCAATGGTGCACAGTTAGGGGAACACTTTCTTGAAATTATTGCGAGGGATCATCTTATTTATGCTACCATCGTTCTAAGCAAATAAGATGTAAAACATGATAAACATCACATGCAATCAAATAGTGACATGATATGGCCAATACCATTTTGCTCCTTTTGATCTCCATCTTCGGGGCGCCATGATATCGTCGTCACCGCATGACACCATGATCTCCATCATCGTGTCTTCATGAAGTTGTCTCGTCAACTATTACTTCAACTACTATGGCTAAAGGTTAGCGATAAAGTAAAGTAATTACATGATGTATAAGTTGACACGCATGTCATAAATAAATTAAGACAACTCCTATGGCTCCTACCGGTTGTCATACTCATCGACATGCAAGTCATGATTCCTATTACAAGAACATGATCAATCTCATACATCACATATATCATTCATCACATCCTTTTGGCCATATCACATCACACGACATATGCTACAAAAACAAGTTAGATGTCCTCTAATTGTTGTTGCAAGTTTTTACGTGGCTGCTATAGGTTTCTAGCAAGAACGTTTCTTACCTATGCCAAAAACCACAACGTGATATGCCAATTTCTATTTACCCTTCATAAGGACCCTTTTCATCGAATCCGATCCGACTAAAGTGGGAGAGACAGACACCCGCTAGCCACCTTATGCAACTAGTGCATGTCAGTCGGTGGAACCAGTCTCATGTAAGCGTACGTGTAAGGTCGATCTGGGCCGCTTCATCCCACGATGCCGCCGAATCGAGATAAGACTAGTAACGGCAAGTAAATTGACAAAATCGACGCCCACAACAACTTGTGTTCTACTCGTGCATAGAAACTACGCATAAACCTGGCTCATGATGCCACTGTTGGGGATCGTAGCAGAAATTTAAAATTTTCTACGCATCACCAAGATCAATCCATGGAGTCATCTAGAAACGAGAGGGAGAGGATTGCATCTACATACCTTGTAGATCACGAGCGGAAGAGTTCAAGAGAACAGGGTTGATGGAGTCGTACTCGTCGTGATCCAAATCACCGATGATCCTAGCGCCGAACAGACGGCACCTCCGCGTTCAACACACATAAGGAGCGAGGACGTCTCCCGCACCTTGATCCAGCAAGGAGGAGGGAGAGGTTGAGGAAGAGGGCTCCAACAGCAGCACGACGTCATGGTGGTGGTGGAGCAGCAGTACTCCGGCAGGGCTTCGCCAAGCTCTTGCGGAGGAGGAGAGGTGTTGGGGAGGGGAGGGGCTGCGCCTTGGATGTGGTGTGCAGCCCTCCCCTTGCCCCTCTATTTATTGGGGAAGGAGGAAGGGGGCCGGCCTCCTCTAGATGGGATTTAGAGGGGGGCGGCGGCCAAGGGGAGGGGGCTTGCCCCCCAAGCAAGGGGGGCGCCCCCCTTAGGGTCCCCCCCAACCCTAGGCGCATGGGCCCAAGGGGGATGCGCCTAGCCCATGTAGGGCTGGTTCCCTTTCCTCTACGGCCCATTAGGCCCTCCGAGAGAGGTGGCCCCTCCCGGTGGACCCCCGGAACCCCTCCGGTGGCCCCGGTACAATACCGATATGCCCCCGAACCTTTCCGGTGACCGTATGAAAACTTCCTACATATAAATCTTCACCTCCGGACCATTCTGGAACTCCTCATGACATCCGGGATCTCATCCGGGACTCCGAACAACATTTGGTAATCACATACAAGTCTTCCGAATAACCCTAGCGTCATCGAACCTTAAGTGTGTGGACCCTACGGGTTCGGGAACCATGCAGACATGACCGAGACAACTCTCCGGCCAATAACCAACAGCGGGATCTGGATACCCATGTCGGCTCCCACATGTTCCATGATGATCTCATCGGATGAACCACGATGTCGAGGATTCAAGCAATCCCGTATACAATTCCCTTTGTCAATCTGTACGTTACTTGCCCGAGATTCGATCGTCGGTATCCCAATACCTCGTTCAATCTCGTTACCGGCAAGTCACTTTACTCATTCCATAATGCATGATCCTGTGACCAACTACTTAGTCACACTGAGCTCATTACGATGATGCATTACCGAGTGGGCCCAGAGATACCTCTCCGTCATACGGAGTGACAAATCCCAGTCTCGATTCATGCCAACCAACAGACACTTTCGGAGATACCTGCAGTGCACCTTTATAGCCACCCAGTTACGTTGTGACGTTTGGTACACCCAAATCACTCCAACAGTATCCGGGAGTTGCACAATCTCATGGTCTAAGGAAATGATACTTGACATTCAGAAAAGCTCTAGCAGACGAACTACACGATCTTGTGCTATGCCTAGGATTGGGTCTTGTCCATCACATCATTCTCCTAATGATGTGATCCCGTTATCAATGACATCCAATGTCCATGGTCAGGAAACCGTAACCATCTATTGATCAACGAGCTAGTCAACTAGAAGCTCACTAGGGACATGTTGTGGTCTATGTATTCACACATGTATTATGATTTCCGGATAACACAATTATAGCATGAACAATAGACAATTATCATGAACAAGGAAATATAATAATAACCATTTTATTATTGCCTCTAGGGCATATTTCCAAAAAGGGATCCCACGATGGCCAATTTGAAGGGGACAACTAGTACAAGCTATCCTGACAAAAGGTGTTCTACGCCTGCCAAAGGCTCTGGTGGTTACGCCGTCGTGGGCTCCATGATGACCTCCGTCCTACCGTCCTGCTGGTCTTGGTATTGTTTCACCGATGTGGAAACCTTTGCCTGATGCCTCGGGACTCCTCGCCTGCGCCTGCTCCTTTAGCACGAAAGAGGCAACTGGGGCTCTGCGCCCGCTCGCACCCGCCTGGCCTTGGTCGTCATGGCTCATGTCACGGAAACCTCACGAGGTGCCCCTCACCTTGATCTCTCCACTCCTCGCGAGCCAGCCTAGCGAGGCTGCCCCTGAGGAGGCCTTGGGTCGCCCGCCTCGCGAGGCTTGCCCCTCGCGAGGGTTTTGAGTGTCTGTTGTTGAAGATGGGCCGTACCAGTACTACTAGAAAAACGACTATAGCTAATATGGACATTAATGGCGCACCATGTATGTGCTGCACCACTGCTATATAGCAGTGGCGCACCAGATACAGGTGTGCCATTAGTGGCCATATTACTAATGGCGCACCTGGTGTGTGGTGCACCATTACTAGTTTTGTCCTGCCCCCACACCCTTCCCAGACTTAGCAGTGGCGCACCAGGGGAAAGTGCGCCATTACTAGTTTTAACTAGTAATGGCGCACCGCACCCATGGTGCGCCACTACTAACATTTTTTTTTCATTTTTTCCATAACTAGTAATGGTGCACCACACACCAGGTGCACCATTAGTAACCCTAGTTACCAATGGCGCATTCCTTGGAGGTGCGCCATTGGTAACCTGAGAGCAGCTAGATATTTTTGACAGCCACCTACCACACTAACTTTCCCCACTTCATTCTCTCCACCTCTACCAAGCTTGGTCTTGGCTGCCTCCTCCTCCTCACCTCATTTGCACCATAGATTCACCAAAATTAAGTGATTAAATTTCCTTTTTTGATAGGTAAGTAAGGGGAAAGCTTTCTTTATGTTCTAGATCTACTTTTTTCTCCCTCCAACGTACACACTTTTTATGGCCTAGATCTACGTATGTTTGTGGTATTGCATATGTTTGTGTTTGCAGGTACAAGTATTTGAAATGCGATAGTTGCCAATATTTTGTCGGAATATTGATTCATTTCCGTTTTGACGAGAATTTGGCACTATGCATTCTTTTTTGTCCTATTTCTAGGCAAAGTCATGCCAAATTTTTTTTGGTTATCGTTTTGCTCTACCCCGCGGGCGACCATGGTCCGCACGATGACTGAAGGCATTGTGAATAGGTTTTTGAGCTCTGCGAAGGCCGAGATGCTTCAAAAGAACGAGACGGAGATAAGATATCTGTGTCGAAGATGCAAGCTAAAGAGCCTTATGGACCCAGATTCCAGACAGGTGCGGGACCACCTGCTCTTTCGTGGTTTCATGGATGGCCATCGGTGGCAAGGTGATGAAGATGATTATGAAGTCATTCGTGGGGGCCGGGCAAGAAATAAGGAAGGGCAGAAAGACAATAGTGGCGAGGGCGGGCGAGAAGACGAAGAATCTCCAGGACATGATTACGAAGTAGATGTAGGACACAATCATCATGTAGAAGATGCCGGACTTGATGATGTGGAAGATCAAGACGAAGGGCATGATCATGAAGATGAAGATGCCGGAGCAGACAACGATGGACCATCGATGGGCTGGGTGCATGACCCTCATATTCCAGAGCTGCTTCTCAAGCAGACGGGTAACGCAAGAGCTGCCGCCCGAGAGAAAGCCAAGCTAGATCAACTGGAGATAGACGCGGTTACTCCATTGTATGAAGGATGCAGGCTCGAAGATACTGCCTGAAAGTAACGCTCATGGCTCTAGAGATGAAGGTAAAACACAAAATGACCGACGCATGCTTCGACGAGAACATGTCATTCAGGCACGAACGTCTTCCCAAGGGGAACAAGTGCCCGACCAGTTTTGAGGAGGCGAAGAAAATCGTGTGTCCTCTGGATTTACCGCATGTGAAATACCATGTGTGCATGAACGATTGCATCATTTATCGGGACGAGCATGTAGAGTCTACCATATGTCCGGTGTGCGGCGTCACTCGATACAAGAAGAGGAAGAAAGCTCCTCGAAAAGTGGTGTGGTACTTTCCGATCAATCCTCATCTGCAGCAGTATTTCGCGGACCCTAAGCTAGTAGAGCTCCTGTGTTGGCACGCGGATAGGGAGGAGAAGAAGTGATAAGATGACGGAAATGATTCAGAGATCAATAAAAAAGACAAGATGCTCAGTCATGAGGATAGTGGCAAGCGTTGAACTTCGAACACCCAGAATTTGGGGACGATCCAAGGAACATCGTGCTGGGCGCGAGCACCGATGGAGTCAATCCGTTTGGCAGCCAGAGAAGCACACATAGCACCTGGCCTATGTTTGTGTGGATGTACAACCTTCCCCCTGGATGTGCATGAAGAGGAAGTACATTCACATGAGTATGCTAATTGTAGGGCCGAAACAACCAGGGAACGACATCAATCTGTAACTGGGGCCGCTGAAAGACGAGCTAGACACGCTGTGGAAAACACCAGCCAATACGTGCGACGCTGAAGCGAAACAATATTTCCCTATAAGAGCCGCACTGCTCACGACGGTGCACGACAATCTCGATTACGGATATGTCGCGGGGCAGGTGGTCCACGGATTTTTTGCATGCGTCAGGTGCATGGATGACACAACGTATCGCTAGCTAGATAGAGATCCCGGGTCTTCGAAATCTGTGCTCATGGGACATCGAAGGTGGCTTCGCGACGATGACGCATGGAGAAAACACAAGGATCTGTTCGATGGTGAAACCGAACCGCAAAGATGCCCGCATACGAGGAGCGGCGAGGAAATAGACGAGCTATTGAAAAATTGGAAAGAGTGCCCACCGCTGGGAAAGAAACGAAATGCGCCAGAGCTGCTGCTGAAGGTATGGAAAACGAGGTCTATTTTCTGGGACTTGCCATACTGGAAGATCCTCCGTGTGCCTCACAGCCTTGATGTGATGCATATCACGAAGAACGTGTGCGAGAGTCTGCTTGGTACCCTGCTCAACATGCCAGAGAGGACCAAAGATGGGCCAAAAGCAAGGGTAGACTTGCAATCAATGGGCATCAGGGAGGAGCTTCACACAAAATGCCCTAATGACGATGATGATGATGATGATGATGATGATGAGGCAAAGGACACGGAAAGTCGTCGCAAAGGCAAAAAGGCCAACAGATCGAATATGACTACCCTCCCGCGTGCTTCAATCTAAGTCAGAAGGAGATCGAGCAGTTTTTCACCTGCATCGTAGGAGTAAAACTTCCTTGCAGTTACGCGGAGAAGATAAGCAGATACCTAGACTCAGCGAAGCAGAAGTTTGGCGGGATGAAGTCTCACGACTGTCATGTGCTGATGACACAGATACTTCCAGTTGCAATCTTTGGGATCATGGACGAGCACGTCCGTGAAACACTATTTGAACTATGCAACTTTTTCGACGTCATCTCTCGGAAGTCGGTTGGCGTGAGGCAACTCAGAAGGCTACAGGACGAGATCGTGGTGATACTATGCAAGCTTGAGATCTACTTCCCGCTCGCATTCTTCGACGTTATGGTGCATCTGCTGGTCCATATCATGGAGGATATCATCCAACTCGGGCCAATGTTCCTGCACAGCATGATGCTGTTCGAAAGGATGAATGGTGTTCGCATATCATCCAACAAGGCACATCCAGATGGAAGCATAGCCAAGGGCTTTCTGACCGAAGAGTCCTTGGGTGGTAGAGCACAAAACCTTTATTGAGAAGATGTACAATGACCGAGGCCAACAGAGGACAGACGGAGATATAATCAAAGAGCACAACTCATGTTTCACGCATTGGTTCAAGGAGAAGCTTCTGTCGTACCCTTTACATCAGGATTCTTCCGCGGAAGAACAACTCATATTTGCCTTGTCAAAGGGCGCTGCGCACAACCTGATGACCTATGAGGCGTACGATATCAACGGCTACACATTCTACACCGAGAACAAGGACATGAAGAGCGATGGTTATCAGAACTTCGGGGTAACGATGGAATCCTACACCGGTAACGACAAGGACAGATACTACGGAAGGATCGATGGGATCTGGGAGCTGAGCTACGCTGGAGAGAAGGTCCCGATGTTCCGTGTCAGATGGGCCAAGAGCGTCCTAAAAGAAGACCGGTATTTCACCACCATGGTTATACCCGAAGCCAAATCCAAGACCGCGGGCGCAAACGTCACCGCGAAAAATGAGCCATGGGTACTGGCTTCCCAAGTGGACCAATGCTTCTTCATTACCGACCCGTCAAAGCCCAGTCTGTTGTCGTGAGGAGAGACAAAAGGAAGATCGTCGAAATGGATGGAGTCTCCAATGAGCAAGACTTCGACAAGTATGCCGACCCGAAGATGGAAGATGACGACGACGATGAAGTACCATATACCACAAGAAGAAGCAGGACCACCCTACCTAAAGGACGTACGTTCAAGAGAAGAACTCAATGGGTTCCGGGGCTAAATTATTCAACCGACGGAAAGAAGGGCAAGAAGATTGTGAAAAGATAGCTAAGACCGAATCACGACGTGTCGGCCGCGTGTGTGTGTGTCAGTGGCAAGCTCAATTATTACATGTATCACTTGATTTCAACCATGTCATCTAATTCTAAATCTTTGTACAATGGTTTTATCACTCCATTTGCATTTTCCTTTTCTTTTATCTCAAATCTTCAATTATTACATGCAACTAAAATTCCAAAAAAAAAGTTAGTAATGGCGCACCAGGAGAAGGTGCGCCATTGCTATCACGGTGTTTATGGCGCACCCTTAAAAGGTGTGCCATTGATATACCAATTTTTGTGGCGCACCCATAAAAGGTGCGCCCTTGCTACCCCCCCACTAAAATATCCAAGACCCTCGCCTCTCATCCTTCTCCCCAATCTGCATCTCCGCCCCGCCCTGCCAAGCGCCTCCACTCCGGTGCAGCCAAACCCACCATCGTCGCCCCCGCCGCCTCCCTCGCCCCATCCTCCCCTTCCTCACCCTTCGACCCCACCCCGCTCTCACCGGAGCAGCGCCACAGGGCCAACACCAACCTCGCCCTCGCCCGCGCGCGACACAACCTCTGCCACGCCGAGTCCAATGTACCCTCTTTCTCCATGCCCCCTGCTCCCCGGACCCTAGCTAGCCAGGGTTCAAACTGAATTGTTGTGGGTTTCGTATAATCTAGCGGCCGACGGCTGTCGGCGTCCTAGGAACGGGGGTCCCCAGACTTGCCTTCTTGTGGCCCACGCCGTGCCTGGGCTAGCAGGTCTGTACATCCCATCTTCATTGACAAGGCATTCAAGACCCTCGCGAGGGGCCAAACCTCACGAGACGGACCGCAAGACCTCCCCACGAGCGGCCTCGCCAGGCAGGCTCATGAGGGGCGGAGAGATCAAGGCAAGGCAAACCTCGCGCGGTCCATGTGACGTGAGCCATGACGATCGAGACCTAGCGGGCGTCAGCGCGCAGTATCCTTGTTTCCTCTTTAGTGCCAAGGGGGCAAGCGCATGCGCGGAGTACCGAGGCATCAAGCAAAGGTTCCCATATTGGTGCAACGAGACCAAGACCAGAAGGACGGCAGGACGGAGGTCACCATGGAGCCCAAGACGGCGTCATCACCAGAGCCATTGGCAGACAAAGACCACCTTTTGTCAGGATAACTTGTACTAGATGTCCCCTTTCAAATTGGCCGTTGTTGGCTCCCTTCCCGCTCAATATTTGGGGAGAGGACCAGGGCCTATATAAGTAGAACTAGCCACCACAGTGAAAATAGGAGGGAGAAAGGAGGGACCTGAGCAGATCCAAGATCATCTCACCCACACTAGTTCACCAAGCACAAGAGCTCCTCAACCTCAAGAGGCTGTTCTTCCCCTTGTACTGTTCTTCATCAGCCCAGGAGGCAATCCACCACCACCACACTGGAGTAGGGTATTACACCACAACGGTGGCCCGAACCAGTATAAATCTTGTGCCTTTCTGTGTTGCGAGTTCGTGGAGTTCATCTGCGAGATCTTAGAGAGCTAGGGCGTGGATCGATAGGGAGAAAACCTTCGCGCGAACCCCATTGTTCGAACGTCAAGGGTTTGCCTAAACCCGTGATCCGACATTTGGCGCGCCAGGTAGGGGTGTGCCGAAGCTTCCTTCCATCGCTCTGCGCTCCGTTGATTCGCTGTCTCAATGGCGGACGCGCGCCGCGCTCATGCCGAGCGCCGGGCTGCCCTCACCTCCCACGTTTCCCAGACGGCTCCCATCGGCGGGCCGCCTCGTCGTTCCTCGTCATCTGCCACCAACGCCGCCACCGGCCCGACGGGGAATGAGTAGCAAGCATCCTCGCTGCATCCCTCGGTGCGGCGGGACGGCCGCACCGCCACCCCATCGCTGACCCCGACCGGTTCTTCTTCCCATGCACGACGCCCTCCCATGGATGCGCGGGCTGCGCTCCTCATGGCGCACGAGCTCTTGTGCTACCATCAAGTCGATGACCTCTACGAGGACTAGTTCCACCGCATCGCCGAGCTTGTCCGCGCCGCAGGGGGCTCCCCTGCATCATCCCTCTCTCTGCCAGCTATGGGCGACATAGCTCACGGAGCGCCTCCACCATCTCAGGCCCAAGATGGCGCCCTGGAGCCAACACGCGTGGCTCCGCGACGCGACCCGACCCGTCCCGCACCCGCGCGTGAAGAGGGAAGTTGTCAAGAAGTCCCTCGGCCGCAACAAAACGCTCCGCCGCTCCTCGCGCCAGGACCGGCTGCTGCGGCAAGTCCGCGCGCCACCTGTAGCAGCATGGCGCGGACCCATCAAGACCAAGACCCACCCCCAAGGCAGGTCCCGGTGACCACAGCTGGCTGCCGCGCTTTCACCCCCGAGCTGCGCGGCGTTGCCTGGCCTGGAAAGTTCAAGCCAGATCTGCCTCCTCGCTACGACGGCACCCCCGACTCCAAAGAGTTCTTACAGCTCTATGAGCTGAGCATCGAAGCGGCAAACAGCGACGAGAAGGTCATGGCGAACTGGTTCCCCATGGCTCTCAAGGAAGGCGCCCACTCCTGGCTCCTGAACCTGCCCCCGAGCTCAATCTCCTCCCGGGACGAAATGCGCACCCGCTACATCGCCAACTTCCAAGGCACTCGCGACCACCCCCCGGTCGTGGGTGACCTGCGCCGCATCAAGCAACAACCAGGAGAGACACTGCAGAAGTACATTTAGCGCTTCAACAGTGCACTGATCAAGATGCCCCAGGTGACTGACGAGGCCATCATCTCTGCTTTCTCTGATGGCGTCCGCGACGTCAAGATTAAGGAGGAGCTCTCCATCCATGAAGAGCTGTGCACGACCCTGGAGCTGTTCAACATCGCGACCAAGTGTGCTAGAGCTATGGAGGGGCGCCTCTCCCTCCTCGAGCTCCCTGCTGCGGACCCAGAGGAGAAGAAAGCCAAGGCCAAGGACATGAAGCGCAAGGGAGTAGCCGTGCTCGCAGCGGAACCAGACACCAATCATGGCAGAGACCAACCAGAGTCATCCAAAGGCGGTCGTCCGTTCTGCGCCTTCCACAACCTGAACACCCACAACACCAGCGACTGTCAAGAGCTCAGAGCCATTCGCGAACGGCGCTTCGGTCGATGCCCCGAGCGCGGCGATCGGGGCTACGGTCGAGGAGGAGGACGTGGTGGCGGACGCTGGGACATCCATGGCCTGCGCCAAGAGTCGCGTGATCGGTCTCGTGAGGAGTCTGGCAGGATCAGCCTCACGAGGGCGCCTGGAGGGACCAGCCTCGTGAGGATCGCCCTCATGGCAACGCCGGACTCCCTCCGCTGCCACCACCGCCAAGAAGGAATGACGAGAACCATCAGGACGAGGGGGCTGGGGGCTTCCAGGAACCATGTGTTATCCCCTGCATCTTGGGCGGAGCCTAGGCCCCAGCCTCGTAGCGTATCTTCAAGCAGTTTGCTCGCGAAGTGAATGTAGTTCTCCCCAAGCTCGAAGCCACGCGCCTGCTTAGATGGTTCCAGTGCCCCATTACATTCAACTCGGTAGACCAGCTCAAGTGCACAGCTACCGCTGGCACCCTCCAGATGCTTTGTTCCCCAGTCATCAGCAACGTGCAAGTTACCAAGACCCTCATCGACGGCAGCGTAGGACTCAACATCCTGTCCGTCGACGTGTTCGACAGCCTCCAAGTGCCATATGACCAGCTTCAACCCACCAAGCCTTTCTCAGGAGTGACCGACGGTTCCACCACACCGATAGGGCAGGTCCGCCTCCCTGTCACCTTTGGGGAACGCAAGAACTACCGCACCGAGCTCATCGACTTCGACGTCGCGCACATCCGTCTGCCGTACAACGCCATCCTCGGGTATCCAGCCCGGGCCATGTTCATGGCAGTGACCCATCACGGCTACAATGTCCTCAAGATGTTGGGAAGCAACGGGATCATCACGGTCCCATGTGAAGAAAGAGATGCGGTGTGCTCCCTCGAGCGTGCCTTCCAACCTGCAGCAATCGACGATCCCGACAGCAAGGGAGAGGGCCCTCCTGGGGCATTCCCAAGAAGAAGAAGCAGCTCCGACGCGCAGAACCTTAGAAGGGTGACACCACGGCCAGAGCCTCGTCAGGACCAGCGCCCGCTCCAGGGGCGTCTCCCTCCATCGCATAGGAAGGCGTGCCCAGTGCCTTTCTCGGGCAGGGCTCGGGGGCTTTCTTCTGGAAGGCCTCAGACTTTTCCCACATCATGAGGGAGGCGCTTGGGCACCACTTGGAGGCGTGCTTCGTGTCACATTTCCCTCAGGAGGGCACAGGGCAAGGATTGCCCACCGTTCAGGAGTTCATCAACAAGACCACCCAGGTGTTGCAAGATGCAAGGGCCATGCGCGGCGACCGCCGCTCACAAGACGCAGATTCCCATTCAGGCGAGGATGTCGGGCTGCGTTTCTACATCGATGTTCCAGGGCTCAACAGGGCCGCTTCTCAGGAGCTTTTTTGGCCTTCGCGCGTGGGACGCTGCGAGGGCCCACCGCACAGCTACGTTCGCATGCCCTTTGGCCTTCCAAGTGTATCATCTGCCTACCAGCGCAACTTGCGGCACATCCTAGCAGATTAGGAAGCCAGGCACCACGTCGTCCTGATGGAGATGGAGACGGTCCTCAAGGAACCACCTGATCCCCTAGAGCCTCCCAAGGCTCAGAGCTTCGGAGGCTCGTGAGGATTAACTCCTTCGCCATGCACCTTCAGCTGCTTCAACTCTCCTTCGTCAACATGACCAGGTGACACCTTTCCAAGTTCATTTAGCTGGGAGCGCCCCTCGGGCTGCATCAGTCGCAGGCCGCGTGGGTCCGTCCCTGTGGCATGTACCCCTTTTCTTATGTCTTTAGCTCACCTTGTTGGTGGGGCCCCTTGGGCTGCATCATCCCCAAGTCGCTCAGGCCTAACCAAGTGGCACGTATCTCTCATGCACTTGCTTACGCCTGCTACTCTCATGTTTGATCTACCTATGATTTCAACCTGCTCAATCGTCGCCTCCCACGGGGCCTCAGCACGCTGGCACGGCGCTGGTGCATGGGTCCGCCCAACCGCGTCGATAAGCCTCAGCGGTCGAGCTCTGGCTCGCGGCACGCCCCGCGCACGTCACCTCACTAGGCCCTCAGTTCCTTCACCCCCTCGCGGAGCAACCAGCGGCAGGCTGGCAACCATAATGGCAGATCGTGTTCTTCCTTGTGCTGGCTCGCAGGAATCTCACGAGGATAGCACATGGCGGCACCGCGAGCTCCCACCTCTTCCAAGTAATCCGCTTGCACCTTAAAAGGGGGGCTCCTGAGCATCGCAACTGAGGAGCTCTTACTAGCTCTCCAGCCCTCAACCCTTGGCCTTGACCACAGCACGCGACCTAGCATACCAGCAGCGGCTGAGCTCGCTCGAGGGCCGGGACCTAAGGACGTAGATCACAAAGGAGAGCATTGAAGGGGGAGGACTCGTATGGGCCTGCCCTAGCTATGCTGCGGATGTTCACGCACAGGTCTGGCGCATCGCGAAGAATCGACCCCGGACTGCCAAGATATGTCACAAGCTCAGATCAACCAATCGCTGGGACCTAGGGGACACGCTGTCCATGGCCCTGTAGCGGCAACGTCGCCTCCCTTTCTTATCTTACCACAGCTGCTTGAGCGTTAAAGGGGACCCTCTGAGCATCGCGCCTCAGAGGCTCTTACTGCACCTCGGGCCGCTCACCTCCTGGCCTTGACCACGGCACGCGACCTAACATACCAGCGACGGCTGAAGCTTGCCTGGGGATCGGGACCTGTCAGCGTAGAGCAACAAGCTGTTGGGAGGTTGGAAAGGGAAGACCGAGCCTAAACAGGACTTGCGCTAACAAGGCTTCCTTAATTGGGATAACATCAACAAAGACATTGCAAACCCTTTACATGCCCCCACGGGGTACTTCTTGGTTCCTCGCAGGGAACAAAAGACGCGAACCCAGGAGAATCCTATCTACACACCCCCACGGCCGACGCCATCATCAATAGTGGGCCGCGGGAAGCCGGCGCCAACCCCATCCATATCAGCAACGGCCGCGGCCGGACGATGCAACCTTGCTCCGGGCGCGGCGAGAGCTTGGGGGCACGTAGCTGTCATCGCTCGTCTCCGGAGTCTCGTAGAGCTCGGGAGAACAGCTGGACTCCCAAGAGTCGCTGCTCCTGGAGCAGCCCTGAGCGGGGCGCGCCTCGTCCTGGCACTCTCCTTCGGGGCAGCACCCCAAGCGGCGACCCTCCGTGTCGAAGACCTTGAAGAACAGCGTGGAGGCACCGTCGTACTCGGAGTGGATCGCGAGGGCGCCCTCCGCACGGCAAACCCACGTGACCTTGCCCCAGCCGTGGGTCATGAAGATCTTGCCAGTGGAGACTGCTTCAACCTCCGCTCCGGTCGCCCGAGCGTCACAGCCAGCATGCTGCAACCAGAGCTCGAGAGGCCCCCTCGGTGGCATCACATCAGAGAAGAAGCACGGGACGCGGATCCAGGAGCTTGGGGGCATCGCCGCCCACATCACGAGCTCGCATGTGTAGTCCGCATCGTGGGCTCCAGGAGTGACGGCGCTCGTCGCCGTGGTGCATCGACCTTGGCCGTGGTGCACGCACCGATGCCCATCGCTTCTTCCTCCTGAGCCCCCGGCTTGGGCGTACAAGGGCAGTGGGTACCCAGGAGGAGGCCGCTCGCACCAAGTCGTTGTCACCACCTGCATCTCCGCGGCGTCGCGACGGTGGACCGACCTCTTCTTCGGCGGGAGCAGCGCCGGCCCGTTGAGAGGAACCTTTCCCTTCTCTTCAGCAGAAAACCTACGGATCGGCGCCATTGAAGCCGCTGCTAGCAGTGGAGTGGAGGAAGAAGGAGCGAGTGGAACGAGAGAAGATGAGCGACGGGGGCTCCGCCCCCTCGCCATTTATAGCAGGAGAAGGCCAACCAGCACCCCCATGATCACAGGTAATGATGGCTTTCCTTGCATGTCGCAGCGACTTGTCAAGTCGGGCAGTTCCCGAGGCAGCATGGGGAAGTGGAGACGCCCATGTCCAATTAACCGCCACGCGTCAACCGAGGCCGCAGGCTTTGGGGGCCCACGGCGCTCCGTGCTTGACCCTTTGGCTTTGCCTCGAAGCCAAGCCCGAGCGCGCCTTGGGCCCATGGGCTACTGTCGACGTCCTGGGAACAGGGGTCCCCAGATTTTCCTGCCTGCGGCCCACGGTGTGGCTGGGCTGGCAGGACTGTACGTCCCATCTTCATTGACAAGGCATTCAAGACCCTCGCGAGGGGCCAAACCTCGCGAGGAGAACGACACAAGACCTCCTCATGAGCGGCCTCGCCATGCAGGCTCACGAGGGGCGGAGAGATCAAGGCAAGGCAAACCTCGCGAGGTCCGCGTGACGTGAGCCATGACGATCGAGACCAGGCGGGCGCCAGTGCGCACAGTGTCCTTCTTTCCTCTTTGGTGCCAAGGGGGGCAAGCGCAGGTGTGGAGTACCAAGGCATCAAGCACAGGTTTCCATATTGGTGCAACGAGACCAAGACCAGAAGGATGGTCGGACCGAGGTCACCGTGGAGCCCAAGACGGCGTCATCCCCAGAGCCTTTGGCAGGCGAAGACTACCTTTTGTCAGGATAACTTGTACTAGTTGTCCCCTTTCGAATTGGCCGTTGTTGGCTCCCTTCCCGCTCAATATTTGGGGAGAGGACCAGGGCCTATATAAGTAGAACTAGCCACCATAGTGAAAATAGGAGGGAGAAAGGAGGGACCTGAGCAGATCCAAGATCATCTCGCCCACACTAGTTCACCGAGCACAAGAACTCCTCAACCTTAGGAGGTTGTTCTACCCCTTGTACTGTTCTTCAGCAGCCCAAGAGGCAATCCACCACCACCACACTAGAATAGGGTATTACACCACAATGGTGGCCCGAACCAGTATAAATCTTGTGTCTTTCTGTGTTGCGAGTTCGTGGAGTTCATCTACGAGATCTTAGAGAGCTAGGGCGTGGATTGATGGGGAGAAAACCTTTGCGTGCACCCCAGTGTTCGAACCTCAAGGGTTTGCCGGAACCCGTGATCCGACAGCGGCACCGTGAAGCTGGAGGAGCTGCTCGTGGAGGAGAGATGGCTGGAGGCGCTCTCCGGGGATCTGCTCAAGCCCTACGCGCTCGACCTCTGTCGCTTCGTCGCCCACGAGCGCCAGCATGCCAACGTGCCCGTCTACCCGCCGCTCCACCTCGTCTTCCACGTACTCCATACCACCCCCTTGCACGATGTCAAAGCCGTCATCATTGGCCAGGAACCCAAATACCAAGTCACTCAAGTCTACGAATCCTGTACTTGTTCACCTGCTGCTTCACTATGAAGAAATATGCGATAGTTTCACTAATTCAACTTCAGTCTGAGGATCATGTTGCTTACTTACATGAAAATTCAGCTATTTGGTCTAACTGTGGCCTAGACTTTCTTTTTGTTAGAATGCTTCCTGCTATATGGAGTACTGAAAAAATTGAAACATGGATAGCTAGCATAATTTGGAAGTGCCGTATGTAGGAACAGAAACTGTTGCTTATGTTCTCCATATTCATACTATGCTAGGATAACTGATTTGGTGCTGCTTTGTTTCTGTGATCACATTGTGTTCGTTAAAATATATTTTTGAATGATGCTTGAGATAGGATGGAAACTGGAGTTAATTGCCAGAGATAGAGCCTCAGAATTCAGATGTTATTTTGTTGTTTGTTAGCTGCTTGGTGTGAGCATTTAAATGTTACATCTGCTACTTCCTTGGCAACGGTATGTGGTGCTCTGCATGTGCTAGTGATACTAAGCATCCTATCTAAGATCACCCGATCCAGGTCTCCGCTCTGGTCCGATTGCCACCAATATTTTGTGCAGGGACAAATAGTTACCCCTTTCTCCTGAAATGTTGATTAATTTCTGTTTCGGTAGAGAATGGGGCACTCCTAGGTCAAGAAAATTAGCAAAGGTCATGCCCAATTTTCTTGACCTAGAAGGTGCCCGATTCTCAACCGAAACATAATTAAGCATAATTCTCTGCATGGAGGAGGTTTAGATCAACAAATCAGCAAGTTAAGCATAAAATGGAAATAAAGAATACATTGTCTTGAAAACAGTTATGAAAATGTTCAGGTTCTAAAAATGTTTAACAAAATTTTGAGCTACTAACTGAAAAACTTCAGGTTCTGGAATTTACCAAGTTTTTTAAGTAAATACAGATTCAGTTAACTGAATTTACCAAGTGTCAAAAGTGTTCATTGAATTTAACACTTGGGACTTTGGGACTTGGTACAAAAGTGCTCAGTCAAATATTGCTTCAGTGCACAAGACACAAGCAATCATCATCTGTTCATAATTACTCCATAATTATTCTAACGGATCTACTCCATAATATTGCTTCAGTGCACAAGACCTTTGAAATTAAGTTAACTGAATTATAATGTTACCTCTGCTAATCATTCCTTTTTGAATGAATTTTGTTAACAGAAAATTCATTGTATATGCATTCATTTTTGGTGTATATGCATTCTAGTACACTAGGAATTTTGTTAACTGAATTCCTTTTTGATCCATATATATGCATGCACTGAAAGCTCTTGCAATGTGAATAATTACAGAAGGAAAAGGAACAATCTTATGGGTAAAGGGGTGTTTATAACCTGTAATGTGAGAATATATAGGATAGAAGAATAGATACTACCCTGATCTCATCCAATAACTCCAGTAGCCTTTTTTCCTATTTAGAGTGAACATGGCTGACAACGACGAGGCCGACGGTTCGGGCAAGAAATTCTGGGAGCTTTCCCAGGAGATGGAGGAAGAACCTCACCGCTATGAGGACGCCGCGGAAAACACCGATCCCGACTACACAACCCCTAGTGGCATCGGGGATGACACCACTGATGGTGCCACCGGGGATGCCACCATTGATGATGGCAGCGAACGCAAAGATGGCAGCCAACCGAAGAGGCAACGGAAGGACCGGCGCCCGAACGTGCTCGACACCGTCAAGGAGGAATTTACTGAAGTGACCTCTAGTGGGCATCCAACGGCGCCCAAAGAATTAGTCAGTGGGTACGCGGGACAACTCGGGTGCATTCTCTGGAGCACCGTCTCAATCAACACTGAGAACCTAAGGCATCGTGACCGAGGAAATTTGCGCAACCTCCTCTTCACGAAGCTGCATGAACAATACAAGTTCCCCGGCGACTTCACAAACACATGCCTCTCAGGGAATAAAGTGAACAGTGCCGCCATCATGAAGATGAGCATGGCCCTGGCTACTTGGAGAGCCGCGATGAAGAGAAGGATTCTAAGTGGTGATAGTTATGAGAAGATCAAGGAGACAAATCCTTCGATTAGCGAAGCTGACTACCAGGAGTTCAAGATCAAGTGTGAGAGCAATGCATCCGCGGAATCAAGTCAGTGGGGGAAAGATATGCGGGACTTGAACTTAGGGGTCCGAAAACTCGGTCCCGACGGTTACATAGTGGCGGAACCTAAATGGGACAAGGAGGACGCGGAGCGTGCCGAGCAAGGCCGCCCCTCTTTGATAAATACCATGAAAAGCGGACCAGGAACTATGTCAGGGCCCGTTACAAGGTGGACCCGGTAACAAAGGAGCTTACCACAGATCCGAAGGTGAAGGCACTTGAGCTTGTTCTGGTAAGGAAGACACCCCCGCGTAATTATATCTCCATGTGGTTGCATTCTTATTAATGAAGCCAAATTTGTAAATGGTTCACGTTCCTTCCACAGGAAACTGAAAGAAGTAGCGCGGGGTCTCAGAGCTCCTCGTCTGCCCCTTGGGACACCACTTTAAATAGGGCATTGAACGTAATGGAACACAAGGATAAATTCAGTAAGCCATCGTTAGCTGGTCGTGTGGCCAGCAAAGGATTGTCCACAAAATGGTCGGAATACTATAAGGCTGGGCGAAAGGAGAGAAAGACCAGCTCGGAAAGCTAGGAGCGCGAGGTTAAAGAACTCAAGGCACAAGTGGCGCAGATTCCGGAGATAGTCCAAGAGCAAGTGCGAGACCAAGTGGGAGCGACGATCACCGCCATTATGCCTTGCTTGCTTGAGGGGCAGCGGGGGTGGATTGCGGGCGGCCAACAAGGGCAGCCTCCGATTCCCAGCTTCACGGGCAGCAACTCAAACAACGCGCCGACATTGGTGTCTCCGGCGGAGGCGGCATTGGTGTCTCCAATGTCGGCGCTGGCATTGGAGCTTAATGCACCTAAGTGTGGGAAGAATATGCCGACGGGCACCTCGGTAGCAAGCGGCCCCTCGGTCACTTGCACGCCCACCACTGGCGGTTCCTCGACATTAGCCGAGCTCGACGCCATCACGGTAACTAAGCCTCGACCGATGACTTCATCTCCTTGCCTTTGACTGGGCATCCCTGACGCCCTACATGTTTTCGCAGGGCGCCGCAAATGTTCCATGCACTCTCCTGCACTTCATGGACGGTGAGTTGATCGATATCGCCAAGGCCAAAATCATTGAACCGGGCAACCGCGTGTTCCACGGTAATCCAATGCCACCCACCGTGTATAGGGTTCAACTGGTTCGGGTGCTACGGGACTGCGACGACTTGTTACCTCCGTATCGACCCCCTGGGGCCGATGAAGATGATCTGATGACCCTCAGTGACTGCTTAGGCTGGTCCATGCTTTGGCCGAAGAGCCAGATTCGTTTGGGGGCGGGGGACACCACCCCACAGACAACACCACCAGTCGTGCCGGCGCCAAGCCATGGCAAGAACGCCGCAATGCTACCGCTGTCAGCTGATCCGGACATGCATATGTCACCGGATCCGGACGGCGACGATGGTAAATTTTCCAACATCGATAAGTACATGAACGAACATGGGTACGGTGACGAATTCTTGGTGCCTCCTTCTCAAGAACCCAACCCTGCAAAAGACGATCGCGATCTAGCTGGTACCGTGGAGAAACCCAATTGCAACAGGCGTCGCCTGGCGTTTAGTTCTCAGGAGACGCCTCCTGCTGCCGCCTTCACCGAGACTCAAATAGCCGAGGTGCGAAATATTATCAACCCCAACACACTCAAGAAGGTGGTCTCTAAGCAGAACTCGATCCCATTACAGCAGAAGAAGCAGAAGGGACGGAAAAGAAAAAATAACAAGTGTGCGAGCCAGCCGGCACCGAGTACGATCCGTGCTCAGGACGGGCCACCAATACCTAAGGATATCTTGAGGAGGGAGCATGTGGCGGGTAGGCCGATGCTACCGACTAATCTGCTCAATGCTGCAACCGGTGCTATGCGGAGTCTGCATGACAGTGTTGTTTCTATGGAGAAGCGGCGTCTCTCCGAGAATGATGTGGCATACCCGGTTTTCATGGCCAAGGTGCCAGAGGGCAAGGGCTTTGTCGATGGCACCATCGGGCGTATGATCGTCCCGCGGTTTGATGACATCTTCGCTATGTTTAACATTCATCCGCTGCACTACACCTTCATTCGGCTATTTTCGCTCAGTATGGAGATGTGGATGATTAGAGACAAGACCCCGGACATCGTGATAGTCGACCCCTTCTACATGCGTGCCAAGATCTTGGGCAGCGCTGGGGACCGGCAAGTCGCGAGTTCATACCTCGAAGGCGTCATTCTAGTGAACCCAGATAAGGATAACTTCCTCGTGCCTTACTTTTCCGAGTAAGTCATCCCCTCACCGCCCCGTAACATATGATTTCTTAGATTTCGATCGTTCTTTTTTTCTAACATTCCGTGTTTTGTGTAGTGACACACATTGCACACTCATCCTCTTAAGCCCGAAATATTCCATGGCCACGTATTTTGACTCAGACCGTCAGTCGTAGAAAGACTACACAAATATCAAGAAAGTTCTTGATGATGCTCTCCCCGGCTACACCAATTCTGGAGGCACCTTCAAGAGGCCAATTTATAGGTACAGCGAGCATGTGTTCACCTACGTAACAACGTTCCCCTGCGTCAAGCGGCTGCCTGGCAGTCAAAAGGATGCCTACTACACCCTCCATCACATGCGGGCAATCGTATGGGACCATAATCACCTTATGCTACCAAATAATCTCAAAGAATGGGCCGCACGCTTGTCGGCAATCCAGGAGGAGGACATTAGACAAGAATTCTTTAGCATCCAGTCGGAGTTTGCGGAAATCATCCATCAAGATGTCCTTCATACCTCGGGGCAGTTCTACCTCAAATATCAACCGTCCAACAGTGAAATAGAAAAAACGCTACAAATGCAGGCTGACAATGACCGCACATTCATGACCATCACAAAAGACGGCGGCTTCATCCACGCTCTGGTCCCTGAGTCAAGTCGAAAGTATTGATGTATGTAGTTCTGAAATAATGATTAGCTAATGTTGTAATTAAACTTTAATGAACTTGTATGTCTCTTTAGTTTGGACAGTCATTCAACTTATATGTAATCGATGCTATTTATTAGTAGGACCATGAATTGTGCTATTAATGTGTTGATTTTCTCTTCCGATCCTTTTGTTCCATACTTATATATTGCTTATATATTATCTGTGAATTGCTACTAACGTTTTGTTTGTCTAGTGCATAGAGATGTCGTCGTATGTCATGTACAAGGGTGAGGTTCCCGTAGTCTACGACAACTGGGAGGAGTGTCGGAGACAGGTTCACCGTTTCAGCGGTAACAGTTACAAAGGGTACCCCACTAGGGCGGAGGCGGAAGCTAGATACACGCGCTATCTAGCGGGAGAGAGGAGGGAGCGAAGGAGGAACCGGATGAAGATCAGTTTCATCGCGATGATGCTCATCGTGACCGCAACCCTCTTCTATGTGATGGTAGTTTAGATATCGACTTGTAATGTGAAGACAAACTCGCTACTCGCGGTCTCGAAACTTGTAGTGTTCTAACTTTGTTCAGTATTTTAAATTCGGAGACTAATATGATGAATTGTATTCGGAGACTAATCTTCTATTGTATTCGATAAATCTTCTATTTATATTTTGTAACCTGTGCAAATACCAGAAAAGCAAAAAAATCCTAATATTCATAGTAGTGGTGCACCATATTGCACTTTAGTGGCGCACGGAAATAAACACACCAGTGGCGCATTATCTAAAAGTGCGCCATTAGTAACCCAGAGCACAAGGTACACATGGCCCCTTGGAGTAACAGCAGAGGCGCACTTCTGGGCCTAGTAATGGCGCACTCTAGCTGCGCCATTAGTGTCTGGGATAGTAATGGCACAACAGGTGGTGCTCCACTGTTATGTAGATTAACAGTGGCGCACCAGGCGTGCACCATTACTATTTATTAGTAGTGGCATGATAATAGTGGCGCACCTACAGTGCGCCATTATTAGCCAAAATAGGTGCGCCACTAACAGCCTTTTTCTAGTAGTGCAGGCCACTAGAGGAGTCATGTCGTGGGCCGCAGGTAGGCAAGTCTGGGGACCCCCGTTCCCAGGATGCCGACACTTTGTAACATCAGACCCTTGTATTCATTATCCTTTGTAATAAGAGATGATTTTTTCTATGTCAAGCAGTGTCATATTCCAGAGACGTTTTCTCCATCTCTGGGCTGGAAGACGGGGAATTCCGGTTTCTCTAAGCCGGGGTGCCACAAATACATGCCGCACGGGGAGATGAATGATGTTTTCTCGATGTCCTCTGTCGCCATCTTGATCTTTTTATATCCTGATAAAGCATCCAAAAAGCACAGCATATCGCACTCGGCAATGGAATCCATGATTTGATCTATGCGTGGGAGTGGGAAAGGGTCCTGAGGGAAGCTTTATTGAGGTGGTGAAGCCGACGCACATGCGCCTTCCCCCTTTCCTTGGGACAATCACCGGGTCTGCTAGCCAGTCCAGGTGCCACACTGCCTGAATGACGCTGGTCTCTCGCAACTTGCGGACCTCTTGGACAGTGAACACTTGCTTCTCTTGTGCCTGACGTCACACATTTTGCTTCATCGGGCACGCACCGAGGCATACCATCAAGTGGTCCTCGATCCCCTCCCTCGGGACATCAACCAAGTCGGATGCTTCCCATGCAAATACGTCCTTGTTTGCCCAGAGGAAGCCAACCAAATCCTCTCCCTGCTCCGGGGGAGGCCGGCGCCTATGGTGAAGGTGGGTCCCGTGCCCCCGCTGTCGACAGGCACCTGCTTCGTCTCGCCTGGTCTTAAGAGAACAACTGCTTTTTCTTTGCGGGCTCGACCTCCAGAGCCTCCAGGGTGCCCCCGGCACCTGGGCATGAGGCCGCCGCGGCGCTTCAGCGAGCTTGAGGGCCCAGACCGCGTCCTTTGTGTCCCCAGCCACCATGTTGACGCCACTATTACCCGACATCTTGATGACATTGTAGCCCAGATGGGTTGCCACCATGAATATGGTGAGGGCCGGATACCCCAGGATGGCATTATACGAAAGGCCGATGCGGGCCACGTCGAAGTCGATCAACTCGGTGCAATAATTGTCGCGCTTGCCGAAGGTGACAGGTAGGCGCACCTACCCTAGGGGGTGGCTGAGCCATTAACCACCCCCGAGAAGGGCTTCGTGGGCGCGAGCTGGTCGTATGGCACCTGGAGCAGGTTGTTGGTCTCCACGAATGAGTGTCTTGGTGACCACGATGTTGCTGATGGTGGGTGTGCATAACATGGAGAGTGCACCCGCAGCTGCCGCGGTGTTGGGGTGCTGTCGGAAGTCAAAGGTGATGTTGGCCTATGGCCCGGCGTGGCCCCGAGACGCCTCATGCTGCGGCCAAGTAGCCCGACAAAAAACCTACTTGACGTGACAACCAGAGGCAGGTGCCTATGACCCGCCGATGATGCACGCGACCACGTGGGGCACTAGACCCGCGAAGCGCATGACGAACTGGTCGCAGAGCTCCTCCCAAGAGGAGATAGAGTTGTCCGGGAGGCCGCGGAGCCAAGATTTAGGGGCCTCCGTGAGGGCCAGGGGGAGTCAGTTCACCATGGCTTTGTCGTCGCGACCCGCCGCATGGATGGCTTGCGCGTATGATCGGACGAACTCCTCCGGGTCCGCAACGCCGTCATACTGCGAGGACAACGCCGACCTCAACTTCACAGGCCACCGCACCCGGCGAAGGCTGGGGGTGAAGGCCGGGCAGACTGCAACGCTCCCGTATGCTTCAAGTGGCCATGCCTCCAGGGCGGCTCCCACCATGGGGATGACATAAAAGGGGGCGGAGCATGGTCGATGAAGAGGCGAAGCTTTGACGTGCCCCTACCTAGCATGCCAAATGTCAGATTAAGGGCTCCACGGACCCAAGGAGGTTCTAACTCTGGGGTGTGAGCGAAGATCTTCACCTATTCTAACCTCGAGCTCACCACCGTATGGACTAGCTACGTCAACTTCGTGTGAGCGGGGAAGAAGATGAACTCGTCAGTTTACCCAGGTTCAGGCCACCTTGCGGTGTAAAACCCTACTCCCGCTTTGTGGTGGATTGGCCTCGGGGCTGAGGATGAACTAGTACAGTGGGTGAGCAGCCTCATGAGGGCTCAAGAAGTGAGTGTGGAATGGATCCGATCCCCTTCTACGTTGGAGGCTCACCCCTCTTTATAGTGACCTTGCTCTTCTTCCCTCATAACTTTGTCGAGAAGGTATCCCACAATGACCAATTCGAAAGGGGACGAGTAGTAAATCTTATCTCGACGAAAGGTGGTCTTCGCCTACAAAGCTTCTGGTCGTGACGCAGAGGTGGGTTCAATGATGACATCCATCTTATCGAGCTTGTGGTCTTGGTCTCGTTGCACCGGAATGGAAAGGTTTTGGGCCTTCCTTGGGAACATGCGATTGGCCTTGCTCCCTTAGCACCGAAGAGGAAACTGTCTTCTCTACGCCCACTGATGCCCGCCTGGCCTTGGTCGTCATGGATCATGTCATCCCAGCCTCGCAAGGAGGGAGGCTTGCATAGAGTTCTCTGCCCCTTGGGAAGCAGGCTCGGGGGGCGCTCCTTTGGAGGTTTTGTTCTCATTCGCCTCCCGAGGCCAGGGGGGTCCTCTTGAGGGTCTTGTCTTAGGGGCCTTGTCGTCAGGCCATACCAGGCCGTTGGATGCCCCCCGTGCTGGGCCGCAGGCAGGCATGTCTGGGTACCTGTCGCGGGAGCAAGTCTGACATTAAGAACAGAGGGTACGTACGAGGAGGCAAGGTCCTAACTACGGCGAGGTTGTGCATGCAAGGTTTACGAGTTCAGGCCCTTTTCGATGGAAGTAATAGCCCTATGTCTCGGTGCCCGGAGGCTTGGTCGACTGAATATGCGTGAAAGTTACATGGGGTGCGAACTCTTATGCCAGAGGTGGGGGTGGCTTATATAGAGTGCGCAAGGCCCCTCCAGCCCTCAGTTACACATGGTTCAATGTACATCAAGACAGGGCATTATGGTAACGCTAGCTATAAAGGACTATAAATGATCTTTATAACTACGGGGTGAACGCCTGACAATTGCCATCTTGGAGTGATTATTCATGTGGTCGAATGTCTGTATCTCGGTCGAGTGGAATTGGGATATCCGAGTGGTATATCCGGTCGAGTGGATTGCACTCCAATGTGATATCAGTCGGTATCTTCTGTGGTCTCTTGAATGTACTTGACTTTAGGGAAGTGTCCTTGGGTAGGGCGTCCAGGACAGGCCTATGGCCCTACCCTAGGTACATGTCATCATCATTAGCCCCCTAATGGATTGAGGTCTTGGTTTCAGTCGCCTTGATCCATTCAGAGGTCCTCGTGTGAATTACGATGATAATCTTCCAGTGTTGTTCTGGTGTGAAATCTTTGGCGCGATTGGTTGTTCTGCGGTTCCCGGATCTCACGGGATTCTAAATTTGGAGAAGCGCGCGGGACGGAGCGCGCCGCAGTAATCAGAGTGGGTAGATAGGGGCGCCTCGATCCTCACACCACCTTTTTCGCCATGTATCAGGCGATCGGCTGTTGCGGGATATGACAGGATCGGTTGGGCTCACGAGTCAGCCACTCGGAAACAGGCCCATAAAAGGCGTTGAGGCCGATGCGATGCACAGTGCGCCTCATTCTCTCTCTCCTTCCTATGCTCATCCACCATGCGCTCCTCTGCTCTCGACGCTCCCGCTTGGCCCGTGTGCTTTCCACTGCAATGGGGAAGGACAAGACGGCGTCCTTGGAGTGCACGAAGAAGGCGACGACGACAGCAGAGGGCACGAAGGCGGTTCGGGGGACGTCATCGCAATCCGGTCTGCCGCCGGGCTGGATCTAGGGAGACTAGATCCGCTCCACCATCGAGTGGGATGACCTAGAGAAGCTCGTTGAGGACGACCTGATTGCTGACAAGTCTTGCACATTGCCGGAGGGGGAGTCAGAGCCCCAGCCGCGCGAGGGTGAGCATGTCCTCCTCACCACCCATGTCGACCTAGGTTTCTCTCTTCCTCCGCACCCATTCTTTAGGGGTTTCTCGAACTTCTTCGGTGCCCAAATCCACCATTTCCCCTGAACACCATTACGTATCGTGCTGCTGTCATCTCGTTGTGCGAAAGTTTCTTAGGTTGCCAACCACACTGGGGTCTGTTCAAGCATATCTTTATTTGTCGATCCCAGTCGGTGAAGAAAGCCCATCCGATTGACGAAAAGACGCATGTAATTCAGATGTGTGGGGGTTTAGGAATTCAAACCATAGGTAGGAGTACTTTTCCTTCCATTACCCTTCTAGAGTCAACTCGGGGATGGCAGTCGACCTGGTTCTACTGCAAGGACGTTCGGACTCCTGGACAGTCCACCGGTCTCCCCCCTTTCACTATGGAATGACTCCGGCAACCTTCTTCATTGACTGTGACCCCCAACGAGAGAGGTGAGGTGAATCTTTTAGTCGACTAGGTCATCAACATAGTCTGGGAGGGGGTGACTGGCATGGATCTGTTGGAGGTGTTCCTTAGTCGACGCATCCAGCCCCTCCAAGCCGGAGACCACCCGATGTGGATCTACTCAGGCCCTGCAGACACCACTCGGGTCCACCCAGGGGAGGTCGCCTGATACGTCTCCAACGTATCTATAATTTTTTATTGCTCCATGCTATATTATCTACTGTTTTGGACATTATTGGGCTTTATTATCCACTTTTATATTATTTTGGGGCTAACCTATTAACCGGAGGCCCATCCCAGAATTGCTATTTTTGCCTGTTTCAGGGTTTCGAAGAAAATGAATATCAAACGGAGTCCAAATGGAATGAAACCTTTGGGAACATGATTTTCTCAACGAACAAGGCCCAGGAGACTTGGACCCTACGTCAAGACACAAAAGAGGAGGCCACAAGGTAGGGGGCACGCCTACCCCCCCAAGCGCGCCCTCCACCCTCGTGGTCCCCCGGTTGCTCCATCTACGTACTCCTTCCTCCTATATATACCTACGTACCCCCAAACGATCAGATACGGAGCCAAAACCCTAATTCCACCGCCGTAACTTTCTGTATCCACGAGATCCCATCTTGGGGCCTGTTCCGGAGCTCCGCCGGAGGGGGCATCGATCACGGAGGGCTTCTACATCAACACCATAGCCCCTCCGATGAAGTGTGAGTAGTTGACCTGAGACCTACGGGTCCATAGTTATTAGCTAGATGGCTTCTTTTCTCTTTTTGGATCTCAATACAATGTTCTCCCCCTCTCTTGTGGAGAACTATTTGATGTAATCTTCTTTTGGCGGTGTGTTTGTTGAGACCGATGACTTGTGGGTTTATGATCCAATCTATCTATGAACAATATTTGAATCTTCTCTGAATTCTTTTATGTATGATTGGTTATATTTGCAAGTCTCTTCGAACTATCAGTTTGGTTTGCCCTACTAGATTGATCTTTCTTGCAATGGGTGAAGTGCTTAGCTTTGGGTTCAATCTTGCGGTGTCGTTTCCCAGTGACAGTAGGGGCAGCAAGGCACGTATTGTATTGTTGCCATCGAGGATAACAAGATGGGGTTTTCATCATATTGCATGAGTTTATCCCTCTACATCATGTCATCTTTCTTAAGGTGTTACTTTGTTTTTAACTTAATACTCTAGATGCATGCTGGATAGCGGTCGATGAGTGGAGTAATAGTAGTAGATGCAGGCAGGAGTCGGTCTACTTGTCTCAGACGTGATGCCTATATACATGATCATGCCTAGATATTCTCATAACTATGCTCAATTCTTTCAATTGCTCAACAGTAATTTGTTCACCCATCGTAGAATACTTACGCTATCGAGAGAAGCCACTAGTGAAACCTATGGCCCCCGGGTCTATCTTCATCATATTAATCTCCTACTACTTAGTTATTTCCTTTGCTTTTTTACTTTGAATCTTTATCATAAAAATACCAAAAAGATTATCTTATCATATCTATCAGATCTCACTCTCGTAAGTGGCCGTATAGGGATTGACAACCCATTATCGCGTTGGTTGCGAGGATTGATTTGTTTTGTGCAGGTGCGAGGGACTGGTGCGTAGCCTCCTACTAGATTGATACCTTGGTTCTCAAAATTGAGGGAAATACTTACGCTAGTTTGCTGCATCATCCCTTCCTCTTTGGGGAAAACCAACGCAATGCTCATGAGGTAGCAAGAAGGATTTCCGGCGTCGTTGCTGAAGAGGTCTACGCAAAAGTCAACATACCAAGTACCCATCACATACCCTTATCTCCCGCATTACATTATTTGCCATTTGACTCTCGTTTTCCTCCCCCCCACTTCACCCTTGCCGTTTTATTCTCCCTCTCTCTCTATCCTCCCTCTCTTTCTCTATTTGCCTCTTTTTGCCCGCTTGCTTTTTGTTTTCTTGTGTGTTAGTTTGCTTGCTTGTCGTTATGGCTAGTCCCTTATCTTCTCTGTTATCTCTCGAGAATGAAATTCTAAATTTTAAGCAAAGGGAGGGGAAAATCTAAAATACACTTGGTATAGAATTTGCAATGCTCAAAATAGATCCACCAGGAAGCAATCTACTTCCGCTCTTCTTCGCAATTTTTATGTAGGCATTACTCCTTGGCATAGATATGTACTTGATACTATTACTGGAGGGAACTTCTTGGGTAGCGGTACTTTTGATTCTTATAATGCTATGATAGATTTGTTTGGCTCACCCCCTCTTTTGGTTAATGGAACTGTATTAACTTTGGAGCATGTAATGCAAAGACTTGAAATTATTGAAAATAAGGTTGCTACCGTAGAGTTAATTGAAAATTTGGATAAAAAGATCCACAACCGAATCTCTCAATATGGATCTAAAGTAGGAGTCACTTTGAAAAATATTAAAGAGAAGGAACCCATAGTTAATGAGAAAATAAATCACGATTCCACTAGAATGGATAAACTTGAGGATACTATTACCAATTTGGGAACCGCTTTTTATTCCGTAAAGAATACTCCAAGTCCTCCCGCTAAAATTTCCAAGCTTATGTATGTTCCTAAAAATAAGGGTGAATCCTCTAGTAAGGAAACCGCGGATCTCAAATCTATAAGTGTTCATCCCAATCTTTTTGCTATCATTAAGGAACCATTTGTTACAAATGATTTTTTCGATCTTGTGCCCAAAAGTTTGATAACAAATAAAAAGAAAGAAATTCCTAAAGGTGGTAGATGCCTCATTGAAGAATTGCCTACCAAAGATGGCAATACCTAGACCTATCCTTGCTTGTTATGCCTAGCTAGGGGCGTTAAACGATAGCGCTTGTTGGGAGGAAACCCAATTTTATTTTTATTCCTTGCTTTTTTTCTCTTGTTTAGTAATAAATAATTTATCTAGCCTCTGTTTTGGTTGTGTTTTTTGTGTTTAACTAGTGGTTCTTCCAATTAGAACCGTTGGGAAGACTTGGGGAAAGTCTTGTTAAACTTGCTGTAAAAAACAGAAACTTTAGCGCTCACAAGAACTGCTGCCATTTTTATTTGGAAAGTGATATTTAGTTAATTATTTTTGCAGATGATTAATAGATAAATACCTCACGTCCAGAAATTTATTTTAGAATTTTTGGGGTTCTAGATCTTGGGCTAGCTACAGATTACTAGAGACTGTTCTGTTTTTGACAGATTCTGTTTTTCGTGTGTTGTTTGCTTATTTTGATGAATCTATGGCTAGTAAAATAGTTTATAAGCCATAGAGAAGTTGGAAAACAGTAGGTTTAACACCAATATAAATAAATAATGAGTTCATTACAGTACCTTGAAGTGGTCTTTTGTTTTCTTTCGCTAACGGAGCTCACGAGATTTTCTACTTTGAGTTTTGTGTTGTGAAGTTTTCAAGTTTTGGGTAAAGATTTGATGGATTATGGAACAAGGAGTGGCAAGAGCCTAAGCTTGGGGATGCCCATGGCACCCCCAATATAATTTAAGGACACCTAAAAGCCAAAGCTTGGATATGCCCCGGAAGACATCCCCTCTTTCGTCTACTTATATCGGTAACTTTACTTGGAGCTATATTTTTATTCGCCACATGATATGTGTTTTGCTTGGAGTGTCTTGTATGATTTGAGTCTTTACTTTTTAGTTTACCACAATCATCCTTTCTGTCCACACCTGTTGAGAGAGCCATACATGATTTGGAATTTGTTAGAATACTCTATGTGCTTCGCTTATATCTTTTGAGTTATATAGTTTTGCTCTAGTACTTCACTTATATCTTTTAGAGCACGGTGGTGGATTTGTTTTATAGAAACTATTGATCTCCCATGCCTCACTTAGATTATTTTGAGAGTCTTAAATAGCATGGTAATTTGATTAAAATCCTAATATTCTTGGTATTCAAGATTAATGATAAAACTTTCTTATGAGTGTGTTGAATACTATGAGAAGTTTGATGCTTGATAATTGTTTTGAGATATGAGGATGGTGATATTAAAGTTGTGCTAGTTGAGTAGTTGTGAATTTGAAGAATAATTGTGTTAAAGTTTGTGATTCCCGTAGCATGCATGTATGGTGAACCGTTATGTGATGAAGTCGGAGCATGATTTATTTATTGATTGTCTTCCTTATGAGTGGCGGTCGGGGACGAGCGATGGTCTTTTCCTACCAATCTATCCCCCTAGGAGCATGCGCATAATACTTTGCTCTGATAACTTGTAGATTTTTCCAATAAGTATATGAGTTCTTTATGACTAATGTTGTGTCGATGGATTATAAGCACTCTCACCCTTCCACCATTGCTAGCCTCTCTAATACCGCACACCTTTCGCCGGTATCATACACCCACCATATACCTTCCTCAAAACAGCCACCATACCTACCCATTATGGCATTTCCATGGCCATTCCAAGATATATTGCCATGCAACTTTCCACTGTTCCGTTTATTATGACACACTCCATCATTGTCATATTGCTTAGCATGATCATGTAGTTGACATAGTATTTGTGGCAAAGCCACTGTTCATAATTCTTTCATACATGTCACTCATGAGTCATTGCATATCCTGGTATACTGCCGGAGGCATTCATATAGAGTCATATTTTGTTCTAAGTATCGAGTTGTAATTGTTGAGTTATAAGAAAATAAAAGTGTGATGATCATCATTATTAGAGCATTGTCCCAGTAAGAGAAGGATGATGGAGACTATGATTCCCCCACAAGTCGGGATGGGACTCCAGACAAAAAATATAAAAAAGAGAAAGAAAAGAGGCCAAGAAAGGGGAGAAAAGGCCCAAATAAAAAAGGGAGAGAAATAGAGAGAAGGGGCAACGCTACTATCCTTTTACCACACTTGTGGTTCAAAGTAGCACCATGCTATTCATAGTAGAGAGTCTCTCATTTCGTCACTTTCATATACTAGTGGGAATTTTTCATTATGGAACTTGGCTTGTATATTCCAATGATGGGCTTCCTCAAAATGCCCTAGGTCTTCATGAGCAAGCAAGTTGGATGCACACCCACTTAGTTCCTTTTTTGAGCTTTCATATACTTATAGCTCTAGTGCATCCGTTGCATGGCAATCCCTACTCACTCACATTGATATCTATTGATGGGCATCTCCATAGCCCGTTGATATGCCTAGTTGATGTGAGACTATCTTCTCCCTTTTTGTCTTCTCCACAACCACCATTCTATTCCACCTATAGTGCTAGATACATGGCTCACACTCATGTATTGCGTGAAGATTGAAAAAGTTTTGAGAATGTCAAAAGTATGAAACAATTTCTTGGCTTGTCATCGGGGTTGTGCATGATTTAAATACTTTGTTTGGTGAAGATAGAGCATAGCCAGATTATATGATTTTGTAGGGATAACTTTCTTTGGACATGTTATTTTGAGAAGACATAATTGCTTTGTTAGTATGCTTGAAGTATTATTATTTTTATGTCAATATGAACTTTTGTCTTGAATCTTTTGGATCTGAATATTCATACCACAATTAAGAAGAGTTACATTAAAATTATGCCAAGTAGCACTCCGCATCAAAAATTCTGTTTTTATCATTTACCTACTCGAGGACGAGCAGGAATTAAGCTTGGGGATGCTTGATATGTCTCCAACGTATCTATAATTTTTGATTGCTCCAATGCTATATTATCTATTGTTTTGGACATTATTGGGCTTTATTATCCACTTTTATATTATTTTTGGGACTAACCTATTAACCGGAGGCCTAGCCCAGAATTGCTATTTTTGCCTGTTTTAGGGTTTCGAAGAAAATGAATATCAAACGGAGTCCAAACGGAATGAAACCATTGGGAACGTGATTTTCTCAACGAACAAGACCCAGGAGACTTGGACCCTACGTCAAGACACAAAAGAGGAGGCCATGAGGTAGGGGGGCACGCCTATCCCCCCCAGGCGCGCCCTCCACCCTTGTGGGCCCCCTGTTGCTCCACCGACGTACTCCTTCCTCCTATATATACCTACGTACCCCCAAACAATCAGATACGGAGCCAAAACCCTAATTCCACCACCGTAACTTTCTGTATCCACGGGATCCCATCATGGGGCCTGTCCCGGAGCTCCACGCGAGGGGGCATCGATCACGGAGGGTTTCTACATGAACACCATAGCCCCTCCGATGAAGTGTGAGTAGTTCACCTCAGACCTACGGGTCCATAGTTATTAGCTAGATGGCTTCTTCTCTCTTTTAGGATCTCAATACAATGTTCTCCCCCTCTATTGTGGAGAACTATTTGATGTAATCTTCTTTTTGTGGTGTGTTTGCTAAGACCGATGAATTGTGGGTTTATGATCAAGTCTATCTATGAACAATATTTGAATCTTCTCTAAATTCTTTTATGTATGATTGGTTATCTTTGCAAATCTCTTCGAATTATCAGTGTGGTTTGGCCTACCAGATTGATCTTTCTTGTAATGGGAGAAGTGCTTAGCTTTGGGTCCAATCTTGCTGTGTCCTTTCCCAATGACAGTAGGGGCAGCAAGGCTCGTATTGTATTGTTGCCATCGAGGATAACAAGATGGTGTTTTCATCATATTGCATGAGTTTATCCCTCTACATCATGTCATCTTGGTTAAAGCGTTACTCTGTTTTTAACTTAATACTCTAGATGCATGCTGGATAGCGATCGATGAGTGGAGTAATAGTAGTAGATGCAGGCAGGAGTCGGTCTACTTGTCTCGGACGTGATTCCTATATACATGATCATGCCTAGATATTCTCATAACTATGCTCAATTCTGTCAATTGCTCAACAGTAATTTGTTCACCCACCGTAGAATACTTATGCTCTCGAGAGAAGCCACTAGTGAAACCTATGGCCCCGGGTCTATCTTCATCATATTAATCTCCCACTACTTAGTTATTAACTTTGCTTTTTACTTTGCTTTTACTTTACTTTGCATCTTTATCATAAAAATACCAAAAATATTATCTTATCATATCTATCAGATCTCACTCTCGTAAGTGACCGTGTTGGGATTGACAACCCCTTATCGCGTTGGTTGCAAGGATTTATTTGTTTTGTGCAGGTGCGAGGGACTGGCGCGTAGTCTCCTACTGGATTGATACCTTGGTTCTCGAAACTGAGGGAAATACTTATGCTACTTTGCTGCATCATCCCTTCCTCTTCGGGGAAAACCAACGCAGTGCTCAAGAGGTAGCATCGCCGAGGAGATGATGGCTCGGTGGCTACGAAGCATCATCGGAAACAAGGACAACCCCAGGGTTTCCAGGAGAGTTCAGCCATTCGACACCGACCATGAGCCGGAAGAGGTTGTTCTTAAAATATCGGTGCTTTCTTATTTTAATCTGCAATCGCTCTTAAATCTGAATAACTCTTGCTGACTTGCTCCTTGCAGATTTACACCAAGATGTATTTGATGCCGAACGGGAACGATTCCAAGAGGGAGAGGGGAGCACAGACGAAAGCGCCGACTAGCAATACAGAGATGGCAGTGACGATGATAGTAACGACTCGGGCAGCAGCAAGGAGGTCAACTCGCCGCCCCACTCAGAGCGTCGATCCAAACAGTCCCAAGACCCTGCAGGTGGGCATGGCAAGGCAACTCCTCCAAGCACACAAGAGCCAAAGCGCACTTGGAGTTCATCCCCAGAACCATCCGAGAAGGCCGCTAAGCAGCCCAAGGTCGCCCCATTGAAGCCTCGGAAGGCCTTGCCCAAGATCAAGGTGGATGTTCATGTCGCTTCTGCGTAAGTGTTTTGGTTCATCCGTTTGTCTTCTATGTTTTTGTTGACTCATCTACTTGCTTTGACCGAGTGTGTTTTGGAACCTTTCTGTGCTGCTACTTCTGGGACGTCCATGAATATCTACAAGGAGCAAGATGACAAGTAGACTGCAGATGCGGCCACTTCTAGAGCAGGTACAACTCCACAGCCTTGCCCTCACTTTGTCAATTGTTCTGTCAGTTGACTAAACTTTTACGGTCGACTTTTTTGTAGTGCCACCAAATGTTATTGAACTTCCAGACGACGACGACCATGTAGACGTGCCACAGAGGAACAGATGAAGAAGGGGCAGGACTTCGAGCAGGAGGGTGCCTACTAGAAAAGTCTCACTCGACTCTAGCGCCAGAACCAGCCGTTCAGCAATCCGGAAATCCAATTCAGACTTATGTTTCTTTTCCTGATCCTGTGTTGACTGATCAACCTTTGACGTCGACTGCTCAAGCCCTTGCTCCAACTGTGCAACTCCATGCTTCAGATCCCATGGCGCCTCATCTGTTCCACCAACTTCGCTCTTTGTTACCCATCATGTCCTAGAGGACCAAGTAAGCATTGATAAGGAAGCCATACGCCAAGCAGGCCTTATGATGGAGCGAATGAAGGTGGTACACGAGGCTAGCAAGGCTGCCAACGATGCCATCTCTGCCCTTCCAACCAACGTCCAGGTGAGTTGATTTCCGACTGGTCTTTAGCTTGATCTTTGCTCTGTTAGGATAAGGTACTTGAAAGCTGCTGCTTTACTATTCGTAAGATGTCCGTCGATGAGCGTTTCAAACCTTATGTGCATCTACCATGAATTTGCACCTTACATCTTTTCACCCACTGGGTGTCTTCTTTTGCTTTGTGGCTTTTTTCAGTTGAATCTACCAGATTGTGTCCAGTGAACTCTTGAACTAGTGGGGGCACGCCGGGTGCACCCACTAGGTGTAGTCCCGGAGAACGTAGTCAAATGTTTGATTCGGCAAGGGTCTTTTCAAAGTGTTATTTCACCACGGGAGCCTTAGAACTTGTTTGCTTGTAGTATACTCAATTGGCTTTAGACGGATCGTGTCGAGTAAACTCCGAGCCAGTGGGGGCATGCTAAGTGCACCCACTGGGTGTAGTCCACGAGACCGCGGTGGGACGGGCTGGACACAAATGTTGGTGGTCCAAACGGCGGTGGTCTGTGCACAAATGTTGTTGTCGTTTTACTCCTTCCACTCGGGCTGGACGGGCCATGTCGAGTGGGAAGTCGAACCAGTGGGGGCACGCCAAGTGCATCCACTGGGTGTAGTCCCCGAGACTACTGTTGAATGTTTGATTCAGCAATGGCTTTAGAACTCTTTTTGTCGTAATAACTTGAACTTGCATCTTATCATTCAGAAGCCGTCGGTCTTTGTTTCTGTCGACTGACGTGCCTTGTCCAGTCTCCATCAACGTGGATGTAGGATAGCACCACCTATCCGAACCATGGGAAAAACATCCGTGTCTCCAATTGCGTTTGA
The DNA here is from genome assembly GCF_056163025.1 of Triticum urartu. Classification (NCBI taxonomy): domain Eukaryota; kingdom Viridiplantae; phylum Streptophyta; class Magnoliopsida; order Poales; family Poaceae; genus Triticum; species Triticum urartu. The sequence goes on along the minus strand of NC_141878.1, from coordinate 250,862,802 downwards.
TCTCTCCAAACCCTTCCCTTTACATTCTTGCAAGTTGCATGCTTTACATTCCGCTGCTCATATACTCTTTGCATGCTTGCTTGATATGTATTGTGTGTATTGAAATTGTTCCTAAACTCCACTTAAACCGTAAAAGCTTAAAAATTGCAACTTTAGCACTAAGTGTCTAATCACCCCCCCTCTAGACACATCTACTTCTAGATCCTACAGCCCTATGAAGCGCAAGGCCAGGCGGCAGTCCACAAAAAAGCAGGCCTTCATCATCCAAGAGACCCACAAATTAGAAGCCGCTGGGGTCATTCGCGAGGTCCGATACCCGGATTGGTTGGCCAACCCTGTCGTTGTGCCAAAGAAGGGAGGGAAGGAGCGCATGTGTGTCGACTTCACCAACCTCAACAAAGCATGCCCGCAAGATCCGTTCCCGCTCCCACTCATCGACCAGATCGTTGATTCCATCGCGGAATGCGACCTGCTATGCTTCTTGGATGCCTTCTCTGGGTATCACCAGATCAAGATGGTGGTAGAAGACGTCGAAAAGACAGCCTTCCTAACCCCGTGTGGGGTGTACTGCTACACATGCATGCCATTCGGGCTGCGTAACGCAGGGGCGACCTTTCAGGGGCTGATGCACCCAACCTCGTCGATCACCCGGTGTACTTCGTCAGCACGGTGTTGCGGGATGCGAGGGCACGGTACCCCATGCCTCAGAAACTCCCCCTCGCGCTACTGGTGGCCTCGCGCAAGCTGCGGCACTATTTTCAGGGTCACCCCATCAAGGTCGTCTCGTCATACCCCCTGGAGAGAGTGCTCAGGAGCCCTAACTCAGCTGGAAGGGTCGCTGAGTGGAACATAGAACTGCAAGCGTTTCAGCTCGAATTCAGCACGACCAGAGTCATCAAGGGAGCAGCATTGGCAGAGTTTGTGGCAGAATTGGACGGAGGCACCAGACCTCAAGGCCGACGAGGATCGGTCCCTCTCCCCGGGAAGCCAGGCGCCAGAAGGCTGGGTCATGTACTTCGATGGGGCGTTCTCCAGGCATGGCACTTGGGCTGGGGCGGTGCTTATATCGCCCATTCAGGACAAGCTCTACTACGCTGTGCAGCTCTGTTTCCAGCAAGGTGAAAAGGTCTCGAACAACATAGCGGAGTATGAAGGTTTAATAGCGGGCTTGAAGGCCGCAGCTGCCCTGGGGGTGAAACGCCTCACCATCAAGGGCGATTCGCAGCTCCTTGTCAATTTCTCCAACAAGGTGTACGAGCTGAGAGATGAGCACATGGAAGCCTACCTTGCGGGGGTCCACAGGATGGAGAAGCAGTTCTGGGGGTTGGAGTTGCAGCATGTGCCCCGTGGCACCAATCAGGAGGCCGACGACATCGCCAAATGGGCGTCCAGGTGGTTACCTCAGGAGCCTGGCGTTTGTCGGATTTCGTGTTCCGGCAGACCCTTGAGGTTCGAACACTGGGGTGCGCGCGGAGATTTCACCTCCTACCTACCTGCACTCCTCCGCCTTGCTAGGATCTAAACTAAGGAAAGAACAACACAAGAGATGCAGGGTTTATACTGGTTCGGGCCACCGTTGTGGTGTAATACCCTACTCCAGTGTGTGGTGTGGTGGATTGCCTCTTGGGCTGATGGTGATGAACAATACAAGGAAGAACAGCCTCGCGAGGGTCTGTTCTTGGCCGGGGCGATGAACTGCTGGGAGGAGCTCAGTCACCTTTCTCTCTCTCTCTCTCTATCTCTCTCTCTCTCTCTCTCTCTCTCTCTCTCTCTGATCTTCTCTATCCTTCCAACCCTCCGGCTCAGCTCTCTCTTTTTTTCTCCCCCCTCAGCTCTATGGGTGGCTGGTCCTATTTATAGAGGCCCTGGTCCTCTTCCCAAATATCGAGCGGGAAGGGAGCCAACAATGGCGGGCTAATTTGAAGGGGGACAGCTAGTATCAGCTATCCTGACAAAAGTAGTCTTCGCCTGTGCAAAGCTCTGGTGATGACGCCGTCTTGGGCTCCACGGTGACCTCCGTCTCGTAGTCCTCCTGGTCTTTGTCTCGTTTCACCGAAATGGCAACCTTTGCCTGATGCCTCGGTAATCCGCTGCTGCGCTTGCCCCCTTTGCACCAAAGAGGAAGGGAGGACACTGCGCGGGCTGGCACCCGCCTGGCACCCTCGGTCTTCATGGCTTGCGTCACGGGCACCTCGTGAGGTACCCCGCCTTGATCTCTCCGCCTCCTCGTGAGCTAGCCTGACGAGGCCGCGCCTGAGGAAGCTCCACGTCGTCCGCCCCGCGAGGCTTGGTCCCTCGTGAGGGTCTTGGGTTTGTGTTGGTGAAGATGGGCCGCGCTGGGCCCCCCTTTGAGACACGCCGCAGGCCGCAGGTAGGCAAGTCTGGGGACCCCCGTTCGCAGAACACCGACAGCGTTTTCGAGGAGCTCCCCCAGCCCTGCCATCATTGTCAAACACGGCTCAGCCTCGTTGGGGGTCCCCAGACTTGCCTACCTGCGGCCTGCGGCGTGGCAAAAAGGGGGGCCCAGCACGGCCCATCTTCACCAACACAAACCCAAGACCCTCGCGAGGGGCCAAGCCTCATGGGGCGGATGACACGGAGCTTCCTCAGGCATGGCCTCATCAGGCTGGCTCGCGAGGAGGCGGAGAGGTCAAGGCGGGGTACCTCACGAGGTGCCCGTGATGCAAGCCATGACGACCAAGGGCGCCAGGCGGGTGCCAGCCCGCGCAGTATCCTCCTTTCCTCTTTGATGTAAAGGGGGAAAGCGCAGTGGCGGAGTACCGAGGCATCAGGCAAAGGTTGCCATTTCGGTGCAACAAGGCCAGGACCAGGAGAACTGCAAGACGGAGGTCATTGTGGAGCCCAAGACGGCGTCACCACCAGAGCTTTGTGCAGGTGAAGACTGCTTTTGTCAGGATAGCTGGTACTAGCTGTCCCCCTTCAAATTAGCCCGCCATTGTTGGCTCCCTTCCCGCTCGATATTTGGGAAGAGGACCAGGGCCTCTATAAATGGGACTAGCCACCCCCAGGGGAGGGGGGGATAATCAATCAGAGAGAGAGGGAGAGAGAAGGGTGACTGAACTCCTCCCAGCAGTTCATCGCCCCAGTCAAGAACACACCCTCACGTGGCTGTTCTTCCTTGTATTGTTCATCATCATCAGCCCCAGAGGCAATCCACCATGCCACACACTGGAGTAGGGTATTACACCAGAACGGTGGCCCGAACCAGTATAAACCATGTGTCTCTCGTGTTGTTCTTTCCATAGCTTAGATCTTAGCGAGGCGGAGGGGTGCAGGTAGGTAGGAGGCGAAATCTCCGTGCGCACCCAAGTGTTCGAACCTCAAGGTTCTGCCAGAACCCGAAATCCAACAGACGAAGCCAAGAAGGAAGTTGTGCAGCTGAAGGAGGACAAGGCATCCTTAATAGACAGAGTCGGTGATCTCACTCGGAAGAAAGACGAGATGGAAGCTTATCTTGGAGGGTTTGCTAAGAAAATGTTCCTCATGCTTGAAGTTACCTTTCCTTATCTGACTGACTGCAAAGAACTTCCCTGTTGTGTCTCTGTTACTTCAACCCTTTTTGTTTGTGCAGAATTCTGCTAGAACTTTGAGGAAGAAACCAGGCGGATCGAGACAAGCTTGGACCCCATCAATTCTACCGTCAAGGACGAAGGTGCCATGAATGTGTTTCGAATGGAATCTTGCCTTGCTAGCATACTGAACTACCTCGCCCGACTAAAAGTGGTGGTGTCACGGATCGACATGGAGCTCTGGCCAGGTGTAGCGTTCCAGAATGATCTCAAGTCACTGATGACTCGACTCAGTGACATCCCTCGTCGAGTGCAGGCATGGAAGAAGTCATCCGCTTGCTGTGGTGCTGACGTGGCCCTGTCGCTAGTCCGGGTCCATTGCAAGGAAGTCAGAGAAGAGAAGTTGGTGGCTCTCAAGGTTGCCAACACCAAAATGCTTCAATTCCAGTCCTTCATGGAGATCTTCATCGACGCCGCAACTCGCATTGCGGACCACATCGACCTTGACAGTTTCATCAAGCCAGCAAGTCCTACTCCTGCTGAGAGAAAACTTGATAACTTGATTTAATTTGCCTCGGATGCCGAGTCATACTATAATCGCTAGCACTCTTTCAGGCTTGACGTCCAAGTACTTCTGCCGGTGGTTCTGATCCTCCATGGATTTATCCGAACTTAGTTTTTCTTTTGAATGCAGTTGCTTTGTCTTCATCACCTTCGAATTTCTTGACTCGAGTGAATTGTGAATCATAACTGAAAATCCGAGTGGAAGGCTCGTTCTCCGCTCGGAGTTGATGTTGCAGTTGTCGTGCATCTCCAAGTACAACCAGATGTTGTACTTGTGGCGCAATTCCAGCAGCCAGATGTTGTACTTGTGGCGCAGCTCCGAGTGCAACCAGACGTTGTACTTGTGGCGCAGCTCCAAGTGCAACCAAACGTTGTATTTCTGGCGTAGCGCCGAGTGCAACCAGACGTTGTAATTGTGGCGTAGCTCCGAGAGTAGCCAGACGTTGTATTTGTGGCGTAGCTCCTAGTGCAACCACACGTTGTACTTGTGGCGCAACTCCGAGTGAGAATGTAGTTCACTACCCAAACTATATTTTCTAACGTAGGCAAGTATGGGATCGCGGCTAAGCCCCCGAGTGGGAGGATTGCTCTCCACTTGGAGTAGTTTTGTAACTTAGGAGAGTGCGGGATCGCGGCTAAGCCCTCGAGTTGGAGGATTTCTCTCCACTCGGAGTAGCTTTGTAACTTAGACGAGTGCGGGATCGTGGCAAAGCCCCCGAGTGGGAGGATTGCCCTCCACTCAGAGTATTTTTGTAACTTAGGCGAGTATGGGATCGCGGCTAAGCCCATGAGTGGGAGGATTGCTCTCGACTCAGAGTAGTTTTGTAACGTAGGAGAGTGCGGGATTGCGGCTAAGCCCCCGAGTGGGAGGATTGCTCTCCACTCGGAGTAGTTTTGTAACTTAGACGAGTATGGGATCGCGGCTAACCCCCGAAGTGGCAGGATTGCTCTCCACTCGGAGTAGTTTTGTAACTTAGACGAGTGCGGGACCGCGGCTAAGCCCCCGAGTTAGAGGATTGCTCTCCAATTGGAGTAGTTTTGTAACTTAGGTGAGTATGGGATGGCGGCTAAGCCCCCGAGTGGGAGGATTGCTCTCCACTAGGAGTAGTTTTGTAAAGTAGGCGCGTGCAGGATCACGGCTAATCCCCCGAGTGGGAGGATTGCTCTCCACTCGGAGTAGTTTTGCAACTTAGGCGAGTACGGGATCATGGCTAAGCACCCGAGTGGGAGGATTGCTCTCCATTCATAGTAGTTTTGTAACTTAGGCGAGTACGAGATCACGGCTAATCCCCCGAGTGGGAGGATTGCTCTCCACTCGGAGTAGTTTTGTAACGTAGGCGAGTGCGGGATCGCGGCTATGCTCCCGAGTGGGAGGATTGCTTTCCACTCGGAGTTGTTTTGTAATTTAGGTGAGTATGGGATCGCGACTATGCCCCTGAGTGGGAGCATTTCTCTCCACTCGGAGTAGTTTTGTAACTTAGGCGAGTGTGGGATCGCGGCTAAGCCCCCGAGTGGGAGGGTTGCTCTACACTCGGAGTATTTTTTGAAACTTAGGCAAATCGGATTTGTGGCTAAGCCACCCACTGGGGGATTTGAACACATATGCTTATGTGATAACAATCATTAGGATACTGCGAAAACTAGGTCTTTGATAAGAAAACTAAATGATTCTTTATTACAACTCGTTGATCCGAGTGTTTAGGTATAAAAATGGTGGAGCAGATCCACATTCCACGAACACAGCTCATCTTCTTTCTTGGAGATGTTGTAGAGGTGATACTCCACGTTGTGGAGCACCTTGGTGATGATGAAGGGGCCTTCCCAGGCCGGAGTGAGCTTTTGAGGCTGTTTCTGGTGCACTCGGAGCACAAGGTCTCCCTCTTGGACTGCTAAACCTCTGACATTTCGGGCATGGAATCGACGTAGGTCTTGTTGATAGATTCTCGACCGGATCAGAGCCATTTCTTGTTTTTCCTCTAGGAGATCAACCGCGTCTTGGTGTGCATGTTCTGTTTTAGCTTCAGAGAGGAGTTCCACTCGAGCAGCATTTTGTAGCACATCACTCGGAAGCACGGCTTCGACACCATACACCATGAACAAAGGGGTTCGATCGGTCGATCGATTGGGAGTCGTTCTCAGTCCCTATAGAACAGGTGGCAATTCAGTCACCCAAGATCCAGTAGCATGCTTGAGGTCGCGCATCAGTCGGGGTTTTAGTCCTTGAAGGATCAAGCCATTTGCTCTTTCTGCCTGCCCATTCGACTGCGGTTGCCCAATGGATGCGTAATCGATCCGAGTGCCTTGGGACGCGCAAAACACTCTGAACTCATCGGAATCAAAGTTGGAGCCGTTATCTGTGATAATGCTGTGAGGGTCGACATATCTGAATACTAGCTCTCTGGTGAAACTAATGGTGGTACTTGAGTCGAGATTCTTGATAGGCTTGGCCTCGATCCACTTGGTGATCTTGTCGACTGCTACAAGCAAATGAGTGAAACCACTTCTGCTTGTCTTGGAAGGTCCGACCATGTCCAGACCCCATACCACAAAAGGCCAGACCAGTGGAATATTCTTCAAGGCCGACGCAGGCTTGTGAGACATGTTTGAGTAAAACTGGTAGCCTTCACACTTGTCAACTATATCCTTAGCCATCTCATTCGCTCGCGGCCAATAAAATCCCGCTCAGTATGCTTTGGCTAAGATGGTCTGAGAGGATGCGTGGTGACCACAGGTCCCTGAGTGAATCTCATTTAAGATTAGTCGACCCTCTTCTGGGGAGATGCAACACTGAGCTACTCTGGTAACGCTTTCTATGTAAAGTTGTCCACTTATTACTATGAAGGCTTTGGATCGGCGGACAATATGGTGAGCCTCGTCCTCATCCTCTGGGAGTTCTTGCCTGAGAAGATATGCAATATAAGGCACCGTCCAATCGGGACTGATCACCAAAACCTTCATGATCAAGTCGACTACTGTTGGAACTTCAATCTCAGTCGAATTGGTTGAACTTATCGGTTGCGGGCGGTTCCTCTGTAAAGGGGTCTTCTTGGACTGATGGGGTATGAAGATGTTCTAATTGTCGGATTTCGGGTTCCGGCAGACCCTTAAGGTTCGAACACTGGGGTGCGCGCGGAGATTACGCCTTCTACCTCTCCGTCTCGCAAAGATCTAGACTACTAAAAGAACTGCACAAGAGACACAAGGTTTATACTGGTTCGGGCCACCGTTGTGGTGTAATACCCTACTCCCGTGTGTGGTGGGTGGATTGCCTCTTGGGGCTGATGATGATGAGCAATACAAAGAAGAACAGCCTCGCGAGGGTCTGTTCTTGGATTGGGTGATGAACTGCTGGGAGGAGTTCAGCCAGCTTTCTCTTTCTCTCTCTCACTCACTGCCTTACTCTTACTTGCCGGCCTTGCTATGTGGGTGGCTGGTTCTCGATCTCTCTTACCCTGGGGGTGGCTAGTCCTATTTATAGAGGCCCTGGTCCTCTTCCCAAATATTTGAGCGGGAAGGGAGCCAACAATGGCGGGCTAATTTGAAGGGTGACAACAAGTATCAACTATCCTAACAAAAGCAGTCTTCGCTTGCGCAAAGCTCTGGTGATGACGCCGTCTTGGGCTCCACGGTGACCTCCATCTCGTAGTCCTCCTGGTCTTGGTCTCGTTGCACCGAAATGGCAACCTTTGCCTGATGCCTCGGTACTCCGCGGCTGCGCTTGCCCCCTTTGCACCAAAGAGGAAAGGAGGACGCCGCGTGGGCTGGCACCCGCCTGGCGCCCCGAGTCATCATGGCTCGCGTCACGGGCACCTCGCGAGGTACCCTGCCTTGATCTCTCCGCCTCCTCGCGAGCCAGCCTGACTAGGCCGTGCCAGAGGAAGGTCCGTGTCGTCCGCCCCGCGAGGCTTGGCCCCTCGCGAGGGTCTTGAGTCTTGTGTTGATGAAGATGGGCCGTGCTGGGCTCCCTTTTGAGCCACGCCGCAGGCCGCAGGCAGGCAAGTCTGGGGACCCCCGTTCCCAGAACGTCAACAGTAGCCCCCGGGCCCAAGGCGCGTCCGGACTTGGCCGTTCTGAGAGGCGAAAGGGCAAGGGCGAAGCGCCGCGGGCCCTTACAGCCTGTGGCCCTGGGCGCCGTGTGGCGGTTGATTGGACGTGGGCGTCTCTACTTCCCCATGGCGCCTCGGCAACTGCATGGATTGGACAAGTCCCTGCATGCAAAACGGGTCATAATTACCTACGATCGTGGGGGCCGTTGGTTGGCCATCGCCAGCCATAAGTACGAGCCGGGCGCGCCCTTTCAGTTCATCTCCCCTTGCTTCTCCTTTTTCTTCATGGTCCCGTCGAGGATGTTCTCGGCCGCCGAGAAGGGGAAGGCTTGCCGAGTTGAGCCCGCCTCTCCCCCACCCAAGCGCGGCAGAGGGCGCCCTCGCAAGCATCCTGTGGCCACCACAGTGGCTCCCCGCGGCCGTGGCGGTGATCTTCAGAACGGCGACGGGCGGATTGCTGCAGCCGGTGGGCGCGCTCCGGCTGCGCGTCCCCCCAAGCCGCGCGTTCGTGCTGCTGAAGTGCTGCCGGAGTTCGTCGTGTGGTCGGCGGAGCCGGCTAGCACCCGGCTCCCGCTTCCTCGCTTCCTCCTTGGCGAGCTCCCGGCCGGCGCCCCGGCGGCCTCTGGCTCTAGGCCGACGGCTGCTGCAGCCGGGCCTCATGGGTCTCCCTGGAGGTCTCCGCGGCCGGGAGCTTGTCCCTGGCCCACGGTTGGCAGACGTTTGCCCGTGCGCGTGGCCTGATCTATCGGTGCACCCTACACTTCAAGTTCGACGGCGACGCCACCCTCTACGTGAGGGTGTTTGGGGAAGATGGTCGCCACGCAGGGTGTTGCCCAGAGGGTGACGACCGCGGCTGGGAACCCAGCTCCGGTGATGATGGAGGGAGCAGCGCCCGTGCGGCTGGCGGCGTTCGGGTTTCCTCAAGCTTCTCCGGTTCTTCTTCAGGCGGCGACTCCTCCAGCAGTGGCCGCGATCAGCCTCCATGCCGTCGTATCTGCTTGGGGGGTGGCAACATGTCTGCACGCCGCTGCGCCCTGGTGAAGCGCGAGAGGGAGTCCGCCTGAGCTACGGAGGCAGCTCGGGCCTTCCCCGCGGGCCGGTGTGAGGCGAGCCGCGCCGGATTTGTTCTTCCTTTTCCATTTTTCCTGCGTAACAAAGACAATAGTGCGGAGCCCCGCGGGGGCGTGTTTGGGTTATTGCTGTTAATCATCGTTTTGCTTTCGTTATCGTTTATTCCGGCTATGTGCCCGAGCGTGGATAGTTCCCGACCCCGGCCATGAGGGGGGCGACCAACCCAGGCCCTTTGTTTGTGTCGCGGTGCCCGTGCGGCACGAATTGGAGGGGTGCTCCTGTAAGGGGCCTAGGTCGCGAACTCTTTGAATGACTAGGATAGGAACGCTCACGAGGGCGCTCAACTGCCCCCCTCGCGAGGCCTTGCGCAAAAGAAATCGAGGCAGGAGAGTGAAAAGCCGAAGAATCGCAAGCCAAAGATGGCAACAACTTCAATAAAACTTCAAATGCAAACAAACAAGCCAACTGCGGAAAGCAAATGAAAAAGCCGCGTCCAGCACCTAATCTAGTCTTCGACGTCTTCTCACCAGCGCGGAGCTAAGTGCTGCCACTGGGCGTGGGAGGGAGCCCCAGGGCCTGAGGCCGGCGCTCCTGAGACTCCGGGGCATGTACAGCCCCACTCATTATTACGTGAGATTGTCACGGGCGGCGAGCTTCACATGCGTTGGCCTTCTTCACAGGCTCCGGGCCTTTCTTCTTAGGGGAAACGAGCTTCACAGGCATTCGCCTTCTTCACAGGCTCCGGGCCTTTTCCAAAAAGGATGATCTTCACAGGCGTTCGCCTTCTTCACAGGCTCTCGGCCTTTTCTAAAGAGGATGATCTTCACAGGCGTTCGCCTTCTTCACAGGATCTGGGCCTTTTCCAAAGAGGATGATCTTCACAGGCGTTCGCCTTGCTTCACAGGCTCCGGGCCTTTTCCAAAGCGCGATAGCTTCACAGGCACACGCCTTGCTTCACAGGCTCCAGGCCTTTTCCAAAACGCGATAGCTTCACAGGCTCCGGGCCTTTTCCAAAACGCGATAGCTTCACAGGCACTCGCCTTGCTTCACAGGCTCCGGGCCTTTTCCAAAACGCGATAGCTTCACGGGCACTCGCCTTGCTTCACAGGCTCTGGGCCTTTTCAAGGGTAGAACCTCCGGAGGTGCTGGATATTCCATGCATTCTGGACTGGCACTCCCTCCTGGGTCTCCAAGCGCGCGGAGCCGGGCCTGGAAACATGAACAACCTTGAACGGGCCCTCCCACATGGGAGAGAGCTTGTGCAGTCCCTCCCTGGAGAGAACCCGCCTGAGCACGAGGTCTCCTACCTCGAGAGTCCTGTGACGGATGTTGCGGCATTGATATCGCCGCAGCGCTTGCTGGTACCTCGCCGCTTGCAGCGCGGCTTCTCGGCGACATTCCTCCCCCAGCACGAGGTCCATCCCCCGCATGGCGTCCTACTGCGCCTCATCGAACGCCAGGACCTGCGCGGAGTGACATCTGACCTCGTGAGGGAGGACTGCTTCCGCTCCATAGACCAGGAAGAACGGGGTCTCTCCAGTCAGTTTGGTCGCGGTGGTGCGGATGGACCACAGCACGGACTGAAGCTCGTCGTACCAACATCTGCCATAGGCCTCCAGCTTCTTCTTGAACGTCCTGGTCTTGAGGCCCCTCAGGACCTCCGCGTTGGCTCGCTCGGCCTGGCCATTGCTTCGGGTGTGCGCCACCGAGGCGTAGCATATCTGCGTTCCAAGGTTAGCACAGTATGTTTTGAAGAGGTTACTGGTGAACGGCGAACCGTTGTCCGTGATGATGCGATTCGGCACCCCGAACCGGCTTACGATGCCCTTGATGAACTTGACCGCGGAACCCACGGGAATGGTGCGGACAGCCTCTACTTTAGCCCACTTGGTGAATTTGTGCACGGCAATGTAGAGGTAGCGGTAGCCCCCTGGCGCCTGAGGAAACGGGCCCAAGATGTCCAGACCCCAGACTGCGAATGGCCACGAAAGGGGGATAGTCTGCAAGCCTCCTGCTGGCTGATGGATCTGCTTGGCGTGGAACTGGTAGGCTTCACAAGCTTTCACTAGTTCCACGGCGTCATTGAGTGCAGTGGGCCAATAAAACCCACTGCGGAACGCCTTGCCGACGAGGGTCCGCGATGATGAATGATGTCCGCAGTCCCCGCCGTGTATAACTTCCAGTAGTTCCTTCCCTTGCTCCCTGGAGATGCAGCGCAGGGATACATCGGTCGGTCGCTTCCGGTAGAGCTCTCCATCTTTGATGCAGTATGCCGTGGCCTGGCGTGCCACTCGCTCCGCTTCCTCCTCCTTCTCCGGCAAGGTCCCTTGCGCTAAGTAGCTCCGGAGCTCCGTGATCCAACATCCCTCCTGAGGTTCCATCGTCAGGAGCAGGCGCGCTCCTGAGGCCGGACCACAGGTCGGAGCTCTTGAGGCAGGTGGCTAGGGGAGCTCCTCCCAGGGCTGAGTCGTGTTTGATAACGTCGGCAGAGCTGAGGGCTTGAAGAGCCGCTCCTCGAAAACGCCAGGCTCCTGGGGTTACCATCTGGACGCACGTTTGGCGATGCCGTCAGCCTCCTGATTTGTGCCACGGGGCACATGCTGCAACTCCAACCCCCAGAATTGCTTTTCCATCTTGCGGACTTCCGCAAGGTAGGCTTCCATGTGCTCATCTTTCGGCTCGTACACCTTGTTGGAGAAATTGACAAGGAGCTGTGAATCGCCCTTGATGGTGAGGCGTTTCACTCCCAGGGCAGCCGCGGCCTTTAAGCCCGCTATTAAACCTTCATACTCCGCTATGTTGTTGGAGACCTTTTCGCCTTGCTGGAAGCATAGTTGCACGGCGTAATAGAGCTTATCCTGTGTGGGCGATATAAGCACCGCCCCAGCCCCAGGGCCATGCCTGGAGAACGCCCCATCAAAGTACATAACCCAGCCTTCTGGCGCCTCGCTTCCCGGGGATAGGGACCGATCCTCATCAGCCTTGAGGCCTGGCGCCTCCGTCCACTCTGCCACAAAATCCACCAACGCTGCTCCCTTGATGACCCTGGTCGTGCTGAATTCGAGATGAAACGCTTGCAGTTCTATGTTCCACTCAGCGACCCTTCCAGCTGAATTAGGGCTCCCGAGCACTCTTTCCAGGGGGTATGACGAGACGACCTTGATGGGGTGACCCTGAAAATAGTGCCGTAGCTTGTGCGAAGCCACCAGTAGCGCGAGGAGGAGTTTCTGAGGCATGGGGTACCGTGCTCTTGCATCCCGTAGCACTGTGCTGACGAAGTACACTGGGTGCTCAACGAGGTGGAGTGCGTCAGTTCTGGTGGCTCCTTCCGGAGACCGTGGCGCCTCTTGAGGCAATGAGACCTCCTGAGACTGGCCATCTGGAAGGGGGGCCTCTTCTGCCTCTGGTGCGCCCCTCTGCGGCGGCTGGTCCTCCTCAGCCCCGGTGGCGGTTTCTGTAGGCCTTCCTTGTCCCTGTTCCGCCTTGTCCCGGGCTGCTGCCGTGGTTTTGATTCGGCGCTCCTCTCTGACTGCCACCAAGGCTGCGCTGGCGGAGTAGGGAGTGGCGGCGAGGTAAAGCACCAGGGGCTCCTGAGGGCGCGGAGCCACCATGACCGGTGGGTTGGTCAGGTATCTCTTGAGATCCCGGAACGCCTTGTCGGCCTCTTCAGTCCACTCGAAGGGCCCCTTTTTCTTCATTAGCTGGAAGAAAGGCAAGGCTCGTTCTCCCAGCTTGGAGATGAAGCGCCCTAGTGCGGTCACGCGCCCCGTGAGCTTCTGCATTTCTCTGAGGGTCTTTGGCGGGCTCATGTCCTCCACCGCCTTGACCTTCTCTGTGTTAGCCTCGATGCCTCGGTGGGACATGAGGAAACCCAAGAGCTTGCCCGAGGGGACTCCGAACACACACAACTCTGGGTTGAGCCGTAAGTTCACTACATTGAGGCTCGCGAAGGTTTCCTCCAAGTCCTGTATCAAGGTCCCGGCCTCCCAAGACTTTACCACAATGTCATCGACGTAAGCTTCAACATTCTTCCCGAGCTGCGAGCCCAAGGTGATGTGCATCAGCCACTGAAAGGTCGCCCCTGCGTTACGCAGCCCGAATGGCATGCACGTGTAGCAGTATACCCCACACGGGGTCAGGAAGGCCGTCTTCTCGACGTCTTCTACCGCCATCTTGATCTGGTGATACCCAGAGAAGGCATCCAGGAAGTATAACAGGTCGCATTCCGCAGTGGAATCGACGATCTGGTCGATGCGGGGAAGCGGGAACGGATCTTGTGGGCATGCTTTGTTGAGGTTGGTGAAGTCGACACACATACGCTCCTTCCCTCCCTTCTTTGGCACAACGACAGGGTTGGCCAACCAATCTGGGTATCGGACCTCGCGGATGACCCCAGCGGCCTCTAATTTGCGGGTCTCTTGGACGATGGAGGCCTGCTTTTCTGTGGACTGCTGCCTGGCCTTCTGCTTCACAGGGCGCACGTTGGGGCACACGTTAAGGTGATGCTCGATTACACTCCTGGGGATCCCTGCCAACTGGTCCGGCTCCCAAGCGAATACCTTCTTGTTTGCGCGCTGGAACCCGACCAGGGCCTCCTCCTGCTCGGGTTTGAGGTGGGCGCCTATGGTGAAAGTGGCGTCGGTGGACCCATCCTCATCAACGGGTATCTGCTTGGTTTCTGCCTTGTCTTGGGTGAACAACTGCTTCTTCTTGGCGGGTGCAGCCCCTTTGGGCCCGGGGGTCTCCAAGTCGGCCGGCTATGCCGATGCCGCCGTCTTGAAGGCAAGCTTGAGCGCCCGCAGCGCGTCCCCGGTATCCCCGTGCACAGTGAGGACACCGCTGCTCCCGGGCATCTTCATGAGGTTGTACGCCGGGTGTGTCACGGCCATGAATTGGGCCAGCGCTGGGTAGCCGAGGATGGCGTTGTAGGGGAGGCCGATGGGGGCTATGTCGAAGTCAACCAGCTCCGTGCGGAAGTTGTCATAGGTGCCGAAGGTCACGGGGAGCCGGATCTGCCCCAAGGAACTGGACGACTTGCCCCCGACGCCTGAGAAGGGCCGGCTGGGTTGCAGCCGTTCCAGGGGTATGCGGAGGAGGTTGAAGGCCTCGACCGAGAGCACGCTGAGGCCCGCGCCGCCATCAACGAGGGTTCTGGTGACGGCCACCTGGCAGATGGTGGGGGTGCACAACATGGGGAGCGCGCCCGAGCAGGCCGAGTTTAAGGGGTGGTCCTCCGAACTGAAGGTCAGGCCGGTCTCGGGTGCCGTCCGATCCGGGGGAGCCCCCTGCCATGTGGAAGTGGCGCTGACCCGGCGGACGAACGGCTTGACGTGGTGACTTGTGGGCGGCGCCTGCGAGCCGCCCAGGAGGGCTGCGACGACCGGGGGTGTTGGTGTAGCGCGATGGGACGGTGCAGGAGAGCCCCCTGCGGCGCGGACGAGCTCGGCGACGTGGTCGAGCCATTCCCCGTAGACGTCGTCGGCGGGGCGGCAGTGCAGGAGCTCGTTTGCCGCGATGAGTGCAGCCCGAGCCTCCATGGGCGCGCTAAGCGCGCGGGGCGAAGATCCAGCTGGTGCGAGCGATGGAGGAGCGGTGCGGCCGTCTTGCCGCACGGATGGATGCTGAGACGACGCTTGCTGCTCGGCCCCCGCCGGGCCAGTGGCGGCGTTGATGGCAGGTGACGGGGAACAATGAGGACGTCCGCCGACGGGCGCCGTCTGGGCGACGCGGGGAGCGATGGCGGCCCAGCGCTCGGCGCGGGCCCGACGAGCGGCGGACATGGACGCGATGGTCAGAGGCGAATGGTGCGGTGGAAGATGAACTCCGGCGCACCCCTACCTGGCCGCCAAATGTCGGATTTCGGGTTCCGGCAGACCCTTAAGGTTCGAACACTGGGGTGCGCACGGAGATTACGCCTTCTACCTCTCCGTCTCGCAAAGATCTAGACTTCTGAAAGAACTTCACAAGAGACACAAGGTTTATACTGGTTCGGGCCACCGTTGTGGTGTAATACCCTACTCCAGTGTGTGGTGGGTTGATTGCCTCTTGGGGCTAATGATGATGAGCAATACAAAGAAGAACAGCCTCGCGAGGGTCTGTTCTTGGATGGGGCAATGAACTGCTGGGAGGAGTTCAGCCACCTTTCTCTTTCTCTCTCTCACTCACTTCCTTACTCTTACTTGCCGGCCTTGCTATGTGGGTGGCTGGTTCTCGATATCTCTTACCCTGGGGGTGGCTAGTCCTATTTATAGAGGCCCTGGTCCTCTTCCCAAATATTTGAGCGGGAAGGGAGCCAACAATGGCGGGCTAATTTGAAGGGGGACAGCAAGTATCAACTATCCCGACAAAAGCAGTCTTCGCCTGCGCAAAGCTCTGGTGATGACGCCGTCTTGGGCTCCACGGTGACCTCCGTCTCGTAGTCCTCCTGGTCTTGGTCTCGTTGCACCAAAATGGCAACCTTTGTCTGATGCCTCGGTACTCCGCGGCTGCGCTTGCCCCCTTTGCACCAAAGAGGAAAGGAGGACACTGCGCGGGCTGGCACCCGCCTGGCGCCCTGAGTCGTCATGGCTCGCGTCACGGGCACCTCGCGAGGTACCCCGCCTTGATCTCTCCGCCTCCTTGCGATCCAGCCTGACGAGGCCATGCCAGAGGAAGGTCCGTGTCGTCCGCCCCGCGAAGCTTGGCCCCTCGCGAGGGTCTGGAGTCTTGTGTTGATGAAGATGGGCCGTGCTGGGCCCCCTTTTGAGCCACGCCGCAGGCCGCAGGCAGGCAAGTCTGGGGACCCCCGTTCCCAGAACACCGACACTAAGAACACATCACTAGGAATTAGTTTTCGAGTGGAACCCAACTTCGCCAGATGTTCAGCCGCTGCATTCTTGATTCGGGGTATGTGGTGGAGCTCTAACCCCTCGAACTTCTTCTCTAGTTTCCTCACTACATTGCAGTAACTAGTCATAGTAGGGTTCCTGATATGCAACTCCTTCATCACTTGATTGAGCACCAAGTCTAGGTCGCCGTAGACCATTAGGCGACGGACGCCGAGTGAGATGGGCATATGCAACCCATACAGAAGTGCTTCATACTTAGTTTCATTGTTCGAAGAATCGAAGTGAATCTGGAGGACATAACTAAGCTTGTCGCCTCTTGGGGATACCAAGACCGCTCCAGTGCCAGAGCCATTCAAAATTTTGGATCCATCAAAGAACATATTCCAATGTTCCAAGTGAATCTGAGTTGGTTGCCGCTGTTCTATCCATTCGGCCAGGAAATCTGCTATTGCCTGAGACTTGATCGCCTTTTTGCCTCAAACTTGATATCCAAAGGGAGGAGTTCAATCACCCACTTGGCCACTCGATCGGTTGCATCTCGATTGTTCAATATTTCTGATAACAGAGCGTTGCTGATGACTGAAATCGAGTGTTCTGCGAAGTAATGTACAACTTTCTTCGTGGTCAGATAAATCTCGTAGACAAGCTTCTGATAGTGCGGATACCATTGCTTGGACGGGGTCAAGACTTCAGAGATATAGTACACTGGGCGCTGAACTTTATACACTTTGCCTTCTTCCTCCCGCTCAATTGTGAACACTGTGCTGACAACTTGTCCCGTGGCTGCAATATATAGCGGTAGATGCTCTTTGCTGACTGGGCAGCAAGCACCAGCTAGGTGGAAAGCAGGGCTTTGAGCTCTAGAAACGCTGCTTCAGCTTCATGATTCCATTCGAACTTATTAGACTTCTTCCTCAGTCGGCAAAGAGGCAATGCCTTTTCACCGAGGCGCAAGATGAATCGACTTAGTGCATCCAAACAACCAGTAAGCTTCTGCACATCATGCACATGCACAGGATGTTTCATTCGGAGAATTGCTCCAATATTCTCTGGGTTTGCGTCGATTCCTTGTTCGGAAACAAGAAAACCTAGTAACTTTCAGCCTAGGACTCTGAATATGCATTTTGACGGATTGAGCTTGATGTCAAATCTTCTTAAGTTGGTGAATGTTTCAGCGAGGTCAGTCAACAGGTTGGAACCTTTACGTGACTTGACCACAATATCATCCATGTATGCTTCCACATTCCGACTGATTTGAGTGAGCATGCACTTCTCAATCATGCGCATGAATGTGACGTCAGCATTCTTAACACTGAAGGGCATGGTGACATAACAAAAGCACCCAAATGG
The DNA here is from genome assembly GCF_056163025.1 of Triticum urartu. Classification (NCBI taxonomy): domain Eukaryota; kingdom Viridiplantae; phylum Streptophyta; class Magnoliopsida; order Poales; family Poaceae; genus Triticum; species Triticum urartu. The sequence goes on along the minus strand of NC_141878.1, from coordinate 250,845,414 downwards.
GGTGATGAAGGTTGTTTTTATTTCATCGGGTCCATACAATCGGATCTCATGGTACCGGAATACGCATCCAAAAAGGACAAACGCTCACACCCAATAGTTGAGTCGACGATCTAGTAGATGCGGGGGAGAGGGAAATGATCTTTCGGGAAGGCTTGATTGATGTGCTTGAAATCGATACACGTACGAAGTGAATCATCTTTCTAGGGGACCATGACAACATTGGCGAGCTGCCAGGAAACGAGCTACATCTTCACCAATTACTTTCCTCTTCTCCACGGCGGACCGACAGAGATGTTCTTTGACAGGTTTTACTTTTGAGTCGACGCGCAAACGGTGCTCAGCCGGTTCCCTGGGTACACCAGCATGTCAGATGGTTCCGATGCGAAGGTGTCCGAGTTCTCACGGAGGAACTGGATGAGCGCTTCTTCCTATTTGCAGTTGATTGTTCTCGAGATGTGGGTCGGAGCGGCATTGGGATCTATCGGGTGAATATGAACATGCTTTGTCTCATCGGCCGACTAAAATTGAAGCAAGCTTCTTGGCTCGCAACAAATCACTCGGTCCGCGTTTTTGTTGTATTCGACCATCTCAACTGTTGCCATCTGCTCATCGGTAATTTTTGAACCCTTCTAGAGGCACTCTTCCGCTCTTTGTCGATTTCCTGTGACTGCGATCACACCTCTGGGACCAGGCATCTTCAGCTTGAGGTATACGTAACACGGTCGAGCCATGAAACAAGCATATGTAGGCCTACCCAGAATTGCATGGTAAGCACTTTGAAAATCCACCACCTGAAATGTCAACTTCTCCTTGCGGTAATTCTTTGAATCATCGAAATCCACATCAAGAGTAATATGACAGAGTGAGTCTACTTTCTTTCCTGGGATGACTCCGTGAAACCGCATATTACTCTCACTAAGCTTGGACATCGGAATGCCCATCCCTCTGAGGGTCTCAGCATACAGAATGTTCAATCCACTACCTCCATCCATCAGGACCTTGGCTAGTCGGGTGCCCCCAATGACTGGATTGACTATCAATGCTTGCCGCCCAGGGGTAGCAACATGCATTGGGTGATCAGACTGGTCGAATGTTATGGGAATTTTTGACCACTTCAAATACGTCGGAGTTGCCGGAGCAACCATGTTCACTTCTCTATATATTGATGACTTTCAGTCGACTTTTGCTCTCGATGTCAGCAAAAATCACTAAAGTAGCATTGACATTGGGGTTACCATCATCTTCCTCTTTATCCTCATCCTTATCAGATTCTTTCTCCTTCTCACTGGGCTGACCTTCTCAGAAACTCTGAAACAAGTGTCGACACTGTTGGGTGGTGTGTTTGGGCAGAATAAGGTTACCCTCAGCATCTGTTTTGGTGTGTATTTTGCAGGGCAAATCAAGAAGATCATTTCCTGCCTGATCTTTCACTTTTTAGTGGATCCATGGCCCTTTAGGCTTCCCCATGAACTTCCCTCGATTCAAAGCTGTTGCTTCAGCAGGACCCGCAGCATCAGCCTTGCTCTCTGCTTCCAACTAGAATTTCCTCCTCCGGTGTCTTGGGCGACTGGTTTGGTCTTGCCACTATGGAGTCAGTCTTCCTCTTCGTCGTTGGCATACAGAGTGGCTATTTCCATCATTCGGGCCAGGGACATGTCACCTGATCGACCGAAAGTCAGGTTGAGCTCTCTGTACCGAACACTTTATTTGAATGCGCAAATTGCTTGGTGCTCTGATACATTTACTACAGTATGATGAAGAGTAGTCCATCTCTAGATGAAGTTTCTCAAAGTCTCATTCTGCTTCTGTATGTAGTTCTGTAATTTAGTTAGTCCGGCAGGCTGCTTGCAGGTGCCCTCAAATGTTTTGATAAACACTCAGGCCAATTCTTCCCAACTAAAAATACTTCCAGGGGCCAACTAATTCAACCAAGCACTATCGGAACCTTCAAGCATCAGAGGGAGGTGCTTCATGGCTACATCATCGTTGCCTCCACCAATCTGCACTACCACTCGGTAATCTTCCAACCAAGTGTCGGGCTTCGACTCACCGGTGAACTTACTCACGCCCGTTGCCAATCTGAAGTTGGGAGGGATCTCTGCAGCACGAATGGATCTGCTGAAACATCATGGCCCAAAAACATGCACTTGACTTCCACTCGGATGGTTTCTCTCTTGTCCTTCTGTATGTGCCCAGCCCCTGTCGAGCAGACCTTGTACTAGAAGAGATCTCGCATCAAAACCAGGCTCTCTGGGGACGACTGGAACCCTCCGCTCATCACCGTATGGGCGCCTGTCATCATATCATCGGGGCACGTACGACCCACCCCTTAGAGGGGGTGTAGGCACTCGATGGTGGTCATCGCAGGCGTACCGGTGATCATACTGTCCGTGGCCTCGATCCAGGTACTGTCCTGGCGGTGCCCTTGATTGTCATGCCGCGGGGGCGATCTTGGGCTATGTGTCAACTGAACTGTGTCCGCAACCACAGATCTACTATGGATCCTGTTACGCGACTGAGAATCAGCTGAGTTCTGTTCACCTGCTGCTTGGAGCAGTGCACGGACCCGCAGCAAACCTCTACCAGCCTTTGAACAGGACAGCTGAATTGACTCTGGTATGAGTTATAGCTACAAGATTCTAGATTGGTGTATGATATACCTGAGGTTCAGGCGGAAACAATTGTCGACGTCGTCAATTGGATTCAGGGATCTAATGACGGGCACATTCGTCGAGTGAATCTTGGAGATTCTCCAGTCGCGCGCGCTCAGCCAAGGTAGCTAGACGCACAGCCTCCAAGGCCCGAGCCTCGGAGGTCTCCCCAATAATGGGGGTGTGGAGCGCCTCCATGTCGCGACGATGCAGCTCGTCCCTCTGCTCTGAAGTCAGGGTTTCATGATGATATTCGTCGTGACCATGTGATGGGCCACAGCCCCCACCGCCACCGTGACGGAACCGAGGTGGGCTGTGCGGCGTGTCGACCATGAGGACTTCTGCCGTAGGGTCCACACTCGGAAAGAGTCTCCACGGAACCAGTCGAATGGTCCGTAGAGATATTCGTCGGGCTCGAGTGCCGTGATTTGAGGGGTGGCTGGCTGTCGAGCCACCGCATGCCTCACCCACTGTTGGAGCCGCGACTGGCTGGATTGCTTGCGATGGCATACAGCAAGGAGAGTGCATGACATGGGAGCCGACCGATATTGGGTCGATGGCTGCCGCAGGAGGACGCCGCGGGCACTCACGCGAAAGTGCGTCGCCCCGCGGACAGGAAGGGCCTCGAAGTTGAGTGGGGCCTCTTGGAGCCAGGCAGAGTCATCGGCGATGAAAACGAGCGCACTGAGACAGATCTCGCGGCCCAAAGCCAAACCACCGCCAGAAACCATGTTGAAGGAGATCGGAAAAAATACAACCTCGCCCGAAGTCGCGAAGACACCTGCCGCACGGTGGGCGCCAATTGTCGTGGGAGTAAGTCTGACAGTAAGAACAGGGGGTATGTAGGAGGCAAGGTCCTAACTATAGCGAGGTTGTGCACGCAAGGTTTATGAGTTCATGCCCTTCTCCGAGGAAGTAAGAGCCCTATGTCTCGGTGCCCGGAGGCTTGGTCGACTGGATATGCATGAAAGTTACAGGGGGGTGCGAACCGTTGTGCCAGAGGAGGGGGTGGCTTATATAGAGTGCGCCAGGCCCCTCCAGCCCTCAGTTACACAGGGTTCGATGTACATTAATATAGGGCGTTACTGGTAATGTTAGGTATAAAGGACTATAAATGATCTTTAATACTACGGAGTGAATGCCTGACCGTTGCCATCCCGAGGTGGCTTTAGATCTTGTGTTCTCCGAGTGATTCTTCGTGTGGTCGAATGTCTGTATCTTGCTCGAGTGGAATTGGGATATCCGAGTGTTATATCTGGTCGAGTGGATTGTACTCCAATGTGATTTCAGACAGTATCTTCTGTTGTCTCTTGAATGTACTTGACTTTAGGGCAGTGTCCTTGGGTAGGGCTTCTAGGACAGGCCTATGACCCTACCCTAGGTACATGTCATCGTCAGAACCCCCGATCCGGGAACACCGACAGTGCACCCCCGTAGGGGAGTATATCTATTTGAATAGCTGTATCCATGGTATTGGACTCTCAGACTTGTATCCCGATCGATACAACTAGAACTGGATGTTGAGGCATGATATGGATATAATGGCTCTAGGATTGCTTTCTCACAGAGATTCAAGAAAGGATCTCTGGGCGTGGATGCTATAACATACTTATTACTTATGATATGTTACTCTTATCTCCTCTGATGCTACAAGATGCTTGAAGATCCTAGTCTTTCGATGTGCTAGGTTTTCCCTTCTCTTTTGGCATTTCTGCAGTCTAGTCCATAGATACAACCCCATTCCTTTGATACTGGTGCATACTTAGCATAGATCTGATGTAAGTCTTGCGAGTACTTCGGATGAGTACTCACGATTGCTTTGCCACCTCTTTTCCTGCCACCTCTTTTCCCCCTATCCGATTATTGCGATCAGATGAAGGATCCTAGGAGTCAAATGCCACCACCAACGACTACTAGTACCCCAAGGGTGCCTACTACTACGTGGAGGCCATCGATGACCAGGAGTAGTTAGGAGACTCCCATGCAATAGGCATTGCCTTTTCCATCGTTGTTGTTGTTGTTGTTTGTGCTAGCCTTCTTAAGGCAGACTTGTTTAGCTATGTCTGTATTCAGATATTGTTACTTTCGCTGACTCTTGTGAATTTGAGCTTATGTACTCGAGCCCTTGAGGCCCCTAGATTGTAATATAAAGCTTGTATGACTTTAATTTGTGTCTAGAGTTGTGTTGTGTTATCTTCCCATGAGTCTTTGATCTTGATCATGTGCATTTGCATGTATGATTAGTGCACGATTAAGTCGTGGCGTCACAAGTTGGTATCAGAGCCTACTGCCTGGAGGTAGCCCCATTTCCAACTCCTTGGATGAACTTGAGTCTAGTCTTTGGAAACTTTCTACTAACATTGTTGTGTGGCTTACGAACCCACATCACAATTAGGCAGTGTTAGGAACTTCTATTCCTCGTCCTTGCTCTGGGATTCTTATCTCTCTTCTATTTGGTTTAAAGATTTTACCAACTCTAACTCTAGGATCTCGTAACTACTTCCTCCCGGAGAGCCCCTTCATTTTAGATGATTGTCTGCTTCACCAGAAGATTCTGAAGATACTCTTCGGTGTTTCCTGAGGCCCTTGTGCCCACCGCATTTGCAACTCCCCACCACCAACAAGTCCCTATGGATAACTGCATACACTTGCCATTCATACAATCATTACTCATGGACCTTGTTATTACAAGATACCCCAAAATTATCTCTGTTGTACCGAGAATCCTTTATGCCTACTGCCTTGCAGTTCCTTGTCTCGCGAATACCCCTACGAATAATTCTTCACAATTATCGAGGATTTGTTCATCCCCAATTATTCACGTGTTTCACAAAATTCTTCGAAATGCTATTTAGATCTTTCAAAATCCTCAGTAGCCTATTGCCCCTGATCTTCCTTACCTGCTTGCATTATGGTTAATTCCATATGTCTAGCAGTATTCATTAAAATCTTCTACGATTATCATTTTGATCCTATTAATTCAACATTTGTGCGGATACTCGCAATCATCAATAGATCATTAGAAATTATCCTTTCGGCTCGGAAGTCATTTTAAACATGAGTTGGTTCTTGACAAATCAATCCTTGAGTGATTGCCCATCTAATTATAGTCAACTTACTCAATTTCTAATTAAGGCATCTGCTACTATTCCCCGATTCCGAAATCGCAATCCCGTTGTATTTAAGCTTTGAATTATTTCCATGAATCCTTAACCTGATACAATTGCATTCTTTTCTCTTCTGGTTGAGCATCGATGCTCACATTAGAAGCCTTGTGGATCACCAGGTTCTTTGTTGGATTTTTATCTGACAACGTCCTTCATATTCAATAACCTTGTGAGCCTATCCTCGGATACATAATGCCTTTGGTAAATTGTATTCTCTGCTTTGTCAACCATGCTCTGCTTCCGAGCTTGAGTTATTTACTCTTGAAGTGTGTGGTATAGGTTCCTAAGGTGACCCGATTGGTTGGACCTATGCCTTCCCTAATCCGTGTGAACCCGATAATTTTCATGGGTCATACTCCTCTAGTAATTGACCAGGTTGTTCTTCACATTTAAATATTTTTAACAGAGCAGTGAACGAAAGGTTATGCATTGGAGAAGTGGGAGTCTACCTTGAACTTTATGTTCATGCCCATGGACACTAGGTAGATTTTGGCATGGAAGCTTCACTTGAAATTAAGTGTCCCCTTGGTATAAGTTCATCTTATATCTGGGATTTGGTCTTTTGCAATCATGGTTCTGACCATATTGTCCTTCTTTGATCCCATTTCACGGACGAGTTAAAGTACTTTCCTTGTGCAGACCAATACGCTTGCCCAACCTCTATTTTGATCTACCTCCGAGTATTACCCCGTGGTATCTTGAGGATATCACGCCATTGCACTACATATCATGAATATCTGATGAACTAGTACCTTTCCCTGTCATAGTCACTCCACGGGTTGTAGGTTGTATTCAACCGAGAACACCGATTAGTGAATCAAATCAACACCGTGATTCAGTAGTCCTAGTACTTTGTTGTTGTAAAGTAAAATTCTCCATCACATCATTCCTAGCCCGATCAGCTACATCATTATCATGATAATTTTAACTGTGCTACCTAGTCCTTCTTCTCGGAGCACAAGTTTCGATGATGAGCTAATCTTACGTCGATCTTCCTCGTCATGTCATTTCACCTTGAACAGCAAGCTTGATTCCGAATTTGTGTCTATCTGTGGTGCCGATAACCTTTCGCTTCATCATTCCTTTTGCCTGATATCATCATTGATCGATTACATCTTCATGAAACCTCTTGACAAAAGGTGTCGTAATCATCAACAATATTTTGACTTCTTCTAGGAAATCAATCAAATTCATGATGAGAAATACCATCCTTGCCCCCTCAATGATTTGTGTCAACATCAACAACATTCTTGCTTTCCGTCCAAGGCTACAACACAAAACTTGTTCTTGTTTTGTGTTGTACCTTGAGTTCCTTGCTATCCAACTTATTTTATGCTCTACCTTGGAGTATTACCATCTTTTATGTCAAGAATGTTGTGAGAACTTCGCCACCTCATAAGTATTCTTGATTTAGTGATACTTATCGCCATGTCCGTCCATATCTTGGTCCCCATGTTATTTCTAACTGGAATACCGACAATTGAATTATGATATGTGAATTCAAATTCTATAACAACCCTATTGCTTTGAAGTGAATGGTCGATGGTTTCATTCTAGGTCTTTTGGTTATTGAATCAGCATTCTAACATCGATCGTGCTACTTGGTCCATATTTCCAGGTGCATTTTTGTTCAATGTTTAATTGCGGATGTTCTTCTCGAACATACTTAATTATATAATTTGGTGTGTCCAATGCTATCACCTTGTTCACTTAATTGTGGAAATCCATGTGTGTGGTAATCTCGATGAATTGTTGCTGAGCCCGTCGGCCACATCCTCATCTTCCTTACTGAAATTGTATGACTTATTTTATAAGTGGTTTCGATGGATAATTTGTGTATCCAAAGTCTAACCTTTACCTGATGACCATGTCAATGCTATCTCGGAGCATGACTGTGGTACTCAAACATCAACAAGAACATTGGAAGCATAATGCTAAATGTTTCTTAATCAATTATCCAAACACCATTGTATGAGTAACATCATGAGTTTCTTCACCCCTTTCCCCAGCTGGTTATCTACTTGTAGTCCTCTCATGATTATCCCACTCTGCTTGCTCGCCGGAAGGAGATACCCCCAATACTCGTGTATACACATTTTCCTTTCCATTCTTCTATTCAAATCTGATAATCACTTTTTCCTTTCCATTGGTTTGTTTAACCCTCATTGTGATCTATATGATATCAGCAGTAATAAATCCTTGCTTAAGTAAGCACCTCCGTGTACTACTCTGTTAGTAAGACCCTGTTACTCCTATTGAAGATATTTCGGTAACCACCGATGTGTCGTGGGAAACCAAGGCCACCTATGGGACCAAGAGTCCCTTGCTGGTTTGGCGGGGGGATGGCACGTTGCACAAAGAGCAGAGGAGCGTCAAACAACATGGCAGAGATCACACAGGCAGTCTTTACCCAGGTTCGGGCCGTCCTGAGGAGTAAAACCCTACTCCTGCTTTGGTGGATTGATGGTGGAAAAAATGGTGGTGAGCGGAACACACTTTGCCCGGCAGGGTTGCCTCAGGGCGAAAACGGCTATGCGCGTATGAATGTGTGAAGTGGTGTATTTGCTAACCCTTTCTACGGTTGCCTTGGGCCTCCTTTTATAGACAAAGGGGTCACCACAGTGGCAAATCAGTCATTATGCACCGATTAGATAGAAAATAGTGCTATCATACCTAACTCTGCAGGCTGACAGAGCGCATAAAATCCGCTGCTCAACGTCACATTGTTGCTTGCCGGGCAGACCCTGCGGAGCTGTTTTGCCAACTTCGCGCCTGCTCGCTCGACACGTCATAGGACGGGGGTCACTTGTAGGTATTTCCTGTAGAAAGTGGCTGCCATGTGGTGAATGGCTGCTACTTAGTCACTTTGCGGCCTGACACCGCACTAGTAGATGACTTGCATCGTGATGAGGTGGTGCGGTGAGTTGGTTCTGCTTTCATATGCCTCGGCTGGCCTGCCGGGGCGACCAGGAGACTTGCTTCCTGGGGCGACTCTGTCCTTGCCAGGCTTGCCTGCCCGGCAAGGGAGGCTTCTCTCTTGGCAGTATCTTGCTTCTCTGGCTTTGTCTTGGTCCTCTTGAGCTCCATGTTGGTCCCTTGAAGAACTGATCTCTTATGCCTTGCTCTGATCTTGGTGTTGTGATCTTGTTCTCGTGCCTGTGCACAGTCTAGGCAACAGACCTAGGGTTTGTTGCACCGACATAAGCCACCGGGCCTGTCCCAAACGCACTGCTGGGCGTCATCGGGGTAGGCCCTAATAAGTGGACAGGCAGGGGCGTGGAATTGGCTGGCCCCTTGAGATCTTCTTTGCGTCTTCATTAATCTTGATTCCGGGCCAGTTTCCGGTTTTCCCGGGCATTGTGTAAAGCCAATCATCGTGGGGACATTATTTTAATGGCCCGTGAATGGCTTTAACGCATGGGGTAGAAACTGCTAATTCACTCTTCCCACCATGCCCTTATCCTAAGCCACGTATGTTGCATGCATTGCGCGGGGTAGGTAATGGAGGCACGTGGTGTGGGAGAGCATCAAGGCGGGAGACCAGTCTTCTTGAATTGGTGGAGAAGGGCAGCGGTCGCCCGTTGAGGGATCGACCCTCTTTCACGTCCCGCCTATAAAAGGAGAGGTAGGGAGGGGCGGAAGCACTCATCCTTGCATCCCTTCTCCTTCATCCTTTGCTTTTTGCTTGTTATGCTAAGAGGAGGGGCCTGGGGCCGGGCCCTAGGTGGTAGCTTGAGGTCGGCAACACTGAATGCTTGTGTTGTCGCTTGGGGAGTGAGTCTGGTCCAGGCCTAGAGAAGACGCGGCGGACGAGTCGTCCGTGGCGTGGGAGATACCTAGCCCCCCTTTGTGGGGGAGTGCTTGTCTCTTTTGTCACAGTCGGTCGTCCGTTACGTGAAGCGGTATCTTGCCCTGAGCCACTGCCGCTTGTTAGTCTGGCAACCAGGCCTTCGGCGCCCTTGACGTCCATCCGGGAAGCGGGGCTGGGGATCATTGGTGATCATATCATTGCCCCTTCCGGAGGCCCCGAAAATGATGTTGATGGGAGGCGCGCCTTCCGGTCCGCCAAGGTGGGAAGCGGCGCGCCCCGAGCTCCCTGGCCGTCTTGGCCTTCGGCTGCTTCTCCGGAGAAGGCGTCGGGCTGGGGTCCTGGCGCTTCTCCGGAGTGGTGTTGTGGGAGAGAAAATGAGGGAAGACGGAGTAGGCGGGTGGCAGGGCGTCAGGTGAGAGTATGATGGCGCTGATGCCTTCGCCTCCTACTGGCGTCCTTCCGCCTCATCTTTCCGCTCTTCCCCTGCCTCCCCGACACTATCATCACGAGCCTCTTTGGGTGATAGCCAGGGAGGGATGTTCCCTTGGTGCCTTCGCCTCCCCTCCATCAGTCTTTCGACTGAGATTTGGTTGATGACTCCACCGGTGCCCAAGCCGGGGCTTCTTGCTGGTCCTAGAGGTGGTGACCAGGGCATCGCCGCGCTTCTCTCTGTGCCCCTCCATCACAGCCTCGCCACTCCCGATCTTGTCAGGCCGCTCACGGCAGGCCTTCGCAGGACCAGGATGGGCTCTTGCTTGGGTGCTTCTTCAGTCCTCTCCTCTTCCCACCGCAATACCTGGCGGAGGGAAAATGAAAAGAGGAAATTACGGGGCACTTATATTTTTTCAATCTTAAATCTATAGGCACTTGCCAAATTTTAGTTCAAAAACTGTAATCTCTCGTGTCCATGTTTGTGTCCTGTAAGGTCTATACTTGTTTGATTAGCATATCAATGAAAAAGATGAACCTTGCCGGGAACTCGTGCATGTATATGTCCATGTAGAGGTGGAATGCCTCTATATCTATAAATAAACGAGTTTACTCGGGTAGGCTATCTTGTCGGTACCCTCTATTTTGTTGTCGGGGACTAAGCCTGCCATGCATAAATTGCGATGACGGGCTAGCCCCCCGCCAATCATATTTCATCAAATGACACTGTGGCCATCCTGACCGAAGCAACGTTCGAGTCAAGGAATGGGAGCACCTAAGTTTCAAAAAGAGGCGAGGTTTTCCTATGCACAAGTATTTTCTTACAAAACATGTATGGACAGGAGATATAAATTATTTGTTTGGCTTGCTGGAGATCGCAGTGCTGGTTCATCTTTCCATCTCCTTTTACAGGCCAAGTTCTTCGGCAGGAACCTGTAAGCTTTATGCAGATGGAAATGATATAGGATGCGATCTTATCTATATGCATATGCAGGGGCACTGAAATGCTTATGCATGCATGAAAGTTGTCGGGGGCCCCAACGCTTCATTCATTTTCTCTGTTGCTTAGGGTCTGCGCCTGGCTTTGCACAATGGGTTACATGCAACTAAGGCAAGGCCTCTACAAAATGGTGGCTGCTGGACGGGGCCCGACAGCTGCGCCTTATGGGTAGAACTTGTGGAGATGCTCAAAATTCCATGAGTTTTGCAATTGAATGACATCTCCGGTCTCCAGACGGACCGCGCCAGGTCTGGTGTCTCAAACTACCCAGTAAGCGCCTTCCCACTTTGGCGTCAACTTGTTTGTAGCCTTGGCGTGCTGAACGCGCCTAAGGACAAGGTCGCTTTCCTCAAAACACCGGGCATGAACCCCTGCGGCTGTGGTAGCGACGCAGGGCTTGCCGATAGCATGCAGCACACGTAGCAGCCCGGAGACGGTTCTCCTCGAGAAGCACAGCGTCGTCACACCTGTGTTGTTCCTGCGCTACTTTATCATAGGCAAGTACTCGAGGAGACCCGTAAATGAGTTTCGCGCGGATAACTGCTTCTACCCCATAAACTAGGGAGAAGGGAGTTTGCCAGGTAGATCGATTTGGTGTCGTTCTGAGGGACCAACGAACTACCGGCAGCTCATCGATCCATCGCCTACCGCACTTCTGCAACGTATCAAATTTTCTTGTCTTGAGTCCTCGCAGCACTTCAGCATTCACCCTCTCAGCTTGTCCATTGCTTCTGCGATGTGCAACAGAGATAAATGAGATCTTGCTTCTGAGGGTATGAACATATTGCATAAAGGCGCGACTCGTGAACTGGGTGCCATTATTGGTGATGATCCGCGCAGGGACCCCGAAACGGCACACCAATTCTTTCAAGAACTTTATAGCTGACTGAGCAGTCACCTTTTTCACGGCAGCTACTTCCGACCACTTTGTAAACTTGTTGATAGCAACGAAGAAGAATTCAAAGCCCCTGGCAGCTCGGGGGAAAGGGCTGAAGATATCGAGCCCCTAGACCAAAAACAGCCATGACAAAGGGATTGTCTAAAGAGCTTGTGTGGGCAGATGGATGTTCTTGGAATGGAACTGGCAGGCTTCCCACTTAGTGACTAGCTCTACCGCATCTTGGAGGGCTGTGGGCCAATATAATCCTGGCCGCCATGCTTTCCCAACTAATGCCCTTGATCCAATGTGGGAGTCGCACATGCCTTTGTGTATTTCAGCCAGTAGTTCCTTTCCTTCTTCCCAGTAGATGCACTTCACTTTCACACCATTGGGCCTCCTTCTATATAGAGTGTCATCAACAAACTGATACATACTGGCCCTCCGGGCTACTATTTCAGCTTCATCTTGCTCATCGGAAAGTTCTCTAGTTTGGAGAAATGGACTATGTGCCTTGCCCAAGTTGGAGCCAGGGCTCATCAACGAGGACTAGCAGGACCTCCTCATCTACAGGAGTGCATTTCTCGACCGCGGGGACCAGTGGCCCGGCAGGAGAGCGCAGCTCGAAAGACGATGAAGAGTTTCCGGTACGGTCCCTACCAGGAGCCCCGAGAGGCTCTACCGGGAGAGGCTTACTGGAGTCGTGCTTCCTCCTCTTTCTGGTCATTGTTGCCGGGGATACAGAGGGCTGCGTAAGATGGAGAACAAAACTTCTTGGTTCCACAGGAACCTTTTGCGTAGCACACTTTGACAAATGATCTGTTATGTTGTTTTTTGCATAGGGTACGTGCTCTGTTTGCAATCCGTCAAAGTTTTGCTATAATCTTCTCACTTCGTCAACATATGCCTCCATCGATGGACTTTGGTAATCCTTGTTGACTTGTCTCACCACAAGCTGTGAATCCCCTAGAATGATCAGCTTCTTGATTCCCAATTTTGTTGCAACCTGAGCCCGGCAAGGAGCCCTTCATACTCTGATGTATTGTTGGTTGCCTCCTCCCAGGGAAAGTGCATCTGGACAAGGTACTTCAAGTGCTCCCTAGTGGGGTCAACGAGAAGCATGCCAGCCCCTACACCTTGTAGGGACAATGCTCCATCAAAATACATAATCCATTCTTGGGGCGCTTCCTTGCTGGGGATAACTTCTTCCGGCACTTCCTCATTAGGGGTTGGCGTCCATTCTGCAATAAACTCTGCCAATGCCCTGCTCTGAATTGTAGATGTGCTCTCAAACTTCAGGCTAAAAGCTGGATAACTCCAATGCCCACTCCACTATTCTGCTAGTAGCCTATGGGTCTCAGAGTATCCTTTGCAACGAGAAGCGGGTGACAACCGTGATCTCATGGGCTTGGAAGTAGTGGCGCAGTTTCCTTGAGGCCATGACGAAGCCAAAAATCAACTTTTGCACGCCAGAGTACCTCGATCGAGCCCCATGTAATAGGGAACTGAAAAAATACATTGGGCGTTGCACCACTTTCTTCCTTGCCGCGTCCTTGGGGTTGCCCTGTTGCCGTGCTCTTCTTTGTCCTGATCCCCATCCGGCCCTGTCGGGCCCTGCTCACTCTCTGACTCCTCTACTTCCCACTGTGCTACTAGGGCTGCACCGACCACCTGATTAGTTGCCACTAAATACACAACGGCTCTTGCGGTTTAGGGGCAACCAAAGTGGGCACATAGGACAAGTAGGTCTTCAACTCTTGTAAAGCTGCGTTGATTGCAGCTTGAAGCTACTTCGGTATTTCACAAAGAGGAAGGGATGATGCAGCACAGCGACGGTAGGTATTTCCCTCAGTGATGAAACCAAGGTTATGGAACCAGTAGGAGAACCAAGCAACAAGACATAAACGGCACCTGCACACAAATAACAAATACTCGCAACCCGACATATTGAAGGGGTTGTCAATCCCTTTCGGGTAACGGCACCAGAAATTGGCAAACAGACGTGAATAAATTGTAGTAGATTGATAGATTGAACGCCAAATAAATAAATAAGAATAAATTGCAGCAAGGTATTTTTATTTTTGGTTTAATAGATCTAAAAATAAACGCAAAGGAAAATAGATCGCAATGGAAAATAATATGAGAAAGAGATCCGGGGACCGTAGGTTTCACTACTGGCTTCTCTCGAGAAAAATAGCAAATGGTGGTAAACGAATTACTGTTGGGCAATTGATAGAACTTCAAATAATCATGATGATATCTAGGCAATGATCATTCTATAGGCATCACGTCCATGATTTGTAGACCGAATCCAGCCTGCATCTACTACCATTACTCCACACATCGACCGCTATCCAGCATGCATCTAGTGTATTAAGTTCATGGAGAAATAGAGTAGTGCAATAAGAACAATGACATGATGTAGACAAGATCTATTTATGTAGAAACAGACACCATCGTTTTATCCTTAGTAGCAACGATACATACGTGTCAGTTCCCCTTCTGTCACTGGGATCAAGCACTGTAAGATCGAACCCAGTACAAAGCACATCTTCCCATTGCGAGGTAAATAGATCAAGTTGGCCAAACAAAACCCCAATATCGGAGAAGAAATATGAGGCTATAAGCTATCATGCATATAAGAGTTCAAAGAAACTCAAATAACTTTCATGGATAAAAAGAGATAGATCTGATCATAAACTCAATGTTCATTGGATCCCAACAAACACACCGCAAAAGAGTTACATTATATGGATCTCCAAGAGACCATTGTATTGAGAATCAAACAAGAGAGAGGAAACCATTTAGCTACTAACTAAGGACTCGAAGGTCTACAAAGAACTACTCACGCATCATCGAAGAGGCACCAATGGAAGTGGTGGTTCTGGACTCTGCGGCGGCTGGAATTGATTTTCGTCGACTCCCCTAGGGTTTCTAGAATATTGGGGTATTTATAGAGTAAAGAGGCGGTCTGTGGGACAGCCGAGGTGGGCACAACCCACCAGGGCATGCCTGGTCCTCCAAGCGCACCCTGGTGGGTTGTGCTCCCCTCACAGCAGCCCCCAGGTGCTTCTTCGGGCCATTGGTTGTCTTCTGGTCCAAAAAATATCCACAAAAAGTTTCACTGCCTTTGGACTCCGTTTGATATTGATTACCTGGTATGTAAAAAACATGCAAAAAACAGCAACTGGCACTTGGCACTATGTCAATAGGTTAGTACCAAAAAATGATATAAAATGATTATAAACCATCCAAGATCGATAATATAACATCATGGAACAATAAAAAAGTATAGATATGTTGGACATGTATCATGCATCCGATTTCGGGGTCCACTTCATGGGCCCTACTGTCTTCAAAATTTGGATGAACGGCAGGGCGTGCTCGGCAAACTTGTTGATGAATCTGCTAACCGTGGCAAGACACCTAGTCAGACGCCTCACATCCTTGACTGTCCTAGGTGCCTGGATCTGCTCGATAGCCTTGATCTTGTCAGGGTTGGGTTCGATCCCACGATGGGACATAAAGAACCTATGTAGCTTGCCAGAGGGAATGCAAAACACACACGTCTCCGGATTTAACTTCAAGTTGATCTTGCGCAAATTAGCAAACGTCTCCTCCAAATCCTGGATGAGGGTTGATATGTCCTTGGTTTTGACCACAATATGATCCATATAAGCCTCAATATTTCTGTGCAACTATGGCTCAAAACCAATATGAACCGCTCTTGTGAAAGTGGATCCGGCACTCTCTAACCCGAAAGGCATACACACAAAGCAGTACGTACCGCATGGGTGATGAACAAGGTCTTCTCTTCGTCTTCCTTGGACATGAAAATCTGATCATACCCAGAGTATGCATTCAAAAAGAAGAGAAAATCAAAACCTGAAGTGGAGTCCACAATCTGGTCGGTGCGCGACAAAGGAAATGGGTCCTTCGGGCAAGCCTTATTGAGATCTATGAAATCTATGCAGAATCTCCATTTCTCGTTAGCCTTGCGCACGACCACTGAGTTTGCTAACCACGTTAGATGCAGTACTCCTCTGACCAGACCAGCCGCTTCAAGTTTCTTAATATCCTCCACAATGAACTGTTGCCTCTCCAAGGCCTGCTTTCGAACCCTTTGCTTGACAGGTCAGTTATGTGGGCAGACATCAAGGTGGTTCTCAATTACCTCCCTGGGAACACTGGTGATATCAGTTGGTTTCCAGGCAAACACATCGATATTCACCTGTAGGAACGCAACGAGCGCGCTTTCCAATTTGTCGTCAAGGGTGGCGCTAATACTAAAGGTACCATAAATGCCAGCCATCCCTGCCGAGACCTTCTTCACATGTGGTGCAACGACCTTAGATCTCATATAGTTGGAAATCTCCAGCAAGTCATCAACAGGTGCAGTGTACTCCGAAGAGGTACACTTCCCGGATTCCTTGCCGGTGTCCCTGCTATCTTTCTTCTTTTCTCTGTTTTCCTTGGCGAGAACTGTTGCTGCTGCGGCCTTTCCCGCGACTATGTCCTGATACATCTTATATACGCAAATGATTGCGCCCTTCTCATCTAACGGAATGGAAATGACTCCCACCAGCCCTGGCATCTTCAGGGTGTTGTAGGCATAGTAGGATGCCGCCATGAATTTTGCCAGAGCTGGGCGTCCAAGGATCCCATTTTATGGCAGGGGGAAGTGGATCACATCAAACATAATCTTCTCAGTCCGATAGTTCAGTTCTCCCCCATATGTCACTGGAAACGTGATCTTTCCCTTTGGATGACTCCTACCAGGATTAACTCCTTGAAACGTGCCCGTGACCTTGAGCTATTCCTCTGATATATGAAGCTTGCTGATGACCTTAGGGGAAATCATATTCAACCCGGCCCCACCGTCAACCAACATCTTTGTGACTTTGAGATTGCGAATTGTAGGAGAGACCAACAATGACAAATATCCTACCGTAGTGGTGCGGTCACGATGGTCCTCTTCGTCGAAGATGATGGGCGTGCATGACCATTTGAGCGGCTTCCAAGCCTCTGCTGCTGGCTCCACGGCATTGACCTCACGCGCCCACCATTTAAGTTGGCGGTGAGAGGAGTGCAAAGATGCACCCCCGTTAATGCATAGGGCTTCAGTAGCCTTCTGGAATTCCTGCTCATTGGTATCCTCTTTGTCCCCTCCATCGCTATCATCATGGCAAACTTCCTTCTCTCGGCGCTTGGCGGGTTTTCCTTGGTTCTGAAAGGGCTTGCCCGGACAATTTGCTTCATCGCCCTGGCCCTTAATGCCAACACCATTCTGACCTTTCTCCGTATCACGCTTCTCATACTTAGCTCTCTGCCTCTTAACGAGCTGCTCAACCTGATGACACTCTTGGAGAGTGTGGCCCTTGGTCCGATGAATCTTGCAGTATGACCCTTCGCCTTTCCCAGCATTCTCGGCAGCCACAGCCTCTCGGCAGTCAGTGCACACAGCAGTTTCCTTGCCGGGGGCTTCGGCTTTAGCCTTCTTGCCGGTACTAAGCGCGCATGATCCCTCGAAGGTCATCACTGCCCTATCCTTGTGCCTCTTGTTGTGCTTCTTGCTCTTCTTTAGACTAGTGGATTCATCGTCATCATCCGAGTCGATGTTGATGCAATCTTCTGATCCGGGGAGTTTCCTTCCCTCTTCCATTCGAGCACACTTGTCCACCAAGGTGTAAAGCTCCTTCAAAGTCTTGGACAACCGCATGTTCATCTTGGAATGAATCATGCAGTTGCGCATATTGGACTGGAACGCAGCTATCACAGCCGTTGGGTGGATATTTGGGATATTCCTGTGGACTCTGCTGAATCTCTGCAAGTACTTACGGAGAGTCTCTCCTTCTTTCTATTGGAGAAGTTGCAAGTCGTTGGGCCACCATGGTTCTTGAAGGGTGCCAGTAAAGGCACCAATGAACTCATGGCACAGGTCAGCCCATGACGAAATGGAGTTCTTCGGCGGGTGCATCAACCGAGACCTCACATTGGATTTGAGTGCCAAAGGGAAGTAGTTGGAAAACACCTTCTAGTCCCTTCCTCCGGCAACCTGAATGACAATGGTGTAGATGCTCAGGAACTCTACTGGGTTCAGCCTTCCATCATACATTTCGAGTATCTCTGGCTTGAACGTACGAGCAGATGGCCAACGGACTTGCCACAGCTCACGAGTAAAGGCAGAGCACCCAACCTAAAAAGGCAGGTACCCGCCGTCCGCGAGCATAGGCTCGTCCATGTCGGGACCATCGCCCCCATTGGTCCGATGGTGGTCCTCGCAGCGTCGCTCGATGACGACGCGCGCGTCTCCCCCTGTCTGTCCTCTGGGGCTCGCCGTTGTCTTGGATGTGCTTGAGGGTCAGTGGAGGCCATCGAGACATCATCAGGCTCTTGATTCTTCCGCGCCCGCGCTGGTTGCCGTGATGGGGACTACACTATGGGGATGGCCCCTTTCGTACGACCAGCAATGTGAGCCGTTGTCGTCACTTGGGGAGGTCGCGATGGGACAGCTCGGTGCGAGCCCCCAACCTCGGCCAAACCAATTAGACTCTGAATGGTAGCTCTCCATTCGTCCATCCGGTCGGCCGCCGGCGGGAACCTCAATAGCAGCTGGGCCCGCGCCATGGCCTCCGTAGCGGTGCTTGGCATCGCCGATGATGATGTAGACAACATCACGTCCTCGCTGTTGCGAGCCGGCCACTGGGATGGCATGGTGACGTGGTGAAGGCGCTTCAAGGCCAGCGGCACCTTTGGGCAAAGCGGCTGGGTCAATCCGCTCCGGGGGAGGTGCACGCGCTGCGGTCGTGCCCATGGTGAGGGCCGCCGGAGGGCGGCGATTCGCCACGGACCGGGCGCCACCACTATGGCAGTGCCCTTTGGCGAGGGGAAGAGGTGTAGATGGAATAACCCCTTCGCTCATACCTCGTGGAGCATGGCCACCGGGACATTGCTGATGTTGTTCCCCTCCTATGGCTCCCACTCCTGCTTCAGAAGCAGGGGTGGTCGTGACAACACCACCTGCACCGACCGCATCCCCTGTAGCGCCCACTTCCTCGTGCACCTCCGTGCCCCCCGCGGCATCAGCGGCCACGGGCGGTGGAGACTTCGAGGTGGACGGGTGAGCTGAAGCGCCTGGTTTCTTCTTGGGCGCCATAGTCGATTGCACTATCGAAGATGAAGATGGCAATGAAGATGACGCTGCTCATGCTTTCATGTTCGCGCAAGTGATCCCCCTACGTGGTGCGCCAAAGATGTTGTGGGAAACCACGGCCATCTATGGGACCAAGAGTCCCTTGCTGGTTCGGCGAGGGGAAGGCACATTGCACAAAGAGCAGAGGAGCGTCGAACAGCATGGCAGAGATCTCACAGGCGGTCTTTACCCATGTTCGGGCCGCAGTGAGGCGTAAAACCCTACTCCTGCTTTGCTGGATTGATGGTGGAAAAATGGTGGTGACGGCAACACGCTTTTGCCCGACAGGGTTGCCTCAGGGCGAAAACGGCTATGGGCATATGAATGTGTGAAAGGGTGGATTTGCTAACCCTTTATACATTTTCCTTGGGCCTCCTTTTATAGACAAAGGGGTCACCAAAGTGGCAAATCAATCATTATGCACTGATTCGATAGCAACCAGTGCTATCATACCTAACTCTGCAGGCTGACAGAGCGCATTAAATGTGCAACTCAACGTCACATGTTGCTTGCCCGGCAGGCCCTGTCGGCTCTTTTGCCAGCTTCGCGCCTGCTCGCTCGACACGTCACAAGACAGGTGCACTTGTAGGTATTTCCTATAGGAAGTGGCTGCCGTGTGGCAAATGGCCGCCACTTAGTCACTTTGAGGCTTGACACCATAGTGATAGATGACTTGCATCGTGATGAGGTGGTGCAGTTAGGTGGTTCTGCTTTCATAGGCCTCGGTAGGCCTACCAGGGTGACAAGGAGGCTTTCTTCTTGGGGCGACCCCGTCCTTGCAAGGCTCACCTGCCTGGCAAGGGACGCTTCTCTATTGGCAATATCTTGCTTCTCTGGCTTAGTGGTCCTCTTGAGCTGCATGTTGGTCCCTTGAAGAACCGATCTCTTGTGCCTTAGTCTGATCTTGGTGTTGTGATCTTGTTCTCGTGCGTGTGCACAGTTTGGGCAACGGACCCAGGGTTTGTTACACCAACACGATGGATGAGAATTTTTCCTATTGGTCCGCCTCATTTCAACGAGTAGGAAAATGGTTCTCTTCATCCCTCTTCCTTGGTACCAATGTTGTTGCCAACATAACTGATAGGCTATGCTCGGACAGGCCTTCCTATCATGATCGTGCAATATGTCAGTGCTCTTCCTACTTTTAATCCACATGGTGGGCCAATAACCCACAGTTCCACATGATCAAAACCTAACTCTCCTGTACACCCCTATTTCCAATGGTATTCTACGCTTGGCTTCGTATATAATTCACAAGCCACCTTCCTAGAGATGATCTATTCTGGTTTCAGCCGCAATACTTATTCCCTTGCACTCTACTCAGGCATCAAAGGATTGCTTACCCGTTTGAAACTTTTGTACCCTCTTATAATACTCTCGATGTATTTCACATAAGCAACTCGAGAGATACTTTATGCTTCTCCCCCTGAGTTAACTGTCTAATGCTCAATCTTGTTAAAATCCATCCTTATAGAGTTTCCCCCTCTTATCCCTTTCATAAGTACAGTGAAGATCCTAAAGGAAGGATGATGTGACGCCTCGAGACCGTTGCGCCAGGTGTCTCCCAGTTATTCGCAATTGTTGCCTTGTCATTCGTTTGCGTGTTGCATCTTGCCATGTCATCATGTGCATTGCATCTTCATGTTTTTGAAACTTGCATCCGTCTAGGTTCCCCAGTTCCGTCCGTTGTCCGTTCTGAGCCCAGACACACTTGCAGGCACCCGCGACACGTCCGAAATAGTATTTTATAAGTGGCCGGAAAATGTTCTCGGAACGGGTTGAAAGTTTGCATGCGGTGTTTTTATGTTGTAGGTAGGCCGCCTATCAAATTTCATCGCGTTCCGAGTCCACTTGACGCCCCAACGGATAACTATAGCGGCAATATAATCGGTCTAACCTTGGACGTTTTCGGTCTCCGAAAACTGCTGCCGGGCCCTCTCTCTCTCTTCCCTCCTCCCAGCCTCGCCACAGCCCACCTAGTTCATCCACCTACCCCTCTTCACGTTCGGAGCCGTCCGATGCGATCGCTCGGTCCGAAAACCCTCTCTGCATAGTGCATCGAACCCCTCGTGCGCGTCCGGAAGTTGTCCCAAACCCGACCCGGGCAGTCGTCACCGTTGGATCCGGATCATCCCCAAACGCTACAAAACATCTCCATTTTGTTTATTAGGCTTCCTAACCTAGTTTTTCTTGAACTGCCCGATTTTGATCGGAGGGTCCAAATCTACCCTAAACTCCCCCTCTTTCCTTATATAAAAACTCCCTAGCCTATTTTGGACAAACCCTAAAATCTAGGGACTTGTCCCTGCCACCGCCACCGCACTCATCTCCCAAATCCCTATCGGGATCCACACCGATCCATCCCATCGCAGCGCCGCAACCCCACCAAACCTCACTCGGCTTTCGTGCCCAGCCAACCCAGAGCATAGCTCCTCCCCACCTCAATCTGGATCGAGGAGCCCGAGCCTCTGCAGCCTCTCCCGCTTGAGGGCCTCCATGCCGTCTTCGCCAAGCACAGGGAGACGAACCCCTCCCGAGACCAGCCCCGCCATGGCCTTCAAGCTGTTGCCTCCCCGCCATCATCTTCAAGCTCGCTGCGGTCGCATCCTTGTCAGCCCCGTCGCCGCCGGCGACCTCAACCACCACGGCATCGCCCTCATCCATCAGGCTAGGACCCTTCGCGCCCTCTCCTTCCCTTCCTCCTTTTCCCATTCTTCTCTCTCTCTCATATGGAGCTCTCTCTCTCTCCCAGAAACCACCCATCGCCGACGACCTCAAGCTACCATGGATGGGTGCCGCCAAGTCCCCCGAACCCAGCCTTCCCAAACACTGCGTCGGCGTTCCTCCTTCGCATCCCCGAGCGCTCCTCACGAGCCCCTGCTTCCTCGCGCTCCATCGCCGTCCCGCTCGTCCAAACCTCCTATGTTCGCCGCTATGGATGCCGCCATCCGAGCTCCTCAAGCCTCCGCCGTCCCAGTCCCGTTCTGGCCGGTCCCCGCCGAGGCCGCCTCGCCGGATCTCCTGCCGCGTCGCGCCAAGTCCCCCGGTGAGAATCGTGCCTCTGCTTCGTCCGGTTTGGGAGTGCGCTGCCGTTTTCCCCTGCGCTGACCGATGCCAAGTTCCCCCGCGCCTGGAACCGCTCGACCGCGTGCATTGACCATGCCTGCGTGGACCAAGAGGCCTCGATCGCCACCGGATGCATCACCCCTAGCCTGCCTCCTACGCGTCGTGGGCCGCACCAACAGGCCCAGCTGCGCGCCCCTGCAGGCCTCCCCTCTCCACTAGCTGGGCCACGGCCTAATGTGAGCAGCCCCTCCAGTTTCCCTCTTCCTGTTGGGCCAGCAAGATTTGGCCCAGTGGATGTTTTTTTTGGTTCTGGTAATTTGCTATTTAACCAGGGATTTACAGATTTGTAGAAAAACCCTTGCACTTCATGCATATAATAACTTCACAACCGTGCATCGGAATTAAACAAACTTAATATGTAAAGTGCTTAGAATTTTGTCTAGTTTCATATTATGCCACTTTAATGCATGTTTGAAATGTTTAAAATGCTTTTTTTCTAATTTTGCTCCTATGCCATGCTAAAATGCTTTATCTCATAACTAAATAACCGTAGCTCCAAACCTAACAAACTTTATATGTAAATGGGGTAGAAAAATGCCTAGTTTAATATGGTGCACTTTTCTTTGCATGTTTAACAACTCTAAAATATGGTTTAGGGCAGAATAGTACCAAAACCTAATATATGCACATGAGGAGTTTCCGGACCTGTTGTTTGTTGTTCCGGCCTCATTTAAACTTGCCTAGTTATGTAGTTTTATTATGCTTCACCCTCTTGCCATCTTAATCAACATTTAATCTTGTTGGGTACATAACGAGATCGAACTAAATAATCAAATGTGGTGTCCGGCAATATGCAACTCGTTGCATATTGAGCTCCACTTAACTTGTAGTTTTGTTTGTGCACTTTGCCATGCCATACCTCATTAATCCGGACATGCATCATACTTGGTTGTGCATCAGGCCATGCTTATGTGATGGTTGTTTACTATGTTGTGTGCTTCTTTCCGGTGTTTCTTCTTCGGGTTGGTTCCGATAACGTCGCGTTTGTGAGGATTCGTTTGACTATGTCCGTTTGTCTTCTTCATGGACTCGTTCTTCTTCCTTGCGCGATCTCAGGCAAGATGACCATACCCTCAAAATCACTTCTATCTTTGCTTGCTAGTTGCTCACTCTATTGCGATGCTACGATACCTACCACTTGCTATATCATACCTCCCATATTGCCATGTCAAGCCTCTAACCCGCCTTTCCTAGCAAACCGTTGTTTGGCTATTTTACCGCTTTACTCAGCCCTTCTTATAGCGTTGCTAGTTGCAGGTGAAGCTGATGTTTGTTCCATGTTGGAACATGGATATGTTGGAATATCACAATATCTATTATTTTAATTAATGCATCTATACACTTGGTAAAGGGTGGAAGGCTCGGCCTTATGCCTGGTGTTTTGTTCCACTCTTGTCGCCCTAGTTTCCGTCATACGAGTGTTATGTTCCTTGATTTTGCGTTCCTTACGCGGCTGGGTTATAATGGGAACCCCTTGATAGTTCGCCTTGAATAAAACTCCTCCATCAAGGCCCAACCTTGGTTTTACCATTTTCCACCTAAGCCTTTTTCCCTTGGGTTCTGCAGATTCAAGGGTCATCTTTATTTTAAACCCCCGAGCCAGTGCTCCTCTGAGTGTTGGTCCAAACTACAGTCCTTTGCAGCACCCCCTCGGGGAAACTCAAGATTTGGTTTTAGTTGTACGGAGCGCTCATCCGGTGTGCCCTGAGAACGAGATATGTGCAGATCCTATCGGGATTTGTTGGCACATCGGGCGGCTTTGCTGGTCTTGTTTTACCATTGTCGAAATGTCTTGTAACCGGGATTCCGAGTATGATCGGGTCGTCCTGGGAGAAGGAATATCCTTCGTTGACCGTGAGAGCTTGTGATGGGCGAAGTTGGGACACCCCTACAGGGTTTTGAACTTTCGAAAGCCGCCCGCGGTTATGGGCAGATGGGAATTTGTTAATATCTGGTTGTAGAGAACTTGTCACTTAACTTAATTAAAATGGATCAACAGCGTGTGTAACCGTGATGGTCTCTTTTCGCCGAAGTCCGGGAAGAGAACACGGTCTCGTGTTATGCTTGAACGTAAGTAGTTCTAGGATCACTTCTAGTTCACGACCGTGCTTTGCTCCTCTTCTCCCTCTCATTTGCGTAAGTTAGCCACCATAAATGCTAGTGCTTGCTGCAGCTCCACCTCACATACCTTTTCCCTACCCATAAGCTTAAATAGTCTTGACCGCGAGGGTGTGAGATTGATGAGTCCCCGTGACTCACAGTTTACTTCCAAACAGTTGCAGGTCCCGATGATAACCGTGCACGTGACGCAACCAAGCTCAAGGAGGAGCTCGATGAAGATCGTGTTCGTTGTGTTGTTTCGTTTTCCTTTCGATCAGTAGTGGAGCCCAGTTGGGGCGATTGGGGCTCTTTTGCATTAGGGGTAGTCTTCTTTTATTTTGGTTCCGTAGTCGGACCTTGATTGTATTCTGGATGATGTAATGCTATATTCATGTATTGTGTGAAGTGGCGATTGTAAGGCAACTCCTTATCCCTTTCTTATTCAGTACATGGGATGTGTAAAGATGTCCCCTCTTGTGACATGCCTACTATGCGGTTATGCCTCTAAGTCGTGCTCTGACACTTGGGAGATATAGCCGCATCGTGGGTGTTACAAGTAGGTAATCAGAGCCTTCCCCGACTTAGGAGCCCCCTGCTTGATCGAATCGTTGGCGTTGTTGAGTCTGGAAAAATGTTTTGAGTCGTTTAGGATTCTATATATCGGAGAGTAGGATCTTTTTACTCCTTAGTCCCTTCGTCGCTCTTGTGAGGCCTCCTGACGTAGAGTTTTGACTCTTCTCTCAAATTTCACTAAAGAAATTAGGATCACGCGGGTATCTTGGAATCGTTCTAATGGTTTTGTGACGAGAACATTGTTCTTGGTGCCTCCTGACATTTAGGGGTAGTGGCAGTGTCCCGGGGAGTTGAGCTCCGAGGTTTTGTCGTCACAATTTTATCGTTGCAGTTCTAGAATACCTGAGTTTCGCTGACATCAAAAATCTCTTTTATGCAGTTGTTGGTGAGATAACCTCGACGCCACCCAGTACTGGGGCAGGAGTTTGGGAGTATTGCCATAACTCGTATAACGGATGCTTTTCGAAGGTTGAGGTAAATGATTTCTGAAGGTTTCTTGGTTATGTGTTGAAGGATGGATACAGCTGGATGTAGGATTTGCTAGTTTTGGGTGAGATATTATGCTTCCCCTGTATCCCCAACACCTGATTGCATAACCAGAAAGTTTTGGGAGTTTATAAGTGGGAATTCAAGTATCACGTAGGATTTCTTTCCAACAGACACATGATACGGTATGGGATATATCATATGTTTGTTCTGGCTTATTTTGCAAGCCAATCCTTTGTTTTGTTTTTCAGTTGTGGTATTCGAGTTGCTTTGAAGTCAAATGTTGATTCCATACCTTCCCAAAATGGTGTTCTCATACTCCTATGTAAATACCAATCCTTCATAATAATTGAGATTGTCATGTCAATTATATTCAGCCGGTGTGATTCTCTTCAAGATGATCCTATCATTTCAACATTCGCAAGATCAACTCAAGTCTTCTCAATGTTGTTTGTTTCATCCGTCTCCAAGTTGCCTTTGTTTTTCCCGCCCACCCACCCTTTTTCATTCAAGGATTCAGATTTCTTAATCAAGTATCATTTTATTGATGGGAAGTATCTCCATTCTTTTCCATCAATGTTCTTATCCGGTGATTCTCAGGAAGATACTAACGGAGCTTCAAGTGTATTATTCTACATTCTTTTCTTCTCCGGTGGATTCAATTCAAGTTTTCGGTCTTGAGCTTATTCCTTTCACTATTTCAAATGTTTTCTCATGCCGGTGCACCTCTTAATCATTCACCTCTCTCTATTCATTTTTCCGGAGTGCTAAAGATATCTCGAAGATTCGTGTTTCCACTCTACTTTCGTTCAAGCTCTTTCGAGGATGTTACATCATTCAAGCCATTTAATTCAACCGGCGCAATCTCTCTTTTAAACTGTTCAACGGTGTATCTTTTGAGTGGGCCCTAACCCACAGGTCTTTTCCCAGGATCTTACCTGACTCTTCTTATTTTCCCGGAGCTTCTCAAATTCTTTTCCAAGTTTGACATAAGAATGAGTTATCATCAGTCAAATGCCTTCTCCAAGATCTGTCACATTATATTCATCGTTGGTTCAACCTTTCTAATTTTTCATTCTGGAGTGCCTCAACAATTCTTGGTGGTGCTTCTCATCGTCATTACCAACATTTGAAGACTGAAGAAGAGTTTCTTTGCAATCATATCCTTTCTCTTGAAGATTCTTGGTTTAGCTTGATGCCTTCCTCTCATAATTGCATTCAATTGTGAGAATTATTTTCACCTTTCCAGAACAATTCATGAGTCTTTTCAGTTCGATTGTCCGAAGACCATCATTTTGGGTTATTCATTTTCAGCTTTCAGCTCTCGTTCTCCAAATATGACCGGTGGTTCGCTCAAGTATTCTCCAATCAGTTCTTGATCTCTTCGTTCTCTTGTATCTAAACTCTCTCATGTATTTTCGTTCATTTGCTAATTCTTACCGGTGATTCATCCCTTTACTTCGTTCATTTCCAATTCTATGGTGGTTTTTTCAAGATTTCTCGTCCTTCGTTATCATATTAATTCATTCATTCTTTCCAATCCTACCGGCAGTTCATTGAAGTCTTTTCTCAAGTTTGTGCTATATCTATCTTAATCCTTTCTACGAGAATAAGTAGTATGTCAACTTCGTCGCTTATCATCAATCTAAATTGGTGAAGGATAAGCATAATGTAAATCTTATCTTGTTTCATCCAAATGATTAATTCCTTATCCCAGAGGTTCATCAAAATTCATTATTTCATTTGTTCATATTTCTTTCCGGAGTTCCAAGTTTTTCTCGGTTATATCATCGCGAAGCCCCATGTAATCATTGCAAGGCTTCTCCCAGAGTTCTTTCCAACTTCTATTTCTTTTATCACCCTTATTACGGGAGTTCTTCATGGAGGCTACATGGTGGTTCGTCAAGGTTTCTTTTCATTATTCAATTGTTCTTCAAGATATCTCTCGAAGCTTTGATCCGCCAAGCTATACTTCAGGTATTCTTTATCTTGCATTTTAAAGCGCAATTCTTTCTACCTTATCTTTTGAGATGGTGTTATGTCATTGTTGAAAATTTCACTTCGTATTTCTATTGGAAATATGCCCTAGAGGCAATAATAAATTGGTTATTATTATATTTCCTTGTTCATGATAATCGTTTATTATCCATGCTAGAATTGTATTGATAGGAAACTCAGATACATGTGTGGATACATAGACAACACCATGTCCCTAGTAAGCCTCTAGTTGACTAGCTCATTGATCAATAGATGGTTACGGTTTCCTAACCATGGACATTGGATGTCATTGATAACGGGATCACATCATTAGGAGAATGATGTGATGGACAAGACCCAATCCTAAGCCTAGCACAAAGATCGTGTAGTTCGTATGGTAAAGGTTTTCTAATGTCAAGTATCATTTCCTTAGACCATGAGATTGTGCAACTCCCGGATACCATAGGAGTGCTTTGGGTGTGCCAAATGTCACAATGTAACTGGGTGGCTATAAAGGTTCACTGCAGGTATCTCCGAAAGTGTCTGTTGGGTTGGCACGAGTCGAGACTGGGATTTGTCACTCCGTGTAACGGAGAGGTATCTGTGGGCCCACTCGGTAGGACATCATCATAATGTGCACAATGTGACCAAGGAGTTGATCACGGGATGATGTGTTACGGAACGAGAAAAGAGACTTGCCGGTAACGAGATTGAACAAGGTATCGGGATACCGACGATCGAATCTCGGGCAAGTATCGTACCGATAGACAAAGGGAATTGTATACGGGATTGATTGAATCCTTGACATCGTGGTTCATCCGATGAGATCATCGTGGAGCATGTGGGAACAAACATTGGTATCCAGAACCCGCTGTTGGTTATTGACCGGAGAGTTGTCTCGTCCATGTCTGCATGACTCCTGAACCCGTAGGGTCTACACACTTAAGTTCGATGACGCTAGGGTTATAGGGAAAGTATGTACGCAGTTACCGAATGTTGTTCGGAGTCCCGGATGAGATCCCGGACGTCACGACGAGTTCCGAAATGGCCTGGAGGTAAAGATTGATATATAGGAAGAATGGTTTTGGCCACCGGAAGTGATTCGGGCATCACCGGTAATGTACTGGGACCACCGGAGGTGTCTGGGGGTCCACCGGGAGGGGCCACGGGTCCCGGACGCATACATGGGCCAAGTGTGAGAAGCGACCAGCCCCTAGGTGGGCTGGGGTGCCTCCCCACCAAGGCCCAAGGCGCCTCCAAGAGAGGAAGGGGGCAAACCCTAGGGCAGATGGGCCCTAAGGCCCACCCCAGGTGCTCCTCCCCCTCTCCTCCTTGTGGCCGCCACCCTAGATGGGATCTAGGGCTGCCGCACCCCTTGGGGTGGGAACCCTCGGTGGGGGCGCAACCCTCCCTCTCCCCTATATATAGTGCAGGCAAAGGGGCAGCCTAACACACCAAGTTCTTCTCCTGTTGGCGCAGCCCTACCTCTCTCCCTCCTCGTCTCTCGTAGTGCTTGGCGAAGCCCTGCTGGAGTGCCGCGCTCCTCCACCACCACCACGCCGTCGTGCTGCTGCTGGACGGAGTCTTCCTCAACCTCTCCTTCTCCCCTTGCTGGATCAAGGCGTAGGAGATGTCACCGGCTGCACGTGTGTTGAACGCGAAGGTGCCATTTTTCGGCGCTTAGATCGGAATCAACCACGATATGAATCGCTACGAGTACAACTCCTTCATCCGCGTTCTTGCAACGCTTCCGCTTAGCGATCTACAAGGGTATGTAGATGCACTCTCCTTCCCCTCGTTGCTAGATTACTCCATAGATTGATCTTGGTGATGCGTAGAAAATTTTAAATTTCTGCTACGATCCCCAATAGTGGTATCAGAGCTTGGTCTATGTGTAGTTTCTATGCACGAGTAGAACACAAGTTGTTGTGGGCGTCGATTTTGTCAATTACTTGCCATTACTAGTCTTATCTTGATTAGGCGGCATCGTGGGATGAAGCGGCCCAGACCGACCTTATACGTACGCTTACGTGAGACTAGTTCCACCGACTGACATGCACTAGTTGCATAAGGTGGCTAGTGGGTGTCTGTCTCTCCCACTTTAGTCGGATTGGATTCGATGAAAAGGGTCCTTATGAAGGGTAAATAGAAATTGGCATATCACGTTGTGGTTTTGGCGTAGGTAAGAAACGTTCTTGCTAGAAACCTATAGAAACCACGTAAAAACTTGCAACAACAATTAGAGGACGTCTAACTTGTTTTTGCAGCATGTGCCTTGTGATGTGATATGGCCAAAAGGATGTGATGAATGATATATGTGATGTATGAGATTGATCATGTTCTTGTAATAGGAATCACGACTTGCATGTCGATGAGTATGACAACCGGCAGGAGCCATAGGAGTTGTCTTAATTTATTTATGACCTGCGTGTCAACTTAAACGTCATGTAATTACTTTACTTTATTGCTAAAGCGTTAGCCATAGTGGTAGAAGTAATAGATGACGAGACAACTTCGAGAAGACACGATGATGGAGATCATGGTGTCATGCCGGTGACAATGATGATCATGGAGCCCCGAAGATGGAGATCAAAAGGAGCAAAATGATATTGGCCATATCATGTCACTATTTGATTGCATGTGATGTTTATGATGTTTTACATCTTATTTGCTTAGAACGACGGTAGCTTAAATAAGATGATCCCTCTCAATAATTTCAAGAAAGTGTTCCCCCTAACTGTGCACCATTGCGAAGGTTCGTTGTTTCGAAGCACCACGTGATGATCGGGTGTGATAGATTCTAACGTTCGAATATAACGGGTGTAAGCCAGATTTACACACGCAATACACTTAGGTTGACTTGACGAGCCTAGCATGTATAGACATGGCCTCGGAACACGGAAGACCGAAAGGTCGAGCATGAGTCGTATAGAAGATACGATCAACATGAAGATGTTCACCGATATTGACTAGTCAGTCTCACGTGATGATCGGACACGGCCTAGTTGACTCAGATTATGTTTCACTTAGATGACTAGAGGGATGTCTATCTGAGTGGGAGTTCATTAAATAATTTGATTAGATGAACTTAATTATCATGAACATAGTCTAAATTGTCTTTGCAAATATGTTGTAGATAAATAGCTCACGTTGTAGCTCCCTGTTTCAATACGTTCCTAGAGAAAGACCAAGTTGAAAGATATTGTAAGCAATGATGCGGATTGGGTCCGTAGTCCGAGGAGTGTCCTCACTGCTACACAGAAGGCTTACGTCTTTGATGCACCGCTCGATGTGCAAACCCCTACAACGTCGTCTGTGGATGTTGTGAACACCTGACAGACACATCCTGATGACTACTTGATAGTTTAGTGCGCCATACTTTATGGCTTAGAATCGGGATTCCAATGGCGTTTTGAACGCCATAAGACATATGAGATGTTCCAAGAGCTGAAATTGGGATTTCAGGCTCATGCCCGTGTTGAGAGGTATGAGACCTCTGACAAGTTCTTTTGCCAACAAGATGGAGGAGAATAGCTCAGCTAGTGAGCATGTGCTCAGAATGTCTGGGTGCTACAATCACTTAAATCAGGTGGGAGTTAAACTTCCAGATAAGATAGTGATTGATAGAGTTCTCTAGGCACTATCACTAAGCTACTAGATCTTCGTGATGAACTATGACATGCAAGGGATGCAGTTGATCCCGGAGCTGTTCGCGGTGCTTAAGACCACAAAAGGTAGAAATCAAAGAAGGAGCATCAAGTGTTGATGGTTTAACAAGACCACTGGTTTCAAGAAGGGTAAGGGCTAGAAGGGAAACTTCATGGATGGCAAACGAGTTGCCGCTCTAGTGAAGGAACCCAAGGTTGAACCCAAACCCGAGACTAAGTTCTTCTATTGTAAGGGGAACGGTCACTGGTAGCGGAATTTCCCCAAATGCATGGTAGATAAGAAGGCTGGAAACTTCAACAAAGTATGTACGTGTTATTAATGCGTACCTAACTAGTACTCCTGGTAGTACCTAGGTATTGGATACCAGTTCAGTTGCTATTATTGGTGACTTGTAGCAAAAGCTACAGACTAAATGGAGAATGGCTAAGGGCGAGGTGACGATGTGTGTTGGAAGTGCTTCCAAAGTTCATGAGATCACCATTGCATGCTCCATCTGCCTTCGGGATTAGTATTGAACCTAGATAAATGTTATCAGGTGTCTACGTTGAACATGAATATGATTAGATCATGTTCATTGCAATACGGTTATTCATTTAAGTTAGAGAATACTGGTTATTCTGTTTACATGAATAATACCTTTCATGGTCATGCACCCTATGTGAATGGTTCATTGAATCTCGGTCGTGGTAATACACATGTTCACGCCAAAAGATGTAGAGATAATAATGATAGTACCACTTTCTTGTGGCACTGCCGCTTAGGTCATATTGGCGTAAGATGCATGAAGAAACTCCATATCGATGGATGTTTGGAGTCACTTGATTTTGAATCGCTTGACACATGCGAGCCATGCCTCATCGGCAGGATGACTAAGACCCCATTTTCAGGTACAATGAAATGGGAAAGTGACTTGTTGGAAATCATGCATGCTGATGCGTGTGATCCAATGAGAATTGAAGCGTGCAGTGGATATCGCTATTTTCTCATCTTCACTGACGATTTGGGTAGATATAGGTATATTTACTTAATGAAGCACAAGTCTGAAACGTTTGAAAAGTTCAACCGATTTCAGAGTGAAGTTAAGAATCATCATAACAAGAAGATCATGTTCCTACGATCTGATCAAAGGGGGATTTTCTGAGTTATGAGTTTGGCAATCACTTAAGACATTGTGGAATTGTTTCACAGTTGAAGCCACCTGGAACACCACAGATAAATGGTGTGTCCGGACGTCGTAATCGAACCTTATGAGATATGGTGCGATCTATGATGTCTCTTACCAATCTACCGTTTTTCATTTTGAGGATATGTGTTAGAGACAGCTCCATTCATTTAGATAGGACACCATATAAGTCCGTTGAGACGACGTCATATGAACATTGGTTTGGCAAGAAACCAAAGTTGTTGTTTCTTAATGTTTGGGGCTGCGGTGCTTAAGGCTTCAGCCGGAGAAGCTCGAACCCAAAGCGGACAAATACATCTTCATAGGATTCCCAAAGGTAACAGTTGGGTATACCTTCTATCTCAGATCCAAGGGCAAAAAATGTTTGTCTCCAAGAACGGGTCCTTTCTCGAGAAGGAGTTTTTCTCTAAAGAATTGAGTGGGAGGAAGATAGAACTTGATGAGGTTGTCGAACCCTCACTTCAACCGGAGAGTAGTGCAACACAGAAAGATGTTTCTGTGGAACCTACGACTGTTGAAGAGGAAACTAATGATAGTGATCATGAAGTTTCGGATCAAGTTGCTATCAAACCTCGTAGGTCGACAAGGATATGTACTACTCCTGAGTGGTACGGTGATCCTGTTTTAGATGTCATGTTATTGGACCACAATGAACCTACGAACTATGGAGAAGCGATGGTGGGCCCGTATTCCGACAAATGGTTAGAAGCCGAGAAATCCGAGATAGGATCCATGTATCAAAACAAAGTATGTATTTTGGTGGACTTGCCTGATGATCGGCAAGCCATTGAAATAAATGGGTCTTTAAGAAGAAGACGGAAGTGGGCGGTAATGTTACCGTCTATGAAGCTCGACTTGTGGGAAAGAGTCTTTTCACAAGTTCAAGGAGTTGACTACGATGAGAATTTCTCACCCGTAGCGATGCTTAAGTCCGTCAGAATCATGTTAGCATTAGCTGTATTTTTTCAATTATGAAATCTGACAGATGGATGTCAAAACAAGTTTTCTTACTAGTTTTCGTAAGAAAAAGTTGTATGTGATACAATAAAAGGTTTTGTCGATCCTAAGGATGCTAAAAGGTATGCTGGATCCAACAATCCTTCTATGGACTAGAGCAAGCATCTTGGAGTCGGAATATATGCTTTGATGGAGTGATCAAAGCTTTTAGGTTTATACAATGTTTTCTAGAAACTTGTATTTACAAGAAAGTGAGTGGGAGCAATACAACATTTCTGATAAGTATATGTGGATGACATATTGTTGATCCGAAATGATGTAGAATTTCTGGAAATCATAAACGATTGTTTGAAGAGTGATTTTCAAAGGAAGACCTGGATAAAGCTGCTTACATATTGGGCATCAAGATCTATAGAGATAGATCAAGACGCCTGATGATACTTTCAAAGAACGCACACCTTGACATGATTTTGAAGGAGTTCAAAATAGATCACTCAAAGAAGGGGTTCTTACCTGAGTTGTAAGGTGTGAAGTTGAGTAAGACCCAAAGATTGACCACGGCAGAAGAAAGAGGAAGGACGAAGGTCGTCCCCTATGCTTTTGTCATGCTGAAGTACCGCACCTGATGTGTGCCTTGCCACATGTCTGGCAAGAGGGTACAAAGGTGATCTAGGAGAGGATCACCAGATAGCAGTCAAAATTATCCTTAGAGGAATAAAGAAATGTTTCTCGGATATGGAGGTGATGAAGAGTTCGACGTAAAGAGTTACGTCGATGCAAGCTTAACACCTATCCGGATAGCTCTGAGTAGAGATACCGGATACGTATAATGGAGCAACAATTTGGAATAGCTCCAAGTGGAACGTGGTAGCAGCATCTACGATATGACATAAAGTGTTGCTAAATACATAGGGATCTGAATATGGCAGACCCGTTGACTACAACCTCTCTCACAAGCATAACATGATCCAACCCAGAACTCATTGAGTGTTAATCACATAGTGATGTGAACTAGATTATTGAGTCTAGTAAACTCTTTGGATGTTGGTCAAATGGCGATGTGACCTATGAGTGTTAATCACATGGCGATGTGAACTAGATTATTGACTCTAGTGCAAGTGGGAGACTGTTGGAAATATGCCGTAGAGGTAATAATAAATTGGTTATTATTATATTTCCTTGTTCATGATAATCGTTTATTATCCATGCTAGAATTGTATTGATAGGAAACTCAGATACATGTGTGGATACATAGACAACACTATGTCCCTAGTAAGCCTCTAGATGAGTAGCTCGTTGATCAATAGATGGTTACGGTTTCCTAACCATGGACATTGGATGCCATTGATAACGGGATCACATCATTAGGAGAATGATGTGATGGACAAGACCCAATCCTAAGCCTAACATAAAGATCGTGTAGTTCGTATGCTAAAGCTTTTTTAATGTCAAGTATCATTTCCTTAGACCATGAGATTGTGCAACTCCCAGATACTGTAGGAGTGCTTTGGGTGTGCCAAATGTCACAACGTAATTGGGTGGCTATAAAGGTTCACCACAGGTATCTCCGAAAGTGTCTGTTGGGTTGGCACGAATCTAGACTGGGATTTGTCACTCCGTGTAACGGAGAGGTATCTCTGGGCCCACTCGGTAGGACATCATCATAATGTGCACAATGTGACCAAGGAGTTGATCACGGGATGATGTGTTACGGAACGAGTAAAGAGACTTGCCGGTAACAAGATTGAACAGGGTATCGGGATACCGACGATCGAATCGCGGGCAAGTATCGTACCGACAGACAAAGGGAATTGTATACGGGATTGATTGAATCCTTGACATTGTGGTTCATTCGATGAGATCATCGTGGAGCATGTGGGAACCAACATGGGTATCCAGATCCCGCTGTTGGTTATTGACCAGAGAGTTGTCTCGGCCATGTCTGCATGACTCCCGAACCCGTAGGGTCTACACACTTAAGGTTCGATGATGCTAGAGTTATAGGGAAAGTATGTACGCGGTTACTGAATGTTGTTCGGAGTTCCGGATGAGATCCCGGACGTCACGAGGTGTTCCGGAATGGTCCGGAGGTAAAGATTGATATATAGGAAGTATGGTTTTGGCCACCGGAAGTGTTTCGGGCATCACTGGTAGTGTACCGGGACCACCGGAGGTGTCCGGGGGTCCACCGGGAGGGTCCACAGGTCCCGGAGGCATACATGGGCCAAGTGTGAGAAGGGACCAGCCCCTAGGTGGGCTGGGGCACCTCCCCACCAAGGCCCAAGGCGCCTCCAAGAGAGGAAGGGGGCAAACCCTAGGGCATATGGGCCCTAAGGCCCACCCCAGGTGCGCCTCCCCCTCTCCTCCTTGTAGCCGCCACCCTAGATGGGATCTAGGGCTGCCACACCCCATGGGGTGGGAACCCTAGGTGGGGGCGCAGCCCTCCCTCTCCCCCTATATATAGTGGAGGCAAAGGGGCAGCCCAACACACGAAGTTCTTCTCCTGTTGGCGCAGCCCTACCTCTCTCCCTCCTCGTCTCTCGTAGTGCTTGGCGAAGCCCTGCTGGAGTTCCGCGCTCCTCCACCACCACCACGCTATCGTGCTGCTGCTGGACGGAGTCTTCCCCAACCTCTCCTTCTCCCCTTGCTAGATCAAGGCATAGGAGACGTCACCGGGCTGCACGTGTGTTGAACGCGGAGGCGCCGTTGTTCGGCGCTTAGATCGGAATCAACCGCGATCTGAATCGCTACGAGTACGACTCCTTCATCCGTGTTCTTGCAACGCTTCCGCTTAGCAATCTACAAGGGTATGTAGATGCACTCTCCTTCCCCTCCTTGCTAGATTACTCCATAGATTGATCTTGGTGATGTGTAGAAAATTTTAAATTTCTGCTACGATCCCCAACAGTTTCATGATTCATAAGTTGTCCGGAATGACATATTTTTAAACCCATCTTTTTCAATTCGTTCATGAGATCATTTGCAACCCATCAATCTCTTCATTGAAGTTTATCTTGGGTTATATTTCACCTAAAGCTTTCTCTAAGGATTGTTGCTATTTATGGTGCTCATAAATGACCCAAGTTCATCATTTATACTACCGGTGATATAAGTTTTTCATCTCCTCGTCGATGTAAAGCAAGCAATTGTTTTCCGTTTGTGGTAGGATTTCACCTCTTGATTTTGAGATGTTTTTCCATAAGCCCACAACAAGCTTACTTTTTTTGCGTTGTTGGCTTTCCAACAACTTCGTTTGAACCTTCTCCTAAAGATGCTTTTTCAAGCTCATTTGAGGTAGAAGATGTTGTTTTCTTCTCCGTTCTTTTAATTCCATTCTTTTATTCCTTCCGGAGGCTTTGTGATGTTGTTTCTTTTTCACCCATCATCTCAGATTGTGAAGATCATGTTCTTTCCTTTTGCTTATCCATTCAACCGGAGTGTCGTGTCCTTCTTTCAAGTTCTCTCATCTTATCAAGTCTTGCATCTCTTTTCAACCAAAGTGCTATCCGAATTTGTTCTTCCTTGTTCCTCTTTTCTAACGGATTGTTTTCAACTTTGTTCATCTTTGTTGTATTCTTTCTTTAAATTTGTTTAACCTCTCAAGGTTCGTTGGTTTCACTCGTTTGTCAAAGAAGCAATTAGTTTTACCTCTTCTCTTCCTCTTCCGTTTCTCTCCGGTGCCATCCTAGATCTCGGGATGAGATCCTCTCGTAGTGGTGGAGTGTTGTGATGCCCCGAGACCGTTGCGCCAGGTGTCTCCCAGTTATTCGCTATTGTTGCCTTGTGATTCGTTTGCGTGTTGCATCTTGCCATGTCATCATGTGCATTGCATCTTCATGTTTTCGAAACTTGCATCCGTCCGGGTTCCCCAGTTCCGTCCGTTGTCCGTTCTGAGCCCAGACACACTTGCACGCGCCCGCGCAACGTCCGAAATAGTATTTTATAAGTGGCCGGAAAATGTTCTCGGAATGGATTGAAAGTTGGCATGCGGTGTTTTTATGTTGTAGGTAGGCCGCCTGTCAAATGTCATCGCGTTCAGAGTCCGTTTGACGCCCCAACGGATAACTATAGCGGCAATATAGCCAGTCTAACGTCGGACGTTTTCGGTCTCCGAAAACTGCTGTCGGGCCCTCTCTCTCTTCTCTCCTCTCAGCCTCGCCACAACCCACCTAGTCCATCCACCTACCCCTCTTCGCGTCCGGAGCCGTCCGATGCGATCGCTCGGTCCGAAAACCCTCTCTGCACAGTGCATCGAACCCCCGGGCGCGTCCAGAAGTTGTCCCGAACCCGACCCGGGCAGTCATCACCGTTGGATCCGGATCATCCCCAAACGTTTACGAAACATCTTCATTTTGTTTATTGGGCTTCCTAACCTAGTCTTTATTGAACCGCCCGATTTTGATCGGAGGGTCCAAATCTATCCTAAACTCCCCCTCTTTCCGTATATAAAAACTCCCTAGCCTATTTTGGACAAACCCTAAAATCTAGGGAGTTGTCCCTGCCGCCGCCGCACTCATCTACCAAATCCCCATCGGGATCCACCCCGATCCATCCCATCGCAGCGCCGCAACCCCACCAAACTTCACTCGGCTTTCGTGCCCAGCCAATTCAGAGCATAGCTCCTCCCTGCCTCGATCTGGATCGAGGAGCCTGAGCCTCTGCAGCCTCTCCCGCTTGAGGGCCTCCATGCTGTCTTCGCCAAGCACAGGGAGATGAACCCCTCCCGAGACCAGCCCCGCCATGGACTTCAAGCTGTTGCCTCCCCGCCATAATCTTCAAGCTCGCTGCGGCCGCATCCTCGTCAGCCCCATCACCGCCAGCGACCTCAACCACCACGGCGTCGCCCTCATCCATCAGGCCAGGACCCTTCGCGCCCTCTCCTTCCCTTCCTCCTTTTCCCGTTCTTCTCTCTCTCTCTCATATGGAGCTCTCTCTCCTAGAAACCACCCATCACCGACGACCTCGAGCTACCATGCATGGGAGCCGCCAAGTCCCCCGAACCCAGCCTTCCCGAACGCCGCGTCGCCGTTCCTCCTTCGCATCCCCGAGCGCTCCTCACGAGCCCTGCTTCCTCACGCTCCATCACCGTCCCGCTCGTCCAAAACTCCTCCGTTCGCCTCTATGGATGCCGCCATCCGAGCTCCTCAAGCCGCCGCCGTCCCAGTCCCGTTCTGGCCGGTCCCCGCCAAGGCCGCCTCGACGGATCTCCTGCCGCGTCGCGCCAAGTCCCCTGGTGAGAACCGCGCCTCTGCTTCGTCCGGTTTGGGAGCGCGCTGCCATTTTCCCCTGCGCTGACCGACGCCAAGTTCCCCCGCGCCTGGAACCGCTCGACCGCGTTCATTGACCGCGCCTGCATGGACCAAGAGGCCTCGATCTCCACCGGATCCAGCACCCCTGGCCTGCCTCCTACGCGCCGTGGGCCGCACCAACAGGCCCAGCTGCACGCCCCTGCAGGCCTCCCCTCTCCACCAGCTGGACCAAGGCCTGATGTGAGCAACCCCTCGAGTTTCCCTCTTCCTATTGAGCCAGCAAGATTCGGCCCAGTGGATGTTTATTTTGGTTCTGCGAATTTGCTATTTAACCAGGGATTTACAGATTTACAAAAAAACCCTTATACTTCATTCATATAATAACTTCACAATCGTGCATCGGAATTAAACAAACTTAATATGTAAAGTTCTTAGAATTTTGTCTAGTTTCATAATATGCCACTTTCATGCATGTTTGAAATGTTTAAAATGCTGTTTGTCTAATTTTGCTCCTATGCCATGCTAAAATGCTTTATCTCATAACTAAATAACCGTAGCTCCAAAGCTAACAAACTTTATATGTAAATGGGGTAGAAAAATGCCTAGTTTAACATGTTGCACTTTTCTTTGCATGTTCAACAACTCTAAAATATGGTTTAGGTCAGAACAGTACCAAAACCTAATATATGCACATGAGGAGTTTCCGTACCTGTTGTTTGTTGTTCGGGCCTCATTTAAACTTGCCTAGTTATGTAGTTTTATTATGCTTCACCCTCTTGCCATGTTAATCAACATTTAATCTTGATGGGTACATAACGAGATCAAACTAAATAATCAAATGTGGTGTCCGGCAATATGCAACTCGTTGCATATTGAGCTCCACTTAACTTGTAGTTTTGTTTGTGCACTTTTCCATGCCATACCTCATTAATCCGGACATGCATCATACTTGGTTGTGCATCATGCCATGCTTATGTGATGGTTGTTTACTATGTTGCGTGCTTCTTTCTGGTGTTGCTTCTTCGGGTTGGTTCCGATAATGCCGCGTTTGTGAGGATTCGTCGGACTATGTCCGTTTATCTTCTTCATGGACTCGTTCTTCTTCCTTGCGCGATCTCAGGCAAGATGACCATACCCTCAAAATCACTTCTATCTTTGCTTGCTAGTTGCTCACTCTATTGCGATGCTACGATACCTACCACTTGCTATATCATACCTCCCATATTGCCATGTCAAGCCTCTAACCCGCCTTTCCTAGCAAACCGTTGTTTGGCTATTTTACCGCTTTACTCAGCCCTTCTTATAGTGTTGCTAGTTGCAGGTGAAGCTGGAGTTTGTTCCATGTTGGAACATGGATATGTTGGAATATCACAATATCTATTATTTTAATTAATACATCTATACACTTGGTAAAGGGTGGAAGGCTCGGCCTTATGCCTGGTGTTTTGTTCCACTCTTGCCGCCCTAGTTTCCGTCATACGAGTGTTATGTTCCTTGATTTTGCGTTCCTTACGCGGCTGGGTTATAATGGGAACCCCTTGACAGTTCGCCTTGAATAAAACTCCTCCAGCAAGGCCCAACCTTGGTTTTACCATTTTCCACCTAAGCCTTTTTTCCCTTGGGTTCTGCAGACTCAAGGGTCATCTTTATTTTAAAACCCCTGGGCCAGTGCTTCTCTGAGTGTTAGTCCAAACTAGAGTCCTTTGAGTGCCCCCTCGGGGAAACTCGAGGTTTGGTTTTAGTTGTATGGAGCGCTCATTCGGTGTGCCCTGAGAACGAGATATGTGTAGCTCCTATCGGGATTTTTCGGCACATTGGGCGACTTTGCTGGTCTTGTTTTACCATTGTCGAAATGTCTTGTAACCGGGATTCCGAGTATGATCAGGTCGTCCTGGGAGAAGGAATATCCTTCGTTGACCGTGAGAGCTTGTGATGGGCTAAGTTGGGACACCCTGCAGGGTTTTAAACTTTTGAAAGCCGTGCCCGTGGTTATGGGCAGATGGGAATTTGTTAATATTCGGTTGTAGAGAACTTGTCACTTAACTTAATTAAAATGGATCAACAGCGTGTGTAACCGTGATGGTCTCTTTTCGGCGGAGTCCGGGAAGAGAACACGGTCTCATGTTATGCTTGAACGTAAGTAGTTCTAGGATCACTTCTTGATCACTTCTAGTTCATGACCGTGCTTTGCTCCTCTTCTCGCTCTCATTTGCGTAAGTTAGCCACCATAAATGCTAGTGCTTGCTGCAGCTCCACCTCACATACCTTTTCCCTGCCCATAAGCTTAAATAGTCTTGATCGCGAGGGTGTGAGATTGCTGAGTTCCCATGACTCATAGTTTACTTCCAAACAGTTGCAGGTCCCGATGATAACCGTGCAGGTGACGCAACCGAGCTCAAGGAGGAGCTCGATGAAGATCGTGTTCGTTGTGTTATTTCGTTTTCCTTTCGATCAGTAGTGGAGCCTAGTTGGGGTGATCGGGGATCTTTTGCATTAGGGGTAGTCTTCTTTTATTTTGGTTCCGTAGTCGGACCTTGATTGTATTATGGATGATGTAATGCTATATTCATGTATTGTGTGAAGTGGCGATTGTAAGCGAACTTCTTATCCCTTTCTTATTCAGTACATGGGATGTGTAAAGATTACCCCTCTTGCGACATGCCTACTATGCGGTTATGCCTCTAAGTCGTGCTCCGACACGTGGGAGATATAGTTGCATTGTGGGTGTTACAGATGGTAACTTCATCATGATGCATTGATGCAGAGAAATGAACACATCAACGCTATGGATTAATTTCTTTGAGAAGAGCGGCCAAGAACGAGAAGATCTGTTAGAATTTTGTAACCAAAACTTTCCCCCTTACTCCACCTCTTAAATCTCTGGACGAGATTTTTTGTAGTGGAGGAGATTTGTAACACCCCCATTCTCTTGCTATAGTGACCCTCCTTGATTAAGCTAAGTCATTTGCTAAATAGTTTTTGATCTCCTTTGGATCCAAATCTCATTTCAAATTCCACTTGAATTCAAATTCAAATTATAAGTCAAATATAGAAATTTAGAAACATGAAAAAAAAGTGTTCAAAGTGTTGGAAATATTCCATGCATAATTGTCATGGTGAAACCAACATTTAATAAATTGATTTAATGCCCTTAAATAATTGAAACAGAGACTAAACAATAATTTAAATGCTTTCTAATTTATAAAAATTCTAAACTAATTATTAAATGTTAAACTTCATGCAAAAGTGGCGTGAATTATAGCAATAATATAGGCACACATTTTATGTTTTATAAAACTGTTTTGTAATAAAAAGAAATACAAAATAGAATGTAATAAAAGGAAAACATAAAAGAAAATTAAAAGAATAAGAAAATAAAAGGGTCATTGTGCAATGGGCCTAGTGCACAGTGCCGGCCCAGCTGGCCAGCTCACCGCCTCGGTGGATACGCGCCCACATCCATGGCACGGATGGCCACGCATCGGCCATCTACGGCCACCTCGTAGCCCCGTACACCTACAAGGGCTCCCCTGCCCCGGACAAAACCCTAGCTACCCCCCTCCCGTGCACTCCCTCTCTCTCTCGCCCCCTCGCTCCTTAGATCTGCCATAGCCGAGCGCAGCCGTCGCCGTCCACCTCGCTCCACCGCGGCAACTAGCACTCCGGAGCACCTCTGACACGTCCCCGAGCATCAACGTGCCCCGCTACTCCATCTGTGACGATGAGCGTGAGCCGAGAGCTCCTCCTTCGTCGAGTCCGCGTTGCCTATGTTCGCCTCGGTCGTCGTCGACCTCGTTCGACTTCGTCTACCGCCATGCATCTACTAGCCACTCATCGGACCTCCTTGAGCCCCCACGGTGAGCTCATCACCCTCTCCCCTCTCTCACGTAGACCTCCTACCTCTCTAGGTTGCTCGCTGCAGTAGGCGCAGCTCGTCGGTGCCCCGCTCCGTCGCTGCCATAGCTAGAGCCCCTCCCCTCCCGTGTGATCACGCCTACACACTACATGGGCTCATAGGAGTTCGGTGGGCTATCTAGCTCGCCGCACCGCGCTCCCTAGTGTTGTCATCGTCGAAGCCCGAATGCCACCGCTGCCTGCCGTTGTCGCAGCGTCCGTCTCCAGCCACCTGAGCCGCTCTCTTCGCCACCATTCGGCGCATGCCATCGCGTACGACTCGTAGGACCAAACGCTGGGCGAAACGTCCCCCTGTGTGTTGTTTCGGCGCGACGCCGCTGTCTCTGGTGGTCACCGGAGCACGCACCGGCGTTGAATGCCGATGGTCCGACGTGGCACTCCCACTGGCCCCCCTGGGTCGCTGGCAGCTGGCTCAGCGGGCCTAGTTGACCAAGTCAACACGTTGACTGGATTGGGCCCAGTGACTGACGAGTGGCCCCCACCGCTAATCTAATTGACTAAATTAATTAAACTATTTTAATAAACCTAAATAGTGATTGACAAGTGGGCCCATGAGTTTAATTAGTTAGTTTTAGTTAGAATAAAACTCTCTTAATCCCTCTATCTTTGACATGTGGGACCCAGCTGTTAGGTTTAACCCGAGTCAGCTGGGTTGACTACTGACGTCACCCTGACACCATGCTCACTGCTCACAATAATTCTATTTTCGAATTATTTTAAATAGTAACAATCTCAAAAGTGTTTAAATCTTTGAGAAATCATATAAAATAATCTATAAGTCAGATGAAAATAATTTATATATGAAAGTTGCTCCGAAAAATACAACAAATCTGAATATGCAATCCGTTCATCTATCACACGCCTCTAGCATGATGAACATGGGTCCTTCCCCTCCGATTCATTTGTTCAAAAATGCCAAACACCGGGAAAACATTCCTAGATGTTTTCCCTATTCGTCTGTATCAAGTAGCACTGCGTTAGGTCACCCCTAGCACTGCTTATTGTCATGCCATGCATCATGATGCACCTGTTTGCTTTATATTTTTTGTTTCTTCCCCCTCTTCTCTAAGGTAGACCCCGAGGCTGATGCTGCTCCCGAGATCGACTACACACCTGACGATCAACCCCTTGCCGCATAGCTTCCAGGCAAGCAAAACCCCCTTGATCATTCCTATATCGCCCATTCCATTCTCTCTCATGCTTGCATTAGATTT
The DNA here is from genome assembly GCF_056163025.1 of Triticum urartu. Taxonomy (NCBI): domain Eukaryota; kingdom Viridiplantae; phylum Streptophyta; class Magnoliopsida; order Poales; family Poaceae; genus Triticum; species Triticum urartu. The sequence continues at coordinate 250,801,838 of NC_141878.1, read as the reverse complement.
TGCTACTGTATTTGATTTCTCCTATTCTGATGCATAGCTTACTTCTGTAACCTGCTTTTATACCTTACCTGCTTATCCTATCTACTTAGTATAGGCTGGTTAGTGATCCACCAGTGACCCGTCACCCTGTCCCAGTTGCCCCCACTTTATGATCGATGATTCCATCAACGTGATTGTTGACCTGAGCCCGACACATCACCTCACACCCCCTTAGATGTATGACTTGGCAAAGTTACCATCGAGTGCCGAGGGTAATATATCATGTAGCACTTCTGATGAGATCTCTACAATATAACTAATCGGTCATGGTCTATGGAGGTTGGTTCCTCCATCACCACTCCCGGTAACGACTCTGTCGCGCAACACCTCAAGTGTGAACCCTTCGGGGGCGATTCATCCAAGTTTACCTTGACGGTTACATCGAGTGGAATCCATCGAGGGAGATTCCTTGGATTCCCCCTTGGTGCTATGGACACATAGTTACTCTGACTTTAAACCCAGAACCATGATAAAGACAGGTCAGCCCCGAGGGGTACCGTGAGAGTTACTATTTTGCGGGACTAAAGGGGTAGGCCGTACCACCCCATTTGAAGTGGACCTGAGTTCCCGATAGTCTCTTGCGAGTCGGATTGATAGTGAGGGTACCCGCGAGTTGATGTGAAGTCGGGTTGACCTGGAGGGTACCCGAGAGATTTCTAAGCGGCGCAGCCGAGCATTCTTAGCCTTTGTCGTAAGTCCGTGAGATAGGGCGACGGGACCACATATCGTGGATCATTGATTTTTACCGTGTGCTCCCAAGACACTAACAATTTGGATATGTGATCCGAGTAGGCCTATGGAATTTTTGCACTAACCACCACGCGGGAATAAGTATGGGCACTCCGTGTCATATGTATCAGCCAAAAGCTCTTCAGACATTAGCGACTGAGTGGCGCACGCTGGGTTGGACTGGTTATGCCTCGGCTCATGTAAGGTGGCTAGGTCTGCTCACCGTCCGCCCTCCCAACATGCAGGAGTGCAATGGGAGATGTGCCTAAGAACCCTGCACTGTTAAGATCTAGACCGGCGTGCTAGCCTCTCTATTGAGCCTAGGTAGAATTACGATGTGTTGACCGGCCGAGGCCGGTCATAACCTGATGGTGTGTTCGGCCGGAGTTGATCGACCGTGTTGGGATACAAATCCAAGCATCTGTTATCGTGGTGGCTTGTATAGACTTTAAAGATTCAGATATTTCATCCCTTTTATGTGGCAACATTTTAATTTTGAGAGTATCCACATCATGAGCAATTCTATCCATGTTTCTAGACATATTGTCAACTTTGCTTTATTTTTCTTCTACCATGGCATTAAAATTATTTTGAGAACTAATAAATTCTTTAATGTTGTTATCAAGTTCAGTAGGTATCCTATTACTATTATATTAATTTCCATAGAAATTACCATAATTATTAGAGGGATTGCTAGGATACGGTCTAGGGATGAAATCCCCTATATAAGCATTGTTGTTGAAATTATTTCTTGCAAAAAAAATCACATCAACAGCATCATTATTTTGCTCAATCAAAGTATATAATGGGATATCATTAGGATCAATATGAGCATATGTATTAGCAAGCATACTCATAAGAGCATCCATTTTATCACTTAGAGTAGAAGTTTCTTCGACAGAATTTACCTTCTTACCAGTTGGAGCTCGTTCGATGTGACACTAAGAATAGTTTGTTGTCATATTATCAAGAAGCTTTGTGGCTTCTCCTAATTTAATTCTCATTAATGTACCACTTGCAGCTGAGTATAGAATATTTCTCGAAACAAAGTTTAGTCTCGCATACAAAATTTGTACTATCATCCATATGCTTAATTAATGTGTGGGACAATTTTTAATCATTAATTTCATTCTCTCCCAAGATTGTGCAATATGTTCTTGCTCATGTTGTTTTAAGTTCATGATTTGATTTCTAAGAGATATTATATTAGAGGGAGGAAAATACTTAACAATAAAAGCATCCTTACATTTATCCCAAGAATCAATACTATTGTGAGGTAAGGATGAAAACCAAGTTTTAGCACAATCTCTTAGTGAGAATGGAAATAATTTCAACTTAACCATATCATTATCCACATCTTTTTTATTTTGGATATCACCTAATTCAACAAAGCTATTAACATGGCATGTAGCATCTTCATTATGATTTCTAGCAAATTGTTCTTTCATAATAGGATTTAGCAACGTAACATTAGTATCATATGACTCTGTAGTAGTGGTTGGAGGAGGAATTGGAGTACTAATAAAATCATTGTTATTAGTATTCAAGAAGTCACACAGCTTAGTGTTTTCTTGAGACATAATGCCAATTTAAGCAAGAGAGCAAAATAAAATATTTTTGTATTTTGATTTTTTAGCGAGACTATAAAAGCAAATAAAAGCAAGCAACAAGTAGAACAAGTAAATGATAATGTGTGTGAAGGGACCTTGAGTTGTTTGATGAAATCTCCCCGGTAGCGGCGACAGATATTCTTCTGGTACTTGTGATGGGCGTTGGGATTTCCCTGGAGAGGAATGGTGAAGTACTATAGTAGCAGAAAGTATTTCCGTCCATAAAGAACCAATAGGAGATCCACGAAAATGACCTTTTGCAGTACCTACACACAAGTGGAAATACTTGCACCCAATGCGGGCAAGAGGGTTGTCATCCCCTTGTACTGGTTAATTGCAAGGATCAAATTTGATAGTAGGAGATATATAAATTGCCAAGTAAAATAAAAGTAAATAAGCTACAAGAAGATATTTAGGGTTTTAGCAATATGATTTAAATAAACCCGGGGGCCATAGCTTTCACTAGAGGCATCTCTCTCAAGAACATAGAAAATGTTGGTAGATAAATTACTATTGGGAAATTGATAAAAAGCACATAATTACGATGTTATAGAATGATCAGTACATAGGCATTACGTCTGTGACAAGTAGACCAAAATGATTCTTAATCTACTACTATTACTCCACTTTGAGATCGCTTCTATGCTTGCCTCTCTAAATAGAGTAATGCTTTGAGAATGATGACGTAATTTTCGGATTTCGGGTTCCGGGAAAACCCTTAAGGTTCCAACACTGGGGTGCGCATGAAGATCTCTCCCCCTCTAGCTCTCCCCGTCACCGCAATCTCAAGTCTTAGCGCGCCGAACCCGCAGAACAAGGGACACAAGATTTATACTAGTTCGGGACACCGATGTGGTGTAATACCCTACTCTAGTGTGGTGTGGTGGATTGCCTCTTGGGACAAGGATGAACAGCTACAAGGGAAGAACAGCCTCCTGAGGAGAGGTGCTCTTGTGCTTGGTGAGTTGATGTCATAGAGGATCGTCCCCCTTTTAAGGTGGTGGCTAGTCCTATTTATAGTGGCCCGGGTCCTCTCCCCAAATATTAGGCAGGAAGGGATCCCACAACGGCCTGTTTGAAGGGGGATAGATAGTACAAGCTATCCTTACAAAATATGGTCTTCGCCTGCCAAAGGCTCTGGTGGTGACGCCGTCCTGGGCTCCATGGTGACCTCCGTCCTGCCGTCTTGCTGTTCTTGGTCTTGTTGCACTGATATGGAAACCTTTTCTTGATGCCTCGGGACTCCGCGCCTGCGCTTGCTTCTTTAGAACCAAAGAGGAAACGAGGACACTGCACGCGCTGGCGCCTGCATGGTGCCCGCCTTGCCTTGGTCGTCATGGCTTGCGTCACGGGGACCTCGCGAGGTGCCCCTTGCCTTGATCTCTCTGCCCCTCATGAGCCATCCCGGTGAGGCTGCCCCCGAGGAGTTCTTGCATCATCTGCCTCACGAGGCTTGGCACCTCGCGAGGGTCTTGAGTGTTTGCTGGTGAAGATGGTCCGTACAGGGTCGCTGGTGGAGCCACGCTGTGGGCCGCAGGCAGGCAAGTCTAGGGACCCCCGTTCCCAGGACGCTGACAGTAGCCCCTGGGCCCAAGGCACGCTCGGGCTTGGCATCAAGGCGAAGCCAAGGGGCAAGTGCGGAGCGCCGTGGGCCCTAACGGCATGCGTCCTCAGTTGATGCGTGGCGGTTGATTGGACGTGGGTGCCTCCGCTTCCCCATGCTGCCTCGGCAACAGCCCAACTTGACGAGTGCTTGCTGCATGCAGAAAAAGATCATCATTACCTTAGATAATGGAGGCCGGCGGTTGGCCACCCCTTGGCTATAAATGGGAAGAGGGGAGCGGAGCCCCCATCACCCATCTCTTCCTTCGCTTCTCCCGCTCCTTCTTCTTCCTCGCTTCATCGCTTGCTTCATCGACCATGGCGCCTACGGAGGTTCTTAGCCGCAGAGAAGGGAAAGACCACCCCTCGACGAGCCTAAGCCACTTCTACTGAAGAAGAGGCTGTCCCATCGCTGCCACATAGTCGTGAGACCAGAGGTGTCGAGGCCCTGGTGCGAGCGACCACCTCCAGGGTATCCGCTGCCTCTATATGCCTGAGCCGAGGGCTCTGGAGGGAGGGGCGGTGAATGGCGCCGCCCACGCCATGGCCGTGGTCGCCGCGCCATGGTGACGCACGCCGCCGCCCAGGAGCCCACTCCGCGGACTCCTCGCGCGAACTCATGCTGTGGGCGGTGATGCCTCCGCACACTTGGATCCGCTTCTAGCAGTTCTTAGATGCTGAGATGCCGCCGAGGAGCCCCCTCGAGCTTTGGCTACAGCATGCCGACTACGATGCCCCGGCAACTGGAGCAGAGGTTGAAGCCGTATCCCCCAGGAAGATCTTCATGACCCGTGGTTGGGGCAACTGTTGAGGAACGCAGTAATTTCAAAAAATTTCCTACGCACACGCAAGATCATGGTGATGCATAGCAACGAGAGGGGTGAGTATCATCTACGTACCCTCGTAGACCGTAAGAAGAAGCGTTATGACAACGTAGTTGATGTAGTCGTACGTCTTCATGATCGACCGATCTAGTACCAAAGATACGGCACCTCCATGATCTGCACACGTTCTACTCGGTGACGTCCCGCGAACTCACAATCCAGTAGAGCTTCGAGAGAGAGCTTCATCAACACGACGGCGTGATGACGGTGATGATGTTGCTACCAGAATAGGGCTTCGCCTAAGGACTGCTACGATATTACCGAGGTGGATTATGGTGGAGGGGGGCACCGCACACGGCTAAAGATCAATGATCAACTTGTGTGTCTATAGGGTGCCCCCTCCCCCGTATATAAAGGAGTGGAGGAGGGGGAGAGCCTGGCCTCTCTAGGCGCGCCCCAAGGAGTCCAACTCCCACTGGAAGTATGATTCCCTCCTTCCCTTTGTTGATTCTAGGAGAGAAGGAAGGAGAGGGAAGAAGGAAGGAAAGGGGGGCCAGCCCCCCTCCCAATTCGGATTGGGCTTGGGGGGGCGCCCCCTCCTTTGATTCTTTCCCCTCTCTTCCACTAAGGCCCAATAAGGCCCATATACCTCCCGGGGGGTTTCGGTAACCTCCCGGTACTCTGGTATACTCCCGATTTCACCCGGAAACATTCCGATGTCCAAACATAGGATTCCAATATATCGATCATTATGTCTTGGCCATTTCGAGACTCCTCGTCATGTCCCTGATCAAATCTGGGACTCCGAACTACCTTCGGTACATCAAAACATATAAACTTGTAATACCGATCGTCACCGAATGTTATGTGTGCGGACCCAACAGGTTCGAGAACTATGTAGACATGACCGAGACATGTCTCTGGTCAATAACAAATAGCGGAACCTGGATGCTCATATTGGCTCCTACATATTCTTTGAAGATCTTTGTCGGTCAAACCGCATAATGGTATAAGTTATTCCCTTTGTTATCAGTATGTTACTTTCCCGAGATTCGATCGTCGGTATCTCAATACCTAGTTCAATCTCATTACCGGCAAGTCTCTTTACTCATTCCGTAATGCTACATCCCATAACTAACTCATTAGCTACATTTCTTGCAAGGCTTATTGTGATGTACATTACCGAGAGGGCCTAGAGATACCTCTCTGACTATCGGAGTGACAAATCCTAATCTTGATCCATGCTGACTCAACAAACACCATCGGAGACACCTGTAGAGCACCTTTATAATCACCCAGTTACGTTGTTACGTTTGGTAGCACACAAAGTGTTCCTCCGGTATTTGGGAGTTGCATGATCTCATAGTCATAGGAACATGTATAGTTATGGAGAAAGCAATAGCAACAAACTAAGCGATCATCGTGCTAAGCTAACGGATGGGTAAGTCAATCACATCATTCTCTAATGATGTGATCCAGTTAATCAAATGACAACTCATGTCTATGGTTAGGAAACATAACCATCATTGATTCAATGAGCTAGTCAAGTAGAGGCAAACTAGTGACACTCTGTTTGTCTATGTATTCACACATGTACTATGTTTTCGGTTAATATAATTTTAGCATGAATAATAAACATTTATCATGATATAAGGAAATATAAATAACAACTTTATTATTGCCTCTAGGGCATATTTCCTTCAGTCTCCCACGTGCACTAGAGTCAATAATCTAGATTACATTGTAATGATTCTAACACCCATGGTTGTAATGATTCTAACACCCATGGAGTCTTGGTGCTGATCATGTTTTGCTTGTGAGAGAGGCTTAGTCAATGGGTCTGCAACATTCAGATCCGTATGTATCTTGCAAATCTCTATGTCTCCCTCCTTGACTTTATCGCAGATGGAATTGAAGCATCTCTTGATGTGCTTGGTTCTCTTTTGAAATCTGGATTCCTTTGCCAAGGCAATTGCACTAGTATTGTCACAAAATATTTTCATTGGACCCGATGCACCAGGTATGACACCTAAATCGGATATGAACTCCTTCATCCAGACTCCTTCATTTGCTTCTTCCGAAGCAGCTATGTATTCCGCTTCACACGTAGATCCCGCCACGACGCTCTTCTTGGAACTGCACCAACTTATAGGTCCATCATTTAATAAAAACACGTATCTGGTTTGTGACTTAGAGTCATCCGGATCAGTGTCAAAGCTTGCATCGACGTAACCTTTTACAACGAGCTCTTTGTCACCTCCATATACGAGAAACATATCCTTAGTCCTTTTCAGGTATTTCAGGATGTTCTTGACCGCTGTCCAGTGATCCACTCCTGGATTACTTTGGTACCTCCCTGCTAAACTTATAGCAAGGCACACATCAGGTCTGGTACACAACATTGCATACATGATAGAGCCTATGGCTGAAGCATAGGGAACACCTTTCATTTTCTCTCTATCATCTCCAGTGGTTGGGCATTGAGTCTGACTCAACTTCACACCTTGTAATACATGCAAGAACCCTTTCTTTGCCTGATCCATTTTGAACTTCTTCAAAAATTTATCAAGGTATGTGCTTTGTGGAAGTCCAATCAAGCATCTTGATCTATCTCTATAGATCTTGATGCCCAATATATAAGCAGCTTCACCGAGGTCTTTCATTGAAAAATTCTTATTCAAATATCCTTTTATGCTATTCAAAAATTTAGTATCATTTCTGATCAACAATATGTCATCTACATATAATATAAGAAATGCTATGGAGCTCCAACTCACTTTCTTGTAAATACAGGCTTCTCCAAAAGTCTGTATAAAACCATATGCTTTGATCACACTATCAAAGCGTATATTCCAACTCCGAGAGGCTTGCACCACTCCATAAATGGATCGCCGGAGCTTGCACACTTTGTTAGCACCTTTTGGATCGACAAAACCTTCTAGTTGCATCTTATACAACTCTTCTTTAAGGTATCCATTAAGGAATGCAGTTTTGACATCCATTTGCCAAATTTCATAATCATATAATGCGGCAATTGCTAACATGATTCAGATGGACTTAAGCATCGCTACGGGTGAGAAGGTATCATCACAGTCAACTCCTTGAACTTGTCGAAAACCTTTCGCAAAAAGTCGAGCTTTGTAGACAGTAACATTACCGTCAGTGGCCGTCTTCTTCTTGAAGATCCATTTATTCTCTATGGCCTGCCGATCATCGGGCAAGTCAACCAAAGTCCACTCTTTGTTCTCATACATGGATCCCATCTTAGATTTCATGGCTTCAAGACATTTTGCGGAATCTGGGATCATCATCGCTTCTTCATAGTTCATAGGTTCGTCATGGTCAACTAACATGACTTCCAGAACAGGATTACCATAACACTCTCGTGCGGATCTTACTCTGATTGACCTAGGAGGTTTGGTAGTAACTCGATCAGAAGTTTCATGATCATCATCATTAGCTTCCTCACTTACTGGTATAGGAATCACAGGAACTGATTTCAGTGATGAACTACTTTCCAGTGAGGGAGAAGGTACAATTACCTCATCAAGTTCTACTTTCCTCCCACTCACTTCTTTCGAGAGAAACTCCTTCTATAGAAAGGATCTATTCTTAGCAACACATATCTTGCCATCGAATCTGTGATAGAAGGTGTACCCACTACAAAAAAAAGACATCCGTGACATTTTGGGCCGAACGAATTTTTTTCTATCATACTTATGACACTTCTATGACGATAATTGTGACAAAACCCGGTGTCATCATAGAAGTGGTGGGGTCCTACTTCTATGACAAAAAATCATGACAGAAAATGGGATTTTCGTCCTGGGCGGGCCAGAGACGTAGCTGCATGACATACTTTGGGCCGTCCATGACAGAAAAAACTGTGGTAGAAGTGAGGGCGAGGAAAATATCAGGGTGTTCCCAGTTACGGTGGGTGGTCGGGGCTGAGCGATGCGCGTTTCTCTCGTACACGCACGCGCGTGGGTACGAGGCGTTGGGCTCTAACTGAACCCGAGTGAGGAGTTGGGCTCTAACTGAACCCGAACGATTGCACTTCATGCTACGCGTTACTGAACCCGAGCGATCGATCGATGGCTGTTAACTGAACCTGAGCGATCAATCGATGGCTACTACTGCTAACTAAAGCCGGTCGATGCTGCCTATGGATGAACAGTGAGCTTTGCTGGGGGGTTTGGATGAACAGTTCCTGGTGGGGCTGGATGAACAGGACCCCGTGGTGTTGCCTATGGATGAACAGTGAGCGTTGCTGGGGGGTTTGGATGAACAGTTCCCGGTGGGGGTGGATGAAAAGGACCCCAAGGTGTTACCTCTGCATGAACATGACCCCGATCGATCAAGCCGGTTGGGGCTGGATGAACAGGACCCCATGGAGGGCTGGATGAACAGGACCACCCCGTGGAGGGCATGATGAACAGTAGACGGTGGAGGGCTGGATGAATAGTAGCCCGTGGATGGGTGGTTGAACAGGAGCCCATGGAGAGGGCAGGTTGAACAGTAGCCAGTGGAGTAGCGCGCGGTGGAGGCTGGATGAACAGGAGCCTGTGGATGAACAGTCATAGGTGGAGGCTGGAGGAGGTCAACGGTCGATGAACAGTAGCCCGTGGAGGCTGGAGGGGGTTGACAGTGGAGATGAACAATATCTCGTGGAGTCCCGTTTTGCGGTACGCCACACCCCTCCCAATGAACAGGACCCCCGTTTCGACCATAGCGCTCCAACACAAGTCCGTTTCCTCCGTTTTGCAGTACGCCCCACCCCTCCCGATCGACAGGACCCCCAATTCGACCGTAGGAGGTCTGTTTCCTCCGTTTTGCGGTACGCCAGACCACTCCCGATGAAAAGGATCCCGTTTCGAACGTGGCTGGTCAAACACAAGGCCGTTTCCTCCGTTCTGCGGTATGCCAGGCCTCGTTTCCATTGGCTATTCCGTCCAAGCCCTCCCGATGAACACGACAATGTATTTCATTCTGACCCAGCCGGTTGGCTCCCCATGAACACGAGGACGACGCTGTTTCTCCGTTCTGACCCAGCCTTGTACACGAGCCCTGGCCGTACGTATGCATGAGTAGGTGTTCGAGATCATGCCCGTATGAACGTATGTGGCCGTATTTTCTTTCCTGCACACTGGCCACTGTACGTACGTGTACATCCTACGTGCGCGCCTCTACTATGACACATGCATGCCTCTACATCGACCACTATGTACGTACACGTTAGCGACCAGAATGACAACGCTACGTACGCTTCGACCAGGTGGGTCCCGACTGTCAGGCACTTCCTTGCGTGCGAAGATGTAGCTGGTGGGTCCCAGCAGTCAGGGGGCAAATCATTTTTTTCCTGGACGCACTTCCTTGCGTGCGAAGATGTAGCTGGTGGGTCCCAGCAGTTAGGGGGAAATTTTTTTTCGCGAAATATGGTCGCTCGCTGGTGGGTCCCCGCTGTCAGGTGGAGGAATAATTATTTTGTGCGTAATAAGGAGGCACTTCCTTGTTGCGGCCGTGGACCCAGCTGTCAGCCTCTCCACGTATAGTACTCTTCCGATGAAAGTCGTTCCTTGACCACGTTGACCACGCCACGCGAGAGCACCAGGGCGGTGGACGACGGCGTGGCCTAGGAAGGGGACGACGCGGAGCCGGGGAGGACGCGGCACTGGAAGCCTGCGCGGAGAGGAGTATGCGGGTTCACTGGTTCGGCTGCAGTGTGAGGCTGCCGTTCCCGCAGGGCCTGGCCAACACAACCGGCCACAGGAGGCAGGAGCTTGCAGCACGACCGGCGCTGCTTTGGGCGGCTGGAGCAAGAAGACCAGTTGAAGAAGCACTACGGTCGTTGGATGGACATCATACGGTCACTGGAGGTAGAATCGTTCATATTGACTAAGTTGACAAAGCACTCCGTCCCCGTCAACTTAGTATGCCCACAAGTTAACCACCCACCAAGGTGGGTCCCAACTAGCAGGGGGAGTATTCATTTTTTTGTGCGTAATAAGGCGGCACTTCCGGTGGGTCCGAGCTGACAATGGGGGGAACGTTTTTTTCATGAAATACGGTGGCCCGTCCGGTGGGTCCCAGCAGTCAGGGGGGAAACGTTTTTTTCTAAATACGGTGGCTCGTTCGGTGGGTCCCTGCTGTCAGGTGGAGTTATAATTATTTTCCGCGTAATAATGAGGCACTTCCTTGCGGCTGCCGTGGACCCAGCTGTCAGCCTCTCCACATATAGTACTCTTCTGATGGAAGTTATTCCTTGACCACGTTGACCACGCTGCGCCAAGAGCACCAGGGCGGTGGACGACGGCGAGGCCTAGGAAGGGGACGACACGGAGTCGGGAATGACGCGGTAGTGGATGCCCACGCGTAGAGGAGTATGAGGGTTCACTAGTTCGCTGCGGTGTGAGGCTGCCATCACCGCAAAATAACAGGGGGTGTGGGTCAGTAGAGGGATGGCCTGGCCACCGGTGGGAGTACTAGGGGGCGGTGAGGCCTCTGCCACATCGTAGCCGGCCACGGGAGGCAGGAGCACGAGGCACGACCAGTGCTGGTTTGGGCGGCTGGAGCAAGAAGACCAGAGGTTGAAGAAGCACTACGACCGTCTGATGGACATCGTACGGTCATTGAAGCTAGAATCGTGCATATTGACTAAGTTGACACAGCCCTCCGTCCCCGTAAACTTAGTAGGCCCACAAGTCAGCCTCCCACTATACTGGGTCCAGCTAGCAGGGGGAGTATTCATTTTTTCTGCATATTAAGGACGCACTTCCTTGCGTGCGAAGATATAGCTGGTGGGTCTGAGCTGTTAGCGGCGGTAACGTTTTTTTGTGAAATACAGAGGGCCTTTCGGTGGGTCCCAGATGCCAGGTGGAGGAATCATTATTTTTCCCGTAATAAGGAGGCATTTCCTTGCATGCGGCCGTGGACCCAGCTGTCAGCCTCTCCACGTACAGTCCACTTCAGATGCATGTCGGTCGTTGACCATGTTGACTAGGCCGCGCTGAGAGCACCAGGGCGGTGGACGACGACGAGGCCTAGGAAGGGAACGACATGGAGGTAGGGAAGACTCGGCAGTTGTTTCCCACATGGAGGGGAGTACGACTATACGACGGTTTACTGGTTCGTCTGCCGTCGCTAGAGAATAATAGCAGGTGTGGGCGAGTAGAGGGATGGCTTGGCCAGCGATGGGAGTACGGAGGGGCGGTGAGGCCTGCGCGACAGCACAGCCGGCCGCTGGGAGGAGATAGCAGGCAGTCTCGCCGGCGCTTGTTTGAGCGGCTGGAGCAAGAAGAGCAGATATTGAAGAAGCATGACGGCCGTTGGATGGACATCCAACAGTCACTGCTTGTGCGTCAACATATTTTTAGGAAACCCTCAAATCTGTGAAAAGCAGCATACAACCCATCTGCCATTATTTCTAATAATTTACATCCCATTTGCTAATTCTTAAGGTTTTTTGGAGCCCATATTCTTTTTGTTAGCATTACAGCCCATATTGTGGCCACGGTTAAAAAATTATATGAAATTTTGCATATTTCGGTGCGGTCCGAACCGTTTTAATCCCGAAATTTCGAGTCACATTCAAACTAATTTTAAAAATAAATGTATATTAATATAAAATCCAAAAAATTGTCCACGCATAAAAATTAATGCAATTTAAATATCAAAATGAAAAAAAGAAATTTGAAACTAATTGCCGGTTTGATGTGTTTTAAAAATGTACAACCCATTTCTCAGTACTGATAGGCCATTTTCTTGTCCAGCCAAATGAAGCTCTCCTTGTCTTGAAAGATTTGCATCCCAACAAGCCTGACAAAGCGACTAACTTGGAAAATCACAAAAAAACTGGGCTAGCTATTTTCATAAAAAAACTACTGGGCTGGTCTGTGGTAAACATAAAAGAGAAGGCTGTCTAGACAGGCCAGAGTGCCCCGCATAGCCAAGTTGACACCCTGCTTCCGTCTCAAAAACAAATTAGTTAAATGCCACTCCAATTATGGCGATTCATAAAAATGCCACTTCAATTTCCAAACTTTGAAAAATTCCACTGCATTTTTGGCAAACTTTGGAAAACGCCGCTGCAATTTGCAAACATTGAAAAACGCCACTCCAGACTTCCAAAAATGCCACTAGAAATGGCATGAAATGGCATTTTTCAAAGTTTGGAAATTGCAGTGGCATTTCTCAAAAACACCAGATCTGGAGTGGCCTTTATCAAATTAACCCAAAACAAGAATAACTTCGCGAGCTGCTGGGTCCCTGGTGTCAGCCGCTCGTTGTGCAATTCTCTCGTTTATTTACTATGTTGCAATGGCATGGGACCCAGATGTCAGAAATCCATTAGGAGGAGCCACTTTTTTATTGGCTTGAAATAAGGAGGCACTTGCTTGTGTACTGCCGTGATCTTGGCGGGTCCCTGCTGTCATCCTCTCCACGTACAATCATCTCCTGATTGTGTACGCGTCAACTTGATAGGCCCACAACTCAGCCTCTAAAACCCGTGGAGGACAAATACAACCCATTTAAAAAAATAACAGCCCATTCCATACGTTCAAACGGAAAGTTCAACATTCAGAGCAAAGTAACAGGTCTAATCCACATATAGAGTACTGAACTTCCATGTTGACAACCATCATAGCCAAGTTAACTATCTACTCCCACTAATACTCTAGTAGCATACAAGTACTAACTTACTCTTAGCTAACTAGACGATGCTGGCCGCCATCTGTGGTACACGCTAAATGCCGGCACCGGTGTCCTCCGCTTTGCCTCGGACTTGCCAGAGGTGCGATAGGGCGCGTTGGCCATTTCCATGCCGGCCGAAGCTTTGACTTCTAAGAGGGAAACCCACTTGATGAGCTAGTAGTAAAAATTAGCGTCACAAACGCGTGCGTGCCCGACAACCTCCAGGGCTATTTGCCGGGTGCCGGCCTCCACGTAGTCGGCCCAGTTGCGGGCGCTCTGCTCGTGACTCAGAGCATCGGTGCGCTGCTGCTCCATCTCCCGCTGGCGGCCCAAATCGATGATACGCTGCTCCTCCGCCAAGCGGTCGCGCTCCAACAACTCCTGCTCCTCCGCCAGGCGGTCGCGCTCCAACAAGTCCTTGATCTTCGCATTGCCATCTAAAGACCGATAGAATGCCTCCTCCTTCTGTCTACCTTCCGGTGAAAAACCAAACACTAGTTCCGGCGGTGACCGCCTCTAGCCTCGCCTCTCGCGGACGGGCGGGGGCATGGCGGATGTGGCGAGAGAGAGGATAAGTGGCGAGCGACGTCGGGCTGGGGCTTATGAGGATAGGGCGAGTTGGGTTACGGTGCCACCATAAAAGGCCGGGAAATAGTACTTATAGGCGGAAGGTAGCGTGACGGTCATCAGAATTCAATGCATAATTAAGCTAGCATGGCTTAGCGCACCAGCTTGCGGTGGAAAACTAGAGAAACTGAAATTCTGACTATGTCGTCCCATCCCGAATGTGCTGGGTCGCACGCCGGCATGACGGTCAAACGAGTGCACTCGAATCATCTCCCTCCTTGTCAATAATGATTCCATGGATTTAAAAGGCCCGCAACAATTAAAGAGCATCTTTTTCGCATTAGTTAGCTGCCTTAATTATGGCCGGCTGCATGCAGGCACTCAAAATCACTTGCAGCCAGTACGTGGCGTAGCATGCAACGAGTCGCAGCCGAGGGCATTAGTTGATGAACTTCAGTTGGGAGTTAAGGCATTTGCGAACGTTTTCGCTGGTAGTTTCTTCAGATTCGCATGGCATTTTCTTCAGAGCAGCTTGTCAGTTTCTTCAGAGGTAGGCATTTTTATACAAAAAACTGCCACTCTGGATCTTGCGTGCAACTAAAACTGCCAGGAGTGCATTAGTAGGCTAGCTAGTGATCGATCAGTAACTTGTAAACACTGAGCGAACAGTTATAAGGAACTATTAATGCATCTCAATGATTCACAGATCATATACAAATATGTAGCTCCAAAAGCAAAGATTAGCCACAACTAAAACCAACTAGTACGATTCCCATACATAAGATCAACATGTGAATGAATCTCAATGATTCACAGATCATATACAAATATGTAGCTCCAAAAGCAAAGATCTAGAGAAAACAAATGTTCTTCCTACTAACATGGATGCTTCTCTTAGCCAACATTCCGTACAGACTGAAAGACAAATTTGTTTGTGAAGTCTACAATTCCTCTTGCAAACGTAAGTGGTTTCACCAACAGCTGGAACCATGAGAATGAACCACACATGATGGAGGAACATCCACTACAATATGATTTGGTATTCTCTCGATCACACGTCGAGACAATTTTCAGAATATAAACTTTAACTTAGGCAAAATGATGACCATTGTATAATCAGACCAACGCAATGAAGCACCTAGTGTTGGCCAATAAATAGTACATTACTACTTTTCTATAGTCCATGAAGTGACTATCCAATCTTTCTGTGTCTATTTTCAAATGGTACTGCATGCAGTGACTATACTATTCTCTTGTGCAGTTCAACCAAAATTGTGGCCACTTCGTGTGTTTGACAAATAGCAATGGGCAGACATCTCTGTCTGCACAAATATCAAGCAGCTAGTAAACATATACCCCACCTTGTATTTTCGATTTAAACATGTCTCTTCCACATAGCATCTGTCATGTTTTGCACTGGACAATTTGATACAGTCATGGTTTGCCATGGATAATTTCATACTGAATTGATTTGCTTGTTCACAGCAGAAATATAGTGCCTATTCTTCATCAGACCAAGGATATCCATGTTCGCAGTGATGGAATAGGTGAAATCGATACAACCGAAATTGAGCATCCAATCATTGAATCATGTCCTGCACCTCCAATGGAGGTCCACCATGCCAATAAATTCACATGCAAACCACTAGTATTACAATCTAATGACAGTACAAAAAGAGTAGCAAGATAGTAGAAAACCATGTACCTTCTTAATGAACAGCTCATAGTGCCACCAATTGGATATAAAGGTTTGGAAGAAAACATGCTCCTAATGTTGAACCAGTTGGACTTTTTGTGCAGTTCCACTAAAATCGAGCATCCCTGTTTGCATAGATATTGAAAGTGTGATTACTATAAAAGTGGCACTAGTTGAAGCATAGACTCACAAATATAAGCATTCCAATTTCATAATGGGAAAAGGTAGCAAGACTGTTTCTAACCACCTATTTGAAGGAATAAATAAGGCAACATCGGCTGATGTCAGAAAGGCATATATAGTTCTTTCTGAAAGAATGATCTATTCCTGACCTTTCCTCTTCTTTTAAGCATATTTTGTGTAGTTCAACCAAAATAAAATGCCATCACCGCCTTGACCATTCAGTGACACTATACAAAAGGAAATGACTTACCATTACATCATGATGTTAGGTATGTAGTCGACAGGCATTAGATACAAACTTAGAGACCTCCTGTGATAACATAATGAACATTAATTTTAACAAAGGTGTGACTAGCTTTACCGGGATAATTTGAGTGAACTCTACACCCTCTGTTCCTTGATATAAGACGTTTTCGCGGTTCAGTTTAAAGTACCAAAACGTCTAGTATTTAGAAAAACAGGTAGTAGTTTTCTTGAGCACATATCTGGGAAAGCTTGCCACACTTTACTTATGTCCATATGCTAATGCAACACCATTCGAAATTTCAAATACTACAAATATACACTACTCCAGTGGCTAGTGCAATAGTAGAGTAGTTATTTTATTACATGATATAGTACAATGGTTTTACTGAACAAATTTCAATAAACTCTGGCACAGGAAGATTTCTATAAGAATTAACAATACAAAATGTGAAGGTAACACGTTTTAGAATAGGTATACTAGTTGTGCATGAGCATTAAACCAAATACAAAATTCTGAAGGTAACTAGCATTATTAACTAATCACAGTATAAAAAAATTGCAAACCATGTACCTCGAAGGTAAATATCATTTCGAACTCGGGGGGGCCTTAAAAATTGCTACCCAATCTTGATAATCGATCAAACATAAAAACTTGGACGAACGAATCAAGAGAATAGCCGGAAGAGGAGTTGCCCACTCTTAACCTTTCCTCTTGTATTCATAATTTTTGTGTAGTTTAACCAAAATAAAATGACATCAGCGCCTTGGCATTTTGGTGACACTGTGCAAAAAAATTAACTTATCTCATGAAAGTGAGGTATGTAATCTATAAGCATTAACAGTGCAAAAATCTGAAGGTAGTAACAAGTTTCATCGTTGGTATACTGTCTGTGCAACAACATTAGAATGCCTTAGCTGAAAAATCTTTAATACATCCACAATCAACAGCTAACCCTTAAATAATCCAGTGACATTAAATGGCATTGCTTAAATTTATCGGTGGCATTAGACTGAGTGCGGCATTAGTTAAATGTGGCATCACTTTCGAAGTAGCATTGCTTGACTTGACTGCTGGCGTTATAATAATAGCAAAAAAGTAACAATAAGAGCACGGGAGGCCCATTCGGACAGTGGGCGCACTAGTATGATGTACCTCCACGGACGCATAGAGTGGTGAGGGAGGTATGGTTTCCCAGAGCAACAAATATCCAGGCAACATATGTGGATTACGTCCCATTTTGGTTATGTTTAACCACCTTTTTCCTATGTGAGGGTAACAAACCGATCGACCTGGTCATTCTCTATTGCATTGTCATGCCTTTCTACCCTTCTTCAACCAAGAGACACGAGACTCGTTCCTTGGACAGTACAGTCTCCCTTCCTTTCCTTATTCAACCCAAACATGGATTAGTCTGCATGAAGTAGGGTTTCCTTTAATAGTGCAAATAAAGGTTTTCATTTGCGTGACCAGCAGAGCAGAGGATAGCAAATTGGGAAGATGGTGGAGTGGAAAAAGATCCACATGCAATGACATGGCAGATGGGGTAATAGAACAAGGGTATGGTTCGAAAAGAGGTAGCATACCCGAGGGTCGGCGGGAAGTGGCTTCGCTCGTGGTCGTCGTCCTCCACACACACTGTGGCAACGAGCTTGGGGACGGAGGCCATCCCACGCGGGCGTTAGGTCTGAGAGGACGGCCTTGTCGTCAGTGCGTGACCTCGCTCGACGACGACGAGTGCGTCAACGCTGCGCGTCCTTTTCTTCCCTGGCGGATCCGTGACCACCAGCGAGGTGGGAGAGAGAGGTCGTCTTTTTTAGATCTGGAGAGAGGGTGATAGTGTGAGAAGCAAGTGGGCAGCCCTTAGTAAGAAACCTTTGAAGCTCCAGCCTATATATCTTTTTTAGACTACTAGTACTAGATGTGGAGCAGTGGTAGAGTAGTTTATATTTTCTCTTCAAACAGTACCAGTTAGTTGTGCTTCAAAATTGAACGACACGCCATTAAAAAAATAAAGTCGAGAAATAATATGGCACTTTGGGCCAACGCGGCCAGATCGCATTTTGCACGAGAAATTACACACCATGTTTAGCTGACATGTGCTCCCGTTCCAACATGTTAGTGAGACGACGACGAGTCCTTTTGTACAATTTCCGAAAGGACGTGTAGGCCGGGGCGCCTCTTCGTGTACCGTGGCAAACTGGCAACCGTCCACCGACTCTTCGCCTTTCCCTCTCGATTTGGAACTACTGTCACACGCTCTTCCTCCCTCCTCCATTTGCCTTCACCCTTCCTTCTGCCATTGTTCGACCGTCTTCTCCATGGAGGGAACAAGCCGGAAATGACCCGGTTATTCTTGCCCCGATCTGAAAGATGACGTGGTGGGGGAACTCATTGATCGGTGCGACGTCATCACTTCGGCTAGCATGGCAGGTTCGTTCAAGAACATTCTTGACTCAACTAATAATATCATTACAAGGAACCCAAGGGTCCACTAGCAGTTTGATCTCCCTTATCTTCTTCGCTATAAGCCTGTTCGCATGGACGCGGATGACGGAGGCCTTGCCTTGTGCAAGTTGATGCCGCTTGATAACGATACGTGTGATGTCAAGATGCCATCGCTTCAGGGTAAGGCCTGGGCTGGCGCAAATGGAGATTATATTGTTTATATCAGATACAATTGCGAGTGGGAACTTGTGAATGTGTACACTTGTCAGCGGATTCCACTTCCAAAAATCTCAGAGTGCCCTGAGGTTGAGCACACAGATGATTTACGTACGTTCAAATACGATCATGGTGACTGTCGTCTATGGAAGATAGCAATTTGTCGAGTTCCCAACCACTCTTGGAATTACCAGAACTATAAAGTTGTTACTATCTTCGCAAGCTTGTTTCCTTCCTTACTGATTCCACGGTTTGTCCATGGATATTGCTCAAAAATTAGTTTCTATACACGGATGAGTACTATGATGCAATTGAATACGAGGATCTTGTGTTTGCAGCCACCACTCGTGGCATTGTTTTTGCATGGGATCCTCGTAGTTTCGGTATGTTTGTCTTCCACCGTAATTATAATTGTTTCAGCCACATGCATGCGGGTAAGCTAGTTTCCCTTTACTAATTAACCTTCTTGTGTTTCCAAGGTCTTGTGAACATTCCACCACCTATACTTCAAAAAATTTATAACCAAGGGGGAGATGACGATGGTGATGACCACGAGCATGAGGACGAGCAGAACTTATATACTCAGTGGCTCTTGGCAACAAATTCCGATGGATCACGTCTTCTTGTCTGTATACAGTGCACTGTGATATTACTGCTGAGGTAGAAGGTGTTCTCTCCCATGGTCGCCCTCTCTGGACCTATTCCAACACCCGTTGCCGGGTATTCGAGATGGAACTAGTGTGCTAGCGCCAACACCTTCTCCCTGGTACAGTATTGATAGTCTTGGAGAAAACTCGCTCTTCCTTGGACAAAACTATCCAATGATGGTGAAAGGCGATCCAGCTGCTGTTGACACAACGTTACTACCACTTATGAGAAGCAACTGTATCTATACCTTAGACATTGCGGTGGTTCCCTACCCTGGTCCTGATATATGCCACTTCAGCCTGGATGATCAGTCCTGCGTTGCTCTCGATATTGACAATAGCTGGCCCTTCCGAGAGCACCTATGGTTCAAAGCAAGCGTTTCCAACGTCGAGGATTGGTTGAGTTGAAGTTCATTTCATTGCTTGTTCTTTATTGTGTGATGAAAACTTCAGTATTTACTAGAATGTTTTGTTGGAAATAATCTATAATCGAACATGTATCATCGTTGTCGTTGTGTGTTGATGACTTGTTGTATGTAATGAATGGTACATTTCCAAATGCGTGTCATGGACTCAATTTATGAATAGTTTTCGAGTCACTTCTTGGAGTGTGAGTACCGTAGTAGTATAGCCACATCCGGTTAGTATATGAAGTTGCCACATCACATAGAGCCAACCTAATATTGGAGTACCAGATCTGAGATGCCACGTGTACCAGATGAATGACTCCAAGTTCGACCACCGTGATGCTAGGTTCGAGCCGAGGAACACTGTTGGAGAGACCCCCCTCATAATTTTCCTACATTGTTCGTTTGATTCATAGGATAGAATGCTATAGGAATTTTTTCCTATGTAATCATGTTTTAATTGGCAATCTAGCATCCACCCCAACTTTTGTTTCACTTCCTTTCATCCTATGAAGAGAGTACTTGGTCTAAATGATGTGCCACTTCAAGAGCCGCCTATATTAATTAACCATGCTCTAAAAAGGTGGACTAGCTTTGGCTATAGTAGTACTATACTGGGTTAGTAGGTGACCTTGCGCTTGGCTCTTCTCCTCCTCCGGAAGTCGAACAATAATGATGGTACTACTTCTGGCAATCTGACACCAAATGAACTGTTGCACGTCCACCGCTTGTAAGCAAAAGTTTCTCCTCGTGCTGTGAGCCACCGTGCACGTGTTGGCGAGGGAGAAGGCGTAGTAAGCAAGCTTCTCGTCGTTCTGCGAGTTAACGGGACACATCAAAGTTACGTATTTATTAGTACTCTCTTCAAAAAGGGCCGACCATGTACATGGCTACCATCCCGTGCTCTGTTATTGAGTACATGCACTATTCACGTGCCATCGAGGAGAAAAATATTGCGTAGTACTAGGTGCCATCGAAGTGCACGACTCACTTACGCACTTCATATCTCCATTTTCTTGCATGGCACGCTACCTTGATGCTAGATGTCCCATGTGTCATGGAGTCATATAGTATGATTTTGTAAAATGGAGGCATATAGATGTCCCGCGTGCCGGCAACAGGATGAACAAAGCTCATGCCTTAAACGAAAGAGTGGAAGAACATAGATTCTCGACGACCGAGAAGGAGCTACAAACCTCGGGGTGGAGCGTCTGCACTCATAATATTTTATAGTATTCAGCGATATAAAATCAACCAAATCTCACCACGTTCCTATACCATTCTATAGTACTATGCGAATAACTTTGAACGTAAACCATTGATTCACTCTATCCAATGGTCATAGTTGGAAAATCCAAACAAAACCAAGCATTGGATCAACTTTTTTTTCGAGATCAACTCTTTTAGCACTTAGATTGTTGCCGCCTGCCCACCTAGACCACCTATATATCCGCTCATGTGTGATGACCACAGGAGCTATCCACTCAGATTGTAAGTTAAAAAATAAAGGTCGACAACTAATGCGGCACCTCGGGCCAACGCGGCCAGATCGCATTTTGCACGAGAAATTACACACCATGTTTCGTTGACATGTGGTCCCATTCCAACATGTCAGTGAGACGACGGCGAGTCCTTTGTACAATTTCTGATAGGACGTGTAGGCCGGGGCGCCTCTTCGTGTACCGTGGGAAACTGGCAACCGTCCACCGACTCTTCGCCTTTCCCTCTTGATTTGGAACTGCTGCCGCACGCTCTTCCTCCCTCCTCCATTTTCCTTCACCCTTCCTTCTACATTGTTCGATCATCTTCTCCATGGAGGTAACAAGCCGGAAACGATCCCGTTATACTTGCCCCAATCTGAAAGATGACGTGGTGGGGGAACTCATTGATCGGTGCGGCGTCATCACCTCGGCTAGCATGGCAGGTTCGTTCAAGAACATTCTCGACTCAACTAATAACATCATTACAAGGAACCCAAGGGTCCAAGAGCGGTTTGATCTCCCCTATCTTCTTCATCGTGACCTGCTGACTGGTGCGGGGACGAGGGAAGCCTCGCCTTGTGCAAGTTGATGCCGCTTGATAATGATACATATGATGTTAAGATGCCATCGCTTGAGGGCAAGGCTTGGGCAGGCGCAAATGGAGATTGGGTTGTTTATATTGGGTACAATTGCGAGTGGGAACTTACGAATGTGTACACTCGTCAGCAGATTCCACTTCCAAAAATCTCCGAGTGCCCTGAGGTTGAGCACACAGATGATCTACGTACGTTCAAATATGATTATGGTGACTGTCGTCTACGGAAGATAGCAATTTCTCGAGTTCCCAACCGCTCTTGGAATTACAAGAACTATCAAGTTTTTGCTATCTTCGACAAGTTTGTTGCCGTCCTTCGTGGTTAGACTGGATGGATATTGCTCAAAAATCAGTTTCTATACACGGATGTGTACTGTGATGCAATTGAATACGAGGGTCTTGTGTTTGCTGCCACCACTCGTGGCACCGTTTTTGCATGGGATCCTCGTAGTTTCGTACGTTTGTCTTCCACCATAATTATAATTGTTTCATCCAGATGCATGCGAGTTGCAAGTTTCCCTTCTCTACTAATTAACCTTCTTCTTGTGTTTCCAAGGTCCTTTGGACATTCCACCACCTATACTTGAAAAAATTTATAGCTAAGGGGAGATGAGGATGAGGAGGGCCGATCTACTTAGTGGCGCCAGGCAACTTCCGATGGATCACTCCTTCTTGTCTGTATACAGCCCGCTGCTGATGTTACTACTAAGGAAGCAGGTGTTGTCTCCCATGGTCGCACTCTCCGGACCTATTCCAACACCCGTTGTATGGTATTCGGGATGGATACTACTATGCTAGCGCCAACACCTTCTCCCTGGTACAGTATTGATAGTTTTGGAGCAAACTCGCTCTTCCTTGGACAAAACTATCCAATGATGGTGAAAGGTGATCCAACTGCTGTTGACACAACGTTACTACCATTTATGAGAGGCAATTGTATCTATACGTCGGACATTGCGGTGGTTCCCTACCCTGGTCGTGATATAATAGGTCGCTTCAGCCTGGATGATCAGTCATGCGTTGGTCTCGAGATTGACAGTAGCTGGCCATTCCCAGATAATCCCTTGTGGTTCAAAGCAAGCGTTTCCAACGCCGAGGATTGGTTGAGTTGAAGTTCATTTCATTGCTTGTTATTTGTTGTGTGATGAAAATTTAGTATTTATAATGTATCCTCATTGTCATTGTGGGTTGATGACCTGTTGTATGTAATAAAATGATATGACTGTGATAAACTTACTAAATTTATGAATGGCTTTCGAGTCGCTTCTTTGAGTGGGAGATGCGAGGAGGCAAAAAAATATTTTCCGAATACATAATTGTACGTGCATTGCAACAGGTTATCGGATGAGGCCAATCAACAATAGTACACTATTTGTACTAGCTTCACATGCTGCACTATCTCTATGTCTATGTATGTAATACAACAAGTTTTAAACTTGAGACCAGCCACCCATCCTCACAAAGAACACTTTTTACCCTAGCACAGACTCCAGGAAATTTGGCCACAGTGTGAGGTGGGCCATATTAATGTGTTCGCTGTATGTAACCATCACCTCGAATCCTCAATACTACTACTATAAGTAGTAGGAGTAGTAGGGTGGCCTGGGCCAGAACAAGCATTCACGTCCAGGAGTACGGCACACGCCACCAGCACGGCTTCCATCTGACACCTTATTTGTTGGAGTCCGTGCTACAGCAATCTCTTCAACCTCGTCGCTTCCCTAACTCAGCCATCACGCGACGGGCGAGGTGGGGGTTTGCCGATAGTCGGTTTCCTCAACTGCGGTTCCACTTGTAAGGCCAACTCCAATGCATGACCCCAAACGGACCTCCATTTTTCTCGGATTCTGTCCATTTGGGTAGGGCAATGGGGTCGTGTCCGGGCCATTTCTCGGATGCGGTGGCCGTGCGCCGAACACGCGGACGCATCCTGGTCGTGTACATTTTTCTTTGCAAACACATATCTTTTTTCATCATTGATTTTTTGGTACATGGAAATACATCACCAAAATTTTGACTAGGAAAACAAGAACCACAAGTAGAAGATATCCAACTTCCATAACTGCTCCTGTAAGTTGGATTAGTGCCTTCTCGATGCACTCATTGTTGATCTGCGGAGGCTCGATCCTACGTGCTTCTTTCTTCTTTGAGTGTAAAGAAGTAGACATGTCTAGCCTCTATTCTATCAACAAGTGCACTAGTCTCATCTCTAGCCTCTATGCTAGCTAAAAGTGCTAGAACATCTACTAAATTGCGCTCTATCAATATATCGCTGTACTCTTCTTCCCAATACTAAAACTTGCATCCATTCTACACAATAAAATTTTAAGTTAGCACAACTAGTCTAATCTGAGAGCACAACCAAATATTTGGTCGAGTTCTTCCTCATTTTGCCGACACATGGGACATTCAGCATCCAGGTCGTGTCATGCAAGAAAATAGAGTGGTAGTTGAAGCCACGTGGTGTGCATCTTGGGTTAAACTGTAAATAGAATCTTACTACTCTTGAGTAGCTCCAAAAGTGGCCACCGAAGATCTTTATTGGATTTTTTTTCATCACCAGCACATCGAGGTGAAAGATGTGCAGGTTTAGTGGGTCCTCTTGCTTTTTCACTGACATGTGGGACCGCATATGAGCAAACATACGATGGGCTCTGCGCGTTTGCTGGCTGGCTGAGAAGAGAGATAGAGGAGGGATGAGCACGGACTCCAGGAAATTTGTTCTACGTCACCAGCACCTCGATATAGTGGGGTGGCATGGGACATAACTAGCATTCATGTCTAGCAGTACAGCACATGCCACCCACGCGAGTCCCATCCGACACCAATTTTCTTGGAGTCCGTGCTACAGCCATCTCTTCTCCCTCCTGTTTTCTCAGCCATCGTGCGGTGGGCAGTGTGGGGCTTTGCCGATAGTCAGTTTGCTCAACTGCGGTCCCATTTGTAAGTGAAAATGCAACACATCACGCATTCCCCCTTGAGCGGCATGCCGGACCAACCATGTTGGGTTGCGATGTGAGCACGGCAGGATTTTCCTTTTGAACTTGTAACTTGTAAAATTTGGTTCTGCTCCATGGCGCAACCGATAGATAGAAATAACGATTTTCCCTAGAGTAATGATAAGTTTGGTTCTTGCGCGGTTCATGCATGGAGTACATAGGAAATTTATGAAGTTGATGCGAAAGGTAAGATAATTACTAGTAGTACCATATACTACTACATGGATTTGACGGAAAGATAAAGATACATATGGATCCATCAATGACATCCTCACGCCCTAGTGCACCGGGTCACCAACCGACGTGTGAGGAGCAGCGGCGTTGGCGGCAAGCTCAACGTGCTTCTGAACAATGCCGTCCAAGGTTGCCCTGCCGTCCAAAAGGCCAGCGTCCTATCATCCTCCTCTTGCATGTAGTAGTCCTTGTCGATGATTTGCGCGTAGACGTGGGTGATTATGTTGATGGTGTCTTGCTGCGCCAGGCGCTGCGCGGTGAGCGCGACCTCGAGGTGGACATTCTCCGGCGCGACGACAGGTAGTCGCAGGGCCACCAGTGCGTCGAAGAGGTTGTCACCATAGAGGCCATTGAGGGTGGCAGGAATCACAGAGCCTGGGCGCCTGCACTGGAGGCGTACGTCAAGGTCGTTCGCGAGCTTCTTGACGACGGTGAACTTTTCGAGGAAGCCGATGAGGACCTCGTTGAACAAGGAGACAAAGTTGTCGTCCAAGCGGCCCTCGCCCTGGCAGCTTCAAGCACTACCTGGAGACGTTCCTTGGTTCCGGGCCGCAGGCCGGCGTCGTGGACCATCTGGCACAGCCGGCTGATGCTCGCGCTCATCGCCTCCATGGGTCTAGCTTCTAGTCAACTGATCTTGCGATTGGAGTGATCACTCTTACCCTTGGGTGCGTAGCTGCGTAGGATTTCGTAGATTGGATTCGCGGGAGCGTTTATATGAGAAGTGCAGACTTCGTTTAATTCACGTGCGTGTTGGCCATCTACTCCTCGCCCCTCTACTGCACCTGCCTTTGGCTGTATGACAGGTTGGCCAGCCACCCATTGGGCCCACTTGTCAGACACCCAAAGGCAGGTGCAGTAAGTCAATGAAGCTGTGTCCCCCTCTGTGCCCGTGCATGCTTTCAAAGACTTGAGACTACCAAACATCACATGCAGTGGTTAGTTCACTGCATGTAATCCTATTAAGTAGCAAAAAGACATTGAGTTATCTCGCCGATAGGAATAAAACAATACACCATGTATTTATTTACAGAGGGAGTAGTACATTTTTTGTGAAATGCATTACTAGATATTGCTAGTCAAATACTAAATCCAGATGGACGTGGTAGTACTACTAAATCTAGACGGTGGTGCTAGTACTAGTAGTAGTAGTACTACCAATGTAGTAGCACTGTACTACCCGTTGGTCAAATTATGATGTGCTGCTCCTCACAGTGAAGTGACAAGACCCTACGCCGGAGATGACACCTGAGTATAGGCACCGTGTTCAGCATACCATAGTCAGCCTCACTGTCTACAGTCACTATCATCATGGCTGTAGACCTAGTCTACTTACAACTAGCCGTGTTCGACATAATTTCTCGTGCATAGATGCTCGTGCATTGCACGGAACACCAAGATTGGGGGGGTGGACGGCGCCGACAGCGGCCATCGCACCAGATTTTTCCATGGCCTTCTAGATGTGGTGGGGAGGAGATAAGGCTGATTGTGTGACACAAGGAGTTGTTTGTAAATAAGGAACAACTGCAGGCATCTTTTTGCAAAATAAGAGAAGTTTGGTTTGTATGTGTCAGATCTAGATCCGACAGCAATTGGTGAAAGGTGGCGGGCACAATGTCAGGATCCCGATTCCAATTCACATCGATCTACCCAGTAACACCTCATATCACATTGCGGCCTCACGCACGGTATCCCCACGGGTGTCGCCTTACCGTGGCCCGGGACCGTTTGCGCCTTTTGGCTCACGTATATGATAGTGTCGCTAGCATCCATATGACAGAGAACCCGGGCCGACATGGCTAGTCGTGAACCCAAAGCGGCACAGACCTATGGGAACAGGCATACATGAATCACATCGAGCATGTCGGTCATCAGCGTGTGAATCCGGGCTGTAGCACTGGGCTAACAGGACTCCAGGGAACCCGGGCTCTAGCAGGCTAGGCAAGACTCCGGAAGTCACCGCGTGACATTTCCCCGAAGGGACAGACATAGGAACGAAGTGAAACACATGCCGGCCAGTCAAGTGTCCTGAGCAGTAGTGCTGGGCTAGCAGGACTCTGGTGAACCTGGCTGTAGCGGACTACTATGGCTCGAGGAGCACTAGACTACATTTCCCCATAAGAAAGGCGGCCAAGGATAAACAACTAGATTGTCGGATCCCACACATACCAAGCATTTCAATCATACACACAATATGCTCAATATGTGCAAATACAACATGGCATCACAACAAAACTCTACAACTCATGTACTTTATTTAAAGGCTCCAGAGAGCCATACATAACAAGTTCATACAGGTAGGGGTCACATGACCCGACACTCAAGTCATACAAGCATACAAGCACATGCGGAAGCAAATAGTCTGAGTACGGACGGTAGAAAGAAAGAAGGCTTCTCGAAGCCTGTCTATCTACATAGGGCCCTCCATGGCCAGGATCACCACCTGGGTGGCAACTCACTCATCAACGTCGAGATCTACATAAAACCCATCGGAGGGGGTGGTGTTGTCGTTTGAAAACAGTAAATAAGCAAACATGAGTACAAAGGTACTCAGCAAGTCTTACAGCAGAACACACTATACATGCTTATTCTCAAGAAGGTGGTGGAGTTATTGCAGGAAGCCAGCTTTGACTCTTGGCTAGGCTATCCTACGGGACCCAACTAGTAAAATAGTTTTTCGCACACGAGTCCACTAATCTTGAGTCTTTTCGTAGTATCCATTAACTTGTCTATGAGAGGGCCATCCTACGGGACCCAACACAATACTCCACCGGGGATCTTCCCTCGTCATCCTACGAGAGGGCCATCCTCGGTACTCACACTTATCTTGAGTCTTTTCGTAGTATCCATTAACTTGTCTATGAGCTGTATAGGCAACCAAGTAGT
Organism: Triticum urartu; assembly: GCF_056163025.1. Taxonomy (NCBI): domain Eukaryota; kingdom Viridiplantae; phylum Streptophyta; class Magnoliopsida; order Poales; family Poaceae; genus Triticum; species Triticum urartu. The sequence continues at coordinate 250,773,740 of NC_141878.1, read as the reverse complement.
CCTTTACCGCGGACGCGGCTATTCGAATAGATGATGTTAACCCTGCAGGGGTGTACTTCTTCATACATGCTTTCACCACTTACCGCCGTTTACATGACCTGTACTCGGAAACCTTCAAGCGGAAGCCCAATGAGGGTGTCGGCCACGGCCTACCTAAACACTCAAGTCTCTAGTCCAGGTTTATCGCCTATCCAAGTTCCATCCGCAGGGAGTCTGGCCGTGGTTTCCACATACGGCCCCGAACGATGTGAACAGGGTCCCGAGACGCCAAACGGGCGCCCGACATACCCGGCCACGGTGTATCTACCGCAACATAGCCCACCTCTAGGGTCAGCGCTACCCACGGCCGCCAACACATAACCTACAAACACCAGAAACTATTTGCAACTCCTGGACAGAGTACTAGGGTGATTAAGAAGCCGAGAGGGTCCATTGGTTTCAGGCCCAATGTATGGTAGTAACTGAATCTTAAATCACACATACAGATATCAGTTCTTAGGGACGGACTCAATGAAACAACCCACCATGTACTCCTACATGGCCTCTCATCGATACCTTTACCAAAACATGTTCAACACATCCCTCACATTACCGACATAATAATTTCACTCCAGCCCATCACCCAGATGAACCAGACCTCACACAACTCTAAGCATAGCAGGCATAGCAAGGTAGGAAACACAAACATGGCTCAATCAACTCCTACACTTGCTAGTGGGTTTCATCTAGTTATTGTGGCAATGACAGGTACTGCAGAGAATATGGGTTCAACTACCGTAGCACACAGGAGTTTGAAACGCTGTTGTCTTAATGCAGTAAATGAGAGTAGAGGCAAGAACATGGGATTGTATCGATATGATCAATGGGGCTGCTTGCCTGATGTAGTTGTAGTAGGGTACTGCCCTTCAGACGGATATTCGGGGTTATCCTCGGAGGCAGAACCTACCACGAAAGACACACTGAACATAATCAACACATGACAATATGCAACAATATGATGCATGCTATGACATGGCAAAAATGAATGTGTCTTGGCCTAAAGCAAGCTAAAACAGAAAGGAATGAAACCATTTGAATCAAAGATTCAAATGTTAGTTCATTTAACATAGCCATATTAGTGCATTATCTTATTTTGCTTAAACAACAAGGTTAACTTGTTTTTTCATGCATGAAACCATTACAAGTGGATAAATTGAATTTTTCTGATCAAAATTCATATATAAATCTTTTCATTTGGAGTTACAGATTAATTTCTATGATTTTTTAAAGTTTGCAACAATTTCTGGAATTCTCTATATAAAAATAAATCCAGAAATTAGTTATTGCGTCAGCAGTGCGTCAGGGTGACGTCAGTGGTCAACAGGGACGTCCAGGTCAACCTGACCAGTGGGTCCCGCGTGCCAGCAGTTATTTAAACTAACTAAATTTAGTCAAAACTGATATGGGTTAATTAGCAAAGGGGGGCCCACTTGTCATAGACTCAGGGGAGTCAACCTGGGCCCACCCAGTCAAGGTCAATGGTTCAAACCCGCCGGCGTTAAGCTGCCGGCGAGGACAGACGCGGCGGAGGGTGTCGGGATTCCTCCTTCGGCGACCAAATGGCCATCGGAGAGCATCTACGTGCTGCTGGTGAACTCGCGCGCCGAGTGGAGCAAGCGGTGTGTGCGGGGGTGGCCGGAGATGACGCCGGCGTCGAGCCAGGCGGCGGCTGGAGTTCGGGCATGCACGGAAATGGCATTAGGAGGCACGGCAGGGGGCGCAAAGGGGTGCCACAGCCTCCTGGGGGTGCAGTGAGCGTGTTGGACATGGTGGTGTGGCCGGTGGTTGGCCGGAGACATGTCGGCGACGAGCTCGGCAGTGGCGCGTGCGGTGAAGCTTCATGCAGTTGCTACGGTGCACGAGAAAGCAAACAGAGAGGATGGGCAGGTAGCTGAGCTCACGGCGGTCACGTAGGAATGGACAGCGCGGTCGGGGAAGAGTTGATGCGGTGGCGATGACGAAGAGGATCTCCGGCGATGGCGGAGTCGGGCGAGGTTGTTGCAGAGGCTGCGGGGCAAGCGAGCGCTCGGGGCTCGGCTCGCTCGAAGGAGGGGAGGGTTGTGGAGCTTCTGGACACGGTGGCTCGGCGCGGGGACAACGGAGGGCGCGACTACGGCGGCGGTGCGGCGGCAGGTGCGTCGGCCATGGTGTGGGAGAGCGAGGGAGAGAGGCAGGGGGGCGAGTGAGGTGTCCATGGGGTCGGGGCGGCGACGTGGAGCCTATCCAGCGTCCAGGCGCGCGAAGCGGCAAGCTGGGGATGAAGCAGCTGGCTGGCATGGGCCAGCACAGCGCTGGGCCGCCAGGTGGGTCGACTGATGGGCTGCGGCCAGGTAAGTTCTCTCCCTCTCTTTTACTTTTTGTTTTCTATTTTTTTCTGTAGGTTTGTGGCTTTATTAAAAATAGTTAGGCACTTCTAAAAATGCTGAAAATAATCAGAGGCTCTGTTTAGAATATTTCCAATAGCGCACACTTATCTTCAGAATTATTTGAGCATTTAAAATATTTACTAGCATTCAAATGCCCAAATGCAAATTACATATGATTTAATTCGATGACCTTCTGTTGACCTAGAAAATTGTGCACCAATTTTTCCAGAGGTTCTAACCCAAGACAAAGAGAGTGAACATTTTAGAAGGGCATTTCAGGTTCATTGAAAATATTTTTAGTAAACCTTAGTTGATTCCAGAGGGGGTGCTGGGCGTTCTGTCTTCCCCAATTCAAGTTTCTGATGAAAGGTAGACATGATGCAACACTCTAATGCATGACTAGCTAGGATGTGACAACTCACCCCCACTCAAACGAATCTCGTCTCGAGATTTAGAATCCGCTGGGAAGAAGGTGGGGTACTCGAGTCGAAGACGATCCTCCCTTTCCCAAGAAGCTTCTTGCTTGGAATGGTGTGACCATTGAACCTTGAGAAACTTGATATTATGGCGTCGAGTGGTACGCTCGGCTTGATCAAGGATACGAACGGGATATTCCCGATATGAGAGGTTATCTTGTAGATCAAGCGTTTCGTGGTCCACTCCACGGATAGGATCCGCGAAGCAACGCCTGAGTTGAGAAACGTGGAAGACATCGTGAACTCTGGAAAGATGTGAAGGTAGTTCCAATTGGTAGGCAACTTCTCCTTGTTTGGCAAGAATGCGAAAGGGTCCAATGTAATGAGGAGCCAACTTGCCCTTGAAACCGAATCGATGGGTTCCCTTTAAAGGTGTAACCCGAAGGTAAGCCTTCTCGCCAACTTCATAAGACATAGGCTTATGCTTGCGGTCATATTGACTCTTTTGGCGAGATTGGGCCGTTTTCAATTTCTCACGAATAACATGAACCTGCTCTTCTGCTTCCTAGATCATATCCAGGCCAAAGAGTTGTCTTTCCCCGGTTTCTGACCAGTTAAGAGGCGTTCGACATTTTTGCCCATAGAGAACTTCGAAAGGAGCTTTGCCCAAGCTAGCTTGATAACTATTGTTATAAGCAAACTCCGCGAATGGAAGGCATTTCTCCCAACCCATTCCGAATGAGATGACAGAAGCTCGGAGCATATCTTCCAGAATTTGATTGACTCGCTCTACTTGACCACTTGATTGAGGATGCAAGGCGGTGCTAAAAGAGAGACGAGTTTCCATAGCATTTTGGAAACTTTCCCAAAATTGAGAGGTGAAGAGACTCCCATGGTTTGAGTTAATTTCCAATGGGACACCATGAAGAGACACTATTCGGGAGATGTATAAATCAGCTAGCTGGCTAGCGGTGATACTCTCACGAACAGGTAGGAAATGGGCTACTTTGGAAAGACAGTCGATCACGACGAAGATGGCATTATTCCCTCTCTTGGTCCTGGGAAACCCGGTAATGAAATCCATACCGATTTTATCCCATTTCCATTCAGGAATTGCCAAAGGTTGAAGGGTGCCCGTAGGCCGTTGATGCTCTGCTTTAACATGACGACAAACGTCGCAATTAGCAATGTATTGAGCGATTTCTCTCTTCATCCTAGTCCACCAAAACCTCTTGCGTAGGTCTTGATAAATTTTAGTACTACCAGGATGAATGGCGAGAGGGGATTCATGAGCTTCCTTAAGGATCAGCCGCCTCAGGTTTCGTGCCTTGGGAACAACTAAGCGGTTTCCAAAGTATACGACACCTTGATCATCAACGGAGAAACAATTCGCGACTCCTTTTTTAATGTTTCTCTTAATATGGGAGATTCCTGGATCTACCTTCTGTGCCTTGATGATCTGAGCCGTAAGGGTAGGTTTCACCACCAGGTTGGATATTAATCCTCGAGGAATAATGTGAAGATTAAGCTTACGAAATTCCTCATGGAGAAGTTGTTGACTTTTTTGTTACATCAGGTTGTTACAATAGGATTTACGACTTAGTGCATCAGCCATGACATTGGCTTTGCCCGGGGTGCAAGTTATTCCTAAGTCATAATCCGAGATCAACTCGACCCGACGTCGTTGTCTGAGGTTCAAATCCGGTTGGGTGAAGATATATTTCAAACTTTGGTGATCGGTGAAGATCTCGCAACGATTACCGAGGAGGTAATGTCGCCAAGTTTTAAGTGCATGGACTACAGCTGAAAGCTCTAGATCATGTGTGGGATAATTTTCCTCATGTAGGTGTAATTGCCATGAAGCATAGGCAATTACCTGACGATCTTGCATGAGTATGCAACCTAGTCCTTGTCGCGAGGCGTCGCAATAGATAATAAAGTCCTTGGAGAAATCTGGTGGTACCAGTACGGGAGCAGATGTCAGGCGTCTTTTCAGTTCCTGAAAGCTGAACGAGCACTGTGGGGTCCACTCGAACTTTTTATCTTTCTTGAGGAGTTCAGTTAGAGGTTTAGCAACCTTGGAGAAATTCTCGGCGAAGCGACCATAATAGCTCACTAAGCCAAGGAAGCTCCGAACTTGCTTGACCGTCTCAGGTGGAGTCCAATGAAGGACGGCTTGAACTCACTCGGGATTGACAGCAATACCCTTATCAGAGATTACACGGCCTAGATAGGTCACTTCTCGCAACCAAAATTCACACTTGGAGAATTTGGCATAAAGGCGATGCTCTCGAAGTTTCGTCAATACCAGCTTTAGATGTTCGGCATGTTCCTCTTCATTCTTGGAGTAGATGAGTATGTCATCAAGGTATACTATGACGAATCTATCCAAATACTCCATGAAGACCGAGTTCATTAACCGAGAGAAGGTGGTTGGGGCATTGTTTAAACCGAAGGACATAATGGCATACTCGTATTGGCCATAACGAGTAACAAAGGCCGTTTTGGGAATGTCCCCGTTTCTGATTTTGATTTGATGGTAGCCCAACCTCAAATCCATCTTGGAAAAGACTGAGGATCCAGCGAGCTGGTCATACAGATCGTTGATCCTGGGAAGCAGATACCTGTTCTTGATAGTGACCAAGTTGACAGGTCAGTAATCTACAACCATCCAGTCCGTTCCATCCTTCTTCTTGACGAAGAGGACGGGGCAAGCCCAAGGAGAGGAACTAGGACAGATGAAACCCCTTTTCAAGGACTCATCGAGTTGGTTCTTAAGCTCGGCTAGTTCTAAGGGTGCCATCTTATAGGGTCTTCTAGAAATTGGAACAGTTCCTAGAACAAGATCTATCACAAACTCGACATCCCTGTCAGGTGTAACACCTGGCAGTTCTTCTGGAAAGACATCCGGAAAGTCCCGGACTACCGGAATACCTTCAAGGTCTGGAAGGGGGGTGGCATTTAGGGAGTAAAGTTGGCGCTTGGCCACTCGAGTTAAGACATTCACTGTCTTGCCCGATGGGTGAGTAAGTTGAACGGTTCTAGTGGCACAATCAATCTTAGCGTAATGAGCTGACATCCAGTCCATACCCAAGATGATGTTTATGCCCGAGGACTTGAGAGCTATTAAAGATGCAAGGAAGACAAGTCTATCGACAAGAATTTCATTCGCATGGCTTACTCTAGAAGTTTGCCATCTAGAGCCAGGGGTTTGAATTTCCATGGTAGTGGGCATGTCACAGAATGTTGTGTTATGCAATCGAGCATAGCTCTCAGATATGAATGAATGAGATGCTCCAGTATCAAAAAGAACAGATGCCGGATGGAAATTAACAAGGAGCGTACCAAGGACGATGTTAGGATCCTCATGAGCCTCCTCGGCTGAGACATAGTTGACATGGCCACGTGCAGTGGTGACCGGCTTGGCGTAGAATGTCTTTCCCGCCGGCTTACCATGACCAACGGACTTTCCAGAATGACTGGGGTTGTTGTTCTAGGGACACTCTCGACTATAGTGACCCGGCTCTCCACACTTGAAACATGTCACAACATTGGGGCGTGGAGCAGCATTAGGAGCGGGGCCACCATAGGGCTTGGGCGGTGCAAACTGCTGGTTGGGACGAGGCACCTCAAAGGATGGCCTTGGAATGAACCTGGGTGGCAGTGCCGTGCTTGGAATCCACACCCGGCACTTCTGAGATCCAGAGCCGGATGAAGAGCCAAAATCACGAGAGTGCTTGCGTGAAGCGTCATAGTTAGACTGGCCTGTCTCAGCACTGATGGCTTTATTGACCAACTTCTGAAAGGAGGTGCACTCGTGCAGACGAAGATCGTGGCAAAGCTCAGGGTTAAGTCCCTTGCTGACCTTGCGTGCTTCTTAGCGTCGGTGGATTCCTCTTCAGGAGCATATCGTGCCAGATTCCCAAATTCACGACTATATGCATCCACAGTCAGTCTTCCTTGGGTGAAATTGTAGAACTCTTACCTCTTGCGATCTATGAGACCTTCCGGGATGTGATGCTCACGGAAAGCCTCACTGAATTCAGCCCAAGTAGTGATTTGGCTGACCGGGCGCATAGCTTCAAAATTTTCCCACCAAAGGCTAGCAGGGCCTTTGAGGTCGTAGGCAGCATAAGTAACCTTATCAGCTTCAGCTACATTGGCAGAACATAGCTTGTGGGTGATGCTGCGAAGCCAGTCATCCGCGTCGAGGGGCTCGACGGAATGGTTAAACTTTGGTGGGTACAACTTGATGAAGTCATTGATTGACACCAAGTCATTTCGCTGATGGCGTGCAGTGTTCTCCTCAATCCGCTCCAGCAAGTGGTTAGTCTCACGCTTGTTTCTTTCCGCCTCCAACATCACTTCGGCCAGAGAAGGCGAGTGAGGTAGATTTTCACCCCTAACTGCACTGGCTTCCCCCTGCTCCGGGGTAGCAGGGTTGCTGCAGGTGTTGACCATCCTAGGAGAAAACAAGACAACGGTTTAGATAAGGATGGCACAACTTAGCAAGGAAGTGCAGAATGTAATGGATAACACGGATTGCAGAGATGTTCATCCGTATGACATGGTAATATAGAACTGCCATATATATACCAACGGTCATACACAACATACATAGTTTAGTACAAGCCCATGCTACAGTACAACTGTGATGAAAGACGTTACATCTCATCGGAGGCATTCCAAGCTCCTATACATTATTTTTCTACACCTCTGAAATTGATTACACACTAAGTCATATTCCACAAGTCACGCAGGACAGTGGAGATACAACTATTACAATACTAGTTATACTACTACTAACTCAGACAGCTCCGTAGTAGTCCTCATAGAAGTCACCTCCATAGCCTGGAAGTTCAACGTGAACATCCGGGAACAGACGGTCCTGAGGAGCTTGTGGACCATAGGGGCTAGGATGAGGTCTTGGACCAACAAACGGTGGCCTGTAGGGACCACGGGGTGGGGTGATGCCTCCCACATCACGCCAATCCACCACGTCTGGCAGAGAAGATCTCACAGGATACAGATCCCTCGTATCCATACATCCAGCTTGCACAGCAGGTGCAAACCGAGTCAAAGTGGCCCAATGATCATCACGGGTGTTGAAAAGCTCCAGTCTCAAGGCCCTATTCTCTCGGTCCTTATCCTCAAGCATCTCGGCAGTGGTGCGAGTTAGTGAGTCCTCACGTGTGGAGTCAGCATAGATAGCCTGGAGATACCCTTGCGCTCCCGGGAGTGAAGCTGGCATATAACGGAAGTCGGTGTTCCGAAGCAGGCCAGTCCTGACTCGCATGATGGTCATCATAGAATAGGCAGCATCCTGCACAGCCATCTCAATAGTAACCCCGAGTCCATAGGAACAGTGGAGGGGCTCGGTAGATCCAGGATAAGAAGGAAATATCCTGACGGTGCAGAAATATTGGCTTTGATTAAAGTCTCAGAATTGCTCTTCGACGATGTATTCGGGATACCAACGGTAACCCGTCTCGATCATTACCCAAACTAACATAGCAGTATGACCGGGCACATCGAGGCACCGGGTCAGGCGAACCACTTGGTTTTGAGCACGAGTGGCCATCTGAAAGCACAACCACAATGCAAAGACCTTAGAATTTCTAGGGAAAATTGGACAACATAACGGCTGTAAATGCTCAAAAAAAGATTTGAGACATCCACAACAGTTTGCAATACCACTCAACAACATCATATCAGGGTTCTGATTCAACTGGCAACATACTAAAAGTAGAAACTGAACTGAGGCTTGTAACAACAATCCTATAAGCTACTACGGATTAGTAACACGTGAACCTGATAGAAGAAGAGAGCCTAGTCCTTAACCCATGTTGAATGAGAAAAGAATGACTCAGATTAGAGGGCATAAGGTAAAGGAGTAAAAGAGCCTTACGTTCCCTTCCACAATCAATTCCCCTACATATAACTAAAGCATTTCTAGACTCGACATCGACCAGTTTGGCTGAACGAACCTACAGGAAGTCTGGCTCCGATGCCAACGCTGTCAAGACCCCGATTCCAAGTCACATCGATCTAGCTGGTAACACCTCATATCACATTGCGGCCTCACGCACGGTATCTCCACGGGTGTCGCCTTACCGTGGCCCGGGACCGTTTGCGCCTTTTGGCTCATGTATATGATAGTGTCGCTAGCATCCATATGACAGAGAACCCGGGCGACATGGCTAGTCGTGAACCTAAAGCGGCACAGACCTATGGGAACAGGCATACATGAATCACATCGAGCATGTCGGCCATCAGCGTGTGAATCCGGGCTGTAGCACTGGGCTAACAGGACTCCGGGGAACCCGGGCTGTAGCATGCTAGGCAGGACTCCGGAAGTCACCGCGTGACATTTCCCCGAAGGGACAGACATAGGAACAAAGTGAAACACATGCCGGCCAGTCAAGTTTCCTGAGCAGTAGTGCTAGGCTATCCTACGGGACCCCACTAGTAAAATAGTTTTTCGCACACGAGTCGACTAATCACCAACACAATACTCCATCGGGGATCCTCCCTCGTCATCCTACGAGAGGGCCATCCTCGGTACTCACACTTATCTTGAGTCTTTTAGTAGTATCCATTAACTTAACTATGAACTGTATAGGCAACCAAGTAGTCCTTTACCATGGAAGCGGCTACTCGAATAGATGATGTTAACCCTCCAGGGGTGTACTTCTTCATACATGCTTTCACCACTTACCGCCGTTTACACGACATGTACTCGACAGCCTTTAAGCGGAAGCCCAACGAGGGTGTCGGCCATAGCCTACCTAAACACTCAAGTCTCTAGTCCAGGTTTATCGCCTATCCAGGTTCCATCCGCAGGGAGTCCGGCCGAGGTTTCCACATACGGCCCCGAATGATGTGAACTGGGTCCCGAGACGCCAAACAGGCGCCCGACATACCCGGCCATGGTGTATCTACCGCAACATAGCCCACCTCTAGGGTCAGCGCTACCCACGGCCGCCAACACATAACCTACATGGCCTCTCATCGATACCTTTACCAAAACATGTTCAACACATCCCTCACATTACCGACATAATCATTTCACTGTGGCCCATCACCCAGATGAACCAGACCTAACACAACTCTAAGCATAGCAGGCATAGCAAGGTAGGAAACACAAACATGGCTCAATCAAGTCCTACACATGCTAGTGGGTTTCATCTAGTTACTGTGGCAATGACAGGTCATGCAGAGGATAAGGGTTCAACTACCGTAGCACACAGCAGTTTGAAACGCTGTTGTCTTAATGCAGTAAATGAGAGCAGAGGCGAGAACATGGGACTGTATCGATATGATCAATGGGGATGCTTGCCTGATGTAGCGGTAGTAGGGTACTGCCCTTCAGACTAATATTCGAGGTTATCCTCGGAGGCAGAAACTACCACGAAAGACACACCGAACATAATCAACAAATGACAATATGCAACAATATGATGCATGCTATGACATGGCAAAAATGAATGTGTCTTGGCCTAATGCAAGCTAAAACAGAAAGGAATGAACCCATTTGAATCAAAGATTCAAATGTTAGTTCATTTAACATAGCCATATTAGTGCATTATCTTATTTTGCTTAAATGGCAAGGTTAACTTGTTTTGTCATGCATGAAACCACTACCAGTGGATAGATTGAATTTTTCTGATCAAAATTCATATATAAATCTTTTCATTTGGAGTTATAGATTAATTTCTATGATTTTTTAAAGTTTGCAACAATTTCTGGAATTCTCCATATAAAAATAAATCCAGAAATTAGTTATTGCGTCAGTAGTGCGTCAGGGTGACGTCAGTGGTCAACAGGGACGTCCAGGTCAACCTGACCAGTGGGTCCCGCGTGTCAGCATTTATTTAAACTAACTAAATTTAGTTAAAACTAATCTGGGTTAATTAGCAGAGGGGGGCCCACTTGTCATAGACTCAGGGGAGTCAACCTGGGCCCACCCAGTCAAGGTCAACGGTTCAAACCCGCCGGCGTTAAGCCACCAGCGAGGACAGACGCGGCGGAGGGCGTCGGGATTCCTCCTCCGGTGACGAAATGGCCGGCGGAGGGCATCTGCATGCTGCTGGTGAACTCGCGCGCCGAGTGGAGCAAGCGGTGTGTGCGGGGGTGGCCGGAGATGATGCCGGCGTCGAGCCAAGCGGCGGCCGGAGTTCGGGCATGCACGGAAACGGCGTTAGGAGGCACGACAGGGGGCGCAGAGGGGTGCTACAGCCTCCTGGGGTGCAGTGGGTTTGTTGGACACGGTGGTGTGGCCGGTAGTTGGCCAGAGACACGTCGGCGACGAGCTCGGCGGTGGCGCGTGCGGTGAAGCTTCATGCAGTTGCTACGGTGCACGAGAAGGCAAACGGAGAGGATGGGGAGGTAGCTGAGCTCACGGCGGTCACGTAGGAATGGACGGTGCGGTCGGGGACGAGTTGATGCGGTGGTGATGACAAAGAGGATCTCCGGCGATGGCGGAGTCGGGCGAGGTTGTTGCAGAGGCTGTGGGGCAAGCGAGCGCTCGGGGCTCGGCTTGCTCGAAGGAGGGGAGGGCGGCGGAGCTTCTGGACATGGTGGCTCGGCGCGGGGACGATGGAGGGCGCGACTACGACGGCGGTGCGGCGGCAGGTGCGTCGGCCATGGTGCGGGAGAGCGAGGGAGAGAGGCAGGGGGGCGAGTGAGGTGTCCACGGGGTCGGGGCGGCGACGTGGATCCTATCCAGCGTCCAGGCGCGCGAAGCGGCAAGCTCGCGCTCGCCGGCGTCAGCTCTCTGTCTGCCTGGCAGGGACAAAGCAGCTGGCTGGCATGGGCCAGCACAGCGCTGGGCCACCAGGTGGGCCGGCTGATGGGCTGCGGCCAGGTAAGTTCTCTCCCTCTCTTTTACCTTTTGTTTTCTACTTTTTTCTGTAGGTTTGTGGCTTTATTAAAAATAGCTAGGCACTTCTAAAAATCCTAAAAATAATCAGAGGCTCTGTTTAGAATATTTCCAATAGCCCACACTTATCTTCAGAATTATTTGAGCATTTAAAATATTTACTAGCATTCAAATGCCCAAATGCAAATTACATATGATTTAATTCAATGACCTTCTGTTGACCTAGAAAATTGTGCACCAATTTTTCCAGAGGTTCTAACCCAAGACAAAGAGAGTGAACGTTTTAGTAGGGCATTTCAGGTTCATTGAAAATATTTTTAGTAAACCTTAGTTGATTCCAGAGGGGGTGCTGGGGGTTCTGTCTTCCCCAATTCAAGTTTCTGATGAAAGGTAGACATGATGCAACACTCTAATGCATGACTAGCTAGGATGTGACACACAACATCATCACCAACTCAGGACCTGTTTGATTCGCAGGATTTTGAAAACGCAGGAATAGGACACGGCAATATTACAAGCTTCAAACTGATATTACAAATGTTAGGAGTAATGATGCACCTACGAAGAGGGAATTACTAGGAAGTTTACGTAAGAACTTTTGTTACTTTAGGTGGATGCAGCATTATCGTACAAACTAAAATGCACCGCCCTGACAAGTCACTAATGGGCAAATAAGTTTTTGAGTCTCTGGCCACTTGATGTTTCAAAAACAAATTCAGCTTCTGCGGAGACTTTGTCATTTAGGCTTAGATGCTTGCGGTGATCAGCACGCCATTCATTGTTGCACCAGAGAACGCCAAACCTCATTACCTTGAGCACACATGCCTCCGGAACAAAGAACCTGGCCAATTTAATCTCAGATGTGCTTCCTCGGTAGTCGATCAAATCAATTTCCATAAGATGGAGATCAAGGCATTCGATGAGATTGTTATAGTGCAACAAATTTTTCACTTTCGGGTCTTTTTTTATCTGCAAAAGAAGAGAACATATTAGAGCAGCTGTCTGTATAAGATTGTTGTGTCATCAAGATGTACCAATATCATTCGCTCATACGATAGGGTTGGCTGGCTAGTGATATTTTCTCTCTCTCTCTCTCTCTTTCTCTTTCCTCTCATTTACCTAGGAGTACGTGAAGAGCTTGGAATTTGTTGCCTTCCACTATGTGGCCGATGCCATATTTCGCAAAAGTATGCCACATAATACGCATCGATGTCAAATCAAAAGATTTTGGCACCGTTCTCGCGATGTGAGAGAGTTGGCACCGCTGTGCACACAGACCCACATGTATAAACAAATCAATCAAACCAACTACACCAGCCTCTCACTCTCCCAAACAAGTGTTTTTTTATTGCCTCAGTCCTCTCTCTCTCCCACGCAAGTGTTTTTTCATTCCGTGAGTTATTAATTTGGCACCGGAGCAAAGTAGGTGATCCAGATTGGGGCACCAGGTGAGAAATGGAGGGCCATCGATGCCAAAAGCATCACAAGTGAATTTGGCACGTGTTTTGCCCTACATAGTGAAGGGCCGTTATAGCTCACTTTTGTACTACCTCTTATTTAGTATAAAATTTTGACCATAGATTTATGTAAGAAAATGCCAATGCATGTCACTAAAAATTACACTATTTGAAATTATGTTCAAATACGAATCCAATGATATAGTTCTTAGTGACATGCATTAACATTTTGTCAGTTAAATCTATGGTCAAATTTTGATACTACAAAATAGGAAGAGTAAACCAAGATGGAGGTAGTACTTGCTCTTTGGGTAACCATAGAGTTACTGGAGTAGTCTAAGTGACTTTCCACTATGACTAGCCTAGGCTACTATAGTAGTACAACAAAAAAACGATGCAGGTGTTCACGTGAGAAAAAATACTAAAAACATTTCTTTCGGTGTAGTGCATAGATGCAGTTTTGAACACTACACTTGTCATCGTAATTTGGGAAAATTACGAAAAATTTGAGCTACGTTGTGATTACCGGTTACTAATAGGAAAGAAGTTTCACCTCGATGATTAGCTTCTCCGTGCACGAAAAGCATGTAAGGAATCCAACAACTTGTTCCAGATTGGGGCCGATAGATTTTATTGCCAAGATCTTCACTGTCAAGCTTGTGGGAATCGACTGGGTCAAGCTTGTGGGAATCATCTTCTAGAAGACAGTCATAAATACATGAAGAAGAAATTTAAAAATGTGAATTTCAAGAAGACGGAGAAGAAGATGAGTGCTGTACCTGAATGATTACGGATCCAATAAAGAGTTCGGAGAATTTGTCAGACGAGTGCACCAACGTTGTCAATTTTGGCGTGTCAATGATCCTGATTTTTGTTGGACCTTCTAGATCCGATACAAGAAATCTCTCAAGGAAAGGCGCATTCTCAGTGACCATAACGTGGAATAGCTGGAGTGATCTCTACCCAATTGATGTCTTGTTGCGGGGCCAGCAAGACATAAATCCATCGGAGATTCGTCGAGGCGATGTGGAGGCTAATGAACCCGTGGATCTGCTCAAGACGAAGGTACTCGAGCGTGGTAGAGCTGCGGAGCAGTTGCTCCATAGCCTTCTTCGAGATGACAACATCGAAGAGGTCGAGCTGCTTGAGTTGAGGGAGAAGAAGGGTGGGTGCGACATTAATCTAGGCAAGATAGCAGGAGTTGAAGCTGGCGCGGCGCAGCGTTGGCGCAAGGCGGAGCGCGGACGGCGGCAGAGAGCGACGTCGTCCAACTTCGAAGATGAGCTCCTCGAGCTGATCTAGGGCAGGGGATAAGAACCACTCGTCGAACTTGGGTTGGACCTTGCAGTTGGTACTGAACATGCAGATGTCAAGGCGTCTGGCTGGCCCAGGTTGCGATGAAAGGATCTTGGAGACTGCGGCCATGCGTTTGCAATCCCCGTCGCAGAAGCATCTGTCGACGGTGAGGTTGAGGGGGACGTGGCGCCAGAGGGGGCGCCACCGCCGGGCGAGCAGGGCGGTCCACATGACAGATTTGGTGGGGAGGAGGCCGATGATGACGAGCAGCATGTCATCGGGGAGGCTGCTGATGAAGTCCAGGCTCGCCGGATGCGGTTTCGGCTCGAGCCGCCTCTCCATTTCAACCGGCAGCGATGCCGGTGTACACGTGTGCTGGTGTGTGTTGTGTGCTGGGTGTGCGCGAGTGCGTCCTTCTGTGCATGCCGCCGTGTAGTGGTGAATTGTGCGCGAGTGCATCCTCCACGCGGAAGAAGTGTGTCCTCAGACTAGTCACAGTGTGGAGTAACTTAGAGTAGTAATAACATGCATATGTTACTAGTCTATGTGACCACCTCCACAGTGGGTAGTAACATATGTGTTGTGTCATGCATCACTTCATTTATTATGTTGTAGACTCCTCTTTTCTTGATATGTGTGATGTTACAGTAACTAGATATGTTACCACATGCCTCTCTTTGTTCATTAATTACATGCCACATCATCTATTTTTCCTAGATAAGTGTGATGTTACCACCTATGTTACTCCCATTGTGGGTAGTCTCAATGCGCCCTCAATTTACTAGCGTGCGGGGTGCTACCCCGAGTAGTTTCAACTTTGTTTACTTCACCGTGTGTCAGATGGGCCTCTAGTTTACTTATTTTCACCCACTGCCACATGGGCCATATAGAACACGAGCTGACAAGGCAGCATGAGGACTGGTTGACCGATCAACTAAACAATATACGAAGCTATACGCTGACATAGTGAGCGTATAATCTGTCGGTATAGAGTGTTCATGTGAGAGGGGAGGCCCGTGAGAGATAGCAGAGAGAGAGAGAGAAAGAGCTACTCCCTCCGTTCGATACTATAGTTCCAACATTCTTTTGAAGTAATACTTTTGAAACTTTGACCAAGTTTATAAATAAATTACTTATATCTACAATACCAAAGATAAATGATAGTATGAAGTAAGTACATGTTGTGATGAATCTAATGATCTTTCCAGATGTAAATGTTTTTCTCCACATATACCTGGTCAAAATTTTCTGAGGTTTGACTTTTCAAAACATCCATATGCTTATTGACGTGAGTGAGTCCCTAACTAGAGAGAGAGAGAGAGAGAGAGAGAGAGTGAGTGAAATAGAAAGAGTGAGTGAAAAAAGTGAGTGTGCGTGTGTGAAAGAGACATGGACAACGTGTGTGTCTTATGCAAACATATCACACATGCATCTTCGACAACGGAAGCAAGGATGAGGAGATAGTGTGTGGTTGTTTTCAACTGAGAGAGCAAGACCCCTAGCACGTGGCCAAGAGGGGTCTGACAAACAAGGGAGAGAGGTCGAGAGAGACATACGGAGAAAATGCAAACATGGGGAGGAGAGAGTGTATGTTTGTCATAGAGAGATCCCCTGGAGATCATGATGGGACTACATGGGTGGGAGATCGAGTGACAAGGTGTGTGTGCGATAGAAGATACCGCGAGAGATATCAAGATAGACATATGGATGGAAGGAGACAATACTTGTGTTCCTGATGGCTAGTGAGAGATAATAATACTTAGGGGGGGAGTGCTTCCGCCTATAATGGAGTGAGGGATTATTGTACTTATTAGGGGGGTGCGTTTCACATAGAGAGAAAACAAGGGAGGAGGGTGTTGGATGGGTCTATATGTATAGCGCGAGCAAGACATGTGTATGTGTGAACCAGGGAGATATAAAGTTTGAGAGAGATTGAGGAGCCCCGATAAGGCTGAGTGGTGCGTCAGATAGCTGAGAGGGGGAAAGAGATATTCCATCCGCTCGATAATGCAGTGCATTTAAGTTTTTGAGAAGTTGATTTATACTACACAACCTTCTTCTTGTAGATGTTGTTGGGCCTCCAAGTGTAGAGGTTTGTAGGACAGTAGCAAATTTCCCTCAAGTGGATGACCTAAGGTTTATCAATCCATAGGAGGCGTAGGATGAAGATGGTTTCTCTCAAGCAACCCTGCAACCAAATAACAAAGAGTCTCTTGTGTCCCCAACTCACCCAATACAATGGTAAATTGTATATGTGCACTAGTTCAGCGAAGAGATGGTGATACAAGTGGTATATGGATGGTAGATAAAGGTTTTTGTAATCTGAAAATATAAAAACAGCAAGGTAACTAATGATAAAAGTGAGCGTAAACGGTACTGCAATGCTAGGAAACAAGGCCTAGGGTTCATACGTTCACTAGTTCAAGTTCTCTCAACAATAATAACATAATTGGATCACATAACTATCCCTCAACATGCAACAAAGAGTCACTCCAAAGTCACTAATAGCGGAGAACAAACGAAGAGATTATGGTAGGGTACGAAACCACCTCAAAGTTATTCTTTCCAATCAATTCGTTGGGCTATTCCTATAAGTGTCACAAACAGCCCTAGAGTTCATACTAGAATAACACCTTAAGACACAAATCAACCAAAACCCTAATGTCACCTAGATACTCCAATGTCACCTCAAGTATCCGTGGGTATGTTTATATGATATGCATCACACAATCTCAGATTCATCTATTCAAACCAACACAAAGTACTTCAAAGAGTGCCCCAAAGATTCTACCAAACAGTCAAGACGAAAACGTGTGCCAACCCCTATGCATAGGTTCATGGGTGGAACCCACAAGTTGATCACCAAAACATACATCAAGTGGATCACGTGATATCCCATTGTCACCATAGATAAGCACGAGAAGACATACATCAAGTGTTCTCAAATCCTTAAAGACTCAATCCGATAAGATAACTTCGAAGGGAAAACTCAATTCATTACAAGAGAGTAGAGGGGGAGAAACATCATAAAATCCAACTATAATAGCAAAGCCCGCGATACATCAAGATCGTACCACCTCAAGAACATGAGAGATAGATCAAACACATAGCTATTGGTACATACCCTCAGCCCCGAGGGAGAACTACTCCCTCCTCGTCATGGAGAGCGCCGGGATGATGAAGATGGCCACCGGAGAGGGATTCCCCCTTCGGCAGGGTGCCGGAATGGGTCTAGATTGGTTTTCGGTGGCTACGGAGGCTTCTGGCGGCAGAACTCCCAATCTATTTTGCTCCCCGATGTTTTTAGGGTATATGGGTATATATGGGAGGAAGAAGTACGTCGGTGGACCTCCGGGCTGTCCACGAGGCAGGGGGCGCGCCCAGGCGGGTGGGCGCGCCCCCCACCCTCGTGGGCGCACCCCCCACTCTCGTGGGCAGCCCGGGACTCTCCTGGTCCATCTCCGATACTCCATGGGCTTCTTCTGGTCCAAAAATAAGTTCCGTGAAGTTTCAGGTCAATTAGACTCCGTTTGATTTTCCTTTTCTATGATACTCTAAAACAAGAAAAAAAATAGAAAGTGGCACTAGGCTCTAGGTTAATAGGTTAGTCCCAAAAATCATATAAAATAGCATCTAAATGCATATAAAACATCCAAGGTTGATAATATAATAGCATGGAACAATAAAAAATTATTGATACGTTGGAGATGTATCAGAAGTCAAACTTTAGAAACTTTGATCAGGTTTACACAAGTGCTATTTATATCTTCAATACCAAAGATACATCATACGGAACTACATCTCATGGTGAATCTAATGGTATTTGTTTGTCGTTCCAGATGTAATTGTTTTTCTCCACATACATGGTCAAACTTTGTTATGTTTGACATTTCAATAAATCAATATGCTATGGACCGAGGAGAGTGCCTAAGTCAAGAGGGATCAAGTGCGTGTGAAGGAGAATGAGTAAGTGTGCAAAAAGAGTATGTGTGTGAAAGAGAAAGTGACAACAAACGATAAATTAGAGAGAGAGTGTGTTTTTTTTGTTTCTTAGGCGAACATATCACGCATGCATCTCCAAGATAGAAAAGCGAGGCGAGGAGATACACGAAGATAGCTAATGTGTGATTGTTTGCACTGGAGAGAGACACCCCTATAGCACATGTCCAATAGAGGTCTGGCCAACAAGCAACAAAGGTCGAGAGGGACACATGGAGAACATGGATGCATGGGGAGGGCGAGAGGGTGTGTTTGTGATAGAGAGACCCCCTCGAGATCGTGAGGGGACATATGGATGGGAGATCGAGGGAGGTGCGCGCGCGATAGAAAGATGCCTCGAGAGAAATCAAGATAGACCATGCACAAGTTTGTGATGGATACTAAGATTAGCTAGTCATATACATATAGGGGGGACTGCGTGTGCCTACAATTTAGTGAGAGACCATCATACTTGGCAAGCTAGGCATGAGATTGTGTGTGTGTGCGTGTGAGATGGAGAGGGAACGAGGGAGAGAGATATACTTTTAGATGGGCCTATCGAGTGCGAGTGAGATATGCATTGTATGTGTGACCCAGGTAGATGGAGAGTTTGAGAGAGAGGGGGAAGAGCTCTGAGATGATAGAGTGGTGCGTGAGAGAGTTACTGCAACGAGCCAAGGAATTTGTGTGCGTACGATGAGTGCACCCAAGATATCTAGCTTGGACTAGAGAATCATACATAGTGTGCGAGAGAGACCTATAGATGGAGTATATATGCATGCGAACTAGAAAGACCCCCCCACACACACAAAGAGAGAGAGAGATGGAGAGAAAGAGAGAGGACCAACAAGGTTTTTGTGTTGGATGCGTGCGACATAATTGAAGATTGTCGGCGAGAGAGAGAGAGAGAGAGAGAGAGGAGGAGTCCGGGAGAGGGGGAGGTCGCGTTTTATGCATCAAAGACTGATATAAACCATGTTTCAATATAAACTTGCATTCAAATATTTAAATTGGAGAACAAGTTGTCTGCAATCCACACATCAACGGATATATGCGTATATCAAACAAGTTCATTAATTTGACTTTCAACATGTTCATGGAGCACTATAATACTGTACAACATGCTATTCGATTGAGGTGTTCAATTTTGGATTTAGTTCACTATTTTGGCCTGGTGAATGAGCTATTTTATTGAATTGAGATATTTCATTTTGGGTTTGATTCCCGTTTTTGAGTGGGTCAACTATTTGTCATATAGTAAATTGCTAGCAACGAGCATGTAAAAACACATTACTCCCGAGCATCATCTCTCCATCTAAAAAAGAAGTGGCAAGCTAATATTTCTAAATTTGATTCGAATCGACTTGGTAAGGTAGACGTGGATACTCGTTCTCCCAAATTTTGAACGAACCGTTAAATATCCTCTACGCGGTGGAATTCACCCGAGCAAATAAATGGGAGATGCGAAATTATCGTCCTATGTGGGAGACGCATTAATTGGCCCGTTGTGCATCGAGGGTAGGTTCATAACTTCATCCAAGCGCGGCTTCTCCTAGGCCGAAATGACATGTGCCGAATAATTCATAAACCATGGTCGGCAAAACACGCTCTCCTCGCCCGAAATAGCTCGCGCCCACTATTTCAAAACACGCTCTCCTCGCCTGAAATTGCTCACGCCCACTATATTTCAAAACACACCCACCTCGCCCGAAATCGCTCCCGCCCACTATTTGGGGAGAAGCAAAGTTACTCTACTATCCCCGACCCTCAGTACACAGACCCAAGCCGAGAAGCCTAAAGGCACTGGTAGAACTATAACTCCCCCTCACATTTCAGACAAATGCGTCCGTAAAACATGTTCCACTCCCCTCCCAATCCCCCCCCCCATTCATACCTCGTGGGCGCCAAATCACCTTCTTCCCGGAAGGTCCCTTCTCCCGAGCCGGGAAACCTCAGCCCCTCCTCCATGGCGCCCCCACCGCACCAATTTCACAGCCACCCTCCTCCCTAATGCCGGAGACGCTGTCCATTTGCCGTCGTGCACTGGGTCGTGTGCCTCTTACTCCGTGCTGCTGGAGGTGCCTCGACGACGGCGGCGTGAACCGTACCGGAGCCGATTCACCCCCGCCATTGTTCATGGTGCCGGAGCGGCTCCAACTTCGGATCCGTCCAGAGTCCTGACGCTGCTTCCCCGTAGCCGTCGACCGTCGCGACATCACTGTTTCCCTGCCACCGGTGGACACCGCAACCGCGCCAGCCTCACTGACTTGGCCGCTGGACCTGCCTACTTCACCATGCCGCTAGATAGGTCGCACCCTTATCTCAAAATCACTTTATTTAGACTTTAGTTGTCTGAATTTTTATTCTGGACCAATGGATTCCCAAGGGCGCGGGGCCACAAGTTCGCCGCGGAAGCAGCGCTTAGATGGCTATCTTAGAGTTGTGTGGGTTGAAGGTACTGCCGTCGCCGAATCTGGATGACGGGGAGTCTTTGTGGATTGGCCCAGGGGCGGTGTAACCACGGCAGTGCAGTGGGCCGGGGAGCAGGGTTTTGGTTGTGGCCATGGACGACAGAGGCAAGCTGCTTTGCCATTGGTCGCTGGCTCTACGGGGAAGATTCCTAACAGTGTCAGCCGGGAGGCACAAGACGGCCATCAAGCCATCCGACGTAGATCGGACAGTACCAAAATAAAATAAAATCCTGTGACCCCAATTTAGTCTTAGTCAACAGACGTGTGACCACTCTCATACCTTGTTGTTGATCTCTTAGTGTATTTCTTCAGATCAAAGAGATGTGTCATTCTTAACATTTTGCGTTATCTGCATCTTCAGCCACACCATCTTCCGACTCACTGCAGCTGCTCCAACAAGGGAAGCATACACCAGAAGGGAGCTATAGTCCCCACTCAACAGTTCCTTGCATCGAATGCGCGTGCCTGACATGGACAGCCACAACAACTGCAGGGCCATCGACAAGTCAGCACATGATGCTCACTCCGATGGATGGCGGCCAGATAGGTTGTACCCTCATCTTACTTGTGTGCAACATTTATGGCTTCGTTATTCATCTAAGCATGGAAAATAGACTATCACATTTCACTGTATATTCATGCTGATCTCTTACGGGTCTTGTTTAGGAGTTAATGCCATTCCATAGTTCAGCTAAGATACTTGTTCTTTAGGTAACGTTGTTCCATAGTTATCATCCATCAGCCAATGCTATCCCACAGGCTGGTGATTATAGTATTATACCACTTCTAGTATTACCTATGTTGTTCTTTAATACTTTTGTGTGCCATCTAGTTAATCTCGAGTACAAACGATACATATTTTGTAGCTTTCATCTATGTTCCCCCTTTAGTTTTTGAGACCTGTTGCTGCTAGTTAACCCCAGTCCTACTATTTATGTTGTCTCCTACATGCACTCATTACATAAATCTAACTACTAGTTGTCTTCCATGCATGTCAGATATAATTGCACACACTGATATATCCACAAGAACCTCACCGAGCAATGTAAAGGCCAATAAACTTGACGTCAATGATACCCAATATGATGGAACATGTAAAGGCAGTTCGTCAGAAGACTTGCTGAAAGATGTTGAATCCTCTTCACCCCACAAGGTCCTTGCTCTAACTTGGCCCGTGATATGGGTACAACATGCATATAATGTCCTGGAGTGTATCTACTCTGTTGCAATGCCATGTGCTTAGCATGTTGATCATGCATGTAAATATGTCATGCCTTCCTGTTTTCAGTACCTATTCCATTCATGATAACATGTTTTCAAATTCAAGTACTGTCATTCTACTCTATCGCAATGCCATCTGCTTAATTTGGACATCATGCTTCTGAATATCTTATGCATTGTTATACATCAGTATGTACTTCATCTGTCTACCATACCATGTTTTTTTACATTGAAGTGCTATTCTAGTGCTCTGTTGCAATACCATCTTAGTTTCCCAATCATACACGTGTATGTTGCCTTAGTTTTTTCTGTACGTATTCCTCTAGCATACAGTTTTACATTTAACTAGTGTTTTTTACTGTGTTGTCCTATCGTATCCCTAGCTCTTACGCCATACTCCCTCCGCCCGGATTACATGTTGCCGAAATGGATAAAAAAGGATGTATCTAGAACTGAAATACGCCTAGACCCATCCTTTTTTTCTGGATGGAGGGAATACATGTCAAAATGTCATGCCTCTCTATTCTTCAATACCTATTCCATCTCTCTGCTGTAGCATGTTTTATAATTGAAGCACCATTATTCTATACAAGGCATGCAAGGGGAAGACGACTATGTTAGAATCTGAAGGGTTACAAACCAGGTCTTTGCAAAAGGTCCAAACGCCAGGAGATAATAAACCAACTCCAGTTTTTATAGATACTGCTCCAGCACAGAGAAACCCAACTCCTACTGATAATAAGTAGATTCCAGTGGCCAAAGAACTAGTCCGCTCCAGTCTAGCAAAAATATGTCAACTCCATTCTAAGAAGCGTGTGTGTATCCTTGCATCATCAAATTTTATAGCATGATGATCATATTTTCTACATGTTTCTTACCAATCTCTCTTTTAGAAAATAAGCCTAACAGATAGAAGAATTTCTGCACTGGTCTCGTCTGTGAGGAAAGATTCTTGCAGGAATTCTCTGTACTCCAATGCAGATGTAAGTACAAGTTGTATATCACTATATTTTTACATCAGCATGTATTTTGTTAATCAGCGTGAATCCAACCTTTATCTTATCTAAATTTAGTTGTAGCAAAATGTATGATTAAAGGCCACAATGTTGATTTTTGTAAGGAAGACTGCCTGGTAGTTTTGCATCTTGAGCTGCATGAGTGTACTATCTCATATTAGTGGGTTTGATTACTTTGGTTCTGTAGTGGGTTTTCAGTGTTTTTCTACTATGTTGTCCTGTCATATCCCTATCTCTTACATCATACTCCCTCCGTCCGGATTACATGTCGCAAAAATGGATAAAACTGGATGTATCTTGAACTGAAATACGCCTAGACCCATCCATTTATTTCCGGATGGAGGGAATACATGTCAATATGTCATGCCTTTCTATTCTGTAGTACCTATTCAATCTCTGTTGTAGCATGTTTTATAATTGAAGCACCATTCTTCTATATAATGCATGCAAGGGGAAGATTGCTATGTTAGAATCTGAAGGGTTACAAACTAGGTCTTTGCGAAAGATCCAAACACCAGGAGATAATAAACCAACTCCATTTTTCATAGATACTGCTCCAGCGCAGAGAAACCCAACTCCCATTGATAATAAGTAGATTCCAGTGGCCAAAGAACTAGTCCGCTCCAGTCCAGCAAAAGAATGTCAACTCCATTCTAAGAAGCGTGTGCGTATCCTCGCATCATGAAATTTTATAGCATTCTGATCATATTTTCTACATGTTTCTTATCCACCTCTCTTTTAGAAAATAAGGTTAAATGATAGAAGATTTCCTTCATTGGGATTGTATTCGAGGAAAATATCTTGCGGGAATTCTCTGTGCTCCAATGCTGATGTAAGTACCTGTTGTATATCACTATATTTTTACATCAGCATGTATTTTGTTAATCGGCATGAATCCATCCTTTTTTGATCTAAAATTAGTTGTAGCAAAATGTTAAAGGTGCCAATGTTGATTTTTCTAAAGAAAACTACCTGGTAGTTTGGCATACTGAGCTGCATGAGCGTACTATCTCATATCATGCACATTACTGAATTGTAGTGCTGCTCTGGTTGCCCATTCATTGTGTCAATGTTGCTTTCGTATTACCTTACCTTGCTGATGATAGCTACGCCATATTGTGTTAATTTGGTGTTGGCTAGTTGCCCAAACGTTCGTTGTGCCAATGTTGCTTTCCTATTATCTGACTTGGCCAATGATAGCAATGCTAGTGTCTTAATTTGGTGCAGGCTGCTGAAGATAAGAAGACAAACTCTGAAAACAGCAAGGCAACCCCATTGTTTCTTTCCAATAAATCTAGGCCAGGTAATATGCCAATAACTCATGATTAATCTGTTTGGTTCCCCTCTTAATTTATGTTATGATGCAGTGGTCGAGACACTCTCCACTATCAATAATACAAGCCTGCCAAAATCGCCATCTAAATCTGTTTAGCATCCTCTGTCTCAAATGCAACAAAAAATGTATGTTTGTGAACCAATTAATGGCTGAAGGAATGATGGAAATGGTGGAGGAATCAAAGGTGCAGAGTCGTGCGACACAACAACTGATCAATGTTTTCAGAGAAAGTGTAGCAAAGCAGCAAGAACTTGCCCACATGCTTATGGGCGTCATCCGTGCTGAGGTTGCAGATTGTGACGTTGTAGATCATTAGGTTCTGTTCATTTATTTGCACTGGCATCAATCTTTGATTGCCCAGTGGATGTAATTTCCTGTAACATATGCTGGATGTGCAACGTTTTTCCCTGTATGCCGTACCTTTGCTTGATCGGTTTTGGTCCTGTGCATAATTGCTCGTCGTAATGGGCTCAAATTATCTAATTTGGCCTAAAGACATGTACGCACTTTAGTGGGCCCATTAAGTTAATGGGCCGTTACCAGGCCAAAAGTTAATGGTCGGCCCTCTTAGCTCCCGGGTCGTTAACAGGCTGACATCGAAGCGGGCAACAGGTGGGCCCAATTGATTTCATGGGTCGTTAACAGGCCGTTACTAAGTTCGGGCTACATATGGCCCAACTATACTATGGGCCTTTAGCAGGCCGAAAGAGACAACGGGCTTGTACTGGACCATGAAGGGCATGGGCCGTTAAAAGGTCAAAACTCAGGTCTGACTACAAATGGCCCAACTCATTTATGGTCCATTAACAGGTTGAAAGGCACACAGGGCCGGGAATTGGCCCAACACTTAAATGGGTCGCTAACAGGCCAAAACTTAGGTCCGACTACAAATGGCCCAATAGATATATGGGCCTTCACCACGCTAAAAGACACACTGGGCCAGAAATTGGCCCAACACTTAAATGGGTCGCTAAAAGGCCGAAAGTCAGGTCCGACTACAAATGGCCCAACTGATTTATGGTTCGTCAACAGGCTGAAAGACACACCGGCCCGGAAATTAGCCCAATATTTAAATGGGTCGCTAAAAGGCCGAAAGATGTACATCATGAAAATTGGCCCATCCACTAAATGGGCCGTTAACAGGCCGAAATCTCATCGGGCCGATATTGAGCCCAAATATATAGCGGGCTTTTAACGGGCTTGAACTGACGATGGCTGTAATGGTATCAAATCTTTAACGGGTCATTGACGGGCTGAGTATGCACATCTCGTATGGGCCATGGGCTTAAATGGACCTAGCACAAGTAGGCCTTATATGGGTTGGCCTGCTATTTTTTACTAGGCCGGTCTTTTTCACCGGAATGGGCCACTTTTGGGTCGTGCCACGTGTCGACCTATCATAGGCACCTCCTGTCCAATGAGTGGATGACATCTGTCCCAATGGTGAGGCAACACGTGTTTCCTCTGGCCAATGATGATTTTAGACATGGAAAATCCCCATTGGTCCGAGCTGTTAACGGGTTATCGGATCCAAAACTAGACCGAATAGCTTAACGATGTTTCGTTACGGTGGATGCCACGTGTCAGTCACCCTTGATGAATGCACTTCTGTGACGTGCGATTTATCATCATGGAAGTGGACACTTCCGTGATAATAATTTTGGTAATGTCATGGAACACTTCTACGATAGCACATGTATGACTATCTTGATTCTGTCATAAATTTGTCATGGATGTGCATGCATGACAGAAAATGCAACCTACTGTGACAAACACATATCATCATGGAAGTGTATTTTTTGTAGTGACCCAACAGTCTCCTTTGGGTATCCTATGAAGACACATTTCTCCGATTTGGGTTCGAGCTTATCAGGTTGAAGCTTTTTCACATAAGAATCACAACCCCAAACTTTAAGAAACGAGAACTTGGGTTTCTTGCCAAACCACAGTTCATAAGGCATCGTCTTGAGGATTTAGATGGTGCCCTATTTAATGTGAATGCAGTTGTCTCTAAAGCGTAAGCCCAAAATAATAGCGGTAAATCTGTGACAGACATCATAGATCACACCATATCTAGTAAAGTACGATTACAACGTTCGG
Source organism: Triticum urartu (assembly GCF_056163025.1). Taxonomy (NCBI): domain Eukaryota; kingdom Viridiplantae; phylum Streptophyta; class Magnoliopsida; order Poales; family Poaceae; genus Triticum; species Triticum urartu. The sequence goes on along the minus strand of NC_141878.1, from coordinate 250,747,163 downwards.
ACACACCAATACGCTATGGTGTTCCAGGTGGCGTGAGTTGCGAAACTATTCCGCATTGTTTCAAATGAAGTCCAAACTCATAACTCAAATATTCGACTCCACGATCAGATCGTATAAACTTGATTTTGTTGTTATGATGATTTTCCACTTCACTATGAAATTCTTTGAAGTTTTCAAATGTTTCAGACTTATGCTTCATCAAGTGGATATACCCATATCTACTAAAATCATCTATGAAGGTGAGAAAATAACGATATCCTCCGCGAGCTTCAATGTTCATTGGACCACATACATCAGTATGTATGATTTCCAATAACTCTATTGCCCGCTCTGTTGTTCCGAAGAAGGGAGTTTTAGTCATCTTGCCCATGAGGCATGGTTCGCAAGTACCAAGTGATTCCAGAAGTCCATCAGAATGGAGTTTCTTCATGCGCTTTACACCAATATTACCTAAATGGCAGTGCCACAAATAAGTTGCACTATCATTATCAACTCTGCATCTTTTGGCTTCAATACTATGAACAGGTGTATCGCTACTATCAAGATTTAGTAAAAATAGACCACTCATCACGGGTGCATGACATAAAAGATATTACTCATATAAATAGAACCACCATTATTCTTTGATTTAAATATATAACCGTCTCGCATCAAACAAGATCCAGATATAATGTTCATGCTCAACGCTGGCACCAAATAACAATTATTCAGGTCTAAAACTAATCCCGAAGGTAGATGTAGAGGTAGCGTGCCGACGGCGATCACATCGACTTTGGAACCATTTCCCACACGCATCGTCACCTCGTACTTAGCCAATCTTCGCTTAATCCGTAGACCATGTTTCTAGTTGCAAATGTGTAACACCCACGATGCGGCTATATCTCACACGTGTTGAGGCACGACTTAGAGGCATAACTGCATGGTGGTTTAGTCGCAAGTGGGGTAATCTTCACACAATCCTATGTACTGAATAAGAAAGGGATAAAGAGTTGGCTTACAATCGCCACTTCCCAGAAATAACAAGTTAAACATACATTATCCAGAGTACATTCAAGGTCTGACTACGGAACCAAAATAAAAGAAGACAACCCCAAATGCTAGATCCCCGGTCGTCCCAATTGGGCTCCACTACTAATCAACCAGGAAAGACATGCTACCTCTTGAGCACTGCATTGGTTTTCCCTTGAAGAGGAAAGGGTGATGCAGCAAAGTAGCGTAAGTATTTCCCTCAGTTTTTGGGAACCAAGGTATCAATCCGGTAGGAGGCCGCGCACGCGTCCCTCGCACCTACACAAACAAACAAATCCTCGCAACCAACGCGATGAGGGGTTGTCAATCCCTACACGGTCACTTACGAGAGTGAGATCTGATAGATATGATAGGATAATATTTTTGTTATTTTTATGATAAAGAGAAATAAAAGATGCAAGTAAAATAAATGGCAAAGGAAATAACTAAGTATTGGAAGATTAATATGATGGAAGATAGACCCGGGGGCCATAGGTTTCACTAGTGGCTTCTCTCAAGAACATAAGTATTTATGGTGGGTGAACAAATTATTGTTGAGCAATTGACATAATTGAGCATAGTTATGAGAATATCTAGGTATGATCATGTATATAGGCATCACGTCCGAAACAAGTAGACCGACTCCTGCCTGCATCTATTACTATTACTCCACACATCGACCGCTATCCAGCATGCATCTAGAGTATTAAGTTCAAGAGAACAGAGTAATGCTTTAAGCAAGATGACATGATGTAGAGGGATAAACTCATGCAATATGATATAAATCCCATCTTGTTATCCTCCATGGCAACAATACAATACGTGCCTTGCTGCCCCTACTATCACTGGGAAAGGACACCGCAAGATTGAACCCAAAGCTCAGCACTTCTCCCATTGCAAGAAAGATCAATCTAGTAGGCCAAACCAAACTGATAATTCAAAGAGACTTGCAAAGATAACCAATCATACATAAAATAATTCAGAGAAGATTCAAATATTGTTCATAGATAAACTTGATCATACACCCACAATTCATCGGTCTCAACAAACACACCGTAGAAGAAGATTACATCAAATAGATCTCCACAAGAGAGGGGGAGAACTTTGTATTGAGGTCCAAAAATAGAGAAGAAGCCATCTAGCTAATATCTATGGACCCGTAGGTCTGAAGTAAACTACTCACACTTCATTGGAGGGGCTATGGTGTTGATGTAGAAGCCCTTCGTGATCGATGTCCCCTCCGGCGGAGCTCCGGAAAAGGCCCCAAGATGGGATCTCGTGGATACATAAAGTTACGGCGGTGGAATTAGGGTTTTGACTCCGTATCTGGTAGTTTGGGGGTACGTAGGTATATATAGGAGGAAGGAGTACGTCGGTGGAGCAACAGGGGGCCCACGAGGGTGGAGGGTGCGCCTGGGGGGGGGGGGTAGGCGCGCCCCCTACCTCGTGCCTTCCTTGTTGATTGCTTGACGTAGGGTCCAAGTCCTCTAGATCATGGTCGTTCCGAAAATCACGTTCCCGAAGGTTTCATTCCGTTTGGACTCCGTTTGATATTCTTTTTCTAAGAATCCCTAAAATAGGCAAAAAGAACAACAATTCTGGGCTGGGCCTCCGGTTAATAGGTTAGTCCCAAAATTAATATAAAAGTGTATAATAAAGCCCAATAATGTCCAAAACATAATATAATATAGCATGGAACAATAAAAAATTATAGATACATCGGAGACGTATCAAGACACAAAGCAACGATCGAGATATTCATCGAGCTCTCACTTGAGCTCGGTTGCGTCACATGTACTGGTATCGTCGGTACCTGCAAATGTTTGGAAGTATCTGTGAGTCACGAGGAATCAACAATCTCACACCCACGAGATCAAGACTATTTAAGCTTATGGGTAGGATAGGGTAATGAGGTGGAGCTGCAACAAGCACTAAGCATATATGGTGGCTAACATACGCAAATTAGAGCAAGAAGAGAAGAAACGCAACGGTCGAGAAGCTAGAAGTGATCAAGAAGTGATCCTGAAACTACTTATGATCAAGCATAAAACAAGAACCGTGTTCACTTCCCGGACTCCGCCGAAAAGAGACCATCATGGCTACACACGCGGTTGATGAATTTTAATTAAGTCAAGTGTCAAGTTCTCTACAACCGGATATTAACAAATTCCCATCTGCCACATAACCGCAGGCATGGCTCTCGAAAGTTTATACCCTGCAGGGGTGTCCCAACTTAGCCCATCACAAGCTCTCATGGTCAACGAAGGATATTCCTTCTCCCGGGAGGACCCGATTAGCCTCTGAATCCCCGTTACAAGACATTTCCACAATGGTAAACAAGACCAGCAAAGCCGCCGGAATGTGCCGACAAATCCCGATAGGAGCTACAAATATCTCGTTCTCACGGCACCCCATATGAGACATCCTACGAGTAAAACCAACCCTGAAGTTTCCTCGAGGTGGCCCCACAGTCTACTCAGTTCGGACCAACACTTAGAGAAGCACTGGCCCGAGGGGCTTAAATAAAGATGACCCTCGGGCTCGCGAAAACCCAAGGGAAAGTTATAGGTTGTTAGGAAAATGTAAAACCAAAGTTGGGCAGTGCTGGAGGAGTTTTATTCAAAGCGAACTGTCAAGGGGTTCCCAGAACACCCAACCGCATAAGGAACACAAAATCAAGGAACATAACACTGGTATGACGGAAACTAGGGCGGCAAGAGTGGAACAAAACACCAGGCATAAGGCCGAGCCTTCCACCCTTTACCAATTATATAGATGCATTAATTAAATATGAGATATTGTGATATCCCAACATATCCATGTTCCAACATGGAACAAACTTCAGCTTCACCTTCAACTAACAACGCTATAAGAGGGGCTAAGCAAAAGCGGTAACATAGCCAAACAACGGTTTGCTAGGAAGGTGGGTTAGAGTATTGACATGGCAATACGGAAGGCATGATAAACAAGTGGTAGGTAGCGTGACATAGAGATAGAGCGAACAACTCGCAAGCAAAGAAAGAAGTGATTTCGAGGGTATGGGCATCTTGCCTGCAAAGTACTCAAAGTTGTCAAAAGATTGATCCTTGTTAGCATACTCAACAGGTTCCTCGGTCACGTACTCGTCTCTCGGATCTACCCAAAGCATGAACACAAGCAATGGAACAACAATCAATCACGGTGCAATGCACAAGCAACATGATGCAATACATGGCATGATATGCAAGATATGATATGCAATGCATATGCGTGCTCTGGAAGGGAAAGAATGATCAAGGAATCAACTTGGCAAACCAAGTATGCCGCTGGAAAGATGAGGTGATTTTGGTCGAAATCGATATAAGGATCACCTGAAACGGATGCATGGTTTGCAAATGGCAAGCAAAACAAGAATGACGCAAATCTACGATTAACAGCATGATAGCACTTAGGATGCAACAAGACACTAAGATACTGCACTCCAACATATCAACAAAGCATATGGCAGTGATGTAGAAGAGATGCTTGACAAAACACGAACACAGAGCTATGGCTAAATCACAATAGAACGGGTTCAAATAAGCATGACAAAAGTTCAAAAGATATCAGCTTCACAGACTTGGTGAAAATACTAACATGACAAAAACATCAGGAAACACTATTTATAGCAAGCGCAAAACATGCTACAAGAACATATCATGGCAAATAAAGGCATGGCATGACCCTACTAAATTCATAGAACAAAACTCCCTTAACATGAGCCAAAAGGCACAGAACATATGATGGCACCCATGTAAACATAGCAAGATTTATTAACAGTTTCAGACTTAGAAGAAAAATAGAGCATGGCATAAACAGATTCATGATAGCAACTTTGCGAGCTCATGCCACTCATCACAAAGCATTGCATGACAAAAAGCATACCAACATTAAGAAGACATGTTCAAGATGCTAAGAGTGGCAAGAGCACGTTAATAGGATGCATGGATCACTAGCAACGACCATGGCAATATTGATTAACATGTTAATAATCTGCCAGGAACATTTTATAGCAAAAGTAGAGCAAGAACATGACATGCTAGGGCACTCCATAATTGCAACCAGGGGCATGAATGGATAGAGCATAACGACATGTTCAAAACATCCTTACTGAAGTATCCCAAAATAAGCATGTATCCCAATCTAGCATTAAGTTTACATGGCATCAAAATAACAACAACCTGAAAACAGCAACATCACCGAGCCTAGATTGCATGCTTGTGCTGGTCACCACATAGATCACAAAAATACAAGACTTGCGCCTCTGTAAAGATGGCATGTTGTAGTTCGAAACACATGTAGACCTCATGCTCAAAGGATGCACACATCAAATGCAACAAAAATGACAAATCACCATGTTCTGTTAATAACCAGCAGTTAACATTTTATAGCACTCTTGCAACAATGCAAATGGCATCATAATGGACAACAACATGCATGGAAATGCTGCTAACATGAAGAGCTCAACGAGTTGAACATTTTGACATATCATACGCGCAGATCGGAGCAATGAACACATGGATATGACTCGACAAAGATGAACACCTGCTATGAATATGCAGGGACATAACTAACACGTGCACATGGTAGAGGACAGGGGCTGATCACCATGGGCTCGGCCCAAGTGAAGAGGAGGCGAGGCAGGCTGGCGGGAGGTCAGAGCTAGGCCGGCGTTGCTGGACCGCGCTGGGCCTGGTGCGGGCTTCGGCCCATGATGCGCGAGAAGGCCCATGAGAGGCGCGGATCGGGGCTCCTCCCGATCCCGCACGGCAGCGGCGGCACACACCGGTGCTCCGGCGACGGCGGGGCTGTTCCGGCGAGAGGAGGAGATCGGAGATGGGTGGATCCGGAGGAGCTCGTTTGGAACCGGTGGTTGTCAAAGGCCGGCGAGGTCGCGTGGGGCGGAGATGGCAGATCGACGCAGGGCGATGAGCTTGGCCGGCGAGGTCACGTGGTCGGCAGTGGGGAAGCGAGTAGGGTCGGGCAAGGTACCGGTGATAGGAGGTGGAGGGCGGCGAGGCATAGTGGGCGGTGGAGTGCTGGGCGGAGGGCAGCGAGGCATAGCGGGCGGCGGAGTGGTGGGTGGAGGGCGCCGCGCTCGGGCGACGTTCGGTGACGCGGAAGCTAGGGCGGCGGGTGACGAGCGGCAGAGACGACAGAGTCCAGCGATGGATGGCGGCGGAGGGAGCGGGCGCGTGGGGACTGCGGCGCTAGGGCAGCGCGGCCTCGGTGCAGGCCCGGTTCGGCCCGGGGGCGGGCCGGATCTTGGCCCGGTGGGCTATGGCGGCGGGGAAGAGAGAGAGGGTGATGTGGCGCCAACGGATTGGTTGAGGCCGGCGGTGCAGACATGACCGGCAGCGGACGGACGTGTCTGGTGGCGCGAAGATGAAGAAGACTAGGGTTTCATCTAGTATTTCGGGGAGAGGGGCATTTATATAGGTAGAGGGAGGTGGGAAGGTCCAAAAGAGGTGCGGTTTTCATCCACACGATCGTGATCCTACAACGGAGAACATGGAGGTATTTTAGATGGGTTATTGGTCTGTTTTGGAGGGGTGTTGGACTGCAACACAAAAGAGGCTTTTGCGGTTACCCGGTTAACCGTTTGGGCATCAAACGGCCTCCAAATGGAATGAAATTTGACAGGCGGTCTACCGGTGGTGTACCAAGGACAATTGAAAAATCTCGGCCCATTCCGAGAACGTTTTTTTTCCCGCTCACGAAAAGAGACAAGAGGGGTGCGCCGGTGCATGTGGGAGTGTCGGATTGCGAAACGGACAACGGGGAAAATGCTCGGATGCATGAGACGAACACGAATGCAAATGCGATGCACATGATGACATGATATGAAATGCATGACATGAAAAAAATGCGAAACAAAAGACAAAAACCCAACCACGAAGGTAAAACATATCACCATGCTAAAAATGGCAAGAGTCGGAGTTACAAATATGGAATGTTGTATCCGGGGCGTTACAAAATGTTAGCAACTGAACCAGTATCAAATACCCAGGCACTACTGCGAGCATTAGTAAGGTACACATCAATAACATGTATATCAAATATATCTTTCACTTTGTTATCCTTCTTCTCTGCCAAATACTTGGGGTAGTTCTACTTCCAGTGACTAGTTCCCTTGCAGTAGAAGCACTCAGTCTCAGGCTTAAGTCCAAACTTTGGTTTCTTCACTTGAGTAGCAACTGGCTTGCTGTTCTTCTAGAAGTTCCCCTTCTTCCCTTTACCCTTTTTCTTGAAACTGGTGTTCTTGTTGACCATCAACACTTGATGCTCCTTCTTGATTTCTACCTCCACGGCCTTTAGCTTTGCGAAGAGCTCAGGAATCGTCTTATCCATCCTTTGCATATTATAGTTCATCACGAAGCTCTTGTAGCTTGGTGGCAGTGATTGAAGAACTCTGTCAATGATACTATCATCAGGAAGATTAACTCCTAGTTGAGTCAAGTGGTTGTGGTACCCAGACATTCTGAGTATATGTTCACTGACAGAACTATTCTCCTCCATCTTGCAGCTGTAGAACTTATTGGAGACTTCATATCTCTCAATCCGGACATTTGCTTGAAATATTAACTTCAACTCCGGGAACATCTCATATGCTCCACGATGTTCAAAACATCATTGAAGTCCCAGTTCTAAGTCGTAAAGCATGGCACACTGAACTATCGAGTAGTCATCGGCTTTGCTCTACCAGGCGTTCATAACATCTGGCATTGCTCCTGCAGTGGGTTTGTCACCTAGCGGTGCTTCCATGTAACACCCCGGATGTAATTTACCTTATTGGTATTCCAACTCTTGCCGTTTCCGGCACTAAGTTATGATATTTCCTCGTTGTCGGGTTTTTTCCTTCGTGTGTTTTCGTCTTTGTCTTGCATCTCATATCATGTCATCATGTGCATTGCATTTGCATACGTGTTCGTCTCATGCATCTGAGCATTTTCCCCGTTGTCCGTTTTGCATTCCAGTGCTCCTATGACCTCGGGTGGTCCTTTCAACCTATTTTCGTGTGCGGGTGTTAAACGTTTTCGGATTGGACCAAGACTTGTCATGCGGCCTTGGTTTACTACCGGTAGACCGCCTGTCATGTTTCGTGCCATTTGGATTTCGTTTGATACTCCAATGGTTAACCGAGGAACGAAAAGGCCTCGTGTGTGTTGCAGCCCAACACCCCTCCAAAGTGGCCCAAAACCCACCTAAACCTCCTCCATGATCTAGAGCATTCGATCACGATCGCGTGGCCGAAAACCGCACTTCATTTGGAGCCTCCTAGCTCCTCCTACCTCTATAAATAGATCACCCCCGAAATTTTCGGGCAAACCCTAGACCCCTCCCTCTCCACGCGCCGCCGGACAAAAGCCTCGCCGGCGGACACGTCCGCTCCGCCCGTCCACCGCCACATGTCGCGCTGGGATTCGCTAAGTCCGGTGCCCACTTCCCCGCCACCGAGCGGAACCGCCAGGCCCAGCTCGGGCCCTCCCGCTGCCGACCGGGCCAGAGGCCGCGCCTCTCATTCGCCCATGCCCGCGCCTCTCCCCCGCACCCGCGCCGCCGCCCGCCACCTTCTCCGGCCGCCGCGCACCATCACAGGCGCCGCCTCAGTCCGGCGACCGCGCCCGCGCCGCCCTTGCCGCTCGACGCCGCCAAGCCTCACCGAGCCGCCAAGTCCGGCGACCCGCAGCTCCGACGAGCTCCCTCCCGCTCCAACCACCGCGTGAACACCTCCGGCCGCCTCGAGCTTCGTCGCTGGTGAACAGTAATTCCGGCAGCTACAGCGATCTGGACTCGTTTGGGTTGACATTTTCGTCCCTAAACCCTAGCATTTTTTGCATTTTTGACATGCCATAACTTCCTCATCGTGGCTCAGATTCATGCGTGTAGCATATCAAAATGTTCGTCCCGATGAGTACATCATTTCATCTCATTGCATCATTTCCATTTGAGCTCATCTTGATGCCTGAAATTCTGTTGGAAGAGGGCTATGTGATGATAGTTTCAGATCTGTTTCAGCAAATGCACTTTTGTCATTTTTTCCATGATTACTGTGTGCATGATATGATCCTGAGCTCTACATGTGTTTTGAAGAATGGCATGCCATCTTTACAGGGGTGTATGCCATGTATTTTTGTGATCTTTGTGGTGACTAGCACAAGCATGCAAAGTAGCTTACTCAATGATGCTGATTTTAGGGACTTGGAATTTCACGAAGTCCTTGCCCTGTTATTATTTTTATGCCATATGTTGATGTTGTTTCCTAGTGATCCGTGCCTCTTTTGAGAATGATAAGTAAGGATGTTTTGTAAATAATGTTGTGATATATCCATGACTGTCTTTGTTTGCATTTATGGAGCACCCTAGCTTGAGTCAATCGAGCTCTACTTTTGCTATAAAATGTTCCTGGCAGATTGTTAACATGTTTAGCAATTTTGCCGAGCTTGTTGTTATTGATCCGTGCATGCTATGATGTTGTTCTTGCCATGTCTAGCTTCTATGCCATGTTTATTTGCTGGGTGTATGCTTAGTTTGTCATGCAATGCCTCGTAGTGAGTGCATTGAGCTCGTAAACATGCCTACTTGATATCTGTTTTGCATGCTCCAGTTTTTCACTAAGTCTGAATCTGTTTATGTTTTTGCTATGTTCACATGCTTGCAATTGTATTGTCTGATAACTTTTGGCTCATGGTCTGTAAGGGACTTTTGTTATATGCTTTGCGTAGCTTCATACCATGCCTTGCTTTGCCATGATATGTTCCCGTAGCATGTAGTTTTCGTGCTCTAAACATTGCTTTCTGAAACCTGTTATCTTTTGCACTTTTGTCATGCTTGTTTGAACCTGTTATTGAGTGAATTAGCCGTAGCTCAATGTTCATATTTTGTCAAGCATCATGAGTGGATTCCTTCCATGTATTTTGTTTCCATGTTTGAGTGCAGTAGCTTAATTATCTTGATGCATTTAGATGGCTTCGTGCTGATTATCACAGATCAGTGCAATATTTGTTTTGCTTGCCATTTCCAAACCGTGCATCCGATTCCGGTGATCTTTATATCAATTTCGACCGAAATCAACTCACCTTTCCAGTGGCACTCTTGTATTTTCCAAGTCAAGTCCAGGTTCAATCATTCCTTTCCAAATCACGCCATGCATCACATATCGCATCCCGCATATCATACCATGTTTGCATCATGCCTCCCATATTGCCATGTCAAACCTCTAACCCACCTTGTCCTAGCAAACCATTGTTTGGCTATGTTACCACTTTGCTCAGCCCCTCTTATAGCGTTGCTAGTTGTAGGTGAGGATTGGAGATCGTTCCTTGTTGGAACATATTTATTGTTGGGATATCACCATATTATCTTGTTTATCTTAATGCACCTATATACTTCGTAAAGGGTGGAAGGCTCGGCCTTATGCCTGGTGTTTTGTTCCACTCTTGCCGCACTAGTTTCCGTCATATCGGTGTTATGTTCCCGGATTTTGCGTTCCTTACACGGTTGGGTTATAATGGGAACCCCTTGACAGTTCGCCTTGAATAAAACTCCTCCAGCAACGCCAATATTGGTTTTACCATTCGCCACCTAGCCTTTTTCCCTTGGGTTTCGTGGACTCAAGGGTCATCTTTATTTTAACCCCCGGGCCAGTGCTCCTCTAAGTGTTGGTCCACCTTGTCAGCCGCCAGTGGCCACCAGGGACAACTCTGGGCTGGCCTACCGGAAGTTTGGACGATCCAGTGTGCCCTTAGAACGAGATATGTGCAGCTCCTATCGGGATTTGTCGGCACATTCGGGTGGTGTTTCTGGACTTGTTTTACCATTGTCGAGATGTCTTGTAACCGGGATGCCGAGTCTGATTGGATTGTCTTGGGAGAAGGAATATCCTTCGTTGACCGTGAGAGCTTGTGATGGGCTAAGTTGGGACTCCCCTCCAGGGATTTGAACTTTCGAAAGTCGTGCCCGCGGTTATGGGCAGATGGGAATTTGTTAATGTCCGGTTGTAGATAACCTGAAACTTGACTTAATTAAAATACATCAACCGCGTGTGTAACCGTGATGGTCTCTTCTCGGCGGAGTCCGGGAAATGAACACGGTGTTGGAGTAATGCTTGACGTAGTTTGTTATAAGATCACTTCTTGATCATAGTTGTTCGACCGTGCCTTTGCCTTCTCTTCTCGCTCTCTTTTGCGTATGTTAGCCACCAAATAAGCTAGTCGCTTGCTGTAGCTCCACGTCATATCTTTACCCTTCCTATAAGCTTAAATAGTCTTGATCGCGAGGGTGTGAGATTGTTGAGTCCCCGTGACTCACAGATTCCTTCCAAAACCAGATGCACGAACCGATGATACTGCTCCAGGTGATTCAACTGAGCTCAAGTGGCTGTTCGATGAGTACTCAGGACGATACTATGTGTCTTTCCCAGATGATCAGTAGTGGTGCCCAGTTGGGGCGATCGGGGACTTTGTCGTATTTGGGGGTTGATCTTTATTTTGGTTCCGTAGTCGGACCTTGAGTGTATTGGATGGATATAATGACTTATTTATGTATTTGTGTGATGTGGCGAGTGTAAGCCAACTATGTACCTTTCCCTTTATTTATTTACATGGGTTGTTGTGAAGATTACCTCACTTGCGACATTGCTTTCAATGCGGTTAAGCCTCTAAGTCGTGCTTCGACACGTGGGAGATATAGACGAATCGAGGGCATTACAAGTTGGTAATCAGAGCCTTCCCCGACCTTAGGAGCCCCCTGCTTGATCGAATTGTTGGCGTTGTTGAGTCTAGAAAAATGTTTTGATTCATTTAGGATTATATATATCGGAGAGTTAGGACTTGTTTTTACTCCTCAGTCCCTTTGTCGCTCTGGTGAGGCATCCTGACGTAGAGTTTTGACTCTTCTCTTCTCAAATTTCACTAAAAAAATTTAGGATCACGCGGGTATCTTAGAATCATTCCGATGGTTTTGTGACGAGAACATTGTTCTTGGTGCCTCCTGACATTTAGGGGTTGTGGCAGTGTCCCGGGGAGTTGAGCTCCGAGGTGTTGTCGTCACAATTTTATCATTGAGATTCTGGAATACCTGAGTTTCGCCGACATCGAAAATCTCTTTTATGCATTTGTTGGTGAGATAACCTCGACGCCACCCATTACTGGGGAGGGAGTTCGGGAGTATTGCCATAACTCGCAAAACGGATGCTTTTCGAAGGTTGAGGTAAATCTCTTTTATGCAGTTTTTCTTGGTTATGTGTTGAAGGATGGATACAGCTGGATGTAGGATTTGCTAGCTTTGGGTGAGATATGATGCTTCCCATGTATCCCCAACACCTGATTGGATAACCGGAAAGGTTCGGGAATTTCATAGGTGGGAATTCATGTAGCTCTAGTTCTTCTTCCGCGGATATCTGGTTTGTAGTTGGGTAATCCTCACCAAGTATTTGCTCTTGTCCGTACCTTGTTGTTTTATTCTTCTACCTCTATCTAAGTGGCTTCTCAATTTATGGAAGTGTGACCATTTCAATTGGAATGCATTCGTTCATTTTGTTCGGATGTTAAGACTTTATGTTGCAATTTCTATCCATTGGATTCAGCTTCAATATATGTATGTCAAGATGCTAACGGATGTCACCCTTTTCAGGATGGCTCCTGCTAAGGGTCAGAATCAGAATCAGGATCCTCCACCACCACCTCCACCTCCGGAGGCATGGCAAGCTGCGATGGCCGCTCCCAATGCAAACACGCAGCTGATCATGCAAATTCTGCAAGAGCGCAACCAAGGGAATCATTGTAACACCCACGATGCGACTATATCTCCCACGTGTCGAGGCACGACTTAGAGGCATAATCGCATTGAAGGCATATGTCACAAGTTAGGCAATCTTCACAACATCCCATGTAATGTAAATCATAAAGGGGAGATAACATAGTTGGCTTACACTCACCACGTCAATCAAGTACATAAATAACATTACATCATCCAAACACTCATGGCCCGACTACGGCGCCAAAATAAAAGAGAACCCAACATGCGACACGGTCCCAATCACCCCCAACTGGGCACCACTACTGATCATCGGGAAAAGAAACATAGTAACGTTGAGAGTCTTCGTTGAACTCCCACTTGAGCTCATACGCGTCTGTTGGAGCGGAATCACCGGGCCCTTCATCTGGTGTAATAGTAATCTGTGAGCCACAGGGACTCAACAATCTCGCACCCTCGCGATCAAGACTATTTAAGCTTGTAGGTAAGGCAGGGTAAAAATATGTGGAGCTGCAGCAAGCGACAAGCAAATATGGTGGCTAACTTATACGCAAAAGAGAGCGAGAAGAGGAGGCAAAGCACGAACGAGAAACTAGAGAGCAACCTGCGCAAACATTACTCCAACACCGTGTCCACTTCCCGGACTCCGCCGAGAAGAGGCCATCACGGTAACACACTCAGTTGATTCATTTTAATTAATTAAGGTTCAAGTTATCTACAAGCGGACATTAAAAAATTCCCATCTGCCCATAACCGCGGGCACGGCTTTCGAAAGTTCAATCCCTGTAGGGGACTCCCAACTTAGCCCATGACAAGCTCTCACGGTCAACGAAGCAATAGACCTCCTCCCAAGACGTTCCGATCAGACTCGGTATCTCGGTAATTCAAGACACTTCGACAGGTTAAAACAAGACCAGCAACCCCGCCCGAATGTGCCGACAATTCCCGATAGCAGCTGCACATATCTCTTTCTCAGGGCACACTCAGATTGTCTTAGGTACGGCTAGGCCAGCCCAGAGTTGCCCCTGGTGGCCACCGGTAGCTGACAGGTGGACCAACACTCAAAGGAGCACTGGCCCGGGGGGGTTAAAATAATGATGACCCTTGAGTCTACAGAACACAAGCGAAAGAAAAGGCTGGGTGGAAAATGGTAAAACCAAGGTTGGGCATTGCTGGAAAAGCTTTAATAAAGGAGAAATATCAAGGGGTTCCCATTATAACCCAACCGCGTAAGGAACGCAAAATCCGGGAACATAACACCGATATGACAGAAACTAGGGCAGCAAGAGTGGAACAAAACACTAGGCGAGAGGCCGAGCGTTCCACCCTTTACCAAGTGTATAGATGCATTAAGATAGCATAGCAACATAATGATATCCCAACAAGTAAATAAAAGATGTTCCAACAAAGGAACGGCCTTCAATCTTCACCTGCAACTAGCAACGCTATAAGAGGGGCTGAGCAAAGCGGTAACATAGCCAATCAACTGTTTGCTAGGACAAGGTGGGTTAGTGGTTTGACATGGCAATATGGGAGGCTTGCAAGCAAGTGTTAGGCATCGTAGCATTGGCATAGCAAACGAGCGAGCAAACTAGCATAGCAAAGATAGTAGTGATTTCGAGGGTATGATCATCTTGCCTGCACAGTTGTCAGAGTTGACTGGATCCTCAAAAGAAAACTCAATGGGCTCCTCATTAGCGAACTCGTCTCCCGGATCTACCCAAACAAGACAAACAAGCAACAAGGATACAATCAACCACGTGCAAAGATCAAGCAAAATGATGCAATGATGATATGTTATGCGGGATGCGATGCGGGATGCGAAATGCAAGATATGACAGGAAATGCATGAACCTGGCCTCAACTTGGAAAACCAAGTGTGCCACTAGAAAGATGAGATGAAATCGCTTGAAAATGATATAAAGAACGTCGGAATCGGAGTTACGGTTTGGAAATGGCAAGTGATTCAAAAATGACACCGGTCTGCGATTTACAGCAAGTAGCCAACTAAATGCGATGAGATGAACATGCTACAGCAACCAAACATGACAACAAAATACATGGCAGGGATGCATACAAGATGCTTAACAAAAGTCTAGCACTGAGCTACGGCCAATTCATCCATCAACAGGTTCAAACAAGCATGGCAATAATGCAAATGACAAACAGATCTCAGACTTAGTGAAATTAACACTTGTCTGGAAATTTAGATCAGGTAGCACTCTTCGGAGGAACAAAACTACATGCTACGGGATCTGATCGTGGCACAGTAAAGCATGGCATGGAGCTACTCAAAGAGCTTAACAAAATTCCCTTAGTGACCTTGAGCCAAAAGGGATCATAAAATACAATTGCAAGCATGTGAACATAGAAAAAACATAATCAGTTTTCAGACTTAGTGAAAACTGGCACATGCTGAAATATAACTCAAGTAGGCATGTTTATGAGCTCGATGCACTCACTACGGTGCAAGTCATGGCAATACAAGCATACACCCATCAAGAAGGCACAAAATGCAAGCTAGAAATGGCAAGAACAATAGCATAGCATGCATGGATCAACTACAACATCACCGGCAAAATTGCAAACAAGTTGACAATCTGCCCAGATTCACAAAGTAGCAAAAGTAGAGCTCGATTGACTCAAGCTAGGGTGCTCCATAATTGCAAACAAAGGCATGGATGGATAGAGCACTACAATATTAACAAAACATCCTTACTGATCATCCTCAAAAGAGGCACGGATCACTAGGAAACAACATGAACATATGACAACATGAGGTAAACAGCTCCAGGACTTGGTGAAATCACAAAGTCCCTGAAAACAGAATTAGAAAGTCCACCACTTTGCAAGCTTGCACTAGACACCACACACATCACAAAAATACATGGGTTGCACCTCTGGAAAGATGACAAAACCCTTAACAAAACACATGTAGAGCATCAGGGCATATCATGCACACATTAATCATGGCAAAAATGACAAAAACCTAAATGGAATAGCAGATCTGACAATTAACTCAAGTAGCCCTCTTCTAACAGCATTTCGGGCATCAAGATGAGCTAAAATGAAAATGATGCAATGGAATGAAATGATGTACTCTCTGAGATGAACATTTTAATATGCTATATGCATGAATCGGAGCTACGGATGCAAAGTTACGGAGCTACGAACATGTGCATATGGACTGAGAATAATAGGGACTTAGACGAAATTTTACCACCGGATCTAGGGTTTGACCGGCACGCAAATCGAGGAGATCGCCGGATCTGCACTGTTCGCCGGAGTTGGAGGGGTTCGCCGGAGTTGGAGATGGACGGGGCGGCTAGATCTGGCCGGGGCGGAGTCGGCGGCGGTGGCTGCGGCGGCGGGCGGAGGCGTCCGGAGGCTTGGCGCGGCGGCGGCGGCGACTCGGGCGGCGGCCCCTGGAGCGGGGCGGCGCAGCAGGGTGGCGAGAGGCGGAGCGGGAAGGTGGCGGGAGGCGGCGCGAAGCGGCGCGGGAAGCGGGCCGCGGGGGCCGGCCGTGGGCTCCCGAGCCGCGTGGTGGGAGGCGGCGGCGGGTGCCACGTGGCAACGCGGGAGAGGACGGCGGCGGTGTCCGGCGCGCGGACGGACTTGTCCGGCGCGCTGCGGGGAAAAATATCTAGGGTTAGGGGGGAGGAGACACGGGATTTCGTGGAGGGATCTATTTATAGTCATAGAGGGAGCTAGGAGAGTCCAAATGAGGTGCGGTTTTCAGCCACGCGATCATGATCGAACGCTATAGATGATGGAGAAGAGTTAGGTGGGTTTTGGGCCAAATTGGAGGGGTGTTGGGCTGCAACACACATGAGGCCTTTTCGGTCCCTCGGTTGACCGTTGGAGTATAAAACGAAGTCCAAATGATACGAAACTTGATAGGCGGTCTACCGGTAGTAAACCAAGGCCGCTTGGCAAGTCTCGGTCCAATCCGGAAATGTTTAATCCCCACACACGAAAGAAAGCTAGAAATGACCACCGGAGGAGAACGAAGCGCCGGAATGCAAAACGGACAACGGGGAAAATGCTCGAATATCTGAGACGAACACGTATGCAGATGCAATGCACATGATGACATGATATGAGATGCATGACAATGGCAACAACACACAAAGACAAAGTCCCGAACCCGAGGAAATAAATATAACTTAACGCCGGAAACAGCAAGAGTTGGAGTATAAATTGGGAAAGTTACATCCGGGGTGTTACAACACTCCACCACTACGAAAGGATCTCGTCTCGAGATCTAGGATTGAAAGAATGCCGGGTACTCAGAACGGAGGTGATCCTCGAGTTCCCAGGTAGCTTCACGGTCGGAATGGTGTGACCACTTGACTTTGAGAAATTTGATTGACTTGTTGCGAGTCTTGCGTTCAGTCTCTTCAAGAATAGCAACTAGGTGCTCACGATAAGAGAGATCTTCTTGGAGCTCAATGTCCTCGAAGTTGACGGTGCGGTCAGGAGTCTTGAAGCACTTTCGAAGCTGAGAGACATGGAACACGTCATGAACATTTGCAAAGTTTGAAGGAAGCTTGAGTTGATAGGCGAGGTCGCCTCTCTTGCTGACAATCTTGAAAGGTCCCACGTATCTGGGGGCAAGCTTCCCTTTGATACCGAAGCGACGAGTACCTTTCATAGGAGCTCCGATCTCGAAAGCCAAATCACGGTGCTTACTATCATAGTAGCTCTTCTGACGGGATTGGGCTGCTTTGAGGTTATCACGAATGACTTTGCACATTTCCTCTGCCTCTGTGATTAAGTCATTACCCAAAAGCTGACGTTCACCGGTTTCAGACCAGTTGAGAGGGGTACGGCACTTCCTGCCATACAAAATTTCAAATGGGGCCTTGCCCGAACTTGCTTGAAAATTGTTGTTGTAGGAGAATTCAGCATAAGGAAGACAATCCTCCCACTTCATGCCGAAGGAGATCACACAAGCCCTGAGCATATCTTCAAGAATCTGGTTGACACACTCGACTTGACCGCTAGTTTGAGGATGGAAAGCTGTGCTGAAGCGGATGTTGGTGCCCATGGCCTTCTGAAAAGAATCCCAAAACTTCGAGGTAAAGATGCTGCCACGGTATGAAGAGATCACTTGAGGAATACCGTGCAGAGAGACAATTCGAGAGGTATAGAGTTCCGCCAATTGAGTTGCAGTGATCGACTCTTTGATAGGCAGAAAATGAGCCACTTTGGTGAGTTTGTCGATGACAATGAATATAGCATCATTGCCACGCTTGGACTTTGGAAACCCAGTCACGAAGTCCATTTCAATGTGGTCAAACTTCCATTCTGGAATGGCAAGAGGTTGGAGGAGACCTTCTGGCCTTTGGTGTTCTGCCTTCACTCTTCTGCAGACATCACATTCATTCACGAATTGAGCGATCTCGCGCTTCATCCGAGTCCACCAATAAGCTTGCTTGAGGTCCTGGTACATCTTCGTACTCCCAGGGTGGATGGAGAGCAGAGAATTGTGAGCCTCGTTCATGATCACTTTACGAAGGTCACCTTTGGGTACAACAATACGATCCTCCAAGAAGAGAGTGTCCTTGTCATCAAGGCGGTAGCACTTGTACTTGGACTGGCTCTTGGCAATCACAATCTTCACCTTTTTCACCATAGCATCAAGAAGCTGGGCTTGGCGAATCTGGTCTTCCAAGGTAGGACAGACTTGGAGGTTGGCGAGGAAACCTTGAGGAACAACTTGCAGATTAAGTTTGTGGAAAGCTTCACAAAGCTCGGGTTGATAAGGCTTGAGAATCAGACTGTTACAGTAAGCTTTCCTGCTCAAAGCGTCAGCAATCACATTGGCCTTGCCTGGAGTATACTCAATACTCGGATTATACTCTTGAATCATTTCGACCCATCGAGTTTTCCTGAGGTTGAGATTAGACTGAGTGAAGATGTACTTGAGACTCTTGTGATCAGTGAAAATGTCCACTTTTCTTCCCAATAGAAGATGTCTCGAAGTCAAAAGAGCATGCACAACTGCCGCCAACTCGAGATCATGAGTGGGGTAGTTCTTCTCATTCGGCTTCAACTGGCGAGAGGTATAAGCAAAAACTTTCTTCTCTTGCATCAATACTGTGCCAAGACCTTGGAGGGAGGCATCACAAAAGACCTCGTACGGCTTGGATTCATCAGGCGGAGTCAGAACTGGAGCAGTGATCAATTTCTCTTTCAAAGTGTTGAAAGCAATATCACACTCCGGAGACCAAACGTACTTGACGTGCTTCTGGAGAAGATTAGAGAGAGGCTTCGCGATCTTAGAAAAGTTTTCAACGAATCTTCGACAATAGCTTGCGAGACCGAGAAAACTGCGGAGTTGCTTCAGGTTTTGAGGAGGTTCCCAATTCACAATTGCAAACACCTTCTCAGGATTCACGGCAATGCCCCTGGCGGAGATGATATGACCAAGATAAAGAACCTCATCGAGCCAAAATTCACACTTGGAGAACTTGTCGTAGAACTGATGTTCTCTGAGCTTATCAAGAACCAAACGCAAGTGCTTGGCATGATCTTCCTTGTTCTTCGAGAAAACCAGAATGTCGTCGAGATAGACCAAAACAAAGTCATTGGTGTAGGCATTGAAGATGAAGTTCATCATGCGAGAGAAAGTCGGAGGAGCGTTGACGAGACCAAAAGACATGACAGTGTATTCATATGAACCAAAGCTTGTCCTGAAAGCCGTCTTGGGAATATCTTGCTCACGGTTCGAATCTGATGATAACCCATACAGAGATCAAGCTTGGAGAATACTTGGGCACCTTTGAGTTGTTCGAACAGCTCATTGATGTTGGGAAGTGGATATTTGTTCTTGATGGTCTTCTTGTTCACTGGACGGTAATCAACACAAAGTTGGTCCGTTCCATCCTTCTTCTTCACAAAAAGAACACCACAACCCCACGGAGAAGAACTAGGCCGGATGAGACCCATTTTCTCTTGAATATCGAGTTGCTTCTTCAGCTCCTTCAACTCTTCAGGTCCGAGCTTGTAAGGACGTTTGCACACAGGTTCCGTGCCAGGCTCAAGATCAATAACGAATTCGACTGGCCGGTGTGGAGGCATTCCTGGAAGATCTTCTGGAAAACGTCTTGATATTCGCAAACAACTGGAATTTGAGAGATAGCATCTAATTCACCCTTCTCATTGAGAGAAAGCAGACGGATGGTATTATCCTGAGCGGCAAAGACAATTACATCCTCAGACGAATGAGTCAATTTAATCTGCCTGGCTGCACAATCAAGCTGAGCCTTGTGCTTAGAAAGCCAATCCATTCCGAGAATAAGATCAATATCTGAGTCACCAAGAACCGTAGTAGAAGATAGAAATTGTAGTCTCCCAAGGTGATAGTAACATCCAGAGCAATGGAGTTAGCATGCATGCGCTTACCGGGAGAGACAACTGCTAAAGGACTAGGCAAAATTTGCAAAGGCAAACCATGCTTAGATGAAAACGGTCTCGAGATGAAACAATGCGATGCACCCGTGTCAAAAAGAACTTTAGCTGGAATATCATTAACAAGAAGGTTACCCATGATTACATCTGACGAGTCCTCTGCCTGAGCTGCATTCATCAAGTTGACCTTGGCATGCTTGGGGTTATGCTTGACCACAGCTGTACTTGCCGATCTGACAGGAGGAGGAGGAGGAAGACGCCTCTGGTTGAAACACTTTTTGGCATAGTGACCCTTCTGTTGGCACTTGTTGCACGTGACCTCTGAAAGCGGACGGTGATACGGAGCACTCGATCTTGGATCTTGAGACAAAGTCTTGTTCTGAAAGCCAGGGTTGGGTGGGTGGGAAGATCCACTGCCACCTTTGCTCTTCTGCTGATATGGCTGACGAAACGGAGGAGGAGGAAGCCAATACTTCTGCTGCTTGGCCACTTGAGTAGAGGATGAAGGAGTAACATCTCTCACTCGCTTCTTGGAAGCATCACACCTCAACTGAGCAGCCTCTTGCTTCAGTGCCATGTTGTAGAACTCATCGTATCTCAAGGGCTCGAAGAGAACAAGAGCTAGCTGAATATCTTCTCTGAGACCACCCCTGAACTGGTATATCATGCTCTTCTCATCAGGGACGTCCTGCTTGGCAAAGCGGGCGAGCTTCTGAAACAACTTGTTGTAGTCATAGACAGACAAAGAGCCTTGCTTCAGATTGCGGAATTCCTCATGCTTGCTTTCAACCACGCTCTAGGGAATATGATGAGCTCAGAAATCTCGATGGAAATCATCCCAAGTGATAACACGTCCACCTCAGGAATCCTTGTACTGCTGGAACCATTCTGCAGCTTGATCTTTGAGTTGGAAGGAAGCGAACTTGACAAAGTCCTCAGGCCTGACATTACTGCACTCGAAATGCTTGCGCAGATCCACAAGCCAATCGGCAGCATCGATTGCCTCAACACAATTGCTGAAAGTCTTTGGCCCGTTAGCAAGGAACTGGTTGAGTGAAGCAAAGTGATTCTGATTGCTGCCTTGATTCCCTTGGTTGCCTTGATTGCGCTCTTGAAGAATTTGCATGATCAACTGTGTGTTTGCATTGGTTGCGGCCATCACAGCTTGCCATGCCTCCGGAGGAGGTGGTGGTGGTGGCGGATCAAGATTGGGAGTCGTGCGCGTTGGAGGAGCCATCCTGAAGAGGTTGACCACCATTAGCACATGGATAGAGAAATATTGAAGCTGAATCCAACGGAATGAAAATTGCAACATATAGTCTTCACATCCGAACAAAATGAACAAATGCATTCCTCTTGAAATGGTCACATATCCATAAATTGATAAGCCATGTAGAATTAAGGTAGAGAAATAAATCAACAAGGTACGGATCAAGAACAAATAATCGGTAAGAAATCCCAATCTCAAACCAATATCCGTGGAACAAGAACTAGAGCTACTAGAATTCCCACCTATGAAACTCCCGAACCTTTCCGGTTATGCAATCAGGTGTTGGGGATACAGGGGAAGCATAATATCTCACCCAAACTAGCAAATCCTACATCCAGCTGTATCCATCCTTCAACACATAACCAAGAAACCTTCGGAAACCAACTACCTCAACCTTCGAAAAGCATCTGTTATACAAGTTATGGCGATACTCCCGAACTCCCGCCCCAGTACTGGGTGGCGTCGAGGTTATCTCACCAACGAACTGCATAAAAGAGATTTTTGATGTCGGCGTACTAGACTCAGGTATTCCAGAACTGCAACGATAAAATTATGATGACAACACCTCAGAGCTCAACTCCCCGGGACACTTCCACTAAACCCCTGACAGGAGGCACCAAGTCAATGTTCTCATCATAAAACCATCGGAACGATTCCAAGATACTTGCGTGATCCTAAAAAAATTTTTAGTGAAATTTGAGAAGAGACGAGTCAAAACTCTACGTCAGGATGCCTTACCAGAGTGATGAGGAGACTGGGAAGTAAAAAGAATTCCTAAGCTCTCCGATATATAATTCCTAATGACTCAAAACATTTTTCTAGACACAACTCGGCCACTAAAAACGAAAGCAATGTGGCTCCTAAGGTCGGGGAAGGCTCTGATTACCAACTTGTATCACCCTCGATGCGACTATATCTCCCACGTGTCGAGGCACGACTTAGAGGCATAATCGCATTGAAGGCATATGACGCAAGTTAGGCAATCTTCACAACATCCCATGTAATGTAAATCATAAAGGGGAGATAACATAGTTGGCTTACACTTGCCACGTCAATCAAGTACATAAATAACATTACATCATCCAAACACTCATGGCCCGACTACGGCGCCAAAATAAAAGAGAACCCAACATGCGACACGGTCCCAATCACCCCCAACTGGGCACCACTACTGATCATCGGGAGAAGAAACATAGTAACGTTGAAAGTCTTCGTCGAACTCCCACTTGAGCTCATACACGTCTGCTGGAGCGGAATCACCGGGCCCTGCATCTGGTGTAATAGTAATCTGTGAGCCACAGGGACTCAGCAATCTCGCACCCTCGCGATCAAGACTATTTAAGCTTGTAGGTAAGGCAGGGTAAAAATATGTGGGGCTGCAGCAAGCGACTAGCAAATATGGTGGCTAACTTATACGCAAAAGAGAGTGAGAAGAGGAGGCAAAGCACGAGCGAGAAACTAGAGAGCAACCTGCGCAAACATTACTCCAACACCGTGTCCACTTCCCGGACTCCGCCGAGAAGAGGCCATCATGGTAACACACTCAGTTGATTCATTTTAATTAATTAAGGTTCAAGTTATCTACAACCGGACATTAACAAATTCCCATCTTCCCATAACCGCGGGCACGGCTTTCGAAAGTTCAATCCCTGCAGGGGAGTCCCAACTTAGCCCATGACAAGCTCTCACGATCAATGAAGGAATAGACCTCCTCCCAAGATGTTCCGATCAGACTCGGTATCTCGGTAATTCAAAACACTAAGACAGGTTAAAACAAGACCAGCAACACCGCCCGAATGTGCCAACAATTCCCGATAGGAGTTGCACATATCTCTTTCTCAGGGCACACTCAGATTGTCTTAGGTACGGGTAGGCCATCCCAGAGTTGCCCCTGGTGGCCACCGGTAGCTGACAGGTGGACCAACACTCAGAGGAGCACTGGCCCGGGGGGGGTTAAAATAATGATGACCCTTGAGTCTTCAGAACCCAAGAGAAAGTAAAGGCTAGGTGGTAAATGGTAAAACCAAGGTTGGGCATTGCTGGATAAGCTTTAATCAAGGCGAAATATCAAGGGGTTCCCATTATAACCCAACCGCGTAAGGAACGCAAAATCCAGGAACATAACACCGATATGACAGAAACTAGGGCGGCAAGAGTGGAACAAAACAATAGGCGAGAGGCTGAGCCTTCCACCCTTTACCAAGTATATAGATGCATTAAGATAGCATAGCAACATAATGATATCCCAACAAGTAAATAAAAGATGTTCCAACAAGGAACGGCCTTCAATCTTCACCTGCAACTTGCAACGCTATAAGAGGGGCTGAGCAAAGCGGTAACATAGCCAATCAATGGTTTGCTAGGACAAGGTGGGTTAGAGGTTTGACATGGCAATATGGGAGGCTTGCAAGAAAGTGGTAGGCATCGTAGCATTGGCATAGCAAAAGAGCGAGCAAACTACCATAGCAAATATAGTAGTGATTTCGAGGGTATGATCATCTTGCCTGCACAGTTGTCAGAGTTGACTGGATCCTCAAAAGAAAACTCAACGGGCTCCTTGTTAGCGAACTCGTCTCCTGGATCTACCCAAACAAGACAAACAAGGAACAAGGGTACAATCAACCACGTGCAAAGATCAAGCAAAATGATGCAATGATGATATGTTATGCGAGATGCGATGCGGGATGCGAAATGCAAGATATGACAGGAAATGCATGAACCTGGCCTCAACTTGGAAAACCAAGTGTGCCACTAGAAAGATGAGATGAAATCGCTTGAAAATGATATAAAGAACGTCGGAATCGGAGTTACGGTTTGGAAATGGCAAGCGATTCAAAAATGACACCGGTCTGCGATTTACAGCAAGTAGCCAACTAAATGCGATGAGATGAACATGCTACAGCAACCAAACATGACAACAAAATACATGGAAGGGATGCATACAAGATGCTTAACAAAAGTCTAGCACTGAGCTACGGCCAATTCATCCATCAACAGGTTCAAACAAGCATGGCAATAATGCAAATGACAAACAGATCTCAGACTTAGTGAAATTAACACTTGTCTGGAATTTCAGATCAGGTAGCACTCTTCGGAGCAACAAAACTACATGCTACAGGATCTGATCGTGGCACAGTAAAGCATGTCATGGAGCTACTCAAAGAGCTTAACAAAAGTCCCTTAGTGACCTTGAGCCAAAAGGGATCATAAAATACAATTGCAAGCATGTGAGCATAGAAAAAACATAATCAGTTTTCATGGCACATGCTGAAATATAACTCAAGTAGGCATGTTTACGAGCTCGATGCACTCACTACGGTGAAAGTCATGGCAAGACAATCATACACCCATCAAGAAGGCACAAAATTCAAGCTAGAGATGGCAAGAACAATAGCATAGCATGCATGGATCAACTACAACATCACCGGCAAAATTGCAAACAAGTTGACAATCTGCCCAGATTCACAAAGTAGCAAAAGTAGAGCTCGATTGACTTAAGCTAGGTTGCTCCATAATTGCAAACAAAGACATGGATGGATAGAGCACTACAATATTAACAAAACATCCTTAGTGATCATCCTCAAAAGAGGCACGGATCACTAGGAAACAACATGAACATATGACAACATGATATAAACAGCTCCAGGACTTAGTGAAATCACTAAGTCCCTGAAAACAGAATTAGCAAGTGCACCACTTTGCAAGCTTGCACTAGACACCACACACATCACAAAAATACATGGGTTGAACCTCTGGAAAGATGACAAAACCCTTAAGAAAACACATGTAGAGCATCAGGGCATATCATGCACAAATTAATCATGGCAAAAATGACAAAAACCTAAATGGAATAGCAGATCTGACAATTAACTCAAGTAGCCCTCTTCTAATAGCATTTCGGGCATCAAGATGAGCTCAAATGAAAATGATGCAATGGAATGAAATGATGAACTCTTTGAGATGAACATTTTAATATGCTATATGCATGAATCGGAGCCACGGATGCAAAGTTACGGAGCTACGAACATGTGCATATGGACTGAGAATAATAGGGACTTAGACGAAATTTTACCACCGGATCTAGGGTTTGACCCGGCACGCAAATCGAGGAGATTGCCGGATCTGCACTGTTCACCGTAGTTGGAGGGGTTCGCCGGAGTTGGAGATGGACGGGGCGGCCGGATCTGGCCGGGGCGGAGTCGGCGGCGGCGGCTGCGGCGGCGGCCGGAGGCGGAGGCGGCCGGAGGCGGTGGCGGCCACCGGAGCGGGGCGGCGCGGCAGGGCGGCGAGAGGCGGAGCGGGGCGGCGCGGGAAGGCGGCGGGAGGCGGCGCGAGGCGGCGCGGGATGCGGGCCGCGGGGGCCGGCCGTGGGCTCCCGGGCCGCGCGGTGGGAGGCGGCGGTGGGTGCCACGTGGCAACGCGGGAGAGGACGGCGGCGGTGTCCGGCACGCGGACGGACATGTCCGGCGCGCTGCGGGGAAAAATATCTAGGGTTAGGGGGGAGGAGACCCGGGATTTCATGGAGGGATCTATTTATAGGCATAGAGGGAGCTAGGAGAGTCCAAATGAGGTGCGGTTTTTGGCCACGCGATCGTGATCGAACGCTCTAGATGATGGAGAAGAGTTAGGTGGGTTTTGGGCCAAATTGGAGGGGTGTTGGGCTGCAACACACATGAGGCCTTTTCGGTCCCTCGGTTGACCATTGGAGTATCAAACGAAGTCCAAATGATACGAAACTTGACAGGCGGTCTACCGGTAGTAAACCAAGGCCGCTTGTCAAGTCTCGGTCCAATCCAGAAATGTTTAATCCCCACACACGAAAGAAAGCTAGAAATGACCACCGGAGGAGAACGAAGTGCCGGAATGCAAAATGGACAACAGGGAAAATGCTCGAATGCCTGAGACGAACACGTATGTAGATGCAATGCACATGATGACATGATATGAGATGCATGACAATGGCAACAACACACGAAGACAAAGACCCGAACCCGACGAAATAAATATAACTTAATGCCGGAAACGGCAAGAGTTGGAGTGCAAATTGGGAAAGTTACATCCGGGGTGTTACAATCATGGCCATGGCAACAATCAGAATCAGTTTGCTACACTCAACCAGTTCCTCGCTAATCAGCCAAAGACCTTCAGCAACTGTGTCGAGGCCTCAGACGCTGATGATTGGCTCGTGGATATCTGCAAGCATTTCGAGTGCAGCAATGTCAGGCCTGAGGACTTTATCAAGTTTGCCTCCTTCCAACTCAAAGACCGTGTGATTACCTGGGATGAATTCCGTCAAGACTTCAAAGCTCATCACATTCCTCAGAGTGTTGTTTAGAGCGAGCGTGAGGAATTCCGCAACTTGAAGCAAGGCAGCTTGTCTGTTTACCAATATAACATTCTGTTCCAGAGGCTCGCTCGTTTCGCTAAGCAAGACATCCCTGATGAGAAGAGCATGATTTATCAGTTCAGGGGTGGCCTCAGAGAAGATCTCCAACTAGCTCTCGTCCTTTTTGAGCCGAAGAAGTACGATGAGTTCTACAGTATGGCAATGAAGCAAGAGACTGCTCAACTCAAGTGCGATGCTTCCAAGAAGCGAGTCAGAGATGCGACTCCTTCTTCCTCAACTCAAGTGGCTTCTAAGCAGCAAAAGTATTGGCTGCCTCCTCCTCCGTTCCGTCAGCCTTATCACCAGAAGAGCAAAGGTGGCAATGGATCTTCCCACCCACCCAACCCAGCCTTTCAGAACAAGATTTCGTCTCAAGCTCCAAGATCAAGTGCTCTGTATCACCGTCCGATCTCGGAGGTCACGTGCAACAAGTGTCAGCAGAAGGGTCACTATGCCATCAAATGCTTCAATCAGAGGCGTGTTCCTCCTCCTCCTATGAGATCTACTAGCAATACACTAGTCAAGCATAATCCCAAGCACGCCAAGGTCAACTTGATGAACGCAGCTCAGGCAGAGGACTCGTCAGATGTGATTATGGGTAACCTTCCTGTTAATGATGCTCCTGCAAAAGTTCCTTTTGACACTGGTGCATCGCATTGTTTCATCTCAAGACCATTTGCATCTAAGCATGAGTTGTCTTCCCAAGTTTTGCATAAACCGTTAGCAGTTGTCTCACCGGGTAAATGCTTGCTTGCAAACTACGCGGTTCTGGATATTTCGATCATGATGGGCGACTTCAAGTTTCTGGCTTCTCCATGGTCCTTGGCAACTCGGATATTGATATTATTCTCGGAATGGACTGGCTTTCTAAGCACAAGCCTCAACTTGATTGTGCAGCCAGGCAGATTCAATTAACACATTCGTCTGAGGATGTAATCGTCTTTGATGCTCGTGATAATACCATCCGTCTGTTTTCTCTCAATGAGAAGGGCGACCTGGATGCCATCTCTCAAATTCTAGTCGTTTGTAAATATCAAGACGCCTTTCCAGAAGAGCTTCCAGGAATGCCTCCGCACTAGCCAGTTGAATTTGTCATCGATTTTGAGCCTGGCACGGAACCTGTTTGCAAACGTCCTTACAAGCTTGGACCTGAAGAGTTGAAGGAGCTGAAGCAGCAACTCGATATTCAAGAGCGTATGGGTCTCATTCGTCCAAGTTGTTCTCCATGGGGTTGTGGTGTTCTTTTTGTGAAGAAGGATGGAACGGACCGACTTTGTGTCGACTACCGTCCATTGAACAAGAAGACTATAAAGAATAGGTACCCACTTCCCAACATCAATGAGCTGTTTGAACAACTCAAAGGTGCTCAAGTATTCTCCAAGCTTGATCTCCGTATGGGCTATCACCAGATTCACATTCGTGAAGAAGATATCCCTAAGACAGCATTCAGAACAAGCTATGGTTCATATGAATACACTGTCATGTCTTTCGGCCTTGTCAACGCTCCTGCAACATTCTCTCGCATGATGAATTTCATCTTCAACGCCTACACAAATGACTTAGTCTTGGTCTACCTCGATGAAATTTTGGTCTTTTCCAAGAACAAGGAGGATCATGCCAAGAACTTGCATTTGGTGCTGGATAAGCTCAGAGAACATCAGTTCTACGCCAAGTTTTCAAAGTGCGAGTTTTGG
Source organism: Triticum urartu (assembly GCF_056163025.1). Lineage (NCBI taxonomy): Eukaryota > Viridiplantae > Streptophyta > Magnoliopsida > Poales > Poaceae > Triticum > Triticum urartu. The sequence continues at coordinate 250,718,614 of NC_141878.1, read as the reverse complement.
CTCGATGAGGTTCTCTACCTTGGGCATATCATCTCTGACAAGGGCATAGCGGTTAATCCTGAGAAGGTGTCTGCAATTGTGAATTGGGAACCACCTCAGAACGTGAAGCAACTCCGCAGCTTCCTTGGGCTCGCAAGCTATTGTCGAAGGTTCGTTGAGAACTTCTCTAAGATCACGAAGCCTCTTTCCAACCTTCTCCAGAAGCATGTGAAGTATGTCTGGTCTCCTGAATGTGACATAGCTTTCAACACCCTGAAAGACAAGTTAGTCACTGCTCCAGTTCTGACTCCTCCTGATTAATCCAAACCATTCAAGGTCTTTTGTGATGCTTCCCTTCAAGGTCTTGGTGCAGTGTTGATGCAAGAGAAGAAAGTTGTGGCCTATACCTCTCGCTAGTTGAAGCCCAATGAAAAGAACTACCCCACTCATGACCTCGAGTTGGTGGCAGTTGTTCATGCTCTTTTAACTTGGAGACATCTCTTATTGGGAAGAAAAGTGGACATCTTCACTGATCATAAGAGTCTCAAGTACATCTTCACTCAGCCAAATCTCAACCTCAGGCAGACTAGTTGGTTCGAAATGATTCAAGAGTATAATCCGAGTACCGAATATACTCCAGGCAAGGCCAATGTAATTGCTGACGCATTGAGCAGGAAGGCTTACTGCAACAGTTTGATTCTCAAGCCTTACCAACCCGAGCTTTGTGAAGCTTTCCGCAAACTCAATCTGCAAGTTGTTCCTCAAGGTTTCCTCGCCAACCTCCAAGTCTCTCCTACATTGGAAGATCAGATTCGCCAGGCTCAACTTCTTGATGCTATGGTCAAGAAGGTGAAGATTGGGATTGCCAAGAGTCAACCCAAGTACAAGTGTTATCGTCTTGATGACAAGGATACTCTATTCTTCGAGTAAAGGTGATCTTCATAAAGTCATTATGAACGAGGCTCACAATTCACTCCTCTCTATCCACCCTGGAAGTACAAAGATGTACCATGAACTAAAGCAGTTGTATTGGTGGACTCGAATGAAGCGTGAGATTGCTCAGTTCATGAATGAATGTGATGTCTGCAGAAGAGTGAAGGCAGAACACCAACGACCAGCTGGTCTCCTCCAACCTCTTGCCATTCTAGAATGGAAGTTTGACCACATTGAGATGGACTTCGTGACTGGATTTCCAAAGTCCAAGCGTGGCAATGATGCTATCTTCGTTGTCACCGACAAACTCACTAAAGTGGCTCATTTCCTTCTATCAAAGAATCTATCATAGTAGCTCAATTGGCAGAACTATATACCTCCCGGATTGTCTCTCTGCATGGCACTCCGTAGTTGATTTCTTTAGATCGTGGCAGCATCTTCACCTCCAAGTTTTGGGATTATTTTCAGAAGGCCATGGGCACCAACATCCGTTTCAGCACAGCTTTTCATCCTCAAACTAGTGGCCAAGTTGAGCGAGTAAATCAGATTCTTGAAGATATGCTCAGGGCTTGTGTCATCTCTTTTGGTATGAAGTGGGAAGATTGTCTTCCATGTGCTGAGTTCTCCTACAACAACAGCTTCCAAGCAAGTTCGGGCAAGGCCCCATTTGAGATTCTCTATGGCAGGAAGTGTCGTACTCCTCTTAACTGGTCAGAGACTGGTGAACGTCAACTTCTTGGTAACGACTTAATCACAGAGGCAGAATAGATGTCCAAAGTCATTCGTGATAATCTCAAAGCCCCGCAATCGCGACAGAAGAGCTACTATGATAGCAAGCATCGTGACTTGGCTTTTGAGATCAGAGACCACGTCTACCTCCGCGTCTCTCCAATGAAAGGTACTCGTCGCTTCGCTATCAAAGGGAAGCTTGCCCCTAGATACGTGGGTCCTTTCAAGATCGTCAGCAAGAGAGGCGATCTCGCCTATAAACTTGAGCTTCCGTCCAACTTTGCAAACGTGCACGACGTGTTCCCTGTTTCTCAACTCCGCAAGTGCTTCAAGACCCCTGACCGCACCGTCAACTTTGAAGACATTGATCTCCAAGAAGACCTGACTTATATGAGCAACCAGTCGCTATTCTTGAAGAAACTGAGTGCAAGACTCGCAACAAGTCTATAAAATTCCTCAAAGTCAAGTGGTCACATCATTCCGACCTTGAAGCCACCTGGGAACGCGAGGATCACCTCCGTTCTGAGTACCCGGAGTTTTTCCAGTCCTAGATCTCGGGAGGAGATCCTTTCATAGTGGTGGAGTGTTGTAACACCCCGGATGTAATTTATCTTATTGGTATTCCAACTCTTGCCGTTTCCAACAATAAGTTATGATATTTCCTTGTTGTTGGGTTTTTGCCTTCGTGTGTTTTCATCTTTGTCTTGCATCTCATATCATGTCATCATGTGCATTGCATTTCCATACGTGTTCGTCTCATGCATCCGAGCATTTTCCCCATTGTCCGTTTTGCATTCCGGCACTCCTATGTCCTCCGGTGGTCCTTTCTACCTCTTTTCGTGTGCGGGTGTTAAACGTTTTCGGATTGGACTGAGACTTGTCATGCGGCCTTGGTTTACTACCAGTAGACCGCCTGTCAAGTTTCGTGCCCATTTGGATTTCATTTGATACTCCAACGGTTAATCGAGGGACCGAAAAGGCCTCGTGTGTGTTGCAGCCCAACACCCCTCCAAAGTGGCCCAAAACCCACCTAAACCTCCTCCATCATCTAGAGCGTTCGATCATGATCGCGTGGGCGAAAACCGCACCTCATTTGGAGCCTTCTAGCTCCTCCTACCTCTATAAATAGATTACCCCCGAAATTTTCGGGCAAACCCTAGACCCCTCCCTCTCCATGCGCCGCCGGACAAAAGCCTCACCGGCAGACACGTCCGCTCCGCCCGTCCGCCGCCACGTGTTGCGCTGGGATTCGCTAAGTCCGGTGCCCACTTCGCCGCCACCGAGCGGGCCCGCCAGGCCCAGCTCGGGCCCTCCCGCCGCCGACCGGGCCAGAGGCCGTGCCTCTCCTCCGCCCGCGCCTCTCCTCCGCACCCGCGCCGCCGCCCGCCACCTGCTCTGGCCGCCGCGCACCATCACCGGTGCCGCCTCAGTCCGGCGACCGCGCCCGCGCCACCCCTGCCACCCGACGCCGCCAAGCCTCGCTGAGCCGCCAAGTCCGGCGACCCACAGCTCCGGCGAGCTCCCTCCCGCTCCGGCCACCGCGTGAACACCTCCGGCCGCCTCATGCGTGTACAGTAATTCCGGCAAATACAGCGATCTCCGGCCGTCCTCGGGCCGCGTGCACATCGGATCCAGATCTGGACTCGTTTGGGTTGACTTTTTTGTCCCTAAACCCTAGCATTTTTTGCATTCTTTGACATGCCATAACTTCCTCATCGTGGCTTCGATTCGTGTGTGTAGCATATCAAAATGTTCGTGTCGATGAGTACATCATTTCATCTCATTGCGTCATTTCCATTTGAGCTCATCCTGATGCCTGAAAAGCTCTTGGAAGAGGGCTATGTGATGATAGCTTCAGATCTATTTCAGCAAATGCACTTTTGTCATTTTTTCCATGATTAATGTGTGCATGATATGAGCCTGAGCTCTACATGTGTTTTGAAGAATTCCATGACATCTTTACAGGGGTGTATGCCTTGTATTTTTTTGATCTTTTTGGTGACTATGCAAAGTAGCTTACTCAATGATGCTGATTTCAGGGACTTAGAATTTCACTAAGTCTTCGCCCTGTTATTATTTTTATGCCATATGTTCATGTTGTTTCCTAGTGATCTGTGACTCTTTTGAGAATGATCAGTAGGGATGTTTTGTAAATAATGTTGTTCTCTATCCATCCATGTCTTTGTTTTCATTTATGGAGCACCCTAGCTTGAGTCAATCGAGCTCTACCTTTGCTTTAAAATGTTCCTGGCAGATTGTTAACATGTTTAGAAATTTTGCCGAGCTTGTTGTTGTTGATCCGTGCATGCTATGATGTTGTTCTTGCCATGTCTAGCTTCTATGCCATGTCTATGTGCTGGGTGTATGCTTAGTTTGTCATGTAATGCCTCGTAGTGAGTGCATTGAGCTCATAAACATGCCTACTTGATATCTGTTTTGCATGCTCCAGTTTTTCACCAAGTCTGAATCTGTCTATGTTTTTGCTATGTTCACATGTTTGCAATTGTATTGCCTGATCCCTTTTGGCTCATGGTCAGTAAGGGACTTTTGTTATATGCTTTCAGTAGCTTCATACCATGCCTTGCTTTGCCATGATATGTTCCCGTAGCATGTAGTTTTCGTGCTCTAAACATTTCTTCCTGATGATAAATTCCTGACTTGTTAATTTCACTAAGTCTGTAACCTGTTATCTTTTGCACTTTTGCCATGCTTGTTTGAACCTGTTATCGAGTGAATTAGCCGTAGCTCAGTGTTCATCTTTTTTAAAGCATCATGAGTGGATCCCTGCCATGTATTTTGTTGCCATGTTTGAGTGCAGTAGCTTAATTATCTTGATGCATTTAGATGGCTTCGTGCTGATTATCGCAGAGCGGTGCCATATTTGTTTTGCTTGCCATTTCCAAACCGTGCATCCGATTCTGGTGATCTTTATATCGATTTCAACCACAATCACCTCACCTTTCCAGTGGCACTCTTGCATTTCCAAGTTGAGGCCAGGTTTAATTATTCCTTTCCAAATCATGCCTATGCATCACATATCGCATCCCACATATCATACCATGTTTGCATCATGTTGCTTGAGCATTGCACGTCGTTGATTGAGTTCCTGTTGCTTGTTGTTCTTGTTTGGGTAGAGCCGGGAGACGAGTACGTGATTGAGGAGCCCGTTGAGTATGCTTACGAGTATCAAGTCGACTCTGAGAACTTTGCAGGCAAGATGACCATACCCTCGAAATCACTTCTATCTTTGCTTGCTAGATGCTCGCTCTTTTGCTATGCCTATGCTACGATACCTACCACTTGCTTATCATGCCTCCCATATTGCCATATCAAACCTCTAACCCACCTTGTCCTAGCAAACCGTTGTTTGGCTATGTTACCACTTTGCTCAGCCCCTCTTATAGCGTTGCTAGTTGCATGTGAAGATTGGAGATCGTTCCTTGTTGGAACATGTTTATTGTTGGGATAACACCATATTATCTTGTTTATCTTAATGCACCTATATACTTGATAAAGGGTGGAAGGCTCGGCCTTATGCCTGGTGTTTTGTTCCACTCTTGCCGCCCTAGTTTCCGTCATATCGGTGTTATGTTCCTGGATTTTGCGTTCCTTACACGGTTGAGTTATAATGGGAACCCCTTGACAGTTCGCCTTGAATAAAACTCCTCCAACACTGCCCAACATTGGGTTTACCATTCACCACCTAGACTTTTTTTCCATTGGGTTCAGCGGACTCAAGGGTCATCTTTATTTAAACCCCCGGAGCCAGTGCTCCTCTGAGTGTTGGTGCACCTTGTCAGTCGTCGGTGGCCACCAGGGGCAGCTCTGGGCTGGCCTACCGGAAGTTTGGATGATCCGGTGTGCCCTGAGAACGAGATATGTGCAGCTCCTATCGAGATTTTTCGGCACATTCGGGTGGTGTTGCTGGACTTGTTTTACCATTGTCGAGATGTCTTGTAACCGGGATGCCGAGTCTGATCGGATTGTCTTGGTAGAAGGAATATCCTTCATTGACCGTGAGAGCTTGTGATGGGCTAAGTTGGGACTCCCCTGCAGGGGTTTCAACTTTCAAAAGCCGTGCCCGCGGTTATGGGCAGATGGGAATTTATTAATGTCCGGTTGTAGATAACCTGAAAATTAACTTAATTAAAATGCATCAACCGCATGTGTAACCGTGATGGTCTCTTCTCGGCGGAGTCCGGGAAGTGAACACGGTGTTGGAGTAATGCTTGACGTAGGTTGTTCTAAGATCACTTCTTGATCATAGTTGTTCGACCGTGCCTTTGCCTTCTCTTCTCGCTCTCTTTTGCGTATGTTAGCACCAAATATGCTAGTCGCTTGCTGCAGCTCCACGTCATATCTTTACCCTTCCTATAAGCTTAAATAGTCTTGATCGCGAGGGTGTGAGATTGCTGAGTCCCCGTGACTCACAGATTCCTTCCAAAACCAGATGCAGGGACCGATGATACCGCTCCAGGTGATTCAACTGAGCTCAAGTGGCTGTTCGATGAGGACTCAGGATGATACTACGTGTCTTTCCCAGATGATCAGTAGTGGTGCCTAGTTGGGGCGATCGGGGAATTTGTCGCATTTGGGGGTTGATCTTTATTTTGGTTCCGTAGTCGGACCTTGAGTGTATTGGATGGATGTAATGACTTATTTATGTATTTGTGTGATGTGGCGAGTGTAAGCCAACTATGTACCTTTCCCTTTATTTATTTACATGGGTTGTTGTGAAGATTACATGGGCAGCAATGAGGATAATCCTCAAGTTACGGACCCAGTCCGTGTAGTTGCTACCATCATCTTTCAACTTAGCTTTCTCTTGGAACGCATTAAAATTCAACGGAACAAAAACACGGGCCATCTATCTGCAACAACATAGACATGCAAAATACTATCATGTACTAAGTTCATGATAAATTATAGTTCAATTAATCAAATTACTTAGGAACTCCCACTTAGATAGACATCTCTCTAATCATCTAAGTGATCACGTGATCCATATCAACTAAACCATGTCCGATCATCACGTGAGATGCAGTAGTTTTCAATGGTGAACATCACTATGTTGATCATATCTACTATATGATTCACGCTCGACCTTTCGGTCTCCAGTGTTCCGATGTCATATCTGCATATGCTAGGCTCGTCAAGTTTAACCCGAGTACTCCCCGTGTGCAAAACTGGCTTGCACTCGTTGTATGTGAACGTAGAGCTTATCGCACCTGATCATCGCGTGGTGTCTCGGCACGACGAACTGTAGCAATGGTGCATACACAGGGAGAACACTTATAGCTTGAAATTTAGTGAGAGATCATCTTATAATGCTATCGCCGAACTAAACAAAATAAGATGCATAAAGGATAAACATCACATGCAATCAATATAAGTGATATGATATGGCCATCATCATCTTGTGCCTTTGATCTGCATGTCCAAAGCACCGTTATGATCACCATTGTCACCGGCTTGACACCTTGATCTCCATCGAAGCATCATTGTCGTATCACCAACTATTGTTTCTAAGACTATCGCTACCGCTTAGTGATAAAGTAAAGCAATTACATGGCAATTTCATTTCATACAATAAAGCGACAACCATATGGCTCCTGCCAGTTGCGGATAACTGTATTACAAAACATTATCATGTCATACAATAAAATTTAGCATCATGTCTTGACCATATCACATCACAACATGCCCTGCAAAAATAAGTTAGACGTCCTCTACTTTGTTGTTGCAAGTTTTACGTGGCTACTACGGGCTGAGCAAGAACCGTTCTTACCTACGCATCAAAAACCACAAAGCGGTATAGTGATTGCTTTTTGATCTTCAGAAATAACCATGTTCGTTGAATCCGATTCAACAAAAGCTAGAGAAAAAGCCACCCACTTGCCACCTGTGTGCGAAGCACGTCGGTAGAGCCAGTCTCGCGTAAGCGTACGCGTAATGTCGGTATGGGCCGCTTCATCCAACAATGCCGCTGAATAAGAATCAACTAATGAAGGCAAGCAATATGTATATACCCATGCCCACAACTCCTTTGTGTTCTACTCGTGCATATAACATCTACGCATAAACCTGGCTCGGATGCCACTGTTGGGGAACGCAGTAATTTCAAAAAAATACCTACGCACACACAAGATCATGGTGATGCATAGCAACGAGAGGGGAGAGTATCGTCTGCGTACTCGTAGACCGTAAGCGGAAGCGTTATGACAACGCAGTTGATGTAGTCGTACATCTTCATGATCGACCGATATAGTATCGAAGATACGACACCTCCGCGATCTGCACATGTTCGGCTTGGTGACGTCCCGCGAACTCACGATCCAGTAGAGCTTCGAGGGAGAGCTTCGTCAGCACGACTGCGTGATGACGGTGATGATGTTGCTATCGGAACAGGGCTTCGCCTGAGCACTGCTATGATATTACCGAGGTGGATTATGGTGGACGGAGGAACTGCACATGACTAAATATCAATGATCAACTTGTGTTTCTATGGGGTGCCCCCTCCCCCGTATGTAATGGCGTGGAGGAGGGGGAGGGGGCGGTGAGGGAGTCCTGCATTAGGGGGTCCTCGGACAGTCGGACTGTTGGACTATGAAGATACAAGATTGAAGACTTCGTCCCATGTCCGGGTGGGACTCTCCTTTGCGTGGAAGGCAAGCTTGGCAATTCAGATATGTAGATCTCCTCCCTTGTAACCGACTTTGTGTAACCCTATCCCCCTCCGGTGTCTTTATAAACCGGAGGGTTTAGTCCATAGGACAACAACAATCATACCATTGGCTAGCTTCTAGGGTTTAGCCTCTCTGATCTCGTGGTAGATCAACTCTTGTAATACTCATATCATCAAGATCAATCAAGCAGGAAGTAGAGTATTACCTCCATCGAGAGGGCCCGATCCTGGGTAAACATTTTGTCCCCTGCCTCCTGTTACCATCCGCCATAGATGCACAGTTTGGGACCCCCTACCAGAGATCCGCCTGTTTTGACACCGACATTGGTGCTTTCATTGAGAGTTCCACTGTGTCGTCACCATAAGGCTTGATGGCTCCTTCGATCATCGACAACGATGCGATCCAGGGTGAGGTTTTCCTCCCCGGATAGATCTTCGTATTCCGCGGCTTCGTACTACGGGCCAACTCGCTCGGCCATCTGGAGCAGATCGAGAGCTACGCCCCTGGACATCAGGTCAGGTTTGGAAGCTTGAACTATACCGCCGATATCCGCGGAGACTTAATCTTCGACGGATTCGAACCCATGTCAGGTGCGCCACACAGTCACGATGGCCACGATTTAGCTCTACCGTGGGATAGTGTTCAGGAAATCACACCTATAACTACTGCGGCCTTCGATCCAAAACATATCGCGCCGTCCGAGGACGGGTAGATGGACCCCGCCACGGAGGCCGCACACTCAGCGGCGATACAGCCGAATGCTGACTTCATCTCCTATGAGACCTGTGTTGCCGGACACTCGGATTCGTCCCCGGCCACAGACTCCGAACCGCTCGCGTCCGTGCCCATCCAATCTGATCGGGCACCGATCATGGAGTTCACCTTTGTGGATATCTTTTAGCACTCGCCCCTAGGCGACGTGCTAAACTCATTACAGTCTCTCTCCTTGTCAGGAGACCCTTGGCCGAACTATGTACGACTCGAGTGGGCAGCGGACGGCAAAGAAATTCGTTCCCCACCCACCACCCACTTAGTAGCCACTGTCGACGACTTAACCGACATGCTTGATTTCGACTCCGAAGACATCGACGGTATGGACGACGACGCGGGAGACGAACAGAAACCACCGCCCACATGGCGCTGGACTGCCACCTCATCAGATGATATATACATGGTGGACACCCCCAAAGAAAGCGAAGGCAATAAGGCAATGGAGGATAATCCCCCCGAGAAGCAATCCAAGAACCGGCGTCATCAGCGCCGCTCTAAGCCCCGCCATAGCAAAAACAGCGATACCGGCACAGGAAACAATAACGCTGCAAATAGTGCTGAAGACGAAGACAATCCCCTCTAGCCAGGCTTTGAGCAGGAGGATGGGCAAGCCAGCCCTAAGGAACAGGCAGCAGACGGAGAATCAGAGGATGACAATTACATGCCTCTCTCCGAAGACGAGATGAGCCTCGGCGATGAAGAATTTATCGTGCCTGAGGATCCCGTCGAACAGGAGCGCTTCAAGCTCCGGCTTATTACCACTGCAAAAACCCTAAAGAAAAAGCAACAACAGCTTCAAGCTAAGCAAGATATGTTAGCGGATAAATGGACTGAGGTGCTGGCAGCCGAGGAACACAAACTCGAGCACCCAATCAAAAGTTTCCCAAACCGCAGGTTGCTACCCCAGGTTGAAGAGGAAGCATTAAAGCCTGCGCTTCTAGCGTATGATGAGCATCAGACCGGACACCTCGTGGCCGGGACAAAGTGGCATATAAGCCTGAAGCCCAGCCCGCACCCCGTTGCCAGTCAAACAAAAACAGCAAGGCCCGCGGTAACACGCACGACCTGCGAGACGTACTGGAAAACAAAGCAGGACACAAAAGATCAATCTTCAAATCACGAGGGCGCGCCCCAACACATGACGACGACCGTCATGCCGGATATACCATAAGCAAATCCGGCCGGGCCGAACACAGCAGACAAGACTCGTACGAACTGTCTCGTGACATAGCCCTTCACAGAGGCGCCGCACACCCCCTATGCTTCACTGATGAAGTAATGGATCATGAATTCCCAGAAGGGTTTAAACCCGTGAACGTTGAATCATACGATGGTACTACTGACCCCGTGGTATGGATAGAGGATTTCTTCCTCCACATTCACATGGCCCGCGGGGATGATCTACACGCCATCAAGTACCTCCCATTAAAACTCAAAGGACCAGCTCGACATTGGCTAAATAGCTTGCCAGCAAACTCCATCGGAAGTTGGGAGAACCTGGCAAACGCATTCCTGGACAACTTTGAGGGCACTTATGTGCGACCACCGGATGCTCATGATTTAAGTCACATAACACAACAGCTCGGAGAGTCAGCCTAGAAATTTTCGACTTGGTTCCTAACCACAAAGAACCAAATTGTGGACTGTCCAGATGTCGAAGCCCTAGCGGCCTTTAAACATAACATCCGTGATGAGTGGCTCGCCCGACATCTCGGCCAAGAGAAGCCAAGGTCCATGGCAGCCCTCACGACACTCATGACCCGCTTCTGCGCAGGCGAGGATAGCTGGTTGGCCCGTAGCAACAACACAGCAAGCAACACTGGCACATCGGAGGCCAGAGACAGCAACGGCAAGCCACGTCGCAACAGATACAAGCGCCGCAACAACAGCGATAACGCCGAAGACATGACAGTCAATGCCGGATTCAGTGGCTCTAAATCCGGTCAGCGGAAAAAGTCGTTCAAAAGAAACAATCCGGGCCCGTCCAGTTTGGACCGCATATTCGACCGCTCATATCAAATTCATGGCACCCCCGATAAGCGAGCCAACCACACCAACAGAGAATGCTGGGTGTTCAAACAGGCCGGCAAGTTGAATGCCGAAAGCAAGGAAAAGGGGCTGAATATCAACGACGAGGAGGAGCCCCGGCCGCCGAACACAGGAGGACAGAAGAAATTTCCTCCCCAAGTGAAAACAGTGAACATGATATACGCAACCCATATCCCCAAGCGGGAACGGAAGCATGCACTCAAGGACGTCTACGCGATGGAGCCAGTCGCCCCAAAGTTCAACCCACGATCTTCTTGTCCGATCACTTTTGATCGCAGGGACCACCCCACTATTATCTGTCATGGAGGTTCTGCCGTATTGGTCCTTGATCCTATGATTGACGGATTCCACCTCAGTCGAGTCCTTATGGACGAGGGAAGCAGCCTGAACCTGCTTTATCGGGATATGGTACGCAAAATGGGTATAGACCCCTTGAGGATCAAACCCACAAAACCACCTTCAAAGGTGTCATACCAGGTGTAGAGGCCTGTTGCACGGGCTCAATCACACTATAAGTGGTCTTCGGATCTTCGGATAACTTCCGAAGCGAAGATTTAATCTTCGATATCGTCCCCTTCCGCAGTGGCTATCACGCACTACTTGGATGAACCGCATTTGCTAGATTCAATGCGGTACCACATTATGCATACCTCAAGCTCAAAATGCCAGGACCTCACGGGGTTATAACAGTTAATGGAAACACATAACACTCGCTCCGCATGGAGGAGCACACTGCGGCCCTTGCAGCAGAAGTGCAAAGCAGCCTTTTGAGGCAAACCGCCAATTCGGCGACAAGGTCCACAGACACATTCAAGTGAGTCCGGAATAACCTGCAACAGGATCACCAGGCGCGTCCAGAGCTCTCCTAGCAATTCAGCCTCCGTCCTAGTCCTAGTCAAGCGACGAAATTTGCACCGCGCGTACATAACTACGCACTAAAGATACCATGGGTATAGGCGGAGGCACGACTATGGCACGTCCCACAATGCGGTTCAACCGCCTCAGAACCAGTATATCTTTATCATTTTCTTCCTTTCAGGACCCTATTCCCTAGAGGCCCTCTCCTATAGATAGATCATCAGACCCATCACGGGAGGGAAGCACCAAGGGAGCAAGAAGCTTTGGCGTACAAGGGAATTCCTAGGTGGTCTCTCATAACGATTGAAATACCTGTTTTACATACCCGCATGCAGCTCTCCCTTGGATCGGACATGTCAGATAGTCCTATTTTTGCTTATTGTACTACTTATACACATACGCTTTGACGTATCCTCTAAATAACATGCACAACGTCAGCTTATTATTACATTTCTTCATCTTCTTTTTTCCTTGTTTGTCTATTCATGACAAGTTGCTCCCGTACATTCTGGTACGTTCAGTATGCCAGGGGCTTCAGTGTACCCCATAACACGACAAGACAAGTCCGAACACTTTCGACAGTGCGGCACCCCGAACTTATAGCATTATATGCATCAGCTTCGAATCATGTCTTGGGTCAATAGTTGGGTTAGCCTGGCTCCCATGTTTTGGTGTCTTACGTTCTGCTATATTGGCTAAGGTAGCACTGGGAGAACTACTGCAATTGTGTCCTGGTTCTTCCGGACAAGCACCTCAGTAGACAAAGCCGAAAACTGACTGTCATGATGCGGCGGGAGCTGGTTGCTGTTCAAGAGGTCCCAAATCCCTAAAGATTTTTTCGGCTTCAGGCGAGGAGTCGGCCTTGTCCGATTTAGGAATTCATAGCACCCCAAGTTTTCCCTTCCGAATACTAGGGGCTTCGCGAAAATTTAAAATTGTAGACTTCTATGGCTAAGTGAGAGTGATAAAGCTTTATAGTCCGATTGCCTGGTTCATTGTGCTGAACACCTCCTTCGAAGGACCCAAAACTGGGATAAAGAGTGATCAGATTTATCCCGAACACCTCAGTACTAGCTACATGGGGGAGAAGCCGACGACTAGCAAACTCCCAGATTTTATAAACGGCGGCACAGAAGGTAATATTTGAAATCACCAAGCGTTATATAGCGCACATGAACTCATTTTCATATTACAGGATCACATGAGTACATTCATTCAAATATTACATCCTTAGAACATTCCTCGGCCACAAGGCGGGCACCCTTCAGGACTCTATCATAATACTTTTCGGGGCGGCGATGCTCCTTGCCCTCCGGCGGCCCCTCCTTCACCAGCTTCTCGGCGTCCATCTTCGCCCAGTGCACTTTCGCCAGGGCAAATGCCCTGCGTGCACCCTCAATGCAGAAGGACCGCTTTATGGCTTCAAACCGTGGGCAGGCATTCACAAGCCGCCTCACCAGTCCGAAGTAGCTGCCAGGCAAGGGCTCGCCAGGCCACATATGGACTATGAGGCCCTTCATGGCCTATTCAGACGCCTTGTGAAGCTTGACCAGTTGCTTCAACTAGTCGCTCAAAGGCATCGGATGTTCAGTCCCAGTATACTGAGACCAGAACAACTTCTCCGTCGAGCTCCCTTCCTCGGCCTGGTAAAATTCCGCGGCATCGGACACACTGTGGGGAAGATCTGCGAACGCTCCTAGAGAGCTCCGAACTCGGGTAAGTAAAAGGAAAGTTTCCTTCACATGCTTGATTCGCATAATGAATTCCTTACCCGGCGCTATTTTCTGGACCGCCTGAAGCTCCTGGAGGGCCTTGTGGGCTTCGGCCTTGGCATTTTTGCGTTCTCAAGGGCCTTCGCAAGCCCAGACCCTTGCGTCTTAGAGTCACTCTCCAAGGACTCGTATTTTTGGACGAAACCTTGGAGCTCTTGCTGCACCTCGCCGACTCGAGCCTCTTTCTTCTCACGCTTAGTGCGCTCCTTGGCCGCTTTGTCTTCGGCCTTGGACAGCGCCTTCTTCAGGGCCTCCACTTCGGTCATGGCCCTAGCAAAATTCATGATGATCCTGTGACTTAACAACCACATTCTTTTTTTATTCCTTATCAATATACAGACAGGGTATTACTTACCTTTGTTCTCTTCGAGATGCCTGTTGGTAAGGCCAAGCTCTTCTTCAGACCGCTCAAGGTCCTGCTTCAGTGCAGAGACCTCCGCAGTGCGAGTGGCAGCGGCCAGCAGTGAAGCCTGCTTATTTACATAAGACATATTCTGATTAGACTCTTGTGATTATTATTTGATCCTCCGTCCGGCCTTTCTTTGTGAATGCCAAACGGAGCATCAGGGGCTACTGTCTATGCTATAACATTTTCTTATAAATTGATTACTTACCTCAAAGCCTGTTAGCAGGCTGGCACAGGCTTCAGTCAGTCCGCTTTTAGCGGACTAAACCTTCTCTACCACCGCACTCATGACAGTGCGGTGCTCTTCGTCAATGGAAGCACCGTGAAGCGCTTCTAGCAAGTTGTCCGGTGCCTCTGGATGGGCAGATACCATCGGCACAGACGGCTTGCCCCACTTAGTGAGGGGTTGCCCGACAGAGTCGGAACCACTAGAGGTTCCAGCACAGGTATCAGCCGGGGGCCGAACTTGCTGCCCCCGTCATTAGGGCCCATGGGAGCCTTGTCTCCCATGCGCCCAGCGTCTGGTAGGTCGCCTTGGGGTGCCCCCAGAACTACCTTCCCTTGGTTTGGTGCCCTTCGGGAGAACACCTCGGTGTCGTCCGTAGGGCGGGGGGAGGAGGCGGTTAGGAGCGAATCACTGTTCATCTCCGACAGGCCCAAAGACCCATCCGAAGAGGATACGTCGAGATGATCCTTGGGTGGGCTGCATGATCATGTTCGGCATGATAAGAAACAATAAAACGAAATATACCAGAACCGTTATGGTATCCGGATACTTACGACTTTGCCAGGGGCTTGTCCCTGGGCAACCACTCCTCGCCGTTGAACGCGGCCGTGGTGGAGCAGTTCGGAAGGAGGGTTCTTCCCTTCTTGGACCCTTCGGCATCCCCGGATGGGGCGGTCTTCCTTTTCTAATCTCCCCCGGCTGGATGGGGCGGTCCTCCTCGTCTTCGTGGGAGGAAGGTGTCTTGGTGTTATCGGACGACGAGTCCGATATAGCCTTGCGCCGGAGACCTTTCCTGGTCCACGCGACCTTCTTCTTGGCCTTCTTCTCCGGTGCCTCATAGTGCGCCGGAACCAGCATCTCTGTCAGGAGAGTACTTGCTAGATCTTCGGGCAATGGGGCCAGACAATCAATCCGCTCCGCTGTCGCGACCCATTCCTGTCAAATAATGTGGATGCTTAGATCCCTCACATAATTATACTAGGGAAAGAAATGCTTTATGGGATATAAGGAGCTTACCAGATTAGCATGGCGCTTTGCGCTGAGTCCGCGGTCCTCGGTAAGAGGAGGAGGTACATCGGCAGACTTGAACAGCACCCTCCAGATGTCCTGGTGCGTCGTGTCGAAGAGCTCTCGCAGCGTCTGGTGCCTTGCCGCGTCGAACTCCCACATATTGAATGCCCGTCTTTGACACAGGAGGATCCGGTGGAAGAGCATGACCTGGACCACGTTGACAAGCTTGATTTTCTTGCTTATCATGTTTTTAACACTGTTCTAGATTCCGGTCAACTCCACTGATGAACCCCAAGATAAGCCCATCTCTTTGCAGGAGGTGAGTCGCATGGGGATGCCGGATCGGAATTCAGGGGTCGCCACCCAGTTGGTGTCGCACGGCTTGGTGATGTAGAACCACCCCGACTGCCACCCCTTTACGGTCTCCACATAGGAGCCTTCCAGCCAGGTGACGTTGGGCATATTGCCCACCATGGCGCCTCCGCACTCCGCTTGCTGGCCGACCACTACCTTCGGTTTAACATTGAAGGTCTTCAGCCACAGGCCGAAGTGGGGCTTGATGCGGAGGAAAGCCTTGCACACGATGATAAACGTCGAGATGTTGAGGATGAAATTGGGAGCCAGATCATGGAAGTCCAGCCCATAGTAGAACATGAGCCTGCGAACAAATGGGTAAGGAATACAACCCTTTCGTGGGGCTCGGGTGTAGGAACGATCTGCCCCGCACCTGGGAGCCGGTGCGCGATATCTGTGGCCAGGTATCCGGCTTCCCGGAGCTTCGTGATGTTCTCCTCTGTAACGGAGGAGGCCATCTAGTTGCCTCCCGCTCCGGTCATGTTCGGAGTGGTTTTGCGAGGAGAATGCGAACTTGGGCGCTGGAACTCGAGTACGCGAGAATGGATGGGCAGGAGAGATGAAGTCGTGGGTAAAAAGGTGGAACCCTTATCCCTTTATAAGGGCGGAAGAAACTATGCGCCTCCCCACCTACCTGGTAAATTCGCTTATTCCCCAAGCACCGTGATTAATGGCGCGGATGGGTTACCCACGTCTGTATTGATGAGGATCCCGTGATAAGGGGACACGATCTCTGCTTCGACAAGACGTGCCAAGAAAACCACCTCGTAATATGTGCAGTACATGGTTGAGAAAATGGTTCGAATAATGACCGGGGCCATGGCGTGATGGCTGTCGGCGTCCTGGGAATGGGGGTCCCCAGACTTGCGTGCCTGCGGCCCACGCGTGGCTATGCCAGCAGGCCGTACGGCCCATCTCCATCAACAAGGCATCCAAGACCCTCCCGAGGGTCCAAGCCTCGCGAGGCGGACGGCGCAAGGCCTCCTCTGGAGTGGCCTAGCCAAGAAACCTCGCGAGGAGCGGAGATATCAAGGCGGGGGAAATCCTCAAGACGCCCTCGTGACGTGAGCCATGATGCACAACACCAGGCGGGCGCCAGCGTGCGCAGCGTCCTTATTTCCTCTTTATTGCTAAGGAGGCACGTGCAGGAGAAGAGTACCGAGGCATCAGGCAAAGGTTGCTATATTGGTGCAACGAGACCAAGACCAGGAGGACGGCAAGACGGAGGTCATCATGGAGCCCAAGACGGCGTCACCGCCAGAGCTTTTCGCAGGCGAATATCACTTTTGTAAGGATAGCTTGTATTAGCTGTCCCCCTTCAAATTTTCCCACCATTGTTGGCTCCCTTCCCACTCAATATTTGGGAGGAGGACCAGGGCCTATATAAGTAGATCTAGCCACCATCGTAGAGCTATCTCATCTTAGCTTGATCCGACCCAGACGAGAGCCTACTCACAAGAACACCTCAACCTCAGGAGGCTGTTCTTCCCTTGTACTGTTCATCATCTGCCCTAGAGGCAATCCACCACCACACTGGAGTAGGGTATTACACCACAACGGTGACCCGAACCAGTATAAACCTCGTGTCTTTTTGTGTTGCGAGTTCGTCGAGTTCGTCCGCGAGATCTTAGCGAGCTAGGGCATAGGTCGGTGGCAAGGAAAGAATTCGCGCTCACCCTAGTGTTCGAACCTTAAGGGTTTGCCGGAACCCCACATCCGACATTTGGCACGCCAGGTAGGGGTGCACCGGGGCTCCTCTCCACCAACCTGTGCCTCGTACCACTGCACTACGCTCCCATGGCAGGTGCCCCGCCACCCACCTCTGCGGCCAACACCAGCAGCAGGGAGTCTGGGTACCCAGCCCTAGGCCCCGCCCCGCGACGAGTGCAGTGGCCGACCAAGTTCAAGCCGGAGATGCCGCCGTGTTCCGACGGCGCAGCAGACTCAGCGCCATTCCTGCTAGCGTACGAGGAGGCCGTACTTGAAGCCGGAGGCGACGACAAGATCATGGCGAACTGGTTCCCCATGGCCATCGCCGGCAAGCCGCGCGCCTGGCTGCTCAACCTTCCAGGATCCACGGTGGCATCCTGGGGGGGAACTCCGCAACCTCTTCACCGCGCGCTACACGGCGCCGGTGCACCACGCAGTCGCGACACTACTGGGTGGCTCCAAAGCACCGCCTTCAGATCGCCACGCCAAGCATTTCTTCCGTCAAATTGGGGCAGCCTGCAAGTGCCCGGGGCCTCCGGCGGGTTGGGCTGCGCTAGAGGCTGACCTCACCTTCGGCTCGGAAGACCACCCCAACTCCACTGCCGGCTCCGGGATGCTCCCGATGTTCTGCACACCCACCATTTGCCACGTGGCCGTTACCAAGACCCTCATCGACGGCGGCGCCGGCCTCAACTTGCTCTTCGTAGAAGCCTTCAGCCTTCTTCATGTGCCGCTCGAATGGCTCGGCCTCAGCAAGCCCTTCACAGGAGTGGGTGGTGGAGCTGCCCACTCTATGGGGCAGATCCGCCTCCCAGTCACCTTTGGCACGCGAGACAACTAGCGCACCGAGCTGGTGGACTTTGACATCACCCGCATCGGTCTCCAGTACAATGCCATCCTCGGGTACCCGGCTCTTGCTCAGTTCATGGCGGCGACTCACCCAGCCTACAACCTCATGAAGATGCCAGGGAGCAAGGGCGTCCTCACCATCAAGGGGGACACTAAGGAGGCCGTGGAGGCGCTCAGGCTCGCCTTTAAGACTGCGGCAGCAGCACAGCTAGCCGGCGCCGGTACGCCCGAGGCCAAGGAGACCGCGCCCACCAGGAAGAAGCAGCTGTTCACTCAAGACAAGGCGGAGACCAAGCAGGTGCCGGTCAACGAGGACGGCTCTTCAAGAGCCACCTTCACCAAAGGAACCGACCTTGACCTGGGACAAGAAGAAGCTTTGGTGAGATTTTAAGCGCGAATAGGGAGATATTCGCGTGGGAGCGTAATCAGCTGGTAGGTGTCCCGAGAGAGGTAATCCAGCATCATCTAAGGGTGTGCCCCAATGTATGCCCCATGAAGCAGCGAGCAAGATGGCAGTCCACTAAGAAGCACGCCTTCATCGTCCAAGAGACACTCAAGCTGGAGGCGGCAGGTACCATCTGAGATGTTCGATACCCCGAATGGCTGGAGAACCCCGTCGTAGTACTGAAGAAAGCCGGGAAGGAACGGATGTGCATCGACTTCACCAACCTTAACAAAGCGTGCCCCCAGGATCCGTTCCGGCTTCCACGCATCGATCAAATCATCGACTCCACCGCCGAGTGCGACTTGCTATGTTTCCTGGATGCATTCTCAGGATACCATCAAATCAAGATGGCGGTGGAGGATGTGGATAAGACAGCCTTCCTGACACCATGCGGGGTGTACTGCTACACCTGCATGCCCTTCGGGCTGTGCAACATGGGTGCAACCTTTCAACGGTTGATGCAAATTGCCTTGGGGTGGCAACTTGGCAGAAACACAGAGGCCTATGTTGATGACATAGTGGTCAAATCTCGGGAGGCAAGGACATTGATTCAAGACTTGGAGGCGACCTTCGAGATCTTGCGCCAAGTGAACTTGAGGCTTAACCCGGAGAAGTGCGTGTTTGGCGTCCCGTCCAGCAAGCTACTGGGGTTCCTCGTATCCCACAGAGGGATCGAGGCGAACCCGGAGAAGATCAAGGCCATCGACGACATGAGCCCTCCATAGACCCTCAAGGAAATGCAGAAGCTAGTAGGGCGGGTGACCGCGTTAGGGAATTTCACCACCAAGCTAGGCGAGCGCGCCTTACCCTTATTTAAGCTCATGAAGAAGAAGGGCCCGTTTGAGTGGACCCCGGAGGCCGACCGGGCCTTCCAAGACCTCAAGAAATACCTCACCAGCCCCCCAGTGATGGTGGCACCGTGGCCTCTTGATCCTCTGGTGCTCTACCTTGCCGCCACCCCGTACTCCGCTAGCGCAGCGCTGGTGGTGGTTCGGGAGGAGCGCCAAAACTAGGGTGTGCTGCGCCAAGCCAGAGCTGATGCAGCGCGGGGTTAGGAAGGTGCAACAAAGCCATCAGCGGCGGAAGACCAAGCTCAGCAGGGCAACATCACAGAAGCTCCTGAGGACGGTCAGGTCTCAGGAAACCAACCACCTCAGGATATGCCACAATCTCCACGGGACCTGAGCCTCGACAGTATTCCAGCCCTCATCGAGCACCCGGTGTACTTCGTTAGCACCGTACTGCGGGACGCGAGGACGCGCTACGCCATGTCGCAAAAGCTCCTGCTCGCACTCTTAGTGGCCTCGCGCAAGCTGCGGCACTACTTCCAGGGCAACCCCATCAAGGTCGTCTCGGTCTACCCATTAGAGAGGGTGCTCAGGAGCCATAACTCAGTCGGAAGGGTCACTGAGTGGAACATCGAGTTGCAAGCATTCCAGTTGGAGTTTAGCACTACCAGGGTCATCAATGGAGTCGCGCTCGCCGATTTTGTGGCAGAATGGATAGATGCCCCGGCTGCTGAGGAAGGAGAAGACCGGTCCACCTCACCAGGAAGTGAGGCACCAGACGGCTGGGTCATGTATTTCTATGGCGCCTTCGCGCACCAGGGCATGGGGGCTGGAGCAGTGCTCATCTCGCCCACTCAGGACAAGCTCTACTACGTTGTGCGACTATGTTTTCAGCATGGCGAGAAGGTCTCCAACAACATTGCAGAATACGAAGGCCTCATAGCTGGCCTGAGGGCTGCGGAGGCTCTAGGGGTGAAGCGCCTCACCGTCAAAGGCGACTCGCAACTCGTCGTCAATTTTCCAATAAGGTGTACGAGCTGAAGGACGAGCACATGGAGGCCTACCACACTGAGGTGCGCAAGATGGAAAAGCAGTTCTCGGGCTTGGAGCTGCAGCACGTGCCCCGGGGGACCAACAAGGAAGCCGATGACATTTCAAGGAGAGCATGCAAGCGGCAACCGCAAGAGCCTGGCGTCATCGAAGAGCGGCTCTTCAAGCCATCAGCTACGCCGCCTCTTTCAAGCATGACTCAGCCACAGGAGGAGCTCCCACAGCCCCCGGCCACGGGAGCCCTAGCCCGTGGCCCGACCTCAGGAGCTCGGCTGCTCTTGGCGCTCGTGCCCGGGAGGAGTGCTGGATCAAGGAATTCAAAGAGTACCTGGTGCACGGGACGCTGCCGGAGAAGGAAGAGGAAGCGGAGCGCGTGGCCCGGCAAGCCACGGCATACTGTATCCATGTGTAGCAACCTGACCCGAAGGGATCAAGTCTCTGTGCTTAAGTGTCATCCCTGGATCGGTATGCTGACACACACAGTACTCGAAGGATTTATAACAGAGGTAAATCACATGTATAAAGTAACGTAAATACTATTACCTCAATCCATATAGCGGAAGCAACAAGGTTGTGGATTCCCATCAACACCAACGGCAAAGTTGAGTGTAGAAATCGTAACCCTAACGTATCACTTACTTGTCGTAAGAAAACCTGCAACATGAGACGTTGCAGCCCGAAACGGGTCAGCACATGGAATATGCTGGCAATGTAACACATAGAGAGTAATGGAATGAAACAGCTATACTATATGCATATATGGCTGGTGGAAAGCTCTATGGTTACAGTTTTGCGTAAAGCCAGTTTTTCCCTACTGCAAAGGAATAAATTTATTTAACTATCATGGTGGTTGTGAAACATCGAGAATGGTTGACAGCATTCCGATCCCAATTAAGTGAACAATTAAAACCCAACAACATTAATTAGAAGTAACATGATGAGATTAACATGATATTCAAGTACTAGATACTCAAGATGCCCATAACCGGGGACACGGCTAATCATGATTAGTTTATACACTCTGCAGAAGTTTGCGCACTTTTCCCCACGAGACTCGATCGCCTCCGTTTGGTTTCTCGCACTACAGGGTGTTTGAGAAGATGGATGACCGAGACATAGTCTTTCAGAAGCGCTAGCACCTTACGATCGGGTAGACCGGTACACCTACATCCCCTACATCTGCTAGTCCACCACTGTAAGAGTTCGCACAACTTAGTCAACTATGCCAGAGCCCATAATGGCTGGTGGCTGCACACGGAAGTTTCTAGCATGAAAGATCTTATGATCCCTTTGAGCCTGGGTGGCGGTCCAAAATAAAAACAGGCAAGTCCTGATAGACATCAGGTGCCTCAATCCACCCAGATGTGTGTTTAAGTTGCCACCTTAGATAAACCATTAATTAACAATACTCACATCTGTCATGGATTTCACTCACCCAATCCACGTCTACTAGCATAGCATGGCATAATAAGCAAACGTAGAAGTAACTCCCAAAGGTTTCATAATAATACAGGTAATAGGTACTACCTCATCTACTTCCCATCCCACAATTTAATTAGATCCTAATCATGCAATGTGAGAGGATTGATCTAATGCAATAAAACATGGGTTGTAGAAAAGGTATGATCAAAGTGTTACTTGCCTTGCTGATGATCCGCGAGTCCTAGGGTTTCGAAGTAACAAGCGGCGCAATTCGGATGATCTAATGCAGACAAACAACAAGCATACAATAAGCACTCATCTAATGCACAGGTAAAACTCGAACAAGATAACAAACCAGAAAGTTCAACTTAAGAACTCCGGTTGCAAAGAAAGAAAGAACCGAACAAAGAACCGGAAAAACAAACGACGGAAGAAAACAACTTGGTTCTAGCAAGTTGAAACTAGGTTAAATTTTACTATAGCAAAAACTTGTTTAAGTGGGTTAGACGGAACGGCGGTTTCCAAACGAAACTCCAGGCGCTTGAATCACCTGATTCCGACAAACGGGTGAGAAGATAAACTAGAACGAAGATCGGATCTGAGATCGCGATCGCAGAATAAATCCGACGAGAAAGAAAACGAAGAACGGTTAAACGAACAGACGTTCGTAACCGGAGATAATCGGTGATCACGTTTGTTGAGACGAACGGTCCGAAAGAAGAACGAAAACCAATCTAGGGTTTTCGGAGAAAAAGAAAACCGAAACGAAAAACCGATCTAGAAAACCGGAACGGTTTAGAAAAGAACCGGAAAGAAAACGAATCGGTAGGGAAGAAAAGAATCGGAAGAAAATGGAACGATTTTCTAGAGAAAAACCGAACCGAGGAAGAAAAAGAGACGCGGGGCAACCTCGGCGAGGTCTCGGCGAACGGGGCTCCGGCGGCGTGGGCGATGGGCGGCGGCGGCGTGGGTGAGGGGCGCGGCGGCGCGGGTGAGGGGCGCGGTGGAGGGCTTGGGGTTTGGTTTGATGATTTGGAGGGGGGGTGGGGGTATTTATATTGGTGAGGGGAGGGGGTTTCTTGGGGTAGGGGACAAGAAATAGAGTAGGAATAGGAAAGAAAAAGAGGAATCAAAAAGGGGCGGCGGCGGCTCCTGCCTCTGGCGCCTGGCGCGCGCGATGGCCTGGCGCGGCCGGCTGCCTGCGCTGGGGAGGCGGTGGCCGGCCTGGGCCTTGGCCCGGCTGGCCTGCTGGATTTTTTTTAAACGGTTTCGCGCGCAGAAAAACACAGAAAAGAAAATCTAAACGGGCTCCAAAATTTCTAAAGTAATTTTTCCCCGACTCCTAAAAATGAGCCAAACAAAATGAAATTTTCTACGGACCTAAAATGCTATAAAATATGATATGCATGATGATCTAATATATAACATTCCAAATTGAAAATTTGGGATGTTACAAACCTACCACCCTTAAAATGAATCTCGTCCTCGAGATACGGAGAGGCTAGCAAGAAAGGTTAGGGTTTGGGGGTCTCCTCAAAATCCATCGATCATCACAGGGGTCTGGGATGCTACCACCCTTAGAAGCATGGTTACTGTTCCATCAAAACTCATATACTCCATCCTTATTCTTGACAGTGTCGGTCTTCTCAGATCCTCGAGAAAATTCCTTCTCTGAGCTCTTCCGGTAGTGGCATAACCTTTTCCTCAATTCTTCTGTCTTTCATCTAGGTAAGGTTATTCCGAGACTGGGTCTTCTTAGCTGACGGGTCTGGCGCCATACTAAACAACTATCGATATCTCATGGTGGTCAACAATTTATGGTTTCTCCTGCAGGAAATGGGTCTGGGTTGATCCTCAGCGTATAACCTACGGTTGGCAAAGCTGCCTTCTACAAGGGAAAAATACCTATACAATTCTAAGGTTTAAACAAGGTTTAATATCGCCGTCTCTCTACTACAGGTAAGTCACTCAGATTTACCATCCCATATAGCAAGGCGAATAATAAGAGTAAGTCGGTATGGTGATCAATCCATCCCGCACCCAAATCATTACCCTGTATACAGTTTAGCGAATCTCGCATACTAACACTTGGTCATCCTCACAAGCATTGCAGAATTTCTCTTGTCGACGAATCAAGTTCGGATATATCCATAGATTCTGCAAGCCAGACAAACATATATCGTTCCTTCAAAACTCTCAGGTTTTGCGTTACTCCTATAAGATCGTCTATCGATAAGGTATATCCACTTCCAGGGTTTCCTTCAGCAAGAGTGTGCTTGCTTATTGGCAGATCCTGGGCCTGTGGGTTATGGCCCATCACTTGTAGTCCTTGAACTTATCATCGGGCAACTGATCATTATTTCAACTTCCAACTTCCTAGTATTCTTAAATCCATCCAATTGTATTGTCTTCCTTCCTTCTATTTGCACCAAACTAGGACAAGGTTACTCAGACTCATCATGGAATTTTCATTGATCCATATTTCCAACATCATACCTCCTTTATATCCAATAGTAATTTATCTCTTCATCCTCGTGGGATATCCCACATACCGAGATAAAAACTTATACTTATGAAGTCCATATTCACTTCGTGGAACATCATTATCCTTTCCAGGGTCAAGCGTCCTTACACGGGAATATTGGCCATATCTGCATGGCACTTCTTCAACTGGGAAACGTGAAACACATCTTGAACTCCTGACAGTCCTTCGGGTAACTCAAACTTGTAGGCCACTTCTCTCATACGCTCCAAAATTCGGTATGGTCCTACAAATCTCGGGGCAAATTTTCCCTTAACTCCAATCCATTTAACTCCTCGCACAGGGGACACGTGAAGACATGCTCTGTCTCCAATTTCATAAACTACCTCCTTGAGTTTTTAAGTCAGCACAACTCTTCTGTCTAGACTGATCTACCTTCATTCTATCTTGAATCAACTTAGCATTCTCTTCCGACTCCTTGATCACATTTGGTCCAAACAACTATCGGTCTCCAACTTCATCCCACATACTGTTGGGGCATCACACATATCGAGACAAAACTCATATTCCTTTTGTTCGAAATCCACTCAGGGGAGTATCCTTATCGTTTCCAGGGTCAATGGTTCTTACAGGGTACTACCACCCTTAAAATGCACAAACCTTCCATAGACCATATTTCTCTTATCCTCAAAAATGGTCAAAATCCTTCTTCATAGAGTAACAACTCATAAAATCCATATCAGTACCAACGATGCTACTTTATTCATTCTCAAATGATTTCAATCTCTTGCTTCTCCATTACATGTCTCAACTCAACACCTCAATATAAAAGAAAATGTTCTCACTTCTACTACTCCATTTCTTTTGTTGTAAACTCAACTATCTAGCGCAAGTTTCCTTCTCCTTGGGGCATTCTCTGGCAAAGTGCCCTGCTCCATTACAACTAAAACATATTACTTCTGACAAGTATCGAGGTTTCCTTTTTGGGCAATTGTTGAGGTAGTGCCCTGACTCCTTGCACCTATAACAAGTGACATGACTCAGATCCTTCCTGGAATCCAATCTACTTCTCTTTCTGGACTTTTCCATTCCCATCAGAGCTTCTATTTCCAGTGGGTCATACTCTACTTCCTCTGTCGGGAATTCTACTAGATCCCCATTCAAACAATTTTGGGAGATGTGTCCTTCTTCTCCACATGAATAGCATGACTTGGTGCAGGGTTTAATTGGCTCTTCTTTGGGTGTGTCCTCCACATCTTCCTTCATCACAGGTTCTTCTAAACTTTCCATAAGGGCTCCTTTCATTACTTCTTTCTTCTGCTGGATGGTTCTTTGTACCATGGGGTAAATGTGACACTTAGTAGGATAGTGGGAAATCCCTTCACACAAGAAACAAGTAATCTGCCTAGTTGGGCATTCTTCTACTGGGTGACTTCCTTCACAATTAGGGCATTCATCCTTGTGTTCTTTATGGGTGTGTCCTATTTCTCCACAAAGCTTGCATGCACATGTTTTTTTCATATCCTTTCCATAAGGCTTCAATTTCTGGGACACAAACTGAGACTTTAGCAAAGTCAACTTAAATTCTTTCCAAGTGGTTACTCCTTGCCATCCATTGATGGTTTGGTACATTCTCCACCAAGTAGCAGCACCTCTTTCAAAGCACTGAAGAGCTTGCTGGGTCATATTATTTCCAACTATAGGGTTATTCTCCATGTGATCCTCCATGTTCTGAATCCATCGGTCTGTCTCCAATTGACTCATCGGTCCCGAAAATACAAGCTCATCTCCATTCATCCTCTATTAGGTCCATGGGTTTTCGGGTGAGATAAGAGAGATCAAGAGAGATGCACACAATACAAACAAAAGTTTTGAAAAGACAGATTTTTGTTGTGGCTGTCGAAAAACATCAAACAAATGACAGCTCACAAACGTCGCATCTAACGTAGGTATATAACAGGGGTTTGGTCTTCTAAAGGTCAATAAATCTTCAATGTCTCCAAATTCTTCAAACCTTGTTCATGCCTCTAATGGCTTCTTCCGATCATGCTTGTCTTTCTCAAGTTCTTTTGCCAGATCAATCTCTGTTGATGTGAAATCTCTCGTGACATCCTTTAATATTCTGGAGTTGTGTTCCAAACTTCTGGTTTCAACATCCTTCGCATGAACCATGGTCCTACTGTCCTTCGTTTCCTGACAAATCTCCGGTATCTCGAGGTTGTAGCTCCTCCAGCTTGGCTACTTTCAGCTTTTGGTTCCTGAGTTCTTCATGAAATACTTCCTTGTCTAATACGGCTTCATGGAGCTCCATTTTAACTTCTTGATGTACTACTCCAGACCCTGGTGATATACCGGCTAGGGCTAAAACTTCATCTTAGGCTAGGTGCTCCATCAGCCTTCTTCCATCAAATCCATTTTGAAGACTTGCCTCCTTAACTCAGCACGGTGACAATAGCATTAGCGGGTGATGACATCACAGATAACCGTGTTTCTGCCCTTGTCATTGCCATGAGCTATCTTCCATAATTGATATCCCCTGCCTTAGGGTTTTCTTTGACAAATCCTTGAGTTCTTAACTCTACATGCTCTAGTCTTTCTCCAACACACCTTGATCTCGGGTATTGATAACTTCCATAATCTGTCAAGTTCCATATGGGTAGCCTTCCTAGGTCATATAAATCTGGGAATTCTTCAGAGCCTTCAAATTCTACTTGTCTTCGGCCTTCAACCATTATAGTTTCCATTATTCAGATGCATCGAAAATACTCTTCATTTCGAAGTGGTCTTAGTTGTCCGATATCTTGTACTTCTTGGAGTGGTCTCATTAGTGGAATCTTCGAGTGGTCAAAAGGGGAAAGGGGTATGGTCTCACTAAAAAGAATTTTTAAATAAGCTCAGAAGAGAAGAGAGGTAAAAGATCTTTTTGAAAGGGAAAGTTGTAGTGAAAAATCTTTGCTATGGGCTTGCCGGTTTCTAGGGTCACGTCCTACAGTCAACATGTGCTCTGATACCATCTTGTAGCGACCTGACCCGAAGGGATCAAGTCTCTGTGCTTAAGTGTCATCCCTGGATCAGTATGCTGACACACACAGTACTCGAAGGATTTATAACAGAGGTAAATCACATGTATAAAGTAACGTAAATACTATTACCTCAATCCATATAGCGGAAGCAACAAGGTTGTGGATTCCCATCAACACCAACGGCAAAGTTGAGTGTAGAAATCATAACCCTAACGTATCACTTACTTGTCGTAAGAAAACCTGCAACATGAGACGTTGCAGCCCGAAACGGGTCAGCACATGGAATATGCTGGCAATGTAACACATAGAGAGTAATGGAATGAAACAGCTATACTATATGCATATATGGCTGGTGGAAAGCTCTATGGTTACAGTTTTGCGTAAAGCCAGTTTTTCCCTACTGCAAAGGAATAAATTTATTTAACTATCATGGTGGTTGTGAAACATCGAGAATGGTTGACAGCATTCCGATCCCAATTAAGTGAACATGATGAGATTCACATGATATTCAAGTACTAGATTCTCAAGATGCCCATAACCGGGGACACGGCTAATCATGATTAGTTTATACACTCTGCAGAGGTTTGCGCACTTTTCCCCACGAGACTCGATCGCCTCCGTTTGGTTTCTCGCACTACAGGGTGTTTGAGAAGACGGATGACCGAGACATAGTCTTTCAGAAGCGCTAGCACCTTACGATCGGATAGACCGGTACACCTACATCCCCTACATCTGCTAGTCCACCACTATAAGAGTTCGCACAACTTAGTCAACTATGCCAGAGCCCATAATGGCTTGTGGCTGCACACGGAAGTTTCTAGCATGAAAGATCTTATGATCCCTTTGAGCCTGGGTGGCGGTCCAAAATAAAAACAGGCAAGTCCTGATAGACATCAGGTGCCTCAATCCACCCAGATGTGTGTTTAAGTTGCCACCTTAGATAAACCATTAATTAACAATACTCACATCTGTCATGGATTTCACTCACCCAATCCACGTCTACTAGCATAGCATGGCATAATAAGCAAATGTAGAAGTAACTCCCAAAGGTTTCATAATAATACAGGTAATAGGTACTACCTCATCTACTTCCCATCCCACAATTTAATTAGATCCTAATCATGCAATGTGAGAGGATTGATCTAATGCAATAAAACATGGGTTGTAGAAAAGGTACGATCAAAGTGTTACTTGCCTTGCTGATGATCCGCGAGTCCTAGGGTTTCGAAGTAACAAGCGGCACAATCCGGATGATCTAACGCAGACAAACAACAAGCATACAATAAGCACTCATCTAATGCACAGGTAAAACTCGAACAAGAGAACAAACCAGAAAGTTCAACTTAAGAACTCCGGTTGCAAAGAAAGAAAGAACCGAGCAAGGAACCAGAAAAACAAACGGCGGAAGAAAACAACTTGGTTCTAGCAAGTTGAAACTAGGTTAAATTTTACTGTAGCAAAAACTTGTTTAAGTGGGTTAGACGGAACGGCAGTTTCGAAACGAAACTCCAGGCGCTTGAATCACCTGATTCCGACAAACGGGCGAGAAGATAAACTAGAACGAAGATCGGATCTGAGATCGCGATCGCGGAATAAATCCGACGAGAAAGAAAACGAAGAACGGTTAAACGAACGGACGTTCGTAAACCGGAGATAATCGGTGATCACGTTTGTTGAGACGAACGGTCCGAAAGAAGAACGAAAACCGATCTAGGGTTTTTGGAGAAAAAGAAAACCGAAACGAAAAACCGATCTAGAAAACCGGAACGGTTTAGAAAAGAACCAGAAAGAAAACGAATTGGTAGGGAAGAAAAGAATCGGAAGAAAACGGAACGATTTTCTAGAGAAAAACCAAACCGAGGAAGAAAAAGAGACGCGGGGCAACCTCGGCGAGGTCTCGGCGAACGGGGCTCCGGCGGCGTGGGCGATGGGCGGCGGCGGCGTGGGTGAGGGGCGCGGCGGCGCGGGTGAGGGGCGCGGTGGAGGGCTTGGGGTTTGTTTTGATGATTTGGAGGGGGGTGTGGGGGTATTTATATTGGTGAGGGGCGGGGGTTTCTTGGGGTAGGGGACAAGAAATAGAGTAGGAATAGGAAAGAAAAAGAGGAAACGGAGTAGGACTAAAGTCCTACTAGGAATCAAAAAGGGGCAGCGGCGGCTCCTGCCTTTGGCGCCTGGCACGCGCGATGGCGTGGCGCGGCCGGCTGCCTGTGCTGGGGAGGCGGTGGCTGGCCTGCTGGATTTTTTTTTAAACGGTTTCGCGCGCAGAAAAACACAGAAAAGAAAATCTAAACGGGCTCCAAAATTTCTAAAGTAAATTTTCCCCGACTCCTAAAAATGAGCCGAACAAAATGAACTTTTCTACGGACCTAAAATGCTATAAAATATGATATGCATGATGATCTAATGTATAACATTCCAAATTGAAAATTTGGGATGTTACACCAAGACGGCGAATTATACAGGAAACGACCGAACGATGTCATGCTGTGCTGCATCTCCAGCGATCAAGGAAGGGAGTTGCTGATGGACATACACGGCGGTAACTGCGAACACCACTCGTCGTTATGGACCCTTGTCGGCAAGGTGTTCCGCAGTGGGTTCTATTGGCCTACAACACTCAACGACGCGGCCGAGCTGGTGAAGTCCTGTGAAGCTTGCCAATTCCACGCCAAGAAAATCCATCAGCCTACTCAGGGCCTCCAAACCATCCCGCTCACATGGCCGTTTGTGGTATGGGGGCTGGACATCCTAGGCCTGTTCACCCGGGCGCCGGGGGGCTACCACTATCTCTACATCGCCGACGACAAATTCACCAAGTGGGCGAAAGTGGAGGCCGGCCGTACCATTCCAGCCGGCTCTACTGTCAAGTTCATCAAGGGCCTCGTGAGCCGCTTCGGGGTCCCCAACCACATCATCACAGATAACGGTTCACAGTTTACTAGCAACCTCTTCAAAACCTACTGTGCTAACCTTGGAACGAAGATCTGCTACGCTTCGGTGGCCCACCCCAGGAGTAACGGTCAGGCCGAGCGCGCTAACGCGGAGGTCCTGAGGGGCCTCAAGACCAGGACCTTCAAGAAGAAGCTGGAGGCCTGCGGCAGGGGCTGGCACGACGAGCTCTAGTCCGTGTTGTGGTCCATCCAAACCACTACCACCAAGCCAACGGGCGAGACTCCATTCTTACTCGTGTATGGAGCTGAAGCAGTCCTTCCTCACGAGGTCAAGCATCGCTCCGCACGGGTCTTAGCGTTCGACGAAACGCAGCAGGATGCCATGTGGGGGATAGATCTCGTGCTGGGGGAGGAACGTCGCCGTTAAGCCGCATTGAGGTCGGCAAGGTACCAACAAGCACTGCGGCGATACCACTGCCGCAACATCCACTCCAGGACGCTCGAGGTGGGCGACCTCATCCCGAGGAGGGTCCTTTCCAGAGAAGGGTTGCACAAGCTTTCGCCCATGTGGGAGGGCCTGTTCAGGGTCATCCATGTCTCCAGGCCGGGTGCAGCATGCCGGAAGACGCAGGACGGAATACCCATCCAGAACGCCTGGAACATCCAGCACCTCCGGAAGTTCTATCCACGAAGCAAGGGTCAGAGCCTGAGAAGAAAGGCCCAGATCCTGTGAAGAAGGCCCGGTGCCTATGAAGAATCGCCGCCCGTGACACTCTCACGTAATAATGAGTGGGGCTGTACACGCCCCGGAGTCTCAGGAGAGCCGGCCTCAGGCCCTGGGGCTCCCTCCCACGCCTAGTGGACAACACTTAGCTCCGTGCTAGTGAGAAGACTTGAAGACTAGATTAGGTGCCGGACACGGCTTTTCATTTGCTTTCCGTAGTTGACTCGCTTTCCCTTAATCAAAGTTTGCCTTTGGCATTCCTTGCCGATTTGATTCCCTCGCCTCTCACTGCATTTTTTCTGGCTCGTATTTGCGCGTGTTCTCTCTCTCGCATGCCTCACGAGGGGGCTAGGCAGGTGCCCTCGCGAACTTTTTTTCTCCTTTCTGCCTTCTCGCAAGCCACCCTCGTTCAAGCCAAAAAGCTGGCGCACCTCTCCTAGTCCATGCCCCTCAGGTACCGCGATACAAAGCGCCAGGTCAGGGCCAAGATGAACGGCAAATCTTTTAACACACTTCCTCACGAGTCTTTCGCAGTTCCTGAGCGAATGCAGGCAACCAAGGCAAGATGGATGCAGGGAAATAAATGCTTCGCGAGGAAGAGGACGTCCTGAGTATACCAGGTTAAGTTATCTTTGCGCAAAATAACGACACAGCATGAGAACAACATGCATACTGATATAACCAAGGACCATAGTTCGATACACGCCGCCCTGGGCCCATGCTGGTTTCATTCTTGATGTAGGAAAAGAGCAAAACAATAGTAGCGTTGCGGCGATCTGCGAAGACAGGCACCTAGCACTACCCCGAGCCTAGCCAGATCTTTCCTCATGCTTCACGGAGGTGCGGCGACGAGACGACCCACTATTGTCTTCAAACGGGCGCGGCGGCTGGTCATAGCCGCCACTGCTGAAGCTGTTGCCGGAGGAAGAGCCGCCGTAGCTGGACGAGACACGATTGCTGCCGAGGGCGGGCTCGCCCTCGTCCTCATCGCGACTATCCCCAGGGCCGAGTACCTCCTCACCGTTGTTCGCCTCGGGGCAGCACCTGACGCGACGACCTTCTTCCCCAAACACCCTCACATAAAGGGTCGATCCACCATCGTACCTAAAGTGGAGGGTGCACCGCCTGCCCAGGCCACACGCGGGTGCGAATGTCTACCAGCCGCGGGCCAGGGCTATGTTGCCCGCGGCAGAAGTCTCGACCGCAACCCAAGAGGCCTTGCTGCAGCAGCCAACCACTTGTAGCCAGAGTCCGCCTGGACCAGAGGCTGGTAGTTCGCCGGCGAAGAAGCGCGAAAGTTGGAGCCAGTTGCTGGCCGGGTTCTCCGACCAGACGACGAACTCCGGCGACACCTCCGCCGTGTGGAAGCACGGACAAGGAGGCCGCGCCACCATGGCACGCCTCCCCTCATCAAATGGACCGCAATGGCTGGAATGACCCACTCCGCGTGTCGCGGCGCCGTCTCGACAATGGGCCACGGCGGGGGTCGCGGCATGCTTGCGCGGGCGACCGCAGCCGCGCTTGGGCGCCGGGGAGCCGGGTCCCTCGCGAGGGGCCTTCCCCTTCTCGGCGGCGGAGAGCTTCCTATGTGGTGCCGTGGGTGTCGCTGCAAGTGATAGAGCGAGGAGGAAGGAACAAGCAAGGAAGAGATCGGCAACGGGGGCTCTGCTCCCTCCCCATTTATAGCAAAAGAAGGCCAACCGGCGTCTCCCGCGATCGCAGGTAATGACGGTTTTCCTTGCATGTCGCAGGGACTTGTCAAGTCGTGCCGTTGCCAGGGCGACATGGGGAAGCGGAGACGCCCATGTCCAATCTACCGCCACGCGTCAACCGAGGCCGCAAGCTTTTGGGGCCCGCAGTGCTCCGAACTTGGCCCTTGACTTCACCGCGAAGCCAAGCCCGAGCGCACCTTGGGCATGGGGGCTACTATCGGCGTCCTGGGAATGGGGGTCCCTAGACTCTCCTGCTTGCGACCCACGGCGTGGCTAAGCCAGCAGGCCGTACGGCCCATCTCCATCAACAAGGCATCCAAGACCCTCACAAGGGTCCAAGCCTCGCGAGGCGGACGGCGCAAGGCCTCCTCTGGAGTGGCCTAGGCAGGCAACCTCACGAGGAGCAGAGATATCAAGGCGGGTCAAACCTCACGAGGCCCTCATCACGTGAGCCATGACGCATGACACCAGGCGGGCGCCAGCACACGCAGCGTCCTTGTTTCCTCTTTGGTGCAAAGGAGGCCAGAGCAGGCGAAGAGTACCGAGGCATCAGGCAAAGGTTGCTATATTGGTGCAATGAGACCAAGACCAGGAGGACGGCAAGACAGGGGTCATCATGGAGCCCAAGATGGCATCACTGCCAGAGCTTTTCACAGGCGAAGACAACTTTTGTCAGGATGGCTTGTACTAGCTGTCCCCCTTCAAATTTGCCCGCCATTGTTGGCTCCCTTCCCACTGGATATTTGGGAGGAGGACCAAGGCCTATATAAGTCGAGCTAGCCACCATAGTAGAGCTATGTCATCTTAGCTTAATCCGACCCAGACAAGAGCCTACTAACAAGAACACCTCAACCTCAGGAGGTCGTTCTTCCCTTGTACTATTCATCATCTGCCCTGGAGGCAATCCACCACCACACTGGAGTAGGGTATTACACCACAACGGTGGCCCAAACCAGTATAAACATCGTGTCTTTCTGTGTTGCGAGTTCGTCCGCGAGATCTTAATGAGCTAGGGCGTAGATCGGTGGCAAGGAAAGACTTCGCGCGCACCCTAGTGTTCGAACCTTAAGGGTTTGCCGGAACCCCACATCCGATAATGGCACGTTATGAAAAGATGTCAGCAAATTAGATTTGGGGAAATATTATACTCTCTGCGATGGTATGTGGAATTTGTTTTGCAGAGCCGGACACTATCCTTGTGTTCAGAATCTTCTATGGAGTATTCGGAGGAGGAACCCCCTTGCAATGCCGAAGACAATCTGCACGTCGGACTCGTCGTCATTGAAGCCTGGTTCAGGGGCTACTGAGGGAGTCCTGGATTAGGGGGTCCTCGGGCAGCCGGACTGTTGGACTATGAAGATACAAGATTGAAGACTTCGTCCCGTGTCCAGGTGGGACTCTCCTTTGCATGGAAGGCAAGCTTGGCAATTCGGATATGTAGATCTCCTCCCTTGTAACCGACTCTGTGTAACCCTTGCCCCCTCCGGTGTCTATATAAACCGGAGGGTTTAGTCCGTAGGGCGACAACAATCATGCCATAGGCTAGCTTCTAGGGTTAGCCTCTCCGATCTTGTGGTAGATCAACTCTTGTAATACTCATGTCATCATGGATCAATCAAGAAGGAAGTAGGGTATCACCTCCATCGAGAGGGCCCGAACCTGGGTAAACATTGTGTCCCCCGCCTCCAGTTACCATCTGCCTTAGACGCACAGTTCGGGACCCCCTAACCGAGATCCGCTAGTTTTGACACCGACAACTAGCCTCTCTAGGCGTGCCCTAAGGAGTCCTACTCCCACCGGGAGTAGGATTCCCCCACCCTTCCCTTTGTTGGTTCTAGCAGAGAAGGAAGTAGAGGGAAGAAGGAAGGAAAGGGGGGCCGGCCCCCGTCCCAATTCGGATTGGGATTGGGGGGAGGGGCGCCCCTCCTTTGCTTCTTTCCCCTCTCTTCCACTAAGGCCCAATAAGGCCCATATACCTCCCGGGGGTTTCCATAACTCCTGGTACTCTGGTATACTCCCGATTTCACCTGGAACCATTCTAATGTCCAAACATAGGCTTCCAATATATCGATCTTGACTTCTCGACCATTTAGAGACTCATCTTCATGTCCGTGATCAAATCCAGGACCCCGAACAACCTTCGCTACATCAAAACATATAAACTCATAGTACCGATCGTCACCGAACGTTATGCGTGCGGACCCTACGGGTTCGAGAACTATGTAGACATGACCGAGACATGTCTCTGGTCAATAACCAATAGCGGAACCTGGATGCTCATGTTGGTTCCTACATATTCTACGAAGATCTTTATTGGTCAAACCGCATAATGATATACGTTGTTCCTTTTGTCATCGTTATGTTACTTTCCCGAGATCCAATCGTCAGTATCTCAATATCTAGTTCAATCTCGTTACCGGCAATTCTCTTTACTTTTTCCGTAATGCTACATCCCATAACTAACTCATTAGCTACATTGCTTGCAAGGCTTATAGTGATGTACATTACGGAGAGGGTACAGAGATACCTCTCCGACAATCAGAGTGAAAAATCCTAATCTTTATCCATGCCAACTCAACAAACACCATCGGAGACACCTGTAGAGAACCTTTATAATCACCGAGTTACGTTGTGATGTTTGGTATCACACAAAGTGTTCCTCCGGTATTCGGGAGTTGCATGATCTCATAGTCATACGAACATGTATAGTTATGGAGAAAGCAATAGCAACAACTAAACGATCATCGTGCTAAGCTAACGGATGGGTCAAGTCAATCACATCATTCTCTAATGATGTGATCTGGTTAATCAAATGACAACTCATGTCTATGGTTAGTAAACATAACCATCATTCATTCAATGATCTAGTCAAGTAGAGGCAAACTAGTGACACTCTGTTTGTCTATGTATTCACAGATGTACTAAGTTTCTGGTTAATACAATTCTAGCATCAATAGTAAACATTTATCATGATATAAGGAAATATAAATAAAAACTTTATTATTGCCTCTAGGGCATATTTCCTTCAGCGAGGTTGCCCGAGTCTGCCGTGTGGATGGCGCCCTCGCCATCCACTTTGAGTACGACGACGCCTCCATGATGTTCTTCAAGGTATTTGACGAAGAAGGCCCCCGCTTGGAGTGCTGCCCTGAAGGGGGTCATCAGGACAGCGTAGCGGCCAATGCCAAGCCCGCCGGTGGCTTCGCCATCAGCTCCTCCAGCAATGGCGGCGACTCCTGGTGGTCCAGCGATTCTCCCGAGCTTGACGAGACTCCGGAGACAAGCGACGACAGCTACGTGCCCCCGATCTCTCACCGCGCCCGGAGCAAGGCCGCAGCGTCCGACCGCCGTCGTCGTTGATCTGGATGAGGTTGGCACCGGCCTCCGGTGGCCCACTGTTGATGATGGCGTCAGCGGTGCTTGGCGCGTGTAGATAGGGCCCCTAGAAACTTCCTTCTTTTGTTCCCTACGAGGAATCAAGACGGACCCCGTGGGGGTGTCTAAATGATCTGTAATGTCTTTTGTTGATATTATCCTTATTATGAAAATTTGCGAATGCATGTCCTGCTTCGGCTTGGACTCCCCTTTCCAACCCCGCGGCAGCATGGTGCTCTAAGCCGACAGATCTCGGTCCCCAGGCAGGCTGCAGCCGTCGATGGTATGCCAGGTCATGATGCCGTGGTCAAGGCCAGGAGGTGAGCGGCCCGAGGTCCAGTAAGAGCTCCTGAGGCGCGATGCTCAACAGGTCCCCTTTTGCGGGCAAGCAGCTACCTAGAGGTGGGAAAGGGAGGCGACGCTGCCAGAGCAGGGCTGCGAGAGGTGGGAATCTTATGCCATAGCGCTCGGCCGACCCGAGTGCGAAACTTATCTTGGTAGTCAGGAGTTGCTTCCTTGTGCTGCGCCGGACTCGTGTGCCGATGGCTGTAGTATAGACAGGTTAGGCCCGTGCAAGCCTCCCCCTCTTATCCACGCTCTTCTATGTGCTCTACGTCCTCAGGTCCCGGCCCTCGAGCGAGCTCAGCCGCCGCTGGTATGCCAGGTCGCGGTGCCGTGGTCAAGGCCAGGGGGTGAGGGCTGGAGAGCTAGTAAGAGATCCTGAGTCGCGATGCTCAGGAGCCCCCTTTTAATGCGCAATCGAATTGCATGGGAGAAGTGGGAGCCCGCTGTACCGCCCGTTGTTGCCCTCAGGAGGTTCCTGCAGGTTAGCGTGAGGAGGGACACAAATTGCCGCTATGATTGCTGGTCTGCCACTGGTCGCTCCGCAAGAAGGTGAAGGCACTGAGGGTCTAGTGAGGTGACGTGCACGGGCGTGCTGCAAACCAGAGCTCGACCGCTCAGGTTTGTCAGCGTTGCAGCGACGGACCCGAGCACAAGTGCCGTGCCGGCATGAGTGGCTCCCATGGTGGGCGGCAATCAAAAAGGTAATGACCATGAGTAACTCATGCATGGAGAGCAAACTAGCTTAGGTAAATGCAAGAATGATACATGCCACTGGGTCAGACCCGAGCAGCCTGGGGATGATGCGGCCCGAGGGGCGCCCCCAGCAGGGTAAGCTAAAGAGGCAAGAGGGTACATGCCGTAGGGACAGGCCCTTGCGACCTAGGAATAATGCATCCCGAGGGGAGCTCCTAGCTGAATGAACTTGGAAAATGTCACCTGGTTTTGTTGTCGAAGGAGAGTTGGGGTAGCTGAAGGTGCGCGCTGAAGAAGCCGCTCCTCACGAGTCGTCAAGACCCTGAGCCTCGGGAGGCTCTAGGGGCTCAGGGGGCTTCCTGAGGACTATTTCCATTTTCGGCAGCACCGCGTGATGCCTGGCCTCCAGGGTTGCCAGGATGCTCCGTAGATTGCGCTGGAAGGCGGTTGCCATGCTCGGCAGGCCAAAGGGCATGCATACGTAGATGTGAGGTGGACCCTCACACTGGCCAGCACATGAAGGCCAGAAGCGCTCTAGAGATGCGGCCCTGTTGAGCCCTGGGATGTCGATGCAGATGCGCAGCTCACCAGCCTCGCCCGGGTGGGGAGCTATACCAGGTGGGCGGTGGCCGCTGCGTATTGCCCTTGCTTCCTAAAGCTCCTGAGTGGTCTTGAGTCTTGACGATTTACTCCTGAGCGCCTGGTGCTGCTCGCCCGGTGCCCTCCTGAGGGAAACGTGTCGCGAAGCACACCTCCACGTGGTGCCCGAGTGCCTCCCTCGTGATGTTGGCCAGGTCTGAGGCCCTCTAGAAAAGAGCCCCCGAGCCCTACCCAAGGAGGGCACCGTGCGCGCCTTGCTATGCGAGGGAGGGAGGCGCCCTAGGCGCAGGCGCCGATCCTGAGGTGGCGCCGCTCCCCTGAGGCCCAATGCGGAGTAGCTGCTTCTTCTACTTATTGGGGTTGGCCTTAGGAGGTACTACACACAAGCGCTGTTAGGGTCTTCGATTCCTGCAGCTTGGAAGGCGCGCTCGAGGGAGCACACCGCATCTCTTTCTTCACAGGGGACTGTGATGATTCCGTTGCTTCCTGGCATCTTGAGGACGTTGTAGCCACGGTGGGTGACTGCCATAAATTTGGCTAATGCTGGGTACCCGAGGATGGCATTGTATGACAGAAGGATGTGGGTAACGTCAAACTCGACGAGCTCGGTGTGGTAGTTGCCGCGCCGACCAAAGGTGACAGGGAGACGAACTTGACCTATCAGGGTGGTGGAGCAGTTGGTCACTCCTAAGAAAGGCTTGGTGGGCTGAAGCTGATCATATGGCACTTGAAGGTTGTCGAACGTCTCGACGGACAGGACATTGAGCCCTGCGCCTCCGTTGATAAGGGTCTTGGTGACTTGGACATTGCTAATGATGGGTGAACAAAGCATCGGGAGGACGCTGGCGGTCGCCGTGCATTTGAGCTGGTCCACCGAGCTGAAGGTGATGGCGTACTTGGACCATCTGAGCGGGCGCGTGGGCTCGAACTTGG
This sequence comes from Triticum urartu, assembly GCF_056163025.1. Lineage (NCBI taxonomy): Eukaryota > Viridiplantae > Streptophyta > Magnoliopsida > Poales > Poaceae > Triticum > Triticum urartu. The sequence goes on along the minus strand of NC_141878.1, from coordinate 250,679,798 downwards.
GGAGGGCTGCATTCCCCTCACGAGAGAACTGCTTGAAGATGCGCTGGGAAGCTAGGGCCTGAGCACCACCCAAGATGCAAGCGATTGCGCGCGGCTCCTGGAAGCCCCCAGCCCCTTCGTCCTGTTGATGGTCGTCATTCCTCCTTGGTGGCGGCGGCACCGGAGGAAGACCAGGGTTGCCCTGAGGATGGTCCTCGCGAGGCTAGTCCCTCCAGGCGCCCTCACGAGGCTGGTCCTGCCAATGGTCCTCGCGAGGCTGGTCACGCCACTCCTTGTGAGTGTCGCGGTTGTCCCAACGTCCTCCACCTCGTCCACTTCACCGGTCGTAGCCCCGGCCATTGTGCTCGAGGTGTCGACTGAAGTGTCCATCTAGAATGGCTCTGAGCTCTTGACAATCGTTGGTGTTGTGGCTGCGCACGTTGTGGAAGGCGCAAAACGTACGGCTGCCCTCGGACGACTCGGGGAGGTCCCGGCCGTGCTTTGTGTCTGGCTCTGCCGCTTGTGCGTCCACTCCCATGCGCTTCACGTGCTTGACCTCGGCCTTCTTCTCCTCTGGATCTGCAACAGGGAGCTCGAGGAGGGAGAGATGCCCCTCCTCAGCTCTTGCACACTTGGTTGCTATGTTGAACAGCTCCAAAGTCGTGCATAGCTCCTCATGGATGGCGAGCTCCTCCTTCATCTTGATGTCGCGGACGCCATCAGAAAACGCAGAGATGATGGCCTCATCCGTCACCTTGGGGATCTTGAGGCGCGCTATTGAAGCGCTGGATGTACTTCTGCAGGGTCTCTCCCAGCTGTTGCTTGATGCGGCGCAGGTCACCCGTGCTGGAGGTCAGTCGCGTGTGCCCTTGAAGTTGGCGACAAAGCTTTCGCGCATCTCACCCCTGGAGGAGATTGAGCTTGGAGGCAGATTCAGGAGCCACGAGCGAGCGCCATCCTTGAGAGCCATGGGAAACCAGTTCGCCATGACCTTTTCGTCGCCGTGCGCCACCTCGATGCTCAACTCGTAAAGCTGCAGGAACTCTGTGGGGTCGGGGGTGCCATCATAGCGAGGAGGCAGGTCCAGCTTGAACTTGCCTCGCCAGACGATGCTACGCAGCTTGGGAATGAGGGCGCAGCAGCCTGCGGTGGCCACCGGGGCCCTCTGCAGGGGCGGAGCCTGCCCTTGATGTCCGCGCACCGCCACCATAGGCGGCACATGGTCTTGTCGCGGCGCCGGGAGCGCTGGAGCGTTTTCTTGCGGCCGGGGAACCTCTTGGTAGCTTCCTTCTTCGTGCGCGGGCACACGGCGGGGCGGATCATGCCGTGGGGCCACACGTCTTGGGGCGAGGATGCCGTCTTGACACGGAGGAGGCGGAGGCTTTCTGTGAGCTGCGCGTCTCGGCGCGAGGGCACCGTCTTGAGGCGGAAGGGGCGGGGGCGCTCCATGAGCTACATCGCCCGTAGCTGGAGGTGGGCGAGGCAGCGAGAGGAATGGTGCAGGAGAGCCTCCAGTGGTGCTGACGGGCTCGGCGATGCGGCCCAACCAGTCCTCGTAGAGGTCGTCGACCGGGCGATAGCGCAGGAGCTCGCGTGCCATGAGCAGCGCAGCCTGCGCATCTGCGGGTGCGCGGCGAGCATGAGACGATGAGCTGGCTGGAGTCAGCGATGGGGTGGTGGTGTGGCCGTCCCGCCACATGAAGGGGTGCAGTGAGGACGCTTGCTACTCATTTTCCGCCGGGCTGGTAGCGACGTTAACAACAGGAGACGGAGAACGACGGGGAGGCCCGCCAACAGGGGCTGTCTGAGCGACACGGGCGGCGAATGCAGCCCGGTGCTCGGCGCGGGCTCGACGTGCATCTGACATGGATGTGGTGGAGCGATGGGACGCGGATCAGGGGAAGGAAAGCTTTAGCGCACCCCTACCTGGCTCGCCAAATGTCGGATTTTGGTTTCCGGCAAAACCCTTTAGGTTCGAACACTGGGGTGCGCACGAAGATCTCTCCCCCTCTAGCTCTTGCCCTCACCACAATCTCAAGTCTTAGTGTGTCGAACCCGCAAAACATGGGACACAAGATTTATACTGGTTCGGGCCACCGATGTGGTGTAATACCCTACTCCAGTGTGGTGTGGTGGATTGCCTCTTGGGCTGAGGATGAACTGTTACAAGAGAAGAACAGCCTCCTGAGGAGAGGTGCTCTTGTGCTTGGCGAGTTGATGCCGTAAAGGATTGTCCCCCTTTTAAGGTGGTGGCTAGTCCTATTTATAGAGGCCCGGGTCCTCTCCCAAAATATTAGGTGGGAAGGGATCCCACAATGGTCAGTTTGAAGGGGGACAGCTAGTACAAGATATCCTGACAAAAGATGGTCTTCTCCTGCCAAAGGCTCTGGTGGTGACGCCGTCGTGGGCTCCACGGTGACCTCCATCCCGTCGTCTTGCTGGTCTTGGTCTTGTTGCACCGATATGGAAACCTTTGCTTGATGCCTCGGGACTCCGGGCCTGCGCTTGCTTCTTTAGCACCAAATAGGAAACGAGGACACTTCGTACGCTGGCGCCTGCCTGGTGCCCGCTTGGCCTTGGTCGTCATGGCTTGCGTCACGGGGATCTCGCGAGGTGCCCCTTGCCTTGATCTCTCCGTCCCTCGCGAGCCATCCTGGTGAGGCCGCCCTTGAGGAGGTCTTGCATCGTCCGGCTCGTGAGGCTTGGCCCCTCGCGAGGGTCTTGAGTGTTTATTGGTGAAGATGGGATGTACAGGGCCGCTGGTGGAGCCACGTCGTGGGCCGCAAGCTGGCAAGTGTGGGGACCCCCGTTCCCAGGATGCTGATAGTAATGTAGACAGAATAAAACCAAGCAATATGATTAAACCCTGTCATTTTACCTACAAATACATGCCTCGCTACTCCTCTTGTCACAGTGTCAGGACACTACTTCCACTAGGTACTACTTCCACTAAAGATCTACTCAGCCAAAGACAACTCATCGATCAGAAAGCATTACACAACTATAACAATCACACATAATAATGTTTAGAAATAACTTAATTACTCTCAATGAATAACCTAATCACAAACCCACAAATCATCTGATCCCAACAAACGCACCGCAAAAGATTACATCAAATCTATCTCCAAAGATAACATTGTATTGAAGATGAAAGAGAGAGAGAGAGAGAGAGAGAGGGAGATAGAGACATCTAGCTACTGTTATGAACCATATGTCCCGTGGGGAACCGCTCACACTTCATCGGAGATGCAACAAGGTTTATGTTGAAGCCCTCCATGATCGATTCCCCTTCCGACAGAGTACCGGCGAAGGCCTCCAGACGGGATCGCGGAAGAACAGAGACTTGCAGGGATTTTATAATATTTGGGAATTTATAGCACTGGAATTAGGTTAGACAGAGCCATGAGGGGCCCACAAGACATCATGTGTTGCCATCTTATCTTGTTGTCTCCTCGACTGGCTTCTGTACTCCCCCTGAAGCTACAATATCTCTTTTTGTCCAGAAAAAAATCATCAAACATTTTCGTTGTGTTTGGACTCTGTTTGGTATCGATTTTGTGTAAAACCAAGAACATGCAAAAAACAACTGGCACTAGGCACTGGGTTAATAGGTTATTTCCCAAATGATGTAAAATTGCATATAAAGAATACAAGATTGATAATAGGATAGCATGAAACAATAAAAAAATTAATAGATACATTAGAGATGTATCAACAAGCTGCACAAAATTAATCATCTGTCCAAAGATTGTGATGCATGGTGAAGATCCAGTGCCTTGCATTCTCCTCTAGTGTCAGTTAATTTAGTGATGAGTTATGGATGCTCGTAGTCTCTCGGGGCAACACCAACGGGCCAATTGAAATGGACAGTAAAATTGCTTGCCTCTTGGCCTTTTGGGTTGCTACTCGGAAGGTGGGTGTATGTTCCTTGTCTGCCCTTTTCTGGCCATGGAACCCAATAAGGCGACCTATTTGGTCCGCCCTATCTATTTTTTATCATTTTTCTCATTTTGGACATTCTATGCATTTACATCAAATAAGAATGAATTGTTGCACATTATAAAACAAACAAGTCACATAATTCACAACCAAATAAATGAAAATCACATAGTTTGCAACCACGTAAATTTAAAATTGTAGCAAATAAATTGGAAGAGAAAGAGCAGGCACAACTAGTAGTTTTCCGTGTGAGTCCACATATGTTCAATAAAATTATCTGGAAGTTGAATTGCATGATCACATATTTCATGATGAAATTGGACAAACTCTACAAACGTTGTCGCTCCACCCCTGGGCTCAACCAACTCACTTGGGTAATCCCACCCTTGGCCACAGATGTTGTTAGCATGCTCATCATCCACGATCATGTTGTGCATGATGACAGTAGTCATCACCTCCCACATAGTGCTAGTGCTCCATGTTCTAGCAGGTTGTGGAACAATTGCCTAGAGAGATTGGAGCACACCAAAAGCATGCTCCGCATCCTTCCAAGCACTCTCTTGTTCTTTGGAAAAATCTACCCCTCTTCTCTCCTTGGGGCTCAAAGATTGTCTTTTACAAATGTACACCACTGAGGATAGATACCATCAGATAGGTAGTATCCCTTGGTGTATTGGTGGCCATGGAGCTCATAGTTTAACTCTAGGAAATTGCCTTTAGAAAGCCTTGATAACACCAGGGAGCGCTGAAGCACATCGATGTCATTGTGAGAACTTTCCATGCCAAAAAATGAGTGCCAAACCCAGAGATCTTGTGATGCCATAACTTCGAGTATGACCATGCAACCATCAATATGTCCTTATATTGCCCCCGCCAAGCAAACTGACAGTTCTTCCACTGCCAATGCATACATTCTATGCTTCCAAAGCATCCTCGGAAAGCCTCTCGATGCATTGATCGATAACAACCCGGGTTGTATCCTCAAAATTTGGTTCTCTCAAGTACTCTGGGCCAAACACTCCAACCACAGCTTTGTAGAACCTGTACATTGACTCAAGGCGTGCGGATGCACTCATGTGTATGTACTCATCAACTAGATCACTGGTAACCCTGTATGCAAGCATCTGAACAACTGAAGTGCATTTTTGATAAGAGGTGAAGCCAACATTTCTAAGGGCATCATACTTTCAATCGAAGTAATAATCATAACCCATCACTCCATACCCATCTAGAAGCATCATTAGAAAAGCTTGTTAGAGAGTAGTAGTTTTGGCCGATGAAAATAACTGTTAAAGAGTAGCAAATGGCCATTTTCCCTATTACCTTTCAACCGAACGCATGGTCTTGTATGGATGCCCTGAGCAATGGTCGTTGCCTTGCAATGTGTTCATCAACGAGAAGTGTAGAAACCACAACATCACTATCATCATTGCATGATTTTTCAGGCGATGATGAACATATGAAGTTATTGTAAAAAAAAACTCGTCTGACTTGTCGCTTGATCCTTCTGGGTGATGTGAATCCGTACCTCACTATAAAGCGGTGGGCATGGATGAGTCTCGGTCGAGAAAATGATAAACACCATGTGGGCGCCGTGTGGATGAGTCTTGGTCGGTGAAGGGCACCGTCCTTGGCTCATCTAGGTAGTAGGGCTAGCGAATCCTACATTCTCCGATAGTGGCTGTGGAGGTGGTGGCAACAACCCTAAGTAGGGTCCTGGCTGCGATCTACGCCATCGATGACAAGAAGCGAAACCAACACCAATGTTGGGGCGGCGGACATGGATGCAGAGCGGCCAATGGGTGGGGTACTAGGGTTATGAAGTGGCTGGATGTAGAGGTGGAGAGGGCGACGAGGCTGGGGAGGTCGAGCTCATTTGGGGAGGGGGGGTGTCATGTGTGACGGAGCTAAATCCAGCTGATCTCAGGTAGGGGTTCCTGAACTAAGAGCCCAGAGACAATAGTAACTAGTACATGAGTTTTTACCCAGGTTCGGGGCTCTCCAGGGAGATAAAACTCTAGATCATTCTTGTGTTTTATTGCTTTTGGATGGAGTGCAAAGGACATTTGATCTACCCTAAGATTGTTGTCCATCTCCTATGAGCCCTACCACTAGGTTATATAGGTCCCGAGGAGGGTCTAGGGTTACCACCTAGTCGAGTACATACAAGGAGAACATGTTGTAGACAATTCCTACATCTTGGAGTATACGACAAGTCTTTGGGAATCTTCCTTCCATACACCATGGGCCACTCGATGTGGCCCATTGGTGAACCAACATGGGGTCCTTGGCCCGGCCCACAAGGGCATGAGACGACGTGGTGAGGGTGTTGGAAATATGCCCTAGAGGCAATAATAAAATGTTATTACGCTATTTCTATGTTCATAATTAAGTTTATATTTCTATGCTATAATTGCATTGGCTCTTGACTATGAGATTCGGAGGAAAATCCATTTACATGTGCGAAAACATGAACACCAAGATGATCCCTAGTCATGCCTCTAAGACTAGATCATGTATTGATGATGACCTTGTTTTTCTGATCATGAGCGTTGTTATTGTAACAAGGATGCTATCAATAATGAGAACACATTGTTACCGAAATAGTGGCGTTGGATAGACCCAACTTAGGAATTACTGAGAGATGTTATCGTTTTTAGGTTGTCAGTATTTTCATATAACTTGTTCATCATCACTTAGTTCCTTAGACCATGAGAATATTGTATGCCCGGATGGTTACTTTGGGATTATAGAATGTCACTCCATAACTGTATGTGAATTATTAAAGGTGACTTACGGGTATACAGGAAACGTATGTCTCGGTATCGATGGTTCAAGACTGGGACTTTCTCCTCTCACAATAGAGAGATACTCTATGGGCCCATTCGATGTAGCTATATCATTATCGTCTGGCCAGACACTTGTAATGATTATCACAGGATATCAGAACACATACACGAGTAAAGAGAACAAAACAGGTAATGAGGATAACATGTATAGTGATCAAGGAGTTGATCATGAGGATTCCAATTGTCTCACCTAGAGTTTTGTAAATGTATCGTGAAACAAAGGGAATGGAATTCGTAAAGGAAGGTTTGCTCGAGAACTTTGTGAATATGTTGAAGTTAATAAGGGTGTCTAGATCCCACTGGTAATTATTGTCTGGAATGTGTTCTGGGGCATGTTCGCTTATTTTCGAACCTGTAGGGTCACACACTTAACGGGTTCTAGCCTGATTACCAGAGAAATGCGAAATAAGTTAAAAGTGCACCAAAAGAGTTCTCGGATAGTTCTGAAAGTGTTTAGGATGGTTCCAGAAGGGTGTTGGGAAATATGGAAAGGTATAACATAATTTCTAAAAGTCTGAATCTATATATGGAAAGTTTTTGGGGGTGTCATAATGGGTTCTGGAGACATCCAGAAAATCTGGGATTTTATTTATGGAAGAAAGTTGTGAAGGATCTTCGTGAATGGCCACCCCAAGTGGGGCCCACAGGGCCCACATGGGGCGCCATCCCCTATGGCTGGCCCTAGGTCGAATTGGAAAAGAAAGGAGTCCTTCCCCAATATAGACTATTCGTCACCCTGGGTGAAGAATTCTTATTCCTCACCCCACCATCTAACGCACCCTATAGTCACCGTAAGAACCAAAGTGCATGTGAGGTATATTACAGTTTGTAGTTAAGGGCTCCTTAACATTCACCTCCAGAAAGAAATGAGTCATGCATGTGAGGTAAGATTACCACGTGCATGTGCGATATGAGGTAATATCATAACATGCGGGTGAGAAATCATGCGGGTGAGAAATCATGCATGTGAGGAAGAATGCAACATGCCGGTGAGGTAAGATTACGACATGCATGAGGTAAAATTACTACATCCAAAAGGAATCATACCTCGAGAGAGTTTACACCACGGTGAAGAATTACTTATTCTTCACCTGGATGACCAATAATATTTTGTTACTATTAGTCCCTATATAGATCGTGCCTATTAAAAACTAAGGAGCCAGCTTCCCGCTGCCATGCACTGCCCCCGCTTCCTGCCGCCCACGTATCCCACCACCGCGCGCTGATACGTCTCCAATGTATCTATATTTGTTATTGTTTCATGTTATTATATTATCAATCTTGGATGCTTTATATGGATTTTTATGCTATTTTATATCTTTTGGGGGACTAACCTATTAACCCAGTGCCCAATGCTAGTTCTTATTTTTTGCTTGTTTATGGCTTTTCAGAAAATCAATACCAAACGAAGTTCAATCACGATGAAACTTTACCGTGATTTTTTCTGGACCAAAAGGGAGCCTAGAAGGTTCAAAAGGCGGCTAGAAGACCTAAGGGAGAGCCACGAGCTCATAGGTTGTACCCTGGGGGGTAGGGCGCGTCCACACAGCTCCGTCTGACATAATTCCACCTTTATAAATTCACATATATTCCCAAACCAACAGAGAGCCATCTGAAACACGTTTTCCACTGCCGCAAGCTTCTGTTCTTCCGTGATCCGATCTGGAGGCATTTTCCAATACTCTATGGGAGGGGGAATCGATCACGGAGGGCTTATACATCATCCTTGATGTCGTCCGATGTTGCGTGAGTAGTTCACCACAGACCTACGGGTCGATAACTAGTAGCTAGATGGATTCTTCTCTCTGTCTTTAATCTTCAATACAATATTCTCCTCAATCTTCTTGGAGTTCTATGGTAACACCCCAAATGTCATGCTATAGTAAACTCATGCTAATGGTGCCATGTAATTATAATTAATTTGGCTAAACTTCATTTTGATCCATACCCAGTTCAAATTCAAATTTAAAATAAAATAAAATATTTATTCAAACAACAAAACAAAAATGTTTATATTATTCTATAAATTCCCTAAATCAATTGTCATGTGGAAACCAACTTATTTTGACTCACAAATAAATTCCTATGCAATTAATAAATGGTCTAGCAGCATTTAAATTGCTTTTTAAATGAAAACAAATATGTAAATTTTTCCAAGCCACATAAAACTTTGTGTGCTAACTCAAAGTGTTGCCTACTACTTATGTTATAAATATCAAGTTCAAAAAAATTTGCATGGTATTAATATAAAATAGAAATTAGAGGAGAAATATATATAATAGAGATATAAAAACAAAAAGAATAAAAGGAGAACTGCACTGCACACTTGTATCCCATTGCTACAGTGCACAGCCCAGCCCACCCGATGCCATCTTCTTCTACTGTTCACAGGGGGCCGTGGCAGGCATCCACCGGCGCCTTGGCCGCACCTGGCCACTTGCCGGCCATCTGATGACACCCTAGCATCCTACAAAATCCCCCTGCCCCTGCATCCAACCCTAGCTCTGTTCGCCCCCATGCCCCTTTGCCACGCTCGATCCCCAGCTCGCCTGAATGCCTCAATGGTCATGTCGCCGTCGTTCGCATAGCCACCGCATACCCCGGACCGCCCGTTGATGTACTGGAGATGCACCTTCATCACCCTCATCTTCCCGCTGCAAGTATGCGCCCTAGACCGTCCTGGAGCGTCGCCATCAGCCGGCCTCTCTCATCTGCAGTCGCCGTTCTCCACCTCCAGTCATTGTCGCCTCAAGCCACATTCGGCTACGCTGAGCTCTGATTCGTGCCCATCGTGAGGCTCTGCTCTTTTTCCCCTCGCTTCAGCTTCAATCCGGTCCTCTAGAGCCCCGCCGCTGGATCCCGAAACGGCGGCCACCATGGCCGCGAGCTCAACCTAGCCTAGCTCGACCAGGACGTGTCCGCCTCGCCCGTCAGATCCTCTGTATGTGGTCGCCCCTGCGCGTGCCCCCGCGGTCCCGTACGTGCTCGCGTGCGTCCTCTCGTGCTCGTCGTATCCGTTGCCCGAAGCTTGTCGTGGCCACAACCGTGCTGCTCCCCGCCGTGCGTGCCTTCCTGCACCCGTGTGCGCCTGCTTCCAGTTGCCATGTGCCTGCTTCTACCGCTACTACATCGCTACTACCTTTTGTGCTACTCTTGTTGCATGGCTGCTGCACTACTGCTGTGTTGCTGCCGCCGCGTGCCCCGCGCTCGCCCCGTGCTGCTGCTGCCTTGTGCGCCGCTGCTTCTCCTACCACCGTTGCTTCTGCTACTGCCGTTGTCTGCAGCTTGCCTAGCCGCGCCCGCCTGTAGTCATCATGCAGCTCACGCCCGTGTACCCGCGCGCCCGCCGCTACCGCTGCCGCCCGGGGCTGCGCCATGCTCCCCTCACCCGCACGCGCCCATGCCGGTTGGCTCCCCTGCCATTCCCTGCTGGTCCGGCTGGCCGGCCACGCCCATGGACTATGCCGTCACTAGTAGAAAAAGGGTCAAATGTTCAGCTCATTAGTCCCGGTTTGTAATAAAACCAGCAATAATGTGACCATTAGTGCCGATTCTAACTGCTAGGCGGGCTGGGCTCATTAATACCGGTTCATGGCGAACCTTTAGTACCGGTTTGTGCCACGAACCGGTACAAAAGACGCTATGGTAGGCTGTGGCCAGGCTGGGGCCCCACCAGCACCTTCATTACTGGTTCGTGGCATGAACAGGTACTAGGGGTTTTTAGTTGATTCATTTTGTAGTTGTTTTTAGTCTCACCTCACCAAGCGAGAGGCACTCGCAGTTGTTTATAAGCCCTGAGTGCAGAGATGATGAAGGAGAGGCGCAATGCTCAGCTGCACGTTGCTTAGCTTCAGGCCTTGAGGAAGTGGTCTAGACTGCACGGAGCTATTAGGGTTTCGGACGAAAACTACACATAGCTCCGTGTAGTCTACACTATTTCCGCAAGGCCTGAAGATAAGCAACATGCAGGTGAGCATTACGCCTCTCTTTCATTTGTAATAACTTATTTTAACTCCGGACTTTTTGTGCCTTCATTTGCTACTTTTCATGCATTTACTGATTTGTTTTTAGCTAAATGACCCTGAAATTGAAAAGTATTACAAATGAACTCTGAAAAGGTTGAAACCTGGCATGGTATCATCATTTAACCTACATAGCATGTGCAAAAAAGTAGAGAGCGTTACAGCAAAAACTGGATGCACTTCGTGTACAAACTGGACACTCTTTCGAAGTATCAGTGTTTCGGACGAAAACTCATCTATTACAAAGGCACTTCATTTTTTAAATTTATTGCAACTCCATACTTTTTATGCGTTTATTATGCACCATTCAAAGCATCGTCGTCAACTTTCAACCCTTTGTTCCTTCACTTCCTATTTTTCATGCAATTACTGATTCGTTTTGTGCTAAATGACCCTAAAATTAAAAAGTACAACAAATGAACTCTGAAAAGGTTGAAACTTGGCATGCTATCATCATTTCACCGACATAGCATGTGTGCAAAAAAGTAGAGAGGGTTACGGCAAAAACTGGATGCACTTCGTGTACAAACTGGACACCCTCTTTCGAAGTATGAGTATTTCAGACGAGAAGTCATCTGTTACAAAGGCACTTCATTCTCTTAAACTTATTATAACTCCAGACTTTTTATATGTTCATTACGCACCATTCAAAGCCGCGCCGTCAACTTTCAACACTTTGTGCCTTCATTTGCTATTTTTTTCATGCATTTACTGATTTGTTTTGAGCTAAATGTCCCTGATATTGAAAAGCACTACAAATGAACTCTGCAAAGTTTGAAACTTGGCATGATTTCATCATTTCACCGACATAGCATGTGCAAAAAAACTAGAGAGGGTTATGGCAAAAACTAGATGCACTTCGTGTACAAACTGGACACTCTCTTTCCAAGTATCAGAGTTTCGGATGAAAAATCATCTGTTACCAAGGCACTTCATTCTTTTAAACTAGTGATTCACTGGAAAAAAATCTATTTTTAAAGTTATGAGGAAAAAGAATCACTGAAAATCGATATTAAAGTTAAGTTATTCACAAACTAGTGATTCACACCAATTTAAAATAATTCAAATTTAAACTATTCAAATTTGAAAACTACTGGCACTAACAGAAAGTTTGTAATTTTTAGTACCTAAAGCAAAAATATTCCCAAATAAACTCTAAATACAGCAAAAAATTACTTAGAAATAAATAAAAGAAAATCAAATAAAGTAGAAAATAAAAAAAACTATATAAAAATATATTTGCACGCTACCCAGCGGGCCTGCTTGGCCTTGGGTGTGGTTATGCAGGCCCGTGTGGCCCAGCAGGCTCATAGGGCAGTGCGGCAAAGTTAGGCCCAGAAGCTTGCTTTAGAGAGGAACTCTAAGGAGCAGTCGCGGCTGGGTTTATAAACCAGTGTGCTGCCCTTCACTCGGTGAGGTGGGACTAAACTTTGTGTACATCGGGATGGGAGCGGACCCCCTTTAGTACCGGGTCGTGGCTCCAACCTGTACTAAAGGGGGGGGTCTTTAGTATAGGTTGAGGCCATGAACCGGTACTAAAGGGGGTCGCTTCCTGCCGCTTGGCCTGGCCAAATTTGACCTTTAGTACCGGTTGATGGCTCCAACCGGTACTAAAGGCCTCTCCTATATATACAACACTTACGAAAATTTCAGTTAGTTTCTGTTCAACTGCTTCGTCGCGCCTCCCCGTCGTCGCCGCCCCCATCGCGTGCTCCCCATCGCCGCCCCGTCTGCGCGCCCCGTTGCCGCCACATCTCGTCAACGTGTCGCCGCTCCAGCCCGCCGCCACGCCCAACCCGTCACCGTCGCCGCCGCCCTCGTCACGCACACCCCGTCGCCGGCCCCCGTCGCCTCGCATCACCGGCAGTCGCCACACTGTAAGAGATAGACCGCGCCCAGCCCCCTGCTACGCGTCGGCGGCCAGCGTCACACACACACACAGAGACAGATTTTTCTTAATGATTTTTTCCTATTTTTTGTTTTTTAGTTTTTTATACTTTTAGTTTATATAAATGTTAGATTAATGTGAATTGTTAGATGATTATATATATATAAATGTTAGATATTAATGTCAAATGTTAGATGAATTAGATAGAAATATACGTTAGATATTAATGTTAAACGTTAGATGAATTAGCTAGATATTAATATTAATTGAGTTAGTTTTTTACACTTTTAGTTATAGATGAATTAGATATATTAATGTCAAATGTTAGATGAATTAGATATATTAAATTTAGGTATATGTGATTTGATCATCTAATTAAAATTTTACTATATATTTAACTAGCTACTTTATTTTTAGTAAGAAAATTAATAGAACTAGTTATTTTTAGCAAGTTCTTAGTTGAATTAGTTGAATTAATAGAACTAGCTAGTTGAATTAATAGAACTAGTAAGTGTTTATCAATTAATGTTTCAACTATGAGCATGGGAAATGTCGTCTAACGATGAAAATAATTTTGTAATGTGTGAATACTGCGAAGACGAGCGCGGCCTGTGCGACAGAAATTTCCTAGTTGATGATAGGCGCTTCAGCATCAAGCTCGATGAGACCTTCGAAGTGGATACAGTAAGTCAGAACGACAAGTCTTTTTTTGTAATTAAGCATGACTTATGCTTCAATTTCTTCAACTTATAATTTGAAATTTTCACTATTCTACTAGTGTATCCCCTGCCATGCAAGAATTTTTGTCTTGGATAAGATAGGTTTCAGTCCTAACAAAACTATGGAGGTAAGAGAGTTTACTTGAAGACCGAGCATGGTTCTACCTTCAACGTCAAATTATACAATGCAGACACCTACACCCATTTTGAATGCAAAACTTGGCAAGCACTAGGCTTATGCGTTTGAGCCTGATATGGTTATCACTTTTGATATTCGTCCGGAAGATGATATTGAATGTAATAGAGACATTTGGGTCCATGTGCAGATGCGTCCAGTTCTACCATTATGTGAGTTTCTCAACCATATTTATGTCTTCGATATTATTTATTCAAAAATAGTTAACAACTAATTTCTATTGACAGCTTATTTCCATTCAAGAAAACATGTCCAGCGCTTGGTAGACAGGACCGTCCACTATCCTAGGGCTGAACTAAACTGCGAGGAGATAGGTCATTATGTTTCATGGCTTCAGGATCTTGATGCTGTCAAGAGAAATTATTTTCCTGAATTTGAAAATCTTAGTACTCAAAACGTGCGACCAATAGGTTCGTATTGAACTACGGTCACATCTATTTAGGCAAGATGGTAAGATTTTTACTATTTGTCCTCAGTGCATCTTTTGCATACATTATTTTTTAAGCTAAACTTCATTACTAATTATGTTACTATACGATGTTCTTCAACAGGGACTCCCGGTGATAGTTGTGCCTAAGTTGATCGAGACTAAAGGTCGCATGCCAATGGTTAGCTTATGGCCAAGACACTCTATAGCGCACATGAGTGCATTCAGGATTTCTAAAACCGAGGAATGTTTAATAGTGAAAGACTGGAGCAAAATTGTCAAGGACCGTAGAGAAGTACTAGGGGACAACAAGAATCCGACGAACCGCAACCCACGATTAGGAGACAGGTTCATTTGCATGCTGCAATATGATGAATCAGGATTGCTACACATGCTCTTAGTACTTGTCCTTTCATGTCCATGTTCTTTGCCCTGAACTTAATCTCAAAGTGATTTGCTTTTGTGGTCTTATGAATGCTTATAATCTCATGACCATGTTGAACTCGTTGACATCTTTGCTTCTGGTACAAGTGAATGTTTCTTCTTTAAGCTAGTGTTGGTGGCGATTAGATAGCGGTAATGACTATGGTGATTAGATAGCGGCAAACCCAATAAGTAGGCTAATTGGCCTATTATTAATAATTCATTTATTAATCACTACAAAAAAGACACATCTGTGACATTTTGGCCCCAACGAATGTTTTTTCTGTCATGGTTATGACACTTCTATGACGATAATTGTGACAAAAACATGTATCATCATAGATGTGGTGGGCTCCTACTTCTATGACAAAAATGGGATTTTCATCCAAGGCAGGCTGGGGACGCACCTGCATGTCATTGTTTGGGCCATCCATGACAGAAAAAACAATAGTAGAAGCGAGGGCGAGGAAAATTTCGGGGAGTTCTCGGTTATGGTGGGTGGTCGGGGCCAAGCGGTGCAAGGAGCTTTACGCATTTCTCTCGTACATGTACGCGCCTGTGTGCGAGGCGTTGGGCTGTAACTGAACCCGAGTGAGGCGTTTGCTTACTAAACCCGAGTGATTGCACTAGCTATGTTACTGAACCCAAGCGATCGATCCCTTGGCTATTAACTGAACCCGAGCGATTCCTTCGCTACTTCTGCTAATTGAAGCCGATCGAACCTGCCTCTTGATGAATAGTGACCATTGTTATGGGTTGGATGAACAGTTCCTGGTGAGGGTTGGATGAACAGGACCCCATGGTAGTATAGGCCATTGTCGCTGGATGAACATGACCCCGAGGGGGCCGCCACACTCGAGCCGGTTGGGGGTGTATGAACAGGACCCCGTGGAGGGTGGTTGAACAGTAGCCGGTGAAGGCTGGATGAACAGTATCCTATGGTTGAATAGTAGCCCGTGGAAGCTGGAGGAAGTCGGCGTCCTGGGAACGGGGGTACCCAGACTTGCCTGCCTGTGGCCCAGGGCGTGGCTCCACCGGCCTGGTACGACCCATCTTCACCAGCAACCACTCAAGACCGTCGCGTGGGGCCAAGCCTCGCAAGGCGGACGACACCGAGACCTCCTCCGGGCCGGCCGCCCTAGGCTAGCTCCCAAGGAGTGCATGACGTGAGCCATGATGACCAAGGCTAGGCGGGCGCCAGCGGGCGCAGAGTGCCAGTTTTCTCTTTGGTGCTAAAGAGGCAAGTGCAAGCAAGGAGTCCCCGAGGCATTAGGCAAAGGTTTCCATATTGGTGCAACAAGACCAAGGCCGGCAGGAAGGAGGTCACCGCGGAGCCCATGACGGCGTCACCGCTAGAGTCTTTGCTAGGCGAAGACCACCTTTTGTCAGGATAACTTGTACTAGTTGTCCCCCTTCAAACTGACCATTGTGAGATCCCTTCCCGCCTAAAATTTGGGAAGAGGACTAGGGCCTCTATAAATAGGACAAGCCACCACCTTAGCAGTGGAGAGCGACCAGACCACCCACACACACACAAGCTCATCGAGCTCAAGAACACCTCTCCTCAGGAGGCTGTTCTTACCCTGTACTTGTTCATCCTCGGCCTTCAAGGCAATCCACCACACCACACTGGAGTAGGGTATTAAACCACAACGGTGACCCGAACCAGTATAAACCCTCGTGTCCCTTGTTCTTCGGGTTCGGCAAGCTAGGCTTTGAGATCGCTGCGAGAGTGGGCTCGCGTGGGAGAGAGATCTTCGTGCGCACCCCAGTGTTAGAACTTCAAGGGTTGGTCGGAACCCGTAATCCGACATTTGGGGCGCGAGGTAGGGGTGCGCTGAGCCTTTTCTTCCGGCGATCCACGTTCCACTTCTCCATCGCATCCATGTCTGACGCTCGCCGATCCCGTGCTGAGTGCCGCGCCGCCCTCGCCGCCTGCGTCGCTCAGACGGTGCCCATTGGCGGACCTCCCCGCTGTTCTTCATCACCCGCTGCCAACGCCGCCACTGGCCCGGTGGAGGACGAGTAGCAGGCCTCATCGCTGCACCCCTCCATGCAGCGGGACAGACACACCGCCACCCCGTCACTGACTCCGACCGGCTCATCGTCCCATGCTCGACGCGCGCCTAGGGACGCGCAGGCTGCGCTGCTCACGGCGCGTGAGCTCCTGTGCTACCACCCGGTGGACGACCTCTAAGACGACTGGCTTCACCGCATCGCCGAGCTCGTCGGCGCCGTTGGGGGCTCTCTTGCACCGTCCCTTTCGCTACCTCGACCACCTCTAGCGGCGGGCGACGTCGCCGACGGAGCGCCTCCACCACCTCCACACCAAGACAATGCCCTCGCACCAAGACGTGCGGTCCCGCGGCGCGACCCGCTACGTCGGGTGCCCGTGCACGAAGAAAGAAGCGGCCAAGAACTCCCGAGGCCACAAGGAAACGCTCATGCGCTCCCGGCATCGCTATGTCAACACCGCGCGTGGCCTGCACCGGTGGCGCATGGATATCAAGGTCAGGCCCCGCCTCCACTACAGGCCCCGGTGACCATAGTAGGCTGCCGAGCCTTCACTCCCGAGATGCACAGCATCATCTGGCCCGACAACTTCAAGCTAGACCTGCATCTGCGCTACAACGGCACCCCCGACCCCTCGGAGTTCCTGCAGCTCTATGAGCTAAGCATCGAGGCGGCCAAAAGCGATGAGAAGGTCATGGCGAATTGGTTCCCTATAGCCCTCAAGGATGGCGTGCGCTCATGGCTCCTGAACTTGCCCGCGGGATTGACATCCACCTGTGGCGAGATGCGCAAGCGTATTGTCGCCAACTTCCAGGCACTCGCGACCGCCTGCCGGCCACGGGTGACCCGCGGCGCTTCAAGGAGCGACCGGGGGAAACGTTGCAGAAGTACATGCAGCACTTCAACAGCGTTTGCCTCAAGATCCCCAAGGTGACGGACGAAGTGATCATCTACATGTTCTCCGATGGCATCCGCGACGTTAAGATGAAGGAGGAGCTTGCCATCCACGAGGAGTTGTGCACGGCCCTGGAAATGTTCAACGTGGCAACCAAGTGCTCGAGAGTTGAGGAAGGGCGCCTTTCCATCCTCGAGCTCCCAGCTGCCGATCAGGAGGAAAAGAAGGCCAAGAGCAAGGACGTGAAGTGCAAGGGGGCTTCCATGCTCGCGGTAGAGCCGGAGACGAAACTGGCTACGACCATCCCGAGTCATCCAATGCCAGCCGTCTGTTCTGCGCCTTCCACAATGTCCACAGCCACAACACCAATGACTGTCAGGAGCTCAGGGCCATCCGTAATTGGCGCTTCGGTCGACGCCCAAAGCGCAACGACCGAGGAGGAGGACGAAGTGGAGGACGCTGGGACGACCATGGCCCCCACCAGGAGTTGCGTGACTGGCCTTGTGAGGACCGCTGGCAGGACGCGCCTCGTGAGGGCGTCTGGAGGGACCACCCTCATGAGGACCGCCCTTAGGGCAATGCCGGCCTCCCTTCGCTGCCACCACTGCCAAGGAGGAATGACGACCATCATCAGGACGGGGGGGGGCTGGGGGCATCCAACAGCCTCGTGCCATCGCCTGCATCTTGGGTGGCGCTCAAGCCCTAGCCTCTCAGCGTATCTTCAAACAGTTTGCTCGTGAGGTGAATGCAGCCCTTCCTCGGTTCGAGGCCACATACCCGCTCAGGTGGTCCAAGTGCGCCATCACCTTCAGCTCGGCGGACCAACTCAAGTGCTCGGCGACCGCCGGCGTTCTCCCGATGTTCTGCTCACCCGTCATCAACAACGTTCAAGTCACCAAGACCCTCATCGACGGTGGCGCAGGGCTCAACATCTTGTCCGTCGAGACGTTCGATAGCCTTTAGGTGCCATACGATCAGCTATAGCCTACCAAGCCTTTCTGAGGAGAGACTAACGGCTCCACCACCCCGATAGGGCAGGTCCGCCTCCCTGTCACCTTCGGCCAGCGTGACAACTACCGCACCGAGCTCATCGACTTTGACGTCACCCACATCTTCCTGTTGTATAACGCCATCCTTGGGTATCCAGGCTTGGCCAAATTTATGGCAGTAACCCACCATGGCTACAACGTCCTCAAGATGCCTGGGAGTGGAGGCGTCATCTCGGTTGCCTGCAAAGAAAGAGATGCGATGTGCTCCCTCGAGAATGCCTACCAGGCTGCAGCACTCGAAACCCCCGACAACGAAGGCGCCCTATACCCTCCTGAAGCCATTCCCAAGAAGAAGAAGCAACTACTCCACCCAGGGCCTCAGGAGAGTGGCGTTTCCAGTGGTACCACCTCAGGATCTGCGCCCGCAGATGGGGCGCCTCCCTCCCTCTCATAGGAAGGCGTGCCCGATGCCCTCCTTAGGCTGGGCTCGGGGGCTCTCTTCTAGAGGGTCTCGGACCAAGTCAACGTCTTGAGGGAGGCGCTTGGGCACCGCGTGGAGGCTTGCTTCGCTGCAAGTTTCCCTCACGATGGCACAAGGCATGGAGCGCCCAGTGCTCAGGAGTTCATCACCAAGGCGATCCAAGAGCTTCAAGAGGCAAGGGCCATACGCGGCGACCGCCGCCCACCACCTGGCGCAGCTCCCCACCCTGGCAAGGATGGCGGGCTACGCATCTACGTCGACATTCCGGGGCTCAACAGGGCCGTATCTTAGGGACGTTCCCGGCCTTCACGTGTTGGACGGTGTGAGGGTCCACCTCACAGCTATGTTCGCATGCCATTCAGCTTGCCGAGCGCAGACCAAGAAACAAGACCAGGCGCAACCTGTCACACCCTAGCTAGTTCAAGCATTAGAGTGTGCATCATGTTTAAATTTCTCTTAAATTTGAAATGGGGAAAGTAGAAACCTGCAACACCCCCCTGGAAACAACTAGGGTTTACTAAAATTATTTTCAATGAACCTGAAATGCCCTTCTAAAAAGTTCACCCTCCTTGTCTTGGGTTAAAACCTCTGGCAAAATTGGTGCACAATTTTCTAGGTCAACAGAAGGTCATTGAATTAAATCATAAGTATTTGAATTTGGGCATTTAAAAGCTATAAAATAATTTAAATGCTCAAATAATCCTGGAAATAAATGTTTGCTGTTGGAAATAATCTAAACAGAGCCCACAATTATTTTCAGGATTTTTGGAAATGTTTTAGTATTTTATTTAAAGCCCAACAGTCGCAGTTGATTAGAAAAACAGAAACAAATAAAGAGAGAGAGAGAGAGAGGGAAGCCCACCCGGGCCTTACCTGTGTTGGCCCAGCCACCTGGCTCGGCCCAGCCTACTGGCTCTGCCAGTCGTCGTCCTCCTCGCGCCAGAAGGACGCGGAGCGCGTGGCCGGCGCCCGCGGCCACACGCCGGCCACCTCCTGCTTCCGCCGACGCATGGAGATGCCTAGGGGTGCCACGCGACCCCCACGTCCCCCTCTCATCCTCGCTCACTCTCCGCTCGTCTCCCTCACCCTCTCCCGCACCATGGCCGAAGAGCTTGTCGCCGTCTCACCGTCGTAGTCGCGCTCTCCGTCACCCTCTCGCCTCTCTGACCTGTCCAGAAGCTCCGCCGCGACGCCCTCGCCCTCCCCACCGAGCCACGCATTGCCGGAGGCCCTGCATCGCCGCCGTCGGATCGTCTTCAACCTCGGTACCCGCCGGACACCGTTCATCGATTCGCCTCGCTCCGGTCGCCCCTGAGCCCACTGAGCTGCTCATCGACCTCCCTGTGAGCTCCGCCGCCTTTCCCCTCTTCTTTCCCACGCGTTTGCGCCCTCTAGACCATAGTTCCACCATGGCCGAAGCTCGTCTCCACTCGAGCTCATCGCCGGCGTCGCTCCGGCGACCATTTGGTCCTCCCGTGCTATGCAACGTGCTTGCCGCATCACGTAGTGCCTCGCTAGCGCTTCAGTTTTCGTGTTTGCACGCCGCAGCCCACTCCCCGCACATGGCCGAACTCCGGTCGCCGCCATGGAGCTCGCCGTCGTCGTCTGCGGCCACCGTAGGCCCGGCCTCCACCACCACTAGATGCGCGACTGCAAGAGCTCTCCAATGAGCCCAAGAACGGCCTCGCCCGTGCCCTGTGGGCATTTTCCGAGCTGCGCCACCGTCTCGGGCCTCGCCGGCGTTGAGTCACTGGCGAGTTTGACCCAGTTTGACTCCTGGATGGGCCCAGGTAGACCCCCCCTGAGTCTATGACAGGTGGGGCCGGTCTGCTAACTAATTTAGGATTAGTTTTAATTAATTTTAATTAAATCAGTGTTAATCTAATCCTGTTAATCTAATCCTGTTAATTAGCTGAGAGGCTGACAGAAGGGGCCCACCAGTCAAGTTTGATCTGGGCTGGCGCCTTTGACCTGCTGAGGTCAGCATGACGCAATGCTGATGCAATAATGCATTTTCTGGATTTATTTTTATTCAGGAATTTCCAGAAAATAGTTAAAACTTCTAAAAATCATAGAAAATCAACCATAGCTCCAAATGTAAAGATTTATATATGAAAAATGATCAGAAAAATTCAATCTATCCATCTGTAATAGTTTCATGCATGACAAAACAAGTTTACCTTGCTGTTTAAGCAGAATAAGGAAATGCACTATTAAGGCCATGTTTAATGAGCTAATATTTGAATCTTTGATTCAAATGAGTTCATTCCTTTCTGTTATAGCTTGCATTAGGCCAAGACACATTCATATTGCCATGTCATAGCATGCATGATATTGTTGCATATCGTCATGTGTTGATTGTGTTCCGATGTGTTCTTCGTGGTAGGTTCTGCCTCTGAGGATATTCACGAGTATCCAACTGAAGGGCAGTATCCCACTACCGCTCCATCAGGAAAGCAACCATTGATCATTCCGATACAAACCCATGTTCTCGCTTCTACTCTTGTTTACTGCATTAAGACAACGCGATTCAAACTGCTGTGTGCTATGGTAGTTGAACCCTTATCCTCTGCATGACCTATCATTGCCAAAGTAACTAGATGAAACCCACTAGCATGTGTAGGAGTTGATTGAGCCATGTATGTGATTCCTACCTTGCTATGCCTGCTATGCTTAGAGTTGTGTCAGGTCTGGTTCATCTGGGTGATGGGCCAGAGTGAAATGCTTATGCCGGTAATGTGAGGGATGTGTTGAACATGTTTTGGTAAAGGTATCGATGAGAGGCCATGTAGGAGTACATGGTGGGTTGCTTCATTGAGGCCGTCCCTAAGAACTGAGATCTGTATGTGTGATTTAAGATTTAGCTACTACCATGCATTGGGATCCTTAATTGACCCTCTCGGCTTCTTAACCACCCTAGTACTCTGTCCAGGAGTTGCAAATAGTTTCTGGTGTTTGTAGGTTATGTGTTGGCGGCCGTGCGTAGCGCTGACCCTAGGGGTGGGCTATGTTGCGGTAGATACACCGTGGCACGGTGTACCGAGTCACCCGTTTGGTGTCTCGGGATCCCTGTTCACATTGTTCAGGGCCGTATGTGGAAACCTAGGCCGGACTCCCTGCGGATGGAACTTGGATAGGAGATAAACCTGGACTAGAGACATAAGTGTTTAGGTAGGCCGTGGCCGACACCCTCGCTGGGCTTCCGCTTGAAGGTTGCCGAGTACATGTCGTGTAAACGGCGGTAAGTGGTGAAAGCGTGTATAAAGAAGTACACCCCTGCAGGGTATAAAACTATTCGAATAGCCGCGTCCGCGGTAAAGTACTACTTGGTTGCCTATACAGTTCATAGACAAGTTAATGGGTACTAATAAAAGAGTCAAGATAAGTGTGAGTACCGAGGATGGCCCTCTCGTAGGATGACGAGGGAGGATCCCCGGTGGAGTATTGTGTTGGTGAGTAGTGGACTCGTGTGCGAAAACTATTTTTACTAATGAAGTTCCGTAGGATAGCTTAGCCAAGAGTCAAAGCTGGCTTGCTGCATTAACCCCACCACCTTCTTGAGAATAAGCATGAATAGTAGGTTCTGATGTAAGACTTGCTGAGTACCTTTGTACTCATGTTTGCTTAATTACTTTTTTCAGAGGACAACACCGCCCCCTCCGATGGGTTCTACATAGACCTTGACGTCGACGAGTGACTAGCCACCCAGGTGGTGATCCTGGCCATGGAGGGCCCTATGTAGATAGACAGGCTTCGAGAAGCTTTCTTTCTTTCTAGAGTCTGTACTCAGACTAGTTGCTTCCGCATGTGCTTGTATGTTTGTATGACTTGAGTGTTGGGTCATGTGACCCCTATCTGTATGAACATGTTATGTATGGCTCCCTGGAGCCTTTAAATAAAGTACTTGAGTTGTAGAGTTTTGTTGTGATGCCATGTTGTATGTACTCATATCGGGCATATTGTGTGTATGATTGAAATGCTTGGTATGAGTGGGATCCGACGATCCAGTTGTTTATCCTTGCCAGCCTTTCTTATGGGGAAATGTAGTCTAGTGTTCCTCGAGCCATAGTAGTCCGCTACAGCCCGGTTCACCGGAGTCCTTCTAGCCTAGCACTACTATTCAGGACACTTGACTGGCCAGCATGTGTTTCACTTCGTTCCTATGTCTGTCCCTTCGGGGAAATGTCACGCTATGACTTCCGGAGTCCTGCCTAGCCTGCTACAGCTTGGGTTCCCCAGAGTCCTGTTAGCCTAGTGCTACAGCCCGGAATCAATCGCTGATGACCGACATGCTCGATGTGATTCATGTATGCCTGTCTCCATAGGTCTGTGCCGCTTTGGGTTCATGACTAGCCATGTCGGCCCGGGTTCTCTATCATATGGATGCTAGCGACACTATCATATACGTGAGCCAAAAGGCGCAAACAGTCCCGTGCCATGGTAAGGCGACACCCGTGGGATACCGTGCGTGAGGCCGCAAAGTGATATGAGGTGTTACCGGCTAGATCGATGTGACTTGGAATCGGGGTCCTGACAGAGTTGGCATCAGAGCTGGACTGCCTGTAGGTTCGTTGAGCCAAACTGGTCGATGTCGAGTCTAGAAATGGTTTAGTTATATGTAGGGGAATTGATTGTGGGAGGGAACGTAAGGCTCTTTTACTCCTTTACCCTATGCCTCTGATCTGAGTCATTCTCTTCTCGTTCAACGTGGGTTAAGGATTAGGCTCTCTCCTTCTATCAGGTTCACGTGTTACTAATCCGTAGTAGCTTATAGGATTGATGCTACAAGCCCCAGTTCAGTTTCTACTATTTAGTATGTTGCTAATTGGATCAGAATCTTGATGTGATGTTGTTGAGTGGTATTGCGAACTGTTGTGGATGTCTCAAATCTTTTTCTGAGCATTTACAGCGGTTATGCTGTCCAATTTTCCCTAGAAATTCTGATGTCTTTGCATTGTGGTTGTGCTTTCAGATGGCCAACCGTGTTCAAAACCAAGTGGTTCGCCTGACCCGGTGCCTCGACGTGCCCGGTCATACTGCTATGTTAGTCCGGGTAATGATCGAGACCGGCTACCGTTGGTATCCCGAATACACCGTCGAAGAGCAGTTCCGCGACTTTAATCAAAGCCAATATCTTTGCACCGTCAGGATATTTCCTTCTTATCCTGGATCTACCGAGCCTCTTCACTGTTCCTATGGACTCAGGGTTACTGTTGAGATGGTTGTGCAGGATGCTGCCTATTCCATGATGACAATCTTGCGAGTCCAGACTGGCCTGCTTCGGAACACCGACTTCCGTTACATGCCAGCTTCACTTCCGGGAGCGCAAGGGTATCTTCAGGCCATCTATGCTGACTCCACTCAGGAGGACTCATTAACTCATACCACTGCCGAGATACTCGAAGATAAGGACCGAGAGAATCAGGCCTTGAGGCTGGAGCTTTTCAATACCCGTGCTGATCATTGGGCCACATTGACTCGGTTTACACCTGCGGTCAAGCTGGATGTATGGATACAAGGGATCTGTATCCTGTGAGATCAGCTCTGCCAGACATGGTGGATTGGCGTGATGTGGAAGGCATCACCCCACCCCGTGGTCCCCGCAGGCCACCGTTTGTTGGTCCAAGACCTCATCCTAGCCCCTATGGTCCACAGGCTCCTCAGGACCGTATGTTCCCGGATGGTCACGTTGAACTTCCAGGCTATGGAGGTGACTTCTACGAGGACTACTACGGAGCTGTCTGAGTTAGTAGTAGTACCACTAGTATTGTAGTAGTTGTATCTCCACTGTCCTGCGAGACTTGTGGAATATGACTTTGTGTGTAATCAAATCCGGAGGTGTAGATAAATACTGTATAGGAGCTTGGAATGCCTCCGATGAGATGTAAAGTCTTTCATCATAGTTGTACTGTAGCCTGGGCTTGTACTAAACTATGTATGATGTGTATGACCGTTGGTATATATATGGCAGTTTTATATTACCATGACATACGGATGAACATCTCCGCATTCCGCGCTATCCATTACATTGTGCACTCCTTGCTAAGTTTGAGCCATCCTTATCTAAACCATTGTCTTGTTTTCTCCTAGGATGGTCAACACCCGCAGCAACCCTGCTACCTTAGAGCAGGGGGAAGCCAGTGCAGCTAGAGGTGAAAATCTGCCTCACCCGCCTTCTCTGGCCGAAGTAATGCTGGAGGCGGAAAGAAACAAGCATGAGACTAACCGCCTGCTAAAGCAGATTGAGCAGAACACTGCACGCCACCCACAAATGACTTGGTGTCAATCAATGACTTTATCAAGCTGTACCCACCAAAGTTTAACCATTCCGTCGAACCCCTCGACGCAGATGACTGGCTTCGCAGCATCACTCACAAGCTACGTTCTGCCAACGTAGCCGAAGCCGACAAGGTTACCTATGCTGCCTATCACCTCGAAGGCCCTGCTAGCCTTTGGTGGGAAAACTTCGAAGCTATGCGCCCGATCGGCCAAGTTACTACTTGGGCTGAGTTCAGTGAGGCTTTCCACGAGCATCACATTCCGGAAGGTCTCATGGATCGCAAGAGGGAGGAGTTCTGCAACTTCACCCAAGGAAGACTGACTGTGGATGCTTATAGTCGTGAATTTGGAAATCTGGCACGCTATGCTCCCGAAGAGGTATCTACTGACGCTAAGAAGCAAGCAAGGTTCCGCAAGGGACTTAGCCCTGAGCTTCGCCGCGATCTTCGTCTGCACGAGTGCACCTCCTTTCAGAAGTTGGTCAATAAAGCCATCAGTGCTGAGACAGGCCAGACTGATTATGACGCTTCACGCAAGCACTCCCATGACTTTGGCTCTTCATCCGGATCTGGAGCTCAGAAGCACCCGGTGTGGATCCCAAGCACGCCAGTGCCACCCAGGTTCATCCCGAGGCCATCCTTTGAGGCGCCTCGTCCCAACCAGCAATTTGCACCGCCCAGGCCCTATGGTGGCCCCGCTGCTAATGCTGCTCCACGCCCCAATGTGGTGACATGCTTTAAGTGTGGAGAGCCGGGTCACTATAGCCGAGAGTGTCCCCAGAACAACAACCCCAATCAAGCTGGAAAGTCCGTTGGCCGTGGTAAGCCGGCGGGAAAAACATTCTACGCCAAGCCGGCCACCACTGCACGTGGCCATGTCAACTATGTTTCAGCCGAGGAGGCTCATGAGGATCCCAACGTCGTCCTTGGTACGCTCCTTGTTAACTGCCATCCGGCATCTATTCTTTTCGATACTGGAGCATCTCATTCATTCATATCCGAGAGCTATGCTCGATTGCATAACACGACATTCTGTGACATGCCCACTTCCATGGTAATTCAAACTCCGGGTTCCAAATGGCAAACTTCTAGAGTAAGTCATGGGAACGAAATTCTTGTCGATAGACTTGTCTTCCTTGCATCCTTGATAGCTCTCAAGTCCACGGACATAAACATCATCTTGGGTATGGACTGGATGTCAGCTCATTACGCTAAGATTGATTGTGCCACTAGAACCGTTCAGCTTACTCACCCATCGGGCAAGACAGTCAATGTCTTAACTCGAGTGGCCAAGCGCCAGCTTTACTCCCTAAATGCCAGCCCCCTTCTAGACCTTGAGGATGTTCCGATAGTCCGAGACTTTCCGGATGTCTTTCCAGAAGAACTGCCAGGTGTTCCACCTGATAGGGATGTCGAGTTTGTGATAGACCTTGTTCCAGGAACCATGCCAATTTCTAGAAGACCCTACAAGATGGCACCCTTACAACTAGCCGAGCTTAAGAACCAACTCGATGAGTCCTTGAAAAAGGGTTTCATCCGTCCTAGTTCCTCTCCTTGGGCTTGCCCCGTCCTCTTCATCAAGAAGAAGGATGGAATGGATCGAATGGTTGTGGACTACCGCCCTGTCAACCTGGTCACCATCAAGAACAAATACCCGCTTCCTAGGATTAACGATCTGTATGATCAGCTCGCTGGATCCTCAGTCTTTTCCAAGATGGATTTGAGGTTGGGCTACCATGAAATCAAAATCAGAAACGGGGACATTCCCAAAACGGCCTTTGTTACTCGTTATGGCCAATACGAGTACACCGTCATGTCCTTCGGTTTAACCAATGCCCTAGCTACCTTCTCTCGGTTAATGAACTCGGTTTTCATGGAGTACTTGGATAAATTCGTCGTGGTATACCTCAATGACATACTCATCTACTCCAAGAATGAAGAGGAACATGCCGAACATCTAAGGCTAGTATTGATAAAACTTCGAGAGCATTGCCTTTATGCCAAATTCTCCAAGTGTGAATTTTGGTTGCCAGAAGTGACCTATCTAGGCCATGTAATCTCTGGCAAGGGTATTGCTGTCAATCCCGAGCGAGTTCAAGCCGTCCTTGATTGGACTCCACCTGAGACGGTCAAGCAAGTTCGGAGTTTCCTTGGCTTAGCGAGCTATTGCCGCCGCTTCGTCGAGAATTTCTCCAAGGTTGCTAAACCTCTAACTGAACTCCTCAAGAAAGATAAAAAGTTCGAGTGGACTCCACAGTGCGAGTTCAGCTTTCAGGAACTGAAAAGACGCCTGACATCTGCTCCCGTACTGGTACCACCAAATTTCTCCAAGGACTTTATTATCTATTGCGACACCTCGCGACAAGGACTAGGTTGCATACTCATGCAGGATCGTCAGGTAATTGCCTATGCTTCACGGCAATTACACCCACATGAGGAAAATTGTCCCACACATGATCTTGAGCTTGCAGCTGTAGTCCATGCACTTAAAACCTGGCGACATTACCTCCTCGGTAATCGTTGCGAGATCTTCACCGATCACCAAATTTTGAAATATATCTTCACCCAACCAGACTTGAATCTCAGGCAAAGACGTTGGGTTGAGTTGATCTCGGATTACGACTTAGGAATAACTTACACCCCGGGCAAAGCCAATGTCATGGCTGATGCACTAAGCCGTAAATCCTATTGTAACAACCTGATGTTACAACAGATTCAACCACCTCTCCATGAGGAATTCCGTAAGCTTAACCTTCACATTGTTCCTCGAGGATTCCTATCCACCCTGGTGGCGAAACTTACCCTTATGGATCGAATCATAACCGCCCAGCGGTATGATAAGGGCATATCCCGGATTAAGGAAAACATCGCTAGCGGAGTTGCTAAATGTTTCTCCATGGATGAGCGAGGTGTTGTCTTCTTCGAGAACCATTTGGTGGTTCCCAAGAAACCACATCTGCGCTAGTTGATCCTTAAGGAAGCTCATGGATCCCCTCTCACCATTCATCCTGGTAGTAATAAAATGTATCAAGACCTACGCCAGAGGTTTTGGTGGACTAGGATGAAGAGAGAAATCGCTCAATACATTGCTAATTGCGACGTTTGTCGTCGTGTTAAAGCAGAGCATCAACGGCCTGCTGGCACTCTTCAACCTTTGGCTATTCCAGAATGGAAATGGGATAAAACCAGTATGGATTTCATCACTTGGTTTCCCAGGACCAAGAGAGGGAATAATGCCATCTTCGTCGTGATCGACCATCTTTCCAAAGTAGCCCACTTTCTACCTGTTCGTGAGAGTATCACCGCTAGCCAGCTAGCCGATTTATACATCTCCCGAATAGTGTCTCTTCATAGTGTTCCATTGGAAATTAACTCAGACGTGGGAGTCTCTTCACCTCTCGATTTTGGGAAAGTTTCCAAAATGCTATGGGAACTCGTCTCTCTTTTAGTATTGCCTTCCATCCTCAATCAAGTGGTCAAGTAGAGCGAATCAATCAAATTCTGGAAGATATGCTCCGAACTTCTGTCATCTCGTTCGGAATGAGTTGGGAGAAATGCCTTCCATTCGCGGAGTTTGCTTATAACAATAGTTATCAAGCCAGCTTGGGCAAGGCTTCTTTCGAAGTTCTCTATGGACGAAAATGTCGAACGCCTCTTAACTGGTCAGAAACCGGGGAAAGACAACTCTTTGGCCCGGATATGATTCAGGAAGCAGAAGAGCAGGTTCGCGTTATTCGTGAGAAATTGAAAACAGCCCAATCTCGTCAAAAGAGTCAATATGATCGTAAACATAAGCCTATGACTTATGAAGTCGATGAGAAGGCTTACCTTTGGGTTACTCCGTTAAAGGGAACCCATTGTTTCGGTATCAAAGGCAAATTGGCCCCTTGTTACATTGGACACTTTCGCATTCTTGCCAAACAAGGAGGAGTTGCCTACCAATTAGAACTACCTCCGCATCTTTCCAGAGTTCACAATGTCTTCCACGTTTCACAACTCAGGCGTTGCTTCGCGGATCCTATCCGTGGAGTGGACCACGAAACGCTTGATCTACAAGATAACCTCTCCTATCGGGAATATCCCGTTCGTATCCTTGATCAGGCCGAGCGTACCACTCGACGTCAGAATATCAAGTTTCTCAAGGTTCAATGGTCACACCATTCCGAGAAAGAAGCCACTTGGGAAAGGGAGGATCGTCTTCGACTTGAGTACCCCACCTTCTTCCCGGAGGATCCTAAATCTCGGGACGAGATTCTTTTGAGTGGGGGTGAGTTGTCACACCCTAGCTAGTTCAAGCATTAGAGTGTGCATCATGTTTAAATTTCTCTTAAATTTGAAATGGGGAAAGAAGAAACCCCCAACACCCCCTGGAAACAACTAGGGTTTACTAAAATTATTTTCAATGAACCTGAAATGCCCTTCTAAAAAGTTCACCCTCCTTGTCTTGGGTTAAAACCTCTGGCAAAATTGGTGCACAATTTTCTAGGTCAACAGAAGGTCATTGAATTAAATCATAAGTATTTGAATTTGGGCATTTAAATGCTATAAAATAATTTAAATGCTCAAATAATCCTGGAAATAAATGTTTGCTATTGGAAATAATCTAGACAGAGCCCACAATTATTTTCAGGATTTTTGGAAACGTTTTAGTATTTTATTTAAAGCCCAACAATTGCAGTTAATTAGAAAAACATAAACAAATAAAAAGAGAGAGAGAGAGAGAGAGAGGGAAGCCCACCCGGGCCTTACTTGTGCTGGCCCAGCCACCTGGCTCGGCCCAACCTACTGGCTCTGCCAGTCGTCGTCCTCCTCGCGCCAGAAGGACGCGGAGCGCGTGGCCGGCGCCCGCGGCCACATGCCGGCCACCTCCTGCTTCCGCCGACGCCTGGAGACGCCTAGGGGTGCCACGCGACCCCCACATCCCCCTCTCATCCTCGCTCACTCTCCCCTCGTCTCCCTCACCCTCTCCCGCACCATGGCCGACGAGCTTGTCGCCGTCTCACTGCCGTAGTCGCGCTCTCCGTCACCCCCTCGCCTCTCTGACCTGTCCAGAAGCTCCGCCGCGACGCCCTCGCCCTCCCCACCGAGCCACGCATCGCCGGAGGCCTTGCATCGCCGCCATTGGATCGTCTTCAACCTCGGTACCCGCCGGACGCCGTTCATCGATTCGCCTCGCTCCGGTCGCCCCCGAGCCCACTGAGCTGCTCATCGACCTCCCTGTGAGCTCCGCTGCCTTTCCCCTCTTCTTTCCCACGCGTTTGCACCCTCTAGGCCATAGTTCCACCATGGCCGAAGCTCGTCTCCGCTCGAGCTCGTCGCCGGCGTCGCTCCGGCGACCATTTGGTACTCCCGTGCTATGCAACATGCTTGCCGCATCGCATAGTGCCTCGCTAGCGCTTCAGTTTCCGTGTTTGCACGCCGTAGCCCACTCCCCGCACATGGCCAAACTCCGGCCGCCGCCTTGGAGCTCGCCGTCGTCGTCTCCGGCCACCGTAGGCCCGGCCTCCACCACCACTAGATGCGGCGACAGCAAGAGCTCTCCAACGAGCCCAAGAACGGCCTCGCCCGTGCCCTGTGGGCATTTTCCGAGCTGCGCCACCATCACAATCCTCGCCGGCGTTGAGTCGCCGGCGAGTTTGACCTAGTTTGACTCCTGGGTGGGCCCAGGTAGACCCCCCCTAAGTCTATGACAGGTGGGGCCGGTCTGCTAACTAATTTAGGATTAGTTTTAATTAATTTTAATTAAATTAGTGTTAATCTAATCCTGTTAATCTAATCCTGCTGAGGTCAGCATGACGCAATGCTGACGCAGTAATGCATTTTCTGGATTTATTTTTATTCAAGAATTTCCAGAAAATAGTTAAAACTTCTAAAAATCATAGAAAATCAACCATAGCTCCAAATGCAAAGATTTATATATGAAAAATGACCAGAAAAATTCAATCTATCCATTTGTAATGGTTTCATGCAAGACAAAACAAGTTTACCTTGCTGTTTAAGCATAATAAGGAAATGCACTATTAAGGCCATGTTTAATGAGCTAATATTTGAATCTTTGATTCAAATGAGTTCATTCCTTTCTGTTATAGCTTGCATTAGGCCAAGACACATTCATATTGCCATGTCATAGCATGCATCATATTGTTGCATATCGTCATGTGTTGATTGTGTTCCGATGTGTTCTTCGTGGTAGGTTCTGCCTCCGAGGATATTCACGAGTATCCAACTGAAGGGCAGTATCCCACTACCACTCCATCAGGCAAGCAACCATTGATCGTTCCGATACAAACCCATGTTCTCGCTTCTGCTCTTGTTTACTGCATTAAGACAACGCGATTCAAACTGCTGTGTGCTACGGTAGTTGAACCCTTATCCTCAGCATGAGCTGTCATTGCCACAGTAACTAGATGAAACCCAATAGCATGTGTAGGACTTGATTGAGCCATGTATGTGATTCCTACCTTGCTATGCTTGCTATGCTTAGAGTTGTGTTAGGTCTGGTTCATCTGGGTGATGGGCCAGAGTGAAATGCTTATGCCGGTAATGTGAGGGATGTGTTGAACATGTTTTGGTAAAGGTATCGATGAGAGGCCATGTAGGAGTACATGGTGGGTTGCTTCATTGAGGCCGTCCCTAAGAACTGAGATCTGTATGTGTGATTTAAGATTCAGCTACTACCATGCATTGGGATCCTTAATTGACCGTCTCGGCTTCTTAACCACCCTAGTACTCTGTCCAGGAGTTGCAAATAGTTTCTGGTGTTTGTAGGTTATGTGTTGGCGGCCGTGCGTAGCGCTGACCCTAGGGGTGGGCTATGTTGCGGTAGATACACCGTGGCACGGTGTACCGAGTCACCCGTTTGGTGTCTCGGGATCCCTGTTCACATTGTTCAGGGCCGTATGTGGAAACCTAGGCCGGACTCCCTGCGGATGGAACTTGGATAGGTGATAAACCTGGACTAGAGACATAAGTGTTTAGGTAGGCCGTGGCCGACACCCTCGCTGGGCTTCCGCTTGAAGGTTGCCGAGTACATGTCGTGTAAACGGCGGTAAGTGGTGAAAGCGTGTATAAAGAAGTACACCCCTGCAGGGTATAAAACTATTCGAATAGCCGCGTCCGCGGTAAAGTACTACTTGGTCGCCTATACAGTTCATAGACAAGTTAATGGGTACTAATAAAAGAGTCAAGATAAGTGTGAGTACCGAGGATGGCCCTCTCGTAGGATGACGAGGGAGGATCCCCGGTGGAGTATTGTGTTGGTGAGTAGTGGACTCGTGTGCGAAAACTATTTTTACTAATGAAGTTCCGTAGGATAGCTTAGCCAAGAGTCAAAGCTGGCTTGCTGCATTAACCCCACCACCTTCTTGAGAATAAGCATGTATAGTAGGTTCTGATGTAAGACTTGCTAAGTACCTTTGTACTCATGTTTGCTTAATTACTTTTTTCAGAGGACAACACCGCCCCCTCCGATGGGTTCTACATAGACCTTGACGTCGACGAGTGACTAGCCACCCAGGTGGTGATCCTGGCCATGGAGGGCCCTATGTAGATAGACAGGCTTCGAGAAGCTTGGAGCCTTTAAATAAAGTACTTGAGTTGTAGAGTTTTGTTGTGATGCCATGTTGTATGTACTCATATCGGGCATATTGTGTGTATGATTGAAATGCTTGGTATGAGTGGGATCCGACAATCTAGTTGTTTATCCTTGGCAGCCTTTCTTATGGGGAAAAGTAGTCTAGTGTTCCTTGAGCCATAGTAGTCCGCTACAGCCCGGTTCATCGGAGTTGAAAGTGCAACTATCCCTAGGTGGTTTTGGTAATTCATAACAACATATAGCTCATTGAGCTAGTGCTATTCCAAGATGACTATTTCAGGAAAGCTCAATGATTGGCATGGCATGGATGTGAAAGTGGAACCCTCAAAATGCTAAGGACAAAGGATTGGCTCAAGCTCAAAAGCTCAAGACTCTTCATTTTATATTTTAGTGATCCAAGATCACATTGAGTCCTTAGGAAAAGCCAATACTATCAAGGAGGGATGAGGTGTTCCTTAATGAGCCTCTTGCTTCATGTGCTTATTGATATGCTCCAAAACCCTCAACTACTTTCCCATATCCACATATGACCTAAACCCTAAGCCAAACTCGGTCCTACCGATTCTTTCTATCCGGCGCCACCGAGTTTCACTTGTCATAAGCCACTGCCAAACCCTAGCAATTCGGTTCTACCGATAGGGATCTCGGTGTCACCGAGATGGGATTGCAAAATCTCTTTTTCCCTTTCGTAACTTTTTGGTCTCACCGAAAGAGCGGATCGGTCCCACCGAGATTGCAATGTAAATTTAGTGTTTCCTTTTTGTAACTTTTCGGTCTCACCGAAAGGGCAAATCGGTCCCACCGAGTTTGCCTGACCAACTCTCTGGTTAGCTAATTACCAAAATCGGTCTCACCGAGTTTGTGTAATCGGTCTCACCGAGATTATGTTATGCCCAAACCCTAACCATATCGGTCCTACCGAGTTGCATGTCAGTCCCACCGAAAATCTCTAACGGTCACTAGGTTTACCTTTTCGGTCCGACCGGGTTTGTTGATTCGGTCCCACCGAGATTGGAAAACTGTGTGTAACGGTTGGATTTTGTGTGGAGGCTATATATACCCCTCCACCTACTCTTCATTCGTAGAGAGAGCCATCAGAACACATACACAATTCCAACTCATATGTTCTGAGAGAGAACCACCTACTCATGTGTTGAGACCAAGATATTCCATTCCTACCATATGAATCTTGATCTCTAGCCTTCCCCAAGTTGCTTTCCACTCAAATCTTCTTTCCACAAAATCCAAATCCTATGAGAGAGAGTTGAGTGTTGGGGAGACTATCATTTGAAGCACAAGAGCAAGGAGTTCATTACCTACACACCATTTGTTACTTGTTGGAGAGTGGTGTCTCCTAGATTGGCTAGGTGTCACTTGGGAGCCTCCGACAAGATTGTGGAGTTGAACCAAGGAGTTTGTAAGGGCAAGGAGATCGCCTACTTCGTGAAGATCTACCGCTAGTGAGGCAAGTCCTTCATGGGCGATGGCCATGGTGGGATAGACAAGGTTGCTTCTTCGTGGACCCTTTGTGGGTGGTTGCTTCTTCGTGGACCCTTCGTGGGTGGAGCCCTCCGTGGACTCGCACAACCATTACCCTTCATGGGTGGAGCCCTCCGTGGACTCACGCAACCGTTACCCTTCGTGGGTTGAAGCCTCCATCAACGTGGATGTAGGATAGCACCACCTATCCGAACCACGGGAAAAACATCCGTGTCTCCAATTGTGTTTAAATTCTCCAAACCCTTCCCTTTACATTCTTGCAAGTTGCATGCTTTACTTTCCTCTGCCAATATACTCTTTGCATGCTTGCTTGAATTGTGTGATGATTGCTTGACTTGTCCTACAATAGCTAAAATCTGCCAAGAACTAAAATTGGGAAAAGGTTAAGTTTTTATTTGGTCAAGTAGTCTAATCACCCCCCTCTAGACATACTTTCGATCCTACAAGTGGTATCAGAGCTTTGGTCTCCATTTGCTTTGATCTCCATAGCTTTTTGTGGTCATAGCCTTGGTTTCACAACCTAGGAGAGTATGGCGTCTAGCGAGGGAAATTATCACCGTAGAGGTCCTTACTTTGATGGTACTAATTTTGCTAGTTGGAAGCATAAAATGAAAATGCATATTCTTGGACATAACCCCGCCGTTTGGGCTATTGTGTGTGTTGGTTTGCAAGGTGACTTCTTTGATGGGAAAGAACCAAACCGTGAAGCTACCGCGGATGAGTTGAAGATGTTGCAATACAATTCTCAAGCTTGTGATATTCTCTTCAACGGATTGTGCCCCGAAGAATTCAACAAAATCAACCGTCTTGAGAATGCAAAGGAAATTTGGGACACTTTGATTGATATGCACGAAGGTACCGACTCCGTCAAGGAATCCAAGTTGGATGTGCTTCAAAGTCAACTTGACAAGTTCAAAATGAAGGATGGTGAAGGTGTCGCTGAAATGTACTCTAGGCTTGCTCTCATCACAAATGAGATTGCCAGCTTAGGAAGTGAAGAGATGACCGATAGATTCATCATCAAGAAGATTCTAAGAGCCTTGGATGGAAAATATGATACCGTGTGCACATTGATCCAAATGATGCCCAATTACAAAGATCTCAAGCCAATGGAGGTGATTGGAAGAATTGTTGCTCCTGAGATGTCACTTAAGGATAAAGAGGAACTTCACAACAAATCAAGTGGTGCCTACAAAGCCTCATGTGAAGCCCCTACATCATCAAGTGAGAAACAAAACTTCAATAAAGAATTGAGCTTAATGGTGAAGAACTTAAACAAGTTATACAAGAGTAGAAGCAAAGATAGAAGCTTTAAGTCAAGGTCCTACAATGACAAAAGATCTTCTAGTCGAGAGCGAAACTGCTACAGTTGTGGAAGACCCGGACACTATTCCAATGAGTGTACGGCTCCCTCCAAGAGAAGAGAAGATTCTCCAAAAAGAAGAAGCAAAGAATCACCACCAAGAGAGAGAAGGAGTAGAGATGATCGTTATGAACGAAGATACTCACGGAGAAGCAAGGATTCGAAAAGGAAGGAAAAATCATCAAGGAGCTACACAAAACAAAGACATCAAGCTCATGTTGGTGAATGGGTATCCGGCTCCGACTCCGACAGCCACTCCGAGAGAAGCTATCACTCCGTCTCCGAAGATAGTCAAGATGAAGGTGTTGCCGGTCTAGCACATGTGTCAACCAACTCCTACGACATATTTGACTCACCAAATGAAGGAATTGGAAGATGCTTCATGGCCAAAGGTCCTAAGGTAACACACCCCGAGTATGTTGATTTCAATAGTGATGAAGATGACTTGTTAGGTGATGATTTGCTTGTTGACAACTCTAGTGATGAATACTATGATGAAACGTCAATTAATCATGCTAATCAAGATAAAACGAATGAAAATGATAAGGAGAAGATTGAGGCTCTAACTAAAGAACTAAACACTCTTAAGTTAGCTCATGAAACTATCTTCAAAGATCATCGAGAACTTTTAAGAGCTCATGAGAAATTACGCTTTGAAAATCTCAATCTTGAGCAAGAGCATGAGTTCTTAAAAGCAATCAATGATGATCTCTGCAAGAAAAGTTCTTCTTACATTGCCAAGCGTTTACTCTTATCCACTTACATGCCTCAAGTCAAGTCTAGTAACAAGAACAAGAAAGATTCTTCCTCTAGCAGTAACAATGATCATGCTAAATCCAATATTGTTGCTTCTAGTAGTTCTCTTGATTCCACTAATGATTCTCTTAGCCAAGTTACACTTGAGCAAGAAAATAGCTTATTGAAGGGAATTATAGAGAAAGGAGTGTACAAAAGCCTTGCCGGGAGTAAGAAATTCGAGGAAATTGTGCGCAAGCAAGGAATGCACCAGAAGAATCAAGGTGTTGGTTTTGAACGAAAGTTCAATGCCAATGGAGTTGAGTGGGAAGAAGATCAATACCCCAAGACAAAGTTTGTTCCTCAACAAGAGAAGTATGATACTTCTTTCAAGGGGACACAAGCTCAAGATGATCTTCCACCACAAGACTACAAGCAAAAAGGCAAGGACAAGCTTCAAGAGGAAATTGATGCATTTGAAGAAGCTCCTAAGACCTTAGTCAAGTGGATTCCCAAGACTACTTCAAGTTCCACTTCATAAAGTACGACTACAACTCCAAGGATTCCCATCAAGATGGTGTGGATCCAAAAGAAGAAGAACTAGAGAGTTCTTGAGGGTGATTCCGCCAACATACTTCACTCTTATCATTTTGGAAAGAACAAGTGCAATCAACTTCCACATCTTGCACTAGTTCAAGGAGTCACAAACCCTCTTGTTGGTAAGACAAGGGACAAGGTAACCTAAAAGTTTTCATGGACATCATCTTGTGTGTGCATCACTCTATGTCTATGGATATCCTTGTTTGTTCCTTGTGGGACTAACCCATGTAGGTATTGAAAGTGCAATTCACTCAAATGGATAGCTCCAAGTGATCTACATCAACATTGAGCATCCACATCTTCAACATCTACATGAAGTCATCATCGACAAAACTCGAGGTTAGTTCATCCCTCTAAGGGGGGACATCACATCTAGGGGGAGCTTTACTCTAAGACTTGAGCTAAAGCAACTCTAAAGATGTGAACACAACAATGCTTTATGTAAAAGTGGTAACCCCACTTGAGCTTAAACGATGAGTATGACCTATGATCAAGTGTTCTCACTTGACTCCTAAGTCAATATACTCATATATAGATGACCTTGTCATCGCAAATTGCTTGATAGATGCTACAATTGGTTGTGCATGCCTTGTCACATATTTCATTTGCCATCTTATTGTGTGAGCATGCTGGTTGCATATTTTACTCATTCGAGGACATCCACTTGTTGTTTTGATTGTTTGGTTTTATTTCCTTTTGCCAAGTGGATGTACAAGAATGCCTAAGAACCTCCTCTAGCTATCTATGCTTTTCTCGTCTCAAACTCTATTCATGCTACATCACAAAATTTGATCAAGTCAGATTCGAACCACTCTGTGTGAGGAGCGCTCGGAGTCCCCGATTCGTCATAGACTTAAACTTCCAAAACCTCTTTATGATTCTCGGTCTGACCGATACCCTACTTTCGGTCCTACCGAGATCATTAAGTTGATCTAGGTTTTCGATCTCGGTGCAACCGATTTGAACCATTCGGTCACACCGAGTTGCAACAACTGTATACAATTTTGCATCTCGGTGCCACCGAGTTGTTCCACTAGGTCACACCAACAGGGTCGGGCTATATATAGTCACAGGCAAAAATTTGGAAATTTCTCCGAACCCCTTCGCCCGCGCGATAGCCTGCTCTGCCAACTTGGTCTCCGGATCGTCTCCTCGCCACCAGCCGCCTCCAGTCGCTGGTCTCCGTCGCCATCAACGGAAATTCAACCCTGCCGTTGCCGCCGTAGCGAGTCTCCGCCGAACTAGGGTATGGACTCGATCACAGTGCTATTCCCCGTCCGATTCCTAGCACATTGTGTTCTTAATGATTCTTGCCATGATTGAAACACTCCTATCCAGTCAATGCGTTCGTAGATTAGTTTTGATTCGAAAATTTTAGGGTTAGGTTTCCGCCGAAACCATCTCGGACCCACCGAGTTGAAAAACTCGGTCCCACCGATTTGGCTCATGCCATTGCACAAGTGAGACTCGGTCTGACCGAGAGTTACTTATCGGTGTGACCGATTTTGGAACTTTGTGAAACCCTAGCAATCTCGGTGCCACCGAACTATGACTCAGTCTGACCGAGTTCACTAGTTTAGGTTCCAAAACTGCTTCGGTATCACCGAGTTTAAAAATCGGTAGATCCGAGATGATTTCAGTGGGAAACTAAAACTAAGATTTTGAATCATTCTTTTGCAAAAATCTCTACATTTTGTGATGCTCATCCACTCTACCTCATCTATAAACTATTCACAGGGTCAGCAGTCAGCTTGTTCATCATGTCAGACCAAAGTGATAGCCAGAACATGTCAGTATAGCCAGTGCAGATGAGTGAGGGCACTAGTCCCTCAAGTTCTTCAGATAAAGGCAGCAGGAGCACCCCTAGCAATCTGCCAAAAGCTGCCACAAGACAAAGGAAGAAGAGAACCTCGGAATCAGAGGATGAGGACTATGTGGCAGAAGAGGAAGCAACTTCAAAGAGATTAGTGCTCGAGAAGGAAGATGGCTCAGCTCAAGGCACAAAGCCAGGATTGAAAATCAAAAGGCCAACAGGTAGGCAGCCTATGCCAAAGGCCAGAGCCTCAACTCAGATTCCTGAAAAGCCTGCAACCATAGAGCCAGTTGCTGCTGAAGGAAA
The DNA here is from genome assembly GCF_056163025.1 of Triticum urartu. Classification (NCBI taxonomy): domain Eukaryota; kingdom Viridiplantae; phylum Streptophyta; class Magnoliopsida; order Poales; family Poaceae; genus Triticum; species Triticum urartu. The sequence continues at coordinate 250,640,786 of NC_141878.1, read as the reverse complement.
GAAAATGAAGGAAAGGGTCAAGAAGACCGTAGCCAGAGTGCTTGGAAAGGCTTCCATCATGGAAGAAGAGGAAGAAGAAGAGGTTGCTGCACCAGCACCTAAGGCACCCAAGCTAATGGGTGATGCTATCAAATCAGGGGCTACTGCATCTAAGCCCAAGGAAGCACCCAAGGCTGCATCAAAGGTCAAGACAGCTCCAAAGAGAAATACGAGGAGCATGCTTGCAACTGAAAAGAACAAGGCCCCAGTGCCTGAAGCTGCTGAAGAAGATGATGAAGAGCATGTTCTGAGAAAGCTCAAGCCCAAGATCCTAGACCACAATGATGCTCATCCTGTGGCTGAGGACATGAAGCTCAGAAGAGACTCAGGGCTGAGGAAGTGGAGAGAAGCAGATCCGTATGCTTCAAGGAGAAGAACTGCTGTTGATTACAGGTTTCACACTAAGGAACAGCAGGACTTCTATGACACAGTTTTGTGGGACAAGAAGCCCATAGTTTGTGACATGAGATGGGTTGATTGGGAGTACATCAAGGACAATGAAGAGCACTATCCTGGAGTGCAAGACAGCTTCAATGCTTGTGGAGTAGCAGACTTTGTTGGGCAGAAGCTCACAAAGTGGAACGAGGAACTTATTATGAAATTCTACTCCACGGCACACTTCTATCCAGATGGTAGGATAACTTGGATGTCTGAAGGTATGAGGTACCAATCTACAGTTGCTGAATGGGCTCAGCTAATCAATACCCCAGAAGAGCAGGAAGATGACTTGGATGTCTATGCCAAGAAGAAGATGGACCACAACTCTATGTCCAATATGTACAAGGAAATTCCAAACGAGGCACTTGATACTTTCAAGTTTGGGTCTGTGCATTATCTTCTGTCAGGGCTGCCAACCATTAACTGGATCCTTAGGCACACTCTGTTGCCCAAGTCAGGTGATCACAAGATGATCAGAGGCCATGCAATCAATTTGCTTCATGTATTTGACGTGCCACAGAAATTCAAAGTCATGAGCCTTATGATTGAAACAATCAAGAGGACAGCAGCAGACCAGAAGAGGAGCTGTGGATATGCCCCACAGATTCAGGAGCTCATCAACTCTAAGATGGGCACAGGCATATACTTATTGGACAAGGAACACCTGCCCATCCGTCCAGACTTTGAAGATAATCAAGTGGTCATGACTGAGAATGAGCCATCATCTGCCCAAGCACAAGCCAAGAAGGAGAAGGCGAGGAAGGAGAAAGCTGCCAAGATGCCTACTCAAGAGGAGGCATCTGAATATCTCCTAAAAACCAAACAAGAGCAGCTTGGTTACTTGATTGCATCCACCCTGCGGATTGAGCAAGGACTAGCCACCCTAACTCAGAACCAGGCAAGCTTAGAGAGGATCATGGAACAAAAGTTCTATGACTTGGATGTCAAAGTGATAGAGATTCAGACTGCAGTGGAGCAGCTCCAGGATGACATGCAGGAGAGGAGAGGCAAGACTACAACTGATGCCTTTGCTAGAGTGCCACGAGGTCCGAGGTCGTCTGCAGTGCCAGTTGCTGACCCCAGGGCCACCACGTCTGCACCAGCTACAGCCTCAGTTCCACCAGCTCCAGCGTCCACTTCAGCCTCAACTCCAACCATGTCTACAGAAGGCTTCGTCCTTAGAGTGCTCCGGACTCCACCACCACCTGAAGTTCAAGCCTGAGTGTCGACTTAGCACTATGCATTTTCTAGGAACTTTTTGGTAACTTGTTGCCAAAGGGGGAGAAAATGTATAGATCATGGGCTTCGAGAGAGAGTGTTGCTTCTATTCTCTCTTGTTTTATTTGGTGGTTTTTCTAACTTTGTTTGCTTTTCTGTGAGATACTATGTCATTGCTCGTGAGACATTGATGATCATGTGTTTGATCATAAGCTACACTTAATGTTTTCTTAATATTATCATCTTATCTATCTTATGTGATCATTCACTATTCTTGGTGATGAGTGCATGTATTTCATTCTTATCATTTTAAGTGCTCCACCAAGATGTATGTGACATGGAAGAGTAACCCATGACTCTAACTCTTTGTGCATTTGCGGTCCAAAGCAAATTTTAAATATGCACAAATTTAGGGGGAGCTCTTACTTGTCACATACTTCTCAAAGCGACGATATATTTCCTGCTTATTATCATTTTTCGAAGCTTTGATCTATATGTTGTCATCAATTACCAAAAAGGGGGAGATTGAAAGTGCAACTATCCCTAGGTGGTTTTGGTAATTCATAACAACATATAGCTCATTGAGCTAATGCTATTCCAAGATGACTATTTCAGGAAAGCTCAATGATTGGCATGGCATGGATGTGAAAGTGGAACCCTCAAAATGCTAAGGACAAAGGATTGCCTCAAGCTCGAAAGCTCAAGACTCTTCATTTTATATTTTAGTGATCCAAGATCACATTGAGTCTTTAGGAAAAGCCAATACTATCAAGGAGGGATGAGGTGTTGCTTAATGAGCCTCTTGCTTCATGTGCTTAGTGATATGCTCCAAAACCCTCAACTACTTTCCCATATCCACATATGACCTAAACCCTAAGCCAAACTCGGTCCTACCGATTCTTTCTATCCGGCGCCACCGAGTTTCACTTGTCATAAGACACTGCCAAACCCTAGCAATTCGGTTCTACCGATAGGGATCTCGGTCTCACCGAGATGGGATTGCAAACTCTCTGTTTCCCTTTCGTAACTTTTCGGTCTCACCGAAAGAGCGGACCGGTCCCACCGAGATTGCAATGTAAATTCAGTGTTTCCTTTTTTTAACCTTTCGGTCTCACCGAAAGAGCAAATCGGTCCCACCGAGTTTGCCTGACCAACTCTCTGGTTAGCTAATTACCAAAATCAGTCTCACCGAGTTTGTGTAATCGGTCTCACCGAGATTACGTTATGCCCAAACCCTAACTATATCGGTCCTACCAAGTTGCATGTCAGTCCCACCGAAAATCTCTAACGGTCACTAGGCTTACCTTTTCGGTCCAACCGAGTTTGTTGATTCGGTCCCACCGAGATTGGAAAACTGTGTGTAACAGTTGGATTTTGTGTGGAGGCTATATATACCCCTCCACCTCCTCTTCATTCTTAGAGAGAGCCATCAGAACACATACACAATTCCAACTCATATGTTCTGAGAGAGAACCACCTACTCATGTGTTGAGACCAAGATATTCCATTCCTACCATATGAATCTTGATCTCTAGCCTTCCCCAAGTTGCTTTCCACTCAAATCTTCTTTCCACAAAATCCAAATCCTATGAGAGAGAGTTGAGTGTTGGGGAGACTATCATTTGAAGCACAAGAGCAAGGAGTTCATTACCTACACACCATTTGTTACTTGTTGGAGAGTGGTGTCTCCTAGATTGGCTAGGTGTCACTTGGGAGCCTCCGACAAGATTGTGGAGTTGAACCAAGGAGTTTGTAAGGGCAAGGAGATCGCCTACTTCGTGAAGATCTACCGCTAGTGAGGCAAGTCCTTCGTGGGCGATGGCCATGGTGGGATAGACAAGGTTGCTTCTTCGTGGACCCTTTGTGGGTGGTTGCTTCTTCGTGGACCCTTCGTGGGTGGAGCCCTCCGTGGACTCGCGCAACCATTACCCTTCGTGGGGGGAGCCCTCCATGGACTCGCGCAACCGTTACCCTTCGTGGGTTGAAGTCTCCATCAACGTGGATGTAGGATATCACCACCTATCCGAACCACGGGAAAAACATCCGTGTCTCCAATTGCGTTTGAATTCTCCAAACCCTTCCCTTTACATTCTTGCAAGTTGCATGCTTTACTTTCCGCTGCCAATATACTCTTTGCATGCTTGCTTGAATTGTGTGATGATTGCTTGACTTGTCCTACAATAGCTAAAATCTGCCAAGAACTAAAATTGGGAAAAGGTTAAGTTTTTATTTGGTCAAGTAGTCTAATCACCCCCCCTCTAGACATACTTTCGATCCTACAGATGACGAGGGAGGATCCCCGGTGGAGTATTGTGTTGGTGAGTAGTGCACTCATTTGCGAAAACTATTTTTACTGGTGAAGTTCCGTAGGATAGCTTAGCCAAGAGTCAAAGCTGGCTTGCTGCATTAACCCCACCACCTTCTTGAGAATAAGCATGTATAGTAGGTTCTGATGTAAGACTTGCTGAGTACCTTTGTACTCATGTTTGCTTAATTACTGTTTTCAGACGACAACACCGCCCCCTCCGATGGGTTCTACGTATACCTTGACGTCGACGAGTGACTAGCCACCCAGGTGGTGATCCTGGCCATGGAGGGCCCTATGTAGATAGACAGGCTTCGAGAAGCTTTCTTTCTTTCTAGAGTCTGTACTCAGACTAGTTGCTTCCGCATGTGCTTGTATGTTTGTATGACTTGAGTGTCGGGTCATGTGACCCCTATCTGTATGAACATGTTATGTATGGCTCCCTGGAGCCTTTAAATAAAGTACTTGAGTTGTAGAGTTTTGTTGTGATGCCATGTTGTATGTACTCATATCGGGCATATTGTGTGTATGATTGAAATGCTTGGTATGAGTGGGATCCGACAATCTAGTTGTTTATCCTTGGCAGCCCTTCTTATGGGGAAATGTAGTCTAGTGTTCCTCGAGCCATAGTAGTTCGCTACAACCCGGTTCACCGGAGTCCTGCTAGCCTAGCACTACTGTTCAGGACACTTGACTGGCCGGCATGTGTTTCACTTCGTTCCTATGTCTGTCCCTTCGGGGAAATGTCACGTTGTGACTTCCGGAGTCCTGCCTAGCCTGCTACAGCCCGGGTTCCCCGGAGTCCTGTTAGCCCAGTGCTACAGCCCGGAATCAATCGCTGATGACCGACATGCTCGATGTGATTCATGTATGCCTGTCTCCATAGGTCTGTGCCGCTTTGGGTTCATGACTAGCCATGTCGGCCCGAGTTCTCTGTCATATGGATGCTAGCGACACTATCATATACGTGAGCCAAAAGGCACAAACGGTCCCGGGCCATGGTAAGGCGACACCCGTGGGATACCGTGCGTGAGGCCGCAAAGTGATATGAGGTGTTACCGGCTAGACCGATGTGACATGGAATCGGGGTCCTGACACAACCCGCCTTGAGGTAGGTCCTCGTGAGTCCCGCGCTGGCTCAAGGGTGGCCAGACACACCTCGTCTAGCCCTGCCGTGCAAGCCACATGTCAGGGCGGGGCTATACACGCCCCGGGGGCTCCACTCAGAGGGAGCCCTCACCCACGCACCGGTGGAAGCACCATGCTTTGTGCTGGTAGTCGACACGGTCGAGGAGCGGCTATGCCCGTGCAAGTGTGGAAGCGCTACACTCCGCGCTAGTGATAAACAACTAAGGGCGGCCCCATGGCCGTACCAACCTCAGGGAGCCACCCGACTTAGTGTCCAGCCTCACCGCAACGCTCCCCCCTTGGGATAGTCATGCGAGGGGGCTGTGCTTAGGCCTCGCCTAGCGTACGCCGCCCTGCCAGGTCCCTCAGACCTGGTCGTCGTGCACCCCTCCGGAGCGGGACCTCGGCGAGGGCAGGTATGAAGGTCTGTTTGAGCGTCAAGGGGGACTCCTGAGCATCGCGACTCAGGAGCCTAACTGGCCATGTAGCCCCTCACCCATTGGTCCTGTCCTAGTGATCCGGACGGCCCAACAGCGGCTGAGGTATGCACGGGGTCGGGCCCTGCCGACGTAGAACCCTAAGGCCTATTTTTGCATTTCCTTCCTGTAGGCCGTTGCACGTCAAGGGGGACTCCTGAGCATCGCGACTCATGATCCTAACTGGCCACGTAGCCCCGCACCCCTTGGTGCCGTCCTGGTGATCCGGACGGCCCAACTGCGGCTGAGGTATGCGCGGGGTCGGGCCATGCACACATAGAACATCAAGCAAACGGGAAGGAAATCGCAGAACCTAAATAAATTATTACACAACATATTGTCCTTTAAACATCAAGTAGAGTTTTAAGGCCTCCACGAGGCATATCTCATTTCACAGGGAAGTTCGTAGGAAAATAAAATGAGAAGGAGCGCCGTCCTTCACCACAAAGCCTTGTCTTCAACCTTGGGCGCTGTCGACAGGAAGCGCCATCCTGTGGGCAGCGTCATCGTCGGACGCATCATTGGCCTTGGTCGCAAGATTAGCGGCATTGTCGGTTGGAGGTGCAGGTGATACGTCTCCAACGTATCTATAATTTTTGATTGCTCCATGCTATATTATCTACTGTTCTGGACATTATTGGACTTTATTATCCACATTTATATCATTTTTGGGACTAACCTATTAACCGAAGGCCCAGCCCAGAATTGCTGTTTTTTGCCTATTATAGGGTTTCGAAGAAAAGGAATACCAAACGGAGTCCAAACGGAATGAAACCTTCGGGAACGTGATTTTTGGAACGAATAAGATCCAGGAGACCTGGACCCTACGTCAAGCAACCAACAGGGAGGCCACGAGGTAGGGGGCAGGCCTACCCCCCCCCCCCCCAAGCGCGCCCTCCACCCTCGTGGGCCCCTTGTTGCTCCACCGACGTACTTCTTCCTCCTATATATACCTACGTACCCCCAAACTATCAGATACTGACCCAAAACCCTAATTCCACCGCCGTAACTTTCTGTATCCACGAGATCCCATCTTGGGGCCTGTTCCGGAGCTCCGCCGGAGGGGGCATCGTTCACAGAGGGCTTCTACATCAACACCATAGCCTCTCTCGATGAAGTGTGAGTAGTTTACCTCAGACCTTCGGGTCCATAGTTATTAGCTAGATGGATTCTTCTCTCTTTTTGGATCTCAATACAAAGTTCTCCCCCTCTCTTGTGGAGATCTATTTGATGTAATCTTCTTTTGCGGTGTGTTTGTTGAGACCGATGAATTGTGGGTTTATGATCAAGTTTACCTATGAACAATATTTGAATCTTCTCTGAATTGTTTTATGTATGATTGGTTATCTTTGCAAGTCTCTTCGAATTATCAGTTTGGTTTTGCCTACTAGATTGATCTTTCTTGCAATGGGAGAAGTGCTTAGCTTTGGGTTCAATCTTGCGGTGTCCTTTCCCAGTGACAGTAGGGGCAACAAGGCACGTATTGTATTGTTGCCATCAAGGATAACAAGATGGGGTTTTCATCATATTGCACGAGTTTATCCCTCTACATCATGTCATCTTGCTTAAGGCGTTACTCTATTCTTATGAACTTAACACTCTAGATGCATGCTAGATAGTGGTCGATGTGTGGAGTAATAGTAGTAGATGCAGGCAGGAGTCGGTCTACTTGTCTTGGACGTGATGCCTATATACAAGATCATACCTAGATATTCTCATAACTATTCTCAATTTTGTCAATTGCTCAACAGTAATTTGTTCACCCGCCGTAAAATACTTATGCTCTTGAGAGAAGCCACTAGTGAAACCTATGGCCCCCGGGTCTATCTTCATCATATTAATCTTCCAATACTTAGTTATTTTCATTGCTTTTACTTTACTCTGCATCTTTATCATAAAAATACCAAAAATATTATCTTATCATATCTATCATATCTCACTCTCGTAAGTGGCCATGTAGGTATTGACAACCCCTTATCGCATTGGTTGCGAGGATTTATTTGTTTTGTGTAGGTGCGAGGGACTCACGCGTAGCCTCCTACTGGATTGATACCTTGGTTCTCATAAACTGAGGGAAATACGTACGCTACTTTGTTGCACCACCCTTTCCTCTACAAGGGAAAACCAACGCAAGTGCTCAAGAGGTTGCAAGAAGGATTTCTGGCGCCGTTGCCGGGGAGGCTCACGCAAATTCAAGTCAAAATTTTATATCCCATCAACGAGCCATTTCTGGCGCCATCGCCGGGGAGGTCTACGCAAAAGTCAAACATACCAAGTACCCATCACAAACCCTTATCTCCCGCATTACATTATTTGCCATTTGCCTCTCGTTTTCCTCTCCCCCACTTCACCCTTGCCGTTTTATTCGCCCTCTCTATATATCCTCCCTCTCTTCCTCTATTTGCCTCTTTTTGCCCCTCGCCCTTTCTATCATTATCTCTGAAATTGGGGAAATTACTATCGATATGGACAATAGTAATATCATGAAAAATTCCGATGCTCCTGCTGAAGAACTCCCTATCTTACATACAAAAAAAATTCCGTATTGGAAGTGGTAATATTATTGGAAAAGGAGTTATCTAAGATTTCTTTACTTGTGCCGGTGCTTTACCTTCTATGGGTAGTTCTATCCTTCATAGAACTAGTAGTCTTTCGGACGCTATTGCCATGCTTGTATTTGAACTTGAGAGACAATTTATGCACATACACCCTTGCATACATAGGATTTTCCTAGAATTTTCTAATATTGAGCATTCTTCTGTTAAGCGTGCCGCTACTATCTTTTTGGCTCATGAGTTTAGATTCATAATAAAAAAGGCTAAAGAAATCTTTGCGCATTATAGGGTGGACGCTTGCCGTCCTCCCATGGAGGCTATCCTTTTTGATCAAGAAGAAATAATGCGCTTTCAATCTCTAGACTATGTTGCCTTCAATGAAAATCTTAGAAAAACAGTTCCTACCAATGTTTTAGTTGATAGAATTTCTGAACATAATGATGATTTGGCCATTCGAAATAATGAACTAGGATATTCTCTTGAGTATAGGCTCAAAAAGTGTTGTCAAAAGAATGCTGATAATGATGAATTGGTTGTGCAATACGAAGGGCCAAAGGAGGAACCTATACCTCCCAAGGTTGATCTTGGGGACTTTTGTCCCATTAAATTTAGCCCTTCTGATTACTTTTGCTTGCCTCAAACAAAACATGCTGTCGAACATAGAGAATATGAAATGAGTTTTAATGATCTATCTTACTATTATGGCAACACCTAGATCTATCCTTGCTTATTATGCCTAGCTAGGGGCGTTAAACGATAGCGCTTGTTGGGAGGCAACCCAATTTTATTTTTATTCCTTGCTTTTTGCTCCTGTTTAGTAATAAATAATTTGTCTATCCTCTGTTTTGGTTGTGTTTAATTAGTGTTTGTGGAAAGTAGAACCGTTGGGAAGACTTGGGGAAAGTCTTTTTAATCTTTTTGTAAAAAACAGAAACTTTAGTGCTTACGAGAACTACTGTCATTTTTATTTGGAAAGTGCTTTTTAGTTAATTATTTTTTGTAGATGATTAATAGATAAATTACTCACGTCCAGACATTTATTTTAGAATTTTTGGGGTTCCAAATCTTGCGCTAGCTATAGATTACTACAAACTGTTCTGTAGGACGAGCAGGCAGGAGTCTTGCTCCTGTTTAGAGTTTATCCCTCTACCTCATGTCATCTTGCTTAAGGCGTTACTCTGTTCTTATGAACTTAATACTCTAGATGCATGCTCGATAGCGGTCCACGTGTGGAGTAATAGTAGTAGATGCAGGCAGGAGTCGGTCTACTTGTCTTGGATGTGATGCCTATATACATGATCATACCTAGATATTCTCATAACTATGCTCAATTCTGTCAATTGCTCAACAGTAATTTGTTCACCCGCCGTAAAATACTTATGCTCTTGAGAGAAGCCACTAGTGAAACCTATGGCCCCCGGGTCTATCTTCATCATATTAATCTTCCAATACTTAGTTATTTTCATTGCTTTTATTTTACTTTGCATCTTTATCATAAAAATACCAAAAATATTATCTTATCATATATATCATATCTCACTCTCGTAAGTGACCATGTAGGAATTGACAACCACTTATCGTGTTGGTTGCGAGGATTTATTTATTTTGTGTAGGTGCGAGGGACTCGCGCGTAGCCTCCTACTGGATTGATACCTTGGTTCTCAAAAACTAAGGGAAATACTTACGCTACTTTGTTGCACCACCCTTTCCTCTTCAAGGGAAAACCAACGCAAGTGCTCAAGAGGTAGCAGCAGGCTCGACGTCAAGGAACTTCTTTAGCAGGGCCTCCACCTGGCCCTCCAAAGCTGCAGCTGCAGCTGTGCAACGCTCCTCCTCCATGGGCTCGAACAGCCCGCCGTGGTCAAAGCTGGGGTCACGAAGATAGAGATGGCTGAAGACACGCGTCAGGGCAGATGAGGAGAGCGTGCGGGATTCCCCCTCCACCAGGGGACCGATTCCGTCGGCAACACCCTCCAGCTCCACGATAAGATGATGGAGCAGCTGGGCAGGGCCTTCGTCATCGGTCGCCAGCGGCTTCTCCAAGCCCTTCTCAAAGAAACTCTGCAACACCGCACGGGACCTCTCCTCGAAAGATTTGAAGGCCACTCAGTCCTCGGCAAGAACCTTCACTTTGTCCTCCGGCTGGGTCTTCTCCGCCGCCACCTTCTTCTCAAGTTCCTCCAAGCGGCTGCGTTCTGCGGCCTGCGCCCTCGCTGACTGCTCCAGCTCGGTGTCATGATTGGTGACGACATCTTCTCAGGCCTTCATCTTCTCCTCCTCCGCCCTGCGACCGCGGGCCTCGGCCGTGCGCTCGTTGCGCATGGTCTCCATCTCGGCTTCCATCGATCGGCAGCGCCCCTTGGCAGCCTCGGCATCCTTCAGTGCCACCTCACGGGCAGCCGCGGCTTGGTCAGCAGCTCGCTTGTCCTCCTCGGAAGCTGCCACGGCCATGCCCAACGACGCCCTGACAGACGCGTCAGAGTGCAACCAACCCGAGATCAGCTCCAGGCACCCCGCCACCAAGCGACGGTCGATGGCTTGAAGATCATCGCGTAGACGGGTCAGCGCGGAAAGAGCCTCCCCCCGAACATCAGGTGCGTTGGAAGGATCAAGGGCCAGCGGCATAACAGTAGGAGGAGGAGGCAGCGTTAACGCCGCGGCTTGCACGCTGGCAGCAGTGGAAAAAGGAACCAGGGGCTCCTGAGCCATTGAAACATCGGCGGGCGAGCTGGGGGTAGGTACCTCTAGAGCTGGCTTGGCGGTGGAGATCTCCGTCTCTTGAGGCCAGTCCACCAGCCCTCGCGAGGAGGACCGAGCTGGAGAGGCATGGGGGCCGTCACCACCCTTTCGCGCAGGAAGAGGCGTGGCCGCGGCAGGCCGTTGGGTCATAGAAGTCACGGGTGCCCCTTCTTTCTTCTTGTTCGCCGCTGACGTTGGTTTGGCGGAGCAAGGAAGGGCGTCAGAAGCAAGAGCAAGAACAAAATCAGGACGAGGCACTTACTGGTCCACAACGGCGTAGTCCCTCGGCCTCTTCAGGACCACGAAGCCCGTAGGCTTCACAGCCTGGGGCGCCAACGCGGGGATCTCAGGAGTGTCGCCTCGGGAGATTATGGCCAACTGGCTCTTCGTTAGGACCCCAGCCAACGGCTTCTTCGAGGGGGTAACCTGAGACCTTGTGGAGACACCAGCGGAGGGCAGGACCTCCCTCACCGGGTGGTCGTCAGCCTCGTCGTGGTCAGGAAAGGCATGAAGGAGGTCGGCCTTGCGCGGAGGGGAAGTCTCCCCTGCCCCCTCTAGGCTGGTTCCTCCAAGTCGCCGGAAGACACCACCACCGGAGTCGCCGGCACCAGGACCTCGGAGGGCACCGGAGGCACAAGCCCGTATTCATTGAAGACAGGCATGGCGGTGGTGATCTCTGCCACGTCAGCATGGCGGTACAACAGAAGATGTTAGTCCGGCAGAAATCCCTGGTCCTCCCCGACCAAAAGTCGTAGGGCAGCTTCTAGCTCCTCGTCGGACAGAGAGTCAGGGCGCAGGCGGAGGTCGTCCCCCTCATCCTAGAGCTTCCAAAGGGGGCGCGAATGTTCCTAAAGCGGGGCCAGGCGCTGCGCCAGAAACTCCATGAGTATCATGGCCCCAGTTAGCTTCTGCGCCCTCGGATCGTCGGGCTTCAGGTCAGCGGCCATCCTCTCCAGCACATGCTTCGCCCGGTGGTCGGAGAGCTTCGCGCTGAGCCAACTCTCATCAGAAGAAGGCATCCCGGTCGGGAGCGACAGCCGGGGGTAGGAGCTCTTGGCATCCATAAGGACCCATTTGTTCCTGAAGCCATCATCCTTCTTCTCCGGCTTCGAGATTGCGTTGGTGCCATTGGCTGCGATGAAATTGGCGCATCCCGAGTAGTGGCCGTCCTTGATCCGAAGGTAGAAGAAATGGCACAACAGCGCCACGGATGGCATCACCCCCACAAATGCCTCGTAGTAGAAGGCAAAAATTGACAGGAGGAGAACAGAGTTGGTATGGAGGTGAAGAGCATGGAGGCCATACTGGCTGAGCATGGCGTAGAAGAAATCAGAAAAGGGAGGAACCAGCCCCGTGAACACGCTGTTCAGGAAGAAGGGACGAAAGGTGCTACCCGGAGTCTCCGGCTTGGCGGAGCCAGCCCGCAGCGCCACTACTCTTCCCTCGTCATCATCACCCACCATCATCCGGCACGCGGCGGGGAGATTCTCCTCTGAGACGGTGGGCACGCTCAAGGCTGGCTCGTACCAGGCGGGTGAGGCGCGCGAGGCCTTGGCCTTGTCGGGCGCCATCAGATGCGATCTCAGGGAGAATGCCTAGTAGGTCGGAGGTTTCTTGGGGCGAGAGGAGCAAGAAAGGGGATCTGGAGCAAGACGAAGGGAAACAATGAGGGCACTGCGGCACGCGCCAGCCTTTTGTCAGACGGGCAGTGTAACACCCACGATGCGGATATATCTCCCACGTGTCGTAGCAAGACTTAGAGGCATAACTGCATAGTAGGCATGTCGCAAGAGGGGTAATCTTTACACGTCCCATGTACTGAATAAGAGAGGGATAAAGAGTTGGCTTACAATCGCCACTTCACACAATACATAAATATAGCATTACATCATCCAAAATACAATCAAGGTCCGACTACGGAACCAACATAAATAAATACAACCCCTAATGCTAGATCCCCGATTGCCCCAACTGGGCTCCTCTACTGATCGTCCGGAAAAGACACATAGTAATGTCTCGAATCCTCGTCGAACTCCCACTTGAGTTCTGTAGCGTCCCCTGTACTGGCATCATCCGCACCTGCACCTGTTTGGGAAGTAATCTGTGAGTCACGGGGACTCAGCAATCTCACACCCTCGCGATCAAGACTATTTAAGCTTAAAGGTAGGAGAGGAAAGTGAGGTGGAGTTGCAGCAAGCACTAGCATATATGGTGGCTAACTTACGCAAATGAGAGCGAGAAGAGAAGCAAAGCACGGTCGAGAAACTAATAGAGATCAAGAAGTGATCCTGAAGCTACTTACGTTCAAGCATAACATGAGACCGTGCTCTCTTCCCGGACTCCGCCGAAAAGAGACCATCACGGCTACAGACACGGTTGATTCATTTTAATTAAGTTAAGTTTCAAGTTCTCTACAACCAGACATTAACAAATTCCCATCTACCCATAACCGCAGGCACGGCTTTCGAAAGTTCAAAACCATCCAGGGGTGTCCCAACTTAGCCCATCACAAACTCTCACAGTCAACGAAGGATATTCCTTCTAGCGGGAAGACCCGATCAGTCTCGGAACCCCGGTTACAAGACATTTCGACAATGGTAAAACAAGACCAGCAAAGCCGCCCAATGTGCTGACAAATCCCGATAGGAGTCGCACGTATCTCGTTCTCAGGGCACACCGGATAAGCACTCCGTACAACTAAAACCAAACCTCAAGTTTCCCTGAGGTGGCGCTGCAAAGGACTCTAGTTTGGACCAACACTCAGAGGAGCACTAGCCCGGGGGGCTTCAAATAAAGATGACCCTTGAGTCTGTAGAACCCGAGGGAAGGTATATGGTGGTAGGTAGGCAAATGGTAAAACCAAGGTTGGGCCTTGCTGGAGGATTTTTATTCAAAGCGAACTGTCAAGGGGTTCCCATAACACCCAACCGCGTAACGAACGCAAAAATAAGGAACATAACACCGGTATGACGGAAACTAGGGCGGCAAGGGTGGAACAAAACAATAGGCATAAGGCCGAGCCTTCCACCCTTTACCAAGTATATAGGTGCATTAAAGTAAACAAGATATAATAATGATATCCCAACAATATCCATGTTCCAAGATGGAACAAACTTCATCTCAACCTGCAACTATTTGCTAGGAAAACAACGGTTTGCTAGGAAAAGGTGGGCAAAGCGGTAACATAGCCAAACAACGGTTTGCTAGGAAAAGGTGGGTTAGAGGCTTGACATGGCAATATGGGAGGCATTATATAGCAAGTGGTAGGTATCGCGGCATACCAATAGAGCAAGCAACTAGAAAGCAAAGATAGAAGTGATTTCGAGGGTATGGTCATCTTGCCTGCAAAGTTCTCCGAGTTGACGAAAGCCTGATCCTCGTAAGCGTACTCAAGGAGTTCCTCAAACACGAACTCATCTCCCGGCTCTACCCAAGGCAAGAACACAAGCAAAGGTAACCACAATCAACCATGGTGCAATGCGCAAGCAACATGATGCAAAACATGGCATGACTAGCGGGATGTGATATGCAATGCATATGCGTGCTTCGGAAAGGAAAGATTGAACCAGGCATCAACTTGGCAAGCCAAGTGTGCCGCTGGAAAGATGAGTTGATTTCGGTCAAAATCAATATAAAGATCACCAGAATCGGATGCACGGTTTGCAAATGGCAAGCAAAACAAGAATGGCACAATTCTGCGATTAACAGCACGATGCCATCTAGAATGCAACAAGAAACTAAGCTACTGCACTCCAACATAGCAACAAAGCACATGACAGTGTTCTACTCAATATGCTTGACAAAAGATGAACACTGAGCTACGGCTAGTTCACACAATAGCAGGTTCAAACAAGCATGGAAAAAGTCCAAAAGATATCAGCATCACAGACTTGGTGAAAATAACATGTCAGGAATTAACATCAGGAAGCAATGTTTAGAGCAAGCAAACAACATGCTACAGGAACAGATCATAGCAAACAAAGGCATGGCATGAATCTACTCAAAGCATAGAACAAAAGTCCCTTAATGATAATAAGCCAAACATCATCAAAAGATATGATGGCACACATGTAAACATAGCAAGTTTCGTTAACAGATTCAGACTTAGCAGAAAACTGAGCATGGCATAAACAGACTTATGAAGGCCTCTTTGCGAGCTCGATTCACTCATCACAAAGCATTGCATGACAAACTAAGCATACTACCAGTAAGAAAACATAATCATGAAGCTAACCAAAGCAAGAACAAGCTCATAGCATGCATGGATCAACTACAACAACCTTGGCAAAATTAATTAACACGTAAACAATCTGCCAGGAACATTTTATAGCAAAAGTGGAGCAGGATTGAGACATGCTAGGGCACACCATAATTGCAAACAGGGTCATGGATGGATAGAGCATAACCATATGTCAAAATCAACCTTACTGAAGATACTCAAAACAAGCATGGATCTCTCTGTAACAACATGAATACATGGCATAAAAATAACAGCAGGGACATGACTTGGTGAAATTCTAAGTCCCTGAAATCAGCAATATCACGAGAGCTACTGAGGGAGTCCTAGATTAGGGGGTCTCCGGACAGCCGGATTATATCCTTTGGCCGGACTGCTGGACTATGAAGATACAAGATTGAAGACTTCGTCTCGTGTCCGGATGCGACTCTACTTGGCGTGGAAGGCAAGCTAGGCAATACAGATATGTATATCTCCTCCTTTGTAACCGACCTTGTGTAACCCTAGCCCTCTCCGGTGTCTATATAAACCGGAGGGTTTTAGTCCGTAGGACAACATACAATCGTACCATAGGCTAGCTTCTAGGGTTTAGCGTCTCTGATCTCGTGGTAGATCTACTCTTGTACTACCCATATCATCAATATTAATCAAGCAGGACGTAGAGTTTTACTTCCATCAAGAGGGCCCGAACCTGGGTAAAACTTCGTGTCCCCTGCCTCCTGTTACCATCCGCCTTAGACGCACAGTTCGGGACCCCCTACCCGAGATCCGCCGGTTTTGACACCGACATTGGTGCTTTCATTAAGAGTTCCTCTGTGCCGTCACGAGAAGGAAGGATGTCTCGTCTTGTCTTTAAAGACGGTACTACTGTCGGGGGAGCTTTGGCTGTCGGCCAAACTCTCCGGCTAGGCGGTTTCATCATGACCGCCTGTTCGGCACCCGCGCCGATGATGACTTCTCAAGTCATCGAAAACAGCCTCCACGTCAGATCGGCACTCGCCGAACAGATGGATCCAATGGAGCTCGCGTCCTTAAACGAGCTCTTGGATCGCATCGCTGCCTTGGGAATCGCTACAGACTATGATCGGATTGGGATTAAACCCGATCAAAGGGAGATTAACTCTCCACCGGTCACCCATCATATTGCAGTGGTGGAGGAACAATGCGGTGACCTTTGCTCTATCTTGAAGACCAACTACGTCCGGATTCCCGAGCTCTCCGAGCCAGACGCCCGTTCGCGGGAGGAAAACATCCAATCCCTGAACTTAGAGTCAGGCAGCGGACTAGGATTATCGGGTAGCACCCCGGAACCGGAACTTCCAAAATTGGAAACTCCTCGACCCCTGGATCCCAGATCGGGTAAGGGTTCGGATTCAATTCCACCCACCCACCCAAACATAAGCGGACTTTCCCACATCAGGCAAGAGCCCCAGGAAACAGTACATCACTATTGGGCCAGATTCCTCCTTGCGATAAACAAGGTTAAGGACTGCCGCAAGGAAGACGCAATCCTATTTTTTTTGCAATAATCGCATGGACAAGGAAATCCTTAACGCCATAAATTGCCGTGAGATAAGACGCTTTGCTGACTTGGCGTCCATAGTACGAAAGTACTATGCGATGGAAAGTGCCTGGAAAACCGAAACAAACTTTTGGGATAATCCGGCCCTGAATACAAACCCAGTCCGAAATAAAAGGGTGTATTATCACAATACACCCGGGTTAACTGCTAAAAAGCAAAAACCCTCTACAGGGCATGGAACCGTACTGGAGGGATGGCTCAACAGACCCTGCAAAATTCACAGCACAACGAATACAATACCAACACACAACCTTAGAGCACGTTGGATACTCCGGCAGGTGGCCAAAAGTGGTGAGGATCTTCTTATCCCAAATACCACAGAGCACCATCCCGTGGATAACAATACGGTGTTAACAGTCTTTGAGACCTTCGCGTCAAATAGTAGGCGCAAGCGAACACTCCGAAGCATGGCCGAAATCTGCCACATAGCGGTTGTAAATCCATGGAGTGACACGTCTATTACCTTCAATGCCAGTGACGAACCTAAATTCTGAACAACCTGAGCACCAGCCGTACTGGTCCTCAGTCCAATCGTGGACGGCTTTCGACTCACCAAAGTACTCATGGACGGCGGCAGTGGATTAAACCTCATCTATGAGGAAACTCTTCAAAAGATGGAAATAGACTGGAGCCGCATTGAGCAAAGTAGCACAACCTTTAGAGGAATCATACCCAGTCGGGAAGCACGCTGTGCTGGGAAAATCACACTAGATGTGGTATTCGGCATGCCGGATAAATACAGGTCCGAAGAAATCATATTCCAAGTGTCCCCGTTCAGCAGTGGTTATCACGCTCTTTTAGAACGGGAGGCGTTCACAATCTTCCAAGCCGTACCCCATTACGGGTACATGAAGCTCAAAATGCCCGGGCCCAACGGAATCATCACTCTCGCCAGTGATCCGGACACACCACTCCGCGCCGAAAACAAAACATCCGCACTGGCCCTCGAGGCATTATCCGAAGCCCTCTCGGCCGAGGGATTAACCACGCTACGCTCTACAGTGGACAGGGACGATGTGATACTCGACAAGTGATCCAAGTCCACCTCTTTTAAACCAGCGGATGAAATAGTCAAATTCCAAGTCCACCCAATGGACCCTACAAAAAAGCCTCCATCGGAGCAAAGGTAAACCCCGTTGTGGACACTGCACTACGAGAGTTCCTATGCGAGAACTGGGACATATTCGCCTGGCATCCCTCAGACATGCCAGGAATCCCACGCAGGCTGGCCGAGCATAGCCTCAATATCCTAAAGGGATTTAAGCCGGTCAAGCAAGCTCTCCGGCGTTTCTCCGAACCTAAGAGACAAGCCATGGGAGAGGAACTAGCCAAGTTATTGGAGGCCGGATTCATCAGAGAAATAAAACACCCAGACTGGCTAGCAAACCTGGTGATGGTACCAAAGAAGGACAAATCCTGGCGCCTTTGTGTCGATTTCAAAGACCTCAATAAATCTTGCCCAAAGGATCCCTTCCCCCTCCCATGCATCGATCAAATCATTGATGCTACTGCAGGACACAAGTCATTGTGTTTCCTCGACGCATACTCTGGTTACCACCAAATCAAGATGGCGGAGTCCGACAAAGCCGCAACGGCATTCATCACACCATACGGTCCCTTCTATTTTAACACAATGCCTTTTGGGCTCAAAAACGCCGGCGCAACATATCAGCGCATGATGCAGACATGTCTGGAGAAACAAATCGGCAAAATAGTAGAGGCATACGTAGACGATGTGGTTGTTAAAACAAACACGTCGAATCTTTGATAGACGACTTGAGGCTCACATTCGACAACCTCAAAACATACGACATCAAGCTCAATCCAGAAAAATGCGTTTTCGGCGCACCAGCCAGAAAGCACCTGGGTTTCATTGTCTCCAGTAGAGGTATTGAGGCTAATCCGGCCAAACTCCAAGCTTTGTCACAGTTGGCTACCCCAACAGACCTCAAGCAAATCCATAAGTTAAGTGGATGCGTGGCGGCTCTAAGCCCCTTTATCTCCCGCTTAGGATAAAAGGATTTACCCCTTTATCGCCTCCTTCGGCGCACCGAACACTTCGAGTGGACGGCCGCGGCCACAGCCGGACTGGAAGAAATAAAGGCCATTTTGGCAACCAATCCTGGCCGCACCAAACATCGGTGAACCAATGCTGTTGTACATAGCAGCAACTCATCAAGTTGTCAGCGTAGTGCTCGTTGTCGAACGAGAAGCAGACGAACAAAAATTCCCTCTTCAAAAGTCGGTATACTATGTATCCACTGTCCTCACTCCATGCAAATCACGGTACCCACATTATCAAAAGATAGCATATGTGTTATTCATGGCATACCGGAAGCTGCGACACTACTTTCAAGAGTGTTCGATTACAGTAGCCTCGGAAGTTCCACTTATTGATATTATAAACAACCACGACGCTACGGGCCGGATTGCCAAATGGGCCATTGTGCTCCTCCTGTTCGACATAACATACAAACCTCGACGAGCCATCAAGTCGCAAGTATTGGCTGACTTCATCGCCGAATGGACGGAGGCCAAACACCCTAAAGAGTATTGCGCATACTCCAATTGGATAATGCACTTCGACGGTTCTAAAATGCTGGCTGGTCTAGGGGCTGGCATCGTCCTGACGTCCCCAACCGGAGATACCGTTTAGTACGTACTGCAAATATTTTATATAGACTCCAACAATGCAGCCGAATACGAAGCTCTATTGCATGGTCTTCGGATGGCAGTCTCCATGGGCATTCAACGCTTGGAGGTGCGTGGGGATTCAAACCTCACAATATCCCAAATAAATGGAGATTTTGACGCCAAGGATCCGAAAATGACGGCCTATCGAAACGCCGTCCTAAAAATGTCAGCTTGGTTTTAGGGGCTCGAATTTCACCATGTGGCTCGGGAAAACAATCAGGCGGCGGATATCCTCGCCCGCATCGGCGCAAAACGTGATGCAGTCCCCCCAACATATTTTTGGAAAGGCTGTTTAAACCATCCGTAGTATGGGAAGGGGACACTGGTAACAATAGTCCGGACCCGGCCAAAATACCCGATACCGAACTCTCTAACACAATCGGAGGCCCCGCCACCGAAATAACACCATCAGTCCACGAAATAATTGCCATTATTTCCCCGTGGACTGACCCATTCCTGGCCTACCTAACTAGACAGGACTTCCGGAGGACCAAAATGAGGCACGCTGCATAGTGCGGCGATCCAAGGCCTACAGGGTCCATGAGGGAGAGTTGTACAAAAAAAGTACTACCGGAGTCCTTCAAAGGTGCATCTCCGAAGTGGAAGGGCAGAATCTTTTGGCAGAAATTCACGCCGGACTCGGCGGTCATCACGCCGCAGCCCGGGCTCTTGTAAGCAAGGCCTTCCATACAGGATTCTATTGGCCAACGGCTCGAGCAGATGCACAGGACTTGGTCCAACGTTGTGCCGGTTGCCAGCTCTTTGCAAATCAAAGCCACATGCCTCCCACCGCCCTCCAAACAATCCCCATTACATGGTCCTTTGTAGTCTAGGGGCTTGACATGGTCGGACCCCTTAAAGGGGGAACCCACAAGAAAAAATACTTATTGGTCATGGTGGATAAATTCACCAAATGGATATAGGCCAAACCTGTTAAAATAGCCAAATCCAGACCGGTGATAGACTTCATATCTGGGGTTGTACAATGTTACGGCGTCCCCCACAGCACCATCACTGATAATGGCACGAACTTCATGGCCGACGAGGTAAAACTCTGGTGCAGCAAAATGGGCATCAAGCTCGATTATGCTTCAGTCTATCACCCACAAACCAACGGTCAAGTCGAATGAGCAAACGGTCTTATAATGAGCGGCATTAAACCCAGATTAGTGCGCCCCTTAATGGAGTCTAACACGCACTGGGTAGAGGAGCTCGACTCCGTACTTTGGGGGCTGCGGACCACGCCGAATCGTAGTACCGGATATACACCCTTCTTTATGGTGTACGGCGCAGAGGTAGTCTTGCCCTGTGACATAATTCATGACTCACCTCGAGTGCGCATGTATGAAGAAAGAGAAGCCGAGCTCGATCGGCAGGACAATCTGGACACCCTGGAAGAGGAGTGCGACGTAGCCAAAGCCCGTTCCGCATTTTATCAGCAACAGGCTCGCAGATACCAAAGCAGAGATGTACGGGCCAAAACTTATAACATTGGCGAAATAGTTCTACGCCTGCCGGATAAGAAAAATAACAAACTCAAGCCCAAATGGGAAGGTCCTTTCATTATTTCCCAAGTTCTGACCGGTGGAGCGTACCGAGTGCGGGATGCATCGACTAGTCGACTCGAGTTGAACCCATGGAACGCGGCCAGGCTCCGAAGATTCTACACCTAGCACCAGACTCTATGTTAGTCCGCTCCCTTTGTCCATTTTATGCATATACATCACCTGTCTTGTTTCTCTCTCTTTCCTTCTTTTATTATTTCTCTAGGCCTTCAAGGGTCACCTTGTGCCTCGCTTGTACATTACAGATGCGCTAGCCACAGTCTTCATACCCGGGGGCTTCTTTCACAGAAGCTTAAATTATTTATCTGGGCCTCATGCACAACACATGTGTTATACTTCCGCATGTGCCTTTTTTCACCATTATATGCATTGATATGACTTAAGTTTTGGCCAAGCTGGGTTGCCTGGCTCTTGTATTTATGCCCTACGTTCCCGTTAATTCGACTAGGGCATAAGGGGAGCACATCTGCGATTGTTACTGCCGGGTCAGCCGGATGTGTACCTTAGACTGGGTGAAGCCGAAAGCTAGCATTCTTAAGGGAATATTCGGTCGGTGAACAAAAGATGATTTTTATTTATTGTCCATATCTGCCCCTAGATGTTTTTTCTGCGTTTCCTATCACAGTCCGGACATGCACTTTAGGGCATCCTTACCCAGGGAAAGGAACCCTTAACGGAACTATTCTCCCTGGAAGATGTTTCTTACTACCCATGTAATATAACATAACTAGTTGGGCACTTGTCTGATAAAGCACTAGTGACCCCTACGCCTGGTCTCCACGCATACCCCGGTTTTTATATAACTCAGCGGGTATTCGGATTCACTCCGGACTATTGGGCCCGGAGGTTGAAGCGAAAAGGTCCGCAACGACAAATGATCTACAATCTGGTTAGAAGGCATTATACATGTCACTTTAATTACATAGTCATGCAGACTGACTAAACTCCTCTATACCATCCAACAGGCGGTCTAGCTAACAATCCTGTTGGGAATACTTTGCGGCTAATTCTACTTGCCCATAAACTAAGCTAACGGGGATCTCTTTTCCGTCAGGCCCCACAGGTCCGACCTCGGCCATGTGATTTGGGTCTGCCTTGGTATACCGCGTCTTCACCATGGCCCATGCTTCCCTGGCACCCTGTCGGCAGGCTGATATCTTCCATAATCGGAAGCACCGCCGTGCTCCCTTCAGCTTCTCCGCAAACTCTGCAACGCCTTCTGGCAGGGAGACGGACGGCCACAAGGCCTGGGCAACACCCTGCATCACCTGCCGAACTTGTTCTTGCAGATTTGACAGCTCGGACAGAAGATCACCCGTAGGCCCGGGCATTTCCTCCACGGGACGGCCCGTCAGCATACCTACAAACATAACGCTGTTAGTCGACTTCTTCGCCGAACTCCTTTAACAGGATTCGTTCAAGCACTTACTGAAAATGCCGCGCCGAAGCCGCTTATTCTCCTTCTCGGAGTCTGCAAGCTGGCCCTGAACGTCTTTTAGTTCAACGCTCAGCTTAACATTGGCATCTTGGAGATTGTTTTTCTCCCGCCTAACCTCAGTCAGCACGCGTTTGCCAGCTTCTAGCTGTCGTATAACATGTTGGTCCTCCGGATTCATCTGCAACATCTGTTGTCAGAACCGCAGCTATGCCGCACACTATATGGTAACCATCGCTCTTTAAAGTAAATGTTACCAGTGGGAGGCTTTTTCTTTTCCTGCAATGCGGCAAGACCGGCCCGCAGTTGGGCCTTGCATTCCTCTAGCTCCTGGGACATCCTAGTATTCTTCTCTGTAAGAACCTGCACATTAAAGATGATCCTTAAATCAGTTCTGCTAACTATTTAAAGTCTCAGGGGCAACTGATACATATAAATCGCCAGATTTACTCACCCATACATCCTTTACATTCTGATCCGTGGCTCTGGCTAGACCATCTTGAGCAGCATGGAGGTACGCCTCTCCAGAATTAAAGGCGTCGAACGCCTCTAGTGAGAAACAAGCGTCGCGGAGGACGACCCGGAGATGCCTATGATTCATGGAGCTTTCCACTTTGGAGTTTGTAGCAGATAATCTATCTGCATCCTCTGTAGGGGGATTATCCGGCGCCTGCCCCATATTGGCTTCCGCCTCCATGTCTGGTCCTGGTGCCCGACTGGTGGAAGCTTGATTGGCAGCATAGCTGGACATATTCCGGCGATCATTTTTTCTGTTAAAGAAACGCGGGCGTCATTACATTTTGAGAAAGACGACAACCACGGAGCGGGGTTTTTCCTATACCTTTGCGCCGGCGTCTCTGTCTTGACCGCCTTCCTTTTTGGCCTACCCGGCCTCGGTGCCTCTTGTTGGCGAGTTGCTACGGGTTCGGCAGGGCGTCCCGAATGCCTTCCCTGTAAAATACGCCATGTGTATATGGTGGTTGAAGTGCCTAAAAGGGGATCCTAGTTTTGGAGTTGGGACTTTTTGATTTTTCTTACCTGCGATGAAAGGAGCAGTCCGGGATAGTCGGCCGTAATGGCCACCAGGGCATTGTCGCAGCTTAACTGATAGAACTGTCGGTCTATCAGTTCCACGGAGATAACCAGATCTTCTTCAAGTCCAGAGTCGAGGGCCCGGTCTAGGTCCTCTGGTTGTGGAGAATGGCTGCTGACCTCCTTTATGGCTTTTCCCAGTTCCTACCGCAAAGTGGCAAGGTGAATACTTACGACTAAGAATGTGGGAAAAATGGGAGTAGGGGGATATAACTTACCCAGCTTGGAGGATTGTACATGGAAAATCCATCCCGTGGCTTGATGCGGGTGAACTCCTCTTCCTCACCCTTGAATAATTCGGACAGAATCTTTGCTAGAGCGGCAGCATTGTCCGGACCCTTACGCCCGCAGCGGGTGGCGTCATCCGCCCCGTTATAACACCACAAGGGGTGCCCACGATATTGAAGTGGCTGCATTCCCCGCATTATGCAAATCGAGATAACTTCGATTATTGTCAATCCTGATCGAGCCAGTGCCTTGATCCGGTTCATCAGATAGAGTACTTCTCCGTTGTCTTCCGCCTGGGGGCTCCGTGGGCGCCAACTTCGGTGCTTCTTCAGAGGAGCATTGTTGAACTCATGAAGACCCCGCCGAACAGGGTCCGGAAGGGGGACGTCCTCCATATCAAACCATTCTGAAGGCCAGTCTTTAGACGGCTTCTTTGAGGTACCGGACAGGTATCCAGTATCGGCGATGCGCCATATTTTAGCTCCGCCCACACGATAAAGTGATTCCCTCTGTGTGCGAGGGACAAGGCAGAATAGCCTTTCCCATAGCTCGAAGTGAGCCTCGCAGCCTAGGAACAACTCGCAGAGAGCAACATAGCCGGCGATATGTAGAATGGAGGTAGGGGTGAGATTGTGTAATTGGAGGCCATAGAACTCCAGGAGCCCGCGGAGGAACGGATGAATTGGAAATCCGAGTCCCCTTAGTAAATAAGGAACAAGGCAGACCCGTTCTCCCATGGAGGGACAAGGAAGGCTCTCCGCTTGCGCCCCGCCATTGTAAGTGGCGAGCCCGGCTCGAACGGGCACCATATACGCCGGAGGGAGAAATCCCTTAGTCTGCAGCTTGACTAATCAACTGTGCGGGACTGAACACCTCTCCCAATCACCGGGCTTAGGGCTACGGGGGCGGGAGGAGGAGCTGCGGAGGTCGGCCATGCTGGAATGGATCTTTCCGAAGCACGCTCTGATGAATTCTCACTGGGGGAGGATGATATGGATCGGATCTAAGAATCCCCATCCCTTTAATACACAATTTATTTATCTGGCTAGGGGGCGAATGTAAAAACGCCCTGGCGCCTCGTATTCATTCGACGCATGGGCGATAGCCCTTATTGGGCACAGAAGCCAAGAGGTTCAACATTTATCACTACTAGGAAAAGGCCTACTAATGGCGCACCAGTTTTGCCTACTAATGGTGCACTACTGGTGCGCCATTAGTAGCACGCCACTAGTATTCTTTACTAATGGCGCACCACTGGTGCGCCATTAGTATGCCTAGAGGTGCGCCATTACTATCTGACTTAGTAATGGTGCACCACATAGAAATGCGCCATTAGTAATAAAAAAATTTCAATTTTTTTCATTTGAGAAAAAATCATTTTTTTTCATTTTTTTTCTTAATCTCGGGTCACTATAGCTTAATCTCGAGTCAATATGCTTAATCTCAGGTCAAATCGCTCTCTGTGGTCGAACTTCCCAAAAGGTCACCCATCCTCACACTACTCCAGCCCAAGCACGCTTAACTTCATAGTTCTATCCAACCTCAGCACCACCTCACTTCACAGGCACTTGTTGATATATCAATCATATCAATCCTATTAAACTTTGCTGATATCTAGGACTTTGTTCATGTTCATGAGTATGATGAAATTTTGATAAAATATTTCAAACTTCCCGATCATATTA
Source organism: Triticum urartu (assembly GCF_056163025.1). Taxonomy (NCBI): domain Eukaryota; kingdom Viridiplantae; phylum Streptophyta; class Magnoliopsida; order Poales; family Poaceae; genus Triticum; species Triticum urartu. The sequence continues at coordinate 250,615,370 of NC_141878.1, read as the reverse complement.
CGTATCATATATTGAAAAATAATTCAAATTTTTTTCCAAAACCAATTTTTTCTTTCTGTTACTAGTGGCGCACCTAGCATACGGTGCACCACTAGTAAGTTTGAAATTTTTTGAATTTTTTTTCCTCCGGATCTTAGAAGCCCCGTAACTTTTTTCCTGTTAGGTTTTTGGGGATTTTGAAAATGTTTAACGGGGTTGCCAGTTACAAGACATTTCTAGCGGGAAGACCCGATCAGTCTCGGAATCCCGGTTACAAGACATTTCGGCAATGGTAAAACAAGACCAGCAAACCTGCCCGATGTGCCGACAAATCGCGATAGGAGTCGCACGTATCGTGTTCTCAGGGCACACCGGATGAGCGCTCCGTACAACTAAAACCAAACCTCGAGTTTCCCTGAGGTGGTGCTGCAAAGGACTCTTGTTCGGACCAACAGTCAGAGGAGCACTGGCCCGGGGGGGCTTAAAATAAAGATGACCCTTGAGTCTGTAGAACCCAAGGGAAGGTATATGGTGGTAGGTAGGCAAATGGTAAAACCAAGGTTGGGCCTTGTTGGAGGAGTTTTATTCAAAGCGAACTGTCAAGGGGTTCCCATAACACCCAACCGCGTAAGGAACACAAAAACAAGGAAGATAACACCGGTATGATGGAAATTAGGGCGGCAAGAGTGGAACAAAACACTAGGCATAAGGCCGAGCCTTCCACCCTTTACCAATTATATAGGTGCACTAAAGTAAACAAGATATAATAATGATATCCCAACAATGTCCATGTTCCAACATGGAACAAACTTCATCTCCACCTGCAACTAACAACGCTATAAGAGGGGTTGAGCAAAGCGGTAACATAGCCAAACAACGGTTTGCTAGGAAAAGGTGGGTTAGAGGCTGAGAAAAGCGGTAACATGGAAATATGGGAGGCATGATATAGCAAGATGTAGGTATCGCGGCATAGCAATAAAGCGAGCAACTAGCAAGCAAAGATAGAAGTGATTCCGAGGGTATGGTCGTCTTGCCTGCAAAGTTCTCCGAGTTGACGAAAGCCTGATCCTCGGATGTAACTTTTCGAGTAGATGATTTTTCATATAAAAATTTTTTTCATCCGAGTTTGTACCCAAAAGTTATGCCCATTTTACAAATTCTCGAGAGATTTCGCAAATAAACTAGACCACATATCACATGGGAAACTTATTTTCTTTTATTTTTTTGACATTTCCATCATTTATTTTTATTTTTTTAAAACTTAAAAGGCGGTCCACGGGGGGGGGGGGGGTGCATTCGGTGGAAGTGCTGGCCAAGTTACTAATGGCGCACCATGGGAGTGCTGCGCCATTACTAGTTCAACTAGTAGTTTTGAAAAAAAATTAAAAAAAATTACAAATGGCGCACCGTGGGAGTGGTGCGCCATTACTAGGTCAACTAGTAATGGCGCACCACTCCCACGGTGCGCCATTAGTAGTTTTGAATTTTTTTAAAAAAATTGTTACTAATGGCGCACCGTGGATGTGGTGCGCCATTAGTGTCATTTCCATCTATAGCCCTTTTCCTAGTAGTGTATGGAGCCGGACACTGCTTACGAACACTTGAAAGTTGGCGAAGAACCCGCCTTGCAATGTCGAAGACAACACCGCGCGCTAGACTCATCATCATTGAAGCCTGGTTCGGGGGCTATTGAGGGAGTCCTGGATTAGGGGGTCTCCGGACAGCCGGATTATATCATTTGGCCGGACTGCTGGACTATGAAGATACAAGATTGAAGACTTCGTCTCGTGTCCGGATGGGACTCTACTTGGTGTGGAAGGCAAGCTAGGCAATACGGATATGTATATCTCCTCCTTTGTAACCGACCTTGTGTAACCCTAGCCCTCTCCGGTGTCTATATAAACCGGAGGGTTTTAGTCCGTAGGACAACATACAATCGTACCATAGGCTAGCTTCTAGGGTTTAGCGTCTCTGATCTCGTGGTAGATCTACTCTTGTACTACCCATATCATCAATATTAATCAAGCAGGACGTAAGATTTTACCTCCATCAAGAGGGACCGAACCTGGGTAAAACCTCGTGTCCCCTGCCTCCTGTTACCATCCGCCTTAGACGCACAGTTCGGGACCCCCTACCCGAGATCCGCCAGTTTTGACACCGATAGCTACTTTGCATGCTTGTGCTAGAAACCACAAGGATCACAAAAATACATGGCATACACCACTGTAAATATGGCATGGCATAGCCCAAAACACATGTAGAGCTCAAGTTCATATGAAGCACACAACGTATGTAGCAAAAATGACAAATGCTCAAACTCTGCTAAGAATCAGCACCTAACATTTTATAGCACTCTTGCATCCACTATTTGGGCATCAAGATGGACTCAAACAAGTATGTCACAATGTAACAAAATGAAGAGCACATCATGATGGACATTTTGATATATCATGCATGCAAAACGGATCTACGTATCAGGAGTTATGGCATCACGAACAAGGCATGAAAATATGAGCAGGAATAAAGACTTGGGGGAATTTCGGGGTCAACCTCTAGATACAGATCTAGGGTTCGCGCGAGGATCGAGGATGGACGGGGTCGGGCTCGCCGGAGAAGGCAGGGGGCGGCCGCCAGAGTTCGGAGCGGTGCTGTGGAGCTCGGAGGAGGCGGATCCGGTGCAGGCGGAGAGCTGCGAGGGCGGCCGCAGGGCGTGGTCGCCGGGTGTGCGTGGGCGGTGGGCGGGCGTTGTGGCGCACGGTCGCGGGGCGCGGCTGCCGGTGAAGAAGTCCGGCGCGGCGGCGGGGCGACGAACAGGTGGACTTGGGCGGCGCGGTGGACGGCGCTGAGGTGCAGGCGGCGCCAGCTCCCACGGGCTCGCGCAGGCCCGCGACGGGCCTGGCGGGCCGCGGCGGCAGGTGGCGGCGGAGGGCCACGTGGTATGTCCGGATTGGCCGCGGGCGGCGATGAGTTTCTTCCGGCGAGGGGTGGACACATCCGCCGGGCGAGAGGAAGGAGAAGACTAGGGTTTCGTCTGGGATTTGGAGAGGGTTGCACATATTTAGAGCATCTCCAGCCGCGCCCCAAACAGGCCCCCAAGGCCTTTTTTTAGCGCCCGCGCCAAAAAATCAGCCCAGTCACGCCCCCACGAGCCTGTTTTTCGCCGGATTGGGCTGAAATTGGCGCCGGCGCACCCAACCTGAACCCGGCGCGCTGGGGGACGCCCGGGGGTGCCGGCGCAAACGTTTTGGTGTGAAAGAGTGGCAGGACCAGCGCGTCAGCGAGACGAAGGCTGGTCGTCCTCATCGTCTCGGTTTTCCCGCGGGGAATCAATGCCAAGGCTGCCGCCGGTGAGCCTGCCATTGATTCACCGCCGGTCAGGGACGCCGCCCCGCCTTCCGCCACGCGTTCGCACGCGGCCTCCCCCGAGCCGATATAAAAGGCGCCCCTGGCCATGGCGGTGAGGCACCCCTCTCTCCCCCTCCTCGCCGCCGCACTTCCTCCCCTCTCTGCGCCGTTCGAGCCCCTCTCTCTCCCCCCAGCAACCATGAGCGCAAGGTACCCCGGCAACGCGGTGGCGGCCAACGGTTTCGGCCGCTGCTCGCTGCATGAGTGGGAGGCCTACCTCCTCCACGAGGCCAACTACCCTGCGCCGCCCGACATACGCGCTCCGTCGCGGTGGAGGCTCAGCATCGGCGGGGTCCCTGTCCCCCCTCTACCCGTCCCTGGGACGCCCTATTTCCACACCGAGATCGAGCGTGTGTGGGCGTCCCTGACGGCCGCGGAGCAGGCGCTCTCGGAGTACGCCGCCGACAACCACGCGGCGTGGGCGGCGTACTTCGAACGCCGGCAGGAGGAGAGGCTCATCTCCACCAACAACCCACCGATGCCGCACGACCGCAACAACAGCGATGGCCGCCGCCTGTGGTCGGGCATCCCAGGCCGCACGCTCAGTGGCGTCCTCGCGCACGTCGAGGGCGGCAACGACCCGCCGCTCGAGTGAAGCAGCGTGCTGGGGCGAGGGGTCGAGCAGCGGTCGTGTCAAGGAGGAGAAGCATCGGCCGTAGTTTAGGTTTTTTTCCGTCCCTTTTATTCGTGTAAAAAGCGCCTAAATTTCGCTGAAATTTGGCCGTGTTTGTTCAAATTTGGCCATGTTTGTTGAAATTTTGATGAACTGTGGGGGCGTCTGGGGGTGACCTGGGGGAGGCGGCTGGGAACGTGCTCGCCCCCACGCCGAAAAAAATGCCGGCTCGCCCCCAAGTGGTGCTTTTCCATGCCCTTGGGGGGCTGAACGGCTGGAGATGCCCTTATACCTAGAAGGAGGTGGGAGTGTCCAAATGGATAGCGGTTTTCGGCCATGCGATCGTGATCGAACGACCGACAGGATGGAGGGGTTTTAGATGGGTTACTGGGCCACTTTGGAGGGGTGTTGGGCTGCAACACACACAAGGCCTTTACGGTTCCCCGGTTATCCGTTGGAGTATCAAACGGACTCCAAATGGCACGAAACTTGACAGGCGGTCTACCGGTGGTGTACCAAGGCCTCTTGGAATATCTCGGTCCATTCCGAGAAAGTTTAACACCCGCTCACGAAAAGAGACAAAAGAGGGCGCCGGAGGACGTAGGAGTGCCGGATTTCAAAACGAACAACGGGGAAAAATCTCGGACGCATGATACGAACACGTATGCAAATGAGATGCACATGATGACATGATATGAAAATGCATGACATGGACAAAATGCAAAACGAAGACAAAACCCAACCACGAATCTCATAACTTAAAGCCGAAAATGGCAAGAGTCGGAGTACAAATATGGTAAGTTACATACGAGGTGTTATAGGCAGATGCCGAGGCAGCGTGGGGAAGTAGAGACACCAACAACTGGTCAATCGCCATGCATCAATCAAGGGCGCAAGCTATTGGGGCCAGCGGTGCTCTGCACTTGACTCTTGGCTTCGCCTCGAAGCCATGTTCGACCGCGCCTTGGGCTCAGGGGCTATTGTCGGCGTCCTGGGAACGGGGGTACCCATACTTGCCTGCCTGGGGCCTAGGGCGTGGCTCCATCAGCGGCCTGGTACGGCCCGTCTTCACCAGCAACCACTGAAGACCCTCGCGAGGCAGACGACACCAAGACCTCCTCCGGGGAGGCCTCCCTAGGTTGGATCCCTAGGAGCGGAGATATCTATGCAAGGGGCACCTCACGAGGAGCGCGTTACGTGAACCATGACGAACAAGGCCAGGCGAGCGCCAGCGGACATAGAGTGCCAGTTTCCCCTTTGGTGCTAAAGAGGCAAGCGCAGGCGAGGAGTCCCGAGGCAACAGGCAAAGGTTTTCATATCGGTGCAACAAGACCAAGGCCAGCAGGACGGCAGGACGGAGGTCACCGCGGAGCCCACGACGGCGTCACCGCCAGAGTCTTTGCCAGGCGAAGACCACCTTTTGTTAGGATAACTTGTACTAGTTGCCCCCTTCAAACTGGCCGTTGTGGGATCCCTTCCCGCCTAATATTTGGGAAGAGGACCAGGGCCTCTATAAATAGGACTAGCCACCACCTTCGAAGTGGAGAGCGACCAGACCACCCACACACACACAATCTCATCGAGCTCAAGAACACTTCTCCTCAGGAGGCTGTTCTTCCCTTGTACTTGTTCATTGTCAGCCTTCAAGGCAATCCACCACACCACACTGGAGTAGGGTATTACACCACAATGGTGGCCTGAACCAGTATATTGAAAACGTTGACCAAGCCTCACGGAGAGCAACAAAGTGATGGACGATGGCGAGGCCTGCTAAAGGAACGACGCGAAACCGAGGAAGACGAGGCAGTGGATGCCCACGAGGAGGGGAGTACGAGGTTTCACTAGTTCTGCTGCGGTGTGAGGCTGTCGTCGCCGGAGAATAACATGGGGTGTGGGTGAATAGTGGGAAGGCCTAGCCAGCGGTGGGATTAGGGTGGGGCGGTGAGGCCTACGTGGCAGCACAGCCGACCACAGGAGGCATGAGCAGGCGGTCCTGCCGGCGCTGGTTTGGGCGGCTGGAGCAAGAAGACCAGAGGATGAAGAAGCAACACGGCTGTTGGATTAACATCCAACGGTCCAGCTACTAGAATCATTTGTTGACTAAGTTGACAAAGCCCTGCACACACGTTAGCTTAGTAGGCCTAGAAGTCAGCCACAAAATCTGTCAGGTCCTGATGACCCACAAGTATAGGGGATCAATCATAGTCCTTTCGACAAGTAGGAGTGTCGAACCCAATGAGGAGCATAAGGAAATGAAAAGTGGTTTTCTGCAAGGTAATTTCTACAAGCACTAAAATTGTCGGTAACAGATAGTTTGATAGCAAGGTAATTTGTAACGAGCCAGTAATGGTAATGGTAATAAAGTGCGTCAAGGTAGCCCAATCCTTTTGTGGAAAAGGACAGGCCAAAACGGTCTCTTATAATAAGCAAAGCGTTCTTGATGGTACATGGGAATTTCATCTACTCACTTTCATCATGTTGATTCGATGCATGTTCGCTAGTTTCATAATTTGATATGTGGGCGGACCGCTGCTTAGGTGTTGTTCTTACTTGAATAAACCTCCTACTTATGATTAACCCCCTCGCAAGCAGCTGCAACTACGAGAAAGTATTAATATAAAATCTAACCATAGCATTAAACTTTTGGATCTATTCGGTCCCTTATGAATTAGCGCATAAACTAGGGTTTAAACTTCCGTCACTCTAGCAACCCATCATCTAATAACTACTCCACAATGCATTCCCTTATTCCCAAATATGGTGAAGTGCCATGTAGTCTATGTTCTCATGACACCAGTAAGGGAATCACAACATACATACCATCAAAATATGGAACACATATTAAGTTCACATGATTACTTGCAACAAGTTTTCGCCAGTGACCTCAAGAACAAAAGTAACTACTCACAAATGATAATCATGCTCAAGACCAAAGGGGTATTAAATAGCATAATGGATCTGAACATATAATCTTCCACCAAATAAACCATATAGTAATCAACTACGGGATGTAATCAACACTACTAGTCACCCAGAGGTACCAATCTGAGGTTCCGGTACAAAGATTGAACACAAGAGATGAACTAGAATTTTTGAGGAGATGGTGTTGTTGAAGAAGTTGATGGATATTGCCCTCCCAAAGATGAGAGGGTTGATGGTGATGACGATGATGATGATTTCCCTCTCCGGGAGTTAAGTTCCCCTAGTGAAATCACTCCGCCGGAGGGCAAAAGTAGTCCTGCCCAAGTTCCGCCTCGAGATGGCGGCGCTCCATCCCGAAAATCTCCCCCCTTATTTTTTCTTGGTCAAAATGACTTATATACCAGAAGAGGGGCACCAGAAGTGGGACGAGGAGGGAACAACCCACCAGGGCGTGCCTGGGCTGCCTGCCACACCCAGGTGGGTTGTGCACACTTGGTGGGCCCCTTCTAGTAGTTATTTGCTCCAATATTCTTCATATATTCCAAAATAATTCTCTATAAATTTTAAGCTCATTTGGAGATGTGCAGAATACGTAACTCTGATGTAGCTTTTTCAGCTCCAAAATTCCAGCGGCCGGCATTCTCCCTCCTTGTATAAACCTCGCATATTATGAGAGAAAGGCATTATAATTACTCCAAAAAGCATTATTATGCATAAAGCATAGTAAGTAACAGTAGGTAAACATGATGCAGAATGGACGTAAAAATAAAAGTAGGTAAACATGATGCAAAATGGACGTATCAACTCCCCCAAGCTTAGACCTTGCTTGTCCTCAAGCGAAAAACCGGATATCGAAAAAACATGTCCACATGATTGGAGAGAGAGGTGTCGAATAAAAGAAAATACGGACATAGTAGAATCATGCACATTATTATAACATTAACAAACTTTATCATAGAAGTTTTACCACATAATTTTTATCCTAAACTTCTCATCAACAAGTAACAATTCATCACAAGATCAAAGTATATAGCATAAACTCCATTGAAAACTAACAAACTATGTTCTCAGTCAACTATGCAACTGATAACCCACAAGTATATGGGATAAATTGTAGCCTTTCTCAATAAGTAAGACTGTTGAACCCAACGAGGAGCTAACGGTAGAACAAATATTCCCTCAAGTTATATCGACCACCGATACAACTCTACGCACGCTTAACAGTCGCTTTACCTAGAAAAGGTATGAAACAGAAGGACTTTGTAGGTGTGATAGGATAGGTTTGCAAGATAATAAAGAACACGTAAATAAAGGACATGGTTGTTTAGATAAAGAAACAATTAAGTTAGTTTTAGTAGAGAGCTTTTTTCACGCAAGAAAGTTATTTGTCCCTAGGCAATTGATAACTAGACCGGTAATCATTATTGCAATTTTATATGAGGGAGAGGCATAAGTTAACATACTTTCTCTACTTGGATCATATGCACTAATGATTGGAACTCTAACAAGCATCTGCAACTACTAAAGATCATTAAGGTAAAACCCAACCATAGCATTAAAGTAACAAGTCCTCTTTACTCCCATACGCAAACAACCCCCTTACTCGAGTTTAAGCTTCTGTTACTCTAGCAACCCACCATAAGAGAATCATGAACATGTTGCAAACCCTACAGCGGGGATCCGTCACGCTTGCGCGACACGAAGAGCACCATAGGACAACACCAATAATAAAACATACAACTCGAACCAATCATGATCATCAATCAACTCATAGGACAAAACAGGTCTACTCAAATATCATAGGATAGCCATACATCATTTGGAAATAATATAGCTTTGAGCACCATACTTAAGTAGAGATTACAACGAGGAGAAGAGGTGTTACACCGCTGCATAGAGGAGGAGAGAGTTTGTGATGACGGTGGCGAAATTGTTGGTGTAGATCGCCGTCACGATGAGGGCCCCGACGGTGTTCCGGTGCAATCAGGAGAGAGTGGGAGAGAGCCCCCTCCTCCTTCTTCTTCCTTGAAATCCCACTGGTACAACAAGGTCCTATACATATGGTTTTTAACCACTTTCCACGATGGTGTTTTGAACCGTCACCAAGTGAGTGACTGCGATAGGGGGTCTTTCCCACCTGATCCAGAAACTGTCGGGGATATGCCCTCCTCACACACACACTCAGCAAAATGAGGTCGTGTGCGAAGGGCGAGCGATGAAATACGATTGTACAGGCCCAATCTGTTCCGGTCGAAAGTACATACCATACAATTAGTCCCAAACTAACGTTTCTGTTTGTTATGTACATTCCACACATTCAATCCAAGGAATACGTTTCCTTCCTTATGTACATCCCACATAGTCAATCCAGGGAAAACGCTTCCATTTGTATGTACATCCCACACAGTCAATCCAGGGAAAACGTTTCCGGTCGTATATACATCCCACACACTTTTATGTATAGCCTCGTGTGTGATAGGTGTAACTATCACACACGCTCTGCCTCGGTTAACCATTTGATTTTGTTCAACTACATCACACACAATTTGATGAATAAAACCGTTTGGCATTGGGCTATCCATCACCAGCGCTTTTACTGCTAGAACCGTTTGCGAAGTTCCATGACCCATTTAGCATGTTTATTAGTTCATAATTAATAATTCCAGTATTACGCAAATTCACATTTCATATCGAACAACTATTTGCCAATTTCATATCAGGCACATAAATATATTTTAACATCACCGTACAATAGCAACCTAAAAACCGCACATTACAACATATAGCTAGTTCACCTTAATAAGAACAATATTAGAACAATATATTCATTTCCCTAATCGAGATCATCCAGGTTCGTCTTATCCACCTCTCCTTTAAGTTTAATAAGAACCTGTTTTGCACTGACCAACTGGGAAAGTGCCTCCTCCTTCGCCAACACCATCTTAGCAAAGTCTGATTTAAAAAATCTGAGCTCATTCTCCATCTTCCTCTTTTTATCCCGCATCTTCAAATATTCTTCAGTGTTGAAAACACTTTCTCTAAGCCTACCTTTGTTCTCTTCCTCATACATGCTCCAGAGCTTTATTAGGCACATCTTCAAAGACTATTGCCACTCTTGATCAACCCACTTCAGGTATGAACACTTATTTAAAATTAGATCACTAACAATTGTATGAGAAATTGGTTTTTAGCAACATAGAAAATCACCAAATACATATTTTAATAAACTGAAGAGACATGTTAATTATGACATATCTTCTCAAAAAGATCAATGTGCAAATGAATTAATTTCTACTGAGACAACAACCAAATTATGAAACATCAGAAGCTATAATTAACTACAACAACGCTACAAGTTCTTAGTCATGTACTATAAATAACAAATTGAACATTTTATGAGGAAGCTAAATATAACTGCAACAACATAGCGACAATGTTTGGATGACAGAAAATTGATACTAACAGGTGTATACATGCACAAATTTAGTAACACAAAACTAATAGCACAAAGGCCGTCCACTGTGTATGCCAAAACTGGTGTAAAGACAACTGTTGCTACATTTGGCACCGGTGCCCTGCACTGACGAGTCGATGCAGTGGAAACAAATCAAGGGCCTGGACTCCGGAATACCTAGTTGCTTTGATGCCCAGTTCCTTCATGCCATAAAGATTTAGTATTTTACTGCTTGGCTGCTCGGATGTGTGGACCAAAGTTGGTTGCACAAACTGCTGAAGTGGTGCCAAACAATTTTCTAATGGCACCGCTGATGAGATGGCAACATTTTTAGATACTTGGTACAAACTATGACACTGTCTTAACATCCACAATAGCATAGCATAGTGACAGTGTCTAAATCACATCTAACAACTGATTTGTAACACCGAAAGTGGGGCTAACCTTCTCTACACATGCCAAAAACTTCCTCCCACTGTCCACAGATTCGAACGCAACTAGCTTCACGCATGGAGATTGATGGTGACAACAAGTTGGCAGATCTTCAGCCACTCCGCTCCCATTCGTTGCAACTTATGGTCCTACGGGGCTACAAGAAGAAGAAAGGACGCAAATCAATCACCGGGTTAAAATCCTTCATTCCAAGTCATAACCCGAGAGAGAGAGAGAGAGAGAGAGAGAGAGATAGAGAGAGGGAAGAGAGGCATAAACGGGTGCTAAAAAATTCATCATCGTTGGAGGAAACCGTTGGAGAGGTCATTAAAGAAGACCATGGCGACCCCGGCGATAGGATGCGAGATGGCGAGAGGGAGGAAGCAGCTACAGCTTCAGAAGGAAGGAGGAAACGGGGAAATGTGACTTGTGGTCGGGGAGAAAAGGGGTGGGGAAGGGGGCGGGGTAGATATTTTGATGGTAGGCCAAAATGTTCTAAATGTGGAGGGATACTTTGCGCGCGGTGCCGCCGGACACCATTCACTTTGAACGATTGTGTGCATCGCAAACGATTCTTCTTCTTTACACACATGGGATGAGTTTGATAATTCAAATTTTGGTGGAAATTCCCTGGGTACTGTCCTCATCCACGTCATTGCATAATTTCACATCCCTTGCTAATTTGGGCACACAAAAGAGCGTACAACACACAGACCACCCTTACTGAATCGAGCAATTATAGTAATTAAAAAGAGCTAGTTGACCTAAACATTGCTCTAACAAAAGACCACCATTAAAAACAAAGCCTAAGTACGCATAATTTTAACAAAGCCGCCGCCACGCCGCCTATGCATCACCGGTGTGAGATGAGATGTCGATGACTTGTCCTGGCGACATGCTGCCGTTGGTGGACTCCGTTTCTGAAGGAAATATGCCCTAGAGGCAACAATAAAGTTGTTATTTATATTTCCTTATATCATGATAAATGTTTATTATTCATGCTAGAATTGTACTAACTAGAAACTTAGTACATTTGTGAATACATAGACAAATAGAGTGTCCCTAGTATGCCTCTACTTGACTAGCTCATTAATCAAAGATGGTTAAGTTTCCTGACCATAGACATGTGTTGTCATTTGATCAATGGGGTCAAATCATTAGAGAATGATGTGATGGACAAGACCCATCTGTTAGCTTAGCATAATAATCGTTTAGTTTTATTGATATTGCTTTCTTCATGACTTATACATATTCCTCTAACTATGAGATTATGCAGCTCCCGAATACCGGAGGAACACCTTGTGTGCTATCAAACGTCAAAACATAACTGGGTGATTATAAAGATGCTCTACAGGTGTCTCCGAAGGTGTTTGTTGATTTGGTATAGATCGAGATTAGGATTTGTCACTCCGAGTATCGGAGAGGTATCTCTGGTCCCTCTCGGTAATGCACTTCACCATAAGCCTTGCAAGCAATGTAATTAATGAGTTAGTTGTGGGATGATGCATTACGGAATGAGTAAAGAGACTTGCTGGTAATGAGATTGAACTAGGTATGATGATGCCAACGAACGAATCTCGGGCAAGTAACATACCGATGACAAAGGGTATAACGTATGTTGCTATGAGGTTTGACCGATAAAGATCTTCGTAGAATATGTAGGAGCCAATATGAGCATCCAGGTTCCACTATTGGTTATTGATTGGAGATGTGTCTCGATCATGTCTACATAGTTCTCGAACCCATAGGGTCCGCACGCTTAACATTCGATGGCGATTTGTATTATGAGTTATGTGTTTTGCTGACCGAAGTTTGTTCAGAGGCCCGGATGAGATGACGGACATGATGAGGAGTCTCGAAATGGTCGAGAGGTAAAGATTGATATATTGGAAGGTTATATATGGACACCGTAATGGTTCTGATAAGGTTCGGGGATTTTTTGGAGTACCGGTAGGCTACCGGAACCCCCCAGGAGAGTTAATGGGCCATAGTGGAGGAGCGGAGGCAGGCCACCGGAGGAGGCCCCCCCCTTGCCCAATCTGAATTGGATAAGGGGAGGGGGTGTGGCCCCCCTCTTTACTTCTCCTTCTCCCTCCTTTCCCCTTTCCCGTCTCCGTTGGATGGTAGGGGGGCGAATCCTACTTGGCCTGGGAGTCCAAGTAGGACCCCCCTTGGCGCACCCCCCTTGGGCCAGCCACCTCCTCCTCCCCCTTTATATACGGCGGCGCGGGGCATCCCAAAGGCACACAAAGATTTCTCTTAGCCATGTGCGGTGCCCCCCTCCATATTTTGCTCCTCCGGTTATAGCGTCGTGGAGCTTAGGCGAAGCCGTGCGTGGATTACATCACCATCACCGTCACCATGCCGTCGTGCTATTGGAACTCTCCCTCGACTCTCTACTTGATCAAGAGCTCGAGGGAAGTCATCGAGCTGAATGTGTGCTGAACACGGAGGTGCCATATGTTCGGTACTTGGATCGGTTGGATCGTGAAGACGTTCGACTACATCAACCGCGTTAACATAACGCTTCCGCTTTCGGTCTACATGGGTACATGGACACACTCTCCACCTCTCGTTGTTATTCATCTCCTAGATAGATCTTGCGTGATTGTAGGATTTTTTTTGAAATTGCATGCTACGTTCCAAAATAGTGGCATCCAAGCCAGGTCTATGCGTAGATGATATGCACGAGTAGAACACAAAGAGTTGTGGGCGATAATAGTCATAGTGCTTACCACCAACATCTTACTTTGATTCAGCGGTATTATTGGATGAAGCAGCCCGGACCGACATTACAGTATCGTGTTCATGAGACTGGTTCTACCGACTTGCTTTGCACACAGGTGGCTGGCGGGTATCTGTTTCTCCAACTTTAGTTGAATGGAGTTTGACTACGGCTGGTCCTTGTTGAAGGTTAAAACATCACACTTGAATAAAAATCGTTGTGGTTTTGATGCGTAGGTAAGAACGGTGCTTGCAAGGAGACCGTAGCAGCCACGTAAAACTTGCAACAACAAAGTAGACGACGTCTAACTTGTTTTTGCAGGGCATGTTGTGATGTGATATGGTCAAGACGTGATGAGATATAAATTTTTGTATGAGATGATCATGTTTTGTAAAAGTTATCGGCAACTAGCAGGAGTCTTATGGTTGTCGCTTTATTGTATGAAATGCAATCGCCATATAATTGCTTTAATTTATCACTAAGCGGTAGCGATAGTCGTAGAAGCAATAGTTGGCGAGACGACAACGCCGCTATGATGGAGATCAAGGTGTCAAGCCGGTGACGATGGAGATCATGACGGTGCTTTGGAGATGGAGATAAAAGGCAGAAGATGATGATGGCCATATCATGTCACATATTTTGATTGCATGTGATGTTTATCCTTTATGCATCTTATTTTGCTTAGTACGGCGGTAGCTTTATAAGATGATCCCTCACTAAATTTCAGGTATAAGTGTTCTCCCTGAGTATGCACCGTTGCTACAGTTCGTCGTGCCGAGACACCACATGATGATCGGGCGTGATAAGCTCTACGTTCACATACAACGGGTGCAAGCCAGTTTTGCACGTGCAGAATACTCGGGTTAAACTTGATGAGCCTAGCATATGTAGATATGGCCTCGGAACACTGAGACCGAAAGGTCGAACGTGAATCATATAGTGGATATGATCAACATAGTGATGTTCACCATTGAAAACTACTCCATCTCACATGATGATTGGACATGGTTTAGTTGATATGGATCACATGATCATTTAGATGACTAGAGGGATGTCTATCTAAGTGGGAGTTCATAAGTAATATGATTAATTGAACTTTAATTTATCATGAACTTAATACCTGATAGTTTTTGCATATCTATGTTGTTGTAGATCAATGGCCCGTGCTACCGTTCCCTTGAATTTTAATGTGTTCCTAGAGAAAGCTAAGTTGAAAGATGATGGTAGAAACTACACGGACTGGGTCCGTAACTTGAGGATTATCCTCATTGATGCACAAAAGAATTACATCCTGGAAACACCGCTAGGTGCAAGACCCGCTGCAGGAGCAACTCCAGATGTTATGAACGTCTGGCAAAGCAAAGCTGATGACTACTCAATAGTTCAGTGTGACATGCTTTACGGCTTAGAATCGGGACTTCAAAGACGTTTTTAACGTCATGAATCTTATGAGATGTTCCAGGAGTTGACGTTCATATTTCAAGAAAATGCCGGAGTTGAGAGATATGAAGTCTCCAACAAGTTCTACAGCTGGAAAATGGAGGATAATAGTTATGTCAGTGAGCACATACTCAGAATGTCTGTGTACCATAACCACTTGACTTAGCTGGGAGATAATCTTCCTGGTGATAGTGTCATTGACAGAGTTCTTCAATCACTGCCACCAAGCTATAAAGGCTTCATGATGAACTATAATAAGCAAGGGTCGGAAAAGACAATTCCCGAGCTCTTTGCGATGCTAAAGACTGCGGAGGTAGAAATCAAGAAGGAGCATCAAGTGTTGATGGTGAACAAGACCACTAGTTTCAAGAAGAAGGGCAAAGGGAAGAAGGGGAACTTCAAGAAGAACAGCAAGCCAGTTACTGCTCAAGGGAAGAATCCCAAGTCTGGACCTAAGCCTGAAACTGAGTGCTTCTACTACAAAGGGACTGGTCACTGGAAGCGGAACTGCCCCAAGTATTTGGCGGATAAGAAGGATGGCAAAGTGAAAGGTATATTTGATATACATGTTATTGATGTGTACCTTACTAATCCTCATAGTAGCGCCTGGGTATTTGATACCGGTTCTGTTGCTCATATTTGCCACTCAAAACAGGGGCTACGGATTAAATGAAGATTGGCTATGGACCAGGTGAGGATGCATGTGGGAAATTGTTCCAAAGTCGATGTGATTGCCGTCATCAGACTACCTGTACATCTACCATCGGGATTAATTTTAGACGTAAATAATTGTTATTTGGTGCTAGCTTTGAGCATGAACATCATATCTAGATGTTGTTTGATGCGAGACGGTTATTCATTTATATCAGAGAATAATGGTTGTTCTATTTATTCATTTATATCAGAGAATAATGGTTGTTCTATTTATATGAGTAATATATTTTATGGTCATGCACCCTTGATGAGTGGTCTATTTTTGTTAAATCTCGATTGTAGTGATACACATATTCATAATATTGAAGCAAAAAGATGCAATGTTAATAATGATAGTGCAACTTATTTGTGGCACTGCCGTTTAGGTCATATTGGTGTAAAGCGCATGAAGAAACTCCATGCTGATGGGCTTTTGGAATCACTTCATTATGAATCACTTGATGCTTGCGAACCATGCCTCATGGGCAAGATGACTAAGACTCCGCTCTCCGGAACAATGGAGCGAGCAACTAACTTGTTGGAAATAATGCATACTGATGTATGTGGTCCGATGAGTGTTGAGGCTCGTGGCGGGTATCGTTATTTTCTAACCTTCACAGATGATTTGAGCAGATATGGGTATATCTACTTAATGAAACATAAGTCAGAAACATTTGAAAAGTTCAAAGAATTTTAGAGTGAAGTGGAAAATCATCGTAACAAGAAAATAAAGTTTCCACGATCTGATCGTGGAGAAGAATATTTGAGTTACGAGTTTGGTCTTCATTTGAAACAATGTGGAATAGTTTCGCAACTCACGCCAACTGGAACACCACAGCATAATGTTGAAATAATGGTGCGATCTATGACGTCTCTTACCAATTTACCGCTATCATTTTGGGTTATGCTTTAGCAATGGCTGCATTCACATTAAATAGGGCACCATCTAAATCCACTGAGACGACACCATATGAACTATGGTTTGGCAAGAAACCTAAGCTGTCGTTTCTTAAAGTTTTTGGGGCTGCAATGCTTATGTAAAAAAGCTTCAACCTGATAAGCTCGAATCCAAATTGGAGAAATGTGTCTTCATAGGGTACCCAAAGGAGACAGTTGGGTATACTTTCTATCACAGATCCGAAGGCAAGATATTTGTTGCTAAGAATGGATCCTTTCTAGAGAAGGAGTTTCTTTTGAAAGAAGTGAGTGGGAGGAAAGTAGAACTTGATGAGGTAGTTGTACCTTATCCTGAATTGGAAAGTAGTTCATCACAGAAATGAGTTCCAGTGATTCCTATACCAATTAGTAAGGAAGCTAATGATGATGATCATGAAACTTAAGATCAAGTTACTACCGAACCTCGTAGGTCAACTAGAGTATGATCCGCACCAAAGTGGTACGGTAATCCTGTTCTAGAAGTCATGTTACTTGACCATGACGAACCTACGAACTATGAGGAAGCGATGATGAGCCCAGATTCCGCAAAATGGCTTCAGGCCATGAAATCTGAGATGGGATCCATGTATGAGAACAAAGTGTGGGCTTTGGTTGACTTCCCCGATGATCGGCAAGCCATAGAGAATAAATGTATCTTCAAGAAGAAGACTAACGCTGATAGTAATGTTACTGTCTACAAAACTCGAGTTGTTGCAAAAGGTTTTTGACAAGTTCAAGGAGTTGACTACGATGAGACCTTCTCACCCGCAATGATGCTTAAGTCTATCCGAATCATGTTAGCAATTGCCGCATTTTATGATTATGATTTTGGCAAATGGATTTCAAAACTGCATTCCTTAATGGATATCTTAAAGAAGAGTTGTATATGATGCAACTAGAAGGTTTTGTCGATCCTAAAGGTGCTAACAAAGTGTGCAAGCTCCAGCTATCCATTTATGGACTGGTGCAAGCCTCTCAGTGTTGGAATGTACACTTTGATAGTGTGATCAAAGCATATGGTTTTATATAGACTTTTGGAGAAGCCTGTATTTACAAGAAAGTGAGTGGGATCTCTGTAGCATTTCTAATATTATATGTGTATGACATATTGTTGATTGGAAATAACACATAATTTCTGGATTGCATAAAAGGATACTTGAATAAGAATTTTTCAATGAAAGACCTCGGTGAAGCTGCTTATATATTGGGAATCAAGATCTATAGAGATTGATCAAGACGCTTAATTGGACTTCCACAAAGCACATGCCTTCATAAAGTTTTGAAGAAGTTCAAAACGGATCACTCAAAGAAAGGGTTCTTGCCTATGTTACAAGGTGTGAAGTTGAGACAGACTCAATGCCTGACCACTTCAGAAGATAGAGAGAAAATGAAAGTCATTTCCTATGCCTCAGCCATAGGTTCTATCATGTATGTAATGTTGTGTACTAGACCTAATGTGTGCCTTGCTATAAGTTTAGCAGGGAGGTACCAAAGTAATCCAGGAGTGGATCACTTGACAGCGGTCGAGAAAATCCTAAAATACCTGAAAAGGACTAAGGATATGTTTCACGTTTATGGGGGTGACAAAGAGCTTGTCGTAAATGGTTACGTCGATGCAAGATTTGACACTGATCCAGATGACTCTAAGTCGCAAACCGGATACGTATTTATTTTGAATGGTGGTGGTGTAAGTTGGTGCAGTTCCAAGTAGAGCGTCGTGGTGGGATCTACGTGTGAAGCGGAGTACATAGCTGCTTCGAAAGCAGCAAATGAAGGAGTCTGGATGAAGGAGCTCATATCCGATCTAGGTTTAATACCTAGTGCATCGGGTCCAATGAAAATCTTTTGTGACAATACTGGAGCAATTGCCTTGGCGAAGGAATCTAGATTTCACAAGAGAACCAAACACATCAAGAGACGCTTCAATTCCATCCGCCATCAAGTCAAGGAGGGAGACATAGAGATTTACAAGATACATACGGATCTGGATGTTGCAAAGCCGTTGACTAAGCCTCTCTCACGAGCAAAACATGATTAGTACCAAGACTCCATGGGTGTTAGAATCGTTACTATGTAATCTAGATTATTGACTCTAGTGCAAGTGGGAGACTAAAGGAAATATGCCCTAGAGGCAATAATAAAGTTGTTATTTGTATTTGCTTATATCATGATAAATGTTTATTATTCATGCAAGAATTGTATTAACCGGAAACTTAGTACATGTGTGAATACATAGACAAACAGAGTGTCCCTAGTATGCCTCTACTTGACTAGCTCGTTAATCAAAGATGGTTAAGTTTCTTAACCATAGACATGTGTTGTCATTTGATGAACGGGACCCATCCGTTAGGTTAGCATAATGACCATTTAGTTTTATTGCTATTGCTTTCTTCATGACTTATACATATTCCTCTAACTATGATATTATGCAACTCCTGAATACCGGAGGAACACCTTGTGTGCTATCAAACGTCACAATGTAACTGGGTGATTATAAAGATGCTCTACAGGTGTCTCCGAAGGTGTTTGCTGAGTTGGCATAGATCGAGATTAGGACTTGTCACTCCGAGTATCGGAGAGGTATCTCTGGGCCCTCTCGGTAATGCAGATCACTATAAGTCTTGCAAGCAGTGTAATTAATGAGTTAGTCGTAGGATGATGCATTATGGAACGAGTAAAGAGACCTGCCGGTAACGAGATTGAACTAGGTATGATGATATTGATGATCGAATCTTGGGCAAGTAACATACTGATGACAAAGGGAATAACGTAAGTTGTTATGCGGTTTGACCGATAAAGATCTTCATAGAATATGTAGGAGCCAATATGAGCATCTAGGTTCCGCTATTCGTTATTGACTGGAGATGTGTCTCGCTCATATCTACATAGTTCTCGAACCCGTAGGGTCCGCACGCTTAACGTTCGATGACAATTTGTACTATGAGTTATGTGTTTTGGTGACCGAAGTTTGTCTGGAGTCCCGGATGAGATCACAGACATGACGAGGAGTTTCGAAATGGTTGAGAGGTAAAGATTGATATATTGGAAGGTTATATATGGACACCGAAATGTTTCCGATAAGGTTCGGAGATTTTTCAGAGTACCAGGAGGCTACCGGACCCCCCCCCCCCCGGGAAAGTTAATGGGCCATAGTGGAGGTGAGGTGGCATGCCACGGGAGGTGGTGCGCGCCCCCCTTGCCCAATCCGAATTGGGTAAGGGGAGGGGGTGCGGCCCCCAATTTCCTTCTCCTTCTCCCTCCTTTCCCGTTTCCCCTCTCCATTGGAAGGAAGGGGGTGAATCCTACTTGGACTGGGAGTCCAAGCAGGACTCACCCCTTGGCGCGCCCCCCTTGGGCCGCCCACCTCCTCCTCCACCCTTTATATACGGGGGCGGGGGTACCCCAAAGGCACAACAAGATTTCTCTTAGCCATTTACGGTGCCCCCCTCCATAGTTTACTCCTCCGGTCATAGCGTCGTAGTGCTTAGGTGAATCCCTGTGCGGATTACATCACCATCACCATCACCATGCCATCGTGTTGTTGGAACTCTCCCTCGACCCTCTGCTGGATGAAGAGCTCGAGGGATGTCATCGAGTTGAACTTGTGCTGAACATGGAGGTGTCGTATGTTCGATACATGGATCGGTTGGATCGTGACGACGTTCGACTACATCAACCGCGTTAACATAATGCTTCCACTTTCGGTCTATGAGGGTACGTGGACACACTCTCCCCCTCTCGTTGCTATGCATCTCCTAGATAGATCTTGCGTGATTGTAGGATTTTTTTTTGAAATTGCATGCTACATTCCCCAATAGTGTCCCCCCTGCGGAAGTCGACCGCGTCCTCGTCCTCGTCCTCGGCGCTGCCCTCAAGGTTGTAGCAATCATAGTAGTGGCTGCGCTAGAGCTCGCGTTGGTACTCCACCACTGATTACTCGACGGACAGACTCTTCTCTACCTCGACCTTGGCCATGCGAAACTCCTCCTCCTGGCGCTCCTCGATCTCCGTCGCCTCCTGCATCTCCAGCTGCCGCTCGGCGATCTCATGAGGAAGAAGCTGCTCCATGGCCACCACCACCTTTTCGAACGTGGGTTGCATGTTGGATTTCAAGGTGGCCTGGAATATCTTGGCGTGTGAGTCCTCGATCTGGGCGTGGATAGCCTCGACCCAAGCCAGGGAGACATCGGCAACACGGACGGCAGCTCAAGCGCTCTCGGCGTTCGCAGCCGCCATCGCAGTAGCTGCTGCAGCCGTCTCGGTGATACGCCTCCAACGTATGTATAATTTTTGGTTGCTCCATGCTATATTATCTACTGTTTTGGACATTATTGGGCTTTATTATCCACTTTTATACTATTTTTGGGACTAACCTATTAACCGGAGGGCCATCCCAGAATTGCTGTTTTTTGCCTGTTTTAGGGTTTCGAAGAAAAGGAATATCAAACGGAGTCCAAACGGAATGAAACCTCCGGGAACGTGATTTTGTCAATGAACAAGACCCTATATCTTGGACCCTACGTCAAGGCACAAAAGAGGAGGCCACGAGGTAGGGGGGCGCGCCTGCCTACCCTAGGCGCGCCCTCCACCCTCATGGGCCCCCTGTTGCTCCACCGACATACTCCTTCCTCCTATATATACCTACGTACCCCCAAACGATCAGATATGGAGCCAAAACCCTAATTCCACCGCCATAACTTTCTGTATCAACGAGATCCCATCTTGGGGCCTGTTCCGGAGCTCCGCCGGAGGGGGCATCGATCACGGAGGGCTTCTACATCAACACCATAGCCTCTCCGATGAAGTGTGAGTAGTTTACCTTAGACCTACGGGTCCGTAGTTATTAGCTAGATGGCTTCTTCTCTCTTTTTGGATCTCAATACAATGTTCACCCCCTCTCTTGTGGAGAACTATTCGATGTAATCTTCTTTTTGCGGCGTATTTGTTGAGATCGATGAATTGTGGGTTTATGATCAAGTCTATCTATGAATAATATTTGAATCTTCTCTGAATTCTTTTATGTATGATTGGTTATCTTTGCAAGTCTCTTCGAATTATCAGTTTGGTTTGTCCTACTAGATTGATCTTTCTTGCAATGGGAGAAGTGCTTAGCTTTGGGTTCAATCTTGCGGTGTCCTTTCCCAGTGACAGTAGGGGCAGCAAGGCACGTATTGTATTGTTGCCATCGAGGATAACATGATGGGGTTTTTTTCATATTGCATGAGTCTATCCCTCTAGATCATGTCATCTTGCTTAAGGCATTACTCTGTTTTTAACTTAATACTCTAGATGCATGTTGGATAGCGGTCGATGAGTGGAGTAATAGAAGTAGATGCAGGCAGGAGTCGGTATACTCTGTTTATTCGCCCTCTCTCTCTCTATTCTCCCTCTCTTTCTCTATTTGCCTCTTTTTGCCCACTTGCTTTTTATTTGCTTGTGTGTTAGTTTGCTTGCTTGTCACGATGGCTCAAGATAATACTAAATTGTGTGACTTCACCAATACCAACAACAATGATTTTATTAGCACTCCGATTGCTCCTCTTACCGATGCTGAATCTTGTGAAATTAATACTGCTTTGCTGAATCTTCTCATGAAAGATCCGTTTTCCAGCCTTCCTAGTGAAGATGCCGCTACCCATCTAAGTAGCTTTGTTGATTTGTGTGACATGAAAAAGAAGAAAGATGTGGATAATGATATTGTTAAATTGAAGCTATTTCCTTTTTCTCTTAGAGATCGTGCTAAAGCTTGGTTTTCGTCTTTGCCTAAAAATAGTGTTGATTCATGGAATAAGTGCAAAGATGTCTTTATCTCTGATTATTTTCCTCCTGCTAAGATCATCTCTCTTAGAAACGATATTATGAACTTTAAGCAACTTGATCATGAACATGTTGCACAAGCTTGGGAGAGAATGAAATTAATGATACGTAATTGCCCTACTCATGGTTTAAATTTGTGGATGATTGTTCAAAAAATTTATGCCGGATTGAATTTTGCTTCTAGAAATCTTTTAGATTCGGCTACGGGAGGCACTTTTATGGAAATCACTTTAGGAGAAGCTACTAAACTCCTAGATAATATTATGGTTAATTATTCTCAATGGCATACTGAAAGATCTACTAATAAAAAGGTGCATGCGATAGAAGAAATTAACATTTTGAGTGGAAAGATGGATGAACTTATGAAATTATTTGCTAATAAGAGTGTTTCTTCTGATCCTAATGATATGCCCTTGTCTACTTTTATTAAGAATAATAATGAATCTATGGATGAGAATTTTGTTGGTAGGAACAATTTTGGTAACAACGCGTATAGAGGAAATTTTAATCCTAGGCCTTATCCTAGTAATCCATCTAATAATTATGGTTATTCCTACAACAATTCTTATGGAAATTATAATAAGATGCCCTCTGATTTTGAATCTAATATTAAAGAATTTATTACTTCGCAAAAGAATTTTAATGCTATGATTGAAGAAAAATTGCTTAAGATTGATGATTTGGCTAGGAACGTTGATAGAATTGCTCTTGATGTTTATTCTTTGAAACTTAGATCTATTCCACCTAAGCATGATATCAATGAGTCTCTCAAATCCATGAGAATTTCCATTGATGAGTGCAAATAAAGAACCGCTAGGATGCGTGCTAAGAAAGATGCCTTTATAAGAGCGTGTTCTTCTAGTTCCTATGAAAATAAAGATGAAGATATAAAAGTTATTGATGTGTCCCCTATTAAATCTTTGTTTTGCAATATGAATCTTTATAATTATGGGACTGAATATGATCCACCTTTACCTAGAAGGCGTTCCAAGAATTCGGAATTTTTTGATCTTGATGCTAAAATTGATAAAAGTGGGATTGAAGAAATTAAAACCCTAGATGTTGCTAAAACCACTATTATGGATTTCAAGGAATTTAACTATGAAATTTTCTCTTTTATTGATTGTATTTCTTTGTTACAATCCATGCTAAATTCTCCTCACGCTTATAGTCAAAATAAAGCGTTTACTAAACATATCGTTGATGCCTTGATGCAATCTTGTGAAGAAAAACTTGAATTGGAAGTTTCTATCCCTAGAAAACTTTAGGATGAGTGGGAACCAACTATTAAAATTAAAATTAAAGATCATGAATGATATGCTTTATGTGATTTGGGTGCTAGTGTTTCCACGATTCCAAAGACTTTGTGTGATTTGTTAGGTTTCCGTGATTTTGATGATTGCTCTCTAAACTTGCACCTTGCGGATTCCACTATTAAGAACCTATGTGAAGAATTAATCATGTTATTATTGTTTCAAATAGGAATTATGTGGCCGTAGATTTTATTGTTCTTGACATAGATTGCAATCCTTCATGTCCTATTATTCTTGGTAGACCATTCCTTAGAACGATTGGTGCAATTATTGATATGAAGGGAGGAAATTGTAACGCCCTCGATGCGGCTATATCTCCCACGTGTCGAAGCACGACTTAGAGGCATAACCGCATTGAAAGCAATGTCGCAAGTGAGGTAATCTTCACACAACCCATGTAATACATAAGGGAAAGAGATACATAGTTGGCTTACAATCGCCACTTCACACAAATACATGAATAAAGCATTACATCATCAAAATACACTCGAGGTCCGACTACAGAACCAAAATAAAAGAAGAACCCCAAATGCGACAAAGGTCCCCGATCGACCCCAACTGGGCTCCACTACTGATCAACTAGAACGAATCAACATAAAGGACAAGATCTTCATCGAGCTCCTCTTGAGCTTGGTTGCGTCATCTGCACGGACTCATCGGCACCTGCAAGCTGGTTTTGGAAGTATCTGTGAGTCACGGGGACTCAGCAATCTCACACCCTCGCGATCAAGACTATTTAAGCTTATGGGTAAGGTAAAGGTATGAGGTGGAGCTGCAGCAAGCGACTAGCATATAGGGTGGCTAACATACGCAAATGAGAGCGAGAAGAGAAGGTAAAGCACGGTCGATAAAAGTATGATCAAGAAGTGATCCTATAGCAACCTACGTCAAGCATAACTCCAACAACCGTGTTCACTTCATGGACTCCGCCGGAAAGAGACCATCATGGTTACACACGCGGTTGATGCATTTTAATTAAGTTAAGGTTCAAATTATCTACAACCGGACATTAACAAATTCCCATCTGCCCATAACCGTGGGCACGACTTTCGAAAGTTCAAATTCCTGCAGGGTGTCCCAACTTAGCCCATCACAAGCTCTCACGGTCAACGAAGGAATAGCCCTCCTCCCGAGAGGTTCCGATCAGACTCGGTATCCCGGTACAACAAGACATTTCGACAGGGTAAAACTAAACCAGCAACACCACCCAGATGTGCCGACAAATCCCGATAGGAGCTGCACATATCTCGTTCTCAGGGCACACCGGATGAGCAAGACGTTGGGTAACCCAGCCCATAGTTGCCCCTGGTAGCCTCGGACATCGCTCAGTTGGACCAACACTCACAGGAGCACTGGCCCGGTGGGGGGGGGGGGTAAAATAATGATGACCCTCAGGAGCGCGACTCCCAAGGGAAAAGAAAAGGCTAGGTGGCAAATGGTAAAACCAATGTTGGGCATTGCTGGAGGAGCTTTACTTAAGGCGAACTGTCAAGGGGTTCGCATAATAGCCCAACCGCGTAAGGAATGCAAAATCCAGGAACATAACACCGATATGACGGAAACTAGGGCGGCAAGAGTGGAACAAAACACCAGGCATAAGGTCGAGCCTTCCACCCTTTACCAAGTATATAGATGCATTAATTAAATATGATATATTGTGCTAACCCAACAAGGAACAGGTTCCAACAAGGAACAACATCTCCATGTTCCAACAAGGAACAAACTTCAATCTTCACCTGCAACTAACAACGCTATAAGAGGGGCTGAGCAAAGCGGTAACATAGCCAAACAACGGTTTGCTAGGACAAGGTGGGTTAGAGGCTTGGTTCAACAATCTGGGAGGCATGATAAGCAAGTGGTAGGTATCGCAGCATAGGCATAGCAAAAGAGCGAGCATCTAGCAAAGCAAAGATAGTAGTGATTTCAAGGGTATGGTCATCTTGCCTGAAATCCCACAAGGAAGAAGAACGAGTCCATGAAGAAGACAAACGGACGTAGTCGAACAAATCCTCACAACACGACGTTATCGGAACCAACCTGAAGAAGCAACACCGGAAAAGAGCAAACAACCTACTAAACAACCACCACATAAATATGGCAAGATGCACAACCAAGTATGATGCATGTCCGGTTTAATTATGCATGGCATGGCAAAGTGCACAAACATTCCTACAAATTAAGTGGAGCACAATATGCAATGGGTTGCATATTGACGAAACACCACATCAATTATTTAGTTCTCTCTCGTTTATGTACCCAACAAGATTAAATGCTTATTAACATGGCAAGAGGGTGAAGCACAATAAAACTACCTATCTAGGCAAGTTTAAATGAGGCCGGAACATCGAACAACAAATCCGGTAAATCCCCATATGCATATTATAGATTTGGTACTGTTCTGCCCTAAACACAATTTTAGGGTTGTTAAACATGCAAGATGATGCCACCATGTTAAACTAGGCAAAATTCTACCCCATTTACATATAAAGTTTGTTAGATTTGGAGCTACGGTTGAATAGTTATGAATTAAATCATTTTAACATGGCATAGGAGCAAATTTAACCAAACAGCATTTTAAACTTTGCAAACATGCATGAAAGTGGCATATTATGAAAATAGATGAAAAACTAAGCATATTTCATATATAACTTATATTAAACCGATGCACCATTTGTGAGTTATTAAATGAATGAAGTGCAATGGTTTTTCTGTAAATCTGGTTATCTCTGGATAAATGGACAAATCGTAGAACGGAAAAAAAACATGCCATGGGCCGAAACTAGCAGGCCCAGAAGTGCATAGGGGAGGCGCTGGAGGGGCTGCTCACATCGGGCCAACAGGCCGAAGGGGGAGCTGGTGGTGGGCCGGCGGATCTGGGCCGCAGAGACGCAGCCCATGCGGACGCGGTCAACAGTGACGGGCGAGCTCCTCCTACTCGAAGCAGAGGCGGGAACAGGCGTGGCGGCGGCGGTGGTCCGGCGAGGACGTCGACAGGGCAAGGCGGGGAAGGCCGGGAACGAGCAGATCGGCGCGTAGGGAGCTCGGATCCGACACCGGACGCGGTTAACGGTGACGGGGGAGGCCGAGGAGGCCGTCCACGAGCTCGGCGGTGGCTCCTGCAAAAATGGTGGTAGCGCATGGCTTAGAGTGGAGGAAGAGCAAGGGAGAAAGGAGATGGGGAAGGAGCAGGGCGGCGTGAACGGCCTGCTGGTCCTCGTCGGAGGCGTCTCAGGTGGCCGGCGAAGCGAGGCAAATCGAGACGGCGGCGGGGCTCTGGATCGGGATCTCCCTCTCTCGATCTAGGGCTCGGGGAGCAGGGGTGGCGCGGTGCGGGCCTCGGAGCCCAGATCGGGGCCCGAGCGGGCCTGGAGCGGGCCTGGCGGCGCGGGGTGACGTGGCGGGCTGGCGGCTTCCTGATGGTAGAGGGCGGCGGCTACGGCGGCGCCAAGTGGTGGAGGCGATGTGGTCGGGCACGGAAAACGAGGCAGAGGGGAGAGGTGATGGCGGCTGAGGGTTAGGGGAGGCTAGGGGTAGGTGGATTGGGTCTAGGTTGCCCAAAATGGTAAGAGGGGGTCTATATATAAGGAATGTTTAGGGTTAGGGGGAATTATCATCCGCGGAGACGCAGCCCATGCGGATGCGGTCAACGGTGACGGGCGAGCTCCTCCTACTCGAAGCAGAGGCAGGAACAGGCGTGGCGGCGGCGGTGGTCCGGCGAGGATGCGACGGGGCAAGGCGGGGAAGGCCGGGAATGAGCAGATCGGCGCGTGGGGAGCTCGGATCCAGCACCGGACGCGGTCAACGGTGACGGGCGAGGCCGAGGAGGCCGGCGACGAGCTCAGCGGTGGCTCCTGCAAAAATGGCGGCAGCGCATGGCTTAGAGTGGAGGAAGAGCAAGGGAGAAAGGAGATGGGGAAGGAGCAGGGCGGCGTGAACGGCCTGCTGGTGCTCATCGGCGACGTCTCAGGTTGCCGGTGAAGCGAGGCAAATCGAGACGGCGGCAGGGCTCTGGATCGGGACCTCCCTCTCTCGATCTGGGGCTCGGGGAGCAGGGGCGGCGCGGTGCGGGCCTCGGAGCCCAGATCGGGGCCCGGGCGGGCCTGGAGCGGGCCTGGCGGCGCGGGGCGACGTGGCGGCTTCCTGATGGTGGAGGGCGGTGGCTACGGCGGCGCTGGCCACATAGGCGGCGCCAAGTGGCAGAGGCAATGTGGTGGGCGCGGAAAACGAGGCAGAGGGGAGAGGTGATGGCGGCTGAGGGTTAGGGGAGGCTAGGGGTAGGTGGATTGGGTCTAGGTTGCCCAAAATGGTAAGAGGGGGTCTATATATAAGGAATGTTTAGGGTTAGGGGGAATTATCATCCGTTTTTGGGCATCGGATCTCGATCCGACGGTCCGGAGCGGAGTGGTTTTAGGTGGGCTGCAGGTGGCTGTGTAGAGGGGTTTGGGCCGAGAGGAGAGGGGGAAATGCAACCTGGCAAGGTTTCCGGAGACCGGAAACGTCCGACGATAGACCGGCTATAATGCCGCTATATGTTTAACGGTTGGGCTATCAAACGATCTCCGAATGCGATGAAACTTGACAGGCGGTCTATCTACACTATACTAAGACCACACGTCAACTCTCATCCCATTCCGAGAACATTTCCCGGCCACTTATAAAATACTAAATCGGACATGCCGCGGGCGCGTGCAAGTGTGTCTGGGCTCAGAACGAACAACGGAAAGAACAAGGAGACCGGGATGGATGCAAGTTTTTAAAAACATGATGATGCAATGCGCAAGATGACATGACAAGATGCAACACGCAAGCGAATGACATGGCAATGACAACGAAAAACAGGAAGACACCTGGCACATCAGTCTCGGGGCGTTACAACACTCCACCACTACGAGAGGATCTCGTCCCGAGATCTAGAATGGCACCGGAGGGAAAATGGAAGATAAACGAGAAGAGGTAAAACTAGGTTGCTTCTTTCACAAACGAGTGAGACCAAAGAACCTTGAAAAGGTTAAGCCATTTCGAGAAAAGAATACAACAGAGATGAACAAAGTTGAAAACACTCCGTTAGAAAAGAGGAACAAGGAAGAACAACTTCGGGCAGCACTTAGATTGAAAAGAAAAGGAATTGAATAAGAACTTGGTAAGATGAGAAGATACTTGATGAAATCACAACACACTGCCTCTGGAACTATTGAATGAATGGAACAAGGGGTAAGAAAAATCTCAGACAGCACTCCGGTTGAAAAGAGATGCAAGGCTTGATAAGACAAAAAGAACTTGAGCAGAATGGCACCACACTCCGGTTAAATGGGTAGGCATGAAAAGAACATGATCTTGACACACCAGATGATGGATTGAAGAGAGCAACATCACCATGCCTCCGGAACAAAAGAATAGACGATAAATAATTGAAATAAAAGAATGGAGAAGCAAATGCCAACTTCTGTCAAAAAAAGAGTTTGAGAAGGCATCCTTAGGAGAAGGGTCGAACGGAGTTATTGGAAAAACCAACAACGAAAAGAACAAGGTTGTAGTGGGCTTATGGAGAACATCTCAAACTATGAGGTGAAATTGTGCCACTAACGGAAACGATATATTAGATTGATAACAACAAGGAGATGAGAAGCTTATTTCACCGGGGGGGTAGATGAAGAACTTGGGTCAATTATAAGAACCATAGATAGCAACAATCCTTAGGGAAGGCTTTAGGTGAAATATAACCCAAGATAACTCCAATGACGAGATTGATGGATTTAAAATACCTCATTCTTAACAACATGTGAATCATGTAACATGAACTCAAATTATCAAGAATGACATAATACCACCTCAAATGTCATAGTAGAAAGAATTGAACTCCGGATTACAAGAAGAAGAATGCTTGAGATCCTCTGAAAAGAATCTTGATGAACCCTTCGAGAAGGAGTTAAATCCTTGAAGAACCATCATGTAGAACCTCCATGAAGAACTCCGATAACAAAAGGATGATCAAACGAAAAGAAAGAGAAGTTGAAAGCACAAGGTGAAACCTTGTAAAGATTTAGATAGATCTCCGTGATAACATAATTGCGAGAGCTTGGAACTCCGGGAAAGAAAGATGAGCTATTGAAACCCATAATATGTATGATGAACCACTCCGGAATAAGGAATTAAATCACTTGGATGGAACAAGAATAAGAATTATGTTATGCGTATCCTTCAACAATTTAATTGCTGACAAGCAACGGATTTGGCATACTACTTATCCTCGTAGAAAGATTAAAATAGATATAGCGCAAACTTGAGAAGGTCTTGAACGACCCACCGGTAG
Source organism: Triticum urartu (assembly GCF_056163025.1). Classification (NCBI taxonomy): domain Eukaryota; kingdom Viridiplantae; phylum Streptophyta; class Magnoliopsida; order Poales; family Poaceae; genus Triticum; species Triticum urartu. Next base: position 250,585,331 of record NC_141878.1, on the reverse strand, counting down.
AATTTGAAAAGCACGAATGCATAGATATGATACACGAAGGAAGAAAACTCTTGAACGAACCACCGTAAGAATTAAAAATGAACAAAGAAAAGATAAGGAAGACACCGGGAAGAATTAGCAAATGAATGAAGATGCTTGAGAGAATTTAGACCCATGAGAACGAAGAGATCACGAGCCGATTAGAGATCTCTTGAACGATGCACCGGTAGGATTGGAGAATGATAACTGAAAGCTGAGAATTAATAAATCTTCTGAAATGATGGGCTTCGGAGAATCAAACTGAAAAGACTCCTGAATTACTCCGGATGGGTGAAAAGGAATATCTCACAAGCAAAACAATTATGGGAGGGTGGCAGAGAATGGGGCAAGATTTAAAAGAAGCTCTTCTTCGGTCTTCAAAATTTGAGAAGGAAGACGAGAAACACCAACAATAATTGTAGAGGCACTCCGGAATGAAGAATGGAAAGGTTGATCCAACGATGAAAAGAATTTGAAAAATCTTGGAGAAATACATTTGACTGATGATAATTCATTCTTACGTCAAACTTTGACAAGAAATTTGAGGATATCTCCGGGAAAATAAGAAGAGTCAGGTAAGATCCTGGGAATAGACCTGTGGGTTAGGGCCCACTCAAAAGAAAGATCGTAGAACAATTTGAAGAGAGATTGCACCGGTTGAAATAAATGGCTTGAATGAGATAACAACCTCGAAAAAATCTTGAACGAATGCAGAGTGGAAAACAGGAATCTTCTGAGATATCTTCAGCACTCCGAAACAAATGAATAGCGAGGAGTAGATGATTAAGAGGTGCACCGGTATGAGAAGGTATTGAAATGAGGAAAAGATATGATCAACAAAGCTTGACTTGAAACCACCAGAGAAGAAAACGAGTGAAGAGTGACGAACTTGAAGCTCCGTTAGAATCTTCCTGAGAATCACCGGATAAGAACATTGACGGAGAAAAATAATGGAGAGACTACACATCAATAAAAGGATACTTGAATAAGAAATCTGAGTCTTCGAAGAAAAAGGGTGGGAGGGCGGGAAAAACAAAGACAACTTGGAGACGGATGAAACAAACACCGTTGAGAAGAAGTGATAATTGATCTTGCGGAAGTTGAAATGGTCGGATACACTAGAAGAGAAGCACACCGGTTAAAAAGGATTGACAAAAACAATCTTGATGATCAAGAAGGATTGGTATCCACATCGGCGTATGAGAACCCCATTTGGGACAGGTATGGAATCCACATATGACTTCGAAGCAACTCGAATACCACAACTCAAAAACAAAACAAAGGATTGGCTTGCGGAATAAGCCAGAACAAACATATGATAGAGATTTCGTCCGAAGTTTTCGTGGTGGGGCCTACACGGGCTCGATCATACAGCACCATCATGTACAAGGCAGTGCACATGGCATACGAAGCGTCCCCGAGTCGGCATAGCCAAGGACTCTTTAAGACACAACGAGACCACTGTAAAATCAACCGTGAATAGGCGGACCACTAGACGTCGAACCCCAATTTCATATCATACATCTGTCGGAAAGATATCCTAAGAGCAACTTGAATTCCCACCTATGAAACTCCCAAACCTTTCCGGTTATGCAATCAGGTGTTGGGGATACAGGGGAAGCATAATATCTCACCCAAACTAGCAAATCCTACATCCAGCTGTATCCATCCTTCAACACATAACCAAGAAACCTTCGGAAACCATCTACCTCAACCTTCGAAAAGCATCCTTTATACAAGTTATGGTGATACCCCCGAACTCCCGCCCTAGTACTGGGTGGCGTCGTGGTTATCTCACCAACGAAATGCATAAAAGAGATTTTCGATGTCGGCGTACTAAACTTAGGTATTCCAAAACTGTAACGATAAAATTATGACGACAACACCTCAGAGCTCAACTCCCCGGGACACTTCCACAAAACCCCTAACAGGAGGCACCAAGACAATGTTCTCATCACAAAACCATCGGAACGGTTCCAAGATACCCGCGTGATCCTAAATTTTTTTTAGTGAAATTTGAGAAGAGAAGAGTCAAAACTCTACGTCAGGATGCCTTACCACAGCGATGAGGAGACTGGGGAGTAAAAAGAATTCCTAAACTATCCGATATATAATTCCTAAATGACTCAAAACATTTTTCTAGACGCAACTCGGCCGCTAAAAATGATCAAGCAATGGGGCTCCTAAGGTCGGGGAAGCCTCTGATACCAACTTGTAACACCCTCGATGCGGCTATATCTCCCACGTGTCGAAGCACGACTTAGAGGCATAACCGCATTGAAAGCAATGTCGCAAGTGAGGTAATCTTCACACAACCCATGTAATACATAAGGGAAAGAGATACATAGTTGGCTTACAATCGCCACTTCACACAAATACATGAATAAAGCATTACATCATCCAAATACACTCAAGGTTCGACTACGGAACCAAAATAAAAGAAGAACCCCAAATGCGACAAAGGTCCCCGATCGACCCCAACTGGGCTCCACTACTGATCAACTAGAATGAATCAACATAAAGGACAAGATCTTCATCGAGCTCCTCTTGAGCTTGGTTGCGTCATCTGCACGGACTCATCGGCACCGGCAAGCTGGTTTTGGAAGTATCTGTGAGTCATGGGGACTCAGCAATCTCACACCCTCGCGATCAAGACTATTTAAGCTTATGGGTAAGGTAAAGGTATGAGGTGGAGCTGCAGCAAGCGACTAGCATATATGGTGGCTAACATACACAAATGAGAGCGAGAAGAGAAGGCAAAGCACGGTCGATAAAAGTATGATCAAGGAGTGATCCTATAGCAACCTACGTCAAGCATAACTCCAACAACCGTGTTCACTTCCCGGACTCCGCCGGAAAGAGACCATCACGGTTACACACGCGGTTGATGCATTTTAATTAAGTTAAGGTTCAAGTTATCTACAAACGGACATTAACAAATTCCATCTGCCCATAACCGTGGGCACGGCTTTCGAAAGTTCAAATCCCTGCAGGGTGTCCCAACTTAGCCCATCACAAGCTCTCACGGTCAACGAAGGAATAGACCTCCTCCCGAGACGTTCTGATCATACTCGGTATCCCGGTACAACAAGACATTTCGACAGGGTAAAACTAAACCAGCAAGACCACCCAGATGTGCCGACAAATCCCGATAGGAGCTGCACATATCTCGTTCTCAGGGCACACCGGATGAGCAAGACGTCGGGTAAGCCAGCCTAGAGTTGCCCCTGGTAACCTCGGACATCGCTCAGTTGGACCAACACTCAGAGGAGCACTGGCCCGGGGGGGGGGGGAATAATGATGACCCTCAGGAGCGCGACTCCCAAGGAAAAAGAAAAGGGTAGGTGGCAAATGGTAAAACGAATGTTGGGCATTGCTGGAGGAGCTTTACTTAAGGCGAACTGTCAAGGGGTTCCCATAATAGCCCAACCGCATAAGGAACGCAAAATCCGGGAAAATAACACTGATATGACGGAAACTAGGGCGGCAAGAGTGGAACAAAACACCAGGCATAAGGCCGAGCCTTCCACCCTTTACCAAGTATATAGATGCATTAATTAAATAAGATATATTGTGATAACCCAACAAGTAACAGGTTCCAACAAGGAACAACATCTCCATGTTCCAACAAGGAACAAACTTCAATCTTCACCTGCAACTAACAACGCTATAAGAGGGGCTGAGCAAAGCGGTAACATAGACAAACAACGGTTTGCTAGGACAAGGTGGGTTAGAGGCTTGGTTCAACAATCTGGGAGGCATGATAAGCAAGTGGTAGGTATCGCAGCATAGGCATAGCAAAAGAGCGAGCATCTAGCAAAGCAAAGATAGTAGTGATTTCAAGGGTATGGTCATCTTGCCTAAAATCCCACAAGGAAGAAGAATGAGTCCATGAAGAAGACAAACGGATGTAGTCGAACGAATCCTCACAACATGACGTTATCGGAACCAACCCGAAGAAGCAACACCGGAAAAGAGCAAACAACCTAGTAAACAACCACCACATAAACATGGCAAGATGCACAACCAAGTATGATGCATGTCCGGTTTAGTTATGAATGGCATGGCAAAGTGCACAAACAATCCTACAAATTAAGTGGAGCTCAATATGCAACGGGTTGCATATTGACGAAACACCACATCAATTATTTAGTTCTCTCTCGTTTATGTACCCAACAAGATTAAATATTTATTAACAGGGCAAGAGGGTGAAGCACAATAAAACTACCTATCTAGGCAAGTTTAAATGAGGCCGGAACATCGAACAACAAATCCGGTAAATCCCCATATGCATATTATAGATTTGGTACTGTTCTTCCCTAAACACTTAGGGTTGTTAAACATGCAAGATGATGCCACCATGTTAAACTAGGCAAAATTCTACCCCATTTACATATAAAGTTTGTTAGATTTGGAGCTATGGTTGAATAGTTATGAATTAAATCATTTTAACATGGCATAGGAGCAAATTTAACCAAACAGCATTTTAAACTTTGCAAACATTCATGAAAGTGGCATATTATGAAAATAGATGAAAAACTAAGCATATTTCATATATAACTTATTTTAAACCGATGCACCATTTGTGAGTTATTAAATGAATGAAGTGCAAGGGTTTTTCTGTAAATCTGGTTATCTCTGGATAAATGGACAAATCGTAGAACGGAAAAAAAACATGCCATGGGCCGAAACTAGCAGGCCCAGAAGTGCATAGGGCAGGCGCTAGAGGGGCTGCTCACATAGGGCCAACAGCCGAAGGGGGAGCAGGGTGGTGGGCCGGCGGATCTGGGCCGCGGAGACGCAGCCCATGCGGATGCGGTCAACGGTGACGGGCGAGCTCCTCCTACTCGAGGCGTGGCGGCGGCGGTGGTCCGGCGAGGACGTCGACGGGGCAAGGCGGGGAAGGCCGGGAACGAGCAGATCGGCGCGTGGGGAGCTCGGATCCAGCACCGGACGCGGTCAACGATGACGGGCGAGGCCGAGGAGGCCGGCGACGAGCTCGGCGGTGGCTCCTGCAAAAATGGCGGCAGCGCATGGCTTAGAGTGGAGGAAGAGCAAGGGAGAAAGGAGATGGGGAAGGAGCAGGGCGGCGTGAACGGCCTGCTGGTGCTCATCGGCGGCGTCTTAGGTTGCCGGTGAAGCGAGGCAAATCGAGACGGCGGCGGGGCTCTGGATCGGGACCTCCCTCTCTCGATTTGGGGCTCGGGGAGCAGGGGCGGCGCGGTGCGGGCCTCGGAGCCCAGATCGGGGCCCGGGTGGCCCTGGAGCGGGCCTGGCGGCGCGGGGCGACGTGGCGGCTTCCTGATGGTGGAGGGCGGTGGCTATGGCGGCGCTGGCCACATAGGCGGCGCCAAGTGGCAGAGGCGATGTGGTGGGCGTGGAAAATGAGGCAGAGGGGAGAGGTGATGGCGGCTGAGGGTTAGGGGAGGCTAGGGGTAGGTGGACTGGGTCTAGGTTGCCCAAAATGGTAAGAGGGGGTCTATATATAAGGAATGTTTAGGGTTAGGGGGAATTATCATCCGTTTTTGGGCATCGGATCTCGATCCGACGGTCCGGAGCGGAGTGGTTTTAGGTGGGCTGTAGGTGGCTGTGTAGAGGGGTTTGGGCTGAGAGGAGAGGGGGAAATGCAACCCGGCAAGGTTTCCGGAGACTGGAAACGTCCGACGATAGACCGGCTATAATGCCGCTATATGTTTAACGGTTGGGCTATCAAACGATCTCCGAATGCGATAAAACTTGACAGGCGGTCTATCCACACTATACTAAGACCACACGTCAACTCTCATCCCATTCCGAGAACATTTCCCGGCCACTTATAAAATACTAAATCGGACATGCCGCGGGCGTGTGCAAGTGTGTCTAGGCTCAGAACGAACAACGGAAAGAACGAGGAGACCGGGATGGATGCAAGTTTTTAAAAACATGATGATGCAATGCACAAGAAGACATGACAAGATGCAACACGCAAGCGAATGACATGGCAATGACAACGAATAACAGGAAGACACCTGGCACATCGGTCTCGGGGCGTTACAGAAATATTAGAATACAATTTCCGTTAAGGAAAGGAATGGAACACTTTCCTAGAAATAAAATTAAATTACATTATGAATCTATTATGAGAGCCACTTATAGATTTCCTACCAAAGATGGCAATACCTAGATCTATGCTTGCTTGTTATGCCTAGCTAGGGGCGTTAAACAATAGCGCTTGTTGGGAGGCAACCCAATTTTATTTTTATTCCTTGATTTTTTCTCCTGTTTAGTAATAAATAGTTAATCTAGCCTTTGTTTTGGTTGTGCTTTTTGTGTTTAATTAGTGTTTGTGCCAAGTAGAACCGTTGGGAAGACTTGGGGAAAGTCTTGTTGAACTTGCTGTAAAAAAACAGAAACTTTAGCGCTCACGACAACTGCTTCCATTTTCATTTGGTAAGTGCTATTTAGTTCATTCTTTATAAGATGATTAATAGATAAATTACTCACGTCCAGCAATTTATTTTAGAATTTTTGGGGTTCCATATCTTGCGCTAGCTACATATTACTACAGACTATTCTGTTTTTGACAGATTCTGTTTTTCGTGTTGTTTGCTTATTTTGATGAATCTATGGCTAGTAAAATAGTTTATAAACCGTAGAGAAGTTGGAATAAAGTAGCTATAACACCAATATAAATAAATAATGAGTTCATTACAGTACCTTGAACTGGTCTTTTGTTTTCTTTCGCTAATGGAGCTCACGAGATTTTCTACTTCAAGTTTTGTGTTGTGAAGTTTTCAAGTTTTGGGTAAAGATTTGACGGATTATGGAACAAGGAGTGTCAAGAGCCTAAGCTTGGGGATGCCCATGGCACCCCCAAGATAATATAAGGACACCTAAAAGCCAAAGCTTGGGGATGCCCCGGAAGGCATCCCATCTTTCGTCTACTTCTATCGGTAACTTTACTTGGAGCTATATTTTTATTCGCCACATGATATGTGTTTTGCTTGGAGCGTCTTGTATGATTTGAGTCTTTGCTTGTTAGTTTACCACAATCATCCTTGCTGTACACACCTTTTTATAGAGCCATACATGATTTGGAATTTGTTAGAATACTCTATGTGCTTCGCTTATATCTTTTGAGTTATATAATTTTGCTCTAGTACTTCACTTATATCTTTTAGAGCACGGTGGTGGATTTGTTTTATAGAAACTATTGATCTCTCATGCTTCACTTAGATTATTTTGAGTCTTAATAGCATGGTAATTTTCTTAAAATCCTAATATGCTAGGTATTCAAAGTTAGTAAAATTTTCTTAAGAGTGTTTTGAATACTAATATAAGTTTGATGCTTGATGACTGTTTTGAGATATGGAGGTAATAATATCAAAGTCGTGCTAGTTGAGTAGTTGCGAAATTGAGAAATACTAGTGTTGAAGTTTGCAAGTACCGTAGCATGCACGTATGGTAAGCGTTATGCAACAAATTTGAAACATGAGGTGTTATTTGATTGTCTTCCTTATGAGTGGCGGTCGGGGATGAGCGATGGTCTTTTCCTACCAATCTATCCCCCTAGGAGCATGCGCGTAGTACCGAGGTTTTTGATGACTTGTAGATTTTTGCAATAAGTATGTGAGTTCTTTATTACTAATGTTGAGTCCATGGATTATACGCACTCTCACCCTTCCATCCTTGCTAGCCTCTTCGGTATCGTGCATTGCCCTTTCTCACATTGAGAGTTGGCGCAAACTTCGCCGGTGCATCCAAACCCCGTGATATGATACGCTCTTTCACACATAAACCTCCTTATATCTTCCTCAAAACATCCACCATACCTACCTATTATGGCAATTCCATAGCCATTCCGAGATATATTGCCATGCAACTTTCCATCATTCCGTTCAACATGACACATTCATTACTGTCACATTGCTTAGCATGATCATGTAGTTCACATAGTATTCGTGGCAAAGCCACCTTTCATAGTTCTTTCATACATGTCACTCTTGGTCCATTGCATATCCCAGTACACCGTCGGAGGGATTCATATAGAGTCATCTTTTGTTCTAGTATCCAGTTGTAAATAAATAGATGTGTGATGATCATCATTTTCTAGAGCATTGTCCCAAGCGAGGAATAAAAAAAGGATAAAAAAAGAGAAGGCCAAAAAATGAGAGAAAAAGAGAAATGGGACAATGTTACTATCCTTTGCCATACTTGTGCTTCAAAGTAGCACCTTAATCTTCATGTTAGAGAGTCTCTTATTTTGTCACTTTCATATACTAGTGGAAATTTTTCATTATAGAACTTGGCTTGTATATTCCAACAATGGGCCTCCTCAAGTGCCCTAGGTCTTCGTGAGCAAGCAAGTTGGATGCACACCCACTAGTTTCTTTTGTTGAGCTTTCATACATTTATACCTCTATTGCATCCGTTGCATGGCAATCCCTACTCCTTGCATTAACATCAATCGGTGGGCATCTCCATAGCCCATTGATTACCCTCGTTGATGTGAGACTTTCTCCTTTTTTGTCTTCTCCACATAAACCCCCTCATTATATTCTATTCCACCCATAGTGTTATGTCCATGGCTCGCACTCATATATTGCGTGAAACTTTATAAGTTTGAGATTACTAAAGTATGAAACAATTGCTTGGATTGTAATCGGGGTTGTGCATGATGAGAGCATTCTTGTGTGACGAAAATGAAACATGACTAAACCATATGATTTTGTAGGGATGAACTTTCTTTGGCCATGTTATTTTGAGAAGACATAATTGCTTAGTTAGTATGCTTGAAGTATCATTATTTTTATGTCAATATGAACTTTTGTCTTGAATCTTTCGGATCTGAATATTCACACCACAATTAAGAAGAATTACATTAAAATTATGCCAAGTAGCACTCTGCATCAAAAATTCTGTTTTTATCATTTACCTACTCGAGGACGAGCAGTAATTAAGCTTGGGGATGCTTGATACGTCTCCAACGTATCTATAATTTTTTATTGCTCCATGCTATATTATCTACAGTTTTGGACATTATTGGGCTTTATTATTTACTTTTATATTATTTTTGGGACTAACCTATAAACCAGAGGCCCAGCCCAGAATTGTTGTTTTTTTGCCTGTTTTAGGGTTTCGAAGAAAAGGAATATCAAACAGAGTAAAAGCGGAATAAAACCTTCGGGAACGTGATTTTGTCAACGAACAAGACCCAGTAGACTTGGACCCTATGTCAAGGCACAAGAGAGGAGGCCGCGAGGTAGGGGGTGCGCCTACCTACCCCAGGCGCACCCTCCACCCTCATGGGCCGCCTGTTGCTCCACCGACATAATCCTTCCTCCTATATATACCTACGTACCCCCAAACAATCAGATACGGAGCCAAAACCCTAATTCCACAGCCGTAACTTTCTGTATCCACAAGATCCCATCTTGGGGCCTGTTCCGGAGCTCCGCCGGAGGGGGCATTGATAACGGAGGGATTCTACATCAACACCATAGCCTGTCCGATGAAGTGTGAGTAGTTTACCTCAGACCTACGGGTCCATAGTTATTAGCTAGATGGCTTCTTCTCTCTTTTTGGATCTCAATACAATGTTCTCCCCCTCTCTTTTGGAGAAGTATTCGATGTAATCTTCTTTTTGCGGTGTGTTTTTGAGACCGATGAATTGTGGGTTTATGATCAAGTTTATCTATGAATAATGTTCGAATCTTCTCTGAATTCTTTTATGTATGATTGGTTATCTTTGCAAGTCTCTTCGAATTATCAGTTTGGTTTGTGTAATGCCCTCGATGCGGCTATATCTCCCACGTGGCGAAGCACGACTTAGAGGCATAACCGCATTGAAAGCAATGTCGCAAGTGAGGTAATCTTCACACAACCCATGTAATACGTAAGGGAAAGCAATACATAGTTGGCTTACAATTGCCACTTCTCACAATTACATGAATAAAGCATTACATCATCCAGATACAATCAAGGTCCGACTACGGAACCAAAATAAAAGAAGACTACCTCAAATGCTACACAGATCCCTGATCGACCCCAACTGGGCCCCACTACTGAACAACAAGAACGAAACGACACAAAGGACAAGATCTTCATCGAGGCTCCTCCTTGAGCTTGGTTGCGTCATCTGCACGGTTCAACGGCACCTGCAAACTAGTTTTGGAAGTATCTGTGAGTCACGGGGACTCAGCAATCTCACACCCTCACGATCAAGACTATTTAAGCTCATAGGTAAGGTAAAAGGTATGAAGTGGAGCTGCAGCAAGCGACTAGCATATATGGTAGCTAACATACGCAAATGAGAGCGAGAAGAGAAGGCCAAGCACGTTTGAGAAACTATGATCAAGAAGTGATCCTAGAACAACCTACGTCAAGCATAACTCCAACACCGTGTTCACTTCCCGGACTCCGCCGAGAAGAGACCATCACGGTTACACACGCGGTTGATGTATTTTAATTAAGGTCAACTTCAGGTTTTCTACAACCGGACATTAACAAATTCCCATCTGCCCATAACCGCGGGCACGGCTTTCAAAAGTTCAAATCCCTGCAGGGGTGTCCCAACTTAGCCCATCACAAGCTCTCACGGTCAACGAAGGATATTCCTTCTAGCGGGAAGACCCGATCAGACTCGGAATCCCGGTTACAAGACATTTCGACAATGGTAAAACAAGACCAGCAAAGCCATCCGAATGTGCCGACAAATCCCGATAGGATCTGCACATATCTCTTTCTCAGGGCACACCGGATTGTCCAAGGTTCCGGTAGGCCAGCCCAGAGTTGCCCCTGGTGGCCACCGGCAGCTGACAGGTTGGACCAACACTCAGAGGAGCACTGGCCCGGGGGTTTAAATAAAATGACCCTTGAGTCTGCAGAACCCAAGGGAAAGAAAAGGCTAGGTGGCGAATGGTAAAACCAATGTTGGGCATTGCTGGAAGTGCTTTACTTAAGGCGAACTGTCAAGGGGTTCCCATAATAGCCCAACCGCGTAAGGGACGCAAAGTCCGGGAACATAACACCGATATGATGGAAACTAGGGCCGCAAGGGTGGAACAAAACACCAGGCATAAGGCCGAGCCTTCCACCCTTTACCATGTATATAGATGCATTAATTAAATAAGAGATATTGTGATATCCCAACAAATATCCATGTTCCAAACATGGAACAAGCTCCAATCTTCACCTGCAACTAACAACGCTATAAGAGGGGCTGAGCAAAGCGGTAACATAGCCAAACAACGGTTTGCTAGGACAAGGTGAGTTAGAGGCTTGGTTCAACAATAATGGAGGCATGATAAGCAAGTGGTAGGTATCGCAGCATAGGCATAGCAAAAGAGCGAGCAACTAGCAAGCAAAGATAGAAGTGATTTCAAGGGTATGGTCATCTTGCCTGAAATCCCGCAAGGAAGAAGAACGAGTCCATGAAGAAGACAAACGGACGTAGTCGAACGAATCCCCACAACACGATGTTATCGGAACCAACCCGAAGAAGCAACACCGGAAAGGAGCAAACAACATAGTAAAGCAACCATCACATAAATATGGCATGATGCACAACCAAGTATGATGCATGTCCGGTTTAATGATACATGGCATGGCAAAATGCACAAACAAAACTACAAGTTAAGTGGAGCTCAATAGCAACGAGTTGCATATTGACGGAACACCACATTCAAATTATTTAGTTCGATCTCGTTTATGTACCCAACAAGATTAAATGTTGATTAACATGGCAAGAGGGTGAAGCAAAGTAAAACTACCTATCTAGTCAAGTTTAAATGAGGCCGGAACCAACGAACAACAAGTCCGGAAACTCCTCATGTGCATATATTAGGTTAGGTCCTGTTCTGCACTAAACCATATTTTAGAGTTGTTTAACATGCAAAGCAATGTCACCATGTTAAACTAGGCAAAATTCTACCCCATTTACATATAAATATTATTTAATTCGGAGCTACGGTTATTTAGTTATGAATTAAAGCATTTAGCATGACATAGGAGCAAATTTAAACAAACAGCATTTTAAACATCTCAAACATAGATGAAAGTGGCAAATTACTAATCTACACAAAATTCTAAGCAAGTTTCATATATAGCTTATTTTAATCCGTTGCACGGTTGATAAGTTATTAAATGCATGAAGTATGAGGGTTTTTCTACAAATCTGTTTAACTGGATAAAAGAACAAATTCGCAGACGCTGAAAAAAAAACACGCGGGCCAAAACTTAGGCGGCCCAACAGTGCAGGGGAGCTCGGGCTGGATCTGCTCTCACCATGGGCTCGGCCCCGTTCGGTGGTAGGAGGGAGGCCGACAGGGGGTGCTCAGCTAGGCCTCGCTTGCGGGCAAGAGGCCCACGCGGACGAGCGGCACGAGGTCACGCACGGGGGAACGCCCGTTCTTCTGCACTTGGTTAAGGCGTGACCGGACAGGAATTTTCTAGCGATAGCAGTCGAGGAGATCGCGGGGTACACCGAGAACGACGGGAATGGAGCACAGGGAGTCACCTGAGTCGAGATCCGGCTAGGAGAGGCGCAGATCAGATCCCTAAGCGGCGGAACTTGGTACAAGGCCATGGAGGAACTGTTGCCTGAAGAAAAGACAGAGGATAAAACAAGAGAGAGACAGAGAAAGAAACTGGAGGGAGGGAGAGCACGAGGAAGGAGAGAGGCGGCCCTCATCTGCTCTTCGCCTAGGTCGCCGGCAGCCCAGCAGCAGGTCTGGATCAGGGTGCCGGGGTCGAGTAGATGCACGCACAGGAGGAGAGGAGGATGTCGACGACGAATTTGCTGTTGTTGTCATCGGCGGCGGCGAGCTTCGGCTCGAGGAGGGAAACGGGGTCACGACAAAGGGAGGTTGTAGGAGACTGCGAGGAGGGTGAGGTGGCTGGGTCGTGAGCACGGCGGCGCTCAGGGAGGCAGCGACCAGCTGGGTCGAGGAAGAGACGACGGAGGGGCACGGTTCCAGGCGCAGGACGGCGACGAGGGAACTTGGGGCTCCACGAGCAGCGATGAAAAAGGACTTGACGTCCGGGGATTGAAGTTTGAAATGGCGTCGCCATGGCAGGGCGTCCTTGGCGGCAGACCTCGTCGGCGAGGTCAAGGGGTCGTATTCGCGCATCAGGCACACGAGGAGGTAGCTGCCTCGGACGTGGCTTGCAGGGGCACGGACCCAAGCATGGGGAGGCGAAGCAGGGGTCCGACCGCTCAAATCAGCGGTGACGAAGAGAGCTGGGGAGGCCGGCATCGTTCCTATAACAGAGCAGGGGAAAAGGGGGGGTGAGGAACAGCAGGGAAGAAGAAGAAGAAAGAGAGCACGGAAGGAGACATAGGCGGACGAGGCCGTGGCCTCGATCCATCCTGGATCGGGCGCCGACTGGCGGCGGGAGAGATCGAGCGTGGGGGGGCTGGCTGCGGATCCATTTGACAGGGGGAGGAGGCTGGATGGATCGGGAGGAGCTGGTTGATCTGGTGAAGACAACGAGGGGGAATTTTTGGATCGGGGTGGATCCCGAGGGAGTGGCGGCGGCGCTAGGTTGGATGGGACAAGGTTCCTGATTTTTAGAGTTGGACCTTTCGTATTTATATGGCAGGTGGATTAAGTTCGGGGCTATCGGATCCCTCCAATCGTAATCGGGCGATCGAGAAATCAATAGTTAGGAAGTCCAAAAAGGAAAAAGGAGATGTTTGTAGATGTTTGGGGATGATCCGGACGCGACGGTGACGACTGCTCGGGTCGGGTCCGGACAATTTTCGGATGGGCGCGCGAGGAGGGCCGCGGGCTGACGAGAGAGGTTAGGTTGGACCTGGCGGTAGGTAGTGGACTGTGCAGAAGGGCTCGAGCTGAGAGAAGAGAAGAGAGAGAGGCCCGGTGACTGTTTCCGGAGACCGAAAACGTCCGACGTTACACCGGCTACTATTGCCGCTATATTTATCCGTTGGGGCGTCAAACGGACTCCGAATGCGATGAAACTTGGTAGGCGGCCTACTAACAACAAAACAGCACCGCATGCCAACTTGCTTCCCATTCCGAGAAAAATTTTCCGGCCACTTCTAAAATAATATTCGGACGTGCCGCGGGCGCGTGCAAGTGTGTCTGGACTCAGAACGGACAACGAACGAAACTAGGGAACCCGGACGGATGCAATTTTTGAAAACATGATGATGCAATGCACATGATGACATGACAAGATGCAACACGCAAGCAAATGACATGGCAACGACGGCGAAAAACTAGAAGACACCTGGCACATCGGTCTCGGTGCGTCACAGTTTGGCCTACTAGATTGATCTTTCTTGCAATGGGAGAAGTGCTTAGCTTTGGGTTCAATCTTGCGGTGTCCTTTCCCAGTGACAGTAGGGGCAGCAAGGCACGTATTGTATTGTTGCCATCGAGGATAACAAGATGGTGTTTTCTTCATATTGCATGAGTCTGTCCCTCTACATCATGTCATCATGCTTAAGGCGTTACTCTGTTTTTAACTTAATACTCTAGATGCATGTTGGATAGCGGTCGATGAGTGGAGTAATAGTAGTAGATGCAGGCAGGAGTCGGTCTACTTGTCTCAAACGTGATGCCTATATACATTATCATACCTAGATATTCTCATAACTATTCTCAATTCTGTCAATTGCTCAACAGTAATTTGTTCACCCACCGTAGAATACTTATTCTCTCGAGAGAAGCCACTAGTGAAACCTATGCCCCCGGGTCTATCATTATCATATTGATCTCCTACTACCTAATTATTTCATTTGCTATTTACTTTGCCTTTATTTTACTTTGCATCTTTATCATAAAAATACCAAAAATATTATCTTTATCATATCTGTCAGATCTCACTCTCGTAAGTTGCCTTATAGGGATTGACAACCCCTATTTGCGTTGGTTGCGAGGATTTATTTGTTTTGTGCAGGTACGAGGGACTAGCATGTAGCCTCCTACTGGATTGATACCTTGGTTCTCAAAAACTGAGGGAAATACTTACGCTACTTTGCTGCATCATCCCTTCCTCTTCGGGGAAAACCAACGCAGTGCTCAATAGGTAGCACTCGGCTATTGCAGGTACCCTGTCGGCTGCCGCAGACGCCCTCTCGGTGGATGCGGACGCGCTCAATGCGTATGCGATGGCACTTTGGGCGTAGGCGGACGCGCACTCGGCATAGGCGGCGGCGCTTGGGGAGGACGCGGCCACCGTACTGGCCCTCACAAAGTGTTTCCACGGCGTCATATTTTGCAAGAAGGGGTTGCAGGAAGGAAAACTTTGTTTTTGCCACTCTAGTTTTTGCCAACTTTGTTTATGCCACTCTAGAATTTAACATCTCACTTTTCCACTCTTAGCTTTTGACAATACATCAGAAATGCCATTCCGTGGCAAAAACGATAATTTTTCATTTCACTTTTGCCACTCTTAGCTTTTGAAATGTATCACAATTGCCACTCTAAAATTTTTTCTTTTGCCACAGAATGGCAAAAGTGATATATTGTCAAAAGCTAAGAGTGGCAAAATTGAAATGTCAAATTCTAGAGTGGCATAAGCAAAGTTGGCAAAAACTAGAGTGGCAAAAATAAAGTTTTCCCCTTGCAGGAATGGGGATCAGGATACATGGATTCGGGGGCTGCCGGCACTTGAGCAGACGAGCTAGCGAATCTTAAGGAGGAAGACTTAAATAGACCCATGAATTTTCATCGCAAGCGGTTCCTGCAAAATAACTATGTGTGATGTTGTTGATATTTTTTTGTTAGGTGTGAAAGACGAATTTGGAGTAAAGTGGCAATGCATGGTGTTTTAAATGTATGAGAAAATTCATAGTACTAATACAACTGTCATTTGAAAATTTGGAAAATTCAATGGGTCATTTGACTTGTTAAGACATTTAAGTGACATTCTAGCCATTTAATGACGGTAATTCAAATTTGAACTACATCTACATGAAACGGCTAACCATATCAGTTTCAAAAATCATATTTGTGTACTTAAATTGAAAGGAATTTTCAAACATATTGGTGTCACTGCCTAGACACATGCATGGAGTGCCATAGCTTTTAAATTCAAAAAAATAAAAAATGATCAGAAACACATGAAACCTTGCTTGACATAATGTCATGCCAACAAGATGATGTGGTAAAAAAATTGGCATGTTTGACAAAAGTTTGGACACACAGCCCTCACAAACCGGAGCAACTCACTAGAAGTCTTGTGGTTCCGAGAGGGAACAATGCATGTTTGATGACGAACGGGAGATAGCTTCCTCTTATGGGCATCAAAACAATTCTACAGTTAACGTGCACTAATACAACTATCATTTAATGACCTGTTAAAGACATTTATGTGATTTTCTAGCCATTTAATGACCGTAATTCAAATTTGAACTACATCTACATGCAATGGCTAACCATAATGGTTTGAAAAAAAATCATATTTTTGTGTACTTGTGTGCGAGTTAATTCCATGTGTAGTAAATTGGAAAAAATTTTCAAACATATTGGTATCACAGCCTAGACACATGCATGGAGTGCCATGCCATTTAAATTCTTAAAAAATGATTAGAAACACATGAAACCTTGCTTGACGTAATGTCATGCCACCAAGATAATGTGGTAAAAAATTGGCGTGTTTGACAAAAGTTTGGACACACACCCCGCACAAACGGGAGCAACTCACTAGCAGGCGCGTGGTTCTGAGAGGGAACAATGCATGTTTGATGACGAATTGGTGTTAGCTTCCTCTTAGGGGCTTTAAAAAAATTCTATAGTTAACATGGAGTAATACAACTATCATGTCAAAACTTGGAAAATTTCAGGGGTCATTTGACCTTTTTAAGACATTTAAGTGATTTTCTTGTCATTTAATGACCATAATCCAAATTTGAACTACGTCTACATGCGTCGGCTAACCATAACGTCTTGGACACATGCATGGAGAGCCAAGGCATTCAAATTACAAAAAATTAAAAAATGATTAGACGAAGTAAATATCTGGTGTTCAAAAAAGAAAATGTAATGCTCTGGGTAGACAACTGGGCCCCACATGATTGGCACTCTATTTCGCGCCTCGGGCTTTGGAAGGTGAGTGGCACAGGTTATTAATCAGACACGGTTCCGTATTGGAAATCATCAGCTATTAAGTTCACACACGGCTTTTGTTGTTGTAATCGTGTGTAATTCAAACTACAGTACTTGTAAATTCCGACGACCAGCATCTGTACTATTCCCGTCGATCTAGATTTCGGCCGCCTATAAATACTACCTTGCTCACGTCGTCCTGCCTACATTCTCATCTACATCATCCCCTTGCTTTCCCTCTCTCTGTTTCTCAAATCTTGGCCATGGCACCGCCAATCTGTCCACACGCCGACGAGTGCGCACCGCCCCCCGAGGACGCTCAGTCGAAATGCAGTGACGAGGAGGACCCCTACGCACCGCCGGACGAGGTTGCACTTGACCCACAAACTTTGGAGTGGTTTTGGGGCCAGTAAAATCTTTGTCTGTGGAAGTCGTTATCGCCGGCTGAGAAAGCCAGGCAAGTGGCATTCAAGAAGGAGATGGTGGAGGAGGAAGCCAGGTACCAGGCGGCCTATGAAGCCCATGATGTCGCCTGGAAAAAGGAGACGGAGGAAGGTCAAAGGTGCTAGGCACCTCATCGCTGCATGCAGGTGGGCCGATAAGGTCTAGTGTGCCACCGACGAGGAGCTCCAGTGCACACCCAACAAAATGGCAAGATTGTTTGCGCTCGTCCGACAGCAAGAGGCAGATCAGTATGCCAAGCACAACGAGGTGGAGGGGGCGGAGTGCTCCCTCCGTGCTGGGTAGACGCCACGCACCAGGGAGCTGCTGGCGAGGGGCTGCCGGAATACTGCCCATAGGAGGGATTATTAGTTTTAGTATTGTTCATTTTCAATTATATGCATTGTAACTTGTACTCCCTCTGTTCCTAAATATTTGTCTCTTTAATGATTTCAAATGGACTATCACACACTGATGTATATAGACATATTTTAGAGTGTAGATTAACTCATTTTGTTCCGTATGTAGTCACTTGTTGAAATCTCTGGAAAGATAAATATTTAGGAACAGAGGGAGTAGTTAAGTATCATCACATATATGTGATGATATTATATATATATTTTATGATGAACTAATGAACAATTAATATATATTATGAATTCCATTTTCTATCTCTTTTGTGTATAATTTGTATCTAGCTATTATCATCCACATATACAGAATGGAAAGCACATACACACATATTATGAATTCCATTTTCGATCTGTTTTCGTATACTAATTTGTATCTAGCTGTTACCATCCACATATACAGAATGGAAAGCATATGCACACACATTGAAATAGAACATATAAGAACGGAAAACGAAGTACACACATTGAAACAGAGCAATAAATAGAGAAATATTATGATTGCGATGAATACATAACAATGCACGTCGAAACGACTCAACAAAATAAAACGTGTCCATGAGACAATGACCAGCAGCCCTTGCCTACGGTAGCTCTTGGCTCTGCCTGAAATCGTGTAGGCATTCGTCCAAGCGGTTCACACGCTCGCGATACATCTGGAGCGCGATCTTGAGATCCTAGTTGGCTATTTCATCGGAGATCACCAGCTCATGGATGCGACGACCTTGTTCCTCTACTGCGCCCTAGTGGACACCTGGGCCAAGGAGGCGGTCGAGCCTAGCGACCAACATGTTGGCATCGAGCGGGCCACGGACAAGGCGAACAACGCGACCCATGCGAACGGCGCAGCAGGCCTCCGGTGCAAGTACGGCGTGGCCGGCCTCTGGTGCAAGTACGGCGCAGACGGCCTCTGCCGACTCCTAGTGAGGAATGGGGGTACTGACGGGAAGTGTACCCAGCTGCGACGCCCTATCGACAGCAGGCAAACACAGATGGATCCGCTCTTGTTGTGCGATGCACTGGGCCTCTCGCTCTGTGGAGCTCCAACGGTCTGGTTGTGCGGTGAGCCGTAGCCTATCAGCGCAGACGTTCCTAGCTTGCTCTACGGCGCGCCATCGATCATGTTATGCGGCGAGCTACAGCCTCTCAGCGCTGACATGCCTATCTTGGTCCCCGATGCTGAAGCGCCATGTGCTAAGGGTCGGCTCAACCCCGGCGATGACGCACATCATGGCGTCGTCCATCGCGTTGCCGGGGAGCACCTCGGCCACTATGGGCCGTGGCGCCTTCTTGTTTTCCTTGTCGAGGAGGTTGATGGCAGAGGTGGTGCTTTGGTGGGTTGGCATGCTTGGAAAAGGTGGATGTGCTACACGCTGTGCTTATTGCCTCCGTGCATCGCGCTCCACCTAGGTTTATGTGCAATATCACTGGGTGGCGGCGGGAAACCGGTGAGGAAATGATGGGAAACAGTGGCGTGTTCATAAAACACCATCAATTGATGGAAACTTAGCATAGAAGGAACATCAAGCTAGCACGACGCGTGCGGGCACACTGCTCTCCCAAGGCTATAATCCATGTACTTGTGTGCCAAATAGAGCATACTATTCACAATAAAGAATATTGTTCTGTATGCCGTATATCGCACACACCTTGATCTGGCTGACCATTTCTTTTGTGTTGCCTAATCACAAATAGTTCATCCGAGTGAACTGTATGTCGTATATCGCACACACCTTCATCTGGCTCCCCATTTTTGTTGTGCCGCATCATCGCAAACAGTTTATCAGAGTGAACTGTATGTCGTATATCGCACACGCCTTCATCAGGTTGCCCATTTCTGTTGTTCTGCCACATCACAAACAGTTCATTGAACTAAACCATATGCCCCGCGTCGCCCACGTAACTAAAATCTGAACCGTGGTTGATGTCTCCGCCATCACAAATGTTTTGCATCTTTTTTGGCGGTTTTTATATCCCCGTTTGCGATTAATGCATCGCACAGAGTTTCGTCAAAGGGTCTCTGATCATAGTGTCGTGTTAGCAGCATCCTTCAGTAGTGTCCCCCTAGATGGGAGGAGGGTTTCCCCTCTGGTCCATGGCCTCCATGGCAGCCGAGGGGCGGGAGCCCCTCTCAGATTGGATCTCTCTCTCTCTCTCTCTCGCTCTCTCTCTCTCTCTCTCTCTCCGTAACACCCACGATTCGGCTATATCTCCCACGTGTCGGAGCACGACTTAGAGGCATAGCCGCATAGTAGGCATGTCGCAAGAGGGGTAATCTTTACACATCCCATGTACTGAATAAGAAAGGGATAAAGAGTTGGCTTACAATCGGCACTTGACACAATACATGAATATAGCATTACATCATCCAGAATACAAACAAGGTCTGACTACGGAACCAAAATAAAAGAAGACTAACCCTAATGCAAAAGATCCCTGATCGCCCCGACTGGGATCCACTACTGATCAACTGGAAACGAAACAACACAACGAACACGGTCTTCATCGAGCTCCCATCTGAGCTGGGTTGCGTCAACTCCACTAGTATCATCTACACCTGCAACTGTTTGGAAGTATCTGTGAGTCACGAGAACTCGGCAATCTCACACCCGCGAGATCAACACTATTTAAGCTTATGGGTAGGTAAAGGTAGTGAGGTGGAGCTGCAGCAAGCACTAGCATATATGGTAGCTAACTTACGCAAATGAGAGCGAGAAGAGAAGCAAAGCACGATCGTGAACTAGAAGTGATCAAGAAGTGATCCTGAAAACTACTTACGTTCAAGCATAACACAAGAACCGTGTTCACTTCCCAGACTCCGCCGGAAAGAGACCATCACGGCTACACACACGTTTGATGCATTTTAATTAAGTTAAGTGTCAAGTTCTCTACAACCGGATATTAAAAAATTCCCATCTGCCCATAAATGCGGGAACGACTTTCGAAAGTTCAAAACCCTGCAGGGTGTCCCAACTTAGCCCATCACAAGCTCTCACGGTCAACGAAGGATATTCCTTCTGCCAGGAAGACCCGATCAGACTCGGAATCCCGGTTACAAGACATTTCGACAATGGTAAAACAAGACCAGCAAAGCCGCTCGAATGTGCCGACAAATCCCGATAGGACCTGCACATATCTCGTTCTCAGGGCATGCCGGATTGTCCAAACTTCCGGTAGGCCAACCCAGAGTTGCCCTTGGAGGTCACCGGCGGCTGACAGGTTGGACCAACACTCAGAGGAGCACTGGCCCGGGGGTTTAAAATAAATATGACCCTTGAGTCTGCAGAACCCAAGGGAAAAAGGCTTAGGTGGGAAATGGTAAAACCAAGGTTGGGCCTTGCTGGAGGAGTTTTATTCAAAGCGAATTGTCAAGGGGTTCCCATTATAATTGAGCCGCGTAAGGAACACAAAATCAAGGAACATAACACCAGTATGACGGAAACTAGGGTGGCAAGAGTGGAACAAAACACTAGGCATAAGGCCGAGCCTTCCACCCTTTACCAAGCATATAGATGCATTAAAGTAAACAAAATATAGTAATGATATCCCGACAAAATCCACGTTCCAACATGGAACAAACTTCATCTTCACCTACAACTAGCAACGCTATAAGAGGGCTGAGCAAAGCAGTAACATAGCCAAACAACGGTTTGCTAGGAAAGGTGGGTTAGAGGCTTGGCATTTATGGGAGGCATGATAAAGCAAGTGATAGGTATCGCGGCATAGCAATAGAGCGAGCAACTAGAAAGCAAAGATAGAAGTGATTTCGAGGGTATGGTCATCTTGCCTGAGATCCCGCAAGGAAGAAGAACGAGTCCATGAGAAGACAAACGGACGTAGTCGCACAGATCCTCATAAACGCAACATTATCGAAACTAACCCGAAGAAGCAACACCGAAAAGAAGCAAACATCATAGTAAACAACCATCACATCAATATGGCATGATGTACAACCAAGTATGATGCATGTCCGAGTTAATGAAGCATGTCATGGCAAAGTGCACAAACAACACTACAAGTTAAGTGGAGCTCAATACGCAACGAGTTGCATATTGACGGAACACCACATGGCTTATTTAGTTCTCTCCCATTTATGTACTCAACGATGTTAAATGTTGTTTAGCATGGCAAGAGGTGAAGCAAATGAAAACTACCTATCTAGGCAAGTTTAAATGAGGCCGGAACAACAAACAACAAATCCGGAAACTCCTCATGTGCATATATTAGGTTTGTTCCTGTTCTGCCCTAAACCATATTTTTGAGTTGTTAAACATGCAAAGAAAATCAACCAAGTTAAACTAGGCATTTTTCTACCCCATTTACATATAAAGTTTATAGAAAATGGAGCTACGGTTATTTACTTATGAATTAAAGCATTTTAACATGCCATTATGCAAAATAAAGCAAACAATAAGTTTAAAAATATTAAACATAGATGAAAGTTGGATATTATTAATCTAGACAAAATTCTAGACATTTTTCATATATAAATCATTTCCATCTGATGCAGGGTTTGAGAGTTATGTTATGCATGAACTAGGAGGACTTTTCTATGAAACTTCAGTCTCAGGATAAATAGCTAAAATCGCAACAGGGAAATAAAAATATACTGGGCTGAATCAAGTCGCGGCCTAACAGGAACAGGCGCTGGGAGGGGGGTTTCTCACCATGGGCCATGGCCCAGGTCGGTGGGACAGGCAGGCTGGGCTGGAGGGCGGTGCGCTGGCCGGCCTCCCTGCGGGGGCCACGACGGGAGGACTCGTCCCCGATCTCCTGACGAGAACGAGGCAGAAAGGAACCGACGAACAATGACGGCGGACGGTGGCTAGATTCGGCTCGAGTGCAAAGGACGCCGGAGGTGGACGGGAACAGCCAAAGGAAGCGGATCCAGGCGACGGCTCGCTAGATCCGGCGCAGGAACGGCTGGGACGGGTGCCGGCGACGATGAACGCGTCCTGTGGAGAGAGAGAGAGAGAGAGAGAGAGAGAGAGAGAGCGAGAGAACTGAGAGGGCAGTGGAAAAAAAGAGAGAGACGGGGCAGCGCGACCTGGTGCTCGCCGGCACGGCTGGCTAATGCGGCGATAGGGCAGCCCCGGCGAGGACCAAGGCGGCGGAGGAGGCCTCGGGAGGGGCGGCAGCGAGCAGATGGCGCGCGCGCAGGGCTCTCGGGCCCAGATCCTCCCGGGGCGGGCTGCGGCGAAGTGGGCACTGGGGGGCGACGTTGTGCATGCGGAGTGGAGGAGGGCGGCGCTGGTTGCGGAGGTGGCACGAGGCGGGTTGGTGGGGAACGTCCAGCCGACGGCGGCTGGTCCGTTGGATGGCGCCAAGAGGCGAGATGGGAGCGGTGCCGCACGGAATATGAGGAGGCGGAGGCTAGAGGTAGGGGAAGGGGTCTAGGTTGCCCAAAATGGACTATGGGTGTCCATATATAGCAAATTTGCTAGGGTTTGGGGGTTAGGAGGTGTTTTCGGACCCTCCGATCAAGATCGGACGGCACCGGTCGAGAGTGGGGGGGGGGGTTGGTTGGACATAGGTGGGGTTAGAGGGCTGTGCAAATGGGTTGGACAGAGAGGAAAGAGGATGAATGCAGCTCGACGACTATTTTCGTAGACCGAAAATGTCCGACGTTAGACCGGCTATATTGCCGCTATAAGTTATCTGTTGGGGCGTCAAACGGACTCCGAATGCGATGAAACTTGGCAGGCGGCCTATCTACACTATAATAAGACCGCACCCCAAATCTCATCCCATTCTGAGAACATTTTTCGGCCACTTAAAAAAATTCAGACATGCCGCGGGCGCGTGCGAGTTTGGTTGGGCTCGGAACGGACAACGGACGGAACTGGGGAACCCAGACGGATGCAAGTTTTGAAAACATGATGATGCAATGCACATGATGACATGACAGAATGCAACACGCAAGCGAACGACATGGCAAAGAGAGCGAAAAACTAGAAGACACCTGGCACAACGGTCTTGGGGTGTCACAATTTTCAGCCAAATATTATCTTTCTTGCTGCAAAAGGAGGGCACCAACCGCCTTATAGGATGGACACAAATCTCCTGGCCTCGCCCTGGGGAGGAGGGCGTGGCTCCAGGGCTCGTGGGCTCCTCGGGCATCATCTCGCATTAAATCCAATTCCCAAAAATCATAAATATTCCAAAAAATCTCCGTAAGTTTTTATGACGTTTGGACTTCGTTTGGTATGGATATTTCGTGAATCAAAAAACATGCAAAAACAGGAACTGGCACTGGACACTGGATCAATATGTTAGTCCAAAAATAATATAAAAAGTTGCCAAAAGTATAAAAAAGTTGTAGAATTTAGCATGAAACAATCAAAAATTATAGATACGATGGAGATGTAACAGCATCTACAATTCATCATCTTTTCAGGAAGGGTCACGTATCGGAGCCTTTTGGCAAGTGCACATACTCAACCATCATATAGTCTTCTATGATTGCAAACACTCACCGCATACCCATAAGCAAAAAGTTTCAACCAGACACATAGGAAGATAGGGGCTTATAGTTTCACCTTTCAACGTATTCACCTCAAGGGTGATGTCAACAATAATAACTCATGCTCACCCATATGCAACTGAGTATATGTGCCTAGATCTTTCCTCGGCACATTATGCTTGCAAAAGAGAAAATAAAAATGAATAGGGAAGAATACGTTGACTCTTGCATAAAAGTAAATACATGAAAGTAAAATATAGGCCCTTCGCAGAGGGAAGCAGAGCTTGTCATGCGCTTTTTGGATTGTATGCTCAATCTCTTATTGCAAAAGAACGACTGATTTCAGTAAAATATTTGTGCTAGAGACAGATTCCTGTGGGCATTGGAGCATAGTTCATTAATTTGTTTATTTGCCAACGAAGAAGCCTTGCGCTACTCGGAAAGTACTGACTAGAGGGGGGGCGTGTGGATCCATAGTCCTAGCCATTCTCACAACGGGATAATAAAGCGAACAAAGACCATGAGAAGAGATTACAACATCCAGAACGAAGCCTGTCAAGCCAACCTTCCCTCACTGTGAAAATGCAACACGTTGTATTTCCCGTTATGATAGCAACCTTTATTACGTAGTCTGTCGCCTTTATTATTTTTCCATCACAAGTTCATACAACGCTCAATTTTCTCTTACACTAAATGATCTAACACATTTAGAAGCAATTTTTATTGCCTTATTCTTCCGATGACAACTTACTTGAAGGATCTTACTCAATCCATAGGTAGGTATGGTGGACTTTCAAAATAACAATTGGTTTTAAGGGTTTTTTGTTGCACAAGTAGTATCTCTACTTAGTGTGGAATTTTTGGCTAGCAAAGATAAGGGGTAAGCACCACATGTTAAGGGATCTATGACAATATAACTTCTGTGTGAATATGAACAAGCACAAATCATTACGTTGTCTTCCTTGTTTGGCATAAAATATTTTGATGGCGGCTCACAATCATAGAAGATGTCCAAGATAGTGTACTTGCATGTGAATCTTCTCTTCCGTTATTAATTCTTTCATGAATTGCATCATTGACCAATGCTATGTTTGTCAATCTCCAATAAATTGTACTACTTATATTGTTCCTTATGTGATGTCATTACTTGCCATAAGATTGGCATATGATCTTTTTACATTATTTCCTTTTTATTTTGATTGAAACATAAAAGTAAAGAAAACAAAACTCGAACTAATCTTTATTATAAATCTCGCACACGATTATAAAGATAGATGGATCACTAAGAAAAAACACTCGAAAAGGATCGAACTAAACTTTTATTCAACTAATTCCAAAGATAACTAAAGATCGAACTAAGATAAATAAGGGAAAAAGAGGTGGTGTGATACAATTCCGGGGCACCCCCCCAAGCTTGGCACAAGCCAAGGGGAGTCCTGATACCCGATACTCAAGTCTTCCTTAGAGGTGAAGAAGGTGATGGTGGTGGTGATGATGAGGTAGTAGCGAGCTTATCTTCTGACTTCCATGGCAGTGGCTCTCTGTCATAAGAGAAAGCGCGAGTCTCACGAGTCCTGCAACTGGCAGCTAAACTCATACCTTTAAATCTCAGCTCATATTCAAAGACTTGATTTTGGAGATCGTAGATTTGGCTTTGAAGGAAGTTGATTTGCTTGTTGAGGGTGAAGGTGATGTCCTTCATGGACTGACCATCCACCTTGATATCACGGGTAAAATCTGCAATCATGGGGTCGTTGGCATTGAGTCCACGTTCCACCATCCCTTTGCACTTGAAGACCTCTTAATCCATAGCTTCGAGCGTAGCCTCCACGGTCCCCGTCCTCTTGGCCCCTGGATGTCCTGGATGTGAAGCACCCCTCACCTATCTCAATGGCTTAAGGGTGCCGCATCACCTCCTACAAATACGGGTTGATGATGTTGTTGAAGAACTTGTCCTTGGAGGAGCTCGAGGCGGCCATGGCGATCTAGATCTGTCAGAAAAACAGCGAGAAAGAATAACAGAAGATTTCTCCGTGATACGGCGGTCAATAGGTCCTAGGGATATATAAAGATTTCTTATCTTGGGAAACAAGCAAACGGGAGAAAACGGAGTCCAGAAGGTACCCGAGGTGGGCACAACCCACCTAGGCGCGCCAAGCAAGCCAGGCGCGCCTTGGTGTCTTGTGCCCTCCTCGGTTGCCTTCTGGGTTGTTTATTATTTTTCCTAATTTTTGTTATATTCCAAAATTGAAAAAAATATTTTTGCGGATTTTCGGAGGCTGTTTACATACGGAATCACATACCTCCTTTTATTCACGATTCTGGATGTTTTTGAAAGGTCTCTTTTATGTGTTCCTCCGGTGTCATAGGTTGGATAATATTACTTTCAACATTAATAAGCGTACTTGAGATATAGTGTTTGATTCTTTGCCCATTGACAACCTTCGGGTTAGTACCTTCGGCATTATTTATTTTGATAGCTCCATAGTGGTAGACTTCTTCGATAATATATGGTCCTTCCCATTTGCAGAGAAGTTTTTCTGCAAAGAATCTGAAATGAGAGTTGTACGAAAGAACATATTCCCCAACTTTAAATTCCCACTTTTGGATTCTTTTAGCATGCCATCTTTTAACTTTTTCTTTAAATAATTTGGCATTTTCATAAGCTTGGGTTCTCCATTCATCTAGTGAGCTAATATCGAATAACCTCTTTTCACCGGCAAGTTTGAAATCATAGTTGGGTTCCTTAATTACCCAATATGCTTTATGTTCTAACTCATGAGGCAAATGAAAAGCTTTTCCATAAACCATCTTATAAGGAGACATACCCATAGGATTTTTATATGCTGTTCTATAGGCCCAAAGTCCATCATCTAATTTCTTAGACCAATTCTTTCGGGACCCGTTGACAATTTTTCTGTAAAATTATTTTTGTTTCTCTAATGCTAAGTTCAACTTGACCACTAGATTGAGGATGATAGGGTGATGCAATTCTATGGTCAATGTCATACTTAGGAAGCATTTTACTGAAAGCACCATGAATATAGTATGAACCAACGTCAGTCATTAAATATCTAGGGACTCCAAACCTTGGGAAAATAACTTCCTTAAGCATTTTAATAGAGGTGTTGTGATCAACACTACTAGTTGGAATAGCTTCTACCCACTTAGTAACATAATCAACAGCAACCAAAATATGAGTATACCCATTAGACGAAGGAAAAGGTGCCATGTAATCAAAACCTCAAACATCAAATGGTTCAACAGCAAGTGAATAATTCATAGGCATTTCCCGAAGCTTACCAATATTACCAATTCTTTGGCATTCATCACAAGATAAATCATACTTATGGGAATCCTTAAAGAGAGTAGGCCAGTAAAAACAAGATTGAAATACCTTATGAGGAGTTCTATCTCCCGCATGATGTCCTCCATAAGCTTCAGAGTGACATTTCTGGAGGATTTGTTCATGTTCATGCTCAGGTACACAATGTCTAATAATACCATCTACCCCTTCTTTATAGAGGTGTGGGTCATCCCAAAAGTAATCTCTAAAATCATAGAAGAATATTTTCTTTTGTTGGTATGTGAAACTAGGTGGTATAAATATTTATCAACAATGTAATTAGCATAATCAGCATACCAATGAGTGCTATGAGAGACATTTATTGCAGCTAGTTGTTCATTGAAAGCTGTCATCAATAGGTAGTGGGTCATCAAGAACATTTTATAACCTAGACAAGTTATCAGCTCCTTTTCTATCAGTAATATGTAAATCAAATTCTTGTAATAAGAGAACCCACCTAATGAGTCTAGGTTTAGCATCTTACTTTCCCACAAGATATTTTATAGCAGCATGATCGGTGTGGACACTTACTTTAGAATCAACAATATAAGATCTGAATTTATCACAAGCAAACACAACAACTACAAATTCTTGTTCAGTAGTAGAATAATTTCGTTGAGAATTGTTTAGAGTTTTACTAGCACAATGGATAACATTTAACTTTTTTATCAACTCTTTGTCCTGGAACAGCTTCAATAGCATAATCACTAGCATCACACATAATTTCAAAAGGCAAGTTCCAATCAGGTGGTTGTACTATAGGTGCAGAAGTTAAGGATTTCTTGAGTGTTTCAAAGGCCTCTACCCAATCATCATCAAAATCAAATGCAACATCCTTTTGTAAAATATTTGTAAGGGGCCTAGAAATTTTAGAGAAGTCTTTAATAAACCTCCTATAGAAACCAACATGACCAAGGAAACTACAAATACCTTTATTGTCTTTAGGACATGGCATTTTCTCAATGCATCAATTTTAGCTTTATCAACCTTAATACCTCATTCGAAAATTTTATGTCCAAAGACAATGCCTTCATTAACAATAAAGTGGCACTTCTCCCAATTAAAGACAAGATTAGTTTGCTCTTATCTCTGCAAAACTCGATCAAGGTTGCTTCAGCAATCATCAAAAGAAGTCCCATAAATAGGAAAATCATCCATGAAAACCTCAACAATCTTTTCACAAAAATTAGAGAATATAGTAGTCAAACATCTTTCAAAGGTAGCAGGTGCATTGCATAAACCAAAAGGCATACGTCTATAAGCATAAGTTCCAAAAGGGAAATTAAAGGTGGTTTTATCTTGATCAGGTTGTGAAACAGGTATTTGACAAAAACCAGAATATCCATCAAGAAAGCAAAAGTGTGTGTGATTAGATAGTCTTTCTAGCATTTCATCAATAAAAGGCAAAGGGTAATGATCTTTTCTAGTTGCTTTATTTAATTTTCTAAAATCAATTACCATTCTATAGCCAGTAACAACTCTTTGTGGAATGAGTTCATTTTTATCATTAGGAACAACGGTAATGCCTCCCTTCTTAGGGACACAATGAACGGGACTTACCCATCTACTATCAGCTATGGGATAGATTATACCTGCTTCAAGAAGCTTTAATATTTCAGTTCTTACCACTTTTTTCAACTTAAGGTTCAAACCTCGTTGGTGATCAACAACGGGTTTAGCATTAGGTTCCATATTAATATTGTGCTCACATAGAATGGGACTAATTCCCTTAAGATCATCAAGAGTATACCCCATAGTAGCTCGATAGTTCTTCAGAACTTTCAATAATCTTTCTTCTTCATGTTCTGAAAGTTTAGCACCAATAATAACAGGATATATCTTTTTCTAATAAAGATAAGCATATTTCAAAGTGTCCGGCAATTGTTTTAATTCAAACACGGGATCACCCTTAGGTGGAGGAGACCACCTAGAGTTTCAATAGGCAAATTGTGTTTGAGCAGAGGTCGTTGTTTAAAGAAAATTGTATCTATTTCATTTCTTTCATGCATATGCACATGATTTTCGTGGTCTAGCAAATATCTTTCTAGTGGATCAGTAGGAGGCACAGCAATAGCAGCAAGACCAATTATTTCATCCTTACTAGTTAATTCTTTCTTATGATGTTCTCTACTAAACTTAGAAAAATTAAACTCATGAGACTCATCACCAAAACTAGCACCGAAAGTTTGTTTCTCAAATTATATTTTACCATTAATGGTGTTCAAGAAAGGTCTACCAAAAATAATGGGACAGAAGTCATCTTGTGGGGAACCAAGAACTAGAAAATCAGTAGGGTATTTTAATTTCCCACACAAGACTTTGACATCTCTAACCATACCAAGTGGTCTGATGGTGTCTCTATTGGCAAGTTTAATAGTAACATCCGTGTATTCTATTTCAGCGGGTGCTATATCATCCATAATTTCTTGATATAAGGAAAAAGTAATAGTACTCAAGCTAGCACCTATGTCACATAAACCGTAATAACAGTGATCTCCTATTTTGACTGAGACAACAGGCATGCCAACAATAGGTCTATGTTTACCTTTTTCATTGGGTTTGGCAATTCTAGCAGCTTCATCACAAAAGTAAATAACATGCCCATTGTTATTTTCTTCCAAGAGATCTTTAACCATAGCAACACTAGGTTCTATAATGATTTGATCTGAAGGTCTGGGTGCTTTGATATTTCTTTTCCGGACCACAGTTGAAACATTAGCATGTTCCTTTATCCTAATAGGGAAAGGTGGTTTCTCCATATAAGTACTGGGAATAATTGGATCAACATTGTAAATGATAGTTTCTTCTTTAGCTACTACCGGTTCTTAAATGCCTTCTTTGATAGGTGGATATATTTAAGCCACTTCTCCTTAGGGAGATCAACATGGGTAGCAAATGATTCACAAAAAGAGGCTACTATGTTAGAGTCAAGTCCATATTCGGTGCTAAACTTGTGAAAAGCATCACTGTTCGTAAAAGATTTAACACAATCAAACTTAAGCTTAACTGGCACATATGCACGTGGGTTGCACCGGGAGACAAAAATATGTGTGTACTTAAATTAAATGTAATGGGAAGCGGAGTGGAGCTACAAGCAATCATATCTGAATTAAAAATACTTCCTCTTTCCCACTGTACTAAAAAACTTCAGGAATCATGTCGCGCCAGTCCAAAGGCTTCAGAGGCTTCCTGTCGCTGCCATCCTCCTTGACACTGGGCGAAGGAACTTCCAATTCTCCTCTCTGGAAGTCATATGTAGCTTCAAGTAGTTGAAGGTATGTGGATGCTGAGGAAGACGAGTATATGCTGAATGTTAATGTAATCATAATCCCGAGATTATTACTAGCAGAATGGTACATTTGCCATGTTAAAATTGGTTAAAATGGTTTAATGGTAGCCTGTTGTATCATAGATCATAATATTGCTATAAATTTGTGTCAGCAAAAAAGAAAAAGAAACATGAACTGCCATATTCAAATTCTATCAAACCAAGACACTCAAACCAAGACACTTTTATTCATAAATATCTAGTGTAGATAACAATGCCCAATCTGCATGAATAGAATAGTAGTTAGGAGAACCAGTTAATTTTCTTGGAAAAACATACCGAAAAATAGAAGTGATGGAGTGTAGCAGTAGCAGATAATCATTAATGTGTTCTAACATTCATTAACATAGTAATAATCTGTCAAATGCTAGTAGTAATGTTTCTCGCGGTATGGGCCAATAACGTCAAAGAAAACTATAGGCATCATCAACCTAAGATAGTATCAATGTTTCTAAACAGGTACCTTAAAGTGCAACATGACTATTAGTATTTGATAGGTTGGTATGTGTCTCCTTAAATGCTGATAGGTTGGTATGTGCCTCAGCATCATGTGCACCCGCTCCTGCGACACCAAGCCCATCGACCCAAAATTACACTATGAAGCATCAGAAACTACAAAATGTTACATTAAGAACAACATTCAGGTCTACAGCAAAGTTGAAGTCCACTCAATCATTTGCAATCCATAACTTAGAAATACGTATTGACAATCAAAAGTGCTTCCTGTAAAAAAAATATCTCAGAGGCTCTGCACCTGCAGGAGCTTACTTTTGAGTCGGAGACATGTAGACATGGCGGATTCCAGCTGATTTTGGAGCGATTCCTACATGAAGCTTGTCGGACTGAAGAATGCGACAATAGCAAACCCATCGACTTGGTGCTTCCCTATTATCATTCAAATCGTCCGCCTATACAGGAAGGAAGCAAAAGGGGAGGAGGGCGGACGGGTGAAATTTAAGAAATAAAGCTTTCGTATGTGCAACATCTCCATATGATCCGACATTCAACTTTTTTATTTAAAATATGGGTCACAACTTTAAATAACAAAATTGAATCAACTACAAATCATGATGCCACACAATGCTAACATATATCAAGTTTTACCCATATCAAATGTTAAATGAATAATCACTTTCTAATTTAAAAGAGATACAGAGTTCAGAATAGTACGATGAATAAAAAAATGAAAATCAATTATGAGACAAGAATGTCAGGTGGCTTGCTATGTTTTGTAGAACCAATCTTTGTTACCGAAATTGTGATGCTGAGAAATATGATTAATAACTTAAAAATCAAAAGCCTATCAGAAGCTATGAGAATTTACCCTATAATTATCAGACCATCGAGTTGATCCTTTTTTCAGATGTAGAATTCATCATATTAGGCAAGAGGATCAATGAACTCCTTGTGGGCTGACATTGAGAAGCATACAATGGTAATACAATTCACCAGATTAGCACCTCAAGTCCTTAACCCATGCCACTTCCTTTGATAGTTAGCAAAGCCAACTCCAATATGTCCGTTAAAGCATTGTACATCTGCAATGTCCTGTTTAAGAAATTAAGACATCAAATTACGCATAAGAGACCACTCCGGTTCTATTGTCAAACTGCGGTGATGTTTTAGGTCCTTAATCAAATTACATCTGAAAAACTGTCAAAACAAATTAGATAAAATTAAACTATTAATTACTCATGTCTATATGATGACCCAAGCAAAGTGGAAACCAGAGCATGTCGAAATAGCTTTATTGAGTGCTTATATATCGTGGCCCAGAATAGAAGGATATATGAAAAAAGTGTCGGAAGATAGAAGTAGATCAATAACAAAGTACCTAAAATTACCATACGTGTGAGGTGTCAATGAGCCTCAAATGCAAGCAGTGCCCTGTCAAGCACAAAGGCTGGAGCTAGGAGGCAAACCATGATATATATGTAGATGTTTCATCTGCACAATAGACCTATATTTGGCTCACTATTTTGTGATTTTCCTAAAGTGGCCAATTAGTCATCGAATTTATCCATTAAATCTCCATCATGTATGTCAAATTCCTGAACATGGAGACTGTCTGCCTGTAGCTAGCCCCTACAAAATAGCTAGAGAAAAATGCATCTATTAGTGAGAAGTAAACTTTTAGCAGTGCAAGTTTCCAGCCATATCAATCCTCGCTTTGAGACTTTCGACAGAGATCGGTTGAGGAGCTACAACTGTCTGTCAGGCTCGAGAGCCAGCAGCACAAACGACATGTACGTACCACCAACAGCAAGAACAATAATGCCACATTGGGCGTAATGGTTTTAGGCTTAGCACAGATGGACGGCGACGTCGACCGGGGACACTGGTATGCATTGGTGCTATAGAAACGGTTTTTAAACCCTTTCCGCAACGATGGTCGGTACCGTCGCCAAGTGAGTGATGGCGATAGGGGGTCCTTCTAACACAACCTATAAACCGTCGGGGATATGCCCTCCTGGCACACACACTCGGCAAAATGAGGTCGTGTGCGACCGGCGATGGCTAAAATACTGTTATACGTACAATAGTGCTAAAAATATACAATTATACAGGCGAAATCATTTCTGGTCGTAAGTACATCCCACATAGTTAGTCACCGCTAAACGTTTCCATTCATATGAACATCCCACATAGTCGCTCCAAGGAAAACATTTCCCTTTGCAGGTACATCACACACAATTTTCCCCGTTAAATCGTTTGTGATAGCGTTGCCATTGCACACGATATTAACAATTTTATTGTTTGCATTATTAAATGCATTACACACGGTGCATAGAAGAAACTGTGTGGCAAATGACGTCCATCACACGCAGTTTTTATGTGGTTAACGTTTGCGCAAGGTTGCCTAATGCAAACCGTTTTCAAGAGGATGTCGTGTGTGAAGTGGAGATTGATCGCACACGTAGTGGATCCTAGAAATGTGTCTGATCTCCACGTCTATCGCACATGTTTCGCTTTTGCAAAACGTCTGTAGTGTAATCCCTAATTTAAAAATCACATGTTTTGAATTTGAAAGTAGGCAATCACTTATTTCATATCCAACCATGTTTATTAGAAATATAGTTTCAACCACGAATGCATAATTCGATGCATAGGTACATATACTGAAAACTACAGAAGCACCAAGTAAAGAATGATGAACCATAGTTGTACAAAAGACTGTAAAGAGAGAGGCGAAAGACATTCTGGTCGCTGGAGAAGGTGAAGCGGAATGCCCATATTGTTCCCTCCTCCATGCGTAAAAGCGCACACGACTCTAGGCCAACCCCTTGTGATCAGGTGGCCAGGTGGTAGTGGTAGACAAGTACGTCATGTTGCATGCACAACTGGGCAACGGCAACCTTCTGATCATGCCCGGCACGACCCATGGTGTACTAGAGGTCGAAGCCGACCACTTGGTACTTGTCCTCGGCAAGGAACCGCTCCATCGTTTGCATGGAGCTCTCCACCGAGACCAGATCATTCGTGTACACCACCGAGAGAGCCTTCCCCCTCACATGGGTGTCCATGACGTGTTTCGTGGTGAACTGCCTGCCGCTGTCGTCATCGGCCGCTCGGAGTGCCATTGGAGCCACGGGGAGCGCCATTGGAACCACTGGATGTCCTCTCTGTATGTGTCCTTGTGGGTGTGCTTATTGTGTCGTGTGAGACGAGAGATGAAGGTAAATGGCCGCAGGAATAAAAGGGGGCCGGGCGGCATGGATTCTCGGCACGTCCGCATGGCAGTTTTTGCGGCGGGTAACTGCATCTCGCGTCGCACCCGGTGCAACTGCATGCACACGGACGTGCGTGATCGTGCGCCGGCCCTAAACACTGGCAGTGCGCGTTGAGGGACGAGGGCAGAGCACTCGGAGGGACGCGAGAGCAGAGCGCGCGTGGCGGGACGCGAGAAGAGCACGCCACGGCCGCCTGAACCGCAAGGAACCACACGCATAGAGCAGTTGAACACGCAGGAAATGGTCGCCTACAAGCCGGCCGACAGTTGCGTCGCTGCGTACAGAGCGGCCATGTGCTACCACCTCTGTCTAGTCTATAGCCCCCTTTATATTCTGTGCCATACTTTGCCCTCAAATTTAACGAACAAAATGTTAATGCATGTTATAAAAATTATATAATTGGAAACTATGTTCAAATACGAATCTGAATATATAATCTTTGGCGACATGAATTCGTATTTTATTAGTTAAATCATACTTATAAACCAGGACGGGGGTATACTAGGTAATTAAATTAAAAATATTTTTTATTAACCATATGTCTACGTGGCCTTTTGTCCTCCTCTCGCACATCTTGTCACCCCGCTGCCGCAGACGGCTTACAGCGCAAGCTTGCGCAGCGCGCGGGGGCGTTCTTTTGGGCAAACAGTGGCGCCAATGAGTCATCGGTGAGCCCATTCCCGCGCAACCTCGCAGGTTCCCGTGCAAGCTTCCCGCCCAACTCGGTGAAATCCCGCAAAATCCCAATGCTTACCGGCCTGCTATAAAAACCCTCACGGCCGGCGAGTCCCGTGTCGCATTTTCCACTCCTTTCCTATAGCTTATCTCGTCTGCTTCTCCCACAATCGCCAATGGCACCAGTCCGTCATCGTCGCTTAGCCACTCTGCCATCATCAGAGGACATCTCCAGTCGGGAGGCTACACCGCGGCGGTGGCGCAGTCCCCGGCGTAGTATAGTGCGCGTGGCATCCCAGTCGGGTGTGAGCAGAACACCCACCACCAGCTCCGCCGCCGGTGCCCGTCGGCAGCTGTTGCCGGCCGCCATTGCCATCACACCACCGTCGAAAGCCAGGGCCATCGCCCCGCTCCGCCACCGCGGCCCGAAGGCGGGAGGTGGTGGTCATGGCCGCCACCCCGTCGTCGGCCGCCATGGCCGCCAGCCCATCGTCGACCGCCGGGTCATCACCCGCTACGCCACCACCGCCCGAAGGCAGGGGGCGGAGGTGGATGCCCGCACGTGTCTCAGCGACCTTGTGCGCTACACCGAGTTCCTGCAGGAGGACGAGGAGTGCCTCGTTGAGCATGCAAAGAGCCTTACCACTGTCGTGGCCGCGGCACACGACGCCTCAGAGGTGAGAAATCAGGAGATCTACAAGGAGAACCACCACTTCGAGACGGGTCGTCTGGAGCGGCAGAGGACATTCGAGGTGACCGTCGCTGAAGCTGCAACAGCGGTAGGCACCGTATTGCGGTTTCCCTGCTCATCGGTAGGCTCCTCCTCCTCCGCCTCTTACTAAGCGCGCTCGGTAGAGGAGAGGCAGACGGAAGTAGTAAAAAGCCCCTCCGTAGTAGTAGTATTTAGGGGCTATTTTGTTCAGTTCATTTGACTATAGTTGTGGTGGAACTGTACAACGTACTTAAAATTAGCTAGTATATATAGTTAAACTAGCTATTTCAGTACATGGTTGGCAACAATTGGGGAAAAGTTTGGTCGGTTCAGCTATCGAGTTGAACTGTTTATATAAATTAAGAATGACTACTTAATATATGAATGAAATCTATGCTTAATTACTGAATTTTAGTTGCAAAAATTAGATATTGCTAGTGATTTTTAGGTTCATATTTTGACAAATCGCAGTGTTACAAGGTTGAAAAATGTCAATGTTACTAGATCAACAAATGTCAATCTTTCAATTTGACAAATGGTAACATACCCAATATGACAGATGTAAATCTCACCCAATTGTTTGTGAGTGGTTGCACACGGGTCATACAAAAGAACCATTTGCGTTGAAGAAATGCACAAATCCTGCTCTCACTTTGCATCATGTCATCCCAGGGGCGACGGGCAGGAGACGGGAGGACGGCAGCTGGCGGCGCGGAGTGGTAGCATTCGACGGCGACGTCTGTAAGTGCATCTAGTGCCCCTTAGTGATTTTGGTGTATTGAAGACTTATAGGTTAAGGGCTAATGTGTTTATGAGTGTACACAGGTCTAGAAGACTATGAGGAGTTTGATATTTACAGAGAAAGTCGACCCCTGAAAATGAAGTTCTTCGACTGAAGACTTTGGATTTTTGAAGACTTTCTGAAGACTTTGAAAGTGAAGAAATTGGCGCAATCCTGAAGACTTGGTATTCATTCGAGGAACATGAAGCATGAAGACTTTTGTTTTCGTAGTTTCATTTTCTCTTTCTTGAGTCATAGGAAACACCGTACTGTTAAAGGGGGTCAAGGAAATATAAGGAAAAATTTCCATGTGATGCTCAACTCAAAATCCTACACCTACCAATCCCTTCGAGCGAGGCCATTGGAAATCTCATACAGTTTAGTCATATTTTTCAGTCACAGGGGCGAAGTTCCTTTGATCTCTGAGGAATTTGTTCTGACTGAGGAGTTAGGAATTCGCCAGTGCGGATTGCCTACACAGTGAGGAACATGATAGCCCTGTGGAATTTGATACTCAAATTTCCGACCGTTGTTGTGCTATGCGCCAGCTGTCCCAAAATATCTACCCACCAAATGGTCATATCATTGAAGGGCATTTATGTCTTATCATGTCGGGCTGCTCCCTAGTCTATAAATAGCCGACCCCCTACAACCACTAGCTGGTTGGCTGCTCCGAGAGAAACTGACACTTGTCATTTGAGAGCATCCCATCCTCCGAGGACTTTGATGGAAAATCATCAAGTGAGGAAAACCCAAACCCAAACACCTACAAACCCCAAGTGATTGAGCATCACTGAAGAGATTGATCCTGTGTGGATCCGACGCTTTTTACCTTTGAAGATTGTGCTTCTTCCAGACTGTTAGGCGTCAAGGTCTAGAGCATCCAAGAGGAATTGTGGATCGCCGAGTGACCAAGTTTGTGAAGGTTCGGAAGTCACTTGAAGACTTACCACGAGTTATTGGGCGAGGTCTGTGTGTACTTAGCTCAAGGAGAATACAGTGAGGACTGTGTGTCCGGGACTGTGTGTCCTCAGGTTTAAATACATAGCCGCTCCAACAGATGTACAACTGAGACATCAGTTGGAACTGGTCTACCAAATCATTGTCTTCACCAAGCTCACTGGTTCTATTTCCTCAACTCTTTCATTTCCTCATAACTGAGTTGAGTGCTTGTTCGTATATGTGTTTGAAGACTTTGACTGAAGACTTTCTCAATTTCCTAAGTTCAATTTCTTTAGTCTGTTTGTCTTCATCCTGTGTTATCCTGTGTTTACGCTTTCTTTACTCTGTGCTTATCTTCATTTCATCATGATGACTATGCTTGTGTTCTGTTATGTTTACTTTTGAGTACTTATTACGCTGCTATTAGTTCTTCACTAAGGAATTTCCTCGCCTGCAAATTCCTCAGTGAAGAATTCATAAAAATCGCCTATTCACCCCCCCTCTAGTCGATATAACACACTTTCAATTGGTATCAGAGCAAGGTACTCCCTTGTTCTATGTGATTTTTGTTTAACCGCTTGGAGTTTTAGTTATGTCGACTGCAGGTATGATCAAGGTCTCTGCTGGGTGACCTACCTTCGATGGGACAGACTACCCCTACTGGAAAAATAAGATGCGAATGCATCTTGAGGCAATTGATAACGATCTCTGGTATGTTGTGGAAAATGGTGTTCCCTCAGTCACACCTTCTCTGAATGTTGCTGATGTGAAGAGATTTAAGCAACTCGACTCTCAAGCGAAGAATATCATATGTGGCCATCTGAGCAAAGGACAGTATGGAAGAGTGAGTGCTTTGGAAACTACTAAGCTTATCTGGGATAGGCTGTCCAAAGTCAATAAAGGAGTCTCAACACAGTGTGACTCTCGAGTTGATGTTCTTTGCAATCTATTCAACCGCTTCAAAAGACTCAACAATGAAAATGTTTAGCAGACATTCGATCGCCTCACTGACATCTCAAATGAGGTTCAAGCACTTGGTGCCACTGACATCACCAACCATGAGGTGGTGAAGAAATTGCTGAGATCGCTTGATTCCTCATTTGATACTCTGGCATTGATGATACAAGAATGTGCTGATTACAAGTCACTTGATCCCGCTGATATCCTCGAGAGTCTAAATACTCATGAGTTCCAGCTTGCTGAGAAGAGATATCTCATTGGTTCGAGCTATGGCAGATCACGTGCCCTCAAGGCCAAGGCAGTGTCTGAATCTGAAGATGAAGATTCTGGTAGCAGCCTTGGTGATCCTGAAGAATTGAGCCATGATCTAGCACTGCTCATGAAGAAATTCCAGAGGTTCTCAAGATGTGGTCGCTTCGGAAAATCCCTCAAGGAGCATTGATTCCTCATCCAGTGACTACAAGAAGAGGCTTTGTCACAAATGTAAGAAACCTGGACACTATATTCAAGATTGTCCTTAGTGGGAAAAGGAATCAAACAAGAAGAAATATAAGGATTATAGTTTTGATGATGCGAAGAATAAGAATAAATCCTCAAAATCTTCATCATCAAAATCCTTGAAGTCTTCGTCTTACAAGAAGAGCAGCTCCAATAAGGCTCGGGCATTCATTGGCAAGGAAATGGACTCTAAGGCTGAATCTGAGGAACATGAGGAAGATGAGACATCTGAGGTGTCTGAGTCTGGTGTGGCGAGCTTGGCTCTCGCTACTGCTTTTGTCAGCAAGTCCATCTTCAACTCTGAAGAAAATGGGTTCACCAACATGGCTGATGGAAACAATGATGACTACGCTCCCACCTATTGCTTCATGGCAAAAGGTGCCAAGCTACTCAAATACTGTAACGCCCCGAGACCGATGTGCCAGGTGTCGTCCAATTATTCGCTGTTGTTGCCTTGTCATTGCTTGCGTGTCTTGCATTGCATATCATGTCATCATGTGCATTTCGTTTTCATACATGTTCGTCTCATGCATCCGAGCATTTTCCCTGTTGTCTGTTTTGCATTCCGGCACTCCGTTCTCCTCCGGTGGTCATTTCTACCTTTCTTTCATGTGTGGGGATTAAACATTTCTGGATTGGACCGAGACTTGCCAAGCAGCCTTGGTTTACTACTGGTAGACCGCCTGTCAAGTTTCGTACCATGTGGACTTCTTCTGATGCTCCAACGGTTAACCGAGGAACCGAAAAGGCCTTGTGTGTGTTGCAGTCCAACTCCCCTCCAATTTGGCCCAAAACCCACCTAAACCCTCTCCATCATCTCGGTTGTTCGATCACGATCGCGTGGCCGAAAACCGCACCTCATTTGGACACTCTTAGCTCCCTCTTCCTATAAATATGTGGCCTCCCCCAAAAATTCCGCAGTACAAACCCTAGCATGTCCGCCGCCGCCTTCGTCCAATCCGGAGCCGACATGTGTCCTCCCGCGCCCCACTTCGCCGCCGGGCCCGTGGTGCCCATCTCCGGCCCGGCCCAGGCCGCGCCAGGCCCGTGGGGATCCGCGCCGCGCCGTCTCGCCGGACCTCCGCCGCCGCCTCGTACCTCGCCGCCGGCAACCGCACCTCGCCGCCTCTCGTCACCGCTCCGGCCACCAGAGTTCCGCCGTCGTCGCGCCCTCGGCCAGGCAGTGCCCCACGCCTCCTCTTCCCCTCCTTTTCCTCCCCTGCTCTCCCTCTCCTCTAAGCCCGCGCCGCCGCCGCCATTGTTTTGCAGGGCCGCCGCCGAGCTCGTCATGGTCCTCCCCGACCTCGCCCGTCGACGGATCCGGGGACCCCACGCCCGGATCCGCTCGTTCCCGGCCTCCTCCGCCCCTCCTTGCCGCTGCCCCGCCGGCGAACGGCGCCGCCGCCGCCTCTGCCTCCCTCGATCCAGGCGGGATCGAGGAGGAGGAGGACGCCTTGCGCCTTGGGCCTCCTCCCGCATCCGTGGGCCGCCAAGCCCGATCCGACCCACTACCTCGGCCTGCTTCCCCGTCCTAGGCCGAGACCATTTGGGTGAGCGCCTGGTATATCCCGCGCGTGCGCGTTTTAACTATTCAACGCTCACTGTATTTCTACTAAGTCCCCGATTCCCAGATTCATATGCTCATGTTCGTCGCATCGTAAGTCCGCATCCGTGGCTCCGATTCATGCATATAGCATATAAAAATGTTCGTCTCAGAGAGTACATCATTTCATCTCATTGCATCATTTTCATTAGAGTTCATCTTGATGCCCGAAATTCTGTTAGAAGAGTGCTACTTGAGTTATTTGTCAGATCTGCTGCTCCAAGTAGATATTTGTCATTTTTGCCATGATTATTGTGTGCATGATATGCCCTTGGGCTCTACATGTATTTTTCCAGAGGTGCTATCCATGTATTTTTGTGATGTGTGTGTTGACTAGCACAAGCTTGCAAAGTGAGGCACTTGGTAATGCTGATTTTAGGGACTTTGCAATTCCACTAAGTCCTTGACCTGTTTATCTCATATTGCCATATGTTCATGTTGTTTCCTAGTGATCCGTGCCTCTTTTGAGGATGATAAGTAAGGATGTTTTGTTAATATTGTAGTACTCTATCCATCCATGCCTTTGTTTGCAATTATGGAGCACCCTAGCTTGAGTCAATCGAGCTCTACTTTTGCTATTTCGTGAATCTGGGCAGATTGTCTACTTGTTAGCGATTTTGCCGAGGATGTTGTAGTTGATACGTGCATGCTATGCTATTGTTCTTGCCATGTATAGCTTGTATAATGTGTATTATTGATGGGTGTATGATTAGATTGTCATGCCTTGCTCTGTAGTGAGTGCATCCAGCTCGTTAACATGCCTCCTTGATATTTGCTTTCAGCTTGCTCCAGTTTTCACTAAGTCTGAGAACTGATTATGTTATTGCATTGTTCACATGCTTGCAATTGTATTTTCTTATCCCTTTTGGCTCAGGGTCACTAAGGGACTTTTGTTAAGCTCTTTGGGTATCTCCATGCCATGCTTTACTTTGCCATGTTCAGGTCCTGTAGCATATAGTTTTCATGCTCCGAAGAGTGCTATCTGATCTGAAATTCCAGACAAGTGTTAATTTCACTAAGTCTGAGATCTGTTTATCAATTGCATTTTTGCCATGCTTGTTTGAACCTGTTAATGGATGAATTGGCCGTAGCTTAGTGATAGAATTTCGTTAAGTATCTTGAATGCATCCCTGCCATGTATTATGATGCCATGTTTGGGTGCTGTAGCATGTTCATCTTGTGGCATTTAGATGGCTACTTGCTGTAAATCGCAGACCGGAGTCATATTTGAATCGCTTGCCATTTCCAAACCGTAGCTCCGATTCCGGCGTTCTTTATATTGTTTTCAAGCGATTTCATCTCACCTTTCCAGTGGCACACTTGGATTTCCAAGTTGAGGCCAGGTTCATGCATTCCTTGTCCAATCATGCATATGCATCGCATACCGCATCTCGCATATCATACCATGTTCATGTGTTGGTTGTTTACTATGTTGTATGCTTCTTTCCGGTGTTTGCTTCTTCGGGTTGGTTCCGGTAACGTCACGTTTATGAGGACCCGTTCGTCAACGTCCGTTTGTCTTCTTCATGGACTCGTTCTTCTTCCTTGCGGGATTTCAGGCAAGATGATCATACCCTCGAAATCACTTCTATTTTTGCTTGCTTAGTTGCTCGCTCTTTACCTATGCCTATGCTGCGATACCTACCACTTGCTTTCCATGCCTCCCATATTGTTGAACCAAGCCTCTAACCCACCTTGTCCTAGCAAACTATTGTCTGGCTATGTTACCGCTTTGCTCAGCCCCTCTTATAGCGTTGTTAGTTGTAGGTGAAGATCAAAGTTTGTTCCTTGTTGGAACATGGAGATGTTGTTCCTTGTTGGAACATGTTTACTTGTTGGGATATCACACTATATCTTATTTAATTAATGTATCTATATACTTGGTAAAGGGTGGAAGGCTCGGCCTTATGCCTGGTGTTTTGTTCCACTCTTGCCGCCCTAGTTTCCGTCATATCGGTGTTATGTTCCCGGATTTTGCGTTCCTTACGCGGTTGGGTTATAATGGTAACCCCTTGACAGTTCGCTTTGAATAAAACTCCTCCAGCAAGGCCCAACCTTGGTTTTACCATTTGCCACCTAGCCTTTTCCCTTGGGAGTCGCGCATCCCGAGGGTCATCTTTATTTTAACCCCCCCCGGGCCAGTGCTTATCTAAGTGTTGGTCCAAACTAGAGTCCTTTGCAGCGCCACCTCGGGGAAACTTGAGGGCTGGTTTTAGTTGTACGGAGCGCTCATCCGGTGTTGCCCTGAGAACGAGATATGTGCAGCTCCTATCAGGATGTCGGCGCATCGGGCGGTCTTGCTGGTCTTGTTTTACCTGTCGAAATGTCTTGTAACCGGGATTCCGAGCCTGATCGGGTCTTCCCGCTAGAAGGTCTATTCCTTCGTTGACCGTGAGAGCTTGTCATGGGCTAAGTTGGGACACCCCTGCAGGGATTTGAACTTTCGAAAGCCGTCCCCGCGGTTATGGGCAGATGGGAATTTGTTAATGTCCGGTTGTACAAAACCTGAAGTTGACCTTAATTAAAATGCATCAACCGCGTGTGTAACTGTGATGGTCTCTTTCCGGCGGAGTCCGGGAAGTGAACACGGTGTTGGAGTTATGCTTGACGTAGGTTGTTCTAGGATCACTTCTTGATCATACTTTTACCGACCGTGCTTTGCCTTCTCTTCTCGCTCTCATTTGCGTATGTTAGCCACCATATATGCTAGTCGCTTGCTGCAGCTCCACCTCATACCTTTTACCTTACCCATAAGCTTAAATAGTCTTGATCGCGAGTGGGCCAGATTACTGAGTCCCCGTGGCTCACAGATACTTCCAAAACCAGCTTGCAGGTGCCGATGAGTCCGTGCAGATGACTCAACCAAGCTCAGGAGGGGCTCAATGAAGATCTTGTCCTTTGTGTTGTTTCGTTCTAGTTGATTAGTAGTGGAGCCCAGTTGGGGTCGATCGGGACCTTGTCGCATTTGGGGTTCTTCTTTGATTTTGGCTCCGTAGTCGGACCTTGATTGTATTTGGATGTTGTAATGCTTTATTCATGTATTGTGTGAAGTGGCGATTGTAAGCCAACTATGTATCTTTTTCCCTTATGTATTACATGGGTTGTGTGAAGATTACCTCTCTTGCGACATTGCTTTCAATGCGGTTATGCCTC
The DNA here is from genome assembly GCF_056163025.1 of Triticum urartu. Classification (NCBI taxonomy): domain Eukaryota; kingdom Viridiplantae; phylum Streptophyta; class Magnoliopsida; order Poales; family Poaceae; genus Triticum; species Triticum urartu. The sequence goes on along the minus strand of NC_141878.1, from coordinate 250,541,216 downwards.
TAAGTCGTGCTTCGACACGTGGGAGATATAGCCGCATCGAGGGCGTTACAAGTTGGTAATCAGAGCCTTCCCCGACCTTAGGAGCCCCATTGCTTGATCGTTTTTAGCAGCCGAGTTGTGTCTAGAAAAATGTTTTGAGTCATTTAGGAATTATATATCGGAGAGTTTAGGAATTCTTTTTACTTCCCAGTCTCCTCATCGCTCTGGTAAGGCATCCTGATGTAGAGTTTTGACTCTTCTCTTCTCAAATTTCACTAAAAAAATTTTAGGATCACGCGGGTATCTTGGAATCGTTCTGATGGTTTTGTGACGAGAACATTGTCTTGGTGCCTCCTGTCAGGGGTTTTATGGAGGTGTCCCGGGGAGTTGAGCTCCGAGGTGTTCACAATTTTATCATTGCAATTCTGGAATACCTGAGATTAGTACGTTGACATCGAAAATCTCTTTTATATAGTTCGTTGGTGAGATAACCTCGACGCCACCCAGTACTAGGGCGGGAATTCGGGAGTATTGCCATAACTCGTATAACGGATGCTTTTCGAAGGTTGAGATAGATGATTTCCGAAGGTTTCTTGGTTATGTGTTGAAGGATGGATACAGCTGGATGTAGGATTTGCTAGTTTGGGTGAGATATTATGCTTCCCATGTATCCTCAACACCTGATTGCATAACCGGAAAGGTTCGGGAGTTTCATAGGTGGGAATTCATGTAGCTCTTAGGATATCTTTCCGACAGATGTATGATATGAAATTGGGGTTCGACGTCTAGTGGTCCGCCTATCCACGGTTGGTTTTACAGTGGTCCCGTTGAGTCTTAAAGAGTCCTTGGCTATGCCGACTCGGGGACGCTTCGTATGTCATGTGCACTGCCTTGTACATGATGGTGCTGTATGATCGAGCCTGTGTAGGCCCCACCACGAAAACTTCGGATGAAATCTCTATCATATGTTTGTTCTGGCTTATTCTGCAAGCCAATCCTTTGTTTTTGGTTTTGAGTTGTGGTATTCGTGTTGCTTCGAAGTCAAATGTTGATTCCATACCTTCCCCACATGGTGTTTTCATACTCCGATGTGAATACCAATCCTTCATGATAATCGAGATTGTCACGTCATTCCTTTTCACCGGTGTGTTTCTCTTCAAGTGGATCCGAACATTTCAACATCCGCAAGATCCAATCTTAGCTTTCTCAACGGTGTTCGTTCATCCATCCCAAGTTGTCTTTGTTTTCCCACCCTTGTTTATCCTAGGACTTGGATTTCTTTATCGTGTATCCATCTTATTGATGTGAAGTCTCTCCATTCTTCTCCTTCAATGTTCTTATCCGGTGATTCTCATGAAGATACTAATATTTGCCTTTTCTTCTCCGGTGGATCCAATTCAAGCTTTCGGTGTTGATCATATTATTTTCCGTATGTCAAATGCCTTCTCATGCCGGTGCACCTCACATTTAGTCATTTCTCGCTATTCATTTGTTCCGGAGTGCTGATAATATCTAAGAGGATTTGTGTCTCCATTATCATTCCGTCCAAGATATTTTGAGGTTGTTATCTCTTTCAAGCCATTTTATTTAACCGGTGCAATCTCTCTTTTAAATCGTTCAACGGTGTTTCTTTCGAGTGGGCCCTAACCCACAGGTCTTTTCCCAGGATCTTACCTGACTCTTCTATTTTTTTCCCGGAGGTATTCTCAAATTATTTTCGAAGTTTGACGTAAGAATGATTTATCATCAGTCAAATGTCTTCTCCAAGATCTGTCAAAATCTTTTCATCGTTGGCTCAACCTCTTGGTTTTGATTCTTTCGGAGGTCTAAATAATTCATGGTGGTGTTTCAGTAGTCATTCTCGGATTTTGAGGACCGAAGAAGAATTTTTCTCTCAGTCTTGCTCTTTTCTCTTCAAGATTCGTGATTCTAGCTTTATGCCATTCTCTCATAATCATTTTCGGTTGTGAGAATTCTTTCCACCTATCGGGAGCAATTCAAGAGACTTTTCAGTTTGTTTCTCCGAAGCCCATCATTTCAGAAGACTTATTCATTCTCAGCTTTCAGCTACCATTCCCCAAATCATACCGGTGCATCGATCAAATATCCTCTAATCAGTGCATGATCTCTTCGTTCTCTCATATATAAATTCTCTCAAATACCTTCGTTCATTTCATAATTCTTCCCGGTGTTTCTTTATCTTCTCATCGTTCTTTTCAATTCTTACGGTGGTTGCTCAAGTGTTCTCTTACTTCTTCATCATATCAATTCATTCCTTGTCTCAATCCTACCGATGTTCTATTAAGTTTATGCTATATCTATCTTAATCCTTTCTACGAGTATAAGTAGTATGCCAAATCCATTGCTTGTCATCAATTAAATTGGTGAAGGTTAAGCATAATGTAATTCTTATTCTTGTTTCATCCATATGTTAATCTTTTCTTCCGGAGTTTGTTCATGACGATTAAATTCTTGATTCCATTTGTTTCATCTTCTCTTTTTCCCGGAGTTCCAACCTCTTTCAATTATATTATCACGGAGATCTCTATCTAAATCATTGCGAGGCTTCAATCTTATTCTTTTCATCAGTCAATTATTTTGGATCATTCCTTTGTTTACTAGAGTTCTTCATGAAGGTTCTACATGATGGTTCATCAAGGATTTAATTCCTTCTCCAACTTTTTCATCGAGATTCTTTTCTAAGAAGCTCAAGTTTTTTTCATCTTGCAATCCGGAGTGCAATTTCCTTCTACCGTATCTTTGGAGGTGGTATTATGTCATTCTTGATAATTTGAGTTCATGTTTAATGATTCACATGTTATTAAGAATGAGGTATTTTAAATCCATCAATCTCGTCATTGGAATTATCTTGGGTTATATTTCACCTAAAGCCTTACTTAAGGTTTGTTGCTATCTATGGTGTTTATAAAGGACCCAAGTTCTTCATCTACCCTCCCGATGAAATAAGCTTCTCGTCTCCTTGTTCTTTCCAATCCAATTCTTTTCCCGTGAGTGGCAGGTTGTCACCTCATAATTTGAGATGTATTCCATAAGACCATATCAAGCTTATTCTTTTCGTTTTTGGTTTTCCAACAACTCCGTTCTAGTATTTGTTGTAAGTGTGCTCTCTCAAGATCGTGTTCCCCTTCGTTCATTCCATTCCATTCCATTCTTACTTTTGTTCCGGAGGCTTTGTGATGTTGCTCTCTTCAACCCATCTCCTTGTTTTGTCAGGACCGTGTTCTTTTCTTGTTTTATCCTTTTAACCGGAGTATTGTGTCCTTTTGCTCAAGCTCTTTAATTTTATCAAGTTTTTCATCTCTTTTAAACCGGAGTGCTGTCTGAGATCTTCTTACCCCTTGTTCCATTCATTCAATACTTTCGGAGGATGTATGTTGTGATTTCATCAAGTATCCTCTCATCTTATCAAGTTCTTATTCAATTTCTGTTATTTTCAACCGGAGTGCTGCCCAAAGTTGTTCTTCCTTGTTCTTTTCCCTAACGGAGTGCTTTCAACTTTATTCATCTTCGTTGTATTCTTTCTTTCAAATTTGCTCAACCTCTCGAGGTTCTTTGGTGTCACTCGTTTGTCAAAGAAGCAACTTAGTTTTACCTCTCCTCTTTCTCTTCCGTTTTCCCTCTGGTGCCATTCTAGATCTCGGGACGAGATCCTCTCGTAGTGGTGGAGTCTTGTAACGCCCCGAGACCGATGTGCCAGGTGTCATCTAGTTATTCGCTGTTGTTGCCTTGTCATTGCTTGCTTGTCTTGCATTGCATATCATGTCATCATGTGCATTTCTTTTGCATACATGTTCGTATCATGCATCCGAGCATTTTCCCCGTTGTCCGTTTTCCATTCCGGCGCTCCGTTCTCCTCCGGTGGTCATTTCTACCTTTCTTTCATGTGTGGGGATTAAACATTTCCGGATTGGACCGAGACTTGCCAAGCGGCCTTGGTTTACTACCGGTAGACCGCCTGTCAAGTTTCGTACCATTTGGACTTCGTCTGATGCTCCAACGGTTAACCGAGGAACCGAAAAGGCCTCGTGTGTGTTGCAGTCCAACACCCCTCCAATTTGGCCCAAAACCCACCTAAACCCTCTCCATCATCTCGGTAATTCGATCACGATCGCGTGGCCGAAAACCGCACCTCATTTGGAAACACCTAGCTCCCTCTTCCTATAAATATGTGGCCTCCCCCAAAAATTCCGCGGTACAAACCCTAGATCTAACTCCCTCCGCGCCGCCGGACATTTTTCCCACCGCCCGGACATGTCCGCCGCCGCCTTCGTCCAATCCGGAGCCGACATGTGTCCTCCCGCGCCCCACTTTGCCGCCGGGCCCATGGGGCCCATCTCTGGCCCGCCCCGGGCCGCGCCAGGCCCGAGGGGATTCGCGCCGCGCCGTCTCACCGGGCCTCCGCCGGAGTTCTCCGCTGCCGCCTCGTACCTCGCCGCCGGCAACCACACCTCGCCGCCTCTCATCACCGCTCCGGCCACCGGAGTTCCGCCATCGTCGCGCCCTCGGCCAGGCAGTGCCCCGCGCCTCCTCTTCCCCTCCTTTTCCTCCCCTGCTCTCCCTCTCCTCTAAGCCCGCACCGCCGCCGCCATTGTTTTGCAGGGCCGCCGCCGAGCTCGTCGTGGTCCTCCCCGACCTCGCCCGTCGCTGGATCCGGGGACCCCACGCCCGGATCCGCTCGTTCCCGGCCTTCCCCGGCCTCCTCCGCCCCTCCTTGCCGCTGCCCCGCCGGCGAATGGCGCTACCGCCGCCTCTGCCTCCCTCGATCCAGGCGGGATCGAGGAGGAGGACGACGCCTTGCGCCCTGGGCCTCCTCCCGCATCCGTGCGCCGCCAAGCTCGATCCGACCCACTACCTCGGCCTGCTTCCCCGTCCTGGGCCGAGCCAATTTGGGTGAGCGCCTGCTATATCCCGCGCGTGCGTGTTTTAACTATTCGACGCTCACTGTATTTCTACTAAGTCCCCGATTCCCAGATTCATATGCTCATGTTCGTCGCATCGTAACTCCGCATCCGTGGCTCCGATTCATGCATATAGCATATAAAAATGTTCTTCCCATAGAGTATATCATTTCATCTCATTGCATCATTTTCATTAGAGTTCATCTTGATGCCCGAAATTCTGTTAGAAGAGTGCTACTTGAGTTATTTGTCAGATCTGCTACTCCAAGTAGATATTTGTCATTTCTGCCATGATTATTGTGTGCATGATATGCCCTTGGGCTCTACATGTGTTTTGTTATATGCCATGCCATCTTTCCAGAGGTGCTATCCATGTATTTTTGTGATGTGTGTGTTGACTAGCACAAGCTTGCAAAGTGAGGCACTTGGTAATGCTGATTTTAGGGACTTTGCAATTCCACTAAGTCCTTGACCTGTTTATCTCATATTGCCATATGTTCATGTTGTTTCCTAGTGATCCGTGCCTCTTTTGAGGATGATAAGTAAGGATGTTTTGTTAATCTTGTAGTACTCTATCCATCCATGCCTTTGTTTGCAATTATGGAGCACCCTAGCTTGAGTCAATCGAGCTCTACTTTTGCTATTTCATGAATCTGGGCAGATTGTCTACTTGTTAGCGATTTTGCCGAGGATGTTGTAGTTGATCAGTGCATGCTATGCTATTGTTCTTACCATGTCTAGCTTGTATTTTGTGCCTTCTTGATGGATGTATGCTTGTCTTGCCATGACATGCACTGTAGTGAGTGCATCGAGCTCGTAAACATGCCTACTTGAGTTATGTTTCAGCATGTGTCAGTTTTCACCAAGTCTGAGAACTGATTATGTTTTTGCCATGTTCACATGCTTGCAATTGTATTTTCTGATCCCTTTTGGCTCAAGGTCACTAAGGGACTTTTGTTAAGAACTTTGAGTAGCTCCATGCCATGCTTTACTTTGCCATGTTGAGGTCCTGTAGCATATAGTTTTCATGCTCCGAAGAGTGCTATCTGATCTGAAATTCCAGACAAGTGTTAATGTCACTAAGTCTGAGATCTGTTTATCAATTGCATTTTTTCCATGCTTGTTTGAACCTGTTATTGGATGAATTGGCCGTAGCTCAGTGCTAGACTTTCGTTAAGCATCTTGAATGCATCCCTGCCATTTATTTTGATGCCATGTTTGGGTGTTGTAGCATGTTCATCTTGTTGCATTTAGATGGCTACTTGCTGTAAATCGCAGACCGGAGTCATATTTGAATCGCTTGCCATTTCCAAACCGTAGCTCTGATTCCGGCGTTCTTTATATCGTTTTCAAACGATTTCATCTCACCTTTCAAGTGGAACACTTGGATTTCCAAGTTGAGGCCAGGTTCATGCATTCCTTGTCCAATCGTGCATATGCATCGCATACCGCATCTCGCATATCATACCATGTTCATGTGTTGGTTGTGTACTATGTTGTGTGCTTCTTTCCGGTGTTTGCTTCTTCGGGTTGGTTCCGGTAACGTCACGTTTGTGAGGACCCGTTCGTCAACGTCCATTTGTCTACTTCATGGACTCGTTCTTCTTCCTTGTGGGATTTCAGGCAAGATGATCATACCCTCGAAATCACTTCTATCTTCGCTTACTTAGTTGCTCGCTCTTTTGCTATGCCTATGCTGCGATACCTACCACTTGCTTTTCATGCCTCCCATATTGTTGAACCAAGCCTCTAACCCACCTTGTCCTAGCAAACCGTTGTTTGGCTATGTTACCGCTTCGCTCATCCCCTCTTATAGCGTTGTTAGTTGCAGGTGAAGATCGAAGTTTGTTCCTTGTTGGAACATGGAGATGTTGTTCCTTGTTGGAACATGTTTACTTGTTGGGATATCACACTATATCTTATTTAATTAATGTATCTATATACTTGGTAAAGGGTGGAAGGCTCAGCCTTATGCCTGGTGTTTTGTTCCACTCTTGCCGCCCTAGTTTCCGTCATATCGGTGTTATGTTCCCGGATTTTGCGTTCCTTACGCGGTTGGGTTATAATGGTAACCCCTTGACAGTTCGCTTTGAATAAAACTCCTCCAGCAAGGCCCAACCTTGGTTTTACCATTTGCCACCTAGCCTTTTCCCTTGGGAGTCGCGCATCCCGAGGGTCATCTTTATTTTAACCCCCCCCCCGGGCCAGTGCTTGTCTAAGTGTTGGTCCAAACTAGAGTCCTTTGCAGCGCAACCTCGGGGAAACTTGAGGGCTGGTTTTAGTTGTACGGAGCGCTCATCCGGTGTTGCCCTGAGAACGAGATATGTGCAGCTCCTATCAGGATGTCGGCGCATCGGGCGGTCTTGCTGGTCTTGTTTTACCTGTCGAAATGTCTTGTAACCGGGATTCCGAGCCTGATCGGGTCTTCCCGCTAGAAGGTCTATTCCTTCGTTGACCGTGAGAGCTTGTCATGGGCTAAGTTGGGACACCCCTGCAGGGATTTAAACTTTCGAAAGCCGTGCCCGCGGTTATGGGCAGATGGGAATTTGTTAATGTCCGGTTGTAGAAAACCTGAAGTTGACCTTAATTAAAATGCATCAACCGTGTGTGTAACCGTGATGGTCTCTTTTCGGCGGAGTCCGGGAAGTGAACACGGTGTTGGAGTTATGCTTGACGTAGGTTGTTCTAGGATCACTTCTTGATCATACTTTTACCGACCGTGATTTGCCTTCTCTTCTCGCTCTCATTTGTGTATGTTAGCCACCATATATGCTAGTCGCTTGCTGCAGCTCCACCTCATACCTTTTACCTTACCCATAAGCTTAAATAGTCTTGATCGCGAGGAGGCGAGATTGCTGAGTCCCCGTGGCTCACAGATACTTCCAAAACCAGCTTGCAGGTGTCGATGAGTCCGTGTAGATGACGCAACCAAGCTCAGGAGGTGCTCGATGAAGATCTTGTCCTTTGTGTTGTTTCGTTCTAGTTGACCAGTAGTGGAGCCCAGTTGGGGTCGATCGGGACCTTGTCGCATTTGGGGTTCTTCTTTTATTTTGGCTCCGTAGTCGGACCTTGATTGTATTTGGATGTTGTAATGCTTTATTCATGTATTTTGTGAAGTGGGGATTGTAAAACAACCATGTATCTTTTTCCCTTATGTATTACATGGGTTGTGTGAAGATTACCTCTCTTGCGACATTGCTTTCAATGCGGTTATGCCTCTAAGTCGTGCTTCGACACGTGGGAGATATAGCCGCATCGAGGGCATTACAAATACCCCTCCTCTGAATCAAGTGAAAATGAATCTGATGAAAACCTCAAACCCACCTACTCCAAAGTTGCTAAGATTGCTGTAAAACAACAAAAGGCTTTTGAAAAGGTTCAAAACATGCTAGACAAAAGTGATGATATGTTGCGTGAAGAAATGGATCGCACTAAAACCTTGACTGAAAATCTTGAGTGACTTCAGTCTAGGTTTTGACAACCTTCAGTGTCATCATAACACTCTCTTATCTGATCATGAGAAGCTTTCATATGAATTTCTTCAAAGAAAGCAAGATCTTGAAAAGCTAAGAGTGAGTTATGAAGATCTTCAGAAGGAGCGCGATTCATTACTTTCTCAACAAATCAGCTAATGTTTCAAATTCTGCGATCTTCACCTGAATGCTCAAATGCTGCTAATGTTTCAAATTCTTCACCTGCCTCTGCTATCACTAATTCCTCATCTAAGGACATTGCTAGTATCACTGAAGATGCGGGGCTGAAAGAATTGTACATGAAAGGCATGTACAAAAGCCTCAAAGGGCATCAGACTCTTGGAAAGATATCGTCGAGGCGCATCTTTTTCATATCTATTATTTTCTCTAATTCGTTACGGTTTAAGAGCAGTTTCAAATTTACTAAATCGCAGAATTCTGTTTTTCAAAAATTTTAAAATTTTCGGTACTGTTTTCACTTCAGTTTTCTAACCGTTTGTCGAAATGAGGCGTATGATACGCCGTTGGAAAGCTAAGGACGAGGCACAACTTTCATATGTTAAAATGTTTTTGAGATTCCTTATGGTTTTTAGTTAATTTTAAAAATCGTGCGGCTGACGACGAGCGGCAGTAGCCGTTTTTCAAGAAATTTTTAGAAACCGTTGGTCGAAATGATTCAATTTATACGCCGTTGGAAAGATATCGATGAGGCGCAACTTTTTCATATAGAATACTCTCTCCGATTCCTTACGATTTAGGAGCAATTTTGATTTTAACGAAATGCGGACACTCTGTTTTTCCGCGACACCAAAATCGTTGTATGTACTGCATTAGACCGAAAACCACACTTCATTGGACAGACAATTGCACTGCATGTTTTCTTTTTTGTGGGACGTAAACTTTCCCAAACGATGTGGACTGCACTGCTTTCAGACTAAAAACCGCACTTCATCGGACAGACAGGTGCACTGCATGATTTCTTTTTTGTGGGACGTAATTTTTTTCAAATCAGGTGGAGTGCACTTCATGTCGATCGTTGGTGAACCGCAACACTATCGAAAAGTGAACCTCGAGACTACCGTAAACGGGCCGCGACACTACCGAAAATGAGCCGCGTGAGTTTTTTTTTCAAACTCACTATTTTTTACGTGCGTAGACCGGGCGAGTGGACCACATGGACTGAGCAAGTGAACCACATGTAATGAGAAGTGAGCTGCTTTCCGAGGTGTTTTTGTTTCGGATCACCAAGCGAACCACAAAGGAGTTTTATGGCGAACTTCGTGAGAGAACAAAGTGAGCTTCAAAACATACATATCCATTCATTATTTTTAAATTTTTTTCTAACATTTTATTTTGTAGTTTCATCTAAACTACCGGGCCGATTGTAGTGAACCATACGCGATGACGAAGTGCACTGCAACTCCCAATGAATTTTGTTTTTTAGCACATGAGTGCAATTTAATTTTTTGGGAGAAATGAACCACATCATAAATCAAAGTGAGCTGCATGGTTTTTCCTTGTTGTTTTTTTAAGTATAAAGGATTTTTGGACTACACGACTGAGGCCAGTGAACCTCATGAACGGTTCAAGTGTACTGATTTTCTTTTTGAAAAAAATGCATAGTGAACCACACAAACTTTATAAAGCGGACCACATGGATTATCAAAAATAAACTACAATACTTTGAAAAAATATACTTCTACGGTTCACCAAACGCACTGCTTTTACAAAGAAAGATTTTACAAACTGAGCAATAACCCATGATGCAGTGTAACAAAATTGCATCCCTTTCTTTTCTTTTGTCTCCATGTTACAATCATCACACACAAAATACAACCCACTGCTCATTTTTAAATGTCCGCACGCAATGACACAATGCGGTGCCTGCCCCGCCAAACCGCACGCGCTCTCTGGACGTACTGCAAGCACAGGGTCGCTCATTTTGATAGTGAACTTCAAAAGCTTTTTCTCAATCACAGCGAAATATTTAAGACAACTCCAGAGCAAAATAGGTGAATTGCTAAAAGGCAAAAGGAAAGGAAAATATTTTAACAGCTCCTCTCAGTCCTCAATGTAAAAGCTTCAGCAGCAACCTTGTTCAATTTTTGCTTCTACTCTTCTTTGAAGCATATCAGATAGTTTATCCTAGATTATTCAGGAAATCTCTGTTACATAACAAATGTGCAATGTTCTTGTCTAGAGCACAACAAACACAAAGCGTCAGAGATACTTTTTCTTTTACAAGATTGTCATGTTTTTTCAAAATGATATTATGAGCTACTACCAGCTACAGCAAGAGGAACACATGCAACCTAGGGGGGGTCATGAAGCTGCCATAGAGCCAGGCTAAAGACAAGCATAACAACACACACACACACACAAGTTAAGAGCAGCATATAATGACTATGAGGAGTAGATTCCAGAGCTGTCCATTTTCCAAACTAAGGGAATCATATTTATCTGAATGTTGTGGTAGAGCGCTATTGTGCATGGACGCTCGCTGCACTTAGACGTGCATGGACGCTCGTCGGATTGCACGCGAACGAGCCCTGAACCGCATGCAAGAGTCGCCAAAACTACATGTCATGGTTGGCGCTCTTGCCGGAGTGCACACGCATGAGCCTTGCACCGCATGGCGAGCGTCTCCGAGCTGCAGAATCATGGTCGACGGACCACAGGGGAAGAGATGGAGATGGCGCTCTCTCGACTGCACGCACACAAGCCCCAAACCGCATGGCGAGCATCTCCGAGCGGCACCGCCATGGTTCACCTACCAATGGGAAGAGATGGCGCTAGCCGTACTGCATGCACACAACCTCCAAATGGCATCGCGAGCATCTCTGAGCTGCAGGACCACAACACCCGCATACTATGAGGCACAATCCTTTTTATGAACTCTTCGTCCATCGAGGAGGAGCACCTCACTTCGCATGGAGTGAACTGCACATGCCGCAGGTGGAGCTGTCGGATTGCTATGTGAATGAACACATGTGGATAAGGGGGAGAGAGCAGAGTGGTGGCCGTCGCTGCTGGCCAAACTGCTTGCAGGTGGTCGTCGCGGGAAGGCCATTGGTGGCCCTGTTGAACTGCACGAGGAAGCAAAAATCGCCGGCATCGGGCGAGGGAGCTCGGTCGCGCTCCTTGCCTCCTTCGGTGGGGTGAACTGCACCTATTCCCTTCTGCCCCCACCATGAGCGTGCTCCTCCACCATCGCTCCTTTCCTCCCCAAGCGGCATGGCGAGCGGAAAGGAGAGAAGGCAGCACCTGAGCTGCACTGGGAGCGGCAACCGAGCTGCATTTGGGGGACGACGCCCTGAGCAGCTGCTGGTGCAGGGGCGGAAGATGGGAGCATGACGGCGTCTCCCGTTGCTGCAGGACACAGCGAGGTGGCGGAAATTGTCCGGGAAGCTAGCTGGGCGCCGGATCTGGCTGACGTTGGCTGGATCTGACACAAGAAACCATGGTGACGGCCGAATCCAGAGCAGCAGCGGGTGGACAAGATTTTTGAGATGGCCATGGCTTCACCTACAGCACGAGAGAGATGAAGTGAGGGTAAGGAGGGAAAAAAGGAGAGAAAGCAAGGCGGCACCGTCCGGCGCGGCAACGGGGCAGATCGACGAAGAGCATGGGAAGGCCGCAGCTGGAGCTCTGCTTCTGAGGCCAACCCTCATAGCTGCTGCCATGGATCTAGAAGGTCGAGCTTCGCCATTGGAACCAGTTGCCCTCGTTGACCGGGATGCATGTAGATCCATGGGAGGATGTGGCGGGTGCACGCCGGCTCTGGGGATGGTGTGATTTGGGGAAGAACCCGCGTAGCCCGCTGCTGCGGTAGAAGGTGTGGAGGGGGAGGGGAGAAAGCGGGGAGGGGAGGGGCGGCACCGCTGTCGGCCGCTCCCACGAAAGGAGGCAGGGAGGGGAGGGGCGGCGGCTCTCCCGTCCGCTCCCGCGGTAAAAGGCAGGGAGGGGAGGGGAGGGGCAGCGACATGGGGGTGGGGGTGTTAGCAGAATAAGGTACTAGGTGTTATTAGAATAAGACTCTTAAGGGTGTTATTAGAATATATATATATATATATATATATATATGAGTTTATGTCCTCTATAGCATTCACTTATGGCTATATCTTCGAGTTGGTTTTTCTGCTAAGTGAATGTGATCGGACCCTTCCCCCTCTATGCTATACTCAACCCAATCTGTTCACAAATTCTTCATGTGCGTTCTATTTGACACTCGTTCAAAATCTTCACTGTGTCCTTGTCAGCTGAAGAAATTGCGAACGGAACTTTAAAACCTATCTTATCTAAATTTTCGGCTTTGCCGCTCAAACCATTCCGCATCCCATGATATACTTATCTATTGACCCACGATCGCACACGATCTCCACTTCTCAGTACGTGGGTGACACATGTCAAGCGAAAGAGAAGGGTTAGGGGCACGTTCATCCAAATTCTTCGGGCGAACCATTTTTCACCGTGGCAATAAATACCCCCTTCCCCTTCCTCACTTTCTTTACTCTGCTCGACCTCTCTCTAGCTCGAGCTTCTCAAACCTTAGAACAGCCGCTACATCATCGTCATCGGTGAGGAAAAGCTTCACTGCCTCGACCTCATCGTCGTCGTACTCGCGCCGGCCGCGGAAATCTTCACTCCGCCGCCGCCGTAGCTGTCTTCCTCTGCCAAGTTACGGCGTGGAAGATCTGCACTGACAAACTTCACATCTCCACATACAAGTTCGTCGTGTTCTTCGTCTAGGGTAATTAAAAGTTACTTTTACTACCATCTTTGATTCAAATGATTTCTACAAAATCCTCAAAAGTGTTTTTTCTTCATATCTTCACACACTAAAGCACCTCACATGTCATCTGTTCTTGATTCGTTTCTCTAAGCTATGTTTTTCTTCAAGATTCCTCAAATGTGTGGATTTCCGATCTATGCATCTCTGGAACCTAAGACAAAGAACGCTTAGTGAAATTCTTCAAGACTTATCTGGTCAAATTCCTCAAACTTGTTCTTTATCAAAAACCTTCTGAGAACGCATATGACCTCTCCAAATTCCTAGCAACTATACTCTATTCACAGGTACTCATGTCAGTTGCTAAATCACTAGGTTCTCATCAACTTAACTAATTTGCAGCGTTCCTCGAAGAAAAGTTGCATACCTCTTCAGAGAATTGAATTGTTCAAATTCCTCAACTGAAGAAAAAGGCTGATGGTAAGAAGCCACAGAAAGGAGGAAAGAGGCCTGAGGTCAACACTACCTTTGAAATACCTGAGGACATCTATGCTGAGTACTGCACACCCCCTAAGGAAGATAAAAATCAGCGCAAGGTGCGCATTCAAAAGATTGAGAGGAGATGGGCAAGAGAGTGGAGGGAGTACAGATATGTCACGCCCAAATATATGAAGAAATTTGCACTAAATCCTCCATGCCCAAGACCTCCGTTGGCACATGGTCAAATAGCTGATCCCACCAGCCTCAAGCATGGTGAGGATTATCCTGATGAATGGGCCAAGCGCCAGGAGAAGTTGTCCAAACAAGCAAAAGATGCAGTGAGGAAATTCAATGAAGACTCTGCTGCCTCCACTGCTGTTGAGACCTCTGTAAAGCCGAAGAAGACCATGCCAAAGAAGCCTGCTCACAAGCCCCATGCTTCACCAGCAATGCCCTCACGACCAAGTTCCTCAGCTATGCCCTCACGGCCAGATTCCTCAAAGCCCTCACGGCCAATTCCTCACGCTGCTCCTGCTTCTACAAAATCTTCAGCTCCTCCCCCAAAGTCTTCAGCTGCTCCGACCAAATCCTCAGCACTTGTGCATATCGCCTTGTGCCAAAGGATCACAGGCATATCTATTGCCTCAGGAGTCTTGCAAGTTCCTCAGCTGCTCCCACTCTTCTGAAGAAGAAGACCACTGCTGGACGAGGTCCTCGACCAAGTCCTCACAAGAAACAAGTTGCTTTCCAAGTTCCCTCTGATGATGATGAAGCTGATGATGAAGAACTTGCTAAAATCATCAGGGACAGGCAATTCAGGGCTGCTACAGCCAAAGGCAGTAATGTGCCATTAATGCTGGATCCGAAGTTGATCCTAGACTTCATTGACTTGTGGCACAAGGACCCCAACACACCTCTGCCTGAGCTGAACCTCACTCCTGGTCAAAGTCATGTACTAACTCACTTCATTAATGAAGAGAAATGGAAATTTGAACAGGGAAGAAGGGTGAAGAAAGCACAATACAAGGAAGAGCACTTTCTGAAGCAAAACGTTCTGAAGCTTTCACCTGAAGAACTTGTGGCTCTTCAATCTGAAATCAAGAAACTGAGTGATGAATTTGATCGCTATTATGCTGACTGGCTAGGAGCCAAAGTCAAATTTGTAAATATAACTGAACAGTTCACTTCCAATGTTGCAGCCCCAACGCAACAGGAAATTCCTCAGGCTGAAGCATCTACTCAGCCGACTGAAGAAAATGCCAGCACCGCTGATGACAATCAGGTTGCTAAAGAAAATGTGAGTTCCAGGGCTGATAACTGCATTCCAGCCGCTGATGAAATTACCAGGGCATCCACTAGTGGTGCGCCTGAAGAAAATGAAGAAGGCAGGGCAACTTCATCAGTTGCGCCTGAAGAAATACAACTCAATTCCTCTGCTCCTGCGCCTACACCAACTATGATCCTTCCATCTGCATCAGATGTGAAGAAGACCAAGGTTGCAGAGCGTGTAGTGGTGAAGAAAAGGAAGGCATCAACTGCATCAGATTCTTCAGCTCAGAATAAGATGAAGCCATTGACTAGCTCGTTTGCAAACCCCATTGATGTTGTTCCTATCTCAACCATGCCATCAAAGGACCTTGTTCCTTTTGAGGAAGAATATGTGATTCCAAGTGAATCTGATGAAGAGAATCCCTCTGCTGCTTCGTCAGATCAGATGGATGAAGAAATTGAAGTGGATACGATCCCTTCAACACCAGTTGTCTCCTCGCCAATGCCTCAGTTTACTGCTGAAGAGGCCGACGTTGAAGAAATGGGAGATGAAGATGTGGACATTGGCTGTACCACACCTGTGCTAAGTGATGAATTTTGGGAAAGTCAGCACCCCAACTCTCCACTCTTCACACCATTGCAACAAATTCCTCAGTCCCCAGTAACTACTATACAAATGGGATCTGATGAACCACATGCCACACCATCTGTCCATGAAGAAATTCCAGCCACTAGTGCTGAAGATCATGTAAATGAAGAATTGAAGTCCCAGGCTGCCACTGAAGCAGCACCTGAAATTCCTCAGCTTGTGGAACCTGAGATGGAGATCCCGGAGGTTGTGATGCAATTGACTGACACTCCTCACCCCAAGCCAAAGGATCCATTCTCAAAGAAGTGGAAATTGAAGGATGATGATTTCTTCGGCAAGCACGTGTTCTTCACTAAGTACAATCCTTATGACTTTGCTCGTGTAAGGTGGAAGCATTTATGGACTGCAAGCCAGGCCAACTTCTATTCTTCACTACTTTTCAACAAAGACAAAATCTTCTACCATGAGCATATTCCTCACGTGGACATGGAATCATGACCTTGCTTCTCTCTTGTGCTCAGTGTTCTTCGTGATGCAGGCCTCCTCAACTTTCGCTCTGACATTGTTGATTGGAATGAAGAGCTTATTCTTCAGTTCTACGCTACATTGCATATCACAAGTGATACTGAAGATATCAACACCTGGGTCTTGGACTGGATGACCGAAAATACTCACTATAAGGCACCGGCCTCTGAATTGCTTCACGCCCTGCCCATCAGTCTACCCAGTGAAGGAGCTTGCTGCCTGTATCATGAACCAGAACTCCCAGCTCATTACATGCAAGTGTTAATGAAGCCTTTGAAGCCTGGTCAAGCCCCAAGGACCAAATTCCTCATGAAGGATTTACTCTATGTGCCCAGAACTATCTATCGCATTCTGACGAGGACAATGAGTCTCATCAAAGGCCACGACTCATCTGATGAGGAAATAGTTGGCATCATAAAGAATCTGCTATTCAACATCATTCATAGCATTCCTATCAACTATCACGATTTCTTCATGAGGACTCTGGCAAATGCTGCACTTTCTCCATTTGAGCTGAAACCTTATGCACCTTGGATTATGAGATTCCTCAGGACAAGGTCTTCACTCAACTACAAGGCTGATTTTCAGAATCACGTTAGCTATCTGCCCCCGATTGAAGTCGTCAAGCAGGCTTTTACTTCAACTGATGAAAAGGGCAAGGCTCCTGCAGTCATTGATGAAGGCATTCGTCCATTGGATGGTCAGTTTCGCAAAGATGCATCTTATTCCACCAATGATGACTCTGACTCTGCCACACATGACTCTGCTGCCAATGCACCCAAGTCTACTCCTCAAGCCACTGCTCCTCGTGTGATGACTGACCGTGAGCTTCTGCTTAGTCTTCACCAGAAGGTGGATCGAGACCATAAATGGGTTAAGCGTCAGTTTGGTTCATTTCTTCATGACATGACTGCTACACACAATGAAGTGAAGAAAAACCATTACTACCTCCATGAAGTCTTCGGTCGCACCTGGGCCATTCTATCACATCTGTATGGTGAAGAAGATCTCAAGAAAATGGGTCTCAAGGAAGATTTTGACTGGTCTGCACCTCCACCGAAGAAATTCAAGAAGGTCAAGGTTCCTTCTTTGGTGTCCACCTCATATTCTTCATCACGCGATACCGACGAGTACGAAGACTTGGATGACACTGCGGCAGGCCCTTCAACGACAAACGACCACAACAACGCTGGCGCTCCTTCATCAACTTGATATTCTTCAGGGCCGTTAGTCCTCATTTTTGATCGTTTTGGTCATTCGATGACAAAGGGGGAGAATTTTGAGTTAGTCTTCAAGCAGGTCTATCTATATGGGCGTTTTTTTTGCTAAGTTACAACTCTCGTGCTTTTGAAACTTTATTGGATCGAGTTGTAAACTTAAACCCGATGGTGCTCTGATATGTTTAATGTGTTTTTCTGCATGCTTATTCCTCATATATGTTAATGCCCGCATGCTGAATTACATCAGTCACCATATTTCATCATGCTTTTCAAATTCTTCATTATGATATGTCAAATGCGTGTATGATTTACAAGATATAGGGGGAGATCTCCATGATTCTACTCTTCAAGTGTGCAATGCTTCAAAAGCAAATTCCTCATCATGCACATCTTCAGAGAGATTTCTTCTATATCTTGCAATTAAATTCCTCAATATCAGTATTTACACTTCATATGTTTATTCCCGTTGAAAACTTAACATATATTGTCATCAATCACCAAAAAGGGGGAGATTGTAAGTGCATCTAGTGCCCCTTAGTGATTTCGGTGTATTGAAGACTTATAGGTTAAGGGACTAATGTGTTTATGAGTGTACACAGGTCTATAAGACTATGAGGATTTTGATATTTACAGAGAAAGTCGACCCCTAAAAATGAAGTTCTTCGACTGAAGACTTTGGATTTCTGAAGACTTTCTGAACACTTTGAAAGTGAAGAAATTGGCGCAATCCTGAAGAATTGATATTCATTCGAGGAACATGAAGCATGAAGACTTTTGTTTTCGTAGCTTCATTTTCTCTTTCTTGAGTCATAGAAAACACCGTACTGTTAAAGGGGGTCGAGGAAATACTAAGGAAAAATTTCCATGTGATGCTGAACTCAAAATCCTACACCTGCCAATCCCTTCGAGCGAAGCCATTGGAAATCTCATATAGTTCAGTCATATTCTTCAGTGACAGAGACGAAGTTCTTCTGATCTCTGAGGAATTTGTTCTGACTGAGGAGTAAGGAATTCACCAGTGCAGATTGCCTACACAGTGAGGAACATGATAGCCCTGAGAAATTTGATACTCAAATTTCCGACCATTGCTGTGCTATGCGCCAGCTATCCCAAAATATCTACCCACCTAACGGTCATATCATTGAAGGGCATTTATGTCTTATCATGTCGGGCTACTCCCTAGGCTATAAATAGCTGCCCCCTACAACCACTAGCTAGTTGGCTGCTCCGAGAGAAACTGACACTTGTCATTTGAGAGCATCCCATCCTCCGAGGACTTTGAGCGAAAATCATCAAGTGAGGAAAATCCAAACCCAAACACCTACAAACCCCAAGTGATTGAGCATCACTTAAGAGATTGATCCTGCGTGGATCCGATGCTTTTTACTTTTGAAGATTGTGCTTCTTCCAGACGGTTAGGCGTCAAGGTCTAGAGCATCCAAGAGGAATTGTGGATCGCCGAGTGACCAAGTTTGTGAAGGTTCGGAAGTCACCTGAAGACTTACCACGAGTTATTGGGCGAGGTCTGTGTGACCTTAGCTCAAGGACAATACGGTGAGGACTGTGTGTCCGGGACTGTGTGTCCGGGACTGTGTGTCCTCAGGTTTAAATACCTAGCCGCTCCAACCAGATGTACAACTGAGATAGCAGTTGGAACTGGTCTACCAAATCATTATCTTCACCAAGCTCACTGGTTCTATTTCCTCAACTGTTTCATTTCCTGATAACTGTGTTGAGTGCTTGTTCATATCTGTGCTTGAAGAGTTTGACTGAAGACTTTCTCAATTTCCTCAGTTCAATTTCTTCAGTTTGTTTGTCTTCATCCTGTGTTATCCCGTGTTTACGCTTTCTGTACTCTGTGCTTGTCTTCATTTCATCATGATGACTATGCTTGTGTTCTGTTATGTTTACTTTTGAGTACTTATTCCGCTGCTAGTAGTTCTTCGCTAAGGAATTTCCTCACTAGCAAATTCCTCAGTGAAGAATTCATAAAAATCGCCTATTCACCCCCCTCTAGTCGATATAATGCGCTTTCAGCATCCCATGCCGCTGAGGGGGGCGCACGCATGGAGAGGAAGGCGTGTGGCCATGGAAGTCAAAGGGTCACTTCCTAGTGAGCCTACACAGCGTACAGCTCGCACGCTTCTCAGTGCGCCTGTGCATTCAAGGAAAGCTTGCACTCCTCTCGGTCAGCCTGCGCACCGGACTGCGCTCGCACGCCTCCCATTCAGTCAAGGTCAAGAAGCTGTCCGCACGGCACCTCCTACAGCCATTAAAACCAAGACATGTGGCATCACGTGAATGGTTAACAGAACGCACACAGTTTGAATTATATAAACGTTTGAGTTAGTAAAGTGGCAGCTATTTTTTCAAAATGCCTTTGTTGGCTGTCACTATTCGAGTGCGCCTTCTCTCAAAATGGACACTAAAAACACCACATCATGTCGGGTGCCATTCCATGATAGCATGCCAAGTTTCATGAATTTCAGACGAGTTTTGGATTTACTAGAATTTAAAAACCAGGCATCTCAATGTTTTGCCAGCAATCAACAGTGCCCTGGTGTTTGAAATTCATTCCCATTTCTTGCATGGGACCTAAGCATGCACCCGAGGACACAGATTTGATTTTTCAAACAATTTATATGCACTCGAGCATTTGCATGTAGTTCAAATTTGAATTATGCACATAAATGCATTGAAAACTCAGTTAATGCATAAAAATGTGCAAACGAACCCCGAAAAATAACAAAAATTGACACAACACTCCTGTTGTTCTATGTTGACATGAGAAAATTTTGGAAGCAATAAGAGGCAATGGATATTGTTTCGTCCCCAAAGGTGGGACGTTCCCTACCGAAACCATCATGCTTGTTCTGAGAAGCTCTAGTTTGTGAGAAGCATATACCTAGAACTAGCCCAAATGGGACAAAAATTTTACCATGGCAGGTTGATGTCGCTCCATGATAGCATGCCAAGTTTCATGAATTTCAGACAAGTTTTGTATTTACTTGAATTTAAAAACCAGGCATCTCAATGTTTTGCCGGCAATGAATGGCGCCATGGTGTTTGAAATTCATTCCCATTTCTTGCATGGGACCTAAGCATGCACCCAAGGACACAGATTTGATTTTTCAACCAATTTATATGCACTAGAGCATGTGCATCTAATCATCATCTCCTTCTTGTGCTAGCTCGATGTTCCTTCTGTGCTAAGTTCCCATTAATTGATGGCATTTTATGAACACGCCACCGTTTCCCGCCATTTCCTCACCTGTTTCCCGCCACCCAGCGATATTGCGCATAGGCGGTGCACAACGCACGAAGGCGACAAGTGCAGCCTGTAGCACATCCACCTTTTCCAAGCATGCGAACCAGCCAAATCGCCGCCTCTACCATCAACCTAGTAGACGAGGAAAACGAGCAGGCGCCACGACCGTCGTGGCCGAGGTGCTCCCCGGCAATGCGATGGACGACGCCATTACGCGCGTCATCGCCAAGGTTGAGCAGACCTTTGGCGCATGGTGCTTGAGCATCGCGGATCAAGATAGGCATGTCAGCACCGACAGGCTGCAGCTCGCCGCACAACATGATCGATGGCGCGCCGCAGAGCAAGCTAGGCGCGTCCATGCCGATAGCCTATGGCTTGCCGCACGACGAGACCGTTGGAGCGCCATAGAGCGAGAGGCGCGGCACGCCGCACAGCAAGAGCGGATCCATCGGTGCTTGCCTGCTGTCAACATGGCTTCGCAGTTGGGTACACGTCCGGTAAGTACGCCCATTCCTCGCCAGGAGTGGGCAGAGGCCGTCAGCGCCATACTTGCACCAGAGGCCAGCCGCGCCATACTTGCACTGGACACCCGCCACGCCGTTCGCATGGGTGCCGCCGGTCGCCTTGTCCGTGGCCCGCTGCATGCCAACGCGCTGGTCCGTAGGCTCGACCACCTCCTTGGCCTAGGTGTCCACATGGGCACATTAGAGGAACATGGCCGTCGCATTAGATCGCGCTCCAGATGTACCGCGAGCGTGTCGACCGCTTGGACGAACGCCTGCACAAGTTCAGACAGAGCCAAGAGCTACCATAGGCAAGGGCTGCTTGTCATGGTCTCATGGACGTGTTTTATTTTGAAAAGTCATTTCGATGTGGATAGCTATGTATTCATAGCAAATTGTAGTATTGCTCTGTTTATTGCTCTATTTCAATGTGTGTACTCCGTTTTCCATTCTTATATGTTCTGTTTCAATGTGTGTATATACGCTTTCCATTCTGTATATGTGGATAATAACAGGTAGATTCAAATTAGTATACAAAAACAGATAGAAAATGTAATTCATAATATATATATTAATTTTTCATTAGTTCATGACAGAATATATATATATATATAATATCATCACATATATTAATTGTTCATTAAATCAGGCAAGTTTCATGTTTTCTTATCATTTTTTATTTTTTTGGAATTAAAATGCCATGGCACTCCATGCATGTGTGCCCATGCCTTGGGACCAATATGTTTGAAAAATCCTTCTAATTTACTGCACAAGGAATTAACTCACACACAAGTACATAAAAATATGATTTTTCCAACCGTTAGATGTAGTTCAAATTTGAATTACGGTCATTAAATGGCTAGAAAATCACTTAAATGGCTTTAAAAGGTCAAACGACCCCTAAAATTTTCGAAATTTTCACATGACCGTTGTATTAGTGCATATTAGACGTAGAAAAAAAATTGAAGGCCGTAAGAGGAAGCTATCTCCCGTTCGTCATCAAGCATGCATTGTTCCCTCTAGGAACCACGAGCCTTCTATTGTGTTGCTCCAGTTTGTGAGGGGTGTGTGTCCAAACTTTCGTCAAACAGGCCAATTTCTATACCACATCATCTTTGTGGCATGACATTAAATAAAGCAAGGTTTCATGTTTTTTTGATCATTTTTTAATTTTTTCGAATTAAAATGCCATGCCACTCCATGCATGTGTGCCCATGCCTTGAGACCAATATGTTTGAAAATTCCTTCCAATTTACTGCACATGGAATTAACGCGCACACACGTACACAAAAATATGATTTTTCAAACCGTTATGGTTAGGCGTTGCATGTAGATGCATTTCAAATTTTAATTACGGTCATGAAATGGCTAGAAAATCACTTAAATGTCTTTAAAAGGTTAAATGACCCCTGAAATTTTCGAAAATTTCACATGATAGTGGTATGAGTGCACGTTAGACGTAGAAAAAAATTGAAGGCCGTAAGAGGAAGCTATCTCGCGTTCGTCATCAAACATGCATTGTTCCCTCTCGGAACCACGAACCTTCTAGTGAGTCGCTCGAGTTTGTGAGGGGTGTGTGTCCAAACTTTCATCAAACATGCCAATTTCTTTACCACATCATCTTGGTGGCATGACATTAAATCAAGCAAGGTTTGATGTTTTTCTGATCATTTTTTTAATTTTTGGAATTAAAATGCATGGCACTCCATGCATGTGTGCCCATGCCTTGAGACCAATATGTTTGAAAATTCCTTTTAATTTACTGCACATGGAATTAACTCGCACACAAGTACACAAAAATATGATTTTTCCAACCGTTATGGTTAGGCGTTGAATGTAGATGTAGTTCAAATTTGAATTACGGTCATTAAATGGCTAGAAAATCACTTAAATGTCTTTAAAACGTCAAATGACCGATGAAATTTTCAAAAAATTCACATGACAGTCGTATTAGTGCACGTTAGATGTCGAAAAAAATTGAAGGCCGTAAGAGGAAGCTATCTCCCGTTCATCATCAAACATGCATTGTTCCTTTTCGAAACCACGAGCCTTCTAGTGTGTTGCTCCGGTTCTGAGGGGTCTGTGTCCAAACTTTCGTCAAACATGCCAATTTCTTTACCACATCATCTTGGTGGCATGACATTAAATCAAGCAAGGTTTCATGTTTTTCTGATCATTTTTCAATTTTTTGGAATTAAAATGCCACGGCACTCCATGCATGTGTGCCCATGCCTTGAGACCAATATGTTTGAAAATTCCTTCTAATTTACTGCACATGGAATTAACTCGCACACAAGTACACAAAAATATGATTTTTCCACCCGTTATGGTTAGGCATTGCATGTATATGTAGTTCAAATTTGAATTACGGTCATTAAATGGCTATAAAATCACTTAAATGTCTTTAAAAGGTCAAATCACCCCTGATATTTTCAAAAATTTCACATGACAGTTGTATTAGTGCACGTTAGATGTAGAAAAAAATTGAAGGCAGTAAGAGGAAGCTATCTCCCGTTCGTCATCAAACATTCATTGTTCCCTCTCGGAACCACGAGCCTTCTAGTGTGTTGCTCCGGTTTGTGAGGGGTGCGTGTCTAAACTTTCATCAAACAGGCCAATTTCTTTACCAAATCATCTTGGTGGCATGACATTAAATCAGGTAAGGTTTCATGTTTTTTGATCATTTTTTTAATATTTTTTTGAAATTAAAATGGCATGGCTATCCATGCATGTGTGCCCATGCCTTGAGACCAATATGTTTGAAAATTCCTTCCAATTTACTGCTCATGGAATTAACTCGCACACAAGTACACAAAAATATGATTTTTCAAACCATTATGGTTAGGTGTTGCATGTAGATGTAGTTCAAATTTGAATTACGGTCATTAAATGGCTAGAAAATCACTTAAATGTCTTTAAAAGGTTAACTGACCCCTGAAATTTTCAAAAATTTCACATGACAGTGGTATTAGTGCACGTCAGACGTAGAAAAGAATTGAAGGCCGTAAGAGGAAGCCATCTCCTGTTCGTCATCAAACATGCATTGTTCCCTGTCGGAACCACGGACCTTCTAATGAGTTGCTCTGGTTTGTGAGGGGTGTGTGTTCAAACTTTCGTCAAACAGGCTAATTTTTTACAACATCATCTTGGTGGCATGAGATTAAATCAATCAAGGTTTCATGTTTTTCTGATCATTTTTTTTATTTTTTGGAATTAAAATGCCATGTCACTCCATGCATCCATCTGCGTGTGTCCATGTCATGCGACCAATATGTTTGAAAATTCCTTCTAATTTACTGCACATGGAATTAACTCGCACACAAGTACATAGAGTTGATTTTTCAAACAGTTTTGGTTAGGCGCTGCATGTAGATGTAGTTCAAACTTGAAATACGGTAATTAAATGGCTAGAAAAGCACTTAAATATCTTTAAAAGGTCAAATGACCCCTAGAATTTTCAAAAATTTCACATTACAATTGTAGTAGTGAATGTTAGACGTAGAAAAAAAATTGAAGGCCGTAAGAGGAAGCTATCTCCCGTTCGTCATCAAACATGCATTGTTCCCTCTCGGAACCACGAGCCTTCTAGTGTGTTGCTCCGGTTTTTGAGGGGTGTGGGTCCAAACTTTCGTCAAACATGACAATTTCTTTACCACATCATCTTTGTAGCATGACATTAAATCAAGCAAGGTTTCATGTTTTTCTGATCATTTTTTATTTTTTTGGAATTAAAATGCCATGGCACTCCATGCATGTGTGCCCATGCCTTGAGACCAATATGTTTGAAAATTCCTTCTAATTTACTGCACATGGAATTAACTCGCACACAAGTACACAAAAATATGATTTTTCGAACTGTTATGGTTAGGCGTTGCATGTAGATGTAGTTCAAATTTGAATTACGGTCATTAAATGGCTAGAAATCACTTAAATGTCCTTAAAACGGTCAAATGACCCCTGAGATTTCCAAAAATTTCACATGACAGTTGTATTATTGTGCGTTAGACGTAGAAAACAAATTGAAGGCCGTAAGAGAAAGCTATCTCCCGTTTGTCATCAAACATGTATTGTCCCCTCTCAGAACCACGAACCTTCTAGTGAGTTGCTCCTGTTTGTGAGGGGTGTGTGTCCAAACTTTCGTCAACCAGGCCAATTTTTTTACCACATCATCTGGGTGGCATGACATTAAATCAACCAAGGTTTCGTGTTGTTCTAATCATTTTTTTATTTTTGGGAATTAAAATGCCATGTCACTCCATGCACACGTCTGCATGTGTCCATATCGTGAGACCAATATGTTTGAAAATTCTGTCTAATTTACTACACATGGCATTAACTCACACACAAGTACATAGATATGATTTTTCAAACCATTTTGTTTATGCGTTGCATGGAGATGTAGTTCAAATTTGAATTACGGTCATTAAATGGATAGAAAATAAGTTAAATGTCTTTAAAAGGTCAAATGACCCCTAGAATTTAAAAAAAATCACATTACAGTTGTAGTAGTGCACATTAGACGTAAAAAATGAAGGCCATAAGAGGAAGCTATCTCCCGTTCGTCATCAAACATGCATTGTTCCCTCTCGGAACCACGAGCTTTCTAGTGTGCTGCTCCGGTTTTGTGAGGGGTGTGTGCCCAAACTTTCGTCAAACATGCCAATTTCTTTACCACATCATCTTGGTGGCATGACATTACATCAACCAGGGTTTCATGTTTTTCTGATCATTTTTTATTTTTTGGAATTAAAATGCCATGTCACTCCATGCATACGTACGCATGTGTCCATGTCGTGAGACCAATATGTTTGAAAATTCCTTCTAATTTACTGCACATGGAATTAACTCGCACACAAGTACATAGATGTGATTTTTCAAACCGTTTTGGTTAGGAGTTGCATGTAGATGTAGTTAAAATTTGAATTACGGTCATTAAATGGCTAGAATTCACTTAAATGTCTTTAAAAGGTCAAATGACCCTAGAATTTTCAAAAAATTCACATTACAGTAGTAGTAGTAGTGAACGTTAGACGCAGAAAAAAAATTGAAGGCCGTAAGAGGAAGCTATCTCCCGTTCGTTATCAAACATGCATTGTTCCCTCTCGAAACCACGAGCCTTCTAGTGCGTTGTTGCAGTTTGTGAGGGGTGTGTCTTCGTCAAATATGCTAATTTCTTTACCAGATCATCTTGGTGGCATGACATTACGTCAACCAAGGTTTCATGTTTTTCTGATCATTTTTTTGGAATTAAAATGCCATGTCACTCCATGCTTAATTGTGTCATAGCCGTTAGACCAATATGTTTGGAAATTCCTTCCAATTTACTGCACATGGAATTAAATCGCACAAAAGTACACAAAATATGAGTTTTCAAACCGTTATGGTTAGCTGTTGCATGCACATATAGTTCAAATTTCAATTACGGTCACTAAATGGCTAGAAAATCACTTAAATGTCTTAAAAGGTCAAATGGCCCTGTAATTTGAATTTTTTTGACATGATAGTTGTATTAGTACTACAAAATTTCTCGTACATTTAAAACACGATCCATTGCCACTGTACTCCAAATTCTTCTTTCACAACTAATAAAAAATATCTACAACATCACACACAGTTGTTTTCTAGGAACCGTTTGCGATGGAAATATTTCGGTCTATTTAAGTCTCCCTCCTTAAGCTTCGCCAGCTCGTCTGCTCCAGTGCTTGCAACCCCCGAATCCACAAATCCCGACCCCCATTCCCGCACCCCCTTCTTGCGAAGATGACGCTGTTGAAACGCTTCGTGAAGGCCCATATGATGGCCGCGTCCCCCTGAGCGCCGCCGCCTGCGCTGAGAGCGCGGCCGCCTACACCGAGAGTGCCACCGCATCTGCATTGGGCGTGGCTGCTTCCGATGAGAGGGCATCTGCGGCAGCCGACAGGGCAACTGTAGCAGGTGAGACGGCTGCAGCTACTGCCACAACGGCGGCTGCAAACACCGAGAGCGCTCAAGATGCCGTCTGTGCCGTCGATGTTGCCTTGGCCTGGGTCGAGGCCATCCACGCTAAGATCGAGGATGCACATACCAAGATATTCTAGGCCACCTCGAACTCCAGCATGCAAGCCACGTCTGAAAAGGTGGTGGTGGTCATGGAGCACCTGCTTCCTCATGAGTTCGCCGAGTGGGAGCTGGAGATGCAGGAGGCAGCGGAGATCGAGGAGCGCCGGGAGGAGGAGTTGCGCGTGGCCGAGGTCGAGGTAGAGAAGAGTCTGTCCATCGAGGAATCGGCGGTGGAGTACCAACGCGACCTCTAGCGCAACCACTTCTACGAGTACTATAACCTTGAGGGCGGCACCGAGGACGAGGACGAGGACGCGGTCGATTTCAGCAGGGGGGACGCGGAGTCCACCAACGGCGACATGTTGCCAGGACAAGTCATCGACGTCTCATCTCACACCGGCGATGCATAGGCCGGCGCGGTGGCCGATTTGTTAAAATTATGCGTAGTTAGGCTTTGTTTTTAATGATGTTATTTTGTTAGAGCACTGTTTAGGTCAATTGGCTCTGTTTAATTACTAAAATTGCTCGATTCAGTAAGTGTGGTCTGTTTGCGTACGCTCTTTTGTGTGCCCAAATTAGCATGCGATGTTAAATTATGCAATGACGTACCCGGGGAAATTTCCACCAAAATTTGAATTATCAAACTCATCCCATGCGCGTAAAGCAGAAGAATCGTTTGTGATGCACACAATCGTTCAAAGTGAAAGGTCCGGTGGCACCGCGCGCAATGTTTCCCTCCACATTTCCAAAATTTTGGCCTACCACCAAACTATCTACCCCGCCCCCTTCCCCACCCCCTTTTCTCTCCGACGAAAAGTCACATTTCCCATGTTTCCCCCTTCCTTCCTTCCTAAGCTATAGCCGCTTCCTCGCTCTTGCCGTCTTGCATCCTACCGCTGGGGTCGCCATGGTATTCTTCAAAGACCTCTCTAGCGGTTCCTCCTCCGGTGATGACTCCTTCACCACCCGGGTATGCCTCTCTTCTCTCTCTCTCTCTCTCGGGCTATGACTTAGAATGAATGATTTTTACCCGACGGTCGATTTGAGTCATTTCTTCCTCTTGTAGCTCCCTAGGACCATCAGTGGCAACAAATGGAGCGGGGTGGCTGAAGATCTATCTGCTCGTTGTCACCATCAATCTCCATGCGTGAATCTAGTTGCGTTTGATTCTGTGGACAGTGGGAGGATGTTTCTGGCATGTGCATAGAAGGTTAGACCCTCTTTCGTTGTAACAAATCATTTGTTAGATGTGATTCAGACATTGTCACGGTCCCAACCCATTCATACCACACCTTCAACCAAACGCATCCTAAGACGGTGTCACAGTTTGTACCTAGTATCGTAAATTGTTGCTATCTCATTAGTGGTGCCATTATAAAATTAGTTGGCACATATTTAGCAGTTTGTGCAGCCAAGTTTGGTCCACACATCCGAGAAGCCAAGCAGTAAAATACTAAATCTTTATGGCACGAAGGAACTGGGCATTGGAGCAACTACGTGCTCCGGAGTCCGGGTCCCTGTTTTTTTCCACTGCATCGGCTCGCCAGTGTAGGGCACTGGTGCGAGATGTAACAATAGTTGTCTTTACCCCAGTTTTGGCATACATAGTGGGCGGCCTTTGTGCTATTAGTTCTATGTTACTAAAATTGTGCATGTACACACCTGTTAGTATCAATTTGTTGTCATCCAAACACTATCGCTATGCTGTTGCAGTTATATTTACATTCCTCATAAAATGCTCAATTTGTTATTTATTGTACATGACTAAGAACTTGTAGCGGCATTGTAGTTGATTATAGCTTCTGATGTTCCAGAATTTGGTTATTGTCTCAGTACCAATTATTTCATTTGCACATTGATCTTTTTGAGAAGATATGTCATAATTAACACATTTATTCAGTTTTTCAAATTAAACATTGGTGATTTTCTATGTTGCTACAAACCCATTTCCCCTACAATTGTTACTGATCTAGTTTTAAATATTATAGGATGAACGGGAAGTGTTCTTAGTTGGAGTGGGTTGATCAAGAGTGGCCAGAGTATTTGAAGATGTGCCTAGCGAAGCTCTGGAGCATGTATGAGGAAGAGAACAGACGTAGGCTTAGAGAAATTGTTGTCAACGCTGAAGAACATTTGAAGATGCGGGATAAAAAGTTGAAGGTGCAGAATGAGCTCAGATTTTTTAAATCAAACTTTGCTAAGATGGTGTTGGCGAAGGAGGAGGCACTTTCCTAGTTGGCCCGTGCACAACAGGTTCTTCCTGAATTGAAAGCAGAGGTGGATAAGACGAGCCTGGAGGATCTCGATTAGGGAAATGAATATATTGTGTTGGGGGAAACGACACCTATGGGATCACAAGGAATCCCTTTTTGCTACAGTTGGCGGGCGCGGGGCTGTGGAAAGAGTGGGATTGAGAGATCAACGCGGGGGGATTCTCCAGGTTCGGGCTGCAAGTGATGCATAATACCCTACTCCTGTTGGTTTATGTTTATCTGGTGTTCTTGGACTAGCTAAAAGGCGTGCAGGGTCCAAAAAATCCGAATCCTCTCTCAGTACGCCGTGGGCCTCCTTTTATAGTCAAAGGGGCTGCCACAGTGGCACACTGGAGGTGGAAAGCTATACAGTAGTCGAGTCTATCTCCTGGCACCGGAGGACAAACACATTTAATGCGCTGCCGACATGCCCTTCTTGCTTTATTGGGGACGACAAGGAAGCTCGTCCCAGCTGTCGCCGCTTCGCCTGGCTTCGACGCGCGTCCGCACTAACGAGGCGTGTAGCACCACGCTGGCTAGCTGCTGAGTTGGTGCGGTGACACAGTCTTCACGAAGAATTGCATGCCACGATGCAGGTGCTTGCTGAGTCGTCCTAGAGGCCGCACGTAGCCATGCAGGTGCTTGCCTAGCTGGTGGGCTGGCAGCTGCATGGAAACGACGGTGTAGTTTTGGGAGATATGAGCCTTATTGCGGCCCCGCGGATGTCTTCGGCAAGAGTCTTGACGGGACCCTAGCAAGGGTCTTGTCATGGCGTCGTGGTCGTCCCCGGCAAAGGTCTTGCCGGGGGTCTCGTGGGTATCCTTGGCAAGGATCTTGCCGAGGATCGTCATCTTCTGGTTATCATCTAGTCTTGTATCAGGTTATTACGATCTTGGTTATCTATCCAAGTTATGTATATATTTTTTGGGGCATCATGACTAGTCTAGTGGTAAAACACTAGGACACTTTCAAGCTCTTATATGCAGGAACAAGTTAATTAAAAGCCATAATGGACTATTCATAGGATAGATACCAAAGGCACGGCAAGTTCTCAGTATCAAGCAAAACAAACATGCTCGATGGCATGACAGATAAAGTGTTCACACTATCCTATTACAAGGCACTTTAACCAGCCCAAATCGAATATTTGTTTTAATAAGAGTGGCAGACTGCAACTGATAAACCGGCCTCCGGTTTATGATTCCACATCTGGACGGTCACATTCTCTTCATCCCTGCCCAGTCGCTAGAAATCAATCGTTGACCAATTGATTCCAGTTAAGGCTTGAAAAATGGCTTCTTCATGAATAAGGGTGGAAGGGTCAATGCCACGAGCGTAAGTGTGCTTACGGATTGGCGGAACAAGATCTTCTACATTATGAATCAGCGCGGGCTGTCTTTTTGTAACGCCCTCGATGCGGCTATATCTCCCACGTGTCGAAGCACAACTTAGAGGCATAACCGCATTGAAAGCAATGTCGCAAGTGAGGTAATCTTCACACAACCCATGTAATACATAAGGGAAAGAGATACATAGTTGGCTTACAATCGCCACTTCGCACAATACATGAATAAAGCATTACATCATCTAGATACAATCAAGGTCCGACTATGGAACCAAAATAAAAGAAGACTACCCCAAATGCTACACACATCCCCGATCGTCCCAACTTGGCTCCACTACTGATCAACTGGAAACGGAAACAACACAATGAACAAGATCTTAATCGAGCTCCTCCTGAGCTCGGTTGCATCACCTGCAAGCTATCATCGGCACCTGCAAACTGGTTTTGGAAGTATCTGTGAGTCACGGGGACTCAGCAATCTCACTCCCTCGCGATCAAGACTATTTAAGCTTATAGGTAAGGCAAAAGGTATGAGGTGGAGCTGCAGCAAGCGACTAGCATATATTGTGGCTAACATACGCAAATGAGAGCGAGAAGAGAAGGCAAAGGCATGGTCGAACGACTATGATCAAGAAGTGATCCTAGAACAACCTTCATCAAGCATTACTCCAACACCGTGTTCACTTCCTGCACTCCGCCGAGAGGAGACCATCAGGGTTACACACGTGGTTGGTGCATTTTAATTAAGTTAAGTTTTAGGTTTTCTACAACCGGACATTAACAAATTCCCATCTGCCCATAACCGCGGCCACGGCTTTCGAAAGATCAAAACCCTGCAGGGGTGTCCCAACTTAGCCCATCACAAGCTCTCACGGTCAACGAAGGATATTCCTTCTCCTAGGAAGACCCGATCAGACTCGGAATCCCAGATACAAGACATTTCGACAATGGTAAAACAAGACAAGCAAAGCCACCCAGATGTGCCGACAAATCCCAATAGGTGCTGCACATATCTTGTTCTCAGGGCACACCGGATGAGCAAGACATCGGGTTGGCATAAACCCTGGTTTCCCAAGGGGCGTCGGACATCGCTCAGGTTGGACCAACACTTAGAGAAGCACTGGCCCGGGGGGGTTAAAATAAAGATGACCCTTGGGTTGGCCGACCCAAGGGAAAAAAGGCTAGGTGGCAAATGGTAAAACCAATGTTGGGCCTTGCTAGAGGAGTTTTATTGAAGGTGAACTATCAAGGGGTTCCCATTATAACCTAACCATGTAAGGAACGCAAAATCAAGGAACATAACACCGGTATGACGGAAACTAGGGCGGGAAGAGTGGAACAAAACACCAGGCATAAGGCCAAGCCTTCCACCATTTACCAAGTATATAGGTGCATTAAGATAGACAAGATAATATAATGATATCCCAACAATAAACAAGTTCCAACAAGGAACAAACTCCAATCTTCACCTGCAACTAGCAACGCTATAAGAGGGGCTGAGCAAAGCGGTAACATAGCCAAACAACGGTTTGCTAGGGCAAGGTGGGTTAGAGGCTTGACATGGCAATATGGGAGGCATGATAAGCAAGGGGTAGGTATCGTAGCATAGGCATAGAAAAAGAGCGAGCATCTAGCAAGCAAAGATAGAAGTGATTTCGAGGGTATGGTCATCTTGCCTGAGATCCCGCAAGGAAGAAGAACGAGTCCATGAAGAAGACAAACAGACGAAGTCGAACGGATCCTCACAAATGCGACGTTATCGGAACTAACCCGAAGAAGCAACACCGGAAAGCATCAAACAACATAGTAAACAACCATCACATAAACATGGCATGGTGCACAATAAAGTATGATGCATGTCCGGTTTAATGAAGCATGGCATGGCAAAGTGCACAAACAATCCTACAAATTAATTGGATCTCATTATGCAACTAGTTGCATATTGACGAAACACCACAACAAGTTATTTAGTTCGATCTCGTTTATGTACCCAACAATATTAAATGTTGTTTAACATGGCAAGGGGTGTAGCAAAGTAAAACTACCTATCTAGGCAAGTTTAAATGAGGCCGGAACAACAAGCAACAAGTCTAGAAAATCCTCATGAGCATAATTATGGATTTGGTACTGTTCTGCCCTAAACCAAATTTTAGAGTTGTTAAACATGCAAAGTAAAGCCATCATGATAATCTAGGCATTTTCCACCCCATTTATATATAAAGATTATTTAAAACCGAGCTATGATTATTAAGTTATGAATTAAAGCATTTTAGCATGGCATATGAGAAAATTTAACCAAACAACATTTTAAACATTTCAAATGTGCATGAAAGTGGCATATTATGAAACTAGATGAAATTCTAGTCATGTTTCATATATAACTTATTTAGATCCGATGCACGGTTATGAAGTTATTAAATGCATGAAGTCTAGGGACTTTTCTGCAAAACTGGAAACTCTGGAATAAATAGAAAAATTCGCAGAACAGGAAAAAAAACTATACTGGGCTGAAACTGGAACAGAGTACTGGGCGCAACACAACAACACATCGCCTAGGTCCCACAATAGAGGGGATTGGGCGCTGGCTCACCATGGGCTTCGGCCTAGTTGAGGAGCAAACAGGCGGAAGGGGCTGCAGCCTTGGAAGCTGGGCCTTGGTGGAACTGGGCCGGGGAAGTAGGCCAGCAGTAGCGGGACTGACGGTGATGAAGATGGGTCTCTCCAGATCGAGGCAAGGCGCTGGCAGATCTGGGCTGGACGCGGCCGATGCAGAGGGTCAACGCGGAACAGCCTGGTTCGTCCTCGACTCATTCCTACAGCAGGGACCGGGCGGTACTTGGCGCTGGCGTCTCCCGGCGACGAGGATGGGGCGGATCCAGGTGGAGGCGACCAGGAACAGGGCGTGGGCATAGATCCGATGGCGGGGGTTCCATTCTCGGCGCCGAAATGGAGGCGGGATGCATCGGCAGGGGAGCTTGGAGCTTCGAGTGGTTCGGGCGTCCAGGGGTTTCCTGTTGACGAACAGAGGCAAAGGGAGCGTTGTGAGAGAGAGAGAGAGAGAGGAAAGCACGGGGAAGGAGGAAGGGGCGCCGGTGAGGGTGACGGCCTGATCGTGGACGTCGACGAGGATGAGGCCTCGACACGAGGAGATCGGGAGCTCCCCTCCTGATCGAGCTTGTGGATGCGGGGGGGGGGGGGGGGGTCGAGCGCTCGTGCTCTGGATCGAGAGGAGGTGCTCGGGCCTTGGGTGAAGAGGAGGTGGCAGCTGTGGTTGGGTGGATCGATGGGAGATGGGAGATGGCTGGTGGTTGGTGCAGGGGGAATGAGATGATCCCGAGGTGGGGAATGGGTGCGGCGGCGGCTGGGAGGATCCCTAGAAATTACGGATTTGTTCTGAAATTAGACTAGGGGTGGACTATATATATACATCACAGATTAGGTTAGGGGCTATCTCGACCCTACGATCGCAGATAACATAGCTGGGGAGTCCAATTAACAAAACGGAGATGTTTTGTAGACGTTTGGGGATGATCCGGACCCAACGGTGATGACTGTCCGGGGCGGGTCCGGGACAACTTTTCAGGTGCGCGCGCGAGGAAGGCCGCGGGCTGACGAGAGAGGTTAGGTTGGGCCTGGCGGTGGTAGTGGACTGTGAAGAAGGACTCAGGCTGAGAAAAGAGAAGAGAGAAAGGCCCGACGACTGTTTCCAGAGACCGAAAACGTCCCACGATTTGACCGACTATAATGTCGCTATAGTTATCAGTTGGGACGTCAAACGGACTCCGAATGCGATGAAACTTGGCAGGCGACCTACTAACATCATAAAAACACTGCATACTAACTTTCAACCCATTCCGAGAACATTTTCCGGCCACTTATGAAATAATATTTCGGACGTGTCGCGGGCGCGTGCAAGTGTGTCTGGGCTCAGAAAAAACAATGGAAGGAACTGGGAGACCCAGACGGATGCAAGTTTTGAAAACATGATGATGCAAAGCACATGATGACATGACAAGATGCAACACTCAAGCAAATGACATGGCAACGCCGGGAATAACTGGAAGACACCTCGCGCAACGGTCTCGGGGCGTCACACTTTTCCCTTCAGCATCGTAAACCAGTTGAAAATGAGATAGATCTGTGTCATCCGCCAAGTTACTTGCTATAGGTCGCATTTCCTTTGTCAGCCTTCGGAGATCATGTCGGGACCCCGATCCTAAGTCACACCGATCTAGCATGTAACACATCATATCACTTTGCGGCGTCACGCACGGTATCCCCATGGGTGCCACCTAACCTGGCCCGGGACCGTTTGCGCCTTTTGGCTCACGTATATGACAGTGTCGCTAGCATCCATATGACAGAGAACCCGGGCCGACATGACTAGTCGTGAACCCAAAGTGGCACTAACTTACAGGGACATGCATACATGAATCAACCTCGAGCATGTCGGTTAACAGCGTATAAATCCGGGCCGTAGCAACTGGGCTAACAGGACTCCGAGAACCCGGACTGTAGCAGGCTAACAGGACTCCGGATGTCTCCGCCTGACATTTCCCTGAAGGGACAGACACAGGAACGAAGTGAATCAATTGCCGGCTAGTCTAAGTGTTCTGGAGCAGTAGTGCTGGGCTAGCAGGACTCCGGTAAACCAGGCTGTAGCACACTACCAAGGCTCAGTGGAAGGACTAGACTACATTTCCCCATAAGAGAGGCTACCAAGGATAAACAACTAGATTGTCGGATCCCACACATAGCAATACACGTCACACGTACGCATAACATGCAAGTATGTGTTGTACAACATGGCATCACAACATAACTCAAACTCATATGGATAACGGCCCAGAAGAGCCACATAGCATTCAATTCAAACAGGGGGTCACATGACCCATCATTCAGAGCATACAAGCAACGGAAGCATTACATGTCTGAGTACAGACAACTACAAAAGAAAAAGGCTGAGAAGCCTGACTATCTACAAGACCCTCCCAAGGGTACAAGATCGTAGCTGGCATACAAGCTACTCGTCGAAGTCACTAGCGTAACCAATTGT
Source organism: Triticum urartu (assembly GCF_056163025.1). Taxonomy (NCBI): domain Eukaryota; kingdom Viridiplantae; phylum Streptophyta; class Magnoliopsida; order Poales; family Poaceae; genus Triticum; species Triticum urartu. The sequence goes on along the minus strand of NC_141878.1, from coordinate 250,505,570 downwards.
AAAACATAAATAAGCAAACGTGTGTACGAAGGTACTCAGCAAGTCTTACATCAGAACTATCTACATATGCAACATTATCAACAAAGGGGGTGGTGGACTTTTAACAGCAGCAAGCCAACTTTGACTCAGTGGCTAACCTATACTACGAGTATTAGAAACTTCTTTGAGGTGAGAAGACGCACACGAGTCCACATATTCACCATATCAAAACTCCACTATGGATCCGTTCCCATCTCCCTACGAGAAGGCCATCCATAGCAGTCACGCTTATCTTGCGTATTTTAGATTATCCACTTCAAGTTGTCTATGTACTACATAAGTCCTCCAAGTTTCCATATCCGAGGAAAACAACTATTCGAATAGATAATGTTAACCCTGCAGGGGTGTACTTCTTCACACATGCTCTCGCCACTTATCGCCCTGTACACGTCATGTACCTCGGCAACCTTCAAGCGGAAGCCGGGCAAGGGTGTCAGCCACGACCTGACTAATCACACAAGTCTCTCATCCAGGTTTATCGCGTATTCGAGTTCCATCCGCAAGGAGTTCCGGCCGAAGTCTCTAGTATGGCCCCAAACGATGTGTGCAGGGTTCCCAAGCCCACCATCCGGGTGCCACTTGGTACACCATGCCACAGTGCCTAGTCTGTCCCATGCCCGCCCCGTCGGACACCACCTGGTAGACAACTAGCACTACCTACAAACACCAGAAACTAGTTGCAACTCCTAGACAGAGATCAAGTAGATTAATAAGCCGAGAGGGGCCGGATAACCGGAACCCAATGTGTGGTAGTAACTGGACTTGGATAACATACAGAGAACTCAGTGCTTAGGGATGGTTCCAATGAGATAACCCATCATGTACTCCTACATGGCCTCTCATCGCTACCTTTACCAAAACATGTTCACACACTTAGCCATTATCGGTAGGACATGTTCACCACTCAGATTCATTCCCGATGAATCAGACCTGACACAACTCTAAGCATAGCTGGCATAAAGGAAACAAGCATGGATGAGTAGGCACATCAAGGCTCAAGCAACTCCTACTCATGCTAGTGGGTTTCAACTTTTTACTGTGGCAATGATAGGTCATGCAGAGGAATGGGTTCAACTACCGCACAGAAAGTAGCAATTTGAATCATTGTTGTCCTAATGCAGTATAAGCAGCAGGAGCGAGAGAGTGGTATTTTATCGAAATGATCAAGGGGGATTGCTTGCCTGATAGATCAACGAAGGGGCACTGCTCCTCTGAAAGGTACTCGGGAACACCTTCCGGAGTGGAACCTATCGAGAAGAAACGGTGCCGGCAATCAATACACAAAGAAATGCAACAATATGATGCATGAACATGACATGTGCAAATGCTAGTGTTTGGGCTAATGCAAGATGCTACCAAGTTGGTTCAAGCCCATTTGAATCAAAGATTCAAATGCAATTCAAAATGAAGCATTTAAAATGACCATATTATGTTTTTACTTATACATCATGTATAAGTTGGTTTTCCATGCACGGAACTGGCATAAATGGATTCCTTGCATTTTTCTGATCATTTTTCATATATAAATTATTTCATTCTGAGCTACGGTTGAATTTCTATGAATTTTAGAAGTTTATATCATTTTCTGGATTTTCCTGATTATTTAGAAATAAACTAATTCCAGAAAATGCATTACTACGTCAGCACTATGTCAGCATGACATAAGCGAGTCAACGGGGAAGCCCAGGTCAAACTGACCAATGGGGCCCGCGTGTCAGTGGCTAACTAAACTAACCTAGTTTAATTAGCACTAACATATGTTAAACTAATTAGTTTTAAACCTAAACTAGACTAATTAGCCGGGCGAGTCCCGCATGTCATAGACCCAGGGGAGGTCAAATCCCCTGGTCAACTGGGGCTAAACCACTGACGGTCAAAGCGGTCAACTCGCCGGCGTTTAGCCGCCGGCGAGGCCGAACCCGGCGAAGGCATCGGGAATCGCCCACAGGCGACCATTTGCGCGGCGGAGAGGATCTACGGGATGAGGAGACTCGTCCGCGTCCAGTGGTGCTCACGGTAGCAGCTCTGGTGGCCTAAAACGACGGCGGCGGCGACTTGCGCGGCGGCCGGAGTTCGGGCGTCGAGCGAAACGGCGTTGTAGGGAACGGCAGGAGCCATGGGTGGTCGCGGTCGACTCCTGGGAACATGCTGAGCATGGTGGCACGCTCGGTTACGGCTCTAGGTGACGGTGGCCATGGCGGTGACATGGACGGCGGCTGGAAGCTCACGGCTCCAGTGATTGGCGTGGCTAGGGCGAGCAAAACACACGGGGAGAGAGGGGAAACAAAGAGGAGCTCATGGCGGAGTCGACGGTGGTCTTGGCGAGCTCGGGGAGGGGCTGACGATGATGGTAGGTCGCCGGCGATCTCGGGGCAGAGGCGGTGAAGATGGCGGTGCAGAGGGTGATGCAGAGGGTTCGGCGTCGCGCGAGTTGATGGAGAGGCGCGGGGAATGGAGGCGGAGCTCCTGGGCATGTCCAGGGGGCGAGGGGGAGGCAGTGGCCGCGGTGGTGCTTGTCGGCCGGGACGGCAGCGCTTCGGCCGTCGCGCGAGAGGGTGACAGAGGAGAGGATGAGGGCGAGGGAGAGTGAGAGAGAGTGTGAGAGGCCTGGGGGGTGCGTGGCGACGCTGCAAGGGTCGCGGAGCAAGCAGGGAGGCAAGATGTGGCCGGGCGCATGGCCGCGTGCAGCGAGCACGGGCTCGGCGTCCTCCTGGTGCGGTGGAGGCGACGACTGGCAGGGCCAGCTGGGCCGCACAGTGCCAAGCCTCAGGTAAGTGGCCCAGGTAAGTTTTCATTTTTGTTTTCGTTTCTATTTCTGACATTTCTTTTTGACTCAAAATAAATACTAGTACAATTCTAAAAATGTTGGGATTCCTTGTGACCACTAGTTATAATATACCAGAGGACCTCACCAAGTTCCAACATTTTTGGAGCCTTTAAAATATTTATATTATTTAAACAGCTCCAATTCAAATACATATGGGTTCATTCAAAAATCCAAAATGTTTAGCAAAAATGTGCATCACCTCTAGTTGTTGTTTCCAAAATTTTCCAAAGACCATGAACATTTTTCAAGAGCATTTTGGGTTCATTGAAATTCCATTTTTAATTTGAATCTATTTGAATTTGCTTTGGTGCTAGGGTTTGAAACACTCCCCATTTCAATTTCATTTGAAGCTTAAACATGATGCACAAAGCAAGCCTAGATCATACCAGAACAAGGGAGGTGACAACATCATTATTGAAATCTGAACCGTCTTCCTTCACACCAGGATAGCCTTTGATGATATCTGCCGGTTCCAGATCTGGAATCCACGCCTTGGCCCGGATTAGCGCGGTCAGTGCACCTGGCCTTGCGGCTGATCTCTTCAGTTCATCCAACCGGGCAGGCAGCATGGCTAGATTTTCGATGGTTTCTTTTATCAGCATTGGAGGAGGCTTATTATAAGCTGTCGTGCAAATCGCTCGCTGGGATCCAGAATACAGTTGTTCTATCAAAGTATAGGCCGCTTTAAGCTTCATCCGCATGTCGAAGCCCAGATGGGTAATGTAGGTCCCTGTCATGGTAAAACATCAGTAAACCGGCTATGGATAAGATATTATGAATTGGAAAAACTTCATATGAAGACTCACCAAATACAGCAGTGGTCATGGCATTAATCTGCCGTTTTAAGCCGGTCAGTTCTTCAACCACCGGCTTCAGGGCTGCCTCTGTGTCTTTGGCCTTCTTTGTTAAACCGGCCTTCTCTGTCTCCCAGTCTGCATGCTCTTTGTTAAAGGTTTCTTTCAGTTTCTCCATGGCTGCTAAGACATTTGTCAACTCTTCCTGGGCCTTGGAAGCCTCTGCTTGCTGAGATTTGACGTTCTCCTAAAGGTCAGCGGTTTGAGCATCCCTTTTACTCAGCTTGGCCTGCAAAGGCAAGATATATCATTCATGGGCTATGTATATTTGAAGTACCAAGCGTATAACAAGTTATGGACTTTGTAGTTGGGGGCTAATGCCTATTGGCTCTATCATCAGAAATTTTTGCAAAGTCCCAAGTACAATGCACGCATTATCCTTGACACTTGGGGGCTAATGTACATCTATTCAAAGTTGAAGCATTGATTCAAGACCCGGTTTACCTTAGAAAGATAAACTGGCCCTTGGGGGCTACACAGATGAAAACTAGAGGAATACAATAATTAAGTACCGGTTTATTTCACATGATTACCTGACATATGGAGGATATGCATGCTATGATTGAGATATTACAAAGTCCCAATTTATGATTGCTATCATAAACCGGCCCTTGGGGGCTACTAGAGTTGGTATTTATAATTGTTCTTAAGAAAGGAAAAGGTATGTCAATACCTCATAGCGCTCCTTTATTAGATTCACCAGACCGTCTTCATAATCACGGTTTGAGTGCAGACGGTTTAGGAAACCAGAGTGGAGTTCTTGAGCACTAAGATGGGCATAGCTGGATAAATCAGTGCTCCATTTTCCTTTCTCCATAGCAGCACGCTCTTCCTTGGCACATTGTTTTGCCAAAATAACAGGATGGCCAGGAGAGGTGTGACCAATACCAATAATGATAACCTCGCCTTTTTTGTCTCCAGCAGCCTTTTCTGGAGTTGATGGAGTGTCAGTAGTTCTCACTGGACTAGAAGGTCTGTCATCAGTCCGGATTGGATTTGTCGGTTCATCATCTGGCACAGCAGTATCAGCTTCTTCTTGTTCCGGTTCAATAACCACCTAGTCTTTCGGCGGATTATTCACCCAAGCCTTTTTACTGGGTCTAGCTTTGGCTCTAAACAGAACAAGATGCAAAGATTAGCATAGAATATAAAGTATGAAACATCAAAAGAAGGGGGTGAAGTACTTACCCAGCTACGGTTTTGAGAGGAGGAAGTTGGATCACTATTGACTCTCCAGAGGATGAAGGAGGTGTCACCTGATAATTCGAATCAGACGGATTAAGAGGCAGTCGGAAATAGCCTGCCTTGGGATAAGAAGTGTCAGAAGTGGGTGAGACCCCAGATTAGCGTTTTCGAACTGGGGTGTCTGGTAAACCGGTCGAAGTGACCTTTGGAACGTTGTGCCGGGTTGTCTGGCGAGCCTCGTGCTGCTGTTTCTTCAAAATAAATGTTGGATCCAAGTGAGCAAGAGGATGAGAAAAGCTTACATTCCAGACCGCTTGACAGATTTTTTGTGTTGGCAGAGAGTCTAAACCGGAGGAAAGGATAATTACCTCTGCATCATCCACTTGGCTGCCCTCAACATCCTCCCAATAAGTATCATTGCCAATGAGATGCATGAAAAGTGAATCTAGTTCTACCTCAACTTCCGGTTCATCCGGGTCGTCATCCAGTTCTAAACTGACGCGTTCAGGTTCCTTCCTCTTTGTGGTTTTCTTGACGGCTTTTGTAATAGGAATCTGTGAGCCACAGGGACTCAGCAATCTCGCACCCTCGCGATCAAGACTATTTGAGCTTATAGGAAGGGGTAAGGCAAATATAAGTGGAGCTGCAGCAAGCGACTAGCATATATGGTGGCTAACTTATTCGCAAAAGAGAGCGAGAAGAGGAGGCAAAGCGTGAGCGAGAATCTAGAGGAACAACCTGCGCAAGCATTACTCCAACACCGTGTCCACTTCCCGGACTCCGCCGACAAGAGGCCATCACGGCTACACACTAAGTTGATTCATTTTAATTAAATTAACGTTTAAGTTATCTACAACCGGACATTAACAAATTCCCATCTGCCCATAACCGCAGGCACGGCTTTCGAAAGTTCAATCCCTGCAGGGGAGTCCCAACTTAGCCCATGACAAGCTCTCACGGTCAACAAAGGAATAGACCTCCTCCCAAGACGTTCCGATCAGACTCGGTATCTCGTTAATTCAAGACACTTCGACAGCTTAAAACAAGACCAGCAACACCGCCCGAATGTGCCGACAAATCCCGATAGGAGCTGCACATATCTCTTTCTCAGGGCACACTTAGATTGTCCTAGGTACGGGTAGGCCAGCCCAGAGTTGCCCCTGGTGGCCACCGGTAGCTGACAGGTGGACCAACACTCAGAGGAGCACTGGCCCGGGGGGGTTAAAATAAGATGACCCTTGAGTCTGCAGAACCTAAGGGAAGGAAAAGGCTAGGTGGAAAATGATAAAACCAAGGTTGGGCATTGCTGGAAAATCTTTAATCAAGGCGAACTATCAAGGGGTTCCCATTATAACCCAACCGCGTAAGGAACGCAAAATCCGGGAACATAACATCGATATGATGGAAACTAGGACGGCAAGAGTGGAACAAAACACTAGGCAAGAGGCCGAGCCTTCCACCCTTTACCAAGTATATAGATGCATTAAGATAATATAGAAATATAATGATATCCAACAAGTAAATAAAAGATGTTCCAACAAGGAACGGCCTCCAATCTTCACCTGCAACTAGCAACGCTATAAGAGGGGCTGAGCAAAGCGTTAACATAGCCAATCAACGGTTTGCTAGGACAAGGTGGGTTAGAGGTTTGACATGGCAATTCGGAGGCTGACAAGCAAATGGTAGGCATCGTAGCATTAGCATAGCAAAGAGCGAGCAAACTAGCATAGCAAAGATAGTAGTGATTTCGAGGGTATGATCATCTTGCCTGCATAGTTGTCAGAGTTGACTGGATCCTCAAGAGCAAACTCAACGGGCTCCTCGTTAGTGAACTCGTCTCCCGGCTCTACCCAAACAAGACAAACAAGCAACAAGGATACAATCAACCACGTGCAAACTCAAACAACACGATGCAAAGATGATACGCTATGTGGGATGCGATGCGGGATGCAAAATGCAAGATATGACAGGAAATGCATGAACCTTTCCTCAACTTGGAATTCCAAGGGTTCCACTGGAAAGATGAGATGAAATCGCTTGAAAACGATATAAAGAACGCCGCAATCGGAGTTACGGTTTGGAAATGGCAAGCGATTCAAAAATGACACCGGTCTGCGATTTACCACAAGTAGGCATCTAAATGCAATGACATGAACATGCTACAGCCACCAAACAAGACAACAAAATACATGGCAGGGATGCACACAATATGCTTAAAAAAAGTCTAGCACTGAGCTACGGCCAATTCATCCATTATGAGGTTCAAACAAGCATGGCAAAAACGCAAATGCAAAACAGATTTCAGACTTGGTGAAATTAACACTTGTCTGAAATTTCAGATCATATAGCCCTCTTCGGAGCAACAAAACAACATGCTACAGGACCTGAACATGACAAATAAAGACATGGCATGGAGCTACTCAACAAGCTTAACAAAAGTCCCTTAGTGACCTTGAGCCAAAAGGGATCACAAAATATACTAACAAGCACACGAACAGAGCAAAAACATAATCAGTTTTCAGACTTAGTGAAAACTGGGACATGCTGAAATATAACTCACGAAGGCTTGTTTACGAGATCGATGCGCTCACCACGGTGCAAGTCATGGCAAGACAAGCATACATCCATAAACAAGGCACAAAACACAAGCTAGACATGGCAAGAACAATAGCATAGCATGCACGGACCAACTACAATAACATCGGCAAAATCGCAAACAAGTTAACGATCTGCCCAGATTCACAACGAAGCAAAAGTAGAGCTCGATTGACTCAAGCTAGGGTGCTCCATAATTTCAAACAAAGACATGGATGGATAGAGCACTACAAGATTAACAAAACGCCCTTACTTATCATCCTCAAAAGAGGCACGGATTACTAGGAAACAACATGAACATATGGCATCATGAACTAAATAATCCCAGACTTAGTGAAAACTACCAAGTCCCTGAAAACAGATTTACCGGGTGCCTCACTTTGCAAGCTTGCACAAGTCACCGCACACATCCTAAAAATGCATGGGTTGCACCTCTGGAAAGATAACAAAATCCTTAACAAAACATATGTAGGACTCACAGGCATATCATGCAAACAATAATCATGGCAAAAATGACAAAAGTCTAAGATGAATTAGCAGATCTGACAATTAACTCACGAAGCCTCCTTCTAACAGAATTTCGGGCATCAAGATGCACTCAAATGAAAATGATGCAATCGAATGAAATGATGTAATCATCGAGATGAACATTTTGATATGCTATATGCATGAATCGGAGCTACGGATGCAAAGTTACGGAGCCGCGAACATGGACATATGAGCTAAAAATCCTGAGGACTTGGACGAAAAATGACCTAGGGGTAGGATTTCAGATCTGAGATCTGCGCGGATTACGAGGCCGCCGGAGTTACTGTTCACCGCCGGAATGTTGAGGTCGCCGGAGAGGCTCGTTGCGGTCGGAGCTGTCGGGGCCGGGGCGGAGGCGGCCGAGCGGCGGCGGCGGCCGGCGCGCGGCAGCGGGCGGCGGGGCGGCGACCGGCGGACGGCAGCGGCGCGGAGGACGGCGCCGGCGACGCAGTCCGGCGACTGGCCGGCGTCTCGGCGGAGGAAGGCGGCGGCTCGGGCGCCGCGGAGGAGGAGGATGAAGGCGCGCGGGCGGGGCGCCTCTGGCCCGAGCGGCTCGCGGGGAGGGCCGGGCTCGGGCCCGGCGGGCTTCGGCGGCAATGTGGGGCGGGGAGCCACATGGCGATGCGGGATTGGCGGCGGCGGAATCCGGACGTTGTCCGGCTCGTCCGGACACGTCCGGTGCGGCGGAGAGAGGATTTTTTTAGGGTTTCGGGGAGAGGGGAGATCCGAAAACGGAGGGGGTGTATTTATAGGCATAAGTGGAGTTAGGAGAGTCCAAATGAGGTGCGGCTTTCGGCCACGCGATCGTGATCGAACGCTCTAGGAGATGGAGCAGAGTTTGGTGGGTTTTGGGCCAAATTGGAGGGGTGTTGGGCTGCAACACACATGAGGCCTTTTCGGTCCCTCGGTTAACCGTTGGAGTATCAAACGAAGTCCAAATGACACGAAACTTGACAGGCGGTCTACCGGTAGTAAACCAAGGCCGCTTGGCAAGTCTCAGTCCAATACGGAAATGTTTAATCCCCACACACGAAAGAAAGCTAGAAATGGCCACCGGAGGAGAACGAAGCGCCGGAATGCAAAACGGACAACGGGGAAAATGCTCGAATGCATGAGACGAACACGTATGCAAATGCAATGCGCATGATGACATGATATGAGATGCGTGACAACGACAACAACACACGGAGACAAAAACCCGAACCTGAGAAAAAAATATAACTTAACGCCGGAAACGGCAAGAGTTGGAGTACAAATTGGGAAAGTTATATCTGGGGCGTTACAGCACTAGAGCTATAAATTTATGAAAGCTCAACAAAAGAAACTAAGTGGGTGTGCATCCAACTTGCTTGCTCACGAAGACCTAGGGCATTTTGAGGAAACCCATTATTGGAATATACAAGCCAATTTCTATAATGAAAATTCCCACTAGTATATGAAAGTGACAAAATAAGGGACTCTCTATCATGAAGATCATGGTGCTACTTTGAAGCAAAATTGTGGAAAAAGGATAGTAGCATTGCCCCTTCTCTCTTTTTCTCTTTTTTGTTTGGCTTCTTTGGCCTCCCTTTTTTTATTTCCTCACACGGGACAATGCTCTAATAATGATGATCATCACACTTCTATTTATTATAACTCAAGGATTACAACTCGATACTTAGAACAAAATATGACTCTATATGAGTGCCTCGGACGGTGTACCGGGATGTGCAATGAATCAAGAGTGACATGTATGAAATAATTATGATCGGTGCTTTGCCACAAATACAATATCAACTGCATGATCATGCAAAGAAATATGACAATGATGAAGTGTGTCACAATAAACAAAACAGTGGAAAGTTGCATGGCAATATATCTCGAAATGGCTATGGAAATGCCATAATAGGTAGGTATGGTGGCTGTTTTGAGGAAGGTATATGGTGGGTTTATGGTACCGGCGAAAGTTGCGTGGTACTTGAGAGGCTAGCAATGGTGGAAGGATGAGAGTGCGTATAATCCATGGACTCAACATTAGTGATAAAGAACTCACATACTTATTGCAAAAGTCTATTAGCTATCAAAACAAAGTACTACACGCATGCTCCTAGGGGTATAGATTGGTAGGAAAAGACCATCGCTTGTCCCCGACCGCCACTCATAAGGAAGACAATAAAAAAATATCTCATGCTCCAACTTCGTTACATAACAGTTCACCATACGTGCATGCTACGGGACTCACAAACCTTAACACAAGTATTTCTAAAATTCACAACTACTCACTAGCATGACTCTAATATCACCATCTTCATATCTCAAAACAATCATAAAGAATCAAATTTCTCATAGTATTCAATGCACTTTATATGAAAGTTTTATTATATCCCTCTTGGATGCCTATCATATTAGGACTAAATTCATAACCAAAGCAAATTATCATGTTGTTTAAAGACTCTAAAAATGATATAAGTGAAGCATGAGAGTTCAACAATATCTTCAAAATAAAACTATCGCCGTGCTCTAAAAAGATATAAGTGAAGCACTAGAGCAAATGACAAAGTACTCCAAAAGATATAAGTGAAGATCAATGAGTAGTCAAATAATTAGGTAACTATGTGAAGACTCCTTCTCATAAATAAAATTTCAGATCTTAAGTACTTTATTCAAACAGAAAGCAAAACAAAATAAAATGACATTGCAAGTATAGCACATATCATGTGAAGAAGCAAAAACTTAGGCTCAACCGAGGCTAACCGATAATTGTTGATGAAGAAAGGTGGGATGCCTACCAGGGCATCCCCAAGCTTAGATGCTTGAGACTTCTTGAAATATTAATTAGGGATTCCTTGGGCATCCCCAAGCTTGAGCTTTTGTGTCTCCTTAATTCCTCTCATATCATAGTTTCCTAGAATCTTAAAAACCTCATGCACACAAAACTCAACAAGGACTCGCGAGATAAGTTAGTATAAATCAACGCAAAACCTTATCATTATCTACTGTAGAAAATCACTAAAATTATAATTTGACATTGCATACTAAATTCCTATGCATATTTAATAGTCCTATCCTCAAATAGAATCATTAAACAAGCAAACATTTGCAAACAATGCAAACATAACAGTGATCTGTCTAAACAAGATAGTTTGTAAAGAATGCAAGAGAAATCATACTTCTTTAACTCCAAAAATTCTGAAACATTACCACACTGTATATAATGTATTTGTATTCATTGTGTAAAAATTTCAATATTTTATCATGTTCTGACTATTCACAAATATTCGAAACATAACAACAAACTTTCTGTTTTTAAAACTGCAACATATAGACTGGAAAAATAAGCATGGTAAAGGCTATACTTGACCTTTTTATTGAACTAAAAGATGCAAAACATTACTCTAGGTAACTGCAAGAAAATCCTAATAAAAAAATGACGCTCCAAGAAAAACTCATATCATGTGGTGAATAAAAATATAGCCTCAAGTAAAGTTACCGATAAACGAAGACGAAAGAGGGGATGCCATTCGGGGCATCCCCAAGATTAGATGCTTGGTTGTCCTTGAATTTTACCTTGGGGTGCCTTGGGAATCCCCAAGCTTAGGATCTTTCCACGCCTTATTCCGTAGTTCGTCGAATCTTTACCCAAAACTTGAAAACTTCACAACACAAAACTTAACAGAAAACTTGTAAGCTCCGTTAGTATCACAAACAGCCCTAGAGTTATTCTTTCCGATCAATCCATTGGGCTATTCCTATAAGTGTCACAAACAGCCCTAGAGTTCGTAGTAAAATATTGTCACCTAGATACTCCAATGTCACCACAAATATCTGCGGGTATGATTATACGATATGCATCACACAATCTCAGATTCATCTATTCAACCAACACAAAGAACTTCAAAGAGTGCCCCAAAGTTTCTACCGGAGAGTCAAGATGAAAACGTGTGCCAACCCCTATGCATAACTTCACAGGGTCACAGAACTCGCACGTTGATCACCAAAACATACATCAAGTGGATCACGTGAATATCCCATTGTCACCACAGATAAGCACATGCAAGACATCCATCAAGTGTTATCAAATCCTTAAAGACTCAATCCGATAAGATAACTTCAAAGGGAAAATTCAATTCATCATAAGGAAATAGAGGGGGAGAAACATCATAAGATCCAACTATAATAGCAAATCTCGCGGTACATCAAGATCATGCCATATCAAGAACACGAGAGAGAGATCAAACACATAGCTACTGGTACATACCCTCAGCCCCGAGGGTGAACTACTCCCTCCTCATCATGGAGAGCGTCGGGATGATGAAGATGGCCACCGGTGAAGGATCCCCCCTCCAGCAGGGTACCGGAATAGGGTCCCAATTGGTTTTTGGTGGCTACAAAGGCTTGCGGCGGTGGAACTCCCGATCTAGGTTATTTTCTGGAGGTTTCTGTATTTATAGGAATTTTTGGCATCGGTCTCATGTGAGGGGAGTCTCCGACTCGTCCACGAGATAGGCGGACGTGCCCTGGGGGTAGGGCGCACCCTCCACCCTCGTGGATGGCTCGGGACTGTTCTAGCCCAACTCTTTTACTCCAGGGGCTTTTTTGGGTCCATAAAAATCATCAAAAATTGGCATGTCAATTGGACTCCGTTAGGTATTCCTTTTTTGTAAAACTCAAAACCAAGGAAAAAACATAAACTGGCACTGGGCTATAGGTTAACAGGTTAGTCCCAAAAATCATATAAAATAGCATATAAATGCATATAAAACATCCAAGCTTGATAATATAATATCATGGAACAATCAAAAATTATAGATACGTTGGAGACGTATCAACTTGCCCGCGCCCGTGGTCGCCGCTGGGCCCTCTCGTCGGCAGCACCGGGAGGGGATAAGGGCGACAGCCCCACGCCTCCTCTGGCTCCCCTCCCACTCCCCTCGTCCACTTCCCCCTCCACCTTGCTCGCTTGCCCACTCCCCCTCGCCTTCCTCTTCTGCTCGCATCCGAGATCATGCCCGTCGCCGTGCCCCACCGTTGACGCGGCCACCAGCCTCCCCTCTTCATGCTGACGGGCCCAGGAGGATTGCCGTCGTCAGCTCCGTTGTCCACGCCCACGCGCAGGAGCCGAAAGCTCCTTCATCGCCGGGCCGACCCTTCTTCCTCCGCCCCGGCCACCGCGAGCTCGCCAATGACTCCAGCCAGCGCGAGCTCGCCAACGACTCCAGCCACCTCGACTCTTCCTCGGGCCTTCCCAGCAACGGCCGTGAGCACCACGTGCTCCCCTCCAACTACCCCTTGTTTTCTACGCCTACAGCCATCCCACCATGTTACCAAGCTCTGCCGCCCACCGTGGCCGCCGCTTGCATGCCGTGCTAACTCCAGGGTGCCCGCAACTGCTTTGGGCGTGCGCTAGAGCGCTCGTGGTGCCGCCCTGTGCCCGCGTATAGCCCCACCTTAGTCGCCCCGCCTCGGTCTCCATTGAGGCCCGAGCGCCGCCGCCGCCTTTGCTCGATGCCGCTGTCATTGCAGCCCGCCTCAGCCTGAGCTAAGGCCACCGCTGGACGCTCCACTCCTCCTGCTTCTAAACGAGCTCGGCCGCGCTGGAAACGGCCCCCTGTGGCGTGTTTCCGCCGAAGTCTTGAGCCCCACCGCCATAATCTGGGTCGCCAGAGCCTCACTGCCGGCCGCTGATACGTCTCTAATGTATCTATAATTTTGATTGTTCCATGCTGTTATATTATCAATCTTGGATGTTTTATAATCATTTTATAGTCATTTTATATCATTTTTTGGTCCTAACCTATTGACATAGTGCCAAGTGCCACTTACTTTTTTCCCATGTAGTTTACATCACAGAAAATCACTATCAAACGGAGTACAAATGCCACGAAACTTGATGGAGAATTTTTATGTGCCAAAAGGAACACAACGGGCCCTGGCTGTGTCTGGAGGGTGCCCCGAGGGGGGCACAACCCACCAGGGCATGCCTGGAGGTCCAGGTGCGCCCTGGTGGGTTGTGCCTACCTCGGGTGCTCCCCGGACCGCCTATTTGCTCTATAAATACTGTCGGATGTGGGGTTTCGGCTAACCCATAAGGTTCGAACACTGGGGTGCGTGCGAAGTCTTTCCCTCCTACCAATCTATGGTCTAGCTCTCTAGGATCTTGCGGACGAACTCGATGAACTCACAACACGGAAAGACAAATGGTTTATACTGGTTCGGGCCACCGTTGTGGTGTAATACCCTACTCTACTGTGGTGGTGGTGGATTGCCTATTGGGCTGATGATGAATAGTACAAGGGAAGAACAGCCTCCTGAGGTTGAGCTTTTCTTGTGCTTTCGAACTTGTGTGTCTCTCCGGGTCTGATGAGTCCGTCCCCCTACTATGGTGGCTAGATCTACTTATACAGGCCCTAGTCCTCTTCCCAAGTATTTAGCGGGAAGGGAGCCAACAATGGCGGGCTAATTTGAAGGGGCACAGCTAGTACAAGCTATCCTGACAAAAAGTAGTCTTCGCCTGCACAATGCTCTGGTGGTGACTCCATCTTGGACTCCACGATAACCTCCGTCTTGCGGTCCTCCTGGTCTTGGTCTTGTTACATCAAAATGGCAACCTTTGCCTGATGCCTCGGTACTCCACGGCTACGCTTGCCTCCTTCGCCCCGCCTTGATATCTCTGCTCCTCGCGAGCCTGCTTGACCAGGCCGCTCCAGAGGAGGTCTTGCGTCGCCCGCCTCGCGAGGCTTGGCCCCTTGCGAGGGTCTTGGATGCCTTGCTGATGAAGACGGCCCGTACGGCCTGCTGGCTCAGCCACGCCATGGGCCGCAGGTAAGCAGGTCTGGGGACCCCCGTTCCCAGAACACTGACAGTAGCCCCCGGGCCCAAGGTTCGCACGGGCTTGGCTTCGAGGCGAAGCCAAGGGTCAAGTTCGGAGCACCGCGGGCCCCAAAAGCCTGCGACCTCGGTTGACGCATGGCGGTTGATTGGACGTGGGCGTCTCCGCTTCCCCACGCTGCCTCGGCAATTGCCCGTCTTGAGAAAAAGGCTGGCGCAGACAGTGCTTGCCTTTATTGCTTCTTCCTTGCCTTGCTCCTGATCCCCTTTCTCGCTCCTTGCTGTCGAAACCTCCAGATCCGCTCCAACCTCGCTCCGCATCTGTGACCAATGGCGCCGCGCAAGGTCAAGTCCTCCTCGGCGCCGACTTGGTTCGAGCCAGCCCTCGATGCGCCCAACGTCACAGAGAAGAACCTAGCCACCACGCACTTGCTGGCGACGGGGGAGAGCAACGAGAGGGGGAAGACGGAGCTCCGACTTGCCTTCGACATGCTGGAGCCTGAGGGAAGCACCTTCTTCCCTTTCTTCACAAGCGGCATCGCCGTCGGGTTGGTTCCCCCTTTTTTGTTTTATTTTCGAGGTCCTCGGCCACTTTGGGCTGTAGGTGCTGCATCTCCACCCCAACTCCATTCTTCTCTTGTCTATCTTCTCCTACTATGGCGAGGTGTACCTGGGCATGATGTCGTCTGTGGCACTGCTACGCCACTTTTTCCTCCGCCTTACGGACGACCATATCTCCAGGTGCGCCAACTTCATCACGGCCGGCCAGGCCAAGTCGATCTCAAAGACCGGGAAGAGGGATGACAACATCAGGGCCAAATGGGTCATGATGAGTGCCAAGTGCGTCCATCCATGCTTGGAACTGCCGACGGAGGCACCCCCGTCTGACAAGGGGTGGTCTCATGTAAAACTCACCGACGAGTGGGCGTCGTCGGTCTTGGAGCAGATGAAGATCGATTTGAAGCCGGGCAATGCGATGGCAGCCAAGGTGATGGGGGCCATGCTCCTAAAGGAATTCTTGACACTGCATGTTGCTCCACTTCAGGCGCACGCGCGCCCTTTGTGGAAGATTGGAGATGAAGAAGACAAGATTCGTCTGAGCCCGGTGGCCTTGCCTGACAATGAGCTGACTGCAGTTCTGTGCCTCTTGGTTGGGGATAACCAAGAGTACCCACCGAGCGCCTTTGTTCCTTTGTCCCATCACAAGGACTGGGAGAAATTCGTTGCCTCCAGGCCAACCTTTGACGCGTGCGGGCTGGTGCCGCCGGCGCTCGCTGGGGCCTCTTTAACGCCGAAGCCGGTGGAGGTGTCTTCTAACGAGTCCCGCGGGGATGAAGAGTGGGAGGAAGACTCAGAGGAGACCCCCGAGGAGATGGGGGAGAACTCCCCCTTGAGCAAGGCCGACATCCTCCGCGCTCTGCCAGACGACACTGATTTCGATGCCCGCCAGGAGGAGAGAGAGCTGCCCCTCATCCCGACAAGGGGTAGATCATCGTTGGTCTCTCGAGATGCTACCTCCGACCTGGCACCGCCTGGTGCCGGCTCCGGCCCTTCCGCTGCGCCGTCTTCTGCCTCCGGAGCCCGTGTGCCCACTCCTCAGGCCCCGACGCTTTCGGGTTTCACGCTCCCCAAGAGGAAGGTCGACTATGTCGCAGTGGACCAGTAAGTGCTTCTAGCTTCGTCTTGTTCCTGCTTGTACTTGCTATTTTCTGACATTCGCCCTTGGTTGATCAGGCCGGTATCCTCAGCGAAGAAGAGGAAGGAGGATGCCACGTCCGTCCCCCCTCTACGGAGGAGAGAGGAGACAGCACCCGCACCTCCCCAGACCGGTCGCCCTTGCGAGGCCAGGGGGAGCATCGGCAGGATGAATCAGCCCCCGTGGCCCCACTGGCTCCGGAAGTGCTGGCACCCAACTCTGCTGATGAGGTCCCAAGGGCTCTGTAGCCCTTGATCTTCCATGCTCTTGTAATGACGTCGCCTCCTCCTCCTGCTGCGCCTCTGGCCCCAAATTATTCTGCTCCCTCCGTAGTCTTGGAGCATGTCTTCTCGGGGATGGCCAAGCTACGGGAAGACCTCCTAGGCGTGGACCCGCACCTAGTGGTCGGGCGCCTGGAGCTGGCCTCGGGCTGGCTTCATTCCGACTCGGTAGTTCAAGCGTCGCTGAGCCAGGCCGCGGCGATCTCCAAGAAGGAGAAGCAGGCCACCGCCAGAGCTGCGGCCGATCATGAGGCGGCACTGAAGGACGCTGAGGCCGCCCGCGATCGCTGCCGAAAGCTGGAGGGAGAGCTGAAGAGCCTGCACAACGAGCGCGCAAAAGAGGCCCGTGACCGCAAAGCGAAGGAGGAGGAGATGAAGGCTCGGGAGGACGCCATCAAGGGCCATGATGCCGAGCTGGGGGAGCTAACAAAGGCGCAGGCCGCGGAGCGCAGCCGACTGGAGGAGATAGAGTAGGAGGCGAAGATGAGGGAGGCCGAGCTCGACGCCAAGGCGAAGGTCCTGGCCGAAGACCGCGTGGCCTTCTTGCTTGTTGAGAAGAGGTCCAGCATGGCGCGGAAGTCACTGTATGAGAAGGGCCTGGAGAATCCGCTGACCACCGACGAGGATGGCCCTGCTCAGCTGCTTCCCCACTTGGTGATGGCGCTTGAGGAAGTTGTGGAGGGCATCACTCCCATTGCGCGGCCGCCGCCACAGCCGTGAAAGGTCAGGTGGAGGCCCTGCTAAAGAAGTTTCGCGGCTTCGTCCTCATGCCCTCGACCAGCGATGCCACCGATCCTGCAGCAGGCGGTGCAGGTGAACACGACGCTACCAAGGGAGGAGCACCTTCTGCAGGCGATGGTGGTGTCCAGGGGTGACTTGCGGCTGTTGTCCTGTTTCATTCCTGCAATACGCATCAGGCCTCGTGGAGGCGTTAAAACTTTCATTTGATAGTGTGAGGACAATATCTCTTGTAACATTTGCTTCGAGATTTTGTGATTTTCTTCCTATTTGCTTTGTGTTCTGCGTCGGCAGAGCCCGGCCCCGCGCATACCTCAACCGCCGTTGGGCCGACCGGAGACCAGGACGGACCAAGGAGTGAGGGGCTACATGACCAGTTAGGCTCCTGAGTCGCGATGCTCAGGAGTCCCCTTTGACGCGCAAACAACTTACAGGGAGAGTACGCGAGGATAGGTTAATATTCTACGTCGGCAGAGCCCGGCCCCGCGCATACCTCAACCGCCGTTGGGCCGACCGAAGACCAGGACGGACCAAGGAGTGAGGGGCTACATGACCAGTTAGGCTCTTGTGTCGCGATGCTCAGGAGTCCCCCTTGACGTGCAAACAATCTCTATACCTTTTCCCTCGCCGAGGCTCGGCTCGGGAGGGGCGTCCGACGACCAGGTCTGGGAGACCTGGTTGGGTGGCGTGCGCTTGGCGTGACCCGAGCGCAGCCTCTAGGTCCGGGAGACCTGGTTGGGTGGCATACACTTGGGCGTGACCCGAGCACAGCCCCGGTGCCCAGCCCCCTCGCGCAGCTCTCCCGAGGGGAGGCGTCGCGGTGTGACCCGACGGTGAGCTCCGGGGCTCCCTGAGGTTGGTACGACCGTGAAGCCGCCGTCAGTTGTTTATCACCAGCGCGGAGCATAGTGCTTCCGCTTGTGCACGAGCATATCCGCTCCTCGACAGTGTCGACGGCCAGCGTGGAGCATGGTGCTTCCACTTGTGCGTGGGAGGGGGGCTCCCTGTGCGGAGAGCCCACGGGGCGTGTACAGCCCTGCCCTGACACGTGGCTTGCATGACAGGGCTAGACGAGGTGTATCTGGGCACTCGTGAGCCAGCGCAGGACTCACGAGGCCCTACCTCAAGGCGGGTTGCGCCTGGTCTTGGTTCTCGTTCGCTGTGCTGGTCTTGCGAGGTGGTCAGACAACCTGCGCCGAACGAATCTCCTAAGGTTATCGTATGAGAAAGCCAAGCACAAACGGCCCCAGGAGGTGACGTAAACAGGGCCGGCCTGCCAGACAGAGCCCAGTCGTTCGATTTATCGACGCTGTAGGGATGGGCCCGAGCACAGACGCCGTGCTCAACTTACTCACACGAAGGGTCCTGAAGAAAGATGGCCGGTGCGCGGTCCCCATGATGGGTGGCGATCGAGCAAGTAGTAATCATAGGTAGATTAAACGTGAGAGTAGCAGGCTTAAGTAAGTGCATGGGAGATGCGTGCCACTGGGTCAGGCCCAAGCGGCTTGGGGATGATGCAGCCTGAGGGGCGCTCCCAACAAGGTAAACTAAAGACATAAAAAGGGATACATTTCACATCGACGGACCCACGCGGCCTGGGAATGATGTAGCCCGAGGGGCGCTCCCAGCTTAATGAACATGGAAAATGTCACCTGGTTATGTTGATGAAGGAGAGTTGGGGCAGCTGAAGGCGCGCAGCGAAGGGGTTTTTCCTCACGAGCCACCGGGGCCCTGAGCCTCAGGAGGCTTTAGAGCTCAGGTGGTTCCTTGAGGACTATCTCCATTTCCATCAGGACGGGCGTGGTGCCTGGCCTCCTGAGCCGCTATCATGCACTACAAGTTGTGCTGGTAGGCATACGACAAGCTCGGCAGGCCGAAGGGCATGTGAATGTAGCTGTGCGGTGGGCCCTCGCAGCGTCCCACGCGCGAAGGCCAGAAAAGCTCCTGAGAAGCGGCCCTGTTGAGCCCTGGAACGTCAATGCAGATGCGCAGCCCGACATCCTCGCCTGGATGGGAAGCTATGCCTCGTGAGCGGCGGTCGCCGTGCATGGCCCTTGCGTGTTGCAATTCATGGGTGGTCTTGGTGGTGAACACCTGAACAATGGGCGATCCTTGCCCTGTGCCCTCCTGAGGGAAACATGCCGTGAAGCATGCCTCCAAGTGGTGCCCAAGCGCCTCCCTCGTGACGTGGGCAAGGTCTGAGGCCTTCTAGAAGAAATCCCCCGAGCCCTTCCCGAGAAGGGCGCCAGGTGCGTCTTCCTATGTGATGGAGGGAGGCACCCCGGGAGCGGGCGCTGATCTTGACGAGGATCCGGCTGTGATGCCACCCTCCTGAGGTCCTGCACGGCGCATCTTCTTATTCTTCTTCTTGGGGATGACCTCAGGAGGGCCCATGCCCTTGCTGTCGGGGTCGTCGATTGGTGCACCTTAGAAGTCACGCTCGAGGGAGCACATCGCGTCTCTTTCTTCACATGGGACTGTGATGATCCCGCTGCTTCCCGCCATCTTGAGGACATTGTAGTCGTGATGGGTCACCACCATGAACTTGGCTAGGGCTGGATACCCGAGGATGGCATTATACGGCAGACAGATGTGCGCGACATCGAAGTCGATGAGCTCTATCAGATGTGGGGTTCCGGCTACCCTTGAGGTTCGAACATTGGGGTGCGCGCGAAGTCTTTCCCTTCTACCAATCTACGCTCTAGCTCGCTAAGATCTTGCAGACGAACTTGACGAAAACGCAACACAGAAAGACACAGGGTTTATACTGGGTCGGGCCACCGTTGTGGTGTAATCCCTACTCTAGTGTGGTGGTGGTGGATTGCCTCTTGGGCTGATGATGAACAGTACAAGGGAAGAACTGCCTCCTGAGGTTGAGGTGTTCTTGTGCGTATGAACTTGTGTGTATCTTGTCTCTGGCCTCCTTTTCCTTTGGTGGCTAGTCCTATTTATAGAGGCCCTGGTCCTCTTCCCAAATATCGAGCGGGAAGGCAGCCAACAATGGCAGGCTAATTTGAAGGGGGACAGCTAGTACGAGCTATCCTAACAAAATTAGTCTTTGCCTGCACAAAGTTTTGGTGGTGATGCCGTCTTGGGCTCCACAATGACCGCCGTCTTGTAGTCCATGGTTTTGGTCGTGTTGCACCGAAATGGCTACCTTTGCCTGAGGCCTCGGTACCCCGCGGCTGCGCTTGCCCCCTTTGCACCAAAGAGGAAACAAGGACGCTACGCGCTCTGGCGCCTGCCTGGTGTCAATCTTCATGGTTCATGTCACGAGAGCCTCACGAGGTTTCCCCCGCCTTGATATCTCCGCTCCTCGTGAGCCTGCCTGGCTAGGCCGCTCTAGAGGAGGTCTTGTGTCGTTCGCCTCGCGAGGCTTGGCCGCTCGCGAGGGTCTTGGATGCCTTGTTGTTGAAGATGGGTTGTACGGCCTGCTGGCTTAGCCACGCCATGGGCTGCAGGAAGGCAAGTCTGGGGACCCCTGTTCCCAGAATGCCGATAGTAGCCCCCGGGCCCAAGGTGCGCTCGGGCTTGGCTTCGCGGCGAAGCCAAGGGGCAAGTTCGGATCACCGCGGGGCCCCAAAGCCTGCGGCCTTGGTTGACGTGTTGCGGTTGATTGGACGTGGGCGTCTCCGCTTCCCCACGCTCCCTTTGAATCCGCCTAGCTATGCGGCCCCTATGGCCTACACAGTTATTCTTCCTTCGCCATGCCTGGCTCTTCTAATCTCCCCGCTTCCTCGATGCTCTGCTCTGCCTTCCCAGTCCGACCAATGTTCTGCCCTCTTCACCATCATGGTGCCGAAACAAGCCAACAAGGGGAAGAAACCTCTGCCCTCGCCAATTGCGCCTCCATCCTTCGAGTCGGCGCTCAGTCGGCCTAGGGTGATCAACGACAAGGCCATGGGCAAGGTGGGCCCCATGCTCACCTCCAGCTTCAACGAGTGGGAAGAGACGCCAACCTGGCCTGTGTCTCGCTCCAGCATGGCTCAGCCAGTCACCGAGATCCCGATCTTCGTTAACACCCTCTGGGCTGGCGTGCTTCCCACCTTCTCCGGCTTCCTCAACGCGGTGCTCGAGCACTATCAGATTTATATGCTCCATCTCGACCCTCAATTTGTGACCCTTCTTGCCGTTTGCGCCTTCGTGTGTGAGGCCATGGTGGGCATCACCCCCTCTGTGGCGCTCCTCCACCAATTCTTCTCGCTGCATCTTACAGGTGCCCGGCAAAGCTCAGGGTGTGTGGGCTTCTAGGCCGTGGCTGCGACGGCAGGCATCGGGACTGACTTCGAGCTTCCTTCATCTGTGAGAAAGTTCCGCATGCGATGGGTGTTTGTTGATGCCGGCATGCTCAACCCTCTGCTCCATGCTCCGGTGGGGCCTGCCATTCCACACTCCGGCTGGGGTCACCAGAGGCTTGCGAGCCCCTGCCTTGCCCCCGTCTGGGCTAGGCTACGGTGGCTAAAGGACCTTGGTGTGACTGCGCCCATGGTGGTGAGGGAGTTCGTCAGGCGCCGAGTTGCTCTGCTTTAGCGCCATTCCCGCCCGATGTGGGCCTTGCTCAGCGGGCAGGACAACATGAGGTTTTGAGGAGGAGGGGCTTCCTCTTGCTGCGCGGCAAATAGTGCTCACGGTTCTATCCGGTGTCCCTTTGCCGGACGAGATGCCCAAGAAAAGCTGCATGCTGTACCGCAGCAAGAACAAGGTCACGTTTGCCGCGAACATGCCTTCCTTTGACAAGTGGGGGCTGCGCCCAACTGGCTTGGTGGGGCCCCGTGAGAATCCCGTCATCGTGGTCCCCGTCTTCGCCGCTGGTGCCGAGCTCGCCCTAGGTGATTGTGCGGGGGAGCGAGCTGCAACGGGGGCCGACTGCTCAGGTGCTGAGGAGCACATGCCAAGCGGTGATCCAGGGGCGTCGTCCTCGGGAGCTTGCGACGCCCCTCCTGAGGCATCGGTTGCTGATGAGATGCGGCATGCGGCTCCCGAGGCCGAGACTCCAGGAGCCCTGGGAGGTTGCAGCGAGAAAGAGTCGGGCTATTCGCCGCAGCCGGGCTCCCATGGAGCCATCCCTCTTAACTCTTCTTTGGCTCCGCCGCGCTCCGGCCATCACGTCCAGTGCTTCGGTCGCCTTTGTGTGGACTTCGAGGAGCTCTCCAAGAGGAAGGGATCCCCTAGCGGCGGCAGCATCTTTGGACTGTTGAAGCGATGGAAGTACATCGCCATCGACGAGTAAGTGCCTTATCTTGGTGATCTTCTATGTGCCGCCTTCCTTTCCTGACGATTGACCACTCAGGTCCCCTTCTGCTATGGCCGCGAAATCTCCAGAGAAGCAGCTCCATCTCGTCCCATCGCGCCCGTCGAGCTCTAGCGCCACAGGCTCTAACGTTGCCCATGGCGTGGGGTCAACCAAGGGAGTGGGTCCATTGTCAAGGTGCCCCGAGCTTGCGCCTTCGCCATCCTTCCTTCGCGGCCTTGGTCGGACGCAGCAGGCGTGCCAATGCTCCTCCCTTGGTCACGGTTGGTAGCTGGCTAGCCTCGGTCCTGAAGTCTTCTTCAAGCAGTGGGCCTTGTTCGGTTCGGGCCCCTCGCGAGGGTCATCTGGCGCCTAGGGCCGAGCCAGCCCCCATCCCCCAACCGGGAGGTGGTGCGCCACTTGATGCTCCACCCGCAGCCCCCGAGGTGGAGGACGAGATGGGTCAAGTGTTCGAGCTCGAGCGCGGGCGCAGCGTGGTCTGCCATGAGCTCTTCCAGGAGGCGATGGGCGCGATGAACTGCCTTGGTGAAGAGCTTACTGGTGTCGACTCGCGCCTCGAGGCTGAAGGTCTTCGGTTGGTGGAGGAGCGGCGCAAGCTGCGAGTGGCCATCAACCTTGGACGTTATCATCGCGACCTCGAGAACGCGAAAGCTGATGCGTCCCTCAAGATTGGCAATGAGGCCCGCTCACGAGCTTTGGAAGAAGCTCACGAGGCCGATCGCCACCGCGAGGCTATGGAGGAGCACGCGTGGGAGCTCCAGGCCTAGAGCGCGTCCCTCGATCAGCAGGTCGAGGCACGCGGGGCCACCCTTGCGTCGATGAGGGGGACGCCTGCGGAGGAAGAGGAGGTCCGGGGGTGCGAGGAGACGCTGGCCCTGGAAGCCGTGGAGCACAGCCTCAAGCTCGTGCGGTTGGAGACGAGGGAGCATCAAGTCGCTCAAGCTGAAGATGCTGTCAGGGTGCGCGAGGTCTGAGTCGAGGAGGAGATCAAACACCGGGTGGCCGTGGTTCGCATAGACCTGGAGGGCAGGTACGACTTGAAGCTGAAGCTCGCCGGTCAGGAGGGTGCGGGCAGGGTTGCCACCCTCAGGCCCAGGTTGGACTAGGCCGAGAGGCGTGCGGAGGCCACAACTGCCGCCTTGGTTACGGCGCAGGCGGACATGGCCTCCGCCCGCGCCGAGCTGCTTTCCCTTCGGAGGCGAGTTGACGACACCGAGGCCGTCGCTCTGCAGAACAGGGAGGAAGTGCTTCAACGCCAAACGCTGGAGCGTGAGCACGCTCCTATGCTTCAAGACCTTCAGAACAGGGCCAACACCGCCCTGGGCTATATCTGCGATGAGAACGCCCCGACCCCTCACTCTAGTGACTACGCCAGCCACCTGACCTTCTTCACCAATGTGGTGACGCGCCTGGAGGCTCAATCTGCCAAAGCTCGGCAGCTTGTGGAGGAGAGGGGTCGTGGCCTGCTTCAATGCGCCTTCTCCCATGTCTTCAGCCACCTCCTGAATGCCGACCCCAATTTTGACTTTGATGCCGCTATTGCCCCTGTACCAATGGTTGTCCGGTGTGACCTGGCGTGTTGGGTAGAGGACCACGTTGACGCGTTGGTCAGGGCCTTCACTCGGAGAACGATGGGCTGGTGGTCATTGCAGTGACGGGGGTGTCGCCGACGGCAGCGACGAATTCGACGAAGATGATGACAATGCGAGCGGTGCGTCCATGGACAATGCAGCGAGCGATATCTCTGGTTGATCCCATATTCTCCTGTTGTTTTATTCTGCATGAAAAACTTAGGCGCGGCCCTTGGAAAACTTGTAAGAGCATTTTGAGAGGGGGAGCCCCTTGTGTAAGCAAACTGAAGATTTTTACTTTCCTATGCGATGTGGATATGTTTCCTTGTGAGCTCATGAAGCTGGGGGTGAGTCTCTCGACGCGGATTAGCTTAGTCAGCGACAACTTAGGGCTGGGTTGTGAGGCGACAAGTTCTTGAGAATCCTGCGAAGCTTACCGCCCCGTTTGAAGTGGCCCCACAAGGGGGTGAGCACCAGGCGTAGTGCTAGGGTGTGCTTTGCACGGTCCGGCTCGCGAGGAGCTTTTCGAGGGAGAGGTGACGGACGTGAGTCCCAAACCGAAAAAGATCCAGAAGGCGAGAAATGGCTCGAACGAGAAAAGGCACCACCTGCGCACATCGATAAAAATTCAGCTTCAACTTAAGTCCAGAAACAGAAAGCAAAGCCACCGAAAGAAAGATCCAAAGCAAAAGGCCGCGTCCGGCACCTAGTCTAGTCTTCGGGTCTTCAAGTCTTCTCACCAGCGCGGAGCTAAGTGATGTCCACTAGGCATGGGAGGGAGCCCCAGGGCCTGAGGCCGGCGCTCCAGAGACTCCGGGGCATGTATAGCCCCAACTCATTATTACGTGAGAGTGTCACGGGAGGCGAGCTTCACAGGCACCGGGCCTTCTTCACAGGTACCTGCCTTCCTTCATATCGCCAGACGAGGGCCCCGCCTTGCGCCACCCTCAACCTCCTTTGAGCCGACCAGAGACCAGTATGACAAAAAGGAGGGAAAGGGGACGCCAGCGGTTCCCTCGGTGATCACGGGTCCTCTGCCGGGGGAAGGGTCATTGTAGACAGCCCGGCAGAGGGCCTACCTCCGGGTGTCCCATGGTTTCGCGTGCCTTGGGAGGGGCCTCGCTCCTGGCTCCCTCCCGGCAGCCCCCAGCGTGTCTCCCTTGTTGAAATAGGTGCCTCCGTGCCAGGGTCGTCGATAGATGCTGCAACCTGATTCATATGCAGCCCATGGTTAGCATAAGCCTGTTCCTGAGAGGTTAGTGGTACCGTGTAGTTGACGTCGCCGACGAGACCGTTGTGGTTCTCCACTGGCTCTTGGAAGGCTTCGACTCCTAGCGCCCCTTGTCCCCAATCTTCTCCAACGAATGAGCCGATGTCGTCCTCTGGAGCGTACACTTGGTCCATGATGCGGGGCACGCAGGCTTCCGGGGCCGTCACCCCGAATACTTCGCCGTGGTGCCCCACGCTCCATGTTGCTCCGCCCATGATGGCGTCCTGGGGATGATAATATGGCATCCGGCTGGGACCATGGCGGTGACGCTCGCGCTCGTGCTCGTCGGGGGCGGCATGGTGGGGTTGGAGCCCCCTACGCCGCCGGCCGTGCTGATGTTGACAAAGCCCCCGGGCGTAGTCTATGGCGCGCAGGCGTGGCGAGGCTCGCCGCGCGTCGTTGCAGTGGTCTGGGAGGGGAGTTGATAGTAGAAGGGTGGCACTCCTGACGCTGCTGCATCCAGCAGCTCAGCAACACGCTCAAGCAGCGTGTCCCGACCACTCTCCATCAGCCTGCATCGCAGTAGCTCCCTTGCTACTGTGAGTGCCGCCCGCATGTTCGCTTGCTCCCTTCGTGAGTGTGGCGATGTTGCTCCAGTGTGACTTGCTGCCCTTGCCGCGGCTCGTACTTGCCGTGGGGTGAGGGTGGATGATGTCTAGCCACGCTATCCATGCCCAGCGAGGCTTGGTGGCGCCCGCGCCGCTTGGGGTGCGGGGTCGAGACCTTCATGGGAAGGCGGCACCGTCCGGGCCGGCCAAGCTGCCCAGCGGTTGGATCCGGCCCTTGGGTCGCTAGACATCACAGTCGGTAAACGTCGGAGAGCTGATTGGCGGAGAAGAAGCTCCGGTGCACCCCTACCTGGCGCGCCAAATGTCAGATGTGGGGTTCCGGCTACCCTTGAGGTTCGAACACTGGGGTGCGCGCAAAGTCTTTCCCTTCTACCAATATGCGCTCTAGCTCGCTAAGATCTTGCAGATGAACTCAACGAACTCGCAACAGAGAAAGACACAGGGTTTATACTGGTTTGGGCCACCGTTGTGGTGTAATACCCTACTCCAGTGTGGTGGTGGTGGATTGCCTCTTGGGCTGATGATGAATAGTACAAGGGAAGAACTAACTCCTGAGGTTGAGGCGTTCTTGTGCGTATGAACTTGTGTGTCTCTCGTCTCCGGCCGCCTTTTCCTTTGGTGGCTAGTCCTATTTATAGAGGCCCTGGTCCTCTTCCCAAATATCGAGCGGGAAGGGAGCCAACAATGCCAGGCTAATTTGAAGGGGGACAGCTAGTACGAGCTATCCTGACAAAAGTAGTCTTCGCCCGCACAAAGCTCTAGTGGGGACATTGTCTTGGGCTCCACAATGACCTCCGTCTTATAGTCCATGGTCTTGGTCTTGTTGCATCGAAATGACAACATTTGCCTGAGGCCTCGGTACCCCGCGGCTGCGCTTGCCCCCTTTGCACCAAAGAGGAAACAAGGACGATGCGCGCGCTGGCGCCTGCCTAGTGTCCATCATCATGGCTCACGTCACGAGAGCCTCGCGAGGTTTGCCCCACCTTGATATCTCCGCTCCTCGTGAACCTCCCTGGCTAGGCCGCTCCAGAGGAGGTCTTGCGTCGTCCGCCTCGTGAGGCTTGGCCCCTTGCGAGGGTCTTGGATGCCTTGTTGGTGAAGATGTGTTGTACGACCTACTGGCATAGCCACGCCATGGGCCGCAGGCAGGCATGTCTGGGGACCCCCATTCCCAGAACGCCGACAAGCTCGGTGCGGTAGTTCTTGCATTCACCGAAGGTGACAGGGAGGCGGACATGCCCTATCGGTGTGGTGGAACCGTCGGTCACTCCTGAGAAAGGCTTGGTAGGCTGAAGCTGGTCATATGCCACTTGGAGGTTGTCGAACGTGTCGACGGACAGGACGTTGAGCCCTGCGCCACCGCCGATGACGGTCTTGGTAACTTGCATGTTGCTGGTGCCTAGGGAGCAAAGCATCGGGAGGGCGCCAGTGGTAGCTGCGCACTTGAACTGATCCGCCGAGTTGAACATGATGGCTCACTGGGACCATCTGAGCGGGCGTATGGCTTCGAGCTTGGGGAGGACTGCATTCACTTCACGAGCAAACTTCTTGAAGATACGCTGCGAGGATGTGGCCTGGGCTCCGCCCAAGATGCAGGTGATAGCACGCGGTTCCTGGAAGCCCCCAGCCCCCTCGTCTTGATGGTGTTCGTCATTCCTTCTTGGCGGTGGCGGCAGAGGAGGGAGTCCGGCGTTGCCTTGAGGATGATCCTCACGAGGATGATCCTCACGAGGCTGATCCCTCCAGGCGCCCTCGCGAGCCTGATCTTGCCAATGGTCCTCACGAGGCCGGTCACGCCACTCCTGGCATGGGCCACGGTCGTCCCAGGGTCCGCCACCATGTCCTCCTCCTCGGCCGTAGCCCCGGTCGCTTCGCTCGAGGCGCCGACTGAAGCGTCCTTCGCGAATGGCTCTGAGCTCTTGACAGTCGCTGGTGTTGTGGGTATTCAGGTTGTGGAAGGCGAAGAATGGACGGCTGCTCTTGGATGACTCTGGTTGGTCTCTACCACGCTTGGTGGCTGGTTTTGCTGCGAGCATGGCTGCTCCCTTGCGCTTCACGCCCTTGGGCTTGGCTTTCTTCTCCTCCGGGTCTGCGGCTGGGAGCTCGAGGAGGGAGTGGCGCCCCTCCTCAGCTCTGGCGCTCTTGGTCGCCAGGTTGAACAACTCCAGGGACGTGCATAGCTCCTCGTGGATAGCGAGCTCTTCCTTCATCTTGACGTCGCGGACTCCATCAGAGAACGCAGATATGATGGCCTCGTCCGTCACCTTGGGGATCTTGAGGCGGACATTGTTGAAGCGCTGGATGTACTTCTGGAGGGTCTCTCTAGGTTGCTGCCTGACGCGGCACAGGTCACCCGCAGCCGGCGGGCGATCACGAGTGCCCTGGAAGTTGGCGATGAAGCGGTTGCACATCTCGTCCCAGGAGGAGCTCGAGCCCGGTGGCAGGTTCAGGAGCCAGGAGCGGGCGCCATCCTTGAGAGCCATGGGAAACCATTTTGCCATAACTTTCTTGTCGCCGTTGGCCGCTTCGATGCTTAGCTCGTAGAGCTGCAAGAACACCACGGGGGTCGGGGGTGCCATCGTAGCGAGGAGGCAGATCCGGCTTGAACTTGCCTGCCCAGGCGACACCACGCAGCTCGGGGGTGAAAGTGTGGCAGCCGGCTGTGGTCACCGGGGCCCGCCTTGAGGATGGAGGTTGGTCTTGATGGGGTCCGCGCCCTGCCGCTACAGGTGGCACGCAGTCTTGCCGCCGCAGTCGGTCCTTGCGCGGTGACGCGAGGAGCGGCGGAGCGTTTTCTTGCGGTCGAGGGACTTCTTGACAGCTTGTTTCTTCACGCGCAGGCGGGGGACACGGCGGGTCACATCATGGAGCCACACACCTTGGCGCCAGGGCACCATCTTGGGGTAGAGGTGGTGGAGGCGCTCCGCGAGCTACATCGCTCGTAGCTGGCGGAGGGCGAGGCGGAGATAGGGACGACGTAGGGGAGCCCCCTGCGGCACGGACAAGCTTGGCCATGCGGTCGAGCCTGTCCTCGTAGAGGTCATCGACCAACTGGTAGCGTAGGAGCTCGGGCACCATGAGGAGCGTGGCCCATGCGTCCATGGGAGGGCGACGTGCATGGGAAGAAGAATCGGTCAGGGTCAGCGATGGAGTGGCGGTGCGGCTGTCCCGCCGCATCGAGGGGTGCAGTGAGGACGCTTGCCGCTCCTTCCCTGCCAGGCCGGCGGCGGCGTTGGCGGCAGGCGACGGGGAATGACAAGGTGGCCCGCCGATGGGAGACGTCCGAGCGACGCGGGCGGCGAGGGCAGCCCGGCGCTCGGCACGAGCGTGGAGCGTGTCTGCCATGGAGACGACAGAGCAACGGGATGCGGACCGATGGAAGGAGGCTTCGGCTCACCCCTATCTAGCGCGCCAAATGTCGTATCACAGGTTCTGGCAAAACCCTCGAGGTTCGAACACTGGGGTACACGTGAAGGTTTCCTCCCTATTGATCCACGCCCTAGCTCTCTAAGATCTTGCAGACGAACTTGACGAACTTGCGACACAAAGACACAAGATTTATACTCGTTCGGGCCACCGTTGTTGTGTAATACCCTACTCTAGTGTGGTGGTGGTGGATTGCCTCTTGGGCTGATGATGAACAGTACATGCGGAAGAACAGCCTCCTGAGGTTGAGGTCTTCTTGTGCTTGGTGAACTTGTTTGAGTGAGATGCCTCTGAAGGGGTTCTCTCTTTTCTCTCTCTGAATCAGCCCTCCTCTACTGTGGTGGCTAGTTCTACTTGTATAGGCCCTGGTCCTCTCCCCGAATATTGAGAGGGAAGGGAGCCAACAGCGGCCAATTTGAAAGGGGACAGCTAGTATAGCTTATCCTGACAAAAGTAGTCTTCGCCTGCAAAAGGCTCTGGTGTTGACGCCATTTTGGGCTCTGTGGTGACCCCCGTCTTGCCGTCCTACTGGTCGTGGTCTCATTGCACCAATATGGAAACCTTTCCTTGATGTCTTGGTACTTTGCGCCTACACTTGCCCCCTTGGCACCAATGAGGAAGTAAGGACACTGCCCGCTGGCACCCGCCTGGTGCCCGCCTGGTCTCGATCGTCATGGCTCACATCACGAGGACCTCGCGAGGTTTGCCTTGCCTTCATCTCTCCGCCCCTCATGAGACTGCTTGGCGAGGCCACTCCTGAGGAGGTCTTGCGTTGCCCTCCTCGCGAGGCTTGGCCCCTCGCGAGGGTCTTGAATACCTCGTCGATGAAGATGGGCCGTATACACCTCCTAGCCCAGCCTGCCGTGGGCCACAGGTAGGCAAGTCTGGGGACCCCCATTCCCAGAACACCAACACTTGTGGCGCAGCTCTGACAAGAAGATCACAGTCGACCTGCACCTCGTCATCCTTGCGGATCAGGATGGAGCGCACATTGTACTTGTGGCATAGCTCTGAGGAGAAGGTTGCAGTCGACCTGCACTTCGTCGTCCTTGTGGATAGGGATTTGTTTCAAACTTAGGCAAGTGCTGGACTGAAACTAAGCCTCCGAGTGAGAGGATTGCTTACCACTCGGTAGGATTTTCGAACTTAGGCAAGTACTGGACTGCAGCTAAGCCTCCGAGTGGGAGGGTTGCTCACCACTCAGTAGGATTTTTGAAACTTAGGTGAGCACTGGACTGCAGCTAAGCCTCCGAGTGTGAGGGTGTCGGATTTCGGGTTCCGGCAGACCCTTGAGGTTCGAACACTGGGGTGCGCGCGGAGATTTTGCCTCCTACCTACCTGCACTCCTCCGCCTTACTAGGGTCTAAACTGAGGAAAGAACAACACAAGAGACATAGGGTTTATACTGGTTCGGGGCACCGTTGTGGTGTAATACCCTACTCAAGTGTGTGGTGTGGTGGATTGCCTCTTGGGCTGATGATGATGAACAATACAAGGAAGAACAGCCTCGCGAGGTTCTGCTCTTGGCTGGGGCAATGAACTGCTGGCAGGAGCTCAGTCACCCCTCTCTCTCTCTACCTGATCTTCTCTATCTTTCCAACTCTTTGGCCAGCTCTTTTTCCCCAGCCTCCAGCCTCCTTTGGCTCTGTGGGTGGCTGGTCCTATTTATAGAGGCCCTGGTCCTCTTCCCAAATATTGAGCGGGAAGGGAGCCAACAATGGTGGGCTAATTTGGAGGGGGACAGCTAGTATCAACTATCCTGACAAAAGCAGTCTTCGCTTGCGCAAATCTCTGGTGATGACGCCGTCTTGGGCTCCACGGTGACCTCCGTCTCATAGTCCTCCTGGTCTTGGTCTCGTTGCACCGAAATGGCAACCTTTGCCTGATGCCTCAGTACTCCGCGGCTGCGCTTGCCCCCTTTGCACCAAAGAAGAAGGGAGGACGCTGCGCGGGCTGGCACCCGCCTGGAGCCCCCGCTCGTCATGGCTTGCGTCACGGGCACCTCGTGAGATACCCCGCCTTGATCTCTCCGCCTCCTCGTGAGCCAGCCTGACGAGGCCGCGCCTGAGGAAGCTCCGCGTCGTCCGCCCCGCGAGGCTTGACCCCTCGCGAGGGTGTTGGGTTTGTGTTGGTGAAGATAGGCCGCGCTGGGACCCCCTTTGAGCCACGCCGCAGGCCACAGGCAGGCAAGTCTGGGGACCCCCGTTCCCAGAACGCCGACAGAGGGTTCCTCACCACTCGGTAGGATTTTTCTAACTTAGGCGAGTACTGGACTACAGCTAAGCCTCCGAGTGTGAGGGTTGCTCACCACTCGGTAAGATTTTTCAAACTTAGGCGAGTACTGGACTGCAGCTAAGCCCCCGAGTGGGAGGGTTGCTCACCACTCGGTAGGATTTTATCAAACTTAGGCGAGTACTGGATTGGAGCTAAACCCCTAAGTGAGTGGGTTACTCACCACTCGGTAGGATTTTTCAAACTTAGGCGAGTACTGGACTGCAGCTAAGCCTCCGAGTGTGAGGGTTGCTCACCACACGGTAGGATTTTTCAAACTTAGGCAAGTACTAGACTGCGGCTAAGCCCCCGAGTGAGAGGGTTGCCCACCACTCGGTAGGATTTTTCAAACTTAGGCGAGTACTAGACTGCAGCTAACCCCTAAGTGAGAGGGTTGCTCACCACTCTGTAGGAATTTTCGAACGTACGCGAGTACTGGACTGCAGCTAAACCTCCGAGTGTGAGGGTTGCTCACCACTCGGTAGGATTTTTCAAACATAGACGAGTGCTGGACTGCAGCTAAGCCTCCGAGTGTGAGGGTTGCTCACCACTCAGTAGGATTTTTCAAACTTAGGCAAGTACTGGAGTGCAGCTAACCCCCGAGTGGGAGGGTTGCTCACCACTCGGTATGATTTTTCAAACTTAGGCGAGTACTGGACTGCAGCTAAGCCCCCGAGATGAGAGGCTGGCTCAACAGTCGGTAGGATTTTTCGAACTTGGGCGAGTACTGGACTACAGCTAAGCCCTCGAGTGAGAGGCTTTCTCACCACTCGGTAGGATTTTTCAAACTTAGGCAAGTACTGGACTGCAGCTAAGCCCTCGAGTGACAGGGCTGCCCACCACTCGGTAGGATTTTTCAAACATAGGCGAGTACTGGACTGCAGCTAAGCCTCCGAGTGTGAGGGTTGCTCACCACTCGGTAGGAATTTTCAAACTTAGGCGAGTACTAGACTATAGCTAAGCCCCCGAGTGGGAGGGTTGCTCACCACTCGGTAGGGTTTTTCAAACATAGGCGAGTACTGGACTGCAACTAAAACCCCGAGTGAGAGGGTTGCTCACCACTCGGTAGGATTTTTCAAACTTAGGCGAGTACTAGACTGCAGCTAAGCCCCCGAGTGAGAGGGTTGCTCACCACTCGGTAGGATTTTTCAAACTTAGGCGAGTACTGGACTGCAGCTAAGCCTCCGAGTGTGAGGGTTGCTCACCACTCTGTAGGATTTTTCAAACTTAGGCGAGTACTGGACTGCAGCTAAGCCTCCGAGTGTGAGGGTTGCTCACCACTCGGTAGGATTTTTCAAACTTAGGCGAGTACTGGACTGCAGCTAAGCCCCCGAGTGGGAGGGTTGCTCACCACTCGGTAGGATTTTTCAAACTTAGGCGAGTACTGGCCTACAGCTAAGCCCCTGAGATGAGAGGCTGGCTCACCACTTGGTAGGATTTTTCGAATTTAGGCGAGTACTGGACTACAGCTAAGCCTCCCAGTATGAGGGTGTCGGATTTCGGGTTCCGACAGACCCTTGAGGTTCGAACACTGGGGTGCGCGTGGAGATTTCGCCTCCTACCTACCTGCACTCCTCCGCCTTACTAGGGTCTAAACTGAGGAAAGAACAACACAAGAGACACAGGGTTTATACTGGTTCGGGGCACCGTTGTGGTGTAATACCCTACTCCAGTGTGTGGTGTGGTGGATTGCCTCTTGGGCTGATGATGATGAACAACACAAGGAAGAACAGCCTCGCGAGGTTCTGCTCTTGGCTGGGGCGATGAACTGCTGGCAGGAGCTCAGTCACCCCTCTCTCTCTCTCTACCTGATCTTCTCTATCTTTCCAACTCTTTGGCCAGCTCATTTTCCCCAGCCTCCAGCCTCCTTTGGCTCTGTGGGTGGCTGGTCCTATTTATAGAGGCCCTGGTCCTCTTCCCAAATATTGAGCGGGAAGGGAGCCAACAATGGTGGGCTAATTTGAAGGGGGACAGCTAGTATCAACTATCCTAACAAAAGCAGTCTTCGCCTGCGCAAAGCTCTGGTGATGACGCCGTCTTGGGCTCCACAGTGACCTCCGTCTCGTAGTCCTCCTGGTCCTGGTCTCGTTGCACCGAAATGGCAACCTTTGCCTGATGCCTCAGTACTCCGCGGCTGCGCTTGCCCCCTTTGCACCAAAGAGGAAGGGAGGACGCTGCGCGGGCTGGCACCCGCCTGGCGTTCCCGGTCATCATGGCTTGCGTCACGGGCACCTCGTGAGATACCCCGCCTTGATCTCTCCGCCTCCTCGTGAGCCAGCATGACGAGGCCGCGCCTGAGGAAGCTCCGCGTCGTCCGCCGCGCGAGGCTTGGCCCCTCGCGAGGGTCTTGGGTTTGTGTTGGTGAAGATGGGCCGCGCTGGGACCCCCTTTGAGCCACGCCGCAGGCCACAGGCAGGCAAGTCTGGGGACCCCTGTTCCCAGAACGCCGACAGAGGGTTCCTCACCACTCGGTAGGATTTTTCTAACTTAGGCGAGTACTGGACTGCAGCTAAGCCTCCGAGTGTGAGGGTTGCTCACCACTCGGTAGGATTTTTCAAACTTAGGCGAGTACTGGACTGCAGCTAAGCCCCCGAGTGGGAGGGTTGCTCACCACTCGGTAGGATTTTATCAAACTTAGGCGAGTACTGGATTGGAGCTAAACCCCTAAGTGAGTGGGTTACTCACCAGTCAGTAGGATTTTTCAAACTTAGGCGAGTACTGGACTGCAGCTAAGCCTCAGAGTGTGAGGGTTGCTCACCACACGGTAGGATATTTCAAACTTAGGCGAGTACTAGACTGCGGCTAAGCCCCCGAGTGAGAGGGTTGCCCACCACTCGGTAGGATTTTTCAAACTTAGGCGAGTACTAGACTGCAGCTAACCCCTAAGTGAGAGGGTTGCTCACCACTCGATAGGAATTTTCGAACGTACGCGAGTACTGGACTGCAGCTAAACCTCCGAGTGTGAGGGTTGCTCACCACTCGGTAAGATTTTTCAAACATAGACGAGTGCTGGACTGCAGCTAAGCCTCCGAGTGTGAGGGTTGCTCACCACTCAGTAGGATTTTTCAAACTTAGGCAAGTACTGGAGTGCAGCTAACCCCCGAGTGGGAGGGTTGCTCACCACTCGGTATGATTTTTCAAACTTAGGCGAGTACTGGACTGCAGCTAAGCCCCCGAGATGAGAGGCTGGCTCAACACTCGGCAGGATTTTTCGAACTTGGGCGAGTACTGGACTACAACTAAGCCCTCGACTGAGAGGCTTTCTCACCACTCGGTAGGATTTTTCAAACTTAGGCAAGTACTGGACAGCAGCTAAGCCCTCGAGTGACAGGGCTGCCCACCACTCGGTAGGATTTTTCAAACATAGGCGAGTACTGGACTGTAGCTAAGCCTCCGAGTGTGAGGGTCACTCACCACTCGGTAGGAATTTTCAAACTTAGGCGAGTACTGGACTATAGCTAAGCCCCCGAGTGGGAGGGTTGCTCACCACTCGGTAGGATTTTTCAAACATAGGCGAGTACTGGACTGCAACTAAAACCCCGAGTGAGAGGGTTGCTCACCACTCGGTAGGATTTTTCAAACTTAGGCGAGTACTACACTGCAGCTAAGCCCCCGAGTGAGAGGGTTGCTCACCACTCGGTAGGATTTTTCAAACTTAGGCGAGTACTGGACTGCAGCTAAGCCTCCGAGTGTGAGGGTTGCTCACCACTCTGTAGGATTTTTCAAACTTAGGCGAGTACTGGACTGCAGCTAAGCCTCCGAGTGTGAGGGTTGCTCACCACTCGGTAGGATTTTTCAAACTTAGGCGAGTACTGGACTGCAGCTAAGCTCCCGAGTGGGAGGGTTGCTCACCACTCGGTAGGATTTTTCAAACTTAGGCGAGTACTGGCCTGCAGCTAAGCCCCGAGATGAGAGGCTGGCTCACCACTTGGTAGGATTTTTCGAACTTAGGCGACTACTGGACTACAGCGAAGCCTCCCAGTATGAGGGTGTCGGATTTCGGGTTCCGGCAGACCCTTGAGGTTCGAACACTGGGGTGCGCGCGGAGATTTCTCCTCCTACCTACCTGCACTCCTCCGCCTTACTAGGGTCTAAACTGAGGAAAGAACAACACAAGAGACACAGGGTTTATACTGGTTCGGGGCACCGTTGTGGTGTAATACCCTACTCCAGTGTGTGGTGTGGTGGATTGCCTCTTGGGCTGATGATGATGAACAACACAAGGAAGAACAGCCTCGCGAGGTTCTGCTCTTGGCTGGGGCGATGAACTACTGGCAGGAGCTCAGTCACCCCTCTCTCTCTCTCTACCTGATCTTCTCTATCTTTCCAACTCTTTGGCCAGCTCATTTTCCCCAGCCTCCAGCCTCCTTTGGGTCTGTGGGTGGCTGGTCCTATTTATAGAGGCCCTGGTCCTCTTCCCAAATATTGAGCAGGAAGGGAGCCAACAATGGTGGGCAAATTTGAAGGGGGACAGCTAGTATCAACTATCCTGGCAAAAGCAGTCTTCGCCTGCGCAAAGCTCTGGTGATGACGCCGTCTTGGGCTCCACGGTGACCTCTGTCTCGTAGTCCTCCTGGTCTTGGTCTCGTTGCACCGAAATGGCAACCTTTGCCTGATGCCTCAGTACTCCGCGGCTGCGCTTGCCCCCTTTGCACCAAAGAGGAAGGGAGGACGCTGCGCGGGCTGGCACCCGCCTGGCGCCCCCGGTCATCATGGCTTGCGTCACGGGCACCTCGTGAGATACCCCGCCTTGATCTCTCCGCCTCCTCGTGAGCCAGCATGACGAGGCCGCGCCTGAGGAAGCTCCGCGTCGTCCGCCGCGCGAGGCTTGGCCCCTCGCGAGGGTCTTGGGTTTGTGTTGGTGAGGATGGGCCGCGCTGGGACCCCCTTTGAGCCACGCCGCAGGCCACAGGCAGGCAAGTCTGGGGACCCCCATTCCCAGAACGCCGACAGAGGGTTCCTCACCACTCGGTAGGATTTTTCTAACTTAGGCGAGTACTGGACTGCAGCTAAGCCTCCGAGTGTGAGGGTTGCTCACCACTCGGTAGGATTTTTCAAACTTAGGCGAGTATTGGACTGCAGCTAAGCCGCCGAGTGGGAGGGTTGCTCACCACTCGGTAGGATTTTATCAAACTTAGGCGTGTACTGGATTGGAGCTAAACCCCTAAGTGAGTGGGTTACTCACCACTCGGTAGGATTTTTCAAACTTAGGCGAGTACTGGACTGCAGCTAAGCCTCCGAGTGTGAGGGTTGCAAACCACACGGTAGGATTTTTCAAACTTAGGCGAGTACTAGACTGCGGCTAAGCCCCCGAGTGAGAGGGTTGCCCACCACTCGGTAGGATTTTTCAAAATTAGGCGAGTACTAGACTGCAGCTAACCCCTAAGTGAGAGGGTTGCTCACCACTCGGTAGGAATTTTCGAACGTACGCGAGTACTGGACTGCAGCTAAACCTCCGAGTGTGAGGGTTGCTCACCACTCGGTAGGATTTTTCAAACATAGACGAGTGCTGGACTGCAGCTAAGCCTCCGAGTGTGAGGGTTGCTCACCACTCAGTAGGATTTTTCAAACTTAGGCAAGTACTGGAGTGCAGCTAACCCCCGAGTGGGAGGGTTGCTCACCACTCGGTATGATTTTTCAAACTTAGGCGAGTACTGGACTGCAGCTAAGCCCCCGAGATGAGAGGCTGGCTCAACACTCGGTAGGATTTTTCGAACTTGGGCGAGTACTGGACTACAGCTAAGCCCTCGAGTGAGAGGCTTTCTCACCACTCGGTAGGATTTTTCAAACTTAGGCAAGTACTGGACTGCAGCTAAGCCCTCGAGTGACAGGGCTGCCCACCACTCGGTAGGATTTTTCAAACATAGGCGAGTACTGGACTGCAGCTAAGCCTCCGAGTGTGAGGGTTGCTCACCACTTGGTAGGAATTTTCAAACTTAGGCGAGTACCGGACTATAGCTAAGCCCCTGAGTGGGAGGGTTGCTCACCACTCG
The DNA here is from genome assembly GCF_056163025.1 of Triticum urartu. Taxonomy (NCBI): domain Eukaryota; kingdom Viridiplantae; phylum Streptophyta; class Magnoliopsida; order Poales; family Poaceae; genus Triticum; species Triticum urartu. Next base: position 250,467,669 of record NC_141878.1, on the reverse strand, counting down.
GTAGGATTTTTCAAACATAGGCGAGTACTGGACTGCAACTAAAACCCCGAGTGAGAGGGTTGCTCACCACTCGGTAGGATTTTTCAAACTTAGGCGAGTACTAGACTGCAGCTAAGCCCCCGAGTGAGAGGGTTGCTCACCACTCGGTAGGATTTTTCAAACTTAGGCGAGTACTGGACTGCAGCTAAGCCTCCGAGTGTGAGGGTTGCTCACCACTCTGTAGGATTTTTCAAACTTAGGCGAGTACTGGACTGCAGCTAAGCCTCCGAGTGTGAGGGTTGCTCACCACTCGGTAGGATTTTTCAAACTTAGGCGAGTACTGGACTGCAGCTAAGCCCCCGAGTGGGAGGGTTGCTCACCACTCGGTAGGAATTTTCAAACTTAGGCGAGTACTGGCCTGCAGCTAAGCCCCCGAGATGAGAGGCTGGCTCACCACTTGGTAGGATTTTTCGAACTTAGGCGAGTACTGGACTACAGCTAAGCCTCCCAGTATGAGGGTGTCGGATTTCGGGTTCCGGCAGACCCTTGAGGTTCGAACACTAGGGTGCGCGCGGAGATTTCGCCTCCTACCTACCTGCACTCCTCCGCCTTACTAGGGTCTAAACTGAGGAAAGAACAACACAAGAGACACAGGGTTTATACTGGTTCGGGGCACCGTTGTGGTGTAATACCCTACTCTAGTGTGTGGTGTGGTGGATTGCCTCTTGGCTGATGATGATGAACAACACAAGGAAGAACAGCCTCGCGAGGTTCTGCTCTTGGCTGGGGCGATGAACTGCTGGCAGGAGCTCAGTCACCCCTCTCTCTCTCTCTACCTGATCTTCTCTATCTTTCCAACTCTTTGGCCAGCTCATTTTCCCCAGCCTCCAGCCTCCTTTGGCTCTGTGGGTGGCTGGTCCTATGTATAGAGGCCCTGGTCCTCTTCCCAAATATTGAGCGGGAAGGGAGCCAACAATGGTGGGCTAATTTGAAGGGGGACAGCTAGTATCAACTATCCTGACAAAAGCAGTCTTCGCCTGCGCAAAGCTCTGGTGATGACGCCGTCTTGGGCTCCACGGTGACCTCTGTCTCATAGTCCTCCTGGTCTTGGTCTCGTTGCACCGAAATGGCAACCTTTGAATGATGCCTCAGTACTCCACGGCTGCGCTTGCCCCCTTTGCACCAAAGAGGAAGGGAGGACGCTGCGCGGGCTGGCACCCGCCTGGCGCCCCCGGTCATCATGGCTTGCGTCACGGGCACCTCGTGAGAGACCCCGCCTTGATCTCTCCGCCTCCTCGTGAGCCAGCACGACGAGGCAGCGCCTGAGGAAGCTCCGCGTCGTCCGCCGCGCGAGGCTTGGCCCCTCGCGAGGGTCTTGGGTTTGTGTTGGTGAAGATGGGCCGCGCTGGGACCCCCTTTGAGCCACGCCGCAGGCCACAGGCAGGCAAGTCTGGGGACCCCCATTCCCAGAACGCCGACAGAGGGTTCCTCACCACTCGGTAGGATTTTTCTAACTTAGGCGAGTACTGGACTGCAGCTAAGCCTCCGAGTGTGAGGGTTGCTCACCACTCGGTAGGATTTTTCAAACTTAGGCGAGTACTGGACTGCAGCTAAGCCCCCGAGTGGGAGGGTTGCTCACCACTCGGTAGGATTTTATCAAACTTAGGCGAGTACTGGATTGGAGCTAAACCCCTAAGTGAGTGGGTTACTCACCACTCGGTAGGATTTTTCAAACTTAGGCGAGTACTGGACTGCAGCTAAGCCTCCGAGTGTGAGGGTTGCTCACCACACGGTAGGATTTTTCAAACTTAGGCGAGTACTAGACTGCGGCTAAGCCCCCGAGTGAGAGGGTTGCCCACCACTCGGTAGGATTTTTCAAACTTAGGCGAGTACTAGACTGCAGCTAACCCCTAAGTGAGAGGGTTGCTCACCACTTGGTAGGAATTTTCGAACGTACGCGAGTACCGGACTGCAGCTAAACCTCCGAGTGTGAGGGTTGCTCACCACTCGGTAGGATTTTTCAAACATAGACGAGTGCTGGACTGCAGCTAAGCCTCCGAGTGTGAGGGTTGCTCACCACTCAGTAGGATTTTTCAAACTTAGGCAAGTACTGGAGTGCAGCTAACCCCCGAGTGGGAGGGTTGCTCACCACTCGGTATGATTTTTCAAACTTAGGCGAGTACTGGACTGCAGCTAAACCCCCCAGATGAGAGGCTGGCTCAACACTCGGTAGGATTTTTCGAACTTGGGCGAGTACTGGACTACAGCTAAGCCCTCGAGTGAGAGGCTTTCTCACCACTCGGTAGGATTTTTCAAACTTAGGCAAGTACTGGACTGCAGCTAAGCCCTCGAGTGACAGGGCTGCCCACCACTCGGTAGGATTTTTCAAACATAGGCGAGTACTGGACTGCAGCTAAGCCTCCGAGTGTGAGGGTTGCTCACCACTCGGTAGGAATTTTCAAACTTAGGCGAGTACTGGACTATAGCTGAGCCCCCGAGTGGGAGGGTTGCTCACCACTCGGTAGGATTTTTCAAACATAGGCGAGTACTGGACTGCAACTAAAACCCCGAGTGAGAGGGTTACTCACCACTCGGTAGGATTTTTCAAACTTAGGCGAGTACTAGACTGCAGCTAAGCCCCCGAGTGAGAGGGTTGCTCACCACTCGGTAGGATTTTTCAAACTTAGGCGAGTACTGGACTGCAGCTAAGCCTCCGAGTGTGAGGGTTGCTCACCACTCTGTAGGATTTTTCAAACTTAGGCGAGTACTGGACTGCAGCTAAGCCTCCGAGTGTGAGGGTTGCTCACCACTCGGTAGGATTTTTCAAACTTGCGAGTACTGGACTGCAGCTAAGCCCCCGAGTGGGAGGGTTGCTCACCACTCGGTAGGATTTTTCAAACTTAGGCGAGTACTGGCCTGCAGCTAAGCCCCCGAGATGAGAGGCTGGCTCACCACTTGGTAGGATTTTTCGAACTTAGGCGAGTACTGGACTACAGCTAAGCCTCCCAGTATGAGGGTGTCGGATTTCGGGTTCCGACAGACCCTTGAGGTTCGAACACTGGGGTGCGCGTGGAGATTTCGCCTCCTACCTACCTGCACTCCTCCGCCTTACTAGGGTCTAAACTGACGAAAGAACAACACAAGAGACACAGGGTTTATACTGGTTCGGGGCACCGTTGTGGTGTAATACCCTACTCCAGTGTGTGGTGTGGTGGATTGCCTCTTGGGCTGATGATGATGAACAACACAAGGAAGAACAGCCTCGCGAGGTTCTGCTCTTGGCTGGGGCGATGAACTGCTGGCAGGAGCTCAGTCACCCCTCTCTCTCTCTCTCTACCTGATCTTCTCTATCTTTCCAACTCTTTGGCCAGCTCATTTTCCCCAGCCTCCAGCCTCCTTTGGCTCTGTGGGTGGCTGGTCCTATTTATAGAGGCCCTGGTCCTCTTCCCAAATATTGAGCGGGAAGGGAGCCAACAATGGTGGGCTAATTTGAAGGGGGACAGCTAGTATCAACTATCCTGACAAAAGCAGTCTTCGCCTGCGCAAAGCTCTGGTGATGACGCCGTCCTGGGCTCCACGGTGACCTCCGTCTCGTAGTCCTCCTGGTCTTGGTCTCGTTGCACCGAAATGGCAACCTTTGCCTGATGCCTCAGTACTCCGCGGCTGCACTTGCCCCCTTTGCACCAAAGAGGAAGGGAGGACGCTGCGCGGGCTGGCACCCGCCTGGCGCCCCCGGTCATCATGGCTTGCGTCACGGGCACCTCGTGAGATACCCCGCCTTGATCTCTCCGCCTCCTCGTGAGCCAGCATGACGAGGCCGCGCCTGAGGAAGCTCCGCGTCGTCCGCCGCGCGAGGCTTGGCCCCTCGCGAGGGTCTTGGGTTTGTGTTGGTGAAGATGGGCCGCGCTGGGACCCCCTTTGAGCCACGCCGCAGGCCACAGGAAGGCAAGTCTGGGGACCCCCGTTCCCAGAACGCCGACAGAGGGTTCCTCACCACTCGGTAGGATTTTTCTAACTTAGGCGAGTACTGGACTACAGCTAAGCCTCCGAGTGTGAGGGTTGCTCACCACTCGGTAGGATTTTTCAAACTTAGGCGAGTACTGGACTGCAGCTAAGCCCCCGAGTGGGAGGGTTGCTCACCACTCGGTAGGATTTTATCAAACTTAGGCGAGTACTGGATTGGAGCTAAACCCCTAAGTGAGTGGGTTACTCACCACTCGGTAAGATTTTTCAAACTTAGGCGAGTACTGGACTGCAGCTAAGCCTCCGAGTGTGAGGGTTGCTCACCACACGGTAGGATTTTTCAAACTTAGGCGAGTACTAGACTGCGGCTAAGCCCCCGAGTGAGAGGGTTGCCCACTACTCGGTAGGATTTTTCAAACTTAGGCGAGTACTAGACTGCAGCTAACCCCTAAGTGAGAGGGTTGCTCACCACTCGGTAGGAATTTTCGAACGTACGCGAGTACTGGACTGCAGCTAAACCTCCGAGTGTGAGGGTTGCTCACCACTCGGTAGGATTTTTCAAACATAGACGAGTGCTGGACTGCAGCTAAGCCTCCGAGTGTGAGGGTTGCTCACCACTCAGTAGGATTTTTCAAACTTAGGCAAGTCCTGGAGTGCAGCTAACCCCCGAGTGGGAGGGTTGCTCACCACTCGGTATGATTTTTCAAACTTTGGCGAGTACTGGACTGCAGCTAAGCCCCCGAGATGAGAGGCTGGCTCAACACTCGGTAGGATTTTTCGAACTTGGGCGAGTACTGGACTACAGCTAAGCCCTCGAGTGAGAGGCTTTCTCACCACTCGGTGGGATTTTTCAAACTTAGGCAAGTACTGGACTGCAGCTAAGCCCTCGAGTGACAGGGCTGCCCACCACTCGGTAGGATTTTTCAAACATAGACGAGTACTGGACTGCAGCTAAGCCTCCGAGTGTGAGGGTTGCTCACCACTCGGTAGGAATTTTCAAACTTAGGCGAGTACTGGACTATAGCTAAGCCCCCGAGTGGGAGGGTTGCTCACCACTCGGTAGGATTTTTCAAACATAGGCGAGTACTGGACTGCAACTAAAACCCCGAGTGAGAGGGTTGCTCACCACTCGGTAGGATTTTTCAAACTTAGGCGAGTACTAGACTGCAACTAAGCCCCCGAGTGAGAGGGTTGCTCACCACTCGGTAGGATTTTTCAAACTTAGGCGAGTACTGGACTGCAACTAAGCCTCCAAGTGTGAGGGTTGCTCACCACTCTGTAGGATTTTTCAAACTTAGGCGAGTACTGGACTGCAGCTAAGCCTCCGAGTGTGAGGGTTGCTCACCGCTCGGTAGGATTTTTCAAACTTAGGCGAGTACTGGACTGCAGCTAAGCCACCGAGTGGGAGGGTTGCTCACCACTCGGTAGGATTTTTCAAACTTAGGCGAGTACTGGCCTGCAGCTAAGCCCCCGAGATGAGAGGCTGGCTCACCACTTGGTAGGATTTTTCGAACTTAGGCGAGTACTGGACTACAGCTAAGCCTCCCAGTATGAGGGTGTCGGATTTCGGGTTCCGGCAGACCCTTGAGGTTCGAACACTGGGGTGCGCGCGGAGATTTCGCCTCCTACCTACCTGCACTCCTCCGCCTTACTAGGGTCTAAACTGAGGAAAGAACAACACAAGAGACACAGGGTTTATACTGGTTCGGGGCACCGTTGTGGTGTAATACCCTACTCTAGTGTGTGGTGTGGTGGATTGCCTCTTGGGCTGATGATGATGAACAACACAAGGAAGAACAGCCTCGCGAGGTTCTGCTCTTGGCTGCGGCGATGAACTGCTGGCAGGAGCTCAGTCACCCCTCTCTCTCTCTCTACCTGATCTTCTCTATCTTTCCAACTCTTTGGCCAGCTCATTTTCCCCAGCCTCCAGCCTCCTTTGGCTCTGTGGGTGGCTGGTCCTATTTATAGAGGCCCTGGTCCTCTTCCCAAATATTGAGTGGGAAGGGAGCCAACAATGGTGGGCTAATTTGAAGGGGGACAGCTAGTATCAACTATCCTGACAAAAGCAGTCTTCGCCTGCGCAAAGCTCTGGTGATGACGCCGTCTTGGGCTCCACGGTGACCTCCGTCTCGTAGTCCTCCTGGTCTTGGTCTCGTTGCACCGAAATGGCAACCTTTGCCTGATGCCTCTGTACTCCGCGGCTGCACTTGCCCCCTTTGCACCAAAGAGGAAGGGAGGACGCTGCGCGGGCTGGCACCCGCCTGGCGCCCCCGGTCATCATGGCTTGCGTCACGGGCACCTCGTGAGATACCCCGCCTTGATCTCTCCGCCTCCTCGTGATCCAGCATGACGAGGACGCGCCTGAGAAAGCTCCGCGTCGTCCGCCGCGTGAGGCTTGGCCCCTCACGAGGGTCTTGGGTTTGTGTTGGTGAAGATGGGCCCCGCTGGGACCCCCTTTGAGCCACGCCGCAGGCCACAGGCAGGCAAGTCTGGGGACCCCTGTTCCCAGAACGCCGACAGAGGGTTCCTCACCACTCGGTAGGATTTTACTAACTTAGGCGAGTACTGGACTGCAGCTAAGCCTCCGAGTGTGAGGGTTGCTCACCACTCAGTAGGATTTTTCAAACTTAGGCGAGTACTGGACTGCAGCTAAGCCCCCGAGTGGGAGGGTTGCTCACCACTCGGTAGGATTTTATCAAACTTAGGCGAGTACTGGATTGGAGCTAAACCCCTAAGTGAGTGGGTTACTCACCAGTCAGTAGGATTTTTCAAACTTAGGCGAACACTGGACTGCAGCTAAGCCTCAGAGTGTGAGGGTTGCTCACCACACGGTAGGATTTTTCAAACTTAGGCGAGTACTAGACTGCGGCTAAGCCCCCGAGTGAGAGGGTTGCCCACCACTCGATAGGATTTTTCAAACTTAGGCGAGTACTAGACTGCAGCTAACCCCTAAGTGAGAGGGTTGCTCACCACTCGGTAGGAATTTTCGAACATACGCGAGTACTGGACTGCAGCTAAATCTCCGAGTGTGAGGGTTGCTCACCACTCGGTTGGATTTTTCAAACATAGGCGAGTACTGGACTGCAGCTAAGCCTCCGAGTGTGAGGGTTGCTCACCACTCGGTAGGATTTTTCAAACTTAGGCGAGTACTGGACTGCAGCTAAGCCTCCGAGTGTGAGGCTTGCTCACCACTCGGTAGGATTTTTCAAACTTAGGCGAGTACTGGACTGCAGCTAAGCCTCCGAGTGTGAGGCTTGCTCACCACTCGGTAGGATTTTTCAAACTTAGGCGAGTACTGGACTATAGCTAAGCCCCCGAGTGGGAGGGTTGCTCACCACTCGGTTGGATTTTTCAAACATAGGCGAGTACTGGACTGCAACTAAAACCCCGAGTGAGAGGGCTGCTCACTACTCCGTAGGATTTTTCAAACATAGGCGAGTACTGGACTGCAGCTAAACCTCCGAGTGTGAGGGTTGCTCACCACTCGGTTGGATTTTTCAAACTTAGGCGAGTACTGGACTATAGCTAAGCCCCCGAGTGGGACGGTTGCTCACCACTCGGTAGGATTTTTCAAACATAGGCGAGTACTGGACTGCAACTAAAACCCCGAGTGAGAGGGTTGCTCACCACTCGGTAGGATTTTTCAAACTTAGGCGTGTACTACACTGCAGCTAAGCCCCCGAGTGAGAGGGTTGCTCACCACTCGGTAGGATTTTTCAAACTTAGGCGAGTACTGGACTGCAGCTAAGCCTCCGAGTGTGAGGGTTGCTCACCACTCGGTAGGATTTTTCAAACTTTGGCGAGTACTGGACTGCAGCTAAGCCCCGGAGTGGGAGGGTTGCTCACCACTCGGTAGGATTTTTCAAACTTGGGCGAGTACTGGACTGCAGCTAAGCCTCCGAGTGTGAGGGTTGCTCACCACTCGGTAGGATTTTTTAAACTTAGGCGAGTACTGGACTGCAGTTAAGCCCCCGAGATGAGAGGCTGGCTCAACACTCGGTAGGATTTTTCGAACTTAGGCGAGTACTGGACTATAGCTAAGCCCTCGAGTGAGAGGCTTTCTCACCACTCAGTAGGATTTTTCGAACTTAGGCAAGTACTGGACTGCAGCTAAGCCCTCGAGTGAGAGGGCTGCTCACCACTCGGTAGGATTTTTCAAACATAGGCGAGTACTGGACTGCAGCTAAGCCTCCGAGTTTGAGGGTTGCTCACCACTCGGTAGGATTTTTCAAACTTAGGCGAGTACTGGACTATAGCTAAGCCCCCGAGTGGGAGGGTTGCTCACCACTCAGTAGGATTTTTCAAACTTAGGCAAGTACTGGAGTGCAGCTAAGCCCCCGAGTGGGAGGGTTGCTCACCACTCGATAGGATTTTTCAAACTTAGGCGAGTACTGGACTGCAGCTAAGCCCCCGAGATGAGAGGCTGGCTCAACACTCGGTAGGATTTTTCGAACTTGGGCGAGTACTGGACTACAGCTAAGCCCTCGAGTGAGAGGCTTCCTCACCACTCGGTAGGATTTTTCAAACTTAGGCAAGTACTGGACTGCAGCTAAGCCCTCGAGTGACAGGGCAGCTCACCACTCGGTAACATTTTTCAAACATAGGCGAGTACTGGACTGCAGCTAAGCCTCCGAGTGTGAGGGTTGCTCACCACTCGGTAGGAATTTTCAAAGTTAGGCGAGTACTGGACTATAGCTAAGCCCCCGAGTGGGAGGGTTGCTCACCAATCGGTAGGATTTTTCAAACGTAGGCGAGTACTGGACTGCAACTAAAACCCCGAGTGAGAGGGTTGCTCACCACTCGGTAGGATTTTTCAAACTTAGGCGAGTACTGGACTGCAGCTAAGCCTCCGAGTGTGAGGGTTGCTCACCACTCGGTACGATTTTTCAAACTTAGGCGAGTACTGGACTGCAGCTAAGCCTCCGAGTGTGAGGGTTGCTCACCACTCGGTAGGATTTTTCAAACTTAGGCGACTACTAGACTGCAGCTAAGCCCCCGAGTGGGAGGGTTGCTCACCACTCGGTAGGATTTTCCAAACTTAGGCGAGTACTGGACTGCAGCTAAGCCCCCGAGATGAGAGGCTGGCTCAACACTTGTTAGGATTTTTTGAACTTAGGCGAGTACTTGACTACAGCTAAGCCCTCGAGTGAGAGGCTTTCTCACCACTCGGTAGGATTTTTCGAACTTAGGCAAGTACTGGACTGCAGCTAAGCCCTCGAGTGAGAGGCCTGCTCACCACTCGGTAGGATTTTTCAAATATAGGTGAGTACTGGACTCTAGCTAAGCCTCCGAGTGTTAGGGTTGCTCACCATTCGGTTGGATTTTTCAAACTTAGGCGAGTACTGGACTATAGCTAAGCCCCCGAGTGGGAGGGCTGCTCACCACTCAGTAGGATTTTTCGAACTTAGGCGAGTATTGGACTGCAACTAAAACCCCGAGTGAGAGGGTTGCTCACCACTCCGTAGGATTTTTCCAACTTAGGCGAGTACTACACTGCAGCTAAGCCCCCGAGTGAGAGGGTTGCTCACCACTCGGTAGGATTTTTCAAACTTAGGCGAGTACTGGACTGCAGCTAAGCCTCCGAGTGTGAGGGTTGCTCACCACTCGGTAGGATTTTTCAAACTTAGGCGAGTACTGGACTGCAGCTAAGATTCCGAGTGTGAGGGTTGCTCACCACTCGGTAGGATTTTTCAAACTTAGGCGAGTACTGGACTGCAGCTAAGCCCCGGAGTGGGAGGGTTGCTCACCACTCGGTAGGATTTTTCAAACTTAGGCGAGTACTGGACTGCAGTTAAGCCCCCGAGATGAGAGGCTGGCTCAACACTCGGTAGGATTTTTCGAACTTAGGCGAGTACTGGACTATAGCTAAGCCCTCGAGTGAGAGGCTTTCTCACCACTCAGTAGGATTTTTCGAACTTAGGCAAGTACTAGACTGCAGCTAAACCCTCGAGTGAGAGGGCTGCTCACCACTCGGTAGGATTTTTCAAACATAGGCGAGTACTGGACTGCAGCTAAGCCTCCGAGTGTGCAGGTTGCTCACCACTCGGTAGGATTTTTCAAACTTAGGCGAGTACTGGACTATAGCTAAGCCCCCGAGTGGGAGGGTTGCTCACCACTCGGTAGGATTTTTCAAACATAGGCGAGTACTGGACTGCAACTAAAACCCCGAGTGAGAGGGTTGCTCACCACTCGGTAGGATTTTTCAAACTTAGGCGAGTACTAGACTGTAGCTAAGCCCCCGAGTGAGAGGGTTGCTCACCACTCGGTAGGATTTTTCAAACTTGGGCGAGTACTGGACTGCAGCTAAGCCTCCGAGTGTGAGGGTTGCTCACCACTCGGTAGGATTTTTCAAACTTAGGCGAGTACTAGACTGCAACTAAGAATCCGAGTGTGAGGGTTGCTCACCACTTGGTAGGATTTTTCAAACATAGGCGAGTACTGGACTGCAGCTAAGCCTCCGAGTGTGAGGGTTGCTCACCACTCGGTAGGATTTTTCAAACATAGGCGAGTACTGGACTGCAGCTAAGCCTCCGAGTGTGAGGCTTGCTCACCACTCGGTAGGATTTTTCAAACTTAGGCGAGTACTGGACTATAGCTAAGCCCCCGAGTGGGAGGGTTGCTCACCACTCGGTAGGATTTTTCAAACATAGGCGAGTACTGGACTGCAACTAAAACCCCGAGTGAGAGGGTTGCTCACCACTCGGTAGGATTTTTCAAACTTAGGCGAGTACTACACTGCAGCTAAGCCCCCGAGTGAGAGGGTTGCTCACCACTCGGTAGGATTTTTCAAACTTAGGCGAGTACTGGACTGCAGCTAAGCCTCCGAGTGTGAGGGTTGCTCACCACTCGGTAGGATTTTTCAAACTTAGGCGAGTACTGGACTGCAGCTAAGCCTCCGAGTGTGAGGGTTGCTCACCACTCGGTAGGATTTTTCAAACTTAGGCGAGTACTGGACAGCAGCTAAGCCCCGGAGTGGGAGGGTTGCTCACCACTCGGTAGGATTTTTCAAACTTAGGCGAGTACTGGACTGCAGTTAAGCCCCCGAGATGAGAGGCTGGCTCAACACTCGGTAGGATTTTTCGAACTTAGGCGAGTACTGGACTATAGCTAAGCCCTCGAGTGAGAGGCTTTCTCACCACTCAGTAGGATTTTTCGAACTTAGGCAAGTACTAGACTGCAGCTAAACCCTCGAGTGAGAGGGCTGCTCACCACTCGGTAGGATTTTTCAAACATAGGCGAGTACTGGACTGCAGCTAAGCCTCCGAGTGTGAGGGTTGCTCACCACTCGGTAGGATTTTTCAAACTTAGGCGAGTACTGGACTATAGCTAAGCCCCCGAGTGGGAGGGTTGCTCACCACTCGGTAGGATTTTTCAAACATAGGCGAGTACTGGACTGCAACTAAAACCCCGAGTGAGAGGGTTGCTCACCACCCGGTAGGATTTTTCAAACTTAGGCGAGTACTAGACTGGAGCTAAGCTCCCGAGTGAGAGGGTTGCTCACCACTCGGTAGGATTTTTCAAACTTGGGCGAGTACTGGACTGCAGCTAAGCCTCCGAGTGTGAGGGTTGCTCACTACTCGGTAGGATTTTTCAAACTTAGGCGAGTACTGGACTGCAGCTAAGCCCCGGAGTGGGAGGGTTGCTCACCACTCGGTAGGATTTTTCAAACTTGGGCGAGTACTGGACTACAGCTAAGCCTCCGAGTGTGAGGGTTGCTCACCACTCAGTAGGATTTTTCAAACTTAGGCCAGTACTAGACTGCAACTAAGAATCCGAGTGTGAGGGTTGCTCACCACTCGGTAGGATTTTTCAAACATAGGCGAGTACTGGACTGCAGCTAAGCCTCCGAGTGTGAGGGTTGCTCACCACTTGGTAGGATTTTTCAAACATAGGCGAGTACTGGACTGCAGCTAAGCCTCCGAGTGTGAGGGTTGCTCACCACTCGGTAGGATTTTTCAAACTTAGCCGAGTACTGGACTATAGCTAAGCCCCCGAGTGGGAGGGTTGCTCACCACTCAGTAGGATTTTTCAAACTTAGGCAAGTACTGGAGTGCAGGTAAGCCCCCGAGTGGGAGGGTTGCTCACCACTCGATAGGATTTTTCAAACTTAGGCGAGTACTGGACTACAGCTAAGCCCCCGAGATGAGAGGCTGGCTCAACACTCGGTAGGATTTTTCGAACATGGGCGAGTACTGGACTACAGCTAAGCCCTCGAGTGAGAGGCTTCCTCACCACTCGGTAGGATTTTTCAAACTTAGGCAAGTACTGGACTGCAGCTAAGCCCTCGAGTGACAGGGCAGCTCACCACTCGGTAGCATTTTTCAAACATAGGCGAGTACTGGACTGCAGCTAAGCCTCCGAGTGTGAGGGTTGCTCACCACTCGGTAGGAATTTTCAAAGTTAGGCGACTACTGGACTATAGCTAAGCCCCCGAGTGGGAGGGTTGCTCACCAATAGGTAGGATTTTTCAAACGTAGGCGAGTACTGGACTGCAACTAAAACCCCGAGTGAGAGGGTTGCTCACCACTCGGTAGGATTTTTCAAACTTAGGCGAGTACTGGACTGCAGCTAAGCCTCCGAGTGTGAGGGTTGCTCACCACTCGGTACGATTTTTCAAACTTAGGCGAGTACTGGACTGCAGCTAAGCCTCCGAGTGTGAGGGTTGCTCACCACTCGGTAGGATTTTTCAGACTTAGGCGACTACTAGACTGCAGCTAAGCCCCCGAGTGGGAGGGTTGCTCACCACTCGGTAGGATTTTTCAAACTTAGGCGAGTACTGGACTGCAGCTAAGCCCCCGAGATGAGAGGCTGGCTCAACACTTGGTAGGATTTTTTGAACTTAGGCGAGTACTGGACTACAGCTAAGCCCTCGAGTGAGAGGCTTTCTCACCACTCGGTAGGATTTTTCGAACTTAGGCAAGTACTGGACTGCAGCTAAGCCCTCGAGTGAGAGGCCTGCTCACCACTCGGTAGGATTTTTCAAATATAGGTGAGTACTGGACTCTAGCTAAGCCTCCGAGTTTTAGGGTTGCTCACCATTCGGTTGGATTTTTCAAACTTAGGCGAGTACTGGACTATAGCTAAGCCCCCGAGTGGGAGGGCTGCTCACCACTCAGTAGGATTTTTCAAACATAGGCGAGTATTGGACTGCAACTAAAACCCCGAGTGAGAGGGTTGCTCACCACTCGGTAGGATTTTTCAAACTTAGGCGAGTACTACACTGCAGCTAAGCCCCCGAGTGAGAGGGTTGCTCACCACTCGGTAGGATTTTTCAAACTTAGGCGAGTACTGGACTGCAGCTAAGCCTCCAAGTGTGAGGGTTGCTCACCACTCGGTAGGATTTTTCAAACTTAGGCGAGTACTGGACTGCAGCTAAGCCTCCGAGTGTGAGGGTTGCTCACCACTCGGTTGGATTTTTCAAACTTAGACGAGTACTGGACTGCAGCTAAGCCCCGGAGTGGGAGGGTTGCTCACCACTCGGTAGGATTTTTCAAACTTAGGCGAGTACTGGACTGCAGTTAAGCCCCCGAGATGAGAGGCTGGCTCAACACTCGGTAGGATTTTTCGAACTTAGGCGAGTACTGGACTATAGCTAAGCCCTCGAGTGAGAGGCTTTCTCACCACTCAGTAGGATTTTTCGAACTTAGGCAAGTACTAGACTGCAGCTAAACCCTCGAGTGAGAGGGCTGCTCACCACTCGGTAGGATTTTTCAAACATAGGCGAGTACTGGACTGCAGCTAAGCCTCCGAGTGTGAGGGTTGCTCACCACTCGGTAGGATTTTTCAAACTTAGGCGAGTACTGGACAATAGCTAAGCCCCCGAGTGGGAGGGTTGCTCACCACTCGGTAGGATTTTTCAAACATAGGCGAGTACTGGACTGCAACTAAAACCCCGAGTGAGAGGGTTGCTCACCACCCGGTAGGATTTTTCAAACTTAGGCGAGTACTAGACTGTAGCTAAGCTCCCGAGTGAGAGGGTTGCTCACCACTCGGTAGGATTTTTCAAACTTGGGCGAGTACTGGACTGCAGCTAAGCCTCCGAGTGTGAGGGTTGCTCACCACTCGGTAGGATTTTTCAAACTTAGGCGAGTACTAGACTGCAACTAAGAATCCGAGTGTGAGGGTTGCTCACCACTCGGTAGGATTTTTCAAACATAGGCGAGTACTGGACTGCAGCTAAGCCTCCGAGTGTGAGGGTTGCTCACCACTCGGTAGGATTTTTCAAACTTAGGGGAGTACTGGACTGCAGCTAAGCCTCCGAGTGTGAGGGTTGCTCACCACTCAGTAGGATTTTTCAAACTTAGGCCAGTACTAGACTGCAACTAAGAATCCGAGTGTGAGGGTTGCTCACCACTCGGTAGGATTTTTCAAACATAGGCGAGTACTGGACTGCAGCTAAGCCTCCGAGTGTGAGGGTTGCTCACCACTTGGTAGGATTTTTCAAACATAGGCGAGTACTGGACTGCAGCTAAGCCTCCGAGTGTGAGGGTTGCTCACCACTCGGTAGGATTTTTCAAACTTAGCCGAGTACTGGACTATAGCTAAGCCCCCGAGTGGGAGGGTTGCTCACCACTCGGTAGGATTTTTCAAACTTAGGGGAGTACTGGACTGCAGCTAAGCCTCCGAGTGTGAGGGTTGCTCACCACTCAGTAGGATTTTTCAAACTTAGGCCAGTACTAGACTGCAACTAAGAATCCGAGTGTGAGGGTTGCTCACCACTCGGTAGGATTTTTCAAACATAGGCGAGTACTGGACTGCAGCTAAGCCTCCGAGTGTGAGGGTTGCTCACCACTTGGTAGGATTTTTCAAACATAGGCGAGTACTGGACTGCAGCTAAGCCTCCGAGTGTGAGGGTTGCTCACCACTCGGTAGGATTTTTCAAACTTAGCCGAGTACTGGACTATAGCTAAGCCCCCGAGTGGGAGGGTTGCTCACCACTCAGTAGGATTTTTCAAACTTAGGCAAGTACTGGAGTGCAGCTAAGCCCCCGAGTGGGAGGGTTGCTCACCACTCGATAGGATTTTTCAAACTTAGGCGAGTACTGGACTACAGCTAAGCCCCCGAGATGAGAGGCTGGCTCAACACTCGGTAGGATTTTTCGAACATGGGCGAGTACTGGACTACAGCTAAGCCCTCGAGTGAGAGGCTTCCTCACCACTCGGTAGGATTTTTCAAACTTAGGCAAGTACTGGACTGCAGCTAAGCCCTCGAGTGACAGGGCAGCTCACCACTCGGTAGCATTTTTCAAACATAGGCGAGTACTGGACTGCAGCTAAGCCTCCGAGTGTGAGGGTTGCTCACCACTCGGTAGGAATTTTCAAAGTTAGGCGACTACTGGACTATAGCTAAGCCCCCGAGTGGGAGGGTTGCTCACCAATAGGTAGGATTTTTCAAACGTAGGCGAGTACTGGACTGCAACTAAAACCCCGAGTGAGAGGGTTGCTCACCACTCGGTAGGATTTTTCAAACTTAGGCGAGTACTGGAGTGCAGCTAAGCCTCCGAGTGTGAGGGTTGCTCACCACTCGGTACGATTTTTCAAACTTAGGCGAGTACTGGACTGCAGCTAAGCCTCCGAGTGTGAGGGTTGCTCACCACTCGGTAGGGTTTTTCAGACTTAGGCGACTACTAGACTGCAGCTAAGCCCCCGAGTGGGAGGGTTGCTCACCACTCGGTAGGATTTTTCAAACTTAGGCGAGTACTGGACTGCAGCTAAGCCCCCGAGATGAGAGGCTGGCTCAACACTTGGTAGGATTTTTTGAACTTAGGCGAGTACTGGACTACAGCTAAGCCCTCGAGTGAGAGGCTTTCTCACCACTCGGTAGGATTTTTCGAACTTAGGCAAGTACTGGACTGCAGCTAAGCCCTCGAGTGAGAGGCCTGCTCACCACTCGGTAGGATTTTTCAAACTTAGGCAAGTACTGGACTCTAGCTAAGCCTCCGAGTTTTAGGGTTGCTCACCATTCGGTTGGATTTTTCAAACTTAGGCGAGTACTGGACTATAGCTAAGCCCCCGAGTGGGAGGGCTGCTCACCACTCAGTAGGATTTTTCAAACATAGGCGAGTATTGGACTGCAACTAAAACCCCGAGTGAGAGGGTTGCTCACCACTCGGTAGGATTTTTCAAACTTAGGCGAGTACTACACTGCAGCTAAGCCCCCGAGTGAGAGGGTTGCTCACCACTCGGTAGGATTTTTCAAACTTAGGCGAGTACTGGACTGCAGCTAAGCCTCCAAGTGTGAGGGTTGCTCACCACTCGGTACGATTTTTCAAACTTAGGCGAGTACTGGACTGCAGCTAAGCCTCCGAGTGTGAGGGTTGCTCACCACTCGGTTGGATTTTTCAAACTTAGGCGAGTACTGGACTGCAGCTAAGCCCCGGAGTGGGAGGGTTGCTCACCACTCGGTAGGATTTTTCAAACTTAGGCGAGTACTGGACTGCAGTTAAGCCCCCGAGATGAGAGGCTGGCTCAACACTCGGTAGGATTTTTCGAACTTAGGCGAGTACTGGACTATAGCTAAGCCCTCGAGTGAGAGGCTTTCTCACCACTCAGTAGGATTTTTCGAACTTAGGCAAGTACTAGACTGCAGCTAAACCCTCGAGTGAGAGGGCTGCTCACCACTCGGTAGGATTTTTCAAACATAGGCGAGTACTGGACTGCAGCTAAGCCTCCGAGTGTGAGGGTTGCTCACCACTCGGTAGGATTTTTCAAACTTAGGCGAGTACTGGACTATAGCTAAGCCCCCGAGTGGGAGGGTTGCTCACCACTCGGTAGGATTTTTCAAACATAGGCGAGTACTGGACTGCAACTAAAACCCCGAGTGAGAGGGTTGCTCACCACCCGGTAGGATTTTTCAAACTTAGGCGAGTACTAGACTGTAGCTAAGCTCCCGAGTGAGAGGGTTGCTCACCACTCGGTAGGATTTTTCAAACTTGGGCGAGTACTGGACTGCAGCTAAGCCTCCGAGTGTGAGGGTTGCTCACCACTCGGTAGGATTTTTCAAACTTAGGCGAGTACTAGACTGCAACTAAGAATCCGAGTGTGAGGGTTGCTCACCACTCGGTAGGATTTTTCAAACATAGGCGAGTACTGGACTGCAGCTAAGCCTCCGAGTGTGAGGGTTGCTCACCACTCGGTAGGATTTTTCAAACTTAGGCGAGTACTGGACTGCAGCTAAGCCTCCAAGTGTGAGGCTTGCTCACCACTCGGTAGGATTTTTCAAACTTAGGCGAGTACTGGACTATACCTAAGCCCCCGAGTGGGAGGGTTGCTCACCACTCGGTAGGATTTTTCAAACTTAGGCGAGTACTGGACTATAGCTAAGCCCCCGAGTGGGAGGGTTGCTCACCACTCGGTAGGATTTTTCAAACATAGGCGAGTACTGGACTGCAACTAAAACCCTGAGTGAGAGGGCTGCTCACCACTCGGTAGGATTTTTCAAACTTAGGCGAGTACTGGACTATAGCTAAGCCCCCGAGTGGGAGGGTTGCTCACCACTCGGTAGGATTTTTCAAACATAGGCGAGTACTGGACTGCAACTAAAACCCCGAGTGAGAGGGTTGCTCACCACTCGGTAGGATTTTTCAAACTTAGGCGAGTACTACACTGCAGCTAAGCCCCCGATTGAGAGGGTTGCTCACCACTCGGTAGGATTTTTCAAACTTAGGCGAGTACTGGACTGCAGCTAAGCCTCCGAGTGTGAGGGTTGCTCACCACTCGGTAGGATTTTTCAAACTTAGGCGAGTACTGGAGTGCAGCTAAGCCCCGGAGTGGGAGGGTTGCTCACCACTCGGTAGGATTTTTCAAACTTGGGCGAGTACTGGACTGCAGCTAAGCCTCCGAGTGTGAGGGTTGCTCACCACTCGGTAGGATTTTTCAAACTTAGGCGAGTACTGGACTGCAGTTAAGCCCCCGAGATGAGAGGCTGGCTCAACACTCGGTAGGATTTTTCGAACTTAGGCGAGTACTGGACTATAGCTAAGCCCTCGAGTGAGAGGCTTTCTCACCACTCAGTAGGATTTTTCGAACTTAGGCAAGTACTGGACTGCAGCTAAGCCCTCGAGTGAGAGGGCTGCTCACCACTCGGTAGGATTTTTCAAACATAGGCGAGTACTGGACTGCAGCTAAGCCTCCGAGTGTGAGGGTTGCTCACCACTCGGTAGGATTTTTCAAACTTAGGCGAGTACTGGACTATAGCTAAGCCCCCGAGTGGGTGGGTTGCTCACCACTCGGTAGGATTTTTCAAACATAGGCGAGTACTGGACTACAACTAAAACCCCGAGTGAGAGGGTTGCTCACCACTCGGTAGGATTTTTCAAACTGAGGCGAGTACTAGACTGTAGCTAAGCCCCCGAGTGAGAGGGTTGCTCACCACTCGGTAGGATTTTTCAAACTTGGGCGAGTACTGGACTGCAGCTAAGCCTCCGAGTGTGAGGGTTGCTCACCACTCGGTAGTATTTTTCAAACTTAGGCGAGTACTAGACTGCAACTAAGAATCCGAGTGTGAGGGTTGCTCACCACTCGGTAGGATTTTTCAAACATAGGCGAGTACTGGACTGCAGCTAAGCCTCCGAGTGTGAGGGTTGCTCACCACTCGGTAGGATTTTTCAAACTTAGGCGAGTACTGGACTGCAGCTAAGCCTCCGAGTGTGAGGCTTGCTCACCACTCGGTAGGATTTTTCAAACTTAGGCGAGTACTGGACTATAGCTAAGCCCCCGAGTGGGAGGGTTGCTCACCACTCGGTTGGATTTTTCAAACATAGGCGAGTACTGGACTGCAACTAAAACCCCGAGTGAGAGGGCTGCTCACCACTCAGTAGGATTTTTCAAACATAGGCGAGTACTGGACTGCAGCTAAGCCTCCGAGTGTGAGGGTTGCTCACCACTCGGTAGGATTTTTCAAACTTAGGCTAGTACTGGACTATAGCTAAGCCCCCGAGTGGGAGGGTTGCTCACCACTCGGTAGGATTTTTCAAACATAGGCGAGTATTGGACTGCAACTAAAACCCCGAGTGAGAGGGTTGCTCACCACTCGGTAGGATTTTTCAAACTTAGGCGAGTACTACACTGCAGCTAAGCCCCCGAGTGAGAGGGTTGCTCACCACTCAGTAGGATTTTTCAAACTTAGGCGAGTACTGGACTGCAGCTAAGCCTCCGAGTGTGAGGGTTGCTCACCACTCGGTAGGATTTTTCAAACTTAGGCGAGTACTGGACTGCAGCTAAGCCCCGGAGTGGGAGGGTTGCTCACCACTCGGTAGGATTTTTCAAACTTGGGCGAGTACTGGACTGCAGCTAAGCCTCCGAGTGTGAGGGTTGCTCACCACTCGGTAGGATTTTTCAAACTTAGGCGAGTACTGGACTGCAGTTAAGCCCCCGAGATGAGAGGCTGGCTCAACACTCGGTAGGATTTTTCGAACTTAGGCGAGTACTGGACTATAGCTAAGCCCTCGAGTGAGAGGCTTTCTCACCACTCAGTAGGATTTTTCGAACTTAGGCAAGTACTGGACTGCAGCTAAGCCCTCGAGTGAGAGGGCTGCTCACCACTCGGTAGGATTTTTCAAACATAGGCGAGTACTGGACTGCAGCTAAGCCTCCGAGTGTGAGGGTTGCTCACCACTCGGTAGGATTTTTCAAACTTAGGCGAGTACTGGACTATAGCTAAGCCCCCGAGTGGGAGGGTTGCTCACCACTCGGTAGGATTTTTCAAACATAGGCGAGTACTAGACTGCAACTAAAACCCCGAGTGAGAGGGTTGCTCACCACTCGGTAGGATTTTTCAAACTTAGGCGAGTACTACACTGCAGCTAAGTCCCCGAGTGAGAGGGTTGCTCACCACTCGGTAGGATTTTTCAAACTTAGGCGAGTACTGGACTGCAGCTAAGCCTCCGAGTGTGAGGGTTGCTCACTACTCGGTAGGATTTTTCAAACTTAGGCGAGTACTGGACTGCAGCTAAGCCCCGGAGTGGGAGGGTTGCTCACCACTCGGTAGGATTTTTCAAACTTGGGCGAGTACTGGACTGCAGCTAAGCCTCCGAGTGTGAGGGTTGCTCACCACTCGGTAGGATTTTTCAAACTTAGGCGAGTACTAGACTGCAACTAAGAATCCGAGTGTGAGGGTTGCTCACCACTCGGTAGGATTTTTCAAACATAGGCGAGTACTGGACTGCAGCTAAGCCTCCGAGTGTGAGGGTTGCTCACCACTTGGTAGGATTTTTCAAACTTAGGCGAGTACTGGACTGCAGCTAAGCCCCCGAGTGGGAGGGTTGCTCACCACTCGGTAGAATTTTTCGAACTTAGGCGAGTACTGGACTGCAGCTAAGCCCCGGAGTGGGAGGGTTGCTCACCACTTAGTAGGATTTTTCAAACTTAGGCGAGTACTGGACTGCAGCTAAGCCTCCAAGTGTGAGGGTTGCTCACCACTCGGTAGGATTTTTCAAACTTAGGCGAGTGCTGGACTGCAGCTAAGCCTCCGAGTGTGAGGGTTGCTCACCACTCGGTAGGATTTTTCAAACTTAGGCGAGTACTGGACTGCAGCTAAGCCCCGGAGTGGGAGGGTTGCTCACCACTTGGTAGGATTTTTCAAACTTAGGCGAGTACTGGACTGCAGTTAAGCCCCCGAGATGAGAGGCTGGCTCAACACTCGGTAGGATTTTTCAAACTTAGGCGAGTACTGGACTATAGCTAAGCCCTCGAGTGAGAGGCTTTCTCACCACTCAGTAGGATTTTTCGAACTTAGGCAAGTACTGGACTGCAGCTACGCCCTCGAGTGAGAGGGCTGCTCACCACTCGGTAGGATTTTTCAAACATAGGCGAGTACTGGACTGCAGCTAAGCCTCCGAGTGTGAGGGTTGCTCACCACTCGGTAGGATTTTTCAAACTTAGGCGAGTACTGGACTATAGCTAAGCCCCCGAGTGGGAGGGTTGCTCACCACTCGGTAGGATTTTTCAAACATAGGCGAGTACTGGAGTGCAACTAAAACCCCGAGTGAGAGGGTTGCTCACCACTCGGTAGGATTTTTCAAACTTAGGCGAGTACTAGACTGTAGCTAAGCCCCCGAGTGAGAGGGTTGCTCACCACTCAGTAGGATTTTTCAAACTTGGGCGAGTACTGGACTGCAGCTAAGCCTCCGAGTGTGAGGGTTGCTCACCACTCCGTAGGATTTTTCAAACTTTGGCGAGTACTAGATTGCAACTAAGAATCCGAGTGTGAGGGTTGCTCACCACTCGGTAGGATTTTTCAAACATTGGCGAGTACTGGACTGCAGCTAAGCCCCCGAGTGGGAGGGTTGCTCACCACTCGGTAGGATTTTTTGAACTTAGGCAAGTACTTGACTGCAGCTAAGCCCTCAAATGAGAGGGCTGCTCACTACTCGGTAGGAGTTTTCAGACATAGGCGAGTACTGGACTGTAGCTAAGCCTCCGAGTGTGAGGGTTGCTCACCACTCGGTAGGATTTTTCAAACTTAGGCGAGTACTGGACTATAGCTAAGCCCCCGAGCGGGAGGGTTGCTCACCACTCGGTAGGATTTTTCAAACATAGGCGAGTACTGGACTGCAACTAAAACCCCGAGTGAGAGGGTTGCTCACCACTCGGTAGGATTTTTCAAACTTAGGCGAGTACTGGACTGCAGCTAAGCCTCCGAGTGTGAGGGTTCCTCACCACTCGGTAGGATTTTTCAAACTTAGGCGAGTACTGGACTGCAGCTAAGCCTCCGAGTGTGAGGGTTGCTCACCACTCGGTAGGATTTTTCAAACTTAGGCGAGTACTGGACTATAGCTAAGCCCCCGAGCGGGAGGGCTGCTCACCACTCGGTAGGATTTTTCAAACATAGGCGAGTACTGGACTGCAACTAAAACCCCGAGTGAGAGGGTTGCTCACCACTCGGTAGGATTTTTCAAACTTAGGCGAGTACTGGACTGCAGCTAAGCCTCCGAGTGTGAGGGTTCCTCACCACTCGGTAGGATTTTTCAAACTTAGGCGAGTACTGGACTGCAGCTAAGCCTCCGAGTGTGAGGGTTGCTCACCACTCGGTAGGATTTTTCAAACTTAGGCGAGTACTGGACTGCAGCTAAGCCCCCGAGTGGGAGGGTTGCTCACCACTCGGTAGGATTTTATCAAACTTAGGCGAGTACTGGATTGGAGCTAAACCCCTAAGTGAGTGGGTTACTCACCAGTCAGTAGGATTTTTCAAACTTAGGCGAGTACTGGACTGCAGCTAAGCCCCGTTGTGGGAGGGTTGCTCACCACTTGGTAGGATTTTTCAAACTTAGGCGAGTACTGGACTGCAGTTAAGCCCCCGAGATGAGAGGCTGGCTCAACACTCGGTAGGATTTTTCAAACTTAGGCGAGTACTGGACTATAGCTAAGCCCTCGAGTGAGAGGCTTTCTCACCACTCAGTAGGATTTTTCGAACTTAGGCAAGTACTGGACTGCAGCTAAGCCCTCGAGTGAGAGGGCTGCTCACCACTCGGTAGGATTTTTCAAACATAGGCGAGTACTGGACTGCAGCTAAGCCTCCGAGTGTGAGGGTTGCTCACCACTCGGTAGGATTTTTCAAACTTAGGCGAGTACTGGACTATAGCTAAGCCCCCGAGTGGGAGGGTTGCTCACCACTCGGTAGGATTTTTCAAACATAGGCGAGTACTGGACAGCAACTAAAACCCCGAGTGAGAGGGTTGCTCACCACTCGGTAGGATTTTTCAAACTTAGGCGAGTACTAGACTGTAGCTAAGCCCCCGAGTGAGAGGGTTGCTCACCACTCAGTAGGATTTTTCAAACTTGGGCGAGTACTGGACTGCAGCTAAGCCTCCGAGTGTGAGGGTTGCTCACCACTCGGTAGGATTTTTCAAACATAGGCGAGTACTGGACTGCAGCTAAGCCCCCGAGTGGGAGGGTTGCTCACCACTCGGTAGGATTTTTTGAACTTAGGCAAGTACTTGACTGCAGCTAAGCCCTCAAATGAGAGGGCTGCTCACTACTCGGTAGGAGTTTTCAAACATAGGCGAGTAGTGGACTGCAGCTAAGCCTCCGAGTGTGAGGGTTGCTCACCACTCGGTAGGATTTTTCAAACTTAGGCGAGTACTGGACTATAGCTAAGGCCCCGAGCGGGAGGGTTGCTCACCACTCGGTAGGATTTTTCAAACATAGGCGAGTACTGGACTGCAACTAAAACCCCGAGTGAGAGGGTTGCTCACCACTCGGTAGGATTTTTCAAACTTAGGCGAGTACTGGACTGCAGCTAAGCCTCCGAGTGTGAGGGTTCCTCACCAGTCGGTAGGATTTTTAAAACTTAGGCGAGTACTGGACTGCAGCTAAGCCTCCGAGTGTGAGGGTTGCTCACCACTCGGTAGGATTTTTCAAACTTAGGCGAGTACTGGACTGCAGCTAAGCCCCCGAGTGGGAGGGTTGCTCACCACTCGGTAGGATTTTATCAAACTTAGGCGAGTACTGGATTGGAGCTAAACCCCTAAGTGAGTGGGTTACTCACCAGTCAGTAGGATTTTTCAAACTTAGGCGAGTACTGGACTGCAGCTAAGCCCCGGAGTGGGAGGGTTGCTCACCACTTGGTAGGATTTTTCAAACTTAGGCGAGTACTGGACTGCAGTTAAGCCCCCGAGATGAGAGGCTGGCTCAACACTCGGTAGGATTTTTCAAACTTAGGCGAGTACTGGACTATAGCTAAGCCCTCGAGTGAGAGGCTTTCTCACCACTCAGTAGGATTTTTCGAACTTAGGCAAGTACTGGACTGCAGCTAAGCCCTCGAGTGAGAGGGCTGCTCACCACTCGGTAGGATTTTTCAAACATAGGCGAGTACTGGACTGCAGCTAAGCCTCCAAGTGTGAGGGTTGCTCACCACTCGGTAGGATTTTTCAAACTTAGGCGAGTACTGGACTATAGCTAAGCCCCCGAGTGGGAGGGTTGCTCACCACTCGGTAGGATTTTTCAAACATAGGCGAGTACTGGACTGCACCTAAAACCCCGAGTGAGAGGGTTGCTCACCACTCGGTAGGATTTTTCAAACTTAGGCGAGTACTAGACTGTAGCTAAGCCCCCGAGTGAGAGGGTTGCTCACCACTCAGTAGGATTTTTCAAACTTGGGCGAGTACTGGACTGCAGCTAAGCCTCCGAGTGTGAGGGTTGCTCACCACTCCGTAGGATTTTTCAAACTTTGGCGAGTACTAGACTGCAACTAAGAATCCGAGTGTGAGGGTTGCTCACCACTCGGTAGGATTTTTCAAACATAGGCGAGTACTGGACTGCAGCTAAGCCCCCGAGTGGGAGGGTTGCTCACCACTCGGTAGGATTTTTTGAACTTAGGCAAGTACTTGACTGCAGCTAAGCCCTCAAATGAGAGGGCTGCTCACTACTCGGTAGGAGTTTTCAAACATAGGCGAGTACTGGACTGCAGCTAAGCCTCCGAGTGTGAGGGTTGCTCACCACTCGGTAGGATTTTTCAAACTTAGGCGAGTACTGGACTATAGCTAAGCCCCCGAGCGGGAGGGTTGCTCACCACTCGGTAGGATTTTTCAAACATAGGCGAGTACTGGACTGCAACTAAAACCCCGAGTGAGAGGGTTGCTCACCACTCGGTAAGATTTTTCAAACTTAGGCGAGTACTGGACTGCAGCTAAGCCTCCGAGTGTGAGGGTTCCTCACCACTCGGTAGGATTTTTCAAACTTAGGCGAGTACTGGACTGCAGCTAAGCCTCCGAGTGTGAGGGTTGCTCACCACTCGGTAGGATTTTTCAAACTTAGGCGAGTACTGGACTGCAGCTAAGCCCCCGAGTGGGAGGGTTGCTCACCACTCGGTAGGATTTTATCAAACTTAGGCGAGTACTGGATTGGAGCTAAACCCCTAAGTGAGTGGGTTACTCACCAGTCAGTAGGATTTTTCAAACTTAGGCGAGTACTGGACTGCAGCTAAGCCCCGGAGTGGGAGGGTTGCTCACCACTTGGTAGGATTTTTCAAACTTAGGCGAGTACTGGACTGCAGTTAAGCCCCCGAGATGAGAGGCTGGCTCAACACTCGGTAGGATTTTTCAAACTTAGGCGAGTACTGGACTATAGCTAAGCCCTCGAGTGAGAGGCTTTCTCACCACTCAGTAGGATTTTTCGAACTTAGGCAAGTACTGGACTGCAGCTAAGCCCTCGAGTGAGAGGGCTGCTCACCACTCGGTAGGGTTTTTCAAACATAGGCGAGTACTGGACTGCAGCTAAGCCTCCAAGTGTGAGGGTTGCTCACCACTCGGTAGGATTTTTCAAACTTAGGCGAGTACTGGACTATAGCTAAGCCCCCGAGTGGGAGGGTTGCTCACCACTCGGTAGGATTTTTCAAACATAGGCGAGTACTGGACTGCAACTAAAACCCCGAGTGAGAGGGTTGCTCACCACTCGGTAGGATTTTTCAAACTTAGGCGAGTACTAGACTGTAGCTAAGCCACCGAGTGAGAGGGTTGCTCACCACTCAATAGGATTTTTCAAACTTGGGCGAGTACTGGACTGCAGCTAAGCCTCCGAGTGTGAGGGTTGCTCACCACTCCGTAGGATTTTTCAAACTTTGGCGAGTACTAGACTGCAACTAAGAATCCGAGTGTGAGGGTTGCTCACCACTCGGTAGGATTTTTCAGACATAGGCGAGTACTGGACTGCAGCTAAGCCCCCGAGTGGGAGGGTTGCTCACCACTCGGTAGGATTTTTTGAACTTAGGCAAGTACTTGACTGCAGCTAAGCCCTCAAATGAGAGGGCTGCTCACTACTCGGTAGGAGTTTTCAAACATAGGCGAGTACTGGACTGCAGCTAAGCCTCTGAGTGTGAGGGTTGCTCACCACTCGGTAGGATTTTTCAAACTTAGGCGAGTACTGGACTATAGCTAAGCCCCCGAGCGGGAGGGTTGCTCACCACTCGGTAGGATTTTTCAAACATAGGCGAGTACTGGACTGCAACTAAAACCCCGAGTGAGAGGGTTGCTCACCACTCGGTAGGATTTTTCAAACTTAGGCGAGTACTGGACTGCAGCTAAGCCTCCGAGTGTGAGGGTTCCTCACCACTCGGTAGGATTTTTCAAACTTAGGCGAGTACTGGACTGCAGCTAAGCCTCCGAGTGTGAGGGTTGCTCACCACTCGGTAGGATTTTTCAAACTTAGGCGAGTACTGGACTGCAGCTAAGCCTCCGAGTGTGAGGGTTCCTCACCACTCGGTAGGATTTTTCAAACTTAGGCGAGTACTGGACTGCAGCTAAGCCTCCGAGTGTGAGGGTTCCTCACCACTCGGTAGGATTTTTCAAACTTAGGCGAGTACTGGACTGCAGCTAAGCCTCCGAGTGTGAGGGTTCCTCACCACTCGGTAGGATTTTTCAAACTTAGGCGAGTACTGGACTATAGCTAAGCCCTCGAGTGAGAGGCTTTCTCACCGCTCAGTAGGATTTTTCGAACTTAGGCAAGTACTGGACTGCAGCTAAGCCCTCGAGTGAGAGGGCTGCTCACCACTCGGTAGGGTTTTTCAAACATAGGCGAGTACTGGACTGCAGCTAAGCCTCCAAGTGTGAGGGTTGCTCACCACTCGGTAGGATTTTTCAAACTTAGGCGAGTACTGGACTATAGCTAAGCCCCCGAGTGGGAGGGTTGCTCACCACTCGGTAGGATTTTTCAAACATAGGCGAGTACTGGACTGCAACTAAAACCCCGAGTGAGAGGGTTGCTCACCACTCGGTAGGATTTTTCAAACTTAGGCGAGTACTAGACTGTAGCTAAGCCACCGAGTGAGAGGGTTGCTCACCACTCAATAGGATTTTTCAAACTTGGGCGAGTACTGGACTGCAGCTAAGCCTCCGAGTGTGAGGGTTGCTCACCACTCCGTAGGATTTTTCAAACTTTGGCGAGTACTAGACTGCAACTAAGAATCCGAGTGTGAGGGTTGCTCACCACTCGGTAGGATTTTTCAGACATAGGCGAGTACTGGACTGCAGCTAAGCCCCCGAGTGGGAGGGTTGCTCACCACTCGGTAGGATTTTTTGAACTTAGGCAAGTACTTGACTGCAGCTAAGCCCTCAAATGAGAGGGCTGCTCACTACTCGGTAGGAGTTTTCAAACATAGGCGAGTACTGGACTGCAGCTAAGCCTCTGAGTGTGAGGGTTGCTCACCACTCGGTAGGATTTTTCAAACTTAGGCGAGTACTGGACTATAGCTAAGCCCCCGAGCGGGAGGGTTGCTCACCACTCGGTAGGATTTTTCAAACATAGGCGAGTACTGGACTGCAACTAAAACCCCGAGTGAGAGGGTTGCTCACCACTCGGTAGGATTTTTCAAACTTAGGCGAGTACTGGACTGCAGCTAAGCCTCCGAGTGTGAGGGTTCCTCACCACTCGGTAGGATTTTTCAAACTTAGGCGAGTACTGGACTGCAGCTAAGCCTCCGAGTGTGAGGGTTGCTCACCACTCGGTAGGATTTTTCAAACTTAGGCGAGTACTGGACTGCAGCTAAGCCTCCGAGTGTGAGGGTTGCTCACCACTCGGTAGGATTTTTCAAACTTAGGCGAGTACTGGACTGCAGCTAAGCCCCCGAGTGGGAGGGTTGCTCACCACTCGGTAGGATTTTATCAAACTTAGGCGAGTACTGGATTGGAGCTAAACCCCTAAGTGAGTGGGTTACTCACCAGTCAGTAGGATTTTTCAAACTTAGGCGAGTACTGGACTGCAGCTAAGCCTCAGAGTGTGAGGGTTGCTCACCACATGGTAGGATTTTTCAAACTTAGGCGAGTACTAGACTGCGGCTAAGCCCCCGAGTGAGAGGGTTGCCCACCACTCGGTAGGATTTTTCAAACTTAGGCGAGTACTAGACTGCAGCTAACCCCTAAGTGAGAGGGTTGCTCACCACTCGGTAGGAATTTTCGAACGTACGCGAGTACTGGACTTCAGCTAAATCTCCAAGTGTGAGGGTTGCTCACCACTCGGTAGGATTTTTCAAACTTAGGCGAGTGCTGGACTGCAGCTAAGCCTCCGAGTGTGAGGGTTGTTCACCACTCAGTAGGATTTTTCAAACTTAGGCAAGTACTGGAGTGCAGCTAAGCCCCCGAGTGGGAGGGTTGCTCACCACTCGATAGGATTTTTCAAACTTAGGCGAGTATTGGACTGCAGCTAAGCCCCCGAGATGAGAGGCTGGCTCAACACTCGGTAGGATTTTTCGAACTTGGGCGAGTACTGGACTACAGCTAAGCCCTCGAGTGAGAGGCTTTCTCACCACTCGGTAGGATTTTTCAAACTTAGGCAAGTACTGGACTGCAGCTAAGCCCTCGAGTGACAGGGCTGCTCACCACTCGGTAGGATTTTTCAAACATAGGCGAGTACTGGACTACAGCTAAGCCTCCGAGTGTGAGGGTTGCTCACCACTCGGTAGGAATTTTCAAAGTTAGGCGAGTACTGGACTATAGCTAAGCCCCCGAGTGGGAGGGTTGCTCACCACTCGGTAGGATTTTTCAAACATAGGCGAGTACTGGACTGTAACCAAAACCCCGAGTGAGAGGGTTGCTCACCACTCGATAGGATTTTTCAAACTTAGGCGAGTAATAGACTGCAGCTAAGCCTCCGAGTGAGAGGGTTGCTCACCACTCGGTAGGATTTTTCAAACTTAGGCGAGTACTGGACTGCAGCTAAGCCTCCGAGTGTGAGGGTAGCTCACCACTCGGTAGGATTTTTCAAACTTAGGCGAGTACTAGACTGCAGCTAAGCCTCCGAGTGTGAGGGTTGCTCACCACTCGGTAGGATTTTTCAAACTTAGGCGACTACTGGACTGCAGCTAAGCCCCCGAGTGGGAGGGTTGCTCACCACTCGGTAGGATTTTTCAAACTTAGGCGAGTACTGGACTGCAGCTAAGCCCCCGAGATGAGAGGCTGGCTCAACACTTGGTAGGATTTTTCGAACTTAGGCGAGTACTGGACTACAGCTAAGCCCTCGAGTGAGAGGCTTTCTCACCACTCGGTAGGATTTTTCGAACTTAGGCAACTACTGGACTGTAGCTAAGCCCTCGAGTGAGAGGGCTGCTCACCACTCGGTAGGATTTTTCAAATATAGGTGAGTACTGGACTGTAGCTAAACCTCCGAGTGTGAGGGTTGCTCACCACTCGGTAGGATTTTTCAAACTTAGGCGAGTACTGGACTATAGCTAAGCCCCCGAGTGGGAGGGTTGCTCAACACTCGGTAGGATTTTTCAAACATAGGCGAGTACTGGACTGCAACTAAAACCCCGAGTGAGAGGGTTGCTCACCACTCGGTAGGATTTTTCAAACTTAGGCGAGTACTAGACAGCAGCTAAGCCCCCGAGTGAGAGGGTTGCTCACCACTCGGTAGGATTTTTCAAACTTAGGCGAGTACTGGACTGCAGCTAAGCCTCCGAGTGTGAGTGTTGCTCACCACTCGGTAGGATTTTTCAAACTTAGGCGAGTACTGGACTGCAGCTAAGCCTCCGAGTGTGAGGGTTGCTCACCACTCGGTAGGATTTTTCAAACCTAGGCGAGTACTGGACTGCAGCTAAGCCCCCGAGATGAGAGGCTGGCTCAACACTTGGTAGGATTTTTCGAACTTAGGCGAGTACTGGACTACAGCTAAGCCCTCGAGTGAGAGGCTTTCTCACCACTCGGTAGGATTTTTCGAACTTAGGCATGTACTTGACTGCAGCTAAGCCCTCGAGTGAGAGGGCTGCTCACCACTCGGTAGGATTTTTCAAACATAGGGGAGTACTGGACTGTAGCTAAGCCTCCGAGTGTGAGGGTTGCTCACCACTCGGTAGGATTTTTCAAACTTAGGCGAGTACTGGACTATAGCTAAGCATCCGAGTGTGAGGGTTGCTCACCACTTGGTAGGATTTTTCAAACTTAGGCGAGTACTGGACTGCAGCTAAGCGCCCGAGTGGGAGGGTTGCTCACCACTCGGTAGGATTTTTCGAACTTAGGCAAGTACTTGACTGCAGCTAAGCCCTCGAGTGAGAGGGCTGCTCACTACTCCGTAGGAGTTTTCAAACATAGGCGAGTACTGGACTGCAGCTAAGCCTCCGAGTCTGAGGGTTGCTCACCACTCGGTAGGATTTTTCAAACTTAGGCGAGTACTGGACTGCAGCTAAGCCCCCGAGATGAGAGGCTGGCTCAACACTTGGTAGGATTTTTCGAACTTAGGCGAGTACTGGACTACAGCTAAGCCCTCGAGTGAGAGGCTTTCTCACCACTCGGTAGGATTTTTCGAACTTAGGCAACTACTGGACTGTAGCTAAGCCCTCGAGTGAGAGGGCTGCTCACCACTCGGTAGGATTTTTCAAATATAGGTGAGTACTGGACTGTAGCTAAACCTCCGAGTGTGAGGGTTGCTCACCACTCGGTAGGATTTTTCAAACTTAGGCGAGTACTGGACTATAGCTAAGCCCCCGAGTGGGAGGGTTGCTCACCACTCGGTAGGATTTTTCAAACATAGGCGAGTACTGGACTGCAACTAAAACCCCGAGTGAGAGGGTTGCTCACCACTCGGTAGGATTTTTCAAACTTAGGCGAGTACTAGACAGCAGCTAAGCCCCCGAGTGAGAGGGTTGCTCAACACTCGGTAGGATTTTTCAAACTTAGGCGAGTACTGGACTGCAGCTAAGCCTCCGAGTGTGAGGGTTGCTCACCACTCGGTAGGATTTTTCAAACTTAGGCGAGTACTGGACTGAAGCTAAGCCTCCGAGTGTGAGGGTTGCTCACCACTCGGTAGGATTTTTCAAACCTAGGCGAGTACTGGACTGCAGCTAAGCCCCCGAGATGAGAGGCTGGCTCAACACTTGGTAGGATTTTTCGAACTTAGGCGAGT
Organism: Triticum urartu; assembly: GCF_056163025.1. Taxonomy (NCBI): domain Eukaryota; kingdom Viridiplantae; phylum Streptophyta; class Magnoliopsida; order Poales; family Poaceae; genus Triticum; species Triticum urartu. The sequence continues at coordinate 250,436,902 of NC_141878.1, read as the reverse complement.
ACTGGACTACAGCTAAGCCCTCGAGTGAGAGGCTTTCTCACCACTCGGTAGGATTTTTCGAACTTAGGCATGTACTTGACTGCAGCTAAGCCCTCGAGTGAGAGGGCTGCTCACCACTCGGTAGGATTTTTCAAACATAGGGGAGTACTGGACTGTAGCTAAGCCTCCGAGTGTGAGGGTTGCTCACCACTCGGTAGGATTTTTCAAACTTAGGCGAGTACTAGACTATAGCTAAGCATCCGAGTGTGAGGGTTGCTCACCACTTGGTAGGATTTTTCAAACTTAGGCGAGTACTGGACTGCAGCTAAGCCCCCGAGTGGGAGGGTTGCTCACCACTCGGTAGGATTTTTCGAACTTAGGCAAGTACTTGACTGCAGCTAAGCCCTCGAGTGAGAGGGCTGCTCACTACTCCGTAGGAGTTTTCAAACATAGGCGAGTACTGGACTGCAGCTAAGCCTCCGAGTCTGAGGGTTGCTCACCACTCGGTAGGATTTTTCAAACTTAGGCGAGTACTGGACTATAGCTAAGCCCCCGAGCGGGAGGGTTGCTCACCACTCAGTAGGATTTTTCAAACATAGGCGAGTACTGGACTGCAACTAAAACCCCGAGTGAGAGGGTTGCTCACCACTCGGTAGGATTTTTCAAACTTAGGCGAGTACTGGACTGCAGCTAAGCCTCCGAGTGTGAGGGTTGCTCACCACTCGGTAGGATTTTTCAAACATAGGCGAGTACTGGACTGCAACTAAAACCCCGAGTGAGAGGGTTGCTCACCACTCGGTAGGATTTTTCAAACTTAGGCGAGTACTGGACTGCAGCTAAGCCTCCGAGTGTGAGGGTTCCTCACCACTCGGTAGGATTTTTCAAACTTAGGCGAGTACTGGACTGCAGCTAAGCCTCCGAGTGTGAGGGTTGCTCACCACTCGGTAGGATTTTTCAAACTTAGGCGAGTACTGGACTGCAGCTAAGCCCCCGAGTGGGAGGGTTGCTCACCACTCGGTAGGATTTTATCAAACTTAGGCGAGTACTGGATTGGAGCTAAACCCCTAAGTGAGTGGGTTACTCACCAGTCAGTACGATTTTTCAAACTTAGGCGAGTACTGGACTGCAGCTAAGCCCCGGAGTGGGAGGGTTGCTCACCACTTGGTAGGATTTTTCAAACTTAGGCGAGTACTGGACTGCAGTTAAGCCCCCGAGATGAGAGGCTGGCTCAACACTCGGTAGGATTTTTCAAACTTAGGCGAGTACTGGACTATAGCTAAGCCCTCGAGTGAGAGGCTTTCTCACCACTCAGTAGGATTTTTCGGACTTAGGCAAGTACTGGACTGCAGCTAAGCCCTCGAGTGAGAGGGCTGCTCACCACTCGGTAGGATTTTTCAAACATAGGCGAGTACTGGACTGCAGCTAAGCGTCCGAGTGTGAGGGTTGCTCACCACTCGGTAGGATTTTTCAAACTTAGGCGAGTACTGGACTATAGCTAAGCCCCTGAGTGGGAGGGTTGCTCACCACTCGGTAGGATTTTTCAAACATAGGCGAGCACTGGACTGCAACTAAAACCCCGAGTGAGAGGGTTGCTCACCACTCGGTAGGATTTTTCAAACTTAGGCGAGTACTAGACTGTAGCTAAGCCCCCGAGTGAGAGGGTTGCTCACCACTCAGTAGGATTTTTCAAACTTGGGCGAGTACTGGACTGCAGCTAAGCCTCCGAGTGTGAGGGTTGCTCACCACTCCGTAGGATTTTTCAAACTTTGGCGAGTACTAGACTGCAACTAAGAATCCGAGTGTGAGGGTTGCTCACCACTCGGTAGGATTTTTCAAACATAGGCGAGTACTGGACTGCAGCTAAGCCCCCGAGTGGGAGGGTTGCTCACCACTCGGTAGGATTTTTTGAACTTAGGCAAGTACTTGACTGCAGCTAAGCCCTCAAATGAGAGGGCTGCTGACTACTCGGTAGGAGTTTTCAAACATAGGCGAGTACTGGACTGCAGCTAAGCCTCCGAGTGTGAGGGTTGCTCACCACTCGGTAGGATTTTTCAAACTTAGGCGAGTACTGGACTATAGCTAAGCCCCCGAGCGGGAGGGTTGCTCACCACTCGGTAGGATTTTTCAAACATAGGCGAGTACTGGACTGCAACTAAAACCCCGAGTGAGAGGGTTGCTCACCACTCGGTAGGATTTTTCAAACTTAGGCGAGTAATGGACTGCAGCTAAGCCTCCGAGTGTGAGGGTTCCTCACCACTCGGTAGGATTTTTCAAACTTAGGCGAGTACTGGACTGCAGCTAAGCCTCCGAGTGTGAGGGTTGCTCACCACTCGGTAGGATTTTTCAAACTTAGGCGAGTACTGAACTTCAGCTAAGCCCCCGAGTGGGAGGGTTGCTCACCACTCGGTAGGATTTTATCAAACTTAGGCGAGTACTGGATTGGAGCTAAACCCCTAAGTGAGTGGGTTACTCACCAGTCAGTAGGATTTTTCAAACTTAGGCGAGTACTGGACTGCAGCTAAGCCTCAGAGTGTGAGGGTTGCTCACCACATGGTAGGATTTTTCAAACTTAGGCGAGTACTAGACTGCGGCTAAGCCCCCGAGTGAGAGGGTTGCCCACCACTCGGTAGGATTTTTCAAACTTAGGCGAGTACTAGACTGCAGCTAACCCCTAAGTGAGAGGGTTGCTCACCACTCGGTAGGAATTTTCGAACGTACGCGAGTACTGGACTGCAGCTAAATCTCCGAGTGTGAGGGTTGCTCACCACTCGGTAGGATTTTTCAAACTTAGGCGAGTGCTGGACTGCAGCTAAGCCTCCGAGTGTGAGGGTTGCTCACCACTCAGTAGGATTTTTCAAACTTAGGCAAGTACTGGAGTGCAGCTAAGCCCCCGAGTGGGAGGGTTGCTCACCACTCGATAGGATTTTTCAAACTTAGGCGAGTACTGGACTGCAGCTAAGCCTCCGAGATGAGAGGCTGGCTCAACACTCGGTAGGATTTTTCGAACTTGGGCGAGTACTGGACTACAGCTAAGCCCTCGAGTGAGAGGCTTTCTCACCACTCGGTAGGATTTTTCAAACTTAGGCAAGTACTGGACTGCAGCTAAGCCCTCGAGTGACAGGGCTGCTCACCACTCGGTAGGATTTTTCAAACATAGGCGAGTACTGGACTACAGCTAAGCCTCCGAGTGTGAGGGTTGCTCACCACTCGGTAGGAATTTTCAAAGTTAGGCGAGTACTGGACTATAGCTAAGCCCCCGAGTGGGAGGGTTGCTCACCACTCGGTAGGATTTTTCAAACATAGGCGAGTACTGGACTGTAACCAAAACCCCGAGTGAGAGGGTTGCTCACCACTCGATAGGATTTTTCAAACTTAGGCGAGTAATAGACTGCAGCTAAGCCTCCGAGTGAGAGGGTTGCTCACCACTCGGTAGGATTTTTCAAACTTAGGCGAGTACTGGACTGCAGCTAAGCCTCCGAGTGTGAGGGTAGCTCACCACTCGGTAGGATTTTTCAAACTTAGGCGAGTACTAGACTGCAGCTAAGCCTCCGAGTGTGAGGGTTGCTCACCACTCGGTAGGATTTTTCAAACTTAGGCGACTATTGGACTGCAGCTAAGCCCCCGAGTGGGAGGGGTGCTCACCACTCGGTAGGATTTTTCAAACTTAGGCGAGTACTGGACTGCAGCTAAGCCCCCGAGATGAGAGGCTAGCTCAACACTTGGTAGGATTTTTCGAACTTAGGCGAGTACTGGACTACAGCTAAGCCCTCGAGTGAGAGGCTTTCTCACCACTCGGTAGGATTTTTCGAACTTAGGCAACTACTGGACTGTAGCTAAGCCCTCGAGTGAGAGGGCTGCTCACCACTCGGTAGGATTTTTCAAATATAGGTGAGTACTGGACTGTAGCTAAACCTCCGAGTGTGAGGGTTGCTCACCACTCGGTAGGATTTTTCAAACTTAGGCGAGTACTGGACTATAGCTAAGCCCCCGAGTGGGAGGGTTGCTCACCACTCAGTAGGATTTTTCAAACATAAGCGAGTACTGGACTGCAACTAAAACCCCGAGTGAGAGGGTTGCTCACCACTCGGTAGGATTTTTCAAACTTAGGCGAGTACTAGACAGCAGCTAAGCCCCCGAGTGAGAGGGTTGCTCACCACTCGGTAGGATTTTTCAAACTTAGGCGAGTACTGGACTGCAGCTAAGCCTCCGAGTGTGAGGGTTGCTCACCACTCGGTAGGATTTTTCAAACTTAGGCGAGTACTGGACTGCAGCTAAGCCTCCGAGTGTGAGGGTTGCTCACCACTCGGTAGGATTTTTCAAACCTAGGCGAGTACTGGACTGCAGCTAAGCCCCCGAGATGAGAGGCTGGCTCAACACTTGGTAGGATTTTTCGAACTTAGGCGAGTACTGGACTACAGCTAAGCCCTCGAGTGAGAGGCTTTCTCAACACTCGGTAGGATTTTTCGAACTTAGGCATGTACTTGACTGCAGCTAAGCCCTCGAGTGAGAGGGCTGCTCACCACTCGGTAGGATTTTTCAAACATAGGCGAGTACTGGACTGCAGCTAAGCCTCCGAGTGTGAGGGTTGCTCACCACTCGGTAGGATTTTTCAAACTTAGGCGAGTACTGGACTATAGCTAAGCATCCGAGTGTGAGGGTTGCTCACCACTTGGTAGGATTTTTCAAACTTAGGCGAGTACTGGACTGCAGCTAAGCCCCCGAGTGGGAGGGTTGCTCACCACTCGGTAGGATTTTTCGAACTTAGGCAAGTACTTGACTGCAGCTAAGCCCTCGAGTGAGAGGGCTGCTCCCTACTCCGTAGGAGTTTTCAAACATAGGCGAGTACCGGACTGCAGCTAAGCCTCCGAGTCTGAGGGTTGCTCACCACTCGGTAGGATTTTTCAAACTTAGGCGAGTACTGGACTATAGCTAAGCCCCCGAGCGGGAGGGTTACTCACCACTCGGTAGGATTTTTCAAACATAGGCGAGTACTGGATGCAACTAAAACCCCGAGTGAGAGGGTTGCTCACCACTCGGTAGGATTTTTCAAACTTAGGCGAGTACTGGACTGCAGCTAAGCCTCCGAGTGTGAGGGTTCCTCACCACTCGGTAGGATTTTTCAAACTTAGGTGAGTACTGGACTGCAGCTAAGCCTCCGAGTGTGAGGGTTGCTCACCACTCGGTAGGATTTTTCAAACTTAGGCGAGTACTGGACTGCAGCTAAGCCCCCGAGTGGGAGGGTTGCTCACCACTCGGTAGGATTTTATCAAACTTAGGCGAGTACTGGATTGGAGCTAAACCCCTAAGTGAGTGGGTTACTCACCAGTCAGTACGATTTTTCAAACTTAGGCGAGTACTGGACTGCAGCTAAGCCCCGGAGTGGGAGGGTTGCTCACCACTTGGTAGGATTTTTCAAACTTAGGCGAGTACTGGACTGCAGTTAAGCCCCCGAGATGAGAGGCTGGCTCAACACTCGGTAGGATTTTTCAAACTTAGGCGAGTACTGGACTATAGCTAAGCCCTCGAGTGAGAGGCTTTCTCACCACTCAGTAGGATTTTTCGGACTTAGGCAAGTACTGGACTGCAGCTAAGCCCTCGAGTGAGAGGGCTGCTCACCACTCGGTAGGATTTTTCAAACATAGGCGAGTACTGGACTGCAGCTAAGCGTCCGAGTGTGAGGGTTGCTCACCACTCGGTAGGATTTTTCAAACTTAGGCGAGTACTGGACTATAGCTAAGCCCCTGAGTGGGAGGGTTGCTCACCACTCGGTAGGATTTTTCAAACATAGGCGAGTACTGGACTGCAACTAAAACCCCGAGTGAGAGGGTTGCTCACCACTCGGTAGGATTTTTCAAACTTAGGCGAGTACTAGACTGTAGCTAAGCCCCCGAGTGAGAGGGTTGCTCACCACTCAGTAGGATTTTTCAAACTTGGGCGAGTACTGGACTGCAGCTAAGCCTCCGAGTGTGAGGGTTGCTCACCACTCCGTAGGATTTTTCAAACTTTGGCGAGTACTAGACTGCAACTAAGAATCCGAGTGTGAGGGTTGCTCACCACTCGGTAGGATTTTTCAAACATAGGCGAGTACTGGACTGCAGCTAAGCCCCCGAGTGGGAGGGTTGCTCACCACTCGGTAGGATTTTTTGAACTTAGGCGAGTACTGGACTGCAACTAAAACCCCGAGTGAGAGGGTTGCTCACCACTCGGTAGGATTTTTCAAACTTAGGCGAGTACTGGACTGCAGCTAAGCCTCCGAGTGTGAGGGTTGCTCACCACTCGGTAGGATTTTTCAAACTTAGGCGAGTACTGGACTATAGCTAAGCCCCCGAGCGGGAGGGTTGCTCACCACTCGGTAGGATTTTTCAAACATAGGCGAGTACTGGACTGCAACTAAAACCCCGAGTGAGAGGGTTGCTCACCACTCGGTAGGATTTTTCAAACTTAGGCGAGTAATGGACTGCAGCTAAGCCTCCGAGTGTGAGGGTTCCTCACCACTCGGTAGGATTTTTCAAACTTAGGCGAGTACTGGACTGCAGCTAAGCCTCCGAGTGTGAGGGTTGCTCACCACTCGGTAGGATTTTTCAAACTTAGGCGAGTACTGAACTGCAGCTAAGCCCCCGAGTGGGAGGGTTGCTCACCACTCGGTAGGATTTTATCAAACTTAGGCGAGTACTGTATTGGAGCTAAACCCCTAAGTGAGTGGGTTACTCACCAGTCAGTAGGATTTTTCAAACTTAGGCGAGTACTGGACTGCAGCTAAGCCTCAGAGTGTGAGGGTTGCTCACCACATGGTAGGATTTTTCAAACTTAGGCGAGTACTAGACTGCGGCTAAGCCCCCGAGTGAGAGGGTTGCCCACCACTCGGTAGGATTTTTCAAACTTAGGCGAGTACTAGACTGCAGCTAACCCCTAAGTGAGAGGGTTGCTCACCACTCGGTAGGAATTTTCGAACGTACGCGAGTACTGGACTGCAGCTAAATCTCCGAGTGTGAGGGTTGCTCACCACTCGGTAGGATTTTTCAAACTTAGGCGAGTGCTGGACTGCAGCTAAGCCTCCGAGTGTGAGGGTTGCTCACCACTCAGTAGGATTTTTCAAACTTAGGCAAGTACTGGAGTGCAGCTAAGCCCCCGAGTGGGAGGGTTGCTCACCAGTCGATAGGATTTTTCAAACTTAGGCGAGTACTGGACTGCAGCTAAGCCCCCGAGATGAGAGGCTGGCTCAACACTCGGTAGGATTTTTCGAACTTGGGCGAGTACTGGACTACAGCTAAGCCCTTGAGTGAGAGGCTTTCTCACCACTCGGTAGGATTTTTCAAACTTAGGCAAGTACTGGACTGCAGCTAAGCCCTCGAGTGACAGGGCTGCTCACCACTCGGTAGGATTTTTCAAACATAGGCGAGTACTGGACTACAGCTAAGCCTCCGAGTGTGAGGGTTGCTCACCACTCGGTAGGAATTTTCAAAGTTAGGCGAGTACTGGACTATAGCTAAGCCCCCGAGTGGGAGGGTTGCTCACCACTCGGTAGGATTTTTCAAACATAGGCGAGTACTGGACTGTAACCAAAACCCCGAGTGAGAGGGTTGCTCACCACTCGATAGGATTTTTCAAACTTAGGCGAGTAATAGACTGCAGCTAAGCCTCCGAGTGAGAGGGTTGCTCACCACTCGGTAGGATTTTTCAAACTTAGGCGAGTACTAGACTGCAGCTAAGCCTCCGAGTGTGAGGGTAGCTCACCACCCGGTAGGATTTTTCAAACTTAGGCGAGTACTAGACTGCAGCTAAGCCTCCGAGTGTGAGGGTTGCTCACCACTCGGTAGGATTTTTCAAACTTAGGCGACTACTGGACTGCAGCTAAGCCCCCGAGTGGGAGGGTTGCTCACCACTCGGTAGGATTTTTCAAACTTAGGCGAGTACTGGACTGCAGCTAAGCCCCCGAGATGAGAGGCTAGCTCAACACTTGGTAGGATTTTTCGAACTTAGGCGAGTACTGGACTACAGCTAAGCCCTCGAGTGAGAGGCTTTCTCACCACTCGGTAGGATTTTTCGAACTTAGGCAACTACTGGACTGTAGCTAAGCCCTCGAGTGAGAGGGCTGCTCACCACTCGGTAGGATTTTTCAAATATAGGTGAGTACTGGACTGTAGCTAAACCTCCGAGTGTGAGGGTTGCTCACCACTCGGTAGGATTTTTCAAACTTAGGCGAGTACTGGACTATAGCTAAGCCCCCGAGTGGGAGGGTTGCTCACCACTCAGTAGGATTTTTCAAACATAGGCGAGTACTGGACTGCAACTAAAACCCCGAGTGAGAGGGTTGCTCACCACTCGGTAGGATTTTTCAAACTTAGGCGAGTACTAGACAGCAGCTAAGCCCCCGAGTGAGAGGGTTGCTCACCACTCGGTAGGATTTTTCAAACTTAGGCGAGTACTGGACTGCAGCTAAGCCTCCGAGTGTGAGGGTTGCTCACCACTCGGTAGGATTTTTCAAACTTAGGCGAGTACTGGACTGCAGCTAAGCCTCCGAGTGTGAGGGTTGCTCACCACTCGGTAGGATTTTTCAAACCTAGGCGAGTACTGGACTGCAGCTAAGCCCCCGAGATGAGAGGCTGGCTCAACACTTGGTAGGATTTTTCGAACTTAGGCGAGTACTGGACTACAGCTAAGCCCTCGAGTGAGAGGCTTTCTCAACACTCGGTAGGATTTTTCGAACTTAGGCATGTACTTGACTACAGCTAAGCCCTCGAGTGAGAGGGCTGCTCACCACTCGGTAGGATTTTTCAAACATAGGCGAGTACTGGACTGCAGCTAAGCCTCCGAGTGTGAGGGTTGCTCACCACTCGGTAGGATTTTTCAAACTTAGGCGAGTACTGGACTATAGCTAAGCATCCGAGTGTGAGGGTTGCTCACCACTTGGTAGGATTTTTCAAACTTAGGCGAGTACTGGACTGCAGCTAAGCCCCCGAGTGGGAGGGTTGCTCACCACTCGGTAGGATTTTTCGAACTTAGGCAAGTACTTGACTGCAGCTAAGCCCTCGAGTGAGAGGGCTGCTCCCTACTCCGTAGGAGTTTTCAAACATAGGCGAGTACTGGACTGCAGCTAAGCCTCCGAGTCTGAGGGTTGCTCACCACTCGGTAGGATTTTTCAAACTTAGGCGAGTACTGGACTATAGCTAAGCCCCCGAGCGGGAGGGTTACTCACCACTCGGTAGGATTTTTCAAACATAGGCGAGTACTGGACTGCAACTAAAACCCCGAGTGAGAGGGTTGCTCACCACTCGGTAGGATTTTTCAAACTTAGGCGAGTACTGGACTGCAGCTAAGCCTCCGAGTGTGAGGGTTCCTCACAACTCGGTAGGATTTTTCAAACTTAGGCGAGTACTGGACTGCAGCTAAGCCTCCGAGTGTGAGGGTTTGTCACCACTCGGTAGGATTTTTCAAACTTAGGCAAGTACTGGACTGCAGCTAAGCCTCCGAGTGTGAGGGTTGGTCACCACTCGGTAGGATTTTTCAAACTTAGGCAAGTACTGGACTACAGCTAAGCCCCCGAGTGAGAGGGTTTCTCTCCACTCGGTAGGATTTTTCAAACTTAGGCGAGTACTGGACTGCAACTAAGCCCATGAGTGAGAGGTTTGCTCACCACTCTGTAGGATTTTTCAAACTTAGGCGAGTACTGGACTGCAGCTAAGCCCCCGAGTGGGAGGGTTGCTCACCACTCGGTAGGATTTTATCAAACTTAGGCGAGTAATAGACTGCAGCTAAGCCTCCGAGTGAGAGGGTTGCTCACCACTCGGTAGGATTTTTCAAACTTAGGCGAGTACTAGACTGCAGCTAAGCCTCCGAGTGTGAGGGTAGCTCACCACCCGGTAGGATTTTTCAAACTTAGGCGAGTACTAGACTGCAGCTAAGCCTCCGAGTGTGAGGGTTGCTCACCACTCGGTAGGATTTTTCAAACTTAGGCGACTACTGGACTGCAGCTAAGCCCCCGAGTGGGAGGGTTGCTCACCACTCGGTAGGATTTTTCAAACTTAGGCGAGTACTGGACTGCAGCTAAGCCCCCGAGATGAGAGGCTAGCTCAACACTTGGTAGGATTTTTCGAACTTAGGCGAGTACTGGACTACAGCTAAGCCCTCGAGTGAGAGGCTTTCTCACCACTCGGTAGGATTTTTCGAACTTAGGCAACTACTGGACTGTAGCTAAGCCCTCGAGTGAGAGGGCTGCTCACCACTCGGTAGGATTTTTCAAATATAGGTGAGTACTGGACTGTAGCTAAACCTCCGAGTGTGAGGGTTGCTCACCACTCGGTAGGATTTTTCAAACTTAGGCGAGTACTGGACTATAGCTAAGCCCCCGAGTGGGAGGGTTGCTCACCACTCAGTAGGATTTTTCAAACATAGGCGAGTACTGGACTGCAACTAAAACCCCGAGTGAGAGGGTTGCTCACCACTCGGTAGGATTTTTCAAACTTAGGCGAGTACTAGACAGCAGCTAAGCCCCCGAGTGAGAGGGTTGCTCACCACTCGGTAGGATTTTTCAAACTTAGGCGAGTACTGGACTGCAGCTAAGCCTCCGAGTGTGAGGGTTGCTCACCACTCGGTAGGATTTTTCAAACTTAGGCGAGTACTGGACTGCAGCTAAGCCTCCGAGTGTGAGGGTTGCTCACCACTCGGTAGGATTTTTCAAACCTAGGCGAGTACTGGACTGCAGCTAAGCCCCCGAGATGAGAGGCTGGCTCAACACTTGGTAGGATTTTTCGAACTTAGGCGAGTACTGGACTACAGCTAAGCCCTCGAGTGAGAGGCTTTCTCAACACTCGGTAGGATTTTTCGAACTTAGGCATGTACTTGACTACAGCTAAGCCCTCGAGTGAGAGGGCTGCTCACCACTCGGTAGGATTTTTCAAACATAGGCGAGTACTGGACTGCAGCTAAGCCTCCGAGTGTGAGGGTTGCTCACCACTCGGTAGGATTTTTCAAACTTAGGCGAGTACTGGACTATAGCTAAGCATCCGAGTGTGAGGGTTGCTCACCACTTGGTAGGATTTTTCAAACTTAGGCGAGTACTGGACTGCAGCTAAGCCCCCGAGTGGGAGGGTTGCTCACCACTCGGTAGGATTTTTCGAACTTAGGCAAGTACTTGACTGCAGCTAAGCCCTCGAGTGAGAGGGCTGCTCCCTACTCCGTAGGAGTTTTCAAACATAGGCGAGTACTGGACTGCAGCTAAGCCTCCGAGTCTGAGGGTTGCTCACCACTCGGTAGGATTTTTCAAACTTAGGCGAGTACTGGACTATAGCTAAGCCCCCGAGCGGGAGGGTTACTCACCACTCGGTAGGATTTTTCAAACATAGGCGAGTACTGGACTGCAACTAAAACCCCGAGTGAGAGGGTTGCTCACCACTCGGTAGGATTTTTCAAACTTAGGCGAGTACTGGACTGCAGCTAAGCCTCCGAGTGTGAGGGTTCCTCACAACTCGGTAGGATTTTTCAAACTTAGGCGAGTACTGGACTGCAGCTAAGCCTCCGAGTGTGAGGGTTTGTCACCACTCGGTAGGATTTTTCAAACTTAGGCAAGTACTGGACTGCAGCTAAGCCTCCGAGTGTGAGGGTTGGTCACCACTCGGTAGGATTTTTCAAACTTAGGCAAGTACTGGACTACAGCTAAGCCCCCGAGTGAGAGGGTTTCTCTCCACTCGGTAGGATTTTTCAAACTTAGGCGAGTACTGGACTGCAACTAAGCCCCTGAGTGAGAGGTTTGCTCACCACTCTGTAGGATTTTTCAAACTTAGGCGAGTACTGGACTGCAGCTAAACCTCCAAGTCTGAGGTTTGCTCACCACTCGGTAGGATTTTTCAAACTTAGGTGAGTACTAGGCTGCAGCTAAGCCTCCGAGTGTGAGGGTTGCTCACCAATCAGTAGGATTTTTCAAAGTTAGGCGTGTACTGGGCTGCAGCTAAGCCTCCGAGTGTGAGGGTTGCTCACCAATCAGTAGGATTTTTCTAACTTAGGCAAGTACTGGACTACAGCTAAGATAAGGGTGGGAGGGTTGCTCAACACTCGGTAGGATTTCTCAATCTTAGGCGAGTACTGGACTACAGCTAAGCGCTCGAGTGAGACGCTTGCTCACCACTCGTTAGGATTTTTCGAACTTAGGCGAGTACTGGAGTACAGCTAAGCCCCTGAGTGAGAGGCTTTCTCACCACTCGGTAGGATTTTTCAAACTTAGGCGAGTACTGGACTGCAGCTAAGCCTCCGAGTGTGAGGGTTGCTCAGCACTCGGTAGGATTTTTCAAACTTAGGCGAGTACTGGACTGCAGCTAAGCCCCCGAGTGGGAGGGTTGCTCACCACTCAGTAGAATTTTTCGAACTTAGGCGAGTACTGGACAATAGCTAAGCCCTCGATTGAGAGGCTTTCTCACCACTCAGTAGGATTTTTCGAACTTAGGCAAGTACTGGACTGCAGCTAAGCCCTCGAGTGAGAGGGCTGCTCACCACTCGGTAGGATTTTTCAAACTTAGGCGAGTACTGGACTGCAGCTAAGCCTCCGAGTGTGAGGGTAGCTCACCACTCGGTAGGATTTTTCAAACTTAGGCGAGTACTAGACTGCAGCTAAGCCTCCGAGTGTGAGGGTTGCTCACCACTCGGTAGGATTTTTCAAACTTAGGCGACTACTGGACTGCAGCTAAGCCCCCGAGTGGGAGGGTTGCTCACCACTCGGTAGGATTTTTCAAACTTAGGCGAGTACTGGACTGCAGCTAAGCCCCCGAGATGAGAGGCTAGCTCAACACTTGGTAGGATTTTTCGAACTTAGGCGAGTACTGGACTACAGCTAAGCCCTCGAGTGAGAGGCTTTCTCACCACTCGGTAGGATTTTTCGAACTTAGGCAACTACTGGACTGTAGCTAAGCCCTCGAGTGAGAGGGCTGCTCACCACTCGGTAGGATTTTTCAAATATAGGTGAGTACTGGACTGTAGCTAAACCTCCGAGTGTGAGGGTTGCTCACCACTCGGTAGGATTTTTCAAACTTAGGCGAGTACTGGACTATAGCTAAGCCCCCGAGTGGGAGGGTTGCTCACCACTCAGTAGGATTTTTCAAACATAGGCGAGTACTGGACTGCAACTAAAACCCCGAGTGAGAGGGTTGCTCACCACTCGGTAGGATTTTTCAAACTTAGGCGAGTACTAGACAGCAGCTAAGCCCCCGAGTGAGAGGGTTGCTCACCACTCGGTAGGATTTTTCAAACTTAGGCGAGTACTGGACTGCAGCTAAGCCTCCGAGTGTGAGGGTTGCTCACCACTCGGTAGGATTTTTCAAAGTTAGGCGAGTACTGGACTGCAGCTAAGCCTCCGAGTGTGAGGGTTGCTCACCACTCGGTAGGATTTTTCAAACCTAGGCGAGTACTGGACTGCAGCTAAGCCCCCGAGATGAGAGGCTGCCTCAACACTTGGTAGGATTTTTCGAACTTAGGCGAGTACTGGACTATAGCTAAGCCCTCGAGTGAGAGGCTTTCTCAACACTCGGTAGGATTTTTCGAACTTAGGCAAGTACTTGACTGCAGCTAAGCCCTCGAGTGAGAGGGCTGCTCACCACTCGGTAGGATTTTTCAAACATAGGCGAGTACTGGACTGCAGCTAAGCCTCCGAGTGTGAGGGTTGCTCACCACTCGGTAGGATTTTTCAAACTTAGGCGAGTACTGGACTATAGCTAGGCATCCGAGTGTGAGGGTTGCTCACCACTTGGTAGGATTTTTCAAACTTAGGCGAGTACTGGACTGCAGCTAAGCCCCCGAGTGGGAGGGTTGCTCACCACTCGGTAGGATTTTTCGAACTTAGGCAAGTACTTGACTGCAGCTAAGCCCTCGAGTGAGAGGGCTGCTCCCTACTCCGTAGGAGTTTTCAAACATAGGCGAGTACTGGACTACAGCTAAGCCTCCGAGTCTGAGGGTTGCTCACCACTCGGTAGGATTTTTCAAACTTAGGCGATTACTGGACTATAGCTAAGCCCCCGAGCGGGAGGGTTACTCACCACTCGGTAGGATTTTTCAAACATAGGCGAGTACTGGACTGCAACTAAAACCCCGAGTGAGAGGGTTGCTCACCACTCGATAGGATTTTTCAAACTTAGGCGAGTACTGGACTGCAGCTAAGCCTCCGAGTGTGAGGGTTCCTCACAACTCGGTAGGATTTTTCAAACTTAGGCGAGTACTGGACTGCAGCTAAGCCTCCGAGTGTGAGGGTTTGTCACCACTCGGTAGGATTTTTCAAACTTAGGCAAGTACTGGACTGCAGCTAAGCCTCCGAGTGTGAGGGTTGGTCACCACTCGGTAGGATTTTTCAAACTTAGGCAAGTACTGGACTACAGCTAAGCCCCCGAGTGAGAGGGTTTCTCTCCACTCGGTAGGATTTTTCAAACTTAGGCGAGTACTGGACTGCAACTAAGCCCCTGAGTGAGAGGTTTGCTCACCACTCTGTAGGATTTTTCAAACATAGGCGAGTACTGGACTGCAGCTAAGCCCCCCAGTGAGAGGGTTGCTCACCACTCGGTAGGACTTTTCAAACTTAGGCATGTACTGGGCTGCAGCTAAGCCTCCGAGTGTGAGGGTTGCTCACCAATCAGTAGGATTTTTCTAACTTAGGCAAGTACTGGACTACAACTAAAACCCCGAGTGAGAGGGTTGCTCACCACTCGATAGGATTTTTCAAACTTAGGCGAGTACTGGACTGCAGCTAAGCCTCCGAGTGTGAGGGCTGCTCACCACTCGGTAGGATTTTTCAAACATAGGCGAGTACTAGACTGTAGCTAAGCCTCCGAGTGTGAGGGTTGCTCACCACTCGGTAGGATTTTTCAAACTTAGGCGAGTACTGGACTATAGCTAAGCCCCCGAGTGGGAGGGTTGCTCACCACTCGGTAGGATTTTTCAAACATAGGCGAGTACTGGACTGCAACTAAAACCCCGAGTGAGAGGGTTGCTCACCACTCGGTAGGATTTTTCAAACTTAGGCGAGTACTGGACTGCAGCTAAGCCTCCGAGTGTGAGGTTTGCTCACCACTCGGTAGGATTTTTCAAACTTAGGCGAGTACTGGACTGCAGCTAAGCCCCCGAGATGAGAGGCTGGCTCAACACTTGGTAGGATTTTTCGAACTTAGGCGAGTACTGGACTACAGCTAAGCCCTCGAGTGAGAGGCTTTCTCACCACTCGGTAGGATTTTTCGAACTTAGGCAAGTACTTGACTGCAGCTAAGCCCTCGAGTGAGAGGGCTGCTCACCACTCGGTAGGATTTTTCAAACATAGGCGAGTACTGGACTGCAGCTAAGCCTCCGAGTGTGAGGGTTGCTCACCACTCGGTAGGATTTTTCAAACTTAGGCGAGTACTGGACTATAGCTAAGCATCCGAGTGTGAGGGTTGCTCACCACTTGGTAGGATTTTTCAAACTTAGGCGAGTACTGGACTGAAGCTAAGCCCCCGAGTGGGAGGGTTGCTCACCACTCGGTAGGATTTTTCAAACTTAGGCAAGTACTTGACTGCAGCTAAGCCCTCGAGTGAGAGGGCTGCTCACTGCTCGGTAGGAGTTTTCAAACATAGGCGAGTACTGGACTGCTGCTAAGCCTCCGAGTGTGAGGGTTGCTCACCACTCGGTAGGATTTTTCAAACTTAGGCGAGTACTGGACTATAGCTAAGCCCCCGAGCGGGAGGGTTGCTCACCACTCGGTAGGATTTTTCAAACATAGGCGAGTACTGGACTGCAACTAAAACCCCGAGTGAGAGGGTTGCTCACCACTCGGTAGGATTTTTCAAACTTAGGCGAGTACTGGACTACAGCTAAGCCTCCGAGTGTGAGGGTTCCTCACAACTCGGTAGGATTTTTCAAACTTAGGCGAGTACTCGACTGCAGCTAAGCCTCCGAGTGTGAGGGTTTTTCACCACTCGGTAGGATTTTTCAAACTTAGGCAAGTACTGGACTGCAGCTAAGCCTCCGAGTGTGAGGGTTGGTCACCACTCGGTAGGATTTTTCAAACTTAGGCAAGTACTGGACTACAGCTAAGCCCCCGAGTGAGAGGGTTTCTCTCCACTCGGTAGGATTTTTCAAACTTAGGCGAGTACTGGACTGCAACTAAGCCCCTGAGTGAGAGGTTTGCTCACCACTCTGTAGGATTTTTCAAACATAGGCGAGTACTGGACTGCAGCTAAGCCCCCGAGTGAGAGGGTTGCTCACCACTCGGTAGGACTTTTCAAACTTAGGCGAGTACTGGACTGCAGCTAAACCTCCGAGTGTGAGGTTTGCTCACCACTCGGTAGGATTTTTCAAACTTAGGTGAGTAGTAGGCTGCAGCTAAGCCTCCGAGTGTGAGGGTTGCTCACCAATCAGTAGGATTTTTCAAACTTAGGCGTGTACTGGGCTGCAGCTAAGCCTCCGAGTGTGAGGGTTGCTCACCAATCAGTAGGATTTTTCTAACTTAGGCAAGTACTGGACTGCAGCTAAGCCAAGAGTGGGAGGGTTGCTCAACACTCGGTAGGATTTCTCAATCTTAGGTGAGTACTGGACTGCAGCTAAGCGCTCGAGTGTGAGGCTTGCTCACCACTCGGTAGGATTTTTCGAACTTAGGCGAGTACTGGAGTACAGCTAAGCCCCTGAGTGAGAGGCTTTCTCACCACTCGGTAGGATTTTTCAAACTTAGGCGAGTACTGGACTGCAGCTAAGCCTCCGAGTGTGAGGGTTGCTCAGCACTCGGTAGGATTTTTCAAACTTAGGCGAGTACTGGACTGCAGCTAAGCCCCCAAGTGGGAGGGTTGCTCACCACTCGGTAGGATTTTTCGAACTTAGGCGAGTACTGGACAATAGCTAAGCCCTCGATTGAGAGGCTTTCTCACCACTCAGTAGGATTTTTCGAACTTAGGCAAGTACTGGACTGCAGCTAAGCCCTCGAGTGAGAGGGCTGCTCACCACTCGGTAGGATTTTTCAAACTTAGGCGAGTACTGGACTGCAGCTAAGCCTCCGAGCGAGAGGGTTGCTCACCACTCGGTAGGATTTCTCAAACTTAGGCGAGTACTGGACTACAGCTAAGCCCCGAGTGGGAGGGTTGCTCACCACTCGGTAGGATTTTTCAAACTTAGGCGAGTACTGGACTGCAGCTAAGCCTCCGAGTGTGAGGGTTCCTCACCCCTCGGTAGGATTTTTCAAACTTAGGCGAGTAATGGACTGCAGCTAAGCCTCCGAGTGTGACGGTTGCTCACAACACGGTAGGATTTTTCAAACTTAGGCGAGTACTGGACTGCAGCTAAGCCTCCGAGTGTGATGGTTGCTCACCACACAGAAGGATTTTTCAAACTTAGGCGAGTACTGGACTGCAGCTAAACCTCCAAGTGTGAGGGTTGCTCACTACACGGTAGGATTTTTCAAACTTAGGCGAGTACTGGACTGCAGCTAAGCCTCCGAGTGTGAGGATTGGTCACCACTCGGTAGGATTTTTCAAACTTAGGCAAGTACTGGACTACAGCTAAGCCCCCGAGTGAGAGGGTTTCTCTCCACTCGGTAGGATTTTTCAAACTTAGGCGAGTACTAGACCGCAGCTAAGCCCCTGAGTGAGAGGTTTGCTCACCACTCGGTAGGATTTTTCAAACTTAGGCGAGTACTGGACTGCAGCTAAGCCCCCGAGTGAGACGGTTGCTCACCACTCGGTAGGACTTTTCAAACTTAGGCGAGTACTGGACTACAGCTAAACCTCCGAGTGTGAGGTTTGCTCACCACTCGGTAGGATTTCTCAAACTTAGGCGAGTACTAGGCTGCAGCTAAGCCTCCGAGTGTGAGGGTTGCTCACCACTCGGTAGGATTTCTCAAACTTAGGCGAGTACTGGACTGCAGCTAAGCCTCCGAGTGTGAGGGTTGCTCACCACTCGGTAGGATTTTTCAAACTTAGGCGAGTACTGAACTGCAGCTAATCCTCCGAGTGGGAGGGTTGCTCACCACTCGGTAGGATTTTTCAAACTTAGGCGAGTACGGGACTGCAGTTAAGCCCCCGAGATGAGAGGCTGGCTCGACACTCGGTAGGATTTTTCGAACTTAGGCGAGTACTGGACTATAGCTAAGCCCTCGAGTGAGAGGCTTTCTCACCACTCAGTAGGATTTTTCGAACTTAGGCAAGTACTGGACTGCAGCTAAGCCCTCGAGTGAGAGGGCTGCTCACCACTCGGTAGGATTTTTCAAACATAGGCGAGTACTGGACTGCAGCTAAGCCTCCGAGTGTGAGGGTTGCTCACCACTCGGTAGGATTTTTCAAACTTAGGCGAGTACTGGACTATAGCTAAGCCCCCGAGTGGGAGGGTTGCTCACCACTCGGTAGGATTTTTCAAACATAGGCGAGTACTGGACTGCAACTAAAACCCCGAGTGAGAGGGTTGCTCACCACTCGGTAGGATTTTTCAAATTTAGGCGAGTACTAGACTGTAGCTAAGCGCCCGAGTGAGAGGGTTGCTCACCATTCGGTAGGATTTTTCAAACTTGGGCGAGTACTGGACTGCAGCTAAGCCTCCGAGTGTGAGGGTTTCTCACCACTCGGTAGGATTTTTCAAACTTAGGCGAGTACTAGACTGCAACTAAGCATCTGAGTGTGAGGGTTGCTCACCACTTGGTAGGATTTTTCAAACTTAGGCGAGTACTGGACTGCAGCTAAGCCCCCGAGTGGGAGGGTTGCTCACCACCCGGTAGGATTTTTCGAACTTAGGCAAGTACTTGACTGCAGCTAAGCCCTCGAGTGAGAGGGCTGCTCACTACTCGGTCGGAGTTTTCAAACATAGGCGAGTACTGGACTGCAGCTAAGCCTCCGAGTGTGAGGGTTGCTCACCACTCGGTAGGATTTTTCAAACTTAGGCGAGTACTGGACTATAGCTAAGCCCCCGAGCGGGAGGGTTGCTCACCACTCGGTAGGATTTTTCAAACATAGGCGAGTACTGGACTGCAGCTAAGCCTCCGAGTGTGAGGGTTCCTCACCCCTCGGTAGGATTTTTCAAGCTTAGGCGAGTACTGGACTGCAGCTAAGCCTCCGAGTGAGAGGGTTCCTCACAACTCGGTAGGATTTTTCAAACTTAGGCGAGTACTGGACTACAGCTAAGCCTCCGAGTGTGAGGGTTGGTCACCACTCGGTAGGATTTTTCAAACTTAGGCAAGTACTGGACTGCAGCTAAGCCTCCGAGTGTGAGGGTTGGTCACCACTCGGTAGGATTTTTCAAACTTAGGCAAGTACTGGACTACAGCTAAGCCCCCGAGTGAGACGGTTTCTCTCCACTCGGTAGGATTTTTCAAACTTAGGCGAGTACTGGACTGCAACTAAGCCCCTGAGTGAGAGGTTTGCTCACCACTCTGTAGGATTTTTCAAACATAGGCGAGTACTGGACTACAGCTAAGCCCCCGAGTGAGAGGGTTGCTCACCACTCGGTAGGACTTTTCAAACTTAGGCGAGTACTGGACTGCAGCTAAACCTCCGAGTGTGAGGTTTGCTCACCACTCGGTAGGATTTTTCAAACTTAGGTGAGTACTAGGCTGCAGCTAAGCCTCCGAGTGTGAGGGTTGCTCACCAATTAGTAGGATTTTTCAAACTTAGGCGTGTACTGGGCTGCAGCTAAGCCTCCGAGTGTGAGGGTTTGTCACCAATCAGTAGGATTTTTCTAACTTAGGCAAGTACTGGACTGCAGCTAAGCCAAGAGTGGGAGGGTTTCTCAACACTCGGTAGGATTTCTCAATCTTAGGCGAGTACTGGACTGCAGCTAAGCGCTCGAGTGAGAGGCTTGCTCACCACTCGGTAGGATTTTTCGAACTTAGGCGAGTACTGGAGTACAGCTAAGCCCCAGAGTGAGAGGCTTTCTCACCACTCGGTAGGATTTTTCAAACTTAGGCGAGTACTGGAGTGCAGCTAAGCCTCCGAGTGTGAGGGTTGCTTAGCACTCGGTAGGATTTTTCAAACTTAGGCGAGTACTGGACTGCAGCTAAGCGCCCGAGTGGGAGGGTTGCTCACTCGGTAGGATTTTTCGAACTTAGGCGAGTACTAGACAATAGCTAAGCCCTCGATTGAGAGGCTTTCTCACCACTCAGTAGGATTTTTCGAACTTAGGCAAGTACTGGACTGCAGCTAAGCCCTCGAGTGAGAGGGCTGCTCACCACTCGGTAGGATTTTTCAAACTTAGGCGAGTACTGGACTTCAGCTAAGCCACCGAGCGAGAGGGTTGCTCACCACTCGGTAGGATTTTTCAAACTTAGGCGAGTACTGGACTATAGCTAAGCCACGAGTGGGAGGGTTGCTCACCACTCGGTAGGATTTTTCAAACTTAGGCGAGTACTGGACTGCAGCTAAGCCTCCGACTGTGAGGGTTCCTCACCCCTCGGTAGGATTTTTCAAACATAGGCGAGTAATGGACTGCAGCTAAGCCTCCGAGTGTGACGGTTGCTCACAACACGGTAGGATTTTTCAAACTTAGGCGAGTACTGGACTGCAGCTAAGCCTCCGAGTGTGAGGGTTGCTCACCACTCGGTAGGATTTTTCAAACTTAGGCGAGTACTGGACTGCAGCTAAGCCTCCGAGTGTGAGGGTTGGTCACCACTCGGTAGGATTTTTCAAACTTAGGCAAGTACTGGACTACAGCTAAGCCCCCGAGTGAGAGGGTTTCTCTCCACTCGGTAGGATTTTTCAAACTTAGGCGAGTACTGGACTGCAACTAAGCCCCTGAGTGAGAGGTTTTCTCACCACTCTGTAGGATTTTTCAAACATAGGCGAGTACTGGACTGCAGCTAAGCCCCCGAGTGAGAGGGTTGCTCACCACTCGGTAGGACTTTTCAAACTTAGGCGAGTACTGGACTGCAGCTAAACCTCCGAGTGTGAGGTTTGCTCACCACTCGGTAGGATTTTTCAAACTTAGGTGAGTACTAGGCTGCAGCTAAGCCTCCGAGTGTGAGGGTTGCTCACCAATCAGTAGGATTTTTCAAACTTAGGCATGTATTGGGCTGCAGCTAAGCCTCCGAGTGTGAGGGTTGCTCACCAATCAGTAGGATTTTTCTAACTTAGGCAAGTACTGGACTGCAGCTAAGCCAAGAGTGGGAGGGTTGCTCAACACTCGGTAGGATTTCTCAATCTTAGGCGAGTACTGGACTGCAGCTAGGCGCTCGAGTGAGAGGCTTGCTCACCACTCGGTAGGATTTTTCAAACTTAGGCGAGTACTGGAGTACAGCTAAGCCCCTGAGTGAGAGGCTTTCTCACCACTCGGTAGGATTTTTCAAACTTAGGCGAGTACTGGACTGCAGCTAAGCCTTCGAGTGTGAGGGTTGCTCAGCACTCGGTAGGATTTTTCAAACTTAGGCGAGTACTGGACTGCAGCTAAGCCCCCGAGTGGGAGGGTTGCTCACCACTCGGTAGGATTTTTCGAACTTAGGCGAGTACTGGACAATAGCTAAGCCCTCGATTGAGAGGCTTTCTCACCACTCAGTAGGATTTTTCGAACTTAGGCAAGTACTGGACTGCAGCTAAGCCCTCGAGTGAGAGGGCTGCTCACCACTCGGTAGGATTTTTCAAACTTAGGCGAGTACTGGACTATAGCTAAGCCCCCGAGCGGGAGGGTTGCTCACCACTCGGTAGGATTTTTCAAACATAGGCGAGTACTGGACTGCAGCTAAGCCTCCGAGTGTGAGGGTTCCTCACCCCTCGGTAGGATTTTTCAAGCTCAGGCGAGTACTGGACTGCAGCTAAGCCTCCGAGTGTGAGGGTTCCTCACCCCTCGGTAGGATTTTTCAAACTTAGGCGAGTAATGGACTGCAGCTAAGCCTCCGAGTGTGACGGTTGGTCACCACTCGGTAGGATTTTTCAAACTTAGGCGAGTACTGGACTGCAGCTAAGCCTCCGAGTGTGAGGGTTGGTCACCACTCGGTAGGATTTTTCAAACTTAGGCAAGTACTGGACTACAGCTAAGCCCCCGAGTGTGAGGGTTGCTCACTACACGGTAGGATTTTTCAAACTTAGGCGAGTACTGGACTGCAGCTAAGCCTCCGAGTGTGAGGATTGGTCACCACTCGGTAGGATTTTTCAAACTTAGGCAAGTACTGGACTACAGCTAAGCCCCCGAGTGAGAGGGTTTCTCTCCACTCGGTAGGATTTTTCAAACTTAGGCGAGTACTAGACCGCAGCTAAGCCCCTGAGTGAGAGGTTTGCTCACCACTCGGTAGGATTTTTCAAACTTAGGCGAGTACTGGACTTCAGCTAAGCCCCCGAGTGAGACGGTTGCTCACCACTCGGTAGGACTTTTCAAACTTAGGCGAGTACTGGACTACAGCTAAACCTCCGAGTGTGAGGTTTGCTCACCACTCGGTAGGATTTCTCAAACTTAGGCGAGTACTAGGCTGCAGCTAAGCCTCCGAGTGTGAGGGTTGCTCACCAATCGGTAGGATTTTTCAAACTTAGGCGTGTACTGGGCTGCAGCTAAGCCTCCGAGTGTGAGGGTTGCTCACCACTCGGTAGGATTTCTCAAACTTAGGCGAGTACTGGACTGCAGCTAAGCCTCCGAGTGTGAGGGTTGCTCACCACTCGGTAGGATTTTTCAAACTTAGGCGAGTACTGAACTGCAGCTAATCCTCCGAGTGGGAGGGTTGCTCACCACTCGGTAGGATTTTTCAAACTTAGGCGAGTACGGGACTGCAGTTAAGCCCCCGAGATGAGAGGCTGGCTCGACACTCGGTAGGATTTTTCGAACTTAGGCGAGTACTGGACTATAGCTAAGCCCTCGAGTGAGAGGCTTTCTCACCACTCAGTAGGATTTTTCGAACTTAGGCAAGTACTGGACTGCAGCTAAGCCCTCGAGTGAGAGGGCTGCTCACCACTCGGTAGGATTTTTCAAACATAGGCGAGTACTGGACTGCAGCTAAGCCTCCGAGTGTGAGGGTTGCTCACCACTCGGTAGGATTTTTCAAACTTAGGCGAGTACTGGACTATAGCTAAGCCCCCGAGTGGGAGGGTTGCTCACCACTCGGTAGGATTTTTCAAACATAGGCGAGTACTGGACTGCAACTAAAACCCCGAGTGAGAGGGTTGCTCACCACTCGGTAGGATTTTTCAAATTTAGGCGAGTACTAGACTGTAGCTAAGCGCCCGAGTGAGAGGGTTGCTCACCACTCGGTAGGATTTTTCAAACTTGGGCGAGTACTGGACTGCAGCTAAGTCTCCGAGTGTGAGGGTTTCTCACCACTCGGTAGGATTTTTCAAACTTAGGCGAGTACTAGACTGCAACTAAGCATCTGAGTGTGAGGGTTGCTCACCACTTGGTAGGATTTTTCAAACTTAGGCGAGTACTGGACTGCAGCTAAGCCCCCGAGTGGGAGGGTTGCTCACCACCCGGTAGGATTTTTCGAACTTAGGCAAGTACTTGACTTCAGCTAAGCCCTCGAGTGAGAGGGCTGCTCACTACTCGGTCGGAGTTTTCAAACATAGGCGAGTACTGGACTGCAGCTAAGCCTCCGAGTGTGAGGGTTGCTCACCACTCGGTAGGATTTTTCAAACTTAGGCGAGTACTGGACTATAGCTAAGCCCCCGAGCGGGAGGGTTGCTCACCACTCGGTAGGATTTTTCAAACATAGGCGAGTACTGGACTGCAGCTAAGCCTCCGAGTGTGAGGGTTCCTCACCCCTCGGTAGGATTTTTCAAGCTTAGGCGAGTACTGGACTGCAGCTAAGCCTCCGAGTGAGAGGGTTCCTCACAACTCGGTAGGATTTTTCAAACTTAGGCGAGTACTGGACTACAGCTAAGCCTCCGAGTGTGAGGGTTGGTCACCACTCGGTAGGATTTTTCAAACTTAGGCAAGTACAGGACTGCAGCTAAGCCTCCGAGTGTGAGGGTTGGTCACCACTCGGTAGGATTTTTCAAACTTAGGCAAGTACTGGACTACAGCTAAGCCCCCGAGTGAGACGGTTTCTCTCCACTCGGTAGGATTTTTCAAACTTAGGCGAGTACTGGACTGCAACTAAGCCCCTGAGTGAGAGGTTTGCTCACCACTCTGTAGGATTTTTCAAACATAGGCGAGTACTGGACTACAGCTAAGCCCCCGAGTGAGAGGGTTGCTCACCACTCGATAGGACTTTTCAAACTTAGGCGAGTACTGGACTGCAGCTAAACCTCCGAGTGTGAGGTTTGCTCACCACTCGGTAGGATTTTTCAAACTTAGGTGAGTACTAGGCTGCAGCTAAGCCTCCGAGTGTGAGGGTTGCTCACCAATTAGTAGGATTTTTCAAACTTAGGCGTGTACTGGGCTGCAGCTAAGCCTCCGAGTGTGAGGGTTTGTCACCAATCAGTAGGATTTTTCTAACTTAGGCAAGTACTGGACTGCAGCTAAGCCAAGAGTGGGAGGGTTTCTCAACACTCGGTAGGATTTCTCAATCTTAGGCGAGTACTGGACTGCAGCTAAGCGCTCGAGTGAGAGGCTTGCTCACCACTCGGTAGGATTTTTCGAACTTAGGCGAGTACTGGAGTACAGCTAAGCCCCAGAGTGAGAGGCTTTCTCACCACTCGGTAGGATTTTTCAAACTTAGGCGAGTACTGGACTGCAGCTAAGCCTCCGAGTGTGAGGGTTGCTTAGCACTCGGTAGGATTTTTCAAACTTAGGCGAGTACTGGACTGCAGCTAAGCCCCCGAGTGGGAGGGTTGCTCACCACTCGGTAGGATTTTTCGAACTTAGGCGAGTACTAGACAATAGCTAAGCCCTCGATTGAGAGGCTTTCTCACCACTCAGTAGGATTTTTCGAACTTAGGCAAGTACTGGACTGCAGCTAAGCCCTCGAGTGAGAGGGCTGCTCACCACTCGGTAGGATTTTTCAAACTTAGGCGAGTACTGGACTTCAGCTAAGCCACCGAGCGAGAGGGTTGCTCACCACTCGGTAGGATTTTTCAAACTTAGGCGAGTACTGGACTATAGCTAAGCCACGAGTGGGAGGGTTGCTCACCACTCGGTAGGATTTTTCAAACTTAGGCGAGTACTGGACTGCAGCTAAGCCTCCGAGTGTGAGGGTTCCTCACCCCTCGGTAGGATTTTTCAAACATAGGCGAGTAATGGACTGCAGCTAAGCCTCCGAGTGTGACGGTTGCTCACAACACGGTAGGATTTTTCAAACTTAGGCGAGTACTGGACTGCAGCTAAGCCTCCGAGTGTGAGGGTTGCTCACCACTCGGTAGGATTTTTCAAACTTAGGTGAGTACTGGACTGCAGCTAAGCCTCCGAGTGTGAGGGTTGGTCACCACTCGGTAGGATTTTTCAAGCTTAGGCAAGTACTGGACTACAGCTAAGCCCCCGAGTGAGAGGGTTTCTCACCACTCGGTAGGATTTTTCAAACTTAGGCGAGTACTGGACTGCAACTAAGCCCCTGAGTGAGAGGTTTGCTCACCACTCTGTAGGATTTTTCAAACATAGGCGAGTACTGGACTGCAGCTTAGCCCCCGAGTGAGAGGGTTGCTCACCACTCGGTAGGACTTTTCAAACTTAGGCGAGTACTGGACTGCAGCTAAACCTCCGAGTGTGAGGTTTGCTCACCACACGGTAGGATTTTTCAAACTTAGGTGAGTACTAGGCTGCAGCTAAGCCTCCGAGTGTGAGGGTTGCTCACCAGTCAGTAGGATTTTTCAAACTTAGGCGTGTACTGGACTGCAGCTAAGCCTCCGAGTGTGAGGGTTGCTCACCAATCAGTAGGATTTTTCTAACTTAGGCAAGTACTGGACTGCAGCTAAGCCAAGAGTGGGAGGGTTGCTCAACAGTCGGTAGGATTTCTCAATCTTAGGCGAGTACTGGACTGCAGCTAAGCGCTCGAGTGAGAGGCTTGCTCACCACTCGGTAGGATTTTTCGAACTTAGGCGAGTACTGGAGTACAACTAAGCCCCTGAGTGAGAGGCTTTCTCACCACTCGGTAGGATTTTTCAAACTTAGGCGAGTACTGGACTGCAGCTAAGCCTCCGAGTGTGAGGGTTGCTCAGCACTCGGTAGGATTTTTCAAACTTAGGCGAGTACTGGACTGCAGCTAAGCCCCCGAGTGGGAGGGTTGCTCACCACTCGGTAGGATTTTTCGAACTTAGGCGAGTACTGGACAATAGCTAAGCCCTCGATTGAGAGGCTTTCTCACCACTTAGTAGGATTTTTCGAACTTAGGCAAGTACTGGACTGCAGCTAAGCCCTCGAGTGAGAGGGCTGCTCACCACTCGGTAGGATTTTTCAAACTTAGGCGAGTACTGGACTTCAGCTAAGCCTCCGAGCGAGAGGGTTGCTCACCACTCGGTAGGATTTTTCAAACTTAGGCGAGTACTGGACTATAGCTAAGCCCCGAGTGGGAGGGTTGCTCACCACTCGGTAGGATTTTTCAAACTTAGGCGAGTACTGGACTGCAGCTAAGCCTCCGAGTGTGAGGGTTCCTCACCCCTCGGTAGGATTTTTCAAACTTAGGCGAGTAATGGACTACAGCTAAGCCTCCGAGTGTGACTGTTGCTCACAACACGTTAGGATTTTTCAAACTTAGGCGAGTACTGGACTGCAGCTAAGCCTCCGAGTGTGAGGGTTGCTCACCACTCGGTAGGATTTTTCGAACTTAGGCGAGTACTGGACAATTGCTAAGCCCTCGATTGAGAGGCTTTCTCACCACTCAGTAGGATTTTTCGAACTTAGGCAAGTACTGGACTGCAGCTAAGCCCTCGAGTGAGAGGGCTGCTCACCACTCGGTAGGATTTTTCAAACTTAGGCGAGTACTGGACTTCAGCTAAGCCTCCGAGCGAGAGGGTTGCTCACCACTCGGTAGGATTTTTCAAACTTAGGTGAGTACTGGACTATAGCTAAGCCCCGAGTGGGAGGGTTGCTCACCACTCGGTAGGATTTTTCAAACTTAGGCGACTACTGGACTGCAGCTAAGCCTCCGAGTGTGAGGGTTCCTCACCCCTCGGTAGGATTTTTCAAACTTAGGCGAGTAATGGACTGCAGCTAAGCCTCCGAGTGTGAGGGTTGCTCACCACTCGGTAGGATTTTTCAAACTTAGGCGAGTACTGGACTGCAGCTAAGCCTCCGAGTGGGAGGGTTGCTCACCACTCGGTAGGATTTTTCAAACTTAGGCGAGTACTGGACTGCAGTTAAGCCCCCGAGATGAGAGGCTGGCTCAACACTCGGTAGGATTTTTTGAATTTAGGCGAGTACTGGACTATAGCTAAGCCCTCGAGTGAGAGGCTTTCTCACCACTCAGTAGGATTTTTCGAACTTAGGCAAGTACTGGACTGCAGCTAAGCCCTCGAGTGAGAGGGCTGCTCACCACTCGGTAGGATTTTTCAAACATAGGCGAGTACTGGACTGCAGCTAAGCCTCCGAGTGTGAGGGTTGCTCACCACTCGGTAGGATTTTTCAAACTTAGGCGAGTACTGGACTATAGCTAAGCCCCCGAGTGGGAGGGTTGCTCACCACTCGGTAGGATTTTTCAAACATAGGCGAGTACTGGACTGCAACTAAAATCCCGAGTGAGAGGGTTGCTCACCACTCGGTAGGATTTTTCAAACTTAGGCGAGTACTAGACTGTAGCTAAGCGCCCGAGTGAGAGGGTTGCTCACCACTTGGTAGTATTTTTCAAACTTGGGCGAGTACTGGACTGCAGCTAAGCCTCCGAGTGTGAGGGTTGCTCACCACTCGGTAGGATTTTTCAAACTTAGGCGAGTACTAGACTGAAACTAAGCATCCGAGTGTGAGGGTTGCTCACCACTTGGTAGTATTTCTCAAACTTAGGCGAGTACTGGACTGCAGCTAAGCCCCCGAGTGGGAGGGTTGCTCACCACTCGGTAGGATTTTTCAAACTTAGGCGAGTACTAGACTGCAACTAAGCATCCGAGTGTGAGGGTTGCTCACCACTTGGTAGGATTTTTCAAACTTAGGCGAGTACTGGACTGCAGCTAAGCCCTCGAGTGAGAGGGCTGCTCACTACTCGGTAGGAGTTTTCAAACATAGGCGAGTACTGGACTGCAGCTAAGCCTCCGAGTGTGAGGGTTGCTCACCACTC
Source organism: Triticum urartu (assembly GCF_056163025.1). NCBI lineage: Eukaryota > Viridiplantae > Streptophyta > Magnoliopsida > Poales > Poaceae > Triticum > Triticum urartu. The sequence goes on along the minus strand of NC_141878.1, from coordinate 250,408,893 downwards.
GGAAGGATATTTCAAACTTAGGCGAGTACTGGACTATAGCTAAGCCCCCGAGCGGGAGGGTTGCTCACCACTCGGTAGGATTTTTCAAACATAGGCGAGTACTGGACTGCCACTAAAACCCCGAGTGAGAGGGTTGCTCACCACTCGGTAGGATTTTTCCAACTTAGGCGAGTACTGGACTGCAGCTAAGCCTCCGAGTGTGAGGGTTCCTCACCACTCGGTAGGATTTTTCAAACTTAGGCGAGTACTGGACTACAGCTAAGCCTCCTAGTGTGAGGGTTGCTCACAACACGGTAGGACTTTTCAAACTTAGGCGAGTAGTTGACTGCAGCTAAGCCTCCGAGTGTGATGGTTGCTCACCACTCGGAAGGATTTTTCAAACTTAGGCAAGTACTGGACTGCAGCTAAACCTCCAAGTGTGAGGGTTGCTCACTACACGGTAGGATTTTTCAAACTTAGGCGAGTACTGGACTGTAGCTAAGCCTCCGAGTGTGAGGGTTGGTCACCATCGGTAGGATTTTTCAAACTTAGGCAAGTACTGAACTACAGCTAAGCCCCCGAGTGAGAGGGTTTCTCTCCACTCGGTAGGATTTTTCAAACTTAGGCGAGTACTGGACTGCAACTAAGCCCTTGAGTGAGAGCTTCGCTCACCACTCTGTAGGATTTTTCAAACATAGGCGAGTACTGGACTGCAGCTAAGCCCCCGAGTGAGAGGGTTGCTCACCACTCGGTAGGACTTTTCAAACTTAGGCGAGTACTGGACTGCAGCTAAACCTCCGAGTGTGAGGTTCGCTCACCACTCGGTAGGATTTTTCAAACTTAGGTGAGTAGTAGGCTGCAGCTAAGCCTCCGAGTGTGAGGGTTGCTCACCAATCAGTAGGATTTTTCAAACTTAGGCGTGTACTGGGCTGCAGCTAAGCCTCCGAGTGTGAGGGTTGCTCACCAATCAGTAGGATTTTTCTAACTTAGGCAAGTACTGGACTGCAGCTAAGCCAAGAGTGGGAGGGTTGCTCAACACTCGGTAGGATTTCTCAATCTTAGGCGAGTACTGGACTGCAGCTAAGCGCTCGAGTGTGAGGCTTGCTCACCACTCGGTAGGATTTTTCGAACTTAGGCGAGTACTGGAGTACAGCTAAGCCCCTGCGTGAGAGGCTTTCTCACCACTCGGTAGGATTTTTCAAACTTAGGCGAGTACTGGACTGCAGCTAAGCCTCCGAGTGTGAGGGTTGCTCAGCACTCGGTAGGATTTTTCAAACTTAGGAGAGTACTGGACTGCAGCTAAGCCCCCGAGTGGGAGGGTTGCTCACCACTCGATAGGATTTTTCGAACTTAGGCAAGTACTGGACTGCAGCTAAGCCCTCGAGTGAGAGGGCTGCTCACTACTCGGTAGGATTTTTCAAACATAGGCGAGTGCTGGACTGCAGCTAAGCCTCCGAGTGTGAGGGTTGCTCACCACTCGGTAGGATTTTTCAAACTTAGGCGAGTACTGGACTATAGCTAAGCCCCCGAGCGAGAGGGTTGCTCACCACTCGGTAGGATTTTTCAAACAAAGGCGAGTACTGGACTGCAGCTAAGCCTCCGAGTGTGAGGGTTCCTCACCCCTCGGTAGGATTTTTCAAACTTAGGCGAGTACTGGACTGCAGCTAAGCCTCCGAGTGTGACGGTTGCTCACAACACGGTAGGATTTTTCAAACTTAGGCGAGTACTGGACTGCAGCTAAGCCTCCGAGTGTGATGGTTGCTCACCACTCGGAAGGATTTTTCAAACATAGGCGAGTACTGGACTGTAGCTAAACCTCCAAGTGTGAGGGTTGCTCACTACACGGTAGGAAATTTCAAACTTAGGCGAGTACTGGACTGCAGCTAAGCCTCAGAGTGTGAGGGTTGGTCACCACTCGGTAGGATTTTTCAAACTTAGGCAAGTACTGGACTACAGCTAAGCCCCCGAGTGAGAGGGTTTCTCTCCACTCGGTAGGATTTTTCAAACTTAGGCGAGTACTGGACTGCAGCTAAGCCCCTGAGTGAGAGGTTTGCTCACCACTCGGTAGGATTTTTCAAACTTAGGCGAATACTGGACTGCAGCTAAGCCCCCGAGTGAGAGGGTTGCTCATCACTCGGTAGGACTTTTCAAACTTAGGCGAGTACTGGACTACAGCTAAACCTCCGAGTGTGAGGTTTGCTCACCACTCGGTAGGATTTCTCAAACTTAGGCGAGTACTAGGCTGCAGCTAAGCCTCCGAGTGTGAGGGTTGCTCACCAATCGGTAGGATTTTTCGAACTTAGGCGTGTACTGGGCTGCAGCTAAGCCTCCGAGTGTGAGGGTTGCTCACCACTCGGTAGGATTTCTCAAACTTAGGCGAGTACTGGACTGCAGCTAAGCCTCCGAGTGTGAGGGTTGCTCACCACTCGGTAGGATTTTTCAAACTTAGGTGAGTACTGGACTGCAGCTAAGCCTCCGAGTGGGAGGGTTGCTCACCACTCGGTAGGATTTTTCAAACTTAGGCGAGTACTGGACTGCAGCTAAGCCCCCGAGATGAGAGGCTGGCTCAACACTCGGTAGGATTTTTCAAACTTAGGCGAGTACTGGACTATAGCTAAGCTCTCGAGTGAGAGGCTTTCTCACCACTCGGTAGGATTTTTCGAACTTAGGCAAGTACTGGACTGCAGCTAAGCCCCCGAGTGGGAGGGTTGCTCAACACTCGGTAGGATTTTTCAAACTTAGGCAAGTACTGGACTGCAGCTAAGCCCCCGAGATGAGAGGCAGGCTCAACACTTGGTAGGATTTTTCAAACTTAGGCGAGTACTGGACTACAGCTAAGGCCTCGAGTGAGAGGGCTGCTCACCACTCGGTAGGATTTTTCAAACATAGGCGAGTACTGGACTGCAGCTAAGCCTCCGAGTGTGAGGGTTGCTCACCAATCAGTAGGATTTTTCAAACTAAGGCGTGTACTGGGCTGCAGCTAAGCCTCCGAGTGTGAGGGTTGCTCACCAATCAGTAGGATTTTTCTAACTTAGGCAAGTACTGGACTGCAGCTAAGCCAAGAGTGGGAGGGTTGCTCAACACTCGGTAGGATTTCTCAATCTTAGGCGAGTACTGGACTGCAGCTAAGCGCTCGAGTGAGAGGCTTGCTCACCACTCGGTCGGATTTTTCGAACTTAGGCGAGTACTGGAGTACAGCTAAGCCCCTGAGTGAGAGGCTTTCTCACTACTCGGTAGGATTTTTCAAACTTAGGCGAGTACTGGACTGCAGCTAAACCTCCGAGTGTGAGGGTTGCTCAGCACTCGATAGGATTTTTCAAACTTAGGCGAGTACTGGACTGCAGCTAAGCCCCCGAGTGGGAGGGTTGCTCACCACTCGATAGGATTTTTCGAACTTAGGCAAGTACTGGACTGCAGCTAAGCCCTCGAGTGAGAGGGCTGCTCACTACTCGGTAGGATTTTTCAAACATAGGCGAGTGCTGGACTGCAGCTAAGCCTCCGAGTGTGAGGGTTGCTCACCACTCGGTAGGATTTTCAAACTTAGGCGAGTACTGGACTATAGCTAAGCCCCCGAGCGAGAGGGTTGCTCACCACTCGGTACGATTTTTCAAACATAGGCGAGTACTGGACTGCAACTAAAACCCCGAGTGAGAGGGTTGCTCACCACTCGGTAGGATTTTTCAAACTTAGGCGAGTACTGGACTGCAGCTAAGCCACCGAGTGTGAGGGTTCCTCACCCCTCGGTAGGATTTTTCAAACTTAGGCGAGTACTGGACTGCAGCTAAGCCTCCGAGTGTGACGGTTGCTCACAACACGGTAGGATTTTTCAAACATAGGCGAGTACTGGACTGCAGCTAAGCCTCCGAGTGTGATGGTTGCTCACCACTCGGAAGGATTTTTCAAACTTAGGCGAGTACTGGACTGCAGCTAAACCTCCAAGTGTGTGGGTTGCTCACTACACGGTAGGATTTTTCAAACTTAGGCGAGTACTGGACTGCAGCTAAGCCTCAGAGTGTGAGGGTTGGTCACCACTCGGTAGGATTTTTCAAACTTAGGCAAGTACTGGACTACAGCTAAGCCCCCGAGTGAGAGGGTTTCTCTCCACTCGGTAGGATTTTTCAAACTTAGGCGAGTACAGGACTGCAGCTAAGCCCCTGAGTTAGAGTTTTGCTCACCACTCGGTAGGATTTTTCAAACTTAGGTGAGTACTGGACTGCAGCTAAGCCCCCGAGTGAGAGGGTTGCTCACCACTCGGTAGGACTTTTCAAACTTAGGCGAGTACTGGACTGCAGCTAAACCTCCGAGTGTGAGGTTTGCTCACCACTCGGTAGGATTTCTCAAACTTAGGCGAGTACTGGACTGCAGCTAAACCTCCAAGTGTGTGGGTTGCTCACTACACGGTAGGATTTTTCAAACTTAGGCGAGTACTGGACTGCAGCTAAGCCTCAGAGTGTGAGGGTTGGTCACCACTCGGTAGGATTTTTCAAACTTAGGCAAGTACTGGACTACAGCTAAGCCCCCGAGTGAGAGGGTTTCTCTCCACTCGGTAGGATTTTTCAAACTTAGGCGAGTACTGGACTGCAGCTAAGCCCCTGAGTTAGAGTTTTGCTCACCACTCGGTAGGATTTTTCAAACTTAGGTGAGTACTGGACTGCAGCTAAGCCCCCGAGTGAGAGGGTTGCTCACCACTCGGTAGGACTTTTCAAACTTAGGCGAGTACTGGACTGCAGCTAAACCTCCGAGTGTGAGGTTTGCTCACCACTCGGTAGGATTTCTCAAACTTAGGCGAGTACTAGGCTACAGCTAAGCCTCCGAGTGTGAGGGTTTTTCACCAATCGGTAGGATTTTTCGAACTTAGGCGTGTACTGGGCTGCAGCTAAGCCTCCGAGTGTGAGGGTTGCTCACCAATCGGTAGGATTTCTCAAACTTAGGCGAGTACTGGACTGCAGCTAAGCCTCCGAGTGTGAGGGTTGCTCACCACTCGGTAGGATTTTTCAAACTTAGGCGAGTACTGGACTACAGCTAAGCCTCCGAGTGGGAGGGTTGCTCACCACTCGGTAGGATTTTTCAAACTTAGGCGAGTACTGGACTGCAGCTAAGCCCCCGAGATGAGAGGCTGGCTCAACACTCGGTAGGATTTTTCAAACTTAGGCGAGTACTGGACTATAGCTAAGCCCTCGAGTGAGAGGCTTTCTCACCACTCGGTAGGATTTTTCGAACTTAGGCAAGTACTGGACTGCAGCTAAGCCCCCGAGTGGGAGGGTTGCTCACCACTCGGTAGGATTTTTCAAACTTAGGCAAGTACTGGACTGCAGCTAAGCCCCCGAGATGAGAGGCAGGCTCAACACTCGGTAGGATTTTTCAAACTTAGGGGAGTACTGGACTACAGGTAAGCCCTCGAGTGAGAGGCTTTCTCACCACTCAGTAGGATTTTTCGAACTTAGGCAAGTACTGGACTGCAGCTAAGGCCTCGAGTGAGAGGGCTGCTCACCACTCGGTAGGATTTTTCAAACATAGGCGAGTACTGGACTACAGCTAAGCCTCCGAGTGTGAGGGTTGCTCACCACTCGCTAGGATTTTTCAAACTTAGGCGAGTACTGCACTATAGCTAAGCCCTCGAGTGGGAGGATTGCTCACCACTCGGTAGGAATTTTCAAACATAGGCGAGTACTGGACTACAACTAAAACCCCGAGTGAGAGGGTTGCTCACCACTCGGTAGGATTTTTCAAACTTAGGCGAGTACTAGACTGCAGCTAAGCCCTCGAGTGAGAGGGTTTCTCACCACTCGGTAGGATTTTTCAAACTTAGGTGAGTACTAGGCTGCAGCTAAGCCTCCGAGTGTGAGGGTTGCTCACCAATCCGTAGGATTTTTAAACTTAGGCGTGTACTGGGCTGCAGATAAGCCTCCGAGTGTGAGGGTTGCTCACCAATCAGTAGGATTTTTCTAACTTAGGCAAGTACTGGACTGCAGCTAAGCCAAGAGTGGGAGGGTTGCTCAACACTCGGTAGGATTTCTCAATCTTAGGCGAGTACTGGACTGCAGCTAAGCGCTCGAGTGAGAGGCTTGCTCACCACTCGGTAGGATTTTTCGAACTTAGGCGAGTACTGGAGTACAGCTAAGCCCCTGAGTGAGAGGCTTTCTCACTACTCGGTAGGATTTTTCAAACTTAGGCGAGTACTGGACTGCAGCTAAACCTCCGAGTGTGAGGGTTGCTCAGCACTCGATAGGATTTTTCAAACTTAGGCGAGTACTGGACTGCAGCTAAGCCCCCGAGTGGGAGGGTTGCTCACCACTCGATAGGATTTTTCGAACTTAGGCAAGTACTGGACTGCAGCTAAGCCCTCGAGTGAGAGGGCTGCTCACTACTCGGTAGGATTTTTCAAACATAGGCGAGTGCTGGACTGCAGCTAAGCCTCCGAGTGTGAGGGTTGCTCACCACTCGGTAGGATTTTCAAACTTAGGCGAGTACTGGACTATAGCTAAGCCCCCGAGCGAGAGGGTTGCTCACCACTCGGTACGATTTTTCAAACATAGGCGAGTACTGGACTGCAACTAAAACCCCGAGTGAGAGGGTTGCTCACCACTCGGTAGGATTTTTCAAACTTAGGCGAGTACTGGACTGCAGCTAAGCCACCGAGTGTGAGGGTTCCTCACCCCTCGGTAGGATTTTTCAAACTTAGGCGAGTACTGGACTGCAGCTAAGCCTCCGAGTGTGACGGTTGCTCACAACACGGTAGGATTTTTCAAACATAGGCGAGTACTGGACTGCAGCTAAGCCTCCGAGTGTGATGGTTGCTCACCACTCGGAAGGATTTTTCAAACTTAGGCGAGTACTGGACTGCAGCTAAACCTCCAAGTGTGTGGGTTGCTCACTACACGGTAGGATTTTTCAAACTTAGGCGAGTACTGGACTGCAGCTAAGCCTCAGAGTGTGAGGGTTGGTCACCACTCGGTAGGATTTTTCAAACTTAGGCAAGTACTGGACTACAGCTAAGCCCCCGAGTGAGAGGGTTTCTCTCCACTCGGTAGGATTTTTCAAACTTAGGCGAGTACAGGACTGCAGCTAAGCCCCTGAGTTAGAGTTTTGCTCACCACTCGGTAGGATTTTTCAAACTTAGGTGAGTACTGGACTGCAGCTAAGCCCCCGAGTGAGAGGGTTGCTCACCACTCGGTAGGACTTTTCAAACTTAGGCGAGTACTGGACTGCAGCTAAACCTCCGAGTGTGAGGTTTGCTCACCACTCGGTAGGATTTCTCAAACTTAGGCGAGTACTGGACTGCAGCTAAACCTCCAAGTGTGTGGGTTGCTCACTACACGGTAGGATTTTTCAAACTTAGGCGAGTACTGGACTGCAGCTAAGCCTCAGAGTGTGAGGGTTGGTCACCACTCGGTAGGATTTTTCAAACTTAGGCAAGTACTGGACTACAGCTAAGCCCCCGAGTGAGAGGGTTTCTCTCCACTCGGTAGGATTTTTCAAACTTAGGCGAGTACTGGACTGCAGCTAAGCCCCTGAGTTAGAGTTTTGCTCACCACTCGGTAGGATTTTTCAAACTTAGGTGAGTACTGGACTGCAGCTAAGCCCCCGAGTGAGAGGGTTGCTCACCACTCGGTAGGACTTTTCAAACTTAGGCGAGTACTGGACTGCAGCTAAACCTCCGAGTGTGAGGTTTGCTCACCACTCGGTAGGATTTCTCAAACTTAGGCGAGTACTAGGCTACAGCTAAGCCTCCGAGTGTGAGGGTTTTTCACCAATCGGTAGGATTTTTCGAACTTAGGCGTGTACTGGGCTGCAGCTAAGCCTCCGAGTGTGAGGGTTGCTCACCAATCGGTAGGATTTCTCAAACTTAGGCGAGTACTGGACTGCAGCTAAGCCTCCGAGTGTGAGGGTTGCTCACCACTCGGTAGGATTTTTCAAACTTAGGCGAGTACTGGACTACAGCTAAGCCTCCGAGTGGGAGGGTTGCTCACCACTCGGTAGGATTTTTCAAACTTAGGCGAGTACTGGACTGCAGCTAAGCCCCCGAGATGAGAGGCTGGCTCAACACTCGGTAGGATTTTTCAAACTTAGGCGAGTACTGGACTATAGCTAAGCCCTCGAGTGAGAGGCTTTCTCACCACTCGGTAGGATTTTTCGAACTTAGGCAAGTACTGGACTGCAGCTAAGCCCCCGAGTGGGAGGGTTGCTCACCACTCGGTAGGATTTTTCAAACTTAGGCAAGTACTGGACTGCAGCTAAGCCCCCGAGATGAGAGGCAGGCTCAACACTCGGTAGGATTTTTCAAACTTAGGGGAGTACTGGACTACAGGTAAGCCCTCGAGTGAGAGGCTTTCTCACCACTCAGTAGGATTTTTCGAACTTAGGCAAGTACTGGACTGCAGCTAAGGCCTCGAGTGAGAGGGCTGCTCACCACTCGGTAGGATTTTTCAAACATAGGCGAGTACTGGACTACAGCTAAGCCTCCGAGTGTGAGGGTTGCTCACCACTCGCTAGGATTTTTCAAACTTAGGCGAGTACTGCACTATAGCTAAGCCCTCGAGTGGGAGGATTGCTCACCACTCGGTAGGAATTTTCAAACATAGGCGAGTACTGGACTACAACTAAAACCCCGAGTGAGAGGGTTGCTCACCACTCGGTAGGATTTTTCAAACTTAGGCGAGTACTAGACTGCAGCTAAGCCCTCGAGTGAGAGGGTTTCTCACCACTCGGTAGGATTTTTCAAACTTAGGTGAGTACTAGGCTGCAGCTAAGCCTCCGAGTGTGAGGGTTGCTCACCAATCCGTAGGATTTTTAAACTTAGGCGTGTACTGGGCTGCAGATAAGCCTCCGAGTGTGAGGGTTGCTCACCAATCAGTAGGATTTTTCTAACTTAGGCAAGTACTGGACTGCAGCTAAGCCAAGAGTGGGAGGGTTGCTCAACACTCGGTAGGATTTCTCAATCTTAGGCGAGTACTGGACTGCAGCTAAGCGCTCGAGTGAGAGGCTTGCTCACCACTCGGTAGGATTTTTCGAACTTAGGCGAGTACTGGAGTACAGCTAAGCCCCTGAGTGAGAGGCTTTCTCACCACTCGGTAGGATTTTTCAAACTTAGGCGAGTACTGGACTGCAGCTAAGCCTCCGAGTGTGAGGATTGCTCAGCACTCGGTAGGATTTTTCAAACTTAGGCGAGTACTGGACTGCCGCTAAGCCCCCGAGTGGGAGGGTTGCTCACCACTCGGTAGGATTTTTCGAACTTAGGCAAGTACTGGACTGCAGCTAAGCCCTCGAGTGGGAGGGCTGCTCACTACTCGGTAGGATTTTTCAAACATAGGCGAGTGCTGGACTGCAGCTAAGCCTCCGAGTGTGAGGGTTGCTCACCACTCGGTAGGATTTTTCAAACTTAGGCGAGTACTGGACTATAACTAAGCCCCCGAGCGAGAGGGTTGCTCACCACTCGGTAGGATTTTTCAAACATAGGCGAGTACTGGACTGCACCTAAAACCCCGAGTGAGAGGGTTTCTCACCACTCAGTAGGATTTTTCAAACTTAGGCGAGTACTGGACTGCAGCTAAGCCTCCGAGTGTGATGGTTGCTCACCACTCGGAAGGATTTTTCAAACTTAGGCGAGTACTGGACTGCAGCTAAACCTCCAAGTGTGAGGGTTGGTCACTACACGGTAGGATTTTTCAAACTTAGGCGAGTACTGGACTGCAGCTAAGCCTCCGAGTGTGAGGGTTGGTCACCACTCGGTAGGATTTTTCAAACATAGGCAAGTACTGGACTACAGCTAAGCCCCCGAGTGCGAGGGTTTCTCTCCACTCGGTAGGATTTTTCAAACTTAGGTGAGTACTGGACTGCAGCTAAGCCTCCGAGTGTGAGGGTTGGTCACCACTCGGTAGGATTTTTCAAACATAGGCAAGTACTGCACTACAGCTAAGCCCCCGAGTGCGAGGGTTTCTCTCCACTCGGTAGGATTTTTCAAACTTAGGCGAGTACTGGACTGCAGCTAAGCCCCTGAGTGAGAGGTTTGCTCACCACTCGCTAGGATTTTTCAAACTTAGGCGAGTACCGGACTGCAGCTAAGCCCCCGAGTGAGAGGGTTGCTCACCACTCGGTAGGACTTTTCAAACTTAGGCGAGTACTGGCCTGCAGCTAAACCTCCGAGTGTGAGGTTTGCTCACCACTCGGTAGGATTTCTCAAACTTAGGCGAGTACTAGGCTGTAGCTAAGCCTCCGAGTGTGAGGGTTGCTCACCAATGGTAGGATTTTTCAAACTTAGGCATGTACTGGGCTGCAGCTATGCCTCCGAGTGTGAGGGTTGCTCACCACTCGGTAGGATTTCACAAACTTAGGCGAGTACTGGACTACAGCTAAGCCTCTGAGTGTGAGGGTTGCTCACCACTCGGTAGGATTTTTCAAACTTAGGCGACTACTGGACTGCAGCTAAGCCTCCGAGTGGGAGGGTTGCTCACCACTCGGTAGGATTTTTCAAACTTAGGCGAGTACTGGACTGCAGCTAAGCCCCCGAGATGAGAGGCTGGCTCAACACTCGGTAGGATTTTTCAAACTTAGGCGAGTACTGGACTATAGCTAAGCCCTCGAGTGAGAGGCTTTCTCACCACTCGGTAGGATTTTTCGAGCTTAGGCAAGTACTGGACTGCAGCTAAGCCCCCGAGTGGGAGGGTTCCTCACCACTCGGTAGGATTTTTTCAAACTTAGGCAAGTACTGGACTGCAGCTAAGCCCTCGAGTGAGAGGGCTGCTCACCACTCGGTAGGATTTTTCAAACATAGGCGAGTACTGGACTGCAGCTAAGCCTCCGAGTGTGAGGGTTGCTCACCACTCGGTAGGATTTTTCAAACTTAGGCGAGTACTGGACTATAGCTAAGCCCCGAGTGGGAGGGTTGCTCACCACTCGGTAGGATTTTTCAAACATAGGAGAGTATTGGACTACAACTAAAACCCCGAGTGAGAGGGTTGCTCACCACTCGGTAGGATTTTTCAAACTTAGGCGAGTACTAGACTGCAGCTAAGCCCCCGAGTGAGAGGGTTGCTCACCACTGGGTAGGATTTTTCGAACTTAGGCAAGTACTGGACTGCAGCTAAGCCCCCGAGTGGGAGGGTTGCTCACCACTCGGTAGGATTTTTCAAACTTAGGCAAGTACTGGACTACAGCTAAGCCCCCGAGATGAGAGGCAGGCTCAACACTCGGTAGGATTTTTCAAACTTAGGGGAGTACTGGACTACAGGTAAGCCCTCGAGTGAGAGGCTTTCTCACCACTCAGTAGGATTTTTCGAACTTAGGCAAGTACTGGACTGCAGCTAAGGCCTCGAGTGAGAGGGCTGCTCACCACTCGGTAGGATTTTTCAAACATAGGCGAGTACTGGACTGCAGCTAAGCCTCCGAGTGTGAGGGTTGCTCACCACTCGCTAGCATTTTTCAAACTTAGGCGAGTACTGCACTATAGCTAAGCCCTCGAGTGGGAGGATTGCTCACCACTCGGTAGGAATTTTCAAACATAGGCGAGTACTGGACTACAACTAAAACCCCGAGTGAGAGGGTTGCTCACCACTCGGTAGGATTTCTCAATCTTAGGCGAGTACTGGACTGTAGCTAAGCGCTCGAGTGAGAGGCTTGCTCACCACTCGGTAGGATTTTTCGAACTTAGGCGAGTACTGGAGTACAGCTAAGCCCCTGAGTGAGAGGCTTTCTCACCACTCGGTAGGATTTTTCAAACTTAGGCGAGTACTGGACTGCAGCTAAGCCTCCGAGTGTGAGGGTTGCTCAGCACTCGGTAGGATTTTTCAAACTTAGGCGAGTACTAGACTGCCGCTAAGCCCACGAGTGGGAGGGTTGCTCACCACTCGGTAGGATTTTTCGAACTTAGGCAAGTACTGGACTGCAGCTAAGCCCTCGAGTGGGAGGGCTGCTCACTACTCGGTAGGATTTTTCAAACATAGGCGAGTGCTGGACTGCAGCTAAGCCTCCGAGTGTGAGGGTTGCTCACCACTCGGTAGGATTTTTCAAACTTAGGCGAGTACTGGACTATAGCTAAGCCCCCGAGCGAGAGGGTTGCTCACCACTCGGTAGGATTTTTCAAACATAGGCGAGTACTGGACTGCACCTAAAACCCCGAGTGAGAGGGTTTCTCACCACTCAGTAGGATTTTTCATACTTAGGCGAGTACTGGACTGCAGCTAAGCCTCCGAGTGTGATGGTTGCTCACCACTCGGAAGGATTTTTCAAACTTAGGCGAGTACTGGACTGCAGCTAAACCTCCAAGTGTGAGGGTTGCTCACTACACGGTAGGATTTTTCAAACTTAGGCGAGTACTGGACTGCAGCTAAGCCTCCGAGTGTGAGGGTTGGTCACCACTCGGTAGGATTTTTCAAACATAGGCAAGTACTGGACTACAGCTAAGCCCCCGAGTGCGAGGGTTTCTCTCCACTCGGTAGGATTTTTCAAACTTAGGTGAGTACTGGACTGCAGCTAAGCCTCCGAGTGTGAGGGTTGGTCACCACTCGGTAGGATTTTTCAAACATAGGCAAGTACTGGACTACAGCTAAGCCCCCGAGTGCGAGGGTTTCTCTCCACTCGGTAGGATTTTTCAAACTTAGGCGAGTACTGGACTGCAGCTAAGCCCCTGAGTGAGAGGTTTGCTCACCACTCGGTAGGATTTTTCAAACTTAGGCGAGTACTGGACTGCAGCTAAGCCCCCGAGTGAGAGGGTTGCTCACCACTCGGTAGGACTTTTCAAACTTAGGCGAGTACTGGACTGCAGCTAAACCTCCGAGTGTGAGGTTTGCTCACCACTCGGTAGGATTTCTCAAACTTAGGCGAGTACTAGGCTGTAGCTAAGCCTCCGAGTGTGAGGGTTGCTCACCAATCGGTAGGATTTTTCAAACTTAGGCATGTACTGGGCTGCAGCTAAGCCTCCGAGTGTGAGGGTTGCTCACCACTCGGTAGGATTTGACAAACTTAGGCGAGTACTGGACTGCAGCTAAGCCTCCGAGTGTGAGGGTTGCTCACCACTCGGTAGGATTTTTCAAACTTAGGCGACTACTGGACTGCAGCTAAGCCTCCGAGTGGGAGGGTTGCTCACCACTCGGTAGGATTTTTCAAACTTAGGCGAGTACTGGACTGCAGCTAAGCCCCCGAGATGAGAGGCTGGCTCAACACTCGGTAGGATTTTTCAAACTTAGGCGAGTACTGGACTATAGCTAAGCCCTCGAGTGAGAGGCTTTCTCACCACTCGGTAGGATTTTTCGAGCTTAGGCAAGTACTGGACTGCAGCTAAGCCCCCGAGTGGGAGGGTTGCTCACCACTCGGTAGGATTTTTTGAAACTTAGGCAAGTACTGGACTGCAGCTAAGCCCTCGAGTGAGAGGGCTGCTCACCACTCGGTAGGATTTTTCAAACATAGGCGAGTACTGGACTGCAGCTAAGCCTCCGAGTGTGAGGGTTGCTCACCACTCGGTAGGATTTTTCAAACTTAGGCGAGTACTGGACTATAGCTAAGCCCCGAGTGGGAGGGTTGCTCACCACTCGGTAGGATTTTTCAAACATAGGAGAGTATTGGACTACAACTAAAACCCCGAGTGAGAGGGTTGCTCACCACTCGGTAGGATTTTTCAAACTTAGGCGAGTACTAGACTGCAGCTAAGCCCCCGAGTGAGAGGGTTGCTCACCACTGGGTAGGATTTTTCAAACTTAGGCGAGTACTGGACTGCAGCTAAGCCTCCGAGTGTGAGGGTTGCTCACCACTCGGTAGGATTTTTCTAACTTAGGCGAGTACTAGACTACAACAAACCTCCGAGTGTGAGGGTTGCGCACCACTCGGTAGGATTTTTCAAACTTAGGCGAGTACTGCACTGCAGCTAAGCCTCCGAGTGTGAGGGTTGCTCACCACTCGGTAGGATTTTTCAAACTTAGGCAAGTACTAGACTGCAACTAAGCCTCCGAGTGTGAGGGTTGCTCACCAGTCGGTAGGATTTTTCAAACTTAGGCGAGTACTGGACTGCAGCTAAGCCTCCGAGTGTGAGGGTTGCTCACTACACGGTAGGATTTTTCAAACTTAGGCGAGTACTGGACTGCAGCTAAGCCTCCGAGTGTGAGGGTTGGTCACCACTCGGTAGGATTTTTCAAACATAGGCAAGTACTGGACTACAGCTAAGCCCCCGAGTGCGAGGGTTTCTCTCCACTCGGTAGGATTTTTCAAACTTAGGTGAGTACTGGACTGCAGCTAAGCCTCCGAGTGTGAGGGTTGGTCACCACTCGGTAGGATTTTTCAAACATAGGCAAGTACTGGACTACAGCTAAGCCCCCGAGTGCGAGGGTTTCTCTCCACTCGGTAGGATTTTTCAAACTTAGGCGAGTACTGGACTGCAGCTAAGCCCCTGAGTGAGAGGTTTGCTCACCACTCGGTAGGATTTTTCAAACTTAGGCGAGTACTGGACTGCAGCTAAGCCCCCGAGTGAGAGGGTTGCTCACCACTCGGTAGGACTTTTCAAACTTAGGCGAGTACTGGACTGCAGCTAAACCTCCGAGTGTGAGGTTTGCTCACCACTCGGTAGGATTTCTCAAACTTAGGCGAGTACTAGGCTGTAGCTAATCCTCCGAGTGTGAGGGTTGCTCACCAATCGGTAGGATTTTTCAAACTTAGGCATGTACTGGGCTGCAGCTAAGCCTCCGAGTGTGAGGGTTGCTCACCACTCGGTAGGATTTCACAAACTTAGGCGAGTACTGGACTGCAGCTAAGCCTCCGAGTGTGAGGGTTGCTCACCACTCGGTAGGATTTTTCAAACTTAGGCGACTACTGGACTGCAGCTAAGCCTCCGAGTGGGAGGGTTGCTCACCACTCGGTAGGATTTTTCAAACTTAGGCGAGTACTGGACTGCAGCTAAGCCCCCGAGATGAGAGGCTGGCTCAACACTCGGTAGGATTTTTCAAACTTAGGCGAGTACTGGACTATAGCTAAGCCCTCGAGTGAGAGGCTTTCTCACCACTCGGTAGGATTTTTCGAGCTTAGGCAAGTACTGGACTGCAGCTAAGCCCCCGAGTGGGAGGGTTGCTCACCACTCGGTAGGATTTTTTCAAACTTAGGCAAGTACTGGACTGCAGCTAAGCCCTCGAGTGAGAGGGCTGCTCACCACTCGGTAGGATTTTTCAAACATAGGCGAGTACTGGACTGCAGCTAAGCCTCCGAGTGTGAGGGTTGCTCACCACTCGGTAGGATTTTTCAAACTTAGGCGAGTACTGGACTATAGCTAAGCCCCGAGTGGGAGGGTTGCTCACCACTCGGTAGGATTTTTCAAACATAGGAGAGTATGGGACTACAACTAAAACCCCGAGTGAGAGGGTTGCTCACCACTCGGTAGGATTTTTCAAACTTAGGCGAGTACTAGACTGCAGCTAAGCCCCCGAGTGAGAGGGTTGCTCACCACTGGGTAGGATTTTTCAAACTTAGGCGAGTACTGGACTGCAGCTAAGCCTCCGAGTGTGAGGGTTGCTCACCACTCGGTAGGATTTTTCTAACTTAGGCGAGTACTAGACTACAACAAACCTCCGAGTGTGAGGGTTGCGCACCACTCGGTAGGATTTTTCAAACTTAGGCGAGTACTGCACTGCAGCTAAGCCTCCGAGTGTGAGGGTTGCTCACCACTCGGTAGGATTTTTCAAACTTAGGCAAGTACTAGACTGCAACTAAGCCTCCGAGTGTGAGGGTTGCTCACCACTCGGTAGGATTTTTCAAACTTAGGCGAGTACTGGACTGCAGCTAAGCCTCCGAGTGTGAGGGTTGCTCACCACTTGGTAGGATTTTTCAAACTTTGGCGAGTACTGGACTGCAGCTAAGCCTCCGAGTGGGAGGGTTGCTCACCACTTGGTAGGATTTTTCAAACGTAGGTGAGTACTGGACTGCAGCTAAGCCCCCGAGATGAGAGGCTGGCTCAACACTTGGTAGGATTTTTCGATCTTAGGCGAGTACTGGACTACAGCTAAGCCCTCGAGTGAGAGGCTTTCTCACCACTCGGTAGGATTTTTCGAACTTAGGCAAGTACTGGACTGCAGCTAAGCCCTCGAGTGAGAGGGCTGCTCACCACTCGGTAGGATATTACAAACATAGGCGAGTACTGGACTGCAGCTAAGCCTCCGAGTGTGAGGGTTTCTCACCACTCGGTAGGATTTTTCAAACTTAGGCGAGTACTGGACTGCAGCTAAGCCTCCGAGTGTGAGGGTTGCTCACCACTCGGTAGGACTTTTCAAACTTAGGCGAGTACTGGACTGCAGCTAAACCTCCGAGTGTGAGGTTTGCTCACCACTCGGTAGGATTTCTCAAACTTAGGCGAGTACTAGGCTGTAGCTAAGCCTCCGAGTGTGAGGGTTGCTCACCAATCGGTAGGATTTTTCAAACTTAGGCATGTACTGGGCTGCAGCTAAGCCTCCGAGTGTGAGGGTTGCTCACCACTTGGTAGGATTTCACAAACTTAAGCGAGTACTGGACTGCAGCTAAGCCTCCGAGTGTGAGGGTTGCTCACCACTCGGTAGGATTTTTCAAACTTAGGCGACTACTGGACTGCAGCTAAGCCTCCGAGTGGGAGGGTTGCTCACCACTCGGTAGGATTTTTCAAACTTAGGCGAGTACTGGACTGCAGCTAAGCCCCCGAGATGAGAGGCTGGCTCAACACTCGGTAGGATTTTTCAAACTTAGGCGAGTACTGGACTATAGCTAAGCCCTCGAGTGAGAGGCTTTCTCACCACTCGGTAGGATTTTTCGAACTTAGGCAAGTACTGGACTGCAGCTAAGCCCCCGAGTGGGAGGGTTGCTCACCACTCGGTAGGATTTTTTCAAACTTAGGCAAGTACTGGACTGCAGCTAAGCCCTCGAGTGAGAGGGCTGCTCACCACTCGGTAGGATTTTTCAAACATAGGCGAGTACTGGACTGCAGCTAAGCCTCCGAGTGTGAGGGTTGCTCACCACTCGGTAGGATTTTTCAAACTTAGGCGAGTACTGGACTATAGCTAAGCCCCGAGTGGGAGGGTTGCTCACCACTCGGTAGGATTTTTCAAACATAGGAGAGTATTGGACTACAACTAAAACCCCGAGTGAGAGGGTTGCTCACCACTCGGTAGGATTTTTCAAACTTAGGCGAGTACTAGACTGCAGCTAAGCCCCCGAGTGAGATGGTTGCTCACCACTGGGTAGGATTTTTCAAACTTAGGCGAGTACTGGACTGCAGCTAAGCCTCCGAGTGTGAGGGTTGCTCACCACTCGGTAGGATTTTTCTAACTTAGGCGAGTACTAGACTACAACAAACCTCCGAGTGTGAGGGTTGCGCACCACTCGGTAGGATTTTTCAAACTTAGGCGAGTACTGCACTGCAGCTAAGCCTCCGAGTGTGAGGGTTGCTCACCACTCGGTAGGATTTTTCAAACTTAGGCAAGTACTAGACTGCAACTAAGCCTCCGAGTGTGAGGGTTGCTCACCACTCGGTAGGAATTTTCAAACTTAGGCGAGTACTGGACTGCAGCTAAGCCTCCGAGTGTGAGGGTTGCTCACCACTCGGTAGGATTTTTCAAACTTAGGCGAGTACTGGACTGCAGCTAAGCCTCCGAGTGGGAGGGTTGCTCACCACTTGGTAGGATTTTTCAAACGTAGGTGAGTACTGGACTGCAGCTAAGCCCCCGAGATGAGAGGCTGGCTCAACACTTGGTAGGATTTTTCGAACTTAGGCGAGTACTGGACTACAGCTAAGCCCTCAAGTGAGAGGCTTTCTCACCACTCGGTAGGATTTTTCGAACTTAGGCAAGTACTGGACTGCAGCTAAGCCCTCGAGTGAGAGGGCTGCTCACCACTCGGTAGGATATTACAAACATAGGCGAGTACTGGACTGCAGCTAAGCCTCCGAGTGTGAGGGTTTCTCACCACTCGGTAGGATTTTTCAAACTTAGGCGAGTACTGGACTGCAGCTAAGCCTCCGAGTGTGAGGGTTGCTCACCACTCGGTAGGATTTTTCAAACTTAGGCAAGTACTAGACCGCACCTAAGCCTCCGAGTGTGAGGGTTGCTCACCACTCGGTAGGATTTTTCAAACTTAGGTGAGTACTGGACTGCAGCTAAGCCTCCGAGTGTGAGGGTTGCTCACCACTCGGTTGGATTTTTCAAACTTAGGGGAGTACTGGACTGCAGCTAAGCCTCCGAGTGGGAGGGTTGCTCACCACTCGGTAGGATTTTTCAAACTTAGGCGAGTACTAGACTGCAGCTAAGCCCCCGAGATGAGAGGCTGGCTCAACACTTGGTAGGATTTTTCGAACTTAGGCGAGTACTGGACTACAGCTAAGCCCTCGAGTGAGAGGCTTTCTCACCACTCGGTAGGATTTTTCGAACTTAGGCAAGTACCGGACTGCAGCTAAGCCCTCGAGTGAGAGGGCTGCCCACTACTCGGTAGGATTTTTCAAACATAGGCGAGTACTGGACTGCAGCTAAGCCTCCGAGTGTGAGGGTTGCTCACCACTCGGTAGGATTTTTCAAACTTAGGCGAGTACTGGACTATAGCTAAGCCCCCGAGTGGGAGGGTTGCTCACCACTCGGTAGGATTTTTCAAGCATAGGCGAGTACTGGACTGCAACTAAAACCCCGAGTGAGAGGGTTGCTCACCACTCGGTAGGATTTTTTAAACTTAGGTGAGTACTAGACTGCAGCTAATCCCCCGAGTGAGAGGGTTGCTCACCACTAGGTAGTATTTTTCAAACTTAGGTGAGTACTAGACTGTAGCTAAGCCTCCGAGTGTGAGGGTTGCTCACCAATCGGTAGGATTTTTCAAACTTAGGCATGTACTGGGCTGCAGCTAAGCCTCCGAGTGTGAGGGTTGCTCACCACTCGGTAGGATTTCACAAACTTAGGCGAGTACTGGACTGCAGCTAAGCCTCCGAGTGTGAGGGTTGCTCACCACTCGGTAGGATTTTTCAAACTTGGCGAGTACTGGACTGCAGCTAAGCCTCCGAGTGGGAGGGTTGCTCACCACTCGGTAGGATTTTTCAAACTTAGGCGAGTACTGGACTGCAGCTAAGCCCCCGAGATGAGAGGCTGGCTCAACACTCGGTAGGATTTTTCAAACTTAGGCGAGTACTGGACTATAGCTAAGCCCTCGAGTGAGAGGCTTTCTCACCACTCGGTACGATTTTTCGAACTTAGGCAAGTACTGGACTGCAGCTAAGCCCCCGAGTGGGAGGGTTGCTCACCACTCGGTAGGATTTTTTCAAACTTAGGCAAGTACTGGACTGCAGCTAAGCCCCCGAGATGAGAGGCAGGCTCAACACTCGGTAGGATTTTACAAACTTAGGCGAGTACTGGACTGCAGCTAAGCGCTCGAGTGAGAGGCTTGCTCACCACTCGGTAGGATTTTTCGAACTTAGGCGAGTACTGGAGTACAGCTAAGCCCCTGAGTGAGAGGCTTTCTCACCACTCGGTAGGATTTTTCAAACTTAGGCGAGTACTGGACTGCAGCTAAGCCTCCGAGTGTGAGGGTTGCTCAGCACTCGGTAGGATTTTTCAAACTTAGGCGAGTACTGGACTGCCGCTAAGCCCCCGAGTGGGAGGGTTGCTCACCACTCGGTAGGATTTTTCAAACATAGGCGAGTACTGGACTGCAACTAAAACCCCGAGTGAGAGGGTTTCTCAACACTCAGTAGGATTTTCAAACTTAGGCGAGTACTAGACTGCAGCTAAGCCCCCGAGTGAGAGGGTTGCTCACCACTCGGTAGGATTTTTCAAACTTAGGTGAGTACTAGGCTGCAGCTAAGCCTCCGAGTGTGAGGGTTGCTCACCAATCAGTAGGATTTTTAAACTTAGGCGTGTACTGGGCTGCAGCTAAGCCTCCGAGTGTGAGGGTTGCTCACCAATCAGTAGGATTTTTCTAACTTAGGCAAGTACTGGACTGCAGCTAAGCCAAGAGTGGGAGGGTTGCTCAACACTTGGTAGGATTTCTCAATCTTAGGCGAGTACTGGACTGCAGCTAAGCGCTCGAGTGAGAGGCTTGCTCACCACTCGGTAGGATTTTTCGAACTTAGGCGAGTACTGGAGTACAGCTAAGCCCCTGAGTGAGAGGCTTTCTCACCACTCGCTAGGATTTTTCAAACTTAGGCGAGTACTGGACTGCAGCTAAGCCTCCGAGTGTGAGGGTTGCTCAGGACTCGGTAGGATTTTTCAAACTTAGGCGAGTACTAGACTGCCGCTAAGCCCCCGAGTGGGAGGGTTGCTCACCACTCGGTAGGATTTTTCAAACTTAGGCGAGTACTGGACTATAGCTAAGCCCCCGAGCGAGAGGGTTGCTCACCACTCGGTAGGATTTTTCAAACATAGGCGAGTACTGGACTGCAACTAAAACCCCGAGTGAGAGGGTTTCTCAACACTCAATAGGATTTTTCAAACTTAGGCGAGTACTGGACTGCAGCTAAGCCTCCGAGTGTGAGGGTTCCTCACCCCTCGGTAGGATTTTTCAAACTTAGGTGAGTACTGGACTGCAGCTAAGCCTCCGAGTGTGACGGTTGCTCACAACACGGTAGGATTTTTCAAACTTAGGCGAGTACTGGACTGCAGCTAAGCCTCCGAGTGTGATGGTTGCTCACTACACGGTAGGATTTTTCAAACTCAGGCGAGTACTGGACTGCAGCTAAACCTCCTAGTGTGAGGGTTGCTCACTACACGGTAGGATTTTTCAAACTTAGGCGAGTACTGGACTGCAGCTAAGCCTCCGAGTGTGAGGGTTGGTCACCACTCGGTAGGATTTTTCAAACATAGGCAAGTACTGGACTACAGCTAAACCCCCAATTGCGAGGGTTTCTCTCCACTCAGTAGGATTTTTCAAACTTAGGCGAGTACTGGACTGCAGCTAAGCCCCTGAGTGAGAGGTTTGCTCACCACTCGGTAGGATTTTTAAAACTTAGGCGAGTACTGGACTGCAGCTAAGCCCCCGAGTGAGAGGGTTGCTCACCACTCGGTAGGACTTTTCAAACTTAGGCGAGTACTGGACTGCAGCTAAACATCCGAGTGTGAGGTTTGCTCACCACTCGGTAGGATTTCTCAAACTTAGGCGAGTACTAGGCTGCAGCTAAGCCTCCGAGTGTGACGGTTGCTCACTAGTCGGTAGGATTTTTCAAACTTAGGCGTGTACTGGGCTGCAGCTAAGCCTCCGAGTGTGAGGGTTGCTCACCACTCGGTAGGATTTCTCAAACTTAGGCGAGTACTGGACTGCAGCTAAGCCTCCGAGTGTGAGGGTTGCTCACCACTCGGTAGGATTTTTCAAACTTAGGCGAGTACTGGACTGCAGCTAAGCCTCCGAGTGGGAGGGTTGCTCATCACTCGGTAGGATTTTTCAAACTTAGGCGAGTACTGGACTGCAGCTAAGCCCCCGAGATGAGAGGCTGGCTCAACACTCGGTAGGATTTTTCAAACTTAGGCGAGTCCTGGACTACAGCTAAGCCCTCGAGTGAGAGGCTTTCTCACCACTCGGTAGGATTTGTCGAACTTAGGCAAGTACTGGACTGCAGCTAATTCCCCGAGTGGGAGGGTTGCTCACCACTCGGTAGGATTTCTCAAACTTAGGCAAGTACTGGACTGCAGCTAAGCCCCCGAGATGAGAGGCTGGCTCAACACTCGGTAGGATTTTTCAAACTTAGGCGAGTACTGGACTATAGCTAAGCCCTCGAGTGAGAGGCTTTCTCACCACTCAGTAGGATTTTTCGAACTTAGGCAAGTACTGGACTGCAGCTAAGCCCTCGAGTGAGAGGCCTGCTCACCACTCGGTAGGATTTTTCAAACATAGGCGAGTACTGGACTGCAGCTAAGCCTCCGAGTGTGAGGGTTGCTCCCCACTCGGTAGGATTTTTCAAACTTAGGCGAGTACTGGACTATAGCTAAGCCCCGAGTGGGAGGGTTGCTCACCACTCGGTAGGATTTTTCAAACATAGGAGAGTATTGGACTACAACTAAAACCCCGAGTGAGAGGGTTGCTCACCACTCGGTAGGATTTTTCAAACTTAGGCGAGTACTAGACTGCAGCTAAGCCCCCGAGTGAGAGGGTTGCACACCACTGGGTAGGATTTTTGAAACTTAGGCGAGTACTGGACTGCAGCTAAGCCTCCGAGTGTGAGGGTTGCTCACCACTCGGTAGGATTTTTCTAACTTAGGCGAGTACTAGACTACAAGAAACCTCCGAGTGTGAGGGTTGCGCACCACTCGGTAGGATTTTTCAAACTTAGGCGAGTACTGCACTGCAGCTAAGCCTCCGAGTGTGAGGGTTGCTCACCACTCGGTAGGATTTTTCAAACTTAGGCAAGTACTAGACTGCAACTAAGCCTCCGAGTGTGAGGGTTGCTCACCACTCGGTAGGATTTTTCAAACTTAGGCGAGTACTGGACTGCAGCTAAGCCTCCGAGTGTGAGGGTTGCTCACCACTCGGTAGGATTTTTCAAACTTAGGCGAGTACTGGACTGCAGCTAAGCCTCCGAGTGGGAGGGTTGCTCACCACTTGGTAGGATTTTTCAAACGTAGGTGAGTACTGGACTGCAGCTAAGCCCCCGAGATGAGAGGCTGGCTCAACACTTGGTAGGATTTTTTGAACTTAGGCGAGTACTGGACTACAGCTAAGCCCTCGAGTGAGAGGCTTTCTCACCACTCGGTAGGATTTTTTGAACTTAGGCAAGTACTGGACTGCAGCTAAGCCCTCGAGTGAGAGGGCTGCTCACCACTCGGTAGGATATTACAAACATAGGCGAGTACTGGACTGCAGCTAAGCCTCCGAGTGTGAGGGTTGCTCACCACTCGGTAGGATTTTTCAAACTTAGGCGAGTACTGGACGGCAGCTAAGCCTCCGAGTTTGAGGGTTGCTCACCACTCGGTAGGATTTTTCAAACTTAGGCAAGTACTAGACCGCACCTAAGCCTCCGAGTGTGAGGGTTGCTCACCACTCGGTAGGATTTTTCAAACTTAGGTGAGTACTGGACTGCAGCTAAGCCTCCGAGTGTGAGGGTTGCTCACCACTCGGTAGGATTTTTCAAACTTAGGGGAGTACTGGACTGCAGCTAAGCCTCCGAGTGGGAGGGTTGCTCACCACTCGGTAGGATTTTTCAAACTTAGGCGAGTACTGGACTGCAGCTAAGCCCCCGAGATGAGAGGCTGGCTCAACACTTGGTAGGATTTTTCGAACTTAGGCGAGTACTGGACTACAGCTAAGCCCTCGAGTGAGAGGCTTTCTCACCACTCGGTAGGATTTTTCGAACTTAGGCAAGTACCGGACTGCAGCTAAGCCCTCGAGTGAGAGGGCTGCTCACCACTCGGTAGGATTTTTCAAACATAGGCGAGTAGTGGACTGCAGCTAAGCCTCCGAGTGTGAGGGTTGCTCACCACTCGGTAGGATTTTTCAAACTTAGGCGAGTACTGGACTATAGCTAAGCCCCCCACTCGGTAGGATTTTTCAAACATAGGCGAGTACTGGACTGCAACTAAAACCCCGAGTGAGAGGGTTGCTCACCACTCGGTAGGATTTTTTAAACTTAGGTGAGTACTAGACTGCAGCTAATCCCCCGAGTGAGAGGGTTGCTCACCACTAGGTAGTATTTTTCAAACTTAGGTGAGTACTAGACTGTAGCTAAGCCTCCGAGTGTGAGGGTTGCTCACCACTCGGTAGGATTTTTCAAACTTAGGCAAGTACTGGACTACAGGTAAGCCTCCGAGTGGGAGGGTTCCTCACCACTTGGTAGGATTTTTCAAACTTAGGCGAGTACTGAACTGCAGCTAAGCCCCCGAGATGAGAGGCTGGCTCAACACTTGGTAGGATTTTTCGAACTTAGGCGAGTACTGGACTACAGCTAAGCCCTCGAGTGAGAGGCTTTCTCACCACTCGGTAGGATTTTTCGAACTTAGGCGAGTACTGGAGTACAGCTAAGCCCCTGAGTGAGAGGCTTTCTCACCACTCGCTAGGATTTTTCAAACTTAGGCGAGTACTGGACTGCAGCTAAGCCTCCGAGTGTGAGGGTTGCTCAGCACTCGGTAGGATTTTTCAAACTTAGGCGAGTACTGGACTGCCGCTAAGCCCCCGAGTGGGAGGGTTGCTCACCACTCGGTAGGATTTTTCGAACTTAGGCAAGTACTGGACTGCAGCTAAGTCCTCGAGTGGGAGGGCTGCTCACTACTCGGTAGGATTTTTCAAACATAGGCGAGTGCTGGACTGCAGCTAAGCCTCCGAGTGTGAGGGTTGCTCACCACTCGGTAGGATTTTTCAAACATAGGCGAGTACTGGACTATAGCTAAGCCCCCGAGCGAGAGGGTTGCTCACCACTCGGTAGGATTTTTCAAACATAGTCGAGTACTAGACTGCAACTAAAACCCCGAGTGAGAGGGTTTCTCAACACTCAGTAGGATTTTTCAAACTTAGGCGAGTACTGGACTGCAGCTAAGCCTCCGAGTGTGAGGGTTCCTCACCCCTCGGTAGGATTTTTCAAACTTAGGCGAGTACTGGACTGCAGCTAAGCCTCCGAGTGTGACGGTTGCTCACAACACGGTAGGATTTTTCAAACTTAGGCGAGTACTGGACTGCAGCTAAGCCTCCGAGTGTGATGGTTGCTCACCACTCGGAAGGATTTTTCAAACTCAGGCGAGTAATGGACTGCAGCTAAACCTCCAAGTGTGAGGGTTGCTCACTACACGGTAGGATTTTTCAAACTTAGGCGAGTACTGGACTGCAGCTAAGCCTCCGAGTGTGAGGGTTGGTCACCACTCGGTAGGATTTTTCAAACATAGGCAAGTACTGGACTACAGCTAAACCCCCAATTGCGAGGGTTTCTCTCCACTCGGTAGGATTTTTCAAACTTAGGCGAGTACTGGACTGCAGCTAAGCCCCTGAGTGAGAGGTTTGCTCACCACTCGGTAGGATTTTTAAAACTTAGGCGAGTACTGGACTGCAGCTAAGCCCCCGAGTGAGAGGGTTGCTCACCACTCGGTAGGACTTTTCAAACTTAGGCGAGTACTGGACTGCAGCTAAACCTCCGAGTGTGAGGTTTGCTCACCACTCGGTAGGATTTCTCAAACTTAGGCGAGTACTAGGCTGCAGCTAAGCCTCCGAGTGTGACGGTTGCTCACTAATCGGTAGGATTTTTCAAACTTAGGCGTGTACTGGGCTGCAGCTAAGCCTCCGAGTGTGAGGGTTGCTCACCACTCGGTAGGATTTCTCAAACTTAGGCGAGTACTGGACTGCAGCTAAGCCTCCGAGTGTGAGGGTTGCTCACCACTCGGTAGGATTTTTCAAACTTAGGCGAGTACTGGACTGCAGCTAAGCCTCCAAGTGGGAGGGTTGCTCACCACTCGGTAGGATTTTTCAAACTTCGGCGAGTACTGGACTGCAGCTAAGACCCCGAGATGAGAGGCTGGCTCAACACTCGGTAGGATTTTTCAAACTTAGGCGAGTCCTGGACTACAGCTAAGCCCTCGAGTGAGAGGCTTTCTCACCACTCGGTAGGATTTGTCGAACTTAGGCAAGTACTGGACTGCAGCTAATTCCCCGAGTCGGAGGGTTGCTCACCACTCGGTAGGATTTCTCAAACTTAGGCAAGTACTGGACTGCAGCTAAGCCCCCGAGATGAGAGGCTTGCTCAACACTCGGTAGGATTTTTCAAACTTAGGCGAGTACTGGACTATAGCTAAGCCCTCGAGTGAGAGGCTTTCTCACCACTCAGTAGGATTTTTCGAACTTAGGCAAGTACTGGACTGCAGCTAAGCCCTCGAGTGAGAGGGCTGCTCACCACTCGGTAGGATTTTTCAAACATAGGCGAGTACTGGACTGCAGCTAAGCCTCCGAGTGTGAGGGTTGCTCACCACTCGGTAGGATTTTTCAAACTTAGGCGAGTACTGGACTATAGCTAAGCCCCGAGTGGGAGGGTTGCTCACCACTCGGTAGGATTTTTCAAACATAGGAGAGTATTGGACTACAACTAAAACCCCGGGTGGGAGGGTTGCTCACCACTCGGTAGGATTTTTCAAACTTAGGCGAGTACTAGACTGCACCTAAGCCCCCGAGTGAGAGGGTTGCTCACCACTGGGTAGGATTTTTCAAACTTAGGCGAGTACTGGACTGCAGCTAAGCCTCCGAGTGTGAGGGTTGATCACCACTCGGTAGGATTTTTCTAACTTAGGCGAGTACTAGACTACAACAAACCTCCGAGTGTGAGGGTTGCGCACCACTCGGTAGGATTTTTCAAACTTAGGCGAGTACTGCACTGCAGCTAAGCCTCCGAGTGTGAGGGTTGCTCACCACTCGGTAGGATTTTTCAAACTTAGGCAAGTACTAGACTGCAACTAAGCCTCCGAGTGTGAGGGTTGCTCACCACTCGGTAGGATTTTTCAAACTTAGGCGAGTACTGGACTGCAGCTAAGCCTCCGAGTGTGAGGGTTGCTCACCACTCGGTAGGATTTTTCAAACTTAGGCGAGTACTGGACTGCAGCTAAGCCTCCGAGTGGGAGGGTTGCTCACCACTTGGTAGGATTTTTCAAACGTAGGTGAGTACTGGACTGCAGCTAAGCCCCCGAGATGAGAGGCTGGCTCAACACTTGGTAGGATTTTTTGAACTTAGGCGAGTACTGGACTACAGCTAAGCCCTCGAGTGAGAGGCTTTCTCACCACTCGGTAGGATTTTTCGAACTTAGGCAAGTACTGGACTGCAGCTAAGCCCTCGAGTGAGAGGGCTTCTCACCACTCGGTAGGATATTACAAACATAGGCGAGTACTGGACTGCAGCTAAGCCTCCGAGTGTGAGGGTTGCTCACCACTCGGTAGGATTTTTCAAACATAGGCGAGTACTGGACGGCAGCTAAGCCTCCGAGTTTGAGGGTTGCTCACCACTCGGTAGGATTTTTCAAACTTAGGCAAGTACTAGACCGCACCTAAGCCTCCGAGTGTGAGGGTTGCTCACCACTCGGTAGGATTTTTCAAACTTAGGTGAGTACTGGACTGCAGCTAAGCCTCCGAGTGTGAGGGTTGCTCACCACTCGGTAGGATTTTTCAAACTTAGGGGAGTACTGGACTGCAGCTAAGCCTCTGAGTGGGAGGGTTGCTCACCACTCGGTAGGATTTTTCAAACTTAGGCGAGTACTGGACTGCAGCTAAGCCCCCGAGATGAGAGGCTGGCTCAACACTTGGTAGGATTTTTCGAACTTAGGCGAGTACTGGACTACAGCTAAGCCCTCGAGTGAGAGGCTTTCTCACCACTCGGTAGGATTTTTTGAACTTAGGCAAGTACCGGACTGCAGCTAAGCCCTCGAGTGAGAGGGCTGCTCACCACTCGGTAGGATTTTTCAAACATAGGCGAGTACTGGACTGCAGCTAAGCCTCCGAGTGTGAGGGTTGCTCACCACTCGGTAGGATTTTTCAAACTTAGGCGAGTACTGGACTATAGCTAAGCCCCCGAGTGGGAGGGTTGCTCACCACTCGGTAGGATTTTTCAAGCATAGGCGAGTACTGGACTGGAACTAAAACCCCGAGTGAGAGGGTTGCTCACCACTCGGTAGGATTTTTTAAACTTAGGTGAGTACTAGACTGCAGCTAATCCCCCGAGTGAGAGGGTTGCTCACCACTAGGTAGTATTTTTCAAACTTAGGTGAGTACTAGACTGTAGCTAAGCCTCCGAGTGTGAGGGTTGCTCACCACTCAGTAGGATTTTTCAAACTTAGGCAAGTACTGGACTACAGCTAAGCCTCCGAGTGGGAGGGTTGCTCACCACTTGGTAGGATTTTTCAAACTTAGGCGAGTACTGAACTGCAGCTAAGCCCCCGAGATGAGAGGCTGGCTCAACACTTGGTAGGATTTTTCGAACTTAGGCGAGTACTGGACTACAGCTAAGCCCTCGAGTGAGAGGCTTTCTCACCACTCGGTAGGATTTTTCGAACTTAGGCAAGTACTGGACTGCAGCTAAGCCCTCGAGTGAGAGGGCTGCTCACCACTCGGTAGGATTTTTCAAACATAGGCGAGTACTGGACTGCAGCTAAGCCTCCGAGTGTGAGGGTTGCTCACCACTCGGTAGGATTTTTCAAACTTAGGCGAGTAGTGGACTGCAGCTAAGCCTCCGAGTGTGACGGTTGCTCACCACTCGGTAGGATTTTTCAAACTTAGGCAAGTACTAGACTGCACCTAAGCCTCCGACTGTGAGGGTTGCTCACCACTCGGTAGGATGTTTCAAACTTTGGCGAGTACTGGACTGCAGCTAAGCCTCCGAGTGTGAGGGTTGCTCACCACTCGGTAGGATTTTTCAAACTTAGGCGAGTACTGGACTGCAGCTAAGCCTCTGAGTGGGAGGGTTGCTCACCACTCGGTAGGATTTTTCAAACTTAGGCGAGTACTGGACTGCAGCTAAGCCCCCGAGATGAGAGGCTGGCTCAACACTTGGTAGGATTTTTCGAACTTAGGCGAGTACTGGACTACAGCTAAGCCCTCGAGTGAGAGGCTTTCTCACCACTCGGTAGGATTTTTCGAACTTAGGCAAGTACTGGACTGCAGCTAAGCGCTCGAGTGAGAGGGCTGCTCACCACTCGGTAGGATTTTTCAAACATAGGCGAGTACTGGACTGCAGCTAAGCCTCTGAGTGTGAGGCTTGCTCACCACTCGGTAGGATTTTTCAAACTTAGGCGAGTACTGGACTATAGCTAAGCCCCCGAGTGGGAGGGTTGGTCACCACTCGGTAGGATTTTTCAAGCATAGGCGAGTACTGGACTGCAACTAAAACCCCGAGTGAGAGGGTTGCTCACCACTCAGTAGGATTTTTTAAACTTAGGCGAGTACTAGACTGCAGCTAATGCCCCGAGTGAGAGGGTTGCTCGCCACTCGGTAGGATTTTTCAAACTTAGGTGAGTACTGGACTGCAGCTAAGCCTCCGAGTGTGAGGGTTGCTCACCACTCGGTAGGATTTTTCAAACTTAGGCGAGTACTGGACTGCAGCTAAGCCTCCGAGTGTGAGGGTTGCTCACCACTCGGTAGGATTTTTCAAACTTAGGCGAGTACTGTACTGCAGCTAAGCCCCCGAGTGGGAGGGTTGCTCACCACTCGGTAGGATTTTTCAAACTTAGGCGAGTACTGGACTGCAGCTAAGCCCCCGAGATGAGAGGCTGGCTCAACACTTGGTAGGATTTTTCGAACTTAGGCGAGTATTGGACTACAGCTAAGCCCTCGAGTGAGAGGCTTTCTCACCACTCGGTAGGATTTTTCGAACTTAGGCAAGTACTGGACTGCAGCTAAGCGCTCAAGTGAGAGGGCTGCTCACCACTCGGTAGGATTTTTCAAACATAGGCGAGTACTGGACTGCAGCTAAGCCTCCGAGTGTGAGGCTTGCTCACCACTCGGTAGGATTTTTCAAACATAGGCGAGTACTGGACTATAGCTAAGCCCCCGAGTGGGAGGGTTGCTCACCACTTGGTAGGATTTTTCCAACATAGGCGAATACTAGACTGCAACTAAAACCTCGAGTGAGAGGGTTGCTCACCACTCGGTAGGATTTTCCAAACTTAGGCGAGTACTAGACTGCAGCTAAGCCCCCGAGTGAGAGGGTTGCTCACCACTCGGTAGGATTTTTCAAATTAGGCGAGTACTGGACTGCAGCTAAGCCTCCGAGTGTGAGGGTTGCTCACCACTCGGTGGGATTTTTCAAACTTAGGCGAGTACCAGACTGCAACTAAGCCTCCGAGTGTGAGGGTTGCTCACCACTCGGTAGGATTTTTCAAACTTAGGCGAGTACTGGACTGCAGCTAAGCCCCCGAGTGGGAAGGTTGCTCACCACTCGGTAGGATTTTTCAAACATAGGCGAGTACTGGACTATAGCTAAGCCCCCGAGCGAGAGGGTTGCTCACCACTCGGTAGGATTTTTCAAACATAGTCGAGTACTGGACTGCAACTAAAACCCCGAGTGAGAGGGTTTCTCAACACTCAGTAGGATTTTTCAAACTTAGGCGAGTACTGGACTGCAGCTAAGCCTCCGAGTGTGAGGGTTCCTCACCCCTCGGTAGGATTTTTCAAACTTAGGCGAGTACTGGACTGCAGCTAAGCCTCCGAGTGTGACGGTTGCTCACAACACGGTAGGATTTTTCAAACTTAGGCGAGTACTGGACTGCAGCTAAGCCTCCGAGTGTGATGGTTGCTCACCACTCGGAAGGATTTTTCAAACTCAGGCGAGTAATGGACTGCAGCTAAACCTCCAAGTGTGAGGGTTGCTCACTACACGGTAGGATTTTTCAAACTGAGGCGAGTACTGGACTGCAGCTAAGCCTCCGAGTGTGAGGGTTGGTCACCACTCGGTAGGATTTTTCAAACATAGGCAAGTACTGGACTACAGCTAAACCCCCAATTGCGAGGGTTTCTCTCCACTCGGTAGGATTTTTCAAACTTAGGCGAGTACTGGACTGCAGCTAAGCCCCTGAGTGAGAGGTTTGCTCACCACTCGGTAGGATTTTTAAAACTTAGGCGAGTACTGGACTGCAGCTAAGCCCCCGAGTGAGAGGGTTGCTCACCACTCGGTAGGACTTTTCAAACTTAGGCGAGTACTGGACTGCAGCTAAACCTCCGAGTGTGAGGTTTGCTCACCACTCGGTAGGATTTCTCAAACTTAGGCGAGTACTAGGCTGCAGCTAAGCCTCCGAGTGTGACGGTTGCTCACTAATTGGTAGGATTTTTCAAACTTAGGCGTGTACTGGGCTGCAGCTAAGCCTCCGAGTGTGAGGGTTGCTCACCACTCGGTAGGATTTCTCAAACTTAGGCGAGTACTGGACTGCAGCTAAGCCTCCGAGTGTGAGGGTTGCTCACCACTCGGTAGGATTTTTCAAACTTAGGCGAGTACTGGACTGCAGCTAAGCCTCCGAGTGGGAGGGTTGCTCACCACTCGGTAGGATTTTTCAAACTTAGGCGAGTACTGGACTGCAGCTAAGCCCCCGAGATGAGAGGCTGGCTCAACACTCGGTAGGATTTTTCAAACTTAGGCGAGTCCTGGACTACAGCTAAGCCCTCGAGTGAGAGGCTTTCTCACCACTCGGTAGGATTTGTCGAACTTAGGCAAGTACTGGACTGCAGCTAATTCCCCGAGTCGGAGGGTTGCTCACCACTCGGTAGGATTTCTCAAACTTAGGCAAGTACTGGACTGCAGCTAAGCCCCCGAGATGAGAGGCTTGCTCAACACTCGGTAGGATTTTTCAAACTTAGGGGAGTACTGGACTATAGCTAAGCCCTCGAGTGAGAGGCTTTCTCACCACTCAGTAGGATTTTTCGAACTTAGGCAAGTACTGGACTGCAGCTAAGCCCTCGAGTGAGAGGGCTGCTCACCACTCGGTAGGATTTTTCAAACATAGGCGAGTACTGGACTGCAGCTAAGCCTCCGAGTGTGAGGGTTGCTCACCACTCGGTAGGATTTTTCAAACTTAGGCGAGTACTGGACTATAGCTAAGCCCCGAGTGGGAGGGTTGCTCACCACTCGGTAGGATTTTTCAAACATAGGAGAGTATTGGACTACAACTAAAACCCCGGGTGGGAGGGTTGCTCACCACTCGGTAGGATTTTTCAAACTTAGGCGAGTACTAGACTGCACCTAAGCCCCCGAGTGAGAGGGTTGCTCACCACTGGGTAGGATTTTTCAAACTTAGGCGAGTACTGGACTGCAGCTAAGCCTCCGAGTGTGAGGGTTGATCACCACTCGGTAGGATTTTTCTAACTTAGGCGAGTACTAGACTACAACAAACCTCCGAGTGTGAGGGTTGCGCACCACTCGGTAGGATTTTTCAAACTTAGGCGAGTACTGCACTGCAGCTAAGCCTCCGAGTGTGAGGGTTGCTCACCACTCGGTAGGATTTTTCAAACTTAGGCAAGTACTAGACTGCAACTAAGCCTCCGAGTGTGAGGGTTGCTCACCACTCGGTAGGATTTTTCAAACATAGGCGAGTACTGGACTGCAGCTAAGCCTCCGAGTGTGAGGGTTGCTCACCACTCGGTAGGATTTTTCAAACTTAGGCGAGTACTGGACTGCAGCTAAGCCTCCGAGTGGGAGGGTTGCTCACCACTTGGTAGGATTTTTCAAACGTAGGTGAGTACTGGACTGCAGCTAAGCCCCCGAGATGAGAGGCTGGCTCAACACTTGGTAGGATTTTTTGAACTTAGGCGAGTACTGGACTACAGCTAAGCCCTCGAGTGAGAGGCTTTCTCACAACTCGGTAGGATTTTTCGAACTTAGGCAAGTACTGGACTGCAGCTAAGCCCTCGAGTGAGAGGGCTGCTCACCACTCGGTAGGATATTACAAACATAGGCGAGTACTGGACAGCAGCTAAGCCTCCGAGTGTGAGGGTTGCTCACCACTCGGTAGGATTTTTCAAACTTAGGCGAGTACTGGACGGCAGCTAAGCCTCCGAGTTTGAGGGTTGCTCACCACTCGGTAGGATTTTTCAAACTTAGGCAAGTACTAGACCGCACCTAAGCCTCCGAGTGTGAGGGTTGCTCACCACTCGGTAGGATTTTTCAAACTTAGGGGAGTACTGGACTGTAGCTAAGCCTCCGAGTGTGAGGGTTGCTCACCACTCGGTAGGATTTTTCAAACTTAGGGGAGTACTGGACTGCAGCTAAGCCTCCGAGTGGGAGGGTTGCTCACCACTCGGTAGGATTTTTCAAACTTAGGCGAGTACTGGAGTGCAACTAAAACCCCGAGTGAGAGGGTTGCTCAACACTTGGTAGGATTTTTCGAACTTATGCGAGTACTGGACTACAGCTAAGCCCTCGAGTGAGAGGCTTTCTCACCACTCGGTAGGATTTTTCGAACTTAGGCAAGTACTGGACTGCAGCTAAGCCCTCGAGTGAGAGGGCTGCTCACCACTCGGTAGGATTTTTCAAACATAGGCGAGTACTGGACTGCAGCTAAGCCTCCGAGTGTGAGGGTTGCTCACCACTCGGTAGGATTTTTCAAACTTAGGCGAGTACTGGACTGCAGCTATGCCTCCGAGTGTGACGGTTGCTCACCACTCGGTAGGATTTTTCAAACTTAGGCAAGTACTAGACTGCACCTAAGCCTCCGACTGTGAGGGTTGCTCACCACTCGGTAGGATGTTTCAAACTTTGGCGAGTACTGGACTGCAGCTAAGCCTCCGAGTGTGAGGGTTGCTCACCACTCGGTAGGATTTTTCAAACTTAGGCGAGTACTGGACTGCAGCTAAGCCTCTGAGTGGGAGGGTTGCTCACCACTCGGTAGGATTTTTCAAACTTAGGCGAGTACTGGACTGCAGCTAAGCCCCCGAGATGAGAGGCTGGCTCAACACTTGATAGGATTTTTCGAACTTAGGCGAGTACTGGACTACAGCTAAGCCCTCGAGTGAGAGGCTTTCTCACCACTCGGTAGGATTTTTCGAACTTAGGCAAGTACTGGACTGCAGCTAAGCGCTCGAGTGAGAGGGCTGCTCACCACTCGGTAGGATTTTTCAAACATAGGCGAGTACTGGACTGCAGCTAAGCCTCTGAGTGTGAGGCTTGGTCACCACTCGGTAGGATTTTTCAAACTTAGGCGAGTACTGGACTATAGCTAAGCCCCCGAGTGGGAGGGTTGGTCACCACTCGGTAGGATTTTTCAAGCATAGGCGAGTACTGGACTGCAACTAAAACCCCGAGTGAGAGGGTTGGTCACCACTCAGTAGGATTCTTTAAACTTAGGCGAGTACTAGACTGCAGCTAATGCCCCGAGTGAGAGGGTTGCTCGCCACTCGGTAGGATTTTTCAAACTTAGGTGAGTACTGGACTGCAGCTAAGCCTCCGAGTGTGAGGGTTGCTCACCACTCGGTAGGATTTTTCAAACTTAGGCGAGTACTGGACTGCAGCTAAGCCTCCGAGTGTGAGGGTTGCTCACCACTCGGTAGGATTTTTCAAACTTAGGCGAGTACTGTACTGCAGCTAAGCCCCCGAGTGGGAGGGTTGCTCACCACTCGGTAGGATTTTTCAAACTTAGGCGAGTACTGGACTGCAGCTAAGCCCCCGAGATGAGAGGCTGGCTCAACACTCGGTAGGATTTTTCAAACTTAGGCGAGTATTGGACTACAGCTAAGCCCTCGAGTGAGAGGCTTTCTCACCACTCGGTAGGATTTTTCGAACTTAGGCAAGTACTGGACTGCAGCTAAGCGCTCAAGTGAGAGGGCTGCTCACCACTCGGTAGGATTTTTCAAACATAGGCGAGTACTGGACTGCAGCTAAGCCTCCGAGTGTGAGGCTTGCTCACCACTCGGTAGGATTTTTCAAACATAGGCGAGTACTGGACTATAGCTAAGCCCCCGAGTGGGAGGGTTGCTCACCACTTGGTAGGATTTTTCCAACATAGGCGAATACTAGACTGCAACTAAAACCTCGAGTGAGAGGGTTGCTCACCACTCGGTAGGATTTTCCAAACTTAGGCGAGTACTAGACTGCAGCTAAGCCCCCGAGTGAGAGGGTTGCTCACCACTCGGTAGGATTTTTCAAATTAGGCGAGTACTGGACTATAGCTAAGCCCCCGAGCGAGAGGGTTGCTCACCACTCGGTAGGATTTTTCAAACATAGTCGAGTACTGGACTGCAACTAAAACCCCGAGTGAGAGGGTTTCTCAACACTCAGCAGGATTTTTCAAACTTAGGCGAGTACTGGACTGCAGCTAAGCCTCCGAGTGTGAGGGTTCCTCACCCCTCGGTAGGATTTTTCAAACTTAGGCGAGTACTGGACTGCAGCTAAGCCTCCGAGTGTGACGGTTGCTCACAACACGGTAGGATTTTTCAAACTTAGGCGAGTACTGGACTGCAGCTAAGCCTCCGAGTGTGATGGTTGCTCACCACTCGGAAGGATTTTTCAAACTCAGGCGAGTAATGGACTGCAGCTAAACCTCCAAGTGTGAGGGTTGCTCACTACACGGTAGGATTTTTCAAACTGAGGCGAGTACTGGACTGCAGCTAAGCCTCCGAGTGTGAGGGTTGGTCACCACTCGGTAGGATTTTTCAAACATAGGCAAGTACTGGACTACAGCTAAACCCCCAATTGCGAGGGTTTCTCTCCACTCGGTAGGATTTTTCAAACTTAGGCGAGTACTGGACTGCAGCTAAGCCCCTGAGTGAGAGGTTTGCTCACCACTCGGTAGGATTTTTAAAACTTAGGCGAGTACTGGACTGCAGCTAAGCCCCCGAGTGAGAGGGTTGCTCACCACTCGGTAGGACTTTTCAAACTTAGGCGAGTACTGGAGTGCAGCTAAACCTCCGAGTGTGAGGTTTGCTCACCACTCGGTAGGATTTCTCAAACTTAGGCGAGTACTAGGCTGCAGCTAAGCCTCCGAGTGTGACGGTTGCTCACTAATCGGTAGGATTTTTCAAACTTAGGCGTGTACTGGGCTGCAGCTAAGCCTCCGAGTGTGAGGGTTGCTCACCACTCGGTAGGATTTCTCAAACTTAGGCGAGTACTGGACTGCAGCTAAGCCTCCGAGTGTGAGGGTTGCTCACCACTCGGTAGGATTTTTCAAACTTCGGCG
Source organism: Triticum urartu (assembly GCF_056163025.1). Classification (NCBI taxonomy): domain Eukaryota; kingdom Viridiplantae; phylum Streptophyta; class Magnoliopsida; order Poales; family Poaceae; genus Triticum; species Triticum urartu. The sequence goes on along the minus strand of NC_141878.1, from coordinate 250,373,401 downwards.
AGTACTGGACTGCAGCCAAGCCTCCGAGTGGGAGGGTTGCTCACCACTCGGTAGGATTTTTCAAACTTAGGCGAGTACTGGACTGCAGCTAAGCCCCCGAGATGAGAGGCTGGCTCAACACTCGGTAGGATTTTTCAAACTTAGGCGAGTCCTGGACTACAGCTGAGCCCTCGAGTGAGAGGCTTTCTCACCACTCGGTAGGATTTGTCGAACTTAGGCAAGTACTGGACTGCAGCTAATTCCCCGAGTCGGAGGGTTGCTCACCACTCGGTAGGATTTCTCAAACTTAGGCAAGTACTGGACTGCAGCTAAGCCCCCGAGATGAGAGGCTTGCTCAACACTCGGTAGGATTTTTCAAACTTAGGCGAGTACTGGACTATAGCTAAGCCCTCGAGTGAGAGGCTTTCTCACCACTCAGTAGGATTTTTCGAACTTAGGCAAGTACTGGACTGCAGCTAAGCCCTCGAGTGAGAGGGCTGCTCACCACTCGGTAGGATTTTTCAAACATAGGCGAGTACTGGACTGCAGCTAAGCCTCCGAGTGTGAGGGTTGCTCACCACTCGGTAGGATTTTTCAAACTTAGGCGAGTACTGGACTATAGCTAAGCCCCGAGTGGGAGGGTTGCTCACCACTCGGTAGGATTTTTCAAACATAGGAGAGTATTGGACTACAACTAAAACCCCGGGTGGGAGGGTTGCTCACCACTCGGTAGGATTTTTCAAACTTAGGCGAGTACTAGACTGCACCTAAGCACCCGAGTGAGAGGGTTGCTCACCACTGGGTAGGATTTTTCAAACTTAGGCGAGTACTGGACTGCAGCTAAGCCTCCGAGTGTGAGGGTTGATCACCACTCGGTAGGATTTTTCTAACTTAGGCGAGTACTAGACTACAACAAACCTCCGAGTGTGAGGGTTGCGCACCACTCGGTAGGATTTTTCAAACTTAGGCGAGTACTGCACTGCAGCTAAGCCTCCGAGTGTGAGGGTTGCTCACCACTCGGTAGGATTTTTCAAACTTAGGCAAGTACTAGACTGCAACTAAGCCTCCGAGTGTGAGGGTTGCTCACCACTCGGTAGGATTTTTCAAACTTAGGCGAGTACTGGACTGCAGCTAAGCCTCCGAGTGTGAGGGTTGCTCACCACTCGGTAGGATTTTTCAAACTTAGGCGAGTACTGGACTGCAGCTAAGCCTCCGAGTGGGAGGGTTGCTCACCACTTGGTAGGATTTTTCAAACGTAGGTGAGTACTGGACTGCAGCTAAGCCCCCGAGATGAGAGGCTGGCTCAACACTTGGTAGGATTTTTTGAACTTAGGCGAGTACTGGACTACAGCTAAGCCCTCGAGTGAGAGGCTTTCTCACCACTCGGTAGGATTTTTCGAACTTAGGCAAGTACTGGACTGCAGCTAAGCCCTCGAGTGAGAGGGCTGCTCACCACTCGGTAGGATATTACAAACATAGGCGAGTACTGGACTGCAGCTAAGCCTCCGAGTGTGAGGGTTGCTCACCACTCGGTAGGATTTTTCAAACTTAGGCGAGTACTGGACGGCAGCTAAGCCTCCGAGTTTGAGGGTTGCTCACCACTCGGTAGGATTTTTCAAACTTAGGCAAGTACTAGACCGCACCTAAGCCTCCGAGTGTGAGGGTTGCTCACCACTCGGTAGGATTTTTCAAACTTAGGGGAGTACTGGACTGTAGCTAAGCCTCCGAGTGTGAGGGTTGCTCACCACTCGGTAGGATTTTTCAAACTTAGGGGAGTACTGGACTGCAGCTAAGCCTCCGAGTGGGAGGGTTGCTCACCACTCGGTAGGATTTTTCAAACTTAGGCGAGTACTGGAGTGCAACTAAAACCCCGAGTGAGAGGGTTGCTCAACACTTGGTAGGATTTTTCGAACTTAGGCGAGTACTGGACTACAGCTAAGCCCTCGAGTGAGAGGCTTTCTCACCACTCGGTAGGATTTTTCGAACTTAGGCAAGTACTGGACTGCAGCTAAGCCCTCGAGTGAGAGGGCTGCTCACCACTCGGTAGGATTTTTCAAACATAGGCGAGTACTGGACTGCAGCTAAGCCTCCGAGTGTGAGGGTTGCTCACCACTCGGTAGGATTTTTCAAACTTAGGCGAGTACTGGACTGCAGCTATGCCTCCGAGTGTGACGGTTGCTCACCACTCGGTAGGATTTTTCAAACTTAGGCAAGTACTAGACTGCACCTAAGCCTCCGACTGTGAGGGTTGCTCACCACTCGGTAGGATGTTTCAAACTTTGGCGAGTACTGGACTGCAGCTAAGCCTCCGAGTGTGAGGGTTGCTCACCACTCGGTAGGATTTTTCAAACTTAGGCGAGTACTGGACTGCAGCTAAGCCTCTGAGTGGGAGGGTTGCTCACCACTCGGTAGGATTTTTCAAACTTAGGCGAGTACTGGACTGCAGCTAAGCCCCCGAGATGAGAGGCTGGCTCAACACTTGATAGGATTTTTCGAACTTAGGCGAGTACTGGACTACAGCTAAGCCCTCGAGTGAGAGGCTTTCTCACCACTCGGTAGGATTTTTCGAACTTAGGCAAGTACTGGACTGCAGCTAAGCGCTCGAGTGATAGGGCTGCTCACCACTCGGTAGGATTTTTCAAACATAGGCGAGTACTGGACTGCAGCTAAGCCTCTGAGTGTGAGGCTTGGTCACCACTCGGTAGGATTTTTCAAACTTAGGCGAGTACTGGACTATAGCTAAGCCCCCGAGTGGGAGGGTTGGTCACCACTCGGTAGGATTTTTCAAGCATAGGCGAGTACTGGACTGCAACTAAAACCCCGAGTGAGAGGGTTGGTCACCACTCAGTAGGATTCTTTAAACTTAGGCGAGTACTAGACTGCAGCTAATGCCCCGAGTGAGAGGGTTGCTCGCCACTCGGTAGGATTTTTCAAACTTAGGTGAGTACTGGACTGCAGCTAAGCCTCCGAGTGTGAGGGTTGCTCACCACTCGGTAGGATTTTTCAAACTTAGGCGAGTACTGGACTGCAGCTAAGCCTCCGAGTGTGAGGGTTGCTCACCACTCGGTAGGATTTTTCAAACTTAGGCGAGTACTGTACTTCAGCTAAGCCCCCGAGTGGGAGGGTTGCTCACCACTCGGTAGGATTTTTCAAACTTAGGCGAGTACTGGACTGCAGCTAAGCCCCCGAGATGAGAGGCTGGCTCAACACTCGGTAGGATTTTTCAAACTTAGGCGAGTATTGGACTACAGCTAAGCCCTCGAGTGAGAGGCTTTCTCACCACTCGGTAGGATTTTTCGAACTTAGGCAAGTACTGGACTGCAGCTAAGCGCTCAAGTGAGAGGGCTGCTCACCACTCGGTAGGATTTTTCAAACATAGGCGAGTACTGGACTGCAGCTAAGCCTCCGAGTGTGAGGCTTGCTCACCACTCGGTAGGATTTTTCAAACATAGGCGAGTACTGGACTATAGCTAAGCCCCCGAGTGGGAGGGTTGCTCACCACTTGGTAGGATTTTTCCAACATAGGCGAATACTAGACTGCAACTAAAACCTCGAGTGAGAGGGTTGCTCACCACTCGGTAGGATTTTCCAAACTTAGGCGAGTACTAGACTGCAGCTAAGCCCCCGAGTGAGAGGGTTGCTCACCACTTGGTAGGATTTTTCAAATTAGGCGAGTACTGGACTATAGCTAAGCCCCCGAGCGAGAGGGTTGCTCACCACTCGGTAGGATTTTTCAAACATAGTCGAGTACTGGACTGCAACTAAAACCCCGAGTGAGAGGGTTTCTCAACACTCAGCAGGATTTTTCAAACTTAGGCGAGTACTGGACTGCAGCTAAGCCTCCGAGTGTGAGGGTTCCTCACCCCTCGGTAGGATTTTTCAAACTTAGGCGAGTACTGGACTGCAGCTAAGCCTCCGAGTGTGACGGTTGCTCACAACACGGTAGGATTTTTCAAACTTAGGCGAGTACTGGACTGCAGCTAAGCCTCCGAGTGTGATGGTTGCTCACCACTCGGAAGGATTTTTCAAACTCAGGCGAGTAATGGACTGCAGCTAAACCTCCAAGTGTGAGGGTTGCTCACTACACGGTAGGATTTTTCAAACTGAGGCGAGTACTGGACTGCAGCTAAGCCTCCGAGTGTGAGGGTTGGTCACCACTCGGTAGGATTTTTCAAACATAGGCAAGTACTGGACTACAGCTAAACCCCCAATTGCGAGGGTTTCTCTCCACTCGGTAGGATTTTTCAAACTTAGGCGAGTACTGGACTGCAGCTAAGCCCCTGAGTGAGAGGTTTGCTCACCACTCGGTAGGATTTTTAAAACTTAGGCGAGTACTGGACTGCAGCTAAGCCCCCGAGTGAGAGGGTTGCTCACCACTCGGTAGGACTTTTCAAACTTAGGCGAGTACTGGACTACAGCTAAACCTCCGAGTGTGAGGTTTGCTCACCACTCGGTAGGATTTCTCAAACTTAGGCGAGTACTAGGCTGCAGCTAAGCCTCCGAGTGTGACGGTTGCTCACTAATCGGTAGGATTTTTCAAACTTAGGCGTGTACTGGGCTGCAGCTAAGCCTCCGAGTGTGAGGGTTGCTCACCACTCGGTAGGATTTCTCAAACTTAGGCGAGTACTGGACTGCAGCTAAGCCTCCGAGTGTGAGGGTTGCTCACCACTCGGTAGGATTTTTCAAACTTCGGCGAGTACTGGACTGCAGCCAAGCCTCCGAGTGGGAGGGTTGCTCACCACTCGGTAGGATTTTTCAAACTTAGGCGAGTACTGGACTGCAGCTAAGCCCCCGAGATGAGAGGCTGGCTCAACACTCGGTAGGATTTTTCAAACTTAGGCGAGTCCTGGACTACAGCTGAGCCCTCGAGTGAGAGGCTTTCTCACCACTCGGTAGGATTTGTCGAACTTAGGCAAGTACTGGACTGCAGCTAATTCCCCGAGTCGGAGGGTTGCTCACCACTCGGTAGGATTTCTCAAACTTAGGCAAGTACTGGACTGCAGCTAAGCCCCCGAGATGAGAGGCTTGCTCAACACTCGGTAGGATTTTTCAAACTTAGGCGAGTACTGGACTATAGCTAAGCCCTCGAGTGAGAGGCTTTCTCACCACTCAGTAGGATTTTTCGAACTTAGGCAAGTACTGGACTGCAGCTAAGCCCTCGAGTGAGAGGGCTGCTCACCACTCGGTAGGATTTTTCAAACATAGGCGAGTACTGGACTGCAGCTAAGCCTCCGAGTGTGAGGGTTGCTCACCACTCGGTAGGATTTTTCAAACATAGGAGAGTATTGGACTACAACTAAAACCCCGGGTGGGAGGGTTGCTCACCACTCGGTAGGATTTTTCAAACTTAGGCGAGTACTAGACTGCACCTAAGCCCCCGAGTGAGAGGGTTGCTCACCACTGGGTAGGATTTTTCAAACTTAGGCGAGTACTGGACTGCAGCTAAGCCTCCGAGTGTGAGGGTTGATCACCACTCGGTAGTATTTTTCTAACTTAGGCGAGTACTAGACTACAACAAACCTCCGAGTGTGAGGGTTGCGCACCACTCGGTAGGATTTTTCAAACTTAGGCGAGTACTGCACTGCAGCTAAGCCTCCGAGTGTGAGGGTTGCTCACCACTCGGTAGGATTTTTCAAACTTAGGCAAGTACTAGACTGCAACTAAGCCTCCGAGTGTGAGGGTTGCTCACCACTCGGTAGGATTTTTCAAACTTAGGCGAGTACTGGACTGCAGCTAAGCCTCCGAGTGTGAGGGTTGCTCACCACTCGGTAGGATTTTTCAAACTTAGGCGAGTACTGGACTGCAGCTAAGCCTCCGAGTGGGAGGGTTGCTCACCACTTGGTAGGATTTTTCAAACGTAGGTGAGTACTGGACTGCAGCTAAGCCCCCGAGATGAGAGGCTGGCTCAACACTTGGTAGGATTTTTTGAACTTAGGCGAGTACTGGACTACAGCTAAGCCCTCGAGTGAGAGGCTTTCTCACCACTCGGTAGGATTTTTCGAACTTAGGCAAGTACTGGACTGCAGCTAAGCCCTCGAGTGAGAGGGCTGCTCACCACTCGGTAGGATATTACAAACATAGGCGAGTACTGGACTGCAGCTAAGCCTCCGAGTGTGAGGGTTGCTCACCACTCGGTAGGATTTTTCAAACTTAGGCGAGTACTGGACGGCAGCTAAGCCTCCGAGTTTGAGGGTTGCTCACCACTCGGTAGGATTTTTCAAACTTAGGCAAGTACTAGACCGCACCTAAGCCTCCGAGTGTGAGGGTTGCTCACCACTCGGTAGGATTTTTCAAACTTAGGGGAGTACTGGACTGCAGCTAAGCCTCCGAGTGTGAGGGTTGCTCACCACTCGGTAGGATTTTTCAAACTTAGGGGAGTACTGGACTGCAGCTAAGCCTCCGAGTGGGAGGGTTGCTCACCACTCGGTAGGATTTTTCAAACTTAGGCGAGTACTGGACTGCAACTAAAACCCCGAGTGAGAGGGTTGCTCAACACTTGGTAGGATTTTTCGAACTTAGGCGAGTACTGGACTACAGCTAAGCCCTCGAGTGAGAGGCTTTCTCACCACTCGGTAGGATTTTTCGAACTTAGGCAAGTACTGGACTGCAGCTAAGCCCTCGAGTGAGAGGGCTGCTCACCACTCGGTAGGATTTTTCAAACATAGGCGAGTACTGGACTGCAGCTAAGCCTCCGAGTGTGAGGGTTGCTCACCACTCGGTAGGATTTTTCAAACTTAGGCGAGTACTGGACTGCAGCTATGCCTCCGAGTGTGACGGTTGCTCACCACTCGGTAGGATTTTTCAAACTTAGGCAAGTACTAGACTGCACCTAAGCCTCCGACTGTGAGGGTTGCTCACCACTCGGTAGGATGTTTCAAACTTTGGCGAGTACTGGACTGCAGCTAAGCCTCCGAGTGTGAGGGTTGCTCACCACTCGGTAGGATTTTTCAAACTTAGGCGAGTACTGGACTGCAGCTAAGCCTCTGAGTGGGAGGGTTGCTCACCACTCGGTAGGATTTTTCAAACTTAGGCGAGTACTGGACTGCAGCTAAGCCCCCGAGATGAGAGGCTGGCTCAACACTTGGTAGGATTTTTCGAACTTAGGCGAGTACTGGACTACAGCTAAGCCCTCGAGTGAGAGGCTTTCTCACCACTCGGTAGGATTTTTCGAACTTAGGCAAGTACTGGACTGCAGCTAAGCGCTCGAGTGAGAGGGCTGCTCACCACTCGGTAGGATTTTTCAAACATAGGCGAGTACTGGACTGCAGCTAAGCCTCTGAGTGTGAGGCTTGCTCACCACTCGGTAGGATTTTTCAAACTTAGGCGAGTACTGGACTATAGCTAAGCCCCCGAGTGGGAGGGTTGGTCACCACTCGGTAGGATTTTTCAAGCATAGGCGAGTACTGGACTGCAACTAAAACCCCGAGTGAGAGGGTTGGTCACCACTCAGTAGGATTCTTTAAACTTAGGCGAGTACTAGACTGCAGCTAATGCCCCGAGTGAGAGGGTTGCTCGCCACTCGGTAGGATTTTTCAAACTTAGGTGAGTACTGGACTGCAGCTAAGCCTCCGAGTGTGAGGGTTGCTCACCACTCGGTAGGATTTTTCAAACTTAGGCGAGTACTGGACTGCAGCTAAGCCTCCGAGTGTGAGGGTTGCTCACCACTCGGTAGGATTTTTCAAACTTAGGCGAGTACTGTACTGCAGCTAAGCCCCCGAGTGGGAGGGTTGCTCACCACTCGGTAGGATTTTTCAAACTTAGGCGAGTATTGGACTGCAGCTAAGCCCCCGAGATGAGAGGCTGGCTCAACACTCGGTAGGATTTTTCAAACTTAGGCGAGTATTGGACTACAGCTAAGCCCTCGAGTGAGAGGCTTTCTCACCACTCGGTAGGATTTTTCGAACTTAGGCAAGTACTGGACTGCAGCTAAGCGCTCAAGTGAGAGGGCTGCTCACCACTCGGTAGGATTTTTTAAACATAGGCGAGTACTGGACTGCAGCTAAGCCTCCGAGTGTGAGGCTTGCTCACCACTCGGTAGGATTTTTCAAACATAGGCGAGTACTGGACTATAGCTAAGCCCCCGAGTGGGAGGGTTGCTCACCACTTGGTAGGATTTTTCCAACATAGGCGAATACTAGACTGCAACTAAAACCTCGAGTGAGAGGGTTGCTCACCACTCGGTAGGATTTTCCAAACTTAGGCGAGTACTAGACTGCAGCTAAGCCCCCGAGTGAGAGGGATGCTCACCACTCGGTAGGATTTTTCAAATTAGGCGAGTACTGGACTGCAGCTAAGCCTCCGAGTGTGAGGGTTGCTCACCACTCGGTGGGATTTTTCAAACTTAGTCGAGTACCAGACTGCAACTAAGCCTCCGAGTGTGAGGGTTGCTCACCACTCGGTAGGATTTTTCAAACTTAGGCGAGTACTGGACTGCAGCTAAGCCCCCGAGTGGGAAGGTTGCTCACCACTCGGTAGGATTTTTCAAACTTAGGCGAGTACTGGACTGCAGCTAAGCCCCCGAGATAAGAGGCTGGCTCAACACTCGGTAGGATTTTTGAAACTTAGGCGAGTACCCGACTGCAGCTAAGCCCTCGAGTGAGAGGGCTGCTCACCACTCGGTAGGATTTTTCAAACATAGGCGAGTACTGGACTATAGCTAAGCCCCCGAGTGGGAGGGTTGCTCACCACTCGGTAGGATTTTTCAAGCATAGGCGAGTACGGGACTGCAACTAAAACCCCGAGTGAGAGGGTTGCTCACCACTCAGTAGGATTTTTTAAACTTAGGCGAGTACTAGACTGCAGCTAATCCCCCGAGTGAGAGGGTTGCTCACCACTCGGTAGGATTTTTCAAACTTAGGTGAGCACTGGACTGCAGCTAAGCCTCCGAGTGGGAGGGTTGCTCACCACTCGGTAGGATTTTTCAAACTTAGGCGAGTACTGGACTGCAGCTAAGCCCCCGAGATGAGAGGCTGGCTCAACAGTCGGTAGGATTTTTCGAACTTAGGCGAGTACTGGACTATAGCTAAGCCCTCGAGTGAGAGGGCTGCTCACAACTTGGTAGGATTTTTCAAACATAGGCGAGTACTGGACTGCAGCTAAGCCTCCGAGTGTGAGGGTTGCTCACCACTCGGTAGGATTTTTCAAACTTATGCAAGTACTGGACTATAGCTAAGCCCCCGAGTGGGTGGGTTGCTCACCACTCGGTAGGATTTTTCCAACATAGGCGAATACTAGACTGCAACTAAAACCTCGAGTGAGAGGGTTGCTCACCACTCGGTAGGATTTTTCAAACTTAGGCGAGTACTAGACTGCAGCTAAGCCCCCGAGTGAGAGGGTTGCTCACCACTCGGTAGGATTTTTCAAATTAGGCGAGTACTGGACTGCAGCTAAGCCTCCGAGTGTGAGGGTTGCTCACCACTCAGTGGGATTTTTCAAACTTAGGCGAGTACCAGACTGCAACTAAGCCTCCGAGTGTGAGGGTTGCTCACCACTCGGTAGGATTTTTCAAACTTAGGCGAGTACTGGAGTGCAGCTAAGCCCCCGAGTGGGAGGGTTGCTCACCACTCGGTAGGATTTTTCAAACTTAGGCGAGTACTGGACTGCAGCTAAGCCCCAGAGATGAGAGGCTGGCTCAACACTCGGTAGGATTTTTCGAACTTAGGCGAGTACTGGACTACAGCTAAGCCCTCGAGTGAGAGGCTTTCTCACCACTCGGGACAATTTTTCGAACTTAGTCAAGTACTGGACTGCAGCTAAGCCCTCGAGTGAGAGGGCTGCCCACTACTCGGTAGGATTTTTCAAACATAGGCGAGTACTGGACTGCAGCTAAGCCTCCGAGTGTGAGGGTTGCTCACCACTCGGTAGGATTTTTCAAACTTAGGCGAGTACTGGACTATAGCTAAGCCCCCGAGCGGGAGGGTTGCTCACCACTCGGTAAGATTTTTCAAACATAGGCGAGTACTGGACTGCAACTAAAACCCCGAGTGAGAGGGTTGCTCACCACTCGGTAGGATTTTTCAAACTTAGGCGAGTACTGGACTGCAGCTAAGCCCCCGAGATGAGAGGCTGGCTCAACACTCGGTAGGATTTTTCAAACTTAGGCGAGTATCCGACTGCAGCTAAGCCCTCGAGTGAGAGGGCTGCTCACCACTCGGTAGGATTTTTCAAACATAGGCGAGTACTGGACTGCAGCTAAGCCTCCGAGTGTGAGGGTTGCTCACCACTCGGTAGGATTTTTCAAACTTAGGCGAGTACTGGACTATAGCTAAGCCCCCGAGTGGGAGGGTTGCTCACCACTCGGTAGGATTTTTCAAGCATAGGCGAGTACTGGACTGCAACTAAAACCCCGAGTGAGAGGGTTGCTCACCACTCAGTAGGATTTTTTAAACTTAGGCGAGTACTAGACTGCAGCTAATCCCCCGAGTGAGAGGGTTGCTCACCACTCGGTAGGATTTTTCAAACTTAGGTGAGTACTGGACTGCAGCTAAGCCTCCGAGTGTGAGGGTTGCTCACCACTCGGTAGGATTTTTCAAACTTAGGCGAGTACTGGACTGCAGCTAAGCCTCCGAGTGTGAGGGTTGCTCACCACTCGGTAGGATTTTTCAAACCTAGGCGAGTACTGGACTGCAGCTAAGCCCCCGAGAGGGAGGGTTGCTCACCACTCGGTAGGATTTTTCAAACTTAGGCGAGTACTCGACTGCAGCTAAGCCCCCGAGATGAGAGGCTGGCTCAACACTCGGTAGGATTTTTCGAACTTAGGCGAGTACTGGACTATAGCTGAGCCCTCGAGTGAGAGGGCTGCTCACCACTCGGTAGGATTTTTCAAACATAGGCGAGTACTGGACCGCAGCTAAGCCTCCGAGTGTGAGGGTTACTCACCACTCGGTAGGATTTTTCAAACTTAGGCGAGTACTGGACTATAGCTAAGCCTCCGAGTGTGAGGGTTACTCACCACTCGGTAGGATTTTTCCAACATAGGCGAATACTAGACTGCAACTAAAACCTCGGGTGAGAGGGTTGCTCACCACTCGGTAGGATTTTTCAAACTTAGGCGAGTACTCGACTGCAGCTAAGCCCCCGAGTGAGAGGGTTGCTCACCACTCGGTAGGATTTTTCAAATTAGGCGAGTACTGGACTGCAGCTAAGCCTCCGAGTGTGAGGGTTGCTCACCACTCGGTGGGATTTTTCAAACTTAGGCGAGTACCAGACTGCAACTAAGCCTCCGAGTGTGAGGGTTGCTCACCACTCGGTAGGATTTTTCAAACTTAGGCGAGTACTGGACTGCAGCTAAGCCCCCGAGTGGGAGGGTTGCTCACCACTCGGTAGGATTTTTCAAGCATAGGCGAGTACTGGACTGCAACTAAAACCCCGAGTGAGAGGGTTGCTCACCACTCAGTAGGATTTTTTAAACTTAGGCGAGTACTAGACTGCAGCTAATCCCCCGAGTGAGAGGGTTGCTCACCACTCGGTAGGATTTTTCAAACTTAGGTGAGTACTGGACTGCAGCTAAGCCTCCGAGTGTGAGGGTTGCTCACCACTCGGTGGGATTTTTCAAACTTAGGCGAGTACCAGACTGCAACTAAGCCTCCGAGTGTGAGGGTTGCTCACCAATCGGTAGGATTTTTCAAACTTAGGCGAGTACTGGACTACAGCTAAGCCCCCGAGTGGGAGGGTTGCTCACCACTCGGTAGGATTTTTCAAACTTAGGCGAGTACTGGACTGCAGCTAAGCCCCAGAGATGAGAGGCTGGCTCAACACTCGGTAGGATTTTTTGAACTTAGGCGAGTACTGGACTACAGCTAAGCCCTCGAGTGAGAGGCTTTCTCACCACTCGGGACAATTTTTCGAACTTAGTCAAGTACTGGACTGCAGCTAAGCCCTCGAGTGAGAGGGCTGCCCACTACTCGGTAGGATTTTTCAAACATAGGCAAGTACTGGACTGCAGCTAAGCCTCCGAGTGTGAGGGTTGCTCTCCACTCGGTAGGATTTTTCAAACTTAGGCGAATACTGGACTATAGCTAAGCCCCCGAGCGGGAGGGTTGCTCACCACTCGGTAAGATTTTTCAAGCATAGGCGAGTACTGGACTGCAACTAAAACCCTGAGTGAGAGGGTTGCTCACCACTCGGTAGGATTTTTCAAACTTAGGCGAGTACTGGACTGCAGCTAAGCCTCCGAGTGTGAGGGTTCCTCACCACTCGGTATGATTTTTCAAACTTAGGCGAGTACTGGACTGCAGCTAAGCCTCCGAGTGTGAGGGTTGCTCACAACACGGTAGGATTTTTCAAACTTAGGCGAGTACTGGACTGCAGCTATGCCTCCGAGTGTGATGGTTGGTCACCACTCTGTAGGATGTTTCAAACTTAGGCGAGTACTGGACTGCAGCTAAACCTCCAAGTGTGAGGGTTGCTCACTACACGGTAGGATTTTTCAAACTTAGGCGAGTACTAGACTGCAGCTAAGCCTCCGAGTGTGAGGGTTGGTCACCACTCGGTAGGATTTTTCAAACTTAGGCGAGTACTGGACTGCAGCTAAACCTCCGAGTGTGAGGTTTGCTCACCACTCGGTAGGATTTTTCAAACTTAGGCGAGTATTGGACTGCAGCTAAGCCCCCGAGATGAGAGGCTGGCTCAACACTCGGTAGGATTTTTCGAACTTAGGCGAGTACTGGACTACATCTAAGCCCTCGAGTGAGAGGCTTTCTCACCACTCGGGACGATTTTTCGAACTTAGTCAAGTACTGGACTACAGCTAAGCCCTCGAGTGAGAGGGCTGCCCACCACTCGGTAGGATTTTTCAAACATAGGCGAGTACTGGACTGCAGCTAAGCCTCCGAGTGTGAGGGTTGCTCACCACTCGGTAGGATTTTTCAAACTTAGGCGAGTACTGGACTATAGCTAAGCCCCCGAGCGGGAGGGTTCCTCACCACTCGGTAAGATTTTTCAAACATAGGCAAGTACTTGACTGCAACTAAAACCCCGAGTGAGAGGGTTGCTCACCACTCGGTAGGATTTTTCAAACTTAGGCGAGTACTGGACTGCAGCTAAGCCTCCGAGTGTGAGGGTTCCTCACCACTCGGTATGAATTTTCAAACTTAGGCGAGTACTGGACTGCAGCTAAGCCTCCGAGTGTGAGGGTTGCTCACAACACGGTAGGATTTTTCAAACATAGGCGAGTACTGGACTGCAGCTAAGCCTCCGAGTGTGATGGTTGCTCACCACTCTGTAGGATGTTTCAAACTTAGGCGAGTACTGGACTGCAGCTAAACCTCCAAGTGTGAGGGTTGCTCACTACACGGTAGGATTTTTCAAACTTAGGCGAGTACTAGATTGCAGCTAAGCCTCCGAGTGTGAGGGTTGGTCACCACTCGGTAGGATTTTTCAAACTTAGGCGAGTACTGGACTGCAGCTAAACCTCCGAGTGTGAGGTTTGCTCACCACTCGGTAGGATTTTTCAAACTTAGGCGAGTACTGGACTACAGCTAAGCCCCCGAGTGAGGGTTTCTCTCCACTCGGTAGGATTTTTCAAATTTAGGGGAGTACTGGACTGCAACTAAGCCCCTGAGTGAGAGGGTTGCTCACCACTTGGTAGGATTTTTCAAACTTAGGCAAGTACTGGACTGCAGCTAAACCTCCGAGTGTGAGGTTTGCTCACCACTCGGTAGGATTTTTCAAACTTAGGCGAGTACTAGGCTGCAGCTAAGCCTCCGAGTGTGAGGGTTGCTCACCAATCGGTAGGATTTTTCAAACTTAGGCATGTACTGGGCTGCAGCTAAGCCTTCGAGTGTGAGGGTTGCTCACCAATCGATAGGATTGTTCTAACTTAGGCGAGTACTGGACTGCAGCTAAGCCAAGAGTGGGAGGGTTGCTCGACACTCGGTAGGATTTCTCAAACTTAGGCGAGTACTGGACTGCAGCTAAGCGCCCGAGTGAGAGGCTTGCTCACCACTCGGTAGGATTTTTCGAACTTACGCGAGTATTGGAGTATAGCTAAGCCCCTGAGTGAGAGGCTTTCTCACCACTCGGTAGGATTTTTCAAACTTAGGCGAGTACTGGACTGCAGCTAAGCCTCCGAGTGTGAGGGTTGCTCACCACTCGGTAGGATTTTTCAAACTTAGGCGAGTACTGGACTGCAGCTAAGCCTCCGAGTGTGAGGGTTGCTCACCACTCGGTAGGATTTTTCAAACTTAGGCGAGTACTGGACTGCAGCTAAGCCCCCGAGTGAGAGGGTTGCTCACCACTTGGGGCATTTTTCAAACTTAGGCGAGTACTGGACAATAGCTAAGCCCTCGATTGAGAGGCTTTCTCACCACTCAGTAGGATTTTTTGAACTTAGGCAAGTACTGGACTGCAGCTAAGCCCTCGAGTGAGAGGGCTGCTCACCACTCGGTAGGATTTTTCAAATATAGGCGAGTACTGGACTGCAGCTAAGCCTCCGAGTGTGAGGGTTGCTCACCACTCGGTAGGATTTTTCAAACTTAGGCGAGTACTGGACTATAGCTAAGCCCCCGAGTGGGAGGGTTGCTCACCACTCGTAAGGATTTTTCAAACATAGGCGAGTACTGGACTGCAACTAAAACCCCGAGTGAGAGGGTTGCTCACCAATCGGTAGGATTTTTCAAACTGAGGCGAGTACTAGACTGCAGCTAAGCCTCTGAGTGAGAGGGTGGCTCACCACTCGGTAGGTTTTTTCAAACTTAGGCGAGTACTGGACTGCAGCTAAGCCTCCGAGTGTGAGGGTTGCTCACCACTCGATAGGATTTTTCAAACTTAGGCGAGTACTAGACTGCAAGTAAGCCTCCGAGTGTGAGGGTTGCTCACCACTCGGTAGGATTTTTCAAACTTAGGCGAGTACTGGACTACAGCTAAGCCTCTGAGTGTGAGGGTTGCTCACCACTCGGTAGGATTTTTCAAACTTAGGGAAGTACCAGACTGCAACTAAGCCTCCGAGTGTGAGGGTTGCTCACCACTCGGTAGGATTTTTCAAACTTAGGCGAGTACTGGACTGCAGCTAAGCCTCCGAGTGTGAGGGTTGCTCACCACTCGGTAGGATTTTTCAAACTTAGGCGAGTACTCGACTGCAGCTAAGCCCACGAGTGGGAGGGCTGCTCACCACTCGGTAGGATTTTTCAAACTTAGGCGAGTACTGGACTGCAGCTAAGCCCCCGAGATGAGAGGCTGGCTCAACACTTGGTAGGATTTTTTGAACTTAGGCGAGTACTGGACTACAGCTAAGCCCTCGAGTGAGAGGCTTTCTCACCACTCGGTAGGATTTTCCGAACTTAGGAAAGTACTGGACTGCAGCTAAGCCCTTGAGTGAGAGGGCTGCTCACCACTTGGTAGGATTTTTCAAACATAGGAGAGTACTGGACTGCAGCTAAGCCTCCGAGTGTGAGGGTTGCTCACCACTCGGTAGGATTTTTCAAACATAGGCGAGTACTGGACTTCAACTAAAACCCCGAGTGAGAGGGTTGCTCACCACTCGGTAGGATTTTTCAAACTTAAGCGAGTACTAGACTGCAGCTAAGCCCCCGAGTGAGAGGGTTGCTCACCACTCGGTAGGATTTTTCAAACTTATGCGAGTACTGGACTGTAGCTAAGACTCCGAGTGTGAGGGTTGCTCACCACTCGGTAGGATTTTTCAAACTTAGGCGAGTACTGGACTGCAACTAAGCCTCCGAGTGTGAGGGTTGCTCACCACTCGGTAGGATTTTTCAAACTTAGGCGAGTACTGGACTGCAGCTAAGCCTCCGAGTGTGAGGGTTGCTCACCACTCGGTAGGATTTTTCAAACTTAGGCGAGTACTCGACTGCAGCTAAGCCCACGAGTGGGAGGGCTGCTCACCACTCGGTAGGATTTTTCAAACTTAGGCGAGTACTGGACTGCAGCTAAGCCCCCGAGATGAGAGGCTGGCTCAACACTTGGTAGGATTTTTTGAACTTAGGCGAGTACTGGACTACAGCTAAGCCCTCGAGTGAGAGGCTTTCTCACCACTCGGTAGGATTTTCCGAACTTAGGAAAGTACTGGACTGTAGCTAAGCCCTTGAGTGAGAGGGCTGCTGACCACTTGGTAGGATTTTTCAAACATAGGCGAGTACTGGACTGCAGCTAAGCCTCCGAGTGTGAGGGTTGCTCACCACTCGGTAGGATTTTTCAAACATAGACGAGTACTGGACTTCAACTAAAACCCCGAGTGAGAGGGTTGCTCACCACTCGGTAGGATTTTTCAAACTTAAGCGAGTACTAGACTGCAGCTAAGCCCCCGAGTGAGAGGGTTGCTCACCACTCGGTAGGATTTTTCAAACTTATGCGAGTACTGGACTGCAGCTAAGCCTCCGAGTGTGAGGGTTGCTCACCACTCGGTAGGATTTTTCAAACTTAGGCGAGTACTGGACTATAGCTAAGCCCCCGAGCGGGAGGGTTCCTCACCACTCGGTAAGATTTTTCGAACATAGGCGAGTACTGGACTGCAACTAAAACCCCGAGTGAGAGGGTTGCTCACCACTCGGTAGGATTTTTCAAACTTAGGTGAGTACTGGACGGCAGCTAAGCCTCCGAGTGTGAGGGTTCCTCACCACTCGGTATGAATTTTCAAACTTAGGCGAGTACTGGACTGCAGCTAAGCCTCCGAGTGTGAGGGTTGCTCACAACACGGTAGGATTTTTCAAACATAGGCGAGTACTGGACTGCAGCTAAGCCTCCGAGTGTGATGGTTGCTCACCACTCTGTAGGATGTTTCAAACTTAGGCGAGTACTGGACTGCAGCTAAACCTCCAAGTGTGAGGGTTGCTCACTACACGGTAGGATTTTTCAAACTTAGGCGAGTACTAGACTGCAGCTAAGCCTCCGAGTGTGAGGGTTGGTCACCACTCGGTAGGATTTTTCAAACTTAGGCGAGTACTGGACTGCAGCTAAACCTCCGAGTGTGAGGTTTGCTCACCACTCGGTAGGATTTTTCAAACTTAGGCGAGTACTGGACTACAGCTAAGCCCCCGAGTGAGAGGGTTTCTCTCCACTCGGTAGGATTTTTCAAACTTAGGGGAGTACTGGACTGCAACTAAGCCCCTGAGTGAGAGGGTTGCTCACCACTTGGTAGGATTTTTCAAACTTAGGCAAGTACTGGACTGCAGATAAACCTCCGAGTGTGAGGTTTGCTCACCACTCGGTAGGATTTTTCAAACTTAGGCGAGTACTAGGCTGCAGCTAAGCCTCCGAGTGTGAGGGTTGCTCACCAATCGGTAGGATTTTTCAAACTTAGGCATGTACTGGGCTGCAGCTAAGCCTTCGAGTGTGAGGGTTGCTCACCAATCGATAGGATTTTTCTAACTTAGGCGAGTACTGGACTGCAGCTAAGCCAAGAGTGGGAGGGTTGCTCAACACTCGGTAGGATTTCTCAAACTTAGGCGAGTACTGGACTGCAGCTAAGCGCCCGAGTGAGAGGCTTGCTCACCACTCGGTAGGATTTTTCGAACTTACGTGAGTATTGGAGTATAGCTAAGCCCCTGAGTGAGAGGCTTTCTCACCACTCGGTAGGATTTTTCAAACTTAGGCGAGTACTGGACTGCAGCTAAGCCTCCGAGTGTGAGGGTTGCTCACCACTCGGTAGGATTTTTCAAACTTAGGCGAGTACTGGACTGCAGCTAAGCCTCCGAGTGTGAGGGTTGCTCACCACTCGGTAGGATTTTTCAAACTTAGGCGAGTACTGGACTGCAGCTAAGCCCCCGAGTGAGAGGGTTGCTCACCACTTGGGGGATTTTTCAAACTTAGGCGAGTACTGGACAATAGCTAAGCCCTCGATTGAGAGGCTTTCTCACCACTCAGTAGGATTTTTCGAACTTAGGCAAGTACTGGACTGCAGCTAAGCCCTCGAGTGAGAGGGCTGCTCACCACTCGGTAGGATTTTTCAAATATAGGCGAGTACTGGACTGCAGCTAAGCCTCCGAGTGTGAGGGTTGCTCACCACTCGGTAGGATTTTTCAAACTTAGGCGAGTACTGGACTATAGCTAAGCCCCCGAGTGGGAGGGTTGCTCACCACTCGTAAGGATTTTTCAAACATAGGCGAGTACTGGACTGCAACTAAAACCCCGAGTGAGAGGGTTGCTCACCAATCGGTAGGATTTTTCAAACTGAGGCGAGTACTAGACTGCAGCTAAGCCCCTGAGTGAGAGGGTTGCTCACCACTCGGTAGGTTTTTTCAAACTTAGGCGAGTACTGGACTGCAGCTAAGCCTCCGAGTGTGAGGGTTGCTCACCACTCGATAGGATTTTTCAAACTTAGGCGAGTACTAGACTGCAAGTAAGCCTCCGAGTGTGAGGGTTGCTCACCACTCGGTAGGATTTTTCAAACTTAGGCGAGTACTGGACTGCAGCTAAGCCTCCGAGTGTGAGGGTTGCTCACCACTCGGTAGGATTTTTCAAACTTAGGGAAGTACCAGACTGCAACTAAGCCTCCGAGTGTGAGGGTTGCTCACCACTCGGTAGGATTTTTCAAACTTAGGCGAGTACTGGACTGCAGCTAAGCCTCCGAGTGTGAGGGTTGCTCACCACTCGGTAGGATTTTTCAAACTTAGGCGAGTACTCGACTGCAGCTAAGCCCACGAGTGGGAGGGCTGCTCACCACTCGGTAGGATTTTTCAAACTTAGGCGAGTACTGGACTGCAGCTAAGCCCCCGAGATGAGAGGCTGGCTCAACACTTGGTAGGATTTTTTGAACTTAGGCGAGTACTGGACTACAGCTAAGCCCTCGACTGAGAGGCTTTCTCACCACTCGGTAGGATTTTCCGAACTTAGGAAAGTACTGGACTGCAGCTAAGCCCTTGAGTGAGAGGGCTGCTCACCACTTGGTAGGATTTTTCAAACATAGGCGAGTACTTGACTGCAGCTAAGCCTCCGAGTGTGAGGGTTGCTCACCACTCGGTAGGATTTTTCAAACATAGGCGAGTACTGGACTTCAACTAAAACCCCGAGTGAGAGGGTTGCTCACCACTCGGTAGGATTTTTCAAACTTAAGCGAGTACTAGACTGCAGCTAAGCCCCCGAGTGAGAGGGTTGCTCACCACTCGGTAGGATTTTTCAAACTTATGCGAGTACTGGACTGCAGCTAAGCCTCCGAGTGTGAGGGTTGCTCACCACTCGGTAGGATTTTTCAAACTTAGGCGAGTACTGGACTGCAACTAAGCCTCCGAGTGTGAGGGTTGCTCACCACTCGGTAGGATTTTTCAAACTTAGGCGAGTACTGGACTGCAGCTAAGCCTCCGAGTGTGAGGGTTGCTCACCACTCGGTAGGATTTTTCAAACTTAGGCGAGTACTCGACTGCAGCTAAGCCCACGAGTGGGAGGGCTGCTCACCACTCGGTAGGATTTTTCAAACTTAGGCGAGTACTGGACTGCAGCTAAGCCCCCGAGATGAGAGGCTGGCTCAACACTTGGTAGGATTTTTTGAACTTAGGCGAGTACTGGACTACAGCTAAGCCCTCGAGTGAGAGGCTTTCTCACCACTCGGTAGGATTTTCCGAACTTAGGAAAGTACTGGACTGTAGCTAAGCCCTTGAGTGAGAGGGCTGCTGACCACTTGGTAGGATTTTTCAAACATAGGCGAGTACTGGACTGCAGCTAAGCCTCCGAGTGTGAGGGTTGCTCACCACTCGGTAGGATTTTTCAAACATAGACGAGTACTGGACTTCAACTAAAACCCCGAGTGAGAGGGTTGCTCACCACTCGGTAGGATTTTTCAAACTTAAGCGAGTACTAGACTGCAGCTAAGCCCCCGAGTGAGAGGGTTGCTCACCACTCGGTAGGATTTTTCAAACTTATGCGAGTACTGGACTGCAGCTAAGCCTCCGAGTGTGAGGGTTGCTCACCACTCGGTAGGATTTTTCAAACTTAGGGAAGTACCAGACTGCAACTAAGCCTCCGAGTGTGAGGGTTGCTCACCACTCGGTAGGATTCTTCAAACTTAGGCGAGTACTGGACTGCAGCTAAGCCTCCGAGTGTGAGGGTTGCTCACCACTCGGTAGGATTTTTCAAACTTAGGCGAGTACTCGACTGCAGCTAAGCCCACGAGTGGGAGGGCTGCTCACCACTCGGTAGGATTTTTCAAACTTAGGCGAGTACTGGACTGCAGCTAAGCCCCCGAGATGAGAGGCTGGCTCAACACTTGGTAGGATTTTTTGAACTTAGGCGAGTACTGGACTACAGCTAAGCCCTCGACTGAGAGGCTTTCTCACCACTCGGTAGGATTTTCCGAACTTAGGAAAGTACTGGACTGCAGCTAAGCCCTTGAGTGAGAGGGCTGCTCACCACTTGGTAGGATTTTTCAAACATAGGCGAGTACTTGACTACAGCTAAGCCTCCGAGTGTGAGGGTTGCTCACCACTCGGTAGGATTTTTCAAACATAGGCGAGTACTGGACTTCAACTAAAACCCCGAGTGAGAGGGTTGCTCACCACTCGGTAGGATTTTTCAAACTTAAGCGAGTACTAGACTGCAGCTAAGCCCCCGAGTGAGAGGGTTGCTCACCACTCGGTAGGATTTTTCAAACTTATGCGAGTACTGGACTGCAGCTAAGCCTCCGAGTGTGAGGGTTGCTCACCACTCGGTAGGATTTTTCAAACTTAGGCGAGTACTGGACTGCAACTAAGCCTCCGAGTGTGAGGGTTGCTCACCACTCGGTAGGATTTTTCAAACTTAGGCGAGTACTGGACTGCAGCTAAGCCTCCGAGTGTGAGGGTTGCTCACCACTCGGTAGGATTTTTCAAACTTAGGCGAGTACTCGACTGCAGCTAAGCCCACGAGTGGGAGGGCTGCTCACCACTCGGTAGGATTTTTCAAACTTAGGCGAGTACTGGACTGCAGCTAAGCCCCCGAGATGAGAGGCTGGCTCAACACTTGGTAGGATTTTTTGAACTTAGGCGAGTACTGGACTACAGCTAAGCCCTCGAGTGAGAGGCTTTCTCACCACTCGGTAGGATTTTCCGAACTTAGGAAAGTACTGGACTGTAGCTAAGCCCTTGAGTGAGAGGGCTGCTGACCACTTGGTAGGATTTTTCAAACATAGGCGAGTACTGGACTGCAGCTAAGCCTCCGAGTGTGAGGGTTGCTCACCACTCGGTAGGATTTTTCAAACATAGACGAGTACTGGACTTCAACTAAAACCCCGAGTGAGAGGGTTGCTCACCACTCGGTAGGATTTTTCAAACTTAAGCGAGTACTAGACTGCAGCTAAGCCCCCGAGTGAGAGGGTTGCTCACCACTCGGTAGGATTTTTCAAACTTATGCGAGTACTGGACTGCAGCTAAGCCTCCGAGTGTGAGGGTTGCTCACCACTCGGTAGGATTTTTCAAACTTAGGCGAGTACTGGACTATAGCTAAGCCCCCGAGCGGGAGGGTTCCTCACCACTCGGTAAGATTTTTCAAACATAGGCGAGTACTGGACTGCAACTAAAACCCCGAGTGAGAGGGTTGCTCACCACTCGGTAGGATTTTTCAAACTTAGGTGAGTACTGGACGGCAGCTAAGCCTCCGAGTGTGAGGGTTCCTCACCACTCGGTATGAATTTTCAAACTTAGGCGAGTACTGGACTGCAGCTAAGCCTCCGAGTGTGAGGGTTGCTCACCACTCTGTAGGATTTTTCAAACATAGGCGAGTACTGGACTGCAGCTAAGCCTCCGAGTGTGATGGTTGCTCACCACTCTGTAGGATGTTTCAAACTTAGGCGAGTACTGGACTGCAGCTAAACCTCCAAGTGTGAGGGTTGCTCACTACACGGTAGGATTTTTCAAACTTAGGCGAGTACTAGACTGCAGCTAAGCCTCCGAGTGTGAGGGTTGGTCACCACTCGGTAGGATTTTTCAAACTTAGGCGAGTACTGGACTGCAGCTAAACCTCCGAGTGTGAGGTTTGCTCACCACTCGGTAGGATTTTTCAAACTTAGGCGAGTACTGGACTACAGCTAAGCCCCCGAGTGAGAGGGTTTCTCTCCACTCGGTAGGATTTTTCAAACTTAGGGGAGTACTGGACTGCAACTAAGCCCCTGAGTGAGAGGGTTGCTCACCACTTGGTAGGATTTTTCAAACTTAGGCAAGTACTGGACTGCAGCTAAACCTCCGAGTGTGAGGTTTGCTCACCACTCGGTAGGATTTTTCAAACTTAGGCGAGTACTAGGCTGCAGCTAAGCCTCCGAGTGTGAGGGTTGCTCACCAATCGGTAGGATTTTTCAAACTTAGGCATGTACTGGGCTGCAGTTAAGCCTTCGAGTGTGAGGGTTGCTCACCAATCGATAGGATTTTTCTAACTTAGGCGAGTACTGGACTGCAGCTAAGCCAAGAGTGGGAGGGTTGCTCAACACTCGGTAGGATTTCTCAAACTTAGGCGAGTACTGGACTGCAGCTAAGCGCCCGAGTGAGAGGCTTGCTCACCACTCGGTAGGATTTTTCGAACTTACGTGAGTATTGGAGTATAGCTAAGCCCCTGAGTGAGAGGCTTTCTCACCACTCGGTAGGATTTTTCAAACTTAGGCGAGTACTGGACTGCAGCTAAGCCTCCGAGTGTGAGGGTTGCTCACCACTCGGTAGGATTTTTCAAACTTAGGCGAGTACTGGACTGCAGCTAAGCCTCCGAGTGTGAGGGTTGCTCACCACTCGGTACGATTTTTCAAACTTAGGCGAGTACTGGACTGCAGCTAAGCCCCCGAGTGAGAGGGTTGCTCACCACTTGGGGGATTTTTCAAACTTAGGCGAGTACTGGACAATAGCTAAGCCCTCGATTGAGAGGCTTTCTCACCACTCAGTAGGATTTTTCGAACTTAGGCAAGTACTGGACTGCAGCTAAGACCTCGAGTGAGAGGGCTGCTCACCACTCGGTAGGATTTTTCAAATATAGGCGAGTACTGGACTGCAGCTAAGCCTCCGAGTGTGAGGGTTGCTCACCACTCGGTAGGATTTTTCAAACTTAGGCGAGTACTGGACTATAGCTAAGCCCCCGAGTGGGAGGGTTGCTCACCACTCGTAAGGATTTTTCAAACATAGGCGAGTACTGGACTGCAACTAAAACCCCGAGTGAGAGGGTTGCTCACCAATCGGTAGGATTTTTCAAACTGAGGCGAGTACTAGACTGCAGCTAAGCCCCTGAGTGAGAGGGTTGCTCACCACTCGGTAGGTTTTTTCAAACTTAGGCGAGTACTGGACTGCAACTAAGCCTCCGAGTGTGAGGGTTGCTCACCACTCGATAGGATTTTTCAAACTTAGGGAAGTACCAGACAGCAACTAAGCCTCCGAGTGTGAGGGTTGCTCACCACTCGGTAGGATTTTTCAAACTTAGGCGAGTACTGGACTGCAGCTAAGCCTCCGAGTGTGAGGGTTGCTCACCACTCGGTAGGATTTTTCAAACTTAGGCGAGTACTCGACTGCAGCTAAGCCCACGAGTGGGAGGGCTGCTCACCACTCGGTAGGATTTTTCAAACTTAGGCGAGTACTGGACTGCAGCTAAGCCCCCGAGATGAGAGGCTGGCTCAACACTTGGTAGGATTTTTTGAACTTAGGCGAGTACTGGACTACAGCTAAGCCCTCGAGTGAGAGGCTTTCTCACCACTCGGTAGGATTTTCCGAACTTAGGAAAGTACTGGACTGCAGCTAAGCCCTTGAGTGAGAGGGCTGCTCACCACTTGGTAGGATTTTTCAAACATAGGCGAGTACTGGACTGCAGCTAAGCCTCCGAGTGTGAGGGTTGCTCACCACTCGGTAGGATTTTTCAAACATAGGCGAGTACTGGACTTCAACTAAAACCCCGAGTGAGAGGGTTGCTCACCACTCGGTAGGATTTTTCAAACTTAAGCGAGTACTAGACTGCAGCTAAGCCCCCGAGTGAGAGGGTTGCTCACCACTCGGTAGGATTTTTCAAACTTAGGCGAGTACTGGACTGCACCTAAGCCTCCGAGTGTGAGGGTTGCTCACCACTCGGTAGGATTTTTCAAACTTAGGCGAGTACTGGACTGCAGCTAAGCCTCCGAGTGTGAGGGTTGCTCACCACTCGGTAGGATTTTTCAAACTTAGGCGAGTACTCGACTGCAGCTAAGCCCACGAGTGGGAGGGCTGCTCACCACTCGGTAGGATTTTTCAAACTTAGGCGAGTACTGGACTGCAGCTAAGCCCCGGAGATGAGAGGCTGGCTCAACACTTGGTAGGATTTTTTGAACTTAGGCGAGTACTGGACTACAGCTAAGCCCTCGAGTGAGAGGCTTTCTCACCACTCGGTAGGATTTTCCGAACTTAGGAAAGTACTGGACTATAGCTAAGCCCTTGAGTGAGAGGGCTGCTCACCACTTGGTAGGATTTTTCAAACATAGGCAAGTACTGGACTGCAGCTAAGCCTCCGAGTGTGAGGGTTGCTCACCACTCGGTAGGATTTTTCAAACATAGGCGAGTACTGGACTTCAACTAAAACCCCGAGTGAGAGGGTTGCTCACCACTCGGTAGGATTTTTCAAACTTAAGCGAGTACTAGACTGCAGCTAAGCCCCCGAGTGAGAGGGTTGCTCACCACTCGGTAGGATTTTTCAAACTTATGCGAGTACTGGACTGCAGCTAAGCTTCCGAGTGTGAGGGTTGCTCACCACTCGGTAGGATTTTTCAAACTTAGGCGAGTACTAGACTGCAGCTAAGCCCCCGAGTGAGAGGGTTGCTCACCACTCGGTAGGATGTTTCAAACTTATGCGAGTACTGGACTACAGCTAAGCCTCCGAGTGTGTGGGTTGCTCACCACTCGGTAGGATTTTTCAAACTTAGGCGAGTACTGGAATGCAACTAAGCCTCCGAGTGTGAGGGTTGCTCACCACTCGGTAGGATTTTTCAAACTTAGGCGAGTACTGGACTGCAGCTAAGCCCCCGAGTGGGAGGGTTGCTCACCACTCGATAGGATTTTTCAAACTTAGGCGAGTACTTGACTGCAGCTAAGCCCCCGAGATGAGAGGCTGGCTCAACACTCGGTAGGATTTTTTGTACTTAGGCGAGTACTGGACTATAGCTAAGCCCTCGAGTGAGAGGCTTTCTCACCACTCCGTAGGATATGTCGAACTTAGGAAAGTACTGGACTGCAGCTAAGCCCTCGAGTGAGAGGGCTGCTCACCACTCGGTAGGATTTTTCAAACATAGGCGAGTACTGGACTGCAGCTAAGCCTCCAAGTGTGAGGGTTGCTCACCACTCGATAGGATTTTTCAAACTTAGGCGAGTACTGGACTATAGCTAAGCCCCCGAGTGGGAGGGTTTCTCACCACTCGGTAGGATTTTTCAAACATAGGCGAGTACTGGACTGCAACTAAAACCCCGAGTGAGAGCGTTGCTCACCACTCGGTAGGATTTTTCAAACTTAGGCGAGAACTAGACTGCAGCTAAGCCCCCGAGTGAGAGGGTTGCTCACCACTCGGTAGGATTTTTCAAACTTAGGCGAGTACTGGACTGCATCTAAGCCTCCGAGTGTGAGGGTTGCTCACTACTCTGTAGAATTTTTCAAACCTAGGCGAGTACTAGACTGCAACTAAGCCTCCGAGTGTGAGGGTTGCTCACCTCTCAGTAGGATTTTTCAAACTTAGGCGAGTACTGGACTGCAGCTAAGCCTCCGAGTGTGAGGGTTGCTCACCACTCGGTAGGATTTTTCAAACTTAGGCAAGTACTAGACTGCAACTAAGCCTCCGAGTGTGAGGGTTGCTCACCACTCAGTAGGATTTTTCAAACTTAGGCGAGTACTGGACTGCAGCTAAGCCTCCGAGTGTGAGGGTTGCTCACCACAAGGTAGGATTTTTCGAACTTAGGCAAGTACTGGACTGCAGCTAAGCCCTCGAGTGACAGGGCTGCTCACTACTTGGTAGGATTTTTCAAACATAAGTGAGTACTGGACTGCAACTAAAACCCCGAGTGAGAGGGTTGCTCACCACTCGGTACGATTTTTCAAACTTAGGCGAGTACTGGAATGCAGCTAAGCCTCCGATTGTGTGGCTTCCTCACCACTCGGTAGGATTTTTCAAACATAGGCAAGTACTGGACTGCAGCTAAGCCTCTGAGTGTGAGGGTTGCTCACAACACGGTAGGATTTTTCAAACTTCGGCGAGTACTGGACTGCAGCTAAGCCTCCGAGTGTGATGGTTGCTCACCACTTGGTAGGATTTTTCAAACTTAGGCGAGTACTGGACTGCAGCTAAACCTCCAAGTGTGAGGGTTGCTCACTACACGGTAGGATTTTTCAAACTTAGGCAAGTACTGGACTGCAGCTAAGCCTCCGAATGTGAGGGTTGCTCACCCCTCTGTAGGATTTTTCAAAGTTAGGCAAGTACTGTACTGCAGCTAAGGCCCCGAGTGAGAGGGTTTCTCTCCACTCGGTAGGATTTTTCAAACTTAGGAGAGTACTGGACTGCAGCTAAGCCCCTGAGTGAGAGGGTTGCTCACCACTCGGTAGAATTTTTCAAACTTAGGCGAGTACTGGACTGCAGCTAAGCCTCCGAGTGTGAGGGTTGCTCACCACTCGGTAGGATTTTTCAAACTTAGGCGAGTACTGGACTGCAGCTAAGCCCCCGAGTGAGAGGGTTGCTCACCACTTGGGGGATTTTTCAAACTTAGGCGAGTACTGGACAATAGCTAAGCCCTCGATTGAGAGGCTTTCTCACCACTCAGTAGGATTTGTCGAACTTAGGCAAGTACTGGACTGCAGCTAAGCCCTTGAGTGAGAGGGCTGCTCACCACTCGGTAGGATTTTTCAAATATAGGCGAGTACTGGACTGCAGCTAAGCATCCGAGTGTGAGGGTTGCTCACCACTCGGTAGGATTTTTCAAACTTAGGCGAGTACTGGACTATAGCTAAGCCCCCAAGTGGGAGGGTTGCTCACCACTCGTAAGGATTTTTCAAACATAGGCGAGTACTGGACTGCAACTAAAACCCCGAGTGAGAGGGTTGCTCACCAATCGGTAGGATTTTTCAAACTGAGGCGAGTACTAGACTGCAGCTAAGCCCCTTAGTGAGAGGGTTGCTCACCACTCGGTAGGTTTTTTCAAACTTAGGTGAGTACTGGACTGCAGCTAAGCCTCCGAGTGTGAGGGTTGCTCACCACTCGATAGGATTTTTCAAACTTAGGCGAGTACTAGACTGCAAGTAAGCCTCCGAGTGTGAGGGTTGCTCACCACTCGGTAGGATTTTTCAAACTTAGGCGAGTACTGGACTGCAGGTAAGCCTCCGAGTGTGAGGGTTGCTCACCACTCGGTAGGATTTTTCAAACTTAGGGAAGTACCAGACTGCAACTAAGCCTCCGAGTGTGAGGGTTGCTCACCACTCGGTAGGATTTTTCAAACTTAGGCGAGTACTGGACTGCAGCTAAGCCTCCGAGTGTGAGGGTTGCTCACCACTCGGTAGGATTTTTCAAACTTAGGCGAGTACTCGACTGCAGCTAAGCCCACGAGTGGGAGGGCTGCTCACCACTCGGTAGGATTTTTCAAACTTAGGCGAGTACTGGACTGCAGCTAAGCCCCCGAGATGAGAGGCTGGCACAACACTTGGTAGGATTTTTTGAACTTAGGCGAGTACTGGACTACAGCTAAGCCCTCGAGTGAGAGGCTTTCTCACCACTCGGTAGGATTTTCCGAACTTAGGAAAGTACTGGACTGCAGCTAAGCCCTTTGGTGAGAGGGCTGCTCACCACTTGGTAGGATTTTTCAAACATAGGCGAGTACTGGACTGCAGCTAAGCCTCCGAGTGTGAGGGTTGCTCACCACTCGGTAGGATTTTTCAAACATAGGCGAGTACTGGACTTCAACTAAAACCCCGAGTGAGAGGGTTGCTCACCACTCGGTAGGATTTTTCAAACTTAAGCGAGTACTAGACTGCAGCTAAGCCCCCGAGTGAGAGGGTTGCTCACCACTCGGTAGGATTTTTCAAACTTATGCGAGTACTGGACTGCAGCTAAGCCTCCGAGTGTGAGGGTTGCTCACCACTCGGTAGGATTTTTCAAACTTAGGCGAGTACTGGACTGCAACTAAGCCTCCGAGTGTGAGGGTTGCTCACCACTCGGTAGGATTTTTCAAACTTAGGCGAGTACTCGACTGCAGCTAAGCCCACGAGTGGGAGGGCTGCTCACCACTCGGTAGGATTTTTCAAACTTAGGCGAGTACTGGACTGCAGCTAAGCCCCCGAGATGAGAGGCTGGCTCAACACTTGGTAGGATTTTTTGAACTTAGGCGAGTACTGGACTACAGCTAAGCCCTCGAGTGAGAGGCTTTCTCACCACTCGGTAGGGATTTCCGAACTTAGGAAAGTACTGGACTGCAGCTAAGCCCTCGAGTGAGAGGGCTGCTCACCACTCGGTAGGATTTTTCAAACATAGGCGAGTACTGGACTGCAGCTAAGCCTCCGAGTGTGAGGGTTGCTCACCACTCGGTAGGATTTTTCAAACTTAGGCGAGTACTGGACTATAGCTAAGCCCCCGAGTGGGAGGGTTTCTCACCACTCGGTAGGATTTTTCAA
Source organism: Triticum urartu (assembly GCF_056163025.1). Lineage (NCBI taxonomy): Eukaryota > Viridiplantae > Streptophyta > Magnoliopsida > Poales > Poaceae > Triticum > Triticum urartu. Next base: position 250,344,928 of record NC_141878.1, on the reverse strand, counting down.
AGATAGGCGAGTACTGGACTGCAACTAAAACCCCGAGTGAGAGGGTTGCTCACCACTCGGTAGGATTTTTCAAACTTAGGCGAGTACTAGACTGCAGCTAAGCCCCCGAGTGAGAGGGTTGCTCACCACTCGGTAGAATTTTTCAAACTTAGGCGAGTACTGGACTGCAGCTAAGCCCCCGAGATGAGAGGCTGGCTCAACACTTGGTAGGATTTTTCGAACTTAGGCGAGTACTGGACTACAGCTAAGCCCTCGAGTGAGAGGCTTTCTCACCACTCGGTAGGATTTTCCGAACTTAGGAAAGTACTGGACTATAGCTAAGCCCTCGAGTGAGTGGGCTGCTCACCACTTGGTAGGATTTTTCAAACATAGGCGAGTACTGGACTGCAGCTAAGCCTCCGAGTGTGAGGGTTGCTCACCACTCGGTAGGATTTTTCAAACATAGGCGAGTACTAGACTGCAACTACAACCCCGAGTGAGAGGGTTGCTCACCACTCGGTAGGATTTTTCAAACTTAAGCGAGTACTAGACTGCAGCTAAGCCCCCGAGTGAGAGGGTTGCTCACCACTCGGTAGGATTTTTCAAACTTATGCGAGTACTGAACTTCAGCTAAGCCTCCGAGTGTGAGGGTTGCTCACCACTCGGTAGGATTTTTCAAACTTAGGCGAGTACTAGACTGCAACTAAGCCTCCGAGTGTGAGGGTTGCTCACCACTCGGTAGGATTTTTGAAACTTAGGCGAGTACTGTACTGCAGCTAAGCCTCCGAGTGTGAGGGTTGCTCACCACTCGGTAGGATTTTTCAAACTTAGGCGAGTACTGGACTGCAGCTAAGCCCCCGAGTGAGAGGGTTGCTCACCACTTGGGGGATTTTTCAAACTTAGGCGAGTACTGGACAATAGCTAAGCCCTCGATTGAGAGGCTTTCTCACCACTCGGTAGGATTTTTCGAACTTAGGCAAGTACTGGACTGCAGCTAAGCCCTCGAGTGAGAGGGCGGCTCACCACTCGGCAGGATTTTTCAAATATAGGCGAGTACTGTACTGCAGCTAAGCCTCCGAGTGTGAGGGTTGCTCACCACTCGGTAGGATTTTTCAAACTTAGGCGAGTACTGGACTATAGCTAAGCCCCCGAGTGGGAGGGTTGCTCACCACTCGTAAGGATTTTTCAAACATAGGCGAGTACTGGACTGCAACTAAAACCCCGAGTGAGAGGGTTGCTCACCACTCGGTAGGATTTTTCAAACTTAGGCGAGTACTAGACTGCAGCTAACCCCTTGAGTGAGAGGGCTGCTCACCACTTGGTAGGATTTTTCAAACATAGGCGAGTACTTGACTGCAGCTAAGACTCCTAGTGTGAGGGCTGCTCACCACTCGGTAGGATTTTTCAAACTTAGGAGCGTACTCGACTGCAGCTAAGCCCACGAGTGGGAGGGCTGCTCACCACTCGGTAGGATTTTTCAAACTTAGGCGAGTACTGGATTGCAGCTAAGCCCCCGAGATGAGAGGCTGGCTCAACACTTGGTAGGATTTTTCGAACTTAGGCGAGTACTGGACTACAGCTAAGCCCTCGAGTGAGAGGCTTTCTCACCACTCGGTAGGATTTTCCGAACTTAGGAAAGTACTGGATTGCAGCTAAGCCCTCGAGTGAGAGGGCTGCTCACCACTCGGTAGGATTTTTCAAACATAGGCGAGTACTGGACTGCAGCTAAGCCTCCGAGTGTGAGGGTTGCTCACCACTCGGTAGGATTTTTCAAACATAGGCGAGTACCGGACTGCAACTAAAACCCCGAGTGAGAGGGTTGCTCACCACTCGGTAGGATTTTTCAAACTTAGGCGAGTACTAGACTGCAGCTCAGCCCCCGAGTGAGAGGGTTGCTCACCACTCGGTAGGATTTTTCAAACTTAGGCGAGTACTGGACTGCAGCTAAGCCTCCGAGTGTGAGGGTTGCTCACCACTCGGTAGGATTTTTCAAACTTAGGCGAGTACTGGACTGCAGCTAAGCCTCCGAGTGTGAGGGTTGCTCACCACTCGGTAGAATTTTTCAAACTTAGGCGAGTACTCGACTACAGCTAAGCCCACGAGTGGGAGGGCTGCTCACCACTCGGTAGGATTTTTCAAACTTAGGCGAGTACTGGACTGCAGCTAAGCCCCCGAGATGAGAGGCTGGCTCAACACTTGGTAGGATTTTTTGAACTTAGGCGAGTACTGGACTACAGCTAAGCCCTCGAGTGAGAGGCCTTCTCACCACTCGGTAGGATTTTCCGAACTTAGGAAAGTACTGGACTGTAGCTAAGCCCTTGAGTGAGAGGGCTGCTCACCACTTGGTAGGATTTTTCAAACATAGGCGAGTACTGGACTGCAGCTAAGCCTCCGAGTGTGAGGGTTGCTCACCACTCGGTAGGATTTTTCAAACATAGGCGAGTACTGGACTTCAACTAAAACCCCGAGTGAGAGGGTTGCACACCACTCGGTAGGATTTTTCAAACTTAAGCGAGTACTAGACTGCAGCTAAGCCCCCGAGTGAGAGGGTTGCTCACCACTCGGTAGGATTTTTCAAACTTATGCGAGTACTGGACTGCAGCTAAGCCTCCGAGTGTGAGGGTTGCTCACCACTCGGTAGGATTTTTCAAACTTAGGCGAGTACTGGACTGCAACTAAGCCTCCGAGTGTGAGGGTTGCTCACCACTCGGTAGGATTTTTCAAACTTAGGAGAGTACTGGACTGCAGCTAAGCCCCCGTGTGGGAGGGTTGCTCACCACTCGGTAGGTTTTTTCAAACTTAGGTGAGTACTGGACTGCAGCTAAGCCTCCGAGTGTGAGGGTTGCTCACCACTCGATAGGATTTTTCAAACTTAGGCGAGTACTAGACTGCAAGTAAGCCTCCGAGTGTGAGGGTTGCTCACCACTCGGTAGGATTTTTCAAACTTAGGCGAGTACTGGACTGCAGGTAAGCCTCCGAGTGTGAGGGTTGCTCACCACTCGGTAGGATTTTTCAAACTTAGGGAAGTACCAGACTGCAACTAAGCCTCCGAGTGTGAGGGTTGCTCACCACTCGGTAGGATTTTTCAAACTTAGGCGAGTACTGGACTGCAGCTAAGCCTCCGAGTGTGAGGGTTGCTCACCACTCGGTAGGATTTTTCAAACTTAGGCGAGTACTCGACTGCAGCTAAGCCCACGAGTGGGAGGGCTGTTCACCACTCGGTAGGATTTTTCAAACTTAGGCGAGTACTGGACTGCAGCTAAGCCCCCGAGATGAGAGGCTGGCTCAACACTTGGTAGGATTTTTTGAACTTAGGCGAGTACTGGACTACAGCTAAGCCCTCGAGTGAGAGGCTTTCTCACCACTCGGTATGATTTTCCGAACTTAGGAAAGTACTGGACTGCAGCTAAGCCCTTTGGTGAGAGGGCTGCTCACCACTTGGTAGGATTTTTCAAACATAGGCGAGTACTGGACTGCAGCTAAGCCTCCGAGTGTGAGGGTTGCTCACCACTCGGTAGGATTTTTCAAACATAGGCGAGTACAGGACTTCAACTAAAACCCCGAGTGAGAGGGTTGCTCACCACTCGGTAGGATTTTTCAAACTTAAGCGAGTACTAGACTGCAGCTAAGCCCCCGAGTGAGAGGGTTGCTCACCACTCGGTAGGATTTTTCAAACTTATGCGAGTACTGGACTGCAGCTAAGCCTCCGAGTGTGAGGGTTGCTCACCACTCGGTAGGATTTTTCAAACTTAGGCGAGTACTGGACTGCAACTAAGCCTCCGAGTGTGAGGGTTGCTCACCACTCGGTAGGATTTTTCAAACTTAGGCGAGTACTCGACTGCAGCTAAGCCCACGAGTGGGAGGGCTGCTCACCACTCGGTAGGATTTTTCAAACTTAGGCGAGTACTGGACTGCAGCTAAGCCCCCGAGATGAGAGGCTGGCTCAACACTTGGTAGGATTTTTTGAACTTAGGCGAGTACTGGACTACAGCTAAGCCCTCGAGTGAGAGGCTTTCTCACCACTCGGTAGGGATTTCCGAACTTAGGAAAGTACTGGACTGCAGCTAAGCCCTGGAGTGAGAGGGCTGCTCACCACTCGGTAGGATTTTTCAAACTTAGGCGAGTACTGGACTGCAGCTAAGCCTCCGAGTGTGAGGGTTGCTCACCACTCGGTAGGATTTTTCAAACTTAGGCGAGTACTGGACTATAGCTAAGCCCCCGAGTGGGAGGGTTTCTCACCACTCGATAGGATTTTTCAAAGATAGGCGAGTACTGGACTGCAACTAAAACCCCGAGTGAGAGGGTTGCTCACCACTCGGTAGGATTTTTCAAACTTAGGCGAGTACTAGACTGCAGCTAAGCCCCCGAGTGAGAGGGTTGCTCACCACTCGGTAGGATTTTTCAAACTTAGGCGAGTACTGGACTGCAGCTAAGCCCCCGAGATGAGAGGCTGGCTCAACACTTGGTAGGATTTTTCGAACTTAGGCGAGTACTGGACTACAGCTAAGCCCTCGAGTGAGAGGCTTTCTCACCACTCGGTAGGATTTTCCGAACTTAGGAAAGTACTGGACTATAGCTAAGCCCTCGAGTGAGAGGGCTGCTCACCACTTGGTAGGATTTTTCAAACATAGGCGAGTACTGGACTGCAGCTAAGCCTCCGAGTGTGAGGGTTGCTCACCACTCGGTAGGATTTTTCAAACATAGGCGAGTACTAGACTGCAACTACAACCCCGAGTGAGAGGGTTGCTCACCACTCGGTAGGATTTTTCAAACTTAAGCGAGTACTAGACTGCAGCTAAGCCCCCGAGTGAGAGGGTTGCTCACCACTCGGTAGGATTTTTCAAACTTATGCGAGTACTGAACTTCAGCTAAGCCTCCGAGTGTGAGGGTTGCTCACCACTCGGTAGGATTTTTCAAACTTAGGCGAGTACTAGACTGCAACTAAGCCTCCGAGTGTGAGGGTTGCTCACCACTCGGTAGGATTTTTGAAACTTAGGCGAGTACTGTACTGCAGCTAAGCCTCCGAGTGTGAGGGTTGCTCACCACTCGGTAGGATTTTTCAAACTTAGGCGAGTACTGGACTGCAGCTAAGCCCCCGAGTGAGAGGGTTGCTCACCACTTGGGGGATTTTTCAAACTTAGGCGAGTACTGGACAATAGCTAAGCCCTCGATTGAGAGGCTTTCTCACCACTCGGTAGGATTTTTCGAACTTAGGCAAGTACTGGACTGCAGCTAAGCCCTCGAGTGAGAGGGCTGCTCACCACTCGGCAGGATTTTTCAAATATAGGCGAGTACTGGACTGCAGCTAAGCCTCTGAGTGTGAGGGTTGCTCACCACTCGGTAGGATTTTTCAAACTTAGGCGAGTACTGGACTATAGCTAAGCCCCCGAGTGGGAGGGTTGCTCACCACTCGTAAGGATTTTTCAAACATAGGCGAGTACTGGACTGCAACTAAAACCCCGAGTGAGAGGGTTGCTCACCACTCGGTAGGATTTTTCAAACTTAGGCGAGTACTAGACTGCAGCTAACCCCTTGAGTGAGAGGGCTGCTCACCACTTGGTAGGATTTTTCAAACATAGGCGAGTACTTGACTGCAGCTAAGACTCCTAGTGTGAGGGCTGCTCACCACTCGGTAGGATTTTTCAAACTTAGGAGCGTACTCGACTGCAGCTAAGCCCACGAGTGGGAGGGCTGCTCACCACTCGGTAGGATTTTTCAAACTTAGGCGAGTACTGGACTGCAGCTAAGCCCCCGAGATGAGAGGCTGGCTCAACACTTGGTAGGATTTTTCGAACTTAGGCGAGTACTGGACTACAGCTAAGCCCTCGAGTGAGAGGCTTTCTCACCACTCGGTAGGATTTTCCGAACTTAGGAAAGTACTGGATTGCAGCTAAGCCCTCGAGTGAGAGGGCTGCTCACCACTCGGTAGGATTTTTCAAACATAGGCGAGTACTGGACTGCAGCTAAGCCTCCGAGTGTGAGGGTTGCTCACCACTCGGTAGGATTTTTCAAACATAGGCGAGTACCGGACTGCAACTAAAACCCCGAGTGAGAGGGTTGCTCACCACTCGGTAGGATTTTTCAAACTTAGGCGAGTACTAGACTGCAGCTCAGCCCCCGAGTGAGAGGGTTGCTCACCACTCGGTAGGATTTTTCAAACTTAGGCGAGTACTGGACTGCAGCTAAGCCTCCGAGTGTGAGGGTTGCTCACCACTCGGTAGGATTTTTCAAACTTAGGCGAGTACTGGACTGCAGCTAAGCCTCCGAGTGTGAGGGTTGCTCACCACTCGGTAGGATTTTTCAAACTTAGGCGAGTACTCGACTACAGCTAAGCCCACGAGTGGGAGTGCTGCTCACCACTCGGTAGGATTTTTCAAACTTAGGCGAGTACTGGACTGCAGCTAAGCCCCCGAGATGAGAGGCTGGCTCAACACTTGGTAGGATTTTTTGAACTTAGGCGAGTACTGGACTACAGCTAAGCCCTCGAGTGAGAGGCTTTCTCACCACTCGGTTGGATTTTCCGAACTTAGGAAAGTACTGGACTGTAGCTAAGCCCTTGAGTGAGAGGGCTGCTCACCACTTGGTAGGATTTTTCAAACATAGGCGAGTACTGGACTGCAGCTAAGCCTCCGAGTGTGAGGGTTGCTCACCACTCGGTAGGATTTTTCAAACATAGGCGAGTACTGGACTTCAACTAAAACCCCGAGTGAGAGGGTTGCACACCACTCGGTAGGATTTTTCAAACTTAAGCGAGTACTAGACTGCAGCTAAGCCCCCGAGTGAGAGGGTTGCTCACCACTCGGTAGGATTTTTCAAACTTATGCGAGTACTGGACTGCAGCTAAGCCTCCGAGTGTGAGGGTTGCTCACCACTCGGTAGGATTTTTCAAACTTAGGCGAGTACTGGACTGCAACTAAGCCTCCGAGTGTGAGGGTTGCTCACCACTCGGTAGGATTTTTCAAACTTAGGAGAGTACTGGACTGCAGCTAAGCCCCCGTGTGGGAGGGTTGCTCACCACTCGATAGGATTTTTCAAACTTACGCGAGTACTTGACTGCAGCTAAGCCCCAGAGATGAGAGGCTGGCTCAACACTCGGTAGGATTTTTTGAACTTAGGCGAGTACTGGACTATAGCTAAGCCCTCGAGTGAGAGGCTTTCTCACCACTCAGTAGCATTTGTCGAACTTAGGAAAGTACTGGACTGGAGCTAAGCCCTCGAGTGAGAGGGCTGCTCACCACTCGGTAGGATTTTTCAAACATAGGCGAGTACTGGACTGCAGCTAAGCCTCCGAGTGTGAGGGTTGCTCACCACTCGGTAGGATTTTTCAAACTTAGGCGAGTACTGGACTATAGCTAAGCCCCCGAGTGGGAGGGTTTCTCACCACTCGGTAGGATTTTTCAAACATAGGCGAGTACTGGACTGCAACTAAAACCCCGAGTGAGAGGGTTGCTCACCACTCGGTAGGATTTTTCAAACTTAGGCGAGTACTAGACTGCAGCTAAGCCTCCGAGTGTGAGGGTTGCTCACCACTCGGTAGGATTTTTCAAACTTAGGCGAGTACTAGACTGCAACTAAGCCTCCGAGTGTGAGGGTTGCTCACCACTCGGTAGGATTTTTGAAACTTAGGCGAGTACTGTACTGCAGCTAAGCCTCCGAGTGTGAGGGTTGCTCACCACTCGGTAGGATTTTTCAAACTTAGGCGAGTACTGGACTGCAGCTAAGCCCCCGAGTGAGAGGGTTGCTCACCACTTGGGGGATTTTTCAAACTTAGGCGAGTACTGGACAATAGCTAAGCCCTCGATTGAGAGGCTTTCTCACCACTCGGTAGGATTTTTCGAACTTAGGCAAGTACTGGACTGCAGCTAAGCCCTCGAGTGAGAGGGCTGCTCACCACTCGGCAGGATTTTTCAAATATAGGCGAGTACTGGACTGCAGCTAAGCCTCTGAGTGTGAGGGTTGCTCACCACTCGGTAGGATTTTTCAAACTTAGGCGAGTACTGGACTATAGCTAAGCCCCCGAGTGGGAGGGTTGCTCACCACTCGTAAGGATTTTTCAAACATAGGCGAGTACTGGACTGCAACTAAAACCCCGAGTGAGAGGGTTGCTCACCACTCGGTAGGATTTTTCAAACTTAGGCGAGTACTAGACTGCAGCTAACCCCTTGAGTGAGAGGGCTGCTCACCACTTGGTAGGATTTTTCAAACATAGGCGAGTACTTGACTGCAGCTAAGACTCCTAGTGTGAGGGCTGCTCACCACTCGGTAGGATTTTTCAAACTTAGGCGAGTACTGGACTGCAGCTAAGCCCCCGAGATGAGAGGCTGGCTCAACACTTGGTAGGATTTTTCGAACTTAGGCGAGTACTGGACTACAGCTAAGCCCTCGAGTGAGAGGCTTTCTCACTACTCGGTAGGATTTTCCGAACTTAGGAAAGTACTGGATTGCAGCTAAGCCCTCGAGTGAGAGGGCTGCTCACCACTCGGTAGGATTTTTCAAACATAGGCGAGTACTGGACTGCAGCTAAGCCTCCGAGTGTGAGGGTTGCTCACCACTCGGTAGGATTTTTCAAACATAGGCGAGTACCGGACTGCAACTAAAACCCCGAGTGAGAGGGTTGCTCACCACTCGGTAGGATTTTTCAAACTTAGGCGAGTACTAGACTGCAGCTCAGCCCCCGAGTGAGAGGGTTGCTCACCACTCGGTAGGATTTTTCAAACTTAGGCGAGTACTGGACTGCAGCTAAGCCTCCGAGTGTGAGGGTTGCTCACCACTCGGTAGGATTTTTCAAACTTAGGCGAGTACTGGACTGCAGCTAAGCCTCCGAGTGTGAGGGTTGCTCACCACTCGGTAGGATTTTTCAAACTTAGGCGAGTACTCGACTACAGCTAAGCCCACGAGTGGGAGGGCTGCTCACCACTCGGTAGGATTTTTCAAACTTAGGCGAGTACTGGACTGCAGCTAAGCCCCCGAGATGAGAGGCTGGCTCAACACTTGGTAGGATTTTTTGAACTTAGGCGAGTACTGGACTACAGCTAAGCCCTCGAGTGAGAGGCTTTCTCACCACTCGGTTGAATTTTCCGAACTTAGGAAAGTACTGGACTGTAGCTAAGCCCTTGAGTGAGAGGGCTGCTCACCACTTGGTAGGATTTTTCAAACATAGGCGAGTACTGGACTGCAGCTAAGCCTCCGAGTGTGAGGGTTGCTCACCACTCGGTAGGATTTTTCAAACATAGGCGAGTACTGGACTTCAACTAAAACCCCGAGTGAGAGGGTTGCACACCACTCGGTAGGATTTTTCAAACTTAAGCGAGTACTAGACTGCAGCTAAGCCCCCGAGTGAGAGGGTTGCTCACCACTCGGTAGGATTTTTCAAACTTATGCGAGTACTGGACTGCAGCTAAGCCTCCGAGTGTGAGGGTTGCTCACCACTCGGTAGGATTTTTCAAACTTAGGCGAGTACTGGACTGCAACTAAGCCTCCGAGTGTGAGGGTTGCTCACCACTCGGTAGGATTTTTCAAACTTAGGAGAGTACTGGACTGCAGCTAAGCCCCCGTGTGGGAGGGTTGCTCACCACTCGATAGGATTTTTCAAACTTACGCGAGTACTTGACTGCAGCTAAGCCCCAGAGATGAGAGGCTGGCTCAACACTCGGTAGGATTTTTTGAACTTAGGCGAGTACTGGACTATAGCTAAGCCCTCGAGTGAGAGGCTTTCTCACCACTCAGTAGGATTTGTCGAACTTAGGAAAGTACTGGACTGGAGCTAAGCCCTCGAGTGAGAGGGCTGCTCACCACTCGGTAGGATTTTTCAAACATAGGCGAGTACTGGACTGCAGCTAAGCCTCCGAGTGTGAGGGTTGCTCACCACTCGGTAGGATTTTTCAAACTTAGGCGAGTACTGGACTATAGCTAAGCCCCCGAGTGGGAGGGTTTCTCACCACTCGGTAGGATTTTTCAAACATAGGCGAGTACTGGACTGCAACTAAAACCCCGAGTGAGAGGGTTGCTCACCACTCGGTAGGATTTTTCAAACTTAGGCGAGTACTAGACTGCAGCTAAGCCCCCGATTGAGAGGGTTGCTCACCACTCGGTAGGATTTTTCAAACTTAGGCGAGTACTGGACTGCAGCTAAGCCCCCGAGATGAGAGGCTGGCTCAACACTTGGTAGGATTTTTCGAACTTAGGCGAGTACTGGACTACAGCTAAGCCCTCGAGTGAGAGGCTTTCTCACCACTCGGTAGGATTTTCCGAACTTAGGAAAGTACTGGACTACAGCTAAGCCCTCGAGTGAGAGGGCTGCTCACCACTTGGTAGAATTTTTCAAACATAGGCGAGTACTGGACTGCAGCTAAGCCTCCGAGTGTGAGGGTTGCTCACCACTCGGTAGGATTTTTCAAACTTAAGCGAGTACTAGACTGCAGCTAAGCCCCCGAGTGAGAGGGTTGCTCACCACTCGGTAGGATTTTTCAAACTTATGCGAGTACTGAACTTCAGCTAAGCCTCCGACTGTGAGGGTTGCTCACCACTCGGTAGGATTTTTCAAACTTAGGCGAGTACTGGACTGCAACTAAGCCTCCGAGTGTGAGGGTTGCTCACCACTCGGTAGGATTTTTCAAACTTAGGCGAGTACTGGACTGCAGCTAAGCCCCCGTGTGGGAGGGTTGCTCACCACTCGATAGGATTTTTCAAACTTAGGCGAGTACTTGACTGCAGCTAAGCCCCCGAGATGAGAGGCTGGCTCAACACTCGGTAGGATTTTTTGAAATTAGGCGAGTACTGGACTATAGCTAAGCCCTCGAGTGAGAGGCTTTCTCACCACTCAGTAGGATTTGTCGAACTTAGGAAAGTACTGGACTGCAGCTAAGCCCTCGAGTGAGAGGGCTGCTCACCACTCGGTAGGATTTTTCAAACATAGGCGAGTACTGGACTGCAGCTAAGCCTCCGAGTGTGAGGGTTGCTCACCACTCGGTAGGATTTTTCAAACTTAGGTGAGTACTGGACTATAGCTAAGCCCCCGAGTGGGAGGGTTTCTCACCACTCGGTAGGATTTTTCAAACATAGGCGAGTACTGGACTGCAACTAAAACCCCGAGTGAGAGGGTTGCTCACCACTCGGTAGGATTTTTCAAACTTAGGCGAGTACTAGACTGCAGCTAAGCCCCCGAGTGAGAGGGTTGCTCACCACTCGGTAGGATTTTTCAAACTTAGGCGAGTACTGGACTGCATCTAAGCCTCCGAGTGTGAGGGTTGCTCACCACTCTGTAGAATTTTTCAAACTTAGGCGAGTACTAGACTGCAACTAAGCCTCCGAGTGTGAGGGTTGCTCACCACTCGGTAGGATTTTTCAAACTTAGGCGAGTAGTGGACTGCAGCTAAGCCTCCGAGTGTGAGGGTTGCTCACCACTCGGTAGGATTTTTCAAACTTAGGCAAGTACTAGACTACACCTAAGCCTCCGAGTGTGAGGGTTGCTCACCACTCAGTAGGATTTTTCAAACTTAGGCGAGTACTGGACTGCAGCTAAGCCTCCGAGTGTGAGGGTTGCTCACCACTCGGTAGGATTTTTCAAACTTAGGCGAGTACTCGACTGCAGCTAAGCCCACGAGTGGGAGGGCTGCTCACCACTCGGTAGGATTTTTCAAACTTAGGCGAGTACTGGACTGCAGCTAAGCCCCCGAGATGAGAGGCTGGCTCAACACTTGGTAGGATTTTTCGAACTTAGGCGAGTACTGGACTACAGCTAAGCCCTCGAGTGAGAGGCTTTCTCACCACTCGGTAGGATTTTCCGAACTTAGGAAAGTACTGGACTGCAGCTAAGCCCTCGAGTGAGAGGGCTGCTCACCACTCGGTAGGATTTTTCAAACATAGGCGAGTACTGGACTGCAGCTAAGCCTTCGAGTGTGAGGGTTGCTCACCACTCGGTAGGATTTTTGAAACATAGGCGAGTACTGAACTGCAACTAAAACCCCGAGTGAGAGGTTGCTCACCACTCGGTAGGATTTTTCAAACTTAGGCGAGTACTAGACTGCAGCTAAGCCCCCGAGTGAGAGGGTTGCTCACCACTCGGTAGGATTTTTCAAACTTATGCGAGTACTGGACTGCAGCTACGCCTCCGAGTGTGAGGGTTGCTCACCACTCGGTAGGATTTTTCAAACTTAGGCAAGTACCAGACGGTAACTAAGCCTCCGAGTGTGAGGGTTGCTCACCACTCGGTAGGATTTTTCAAACTTAGGCGAGTACTGGACTGCAGCTAAGACTCCTAGTGTGAGGGTTGCTCACCACTCGGTAGGATTTTTCAAACTTAGGAGAGTACTCGACTGCAGCTAAGCCCACGAGTGGGAGGGCTGCTCACCACTCGGTAGGATTTTTCAAACTTAGGCGAGTACTGGACTGCAGCTAAGCCCCCGAGATGAGAGGCTGGCTCAACACTTGGTAGGATTTTTCGAACTTAGGCGAGTACTGGACTACAGCTAAGCCCTCGAGTGAGAGGCTTTCTCACCACTCGGTAGGATTTTCCGAACTTAGGAAAGTACTGGATTGCAGCTAAGCCCTCGAGTGAGAGGGCTGCTCACCACTCGGTAGGATTTTTCAAACATAGGCGAGTACTGGACTGCAGCTAAGCCTCCGAGTGTGAGGGTTGCTCACCACTCGGTAGGATTTTTCAAACATAGGCGAGTACTGGACTGCAACTAAAACCCCGAGTGAGAGGGTTGCTCACCACTCGGTAGGATTTTTCAAACTTAGGCGAGTACTAGACTGCAGCTAAGCCCCCGAGTGAGAGGGTTGCTCACCACTCGGTAGGATTTTTCAAACTTATGCGAGTACTGGACTGCAGCTAAGCCTCCGAGTGTGAGGGTTGCTCACCACTCGGTAGGATTTTTCAAACTTAGGCGAGTACTGGACTGCAACTAAGCCTCCGAGTGTGAGGGTTCCTCACCACTCGGTAGGATTTTTCAAACTTAGGCGAGTACTGAACTGCAGCTAAGCCCCCGAGTGGGAGGGTTGCTCACCACTCGATAGGATTTTTCAAACTTAGGCGAGTACTTGACTGCAGCTAAGCCCCCGAGATGAGAGGCTGGCTCAACACTCGGTAGGATTTTTTGAACTTAGGCGAGTACTGGACTATAGCTAAGCCCTCGAGTGAGAGGCTTTCTCACCACTCAGTAGGATTTGTCGAACTTAGGAAAGTACTGGACTGCAGCTAAGCCCTCGAGTGAGAGGGCTGCTCACCACTCGGTAGGATTTTTCAAACTTAGGCGAGTACTGGACTGCAGCTAAGCCTCCGAGTGTGAGGGTTGCTCACCACTCGGTAGGATTTTTCAAACTTAGGCGAGTATTGGACTATAGCTAAGCCCCCGAGTGGGAGGGTTTCTCACCACTCGGTAGGATTTTTCAAACATAGGAGAGTACTGGACTGCAACTAAAACCCTGAGCGAGAGGGTTGCTCACCACTCGGTAGGATTTTTCAAACTTAGGCGAGTACTGGACTGCATCTAAGCCTCCGAGTGTGAGGGTTGCTCACCACTCTGTAGAATTTTTCAAACTTAGGCGAGTACTAGACTGCAACTAAGCCTCCGAGTGTGAGGGTTGCTCACCACACGGTAGGATTTTTCAAACTTAGGCGAGTACTGGACTGCAGCTAAGCCTCCGAGTGTGAGGGTTGCTCACCACTCGGTAGGATTTTTCAAACTTAGGCAAGTACTAGACTACAACTAAGCCTCCGAGTGTGTGGGTTGCTCACCACTCAGTAGGATTTTTCAAACTTAGGCGAGTACTAGACTGCAGCTAAGCCTCCGAGTGTGAGGGTTGCCCACCACTCGGTAGGATTTTTCAACCTTAGGCGAGTACTCGACTGCAGCTAAGCCCACGAGTGGGAGGGCTGCTCACCACTCGGTAGGATTTTTCAAACTTAGGCGAGTACTGGACTGCAGCTAAGCCCCCGAGATGAGAGGCTGGCTCAACACTTGGTAGGATTTTTCGAACTTAGGCGAGTACTGGACTACAGCTAAGCCCTCGAGTCAGAGGCTTTCTCACCACTCGGTAGGATTTTCCGAACTTAGGAAAGTACTGGACTGCAGCTAAGCCCTCGAGTGAGAGGGCTGCTCACCACTCGGTAGGATTTTTCAAACATAGGCGAGTACTGGACTGCAGCTAAGCCTTCGAGTGTGAGGGTTGCTCACCACTCGGTAGGATTTCTCAAACATAGGCGAGTACTGGACTGCAACTAAAACCCCGAGTGAGAGGGTTGCTCACCACTCGGTAGGATTTTTCAAACTTAGGCGAGTACTAGACTGCAGCTAAGCCCCCGAGTGAGAGCGTTGCTCACCACTCGGTAGGATTTTTCAAACTTATGCGAGTACTGGTCTGCAGCTAAGCCTCCGAGTGTGAGGGTTGCTCACCACTCGGTAGGATTTTTCAAACTTAGGCAAGTACCAGACTATAACTAAGCCTCCGAGTGTGAGGGTTGCTCACCACTCGGTAGGATTTTTCAAACTTAGGCGAGTACTGGACTACAGCTAAGCCTCCGAGTGTGAGGGTTGCTCACCACTCGATAGGATTTTTCAAACTTAGGCGAGTACTGGACTGCATCTAAGCCTCCGAGTGTGAGGGTTGCTCACCACTCTGTAGAATTTTTCAAACTTAGGCGAGTACTAGACTGCAACTAAGCCTCCGAGTGTGAGGGTTGCTCACCACCCGGTAGGATTTTTCAAACTTAGGCGAGTACTGGACTGGAGCTAAGCCTCCGAGTGTGAGGGTTGCTCACCGCTCGGTAGGATTTTTCAAACTTAGGCAAGTACTAGACTACAACTAAGCCTCCGAGTGTGTGGGTTGCTCACCACTCAGTAGGATTTTTCAAACTTAGGCGAGTACTGGACTGCAGCTAAGCCTCCGAGTGTGAGGGTTGCTCACCACTCGGTAGGATTTTTCAAACTTAGGCGAGTACTCGACTGCAGCTAAGCCCACGAGTGGGAGGGCTGCTCACCACTCGGTAGGATTTTTCAAACTTAGGCGAGTACTGGACTGCAGCTAAGCCCCCGAGATGAGAGGCTGGCTCAACACTTGGTAGGATTTTTCGAACTTAGGTGAGTACTGGACTACAGCTAAGCCCTCGAGTGAGAGGCTTTCTCACCACTCGGTAGGATTTTCCGAACATAGGAAAGTACTGGACTGCAGCTAAGCCCTCGAGTGAGAGGTCTGCTCACCACTCGGTAGGATTTTTCAAACTTAGGCAAGTACTAGACTACAACTAAGCCTCCGAGTGTGTGGGTTGCTCACCACTCAGTAGGATTTTTCAAACTTAGGCGAGTACTGGACTGCAGCTAAGCCTCCGAGTGTGAGGGTTGCTCACCACTCGGTAGGATTTTTCAAACTTAGGCGAGTACTCGACTGCAGCTAAGCCCACGAGTGGGAGGGCTGCTCACCACTCGGTAGGATTTTTCAAAGTTAGGCGAGTACTGGACTGCAGCTAAGCCCCCGAGATGAGAGGCTGGCTCAACACTTGGTAGGATTTTTCGAACTTAGGTGAGTACTGGACTACAGCTAAGCCCTCGAGTGAGAGGCTTTCTCACCACTCGGTAGGATTTTCCGAACATAGGAAAGTACTGGACTGCAGCTAAGCCCTCGAGTGAGAGGGCTGCTCACCACTCGGTAGGATTTTTCAAACATAGGCGAGTACTGGACTGCAGCTAAGCCTTCGAGTGTGAGGGTTGCTCACCACTCGGTAGGATTTTTCAAACATAGGCGAGTACTGGACTGCAACTAAAACCCCGAGTGAGAGGGTTACTCACCACTTGGTAGGATTTTTCAATCTTAGGCGAGTACTAGACTGCAGCTAAGCCCCCGAGTGAGAGGGTTGCTCACCACACGGTAGGATTTTTCAAACTTATGCGAGTACTGGACTGCAGCTAAGCCTCCGAGTGTGAGGGTTGCTCACCACTCGGTAGAATTTTTCAAACTTAGGAAAGTACCAGACTGTAACTAAGCCTCCGAGTGTGAGGGTTGCTCACCACTCGGTAGGATTTTTCAAACTTAGGCGAGTACTGGACTGCAGCTAAGCCTCCGAGTGTGAGGGTTGCTCACCACTCGGTAGGATTTTTCAAACTTAGGCGAGTACTCGACTGCAGCTAAGCCCACGAGTGGGAGGGCTGCTCACCACTCGGTAGGATTTTTCAAACTTAGGCAAGTACTGGACTACAGCTAAGCCCCCGAGATGAGAGGCTGGCTAAACACTTGGTAGGATTTTTCGAACTTAGGCGAGTACTGGACTACAGCTAATCCCTCGAGTGAGAGGCTTTCTCACCACTCGGTAGGATTTTCGGAACATAGGAAAGTACTGGACTGCAGCTAAGCCCTCGAGTGAGAGGGCTGCTCACCACACGGTAGGATTTTTCAAACATAGGCGAGTACTGGACTGCAGCTAAGCCTCCGAGTGTGAGGGTTGCTCACCACTCGGTAGGATTTTTCAAACATAGGCGAGTACTGGACTGCAACTAAAACCCCGAGTGAGAGGGTTGCTCACCACTCGGTAGGATTTTTCAAACTTAGGCGAGTACTAGACTGCAGCTAAGCCCCCGAGTGAGAGGGTTGCTCACCACTCGGTAGGATGTTTCAAACTTATGCGAGTACTGGACTGTAGCTAAGCCTTCGAGTGTGAGGGTTGCTCACCACTCGGTAGGATTTTTCAAACTTAGGCGAGTACTGGACTGCAACTAAGCCTCCGAGTGTGAGGGTTGCTCACCACTCGGTAGGATTTTTCAAACTTAGGCGAGTACTGGACTGCAGCTAAGCCCCCGAGTGGGAGGGTTGCTCACCACTCGATAGGATTTTTCAAACTTAGGCGAGTACTTGACTGCAGCTAAGCCCCCGAGATGAGAGGCTGGCTCAACACTCGGTAGGATTTTTTGAACTTAGGCGAGTACTGGACTATAGCTAAGCCCTCGAGTGAGAGGCTTTCTCACCACTCACTAGGATATGTCGAACTTAGGAAAGTACTGGACTGCAGCTAAGCCCTCGAATGAGAGGGCTGCTCACCACTCGGTAGGATTTTTCAAACATAGGCGAGTACTGGACTGCAGCTAGGCCTCCAAGTGTGAGGGTTGCTCACCACTCGATAGGATTTTTCAAACTTAGGCGAGTACTGGACTATAGCTAAGCCCCCGAGTGGGAGGGTTTCTCACCACTCGGTAGGATTTTTCAAACATAGGCGAGTACTGGACTGCAACTAAAACCCCGAGTGAGAGCGTTGCTCACCACTCGGTAGGATTTTTCAAACTTAGGCGAGAACTAGACTGCAGCTAAGCCCCCGAGTGAGAGGGTTGCTCACCACTCGGTAGGATTTTTCAAACTTAGGCGAGTACTGGACTGCATCTAAGCCTCCGAGTGTGAGGGTTGCTCACTACTCTGTAGAATTTTTCAAACCTAGGCGAGTACTAGACTGCAACTAAGCCTCCGAGTGTGAGGGTTGCTCACCTCTCGGTAGGATTTTTCAAACTTAGGCGAGTACTGGACTGCAGCTAAGCCTCCGAGTGTGAGGGTTGCTCACCACTCGGTAGGATTTTTCAAACTTAGGCAAGTACTAGACTGCAACTAAGCCTCCGAGTGTGAGGGTTGCTCACCACTCAGTAGGATTTTTCAAACATAGGCGAGTACTGGACTGCAGCTAAGCCTCCGAGTGTGAGGGTTGCTCACCACAAGGTAGGATTTTTCGAACTTAGGCAAGTACTGGACTGCAGCTAAGCCCTCGAGTGACAGGGCTGCTCACTACTTGGTAGGATTTTTCAAACATAAGTGAGTACTGGGCTGCAACTAAAACCCCGAGTGAGAGGGTTGCTCACCACTCGGTACGATTTTTCAAACTTAGGCGAGTACTGGAATGCAGCTAAGCCTCCGAGTGTGAGGCTTCCTCACCACTCGGTAGGATTTTTCAAACATAGGCAAGTACTGGACTGCAGCTAAGCCTCCGAGTGTGAGGGTTGCTCACAACACGGTAGGATTTTTCAAACTTCGGCGAGTACTGGACTGCAGCTAAGCCTCCGAGTGTGATGGTTGCTCACCACTTGGTAGGATTTTTCAAACTTAGGCGAGTACTGGACTGCAGCTAAACCTCCAAGTGTGAGGGTTGCTCACTACACGGTAGGATTTTTCAAACTTAGGCAAGTACTGGACTGCAGCTAAGCCTCCGAATGTGAGGGTTGCTCACCCCTCTGTAGGATTTTTCAAAGTTAGGCAAGTACTGTACTGCAGCTAAGGCCCCGAGTGAGAGGGTTTCTCTCCACTCGGTAGGATTTTTCAAACTTAGGCGAGTACTGGACTGCAGCTAAGCCCCTGAGTGAGAGCGTTGCCCACCACTCGGTTGAATTTTTCAAACTTAGCCGAGTACTAGGCTGCAGCTAAGCCTCCGAGTGTGAGGGTTGCTCACCACTCGGTAGGACTTTTCAAACTTAGGCGAGTACTGGGCTGCAGCTAAGCCTCCGAGTGTGAGGGTTGCTCACCACTCGGTAGGATTTTTCAAACTTAGGCGAGTACTAGGCTGTAGCTAAGCCTCCGAGTGTGAGGGTTGCTCACCAATCGGTAGGATTTTTCAAACTTAGGCGAGTACTGGGCTGCAGCTAAGCCTCCGAGTGTGAGGGTTGCTCACCACTCGGTAGGATTTTTCTAACTTAGGCGAGAACTGGACCGCAGCTAAGCCAAGAGTGGGAAGGTTGCTCATAACTCAGTAGGAGTTTTCAAACTTAGGCGAGTACTGGACTGCAGCTAAGCCCCTGAGTGAATGGGTTGCTCAACACTCGGTAGGTTTTCTTAAACTTAGGCGAGCACTAGACTGCAGCTAAGCGCTCGAGTGAGAGGCTTGCTCACCACTCGGTAGGATTTTTCGAACTTAGGCGAGTACTGGACTACAGCTAAGCCCCTGAGTGAGAGGCTTTCTCACCACTCGGTAGGATTTTTCAAACTTAGGCGAGTACTGGACTGCAGCTAAGCCTCCGAGTCTGAGGGTTGCTCACCACTCGGTAGGATTTTTGAAACTTAGGCGAGTACTGGACTCCAGCTAAGCCCCCGAGTGGGAGGGTTGCTCACCACTCGGTAGGATTTTTCAAACTTAGGTGAGTACTGGACTGCAGCTAAAACCCCTAGTAAGAGGGTTGCTCACCACTCGGTAGGATTTTTCAAACTTAGGTGAGTACGGGACTGCAGCTAAGCCCCCGAGTGAGAGGGTTGCTCACCGCTCGGCAGAATTTTTCAAACTTAGGCGAGTACTGGACTGCAGCTAAGCCTCCGAGTGTGAGGGTTGCTCACCCCTCGGTAGAATTTTCAAAGTTAGGCGAGTACTATACTGCAGCTAAGCCCCCGAGTGAGAGGCTTGCTCACCACTCGGTAGGATTTTCCGAACTTAGGCGAGTACTCGACTACAACTAAGCCCCCGAGTGAGAGGTTTTCTCACCACTCGGTAGGATTTTTCCAACTTAGGCGAGTACTGGACTGCAGCTAATCCCCCGAGTGAGAGGGCTGCTCACCACTCGGTAGGATTTTTCAAACATAGGCGAGTACTGGACTGCAACTAAAACCCCGAGTGAGAGGGTTACTCACCACTTGGTAGGATTTTTCAATCTTAGGCGAGTACTAGACTGCAGCTAAGCCCCCGAGTGAGAGGGTTGCTCACCACACGGTAGGATTTTTCAAACTTATGCGAGTACTGGACTGCAGCTAAGCCTCCGAGTGTGAGGGTTGCTCACCACTCGGTAGAATTTTTCAAACTTAGGAAAGTACCAGACTGTAACTAAGCCTCCGAGTGTGAGGGTTGCTCACCACTCGGTAGGATTTTTCAAACTTAGGCGAGTACTGGACTGCAGCTAAGCCTCCGAGTGTGAGGGTTGCTCACCACTCGGTAGGATTTTTCAAACTTAGGCGAGTACTCGACTGCAGCTAAGCCCACGAGTGGGAGGGCTGCTCACCACTCGGTAGGATTTTTCAAACTTAGGCAAGTACTGGACTACAGCTAAGCCCCCGAGATGAGAGGCTGGCTAAACACTTGGTAGGATTTTTCGAACTTAGGCGAGTACTGGACTACAGCTAAGCCCTCGAGTGAGAGGCTTTCTCACCACTCGGTAGGATTTTCGGAACATAGGAAAGTACTGGACTGCAGCTAAGCCCTCGAGTGAGAGGGCTGCTCACCACACGGTAGGATTTTTCAAACATAGGCGAGTACTGGACTGCAGCTAAGCCTCCGAGTGTGAGGGTTGCTCACCACTCGGTAGGATTTTTCAAACATAGGCGAGTACTGGACTGCAACTAAAACCCCGAGTGAGAGGGTTGCTCACCACTCGGTAGGATTTTTCAAACTTAGGCGAGTACTAGACTGCAGCTAAGCCCCCGAGTGAGAGGGTTGCTCACCACTCGGTAGGATGTTTCAAACTTATGCGAGTACTGGACTGTAGCTAAGCCTTCGAGTGTGAGGGTTGCTCACCACTCGGTAGGATTTTTCAAACTTAGGCGAGTACTGGACTGCAACTAAGCCTCCGAGTGTGAGGGTTGCTCACCACTCGGTAGGATTTTTCAAACTTAGGCGAGTACTGGACTGCAGCTAAGCCCCCGAGTGGGAGGGTTGCTCACCACTCGATAGGATTTTTCAAACTTAGGCGAGTACTTGACTGCAGCTAAGCCCCCGAGATGAGAGGCTGGCTCAACACTCGGTAGGATTTTTTGAACTTAGGCGAGTACTGGACTATAGCTAAGCCCTCGAGTGAGAGGCTTTCTCACCACTCACTAGGATATGTCGAACTTAGGAAAGTACTGGACTGCAGCTAAGCCCTCGAATGAGAGGGCTGCTCACCACTCGGTAGGATTTTTCAAACATAGGCGAGTACTGGACTGCAGCTAGGCCTCCAAGTGTGAGGGTTGCTCACCACTCGATAGGATTTTTCAAACTTAGGCGAGTACTGGACTATAGCTAAGCCCCCGAGTGGGAGGGTTTCTCACCACTCGGTAGGATTTTTCAAACATAGGCGAGTACTGGACTGCAACTAAAACCCCGAGTGAGAGCGTTGCTCACCACTCGGTAGGATTTTTCAAACTTAGGCGAGAACTAGACTGCAGCTAAGCCCCCGAGTGAGAGGGTTGCTCACCACTCGGTAGGATTTTTCAAACTTAGGCGAGTACTGGACTGCATCTAAGCCTCCGAGTGTGAGGGTTGCTCACTACTCTGTAGAATTTTTCAAACCTAGGCGAGTACTAGACTGCAACTAAGCCTCCGAGTGTGAGGGTTGCTCACCTCTCGGTAGGATTTTTCAAACTTAGGCGAGTACTGGACTGCAGCTAAGCCTCCGAGTGTGAGGGTTGCTCACCACTCGGTAGGATTTTTCAAACTTAGGCAAGTACTAGACTGCAACTAAGCCTCCGAGTGTGAGGGTTGCTCACCACTCAGTAGGATTTTTCAAACATAGGCGAGTACTGGACTGCAGCTAAGCCTCCGAGTGTGAGGGTTGCTCACCACAAGGTAGGATTTTTCGAACTTAGGCAAGTACTGGACTGCAGCTAAGCCCTCGAGTGACAGGGCTGCTCACTACTTGGTAGGATTTTTCAAACATAAGTGAGTACTGGGCTGCAACTAAAACCCCGAGTGAGAGGGTTGCTCACCACTCGGTACGATTTTTCAAACTTAGGCGAGTACTGGAATGCAGCTAAGCCTCCGAGTGTGAGGCTTCCTCACCACTCGGTAGGATTTTTCAAACATAGGCAAGTACTGGACTGCAGCTAAGCCTCCGAGTGTGAGGGTTGCTCACAACACGGTAGGATTTTTCAAACTTCGGCGAGTACTGGACTGCAGCTAAGCCTCCGAGTGTGATGGTTGCTCACCACTTGGTAGGATTTTTCAAACTTAGGCGAGTACTGGACTGCAGCTAAACCTCCAAGTGTGAGGGTTGCTCACTACACGGTAGGATTTTTCAAACTTAGGCAAGTACTGGACTGCAGCTAAGCCTCCGAATGTGAGGGTTGCTCACCCCTCTGTAGGATTTTTCAAAGTTAGGCAAGTACTGTACTGCAGCTAAGGCCCCGAGTGAGAGGGTTTCTCTCCACTCGGTAGGATTTTTCAAACTTAGGCGAGTACTGGACTGCAGCTAAGCCCCTGAGTGAGAGCGTTGCCCACCACTCGGTTGAATTTTTCAAACTTAGCCGAGTACTAGGCTGCAGCTAAGCCTCCGAGTGTGAGGGTTGCTCACCACTCGGTAGGACTTTTCAAACTTAGGCGAGTACTGGGCTGCAGCTAAGCCTCCGAGTGTGAGGGTTGCTCACCACTCGGTAGGATTTTTCAAACTTAGGCGAGTACTAGGCTGTAGCTAAGCCTCCGAGTGTGAGGGTTGCTCACCAATCGGTAGGATTTTTCAAACTTAGGCGAGTACTGGGCTGCAGCTAAGCCTCCGAGTGTGAGGGTTGCTCACCACTCGGTAGGATTTTTCTAACTTAGGCGAGAACTGGACCGCAGCTAAGCCAAGAGTGGGAAGGTTGCTCATAACTCAGTAGGAGTTTTCAAACTTAGGCGAGTACTGGACTGCAGCTAAGCCCCTGAGTGAATGGGTTGCTCAACACTCGGTAGGTTTTCTTAAACTTAGGCGAGCACTAGACTGCAGCTAAGCGCTCGAGTGAGAGGCTTGCTCACCACTCGGTAGGATTTTTCGAACTTAGGCGAGTACTGGACTACAGCTAAGCCCCTGAGTGAGAGGCTTTCTCACCACTCGGTAGGATTTTTCAAACTTAGGCGAGTACTGGACTGCAGCTAAGCCTCCGAGTCTGAGGGTTGCTCACCACTCGGTAGGATTTTTGAAACTTAGGCGAGTACTGGACTCCAGCTAAGCCCCCGAGTGGGAGGGTTGCTCACCACTCGGTAGGATTTTTCAAACTTAGGTGAGTACTGGACTGCAGCTAAAACCCCTAGTAAGAGGGTTGCTCACCACTCGGTAGGATTTTTCAAACTTAGGTGAGTACGGGACTGCAGCTAAGCCCCCGAGTGAGAGGGTTGCTCACCGCTCGGCAGAATTTTTCAAACTTAGGCGAGTACTGGACTGCAGCTAAGCCTCCGAGTGTGAGGGTTGCTCACCCCTCGGTAGAATTTTCAAAGTTAGGCGAGTACTATACTGCAGCTAAGCCCCCGAGTGAGAGGCTTGCTCACCACTCGGTAGGATTTTTCGAACTTAGGCGAGTACTCGACTACAACTAAGCCCCCGAGTGAGAGGTTTTCTCACCACTCGGTAGGATTTTTCCAACTTAGGCGAGTACTGGACTGCAGCTAATCCCCCGAGTGAGAGGGCTGCTCACCACTCGGTAGGATTTTTCAAACATAGGCGAGTACTGGACTGCAACTAAAACCCCGAGTGAGAGGGTTACTCACCACTTGGTAGGATTTTTCAATCTTAGGCGAGTACTAGACTGCAGCTAAGCCCCCGAGTGAGAGGGTTGCTCACCACACGGTAGGATTTTTCAAACTTATGCGAGTACTGGACTGCAGCTAAGCCTCCGAGTGTGAGGGTTGCTCACCACTCGGTAGAATTTTTCAAACTTAGGAAAGTACCAGACTGTAACTAAGCCTCCGAGTGTGAGGGTTGCTCACCACTCGGTAGGATTTTTCAAACTTAGGCGAGTACTGGACTGCAGCTAAGCCTCCGAGTGTGAGGGTTGCTCACCACTCGGTAGGATTTTTCAAACTTAGGCGAGTACTCGACTGCAGCTAAGCCCACGAGTGGGAGGGCTGCTCACCACTCGGTAGGATTTTTCAAACTTAGGCAAGTACTGGACTACAGCTAAGCCCCCGAGATGAGAGGCTGGCTAAACACTTGGTAGGATTTTTCGAACTTAGGCGAGTACTGGACTACAGCTAAGCCCTCGAGTGAGAGGCTTTCTCACCACTCGGTAGGATTTTCGGAACATAGGAAAGTACTGGACTGCAGCTAAGCCCTCGAGTGAGAGGGCTGCTCACCACACGGTAGGATTTTTCAAACATAGGCGAGTACTGGACTGCAGCTAAGCCTCCGAGTGTGAGGGTTGCTCACCACTCGGTAGGATTTTTCAAACATAGGCGAGTACTGGACTGCAACTAAAACCCCGAGTGAGAGGGTTGCTCACCACTCGGTAGGATTTTTCAAACTTAGGCGAGTACTAGACTGCAGCTAAGCCCCCGAGTGAGAGGGTTGCTCACCACTCGGTAGGATGTTTCAAACTTATGCGAGTACTGGACTGTAGCTAAGCCTTCGAGTGTGAGGGTTGCTCACCACTCGGTAGGATTTTTCAAACTTAGGCGAGTACTGGACTGCAACTAAGCCTCCGAGTGTGAGGGTTGCTCACCACTCGGTAGGATTTTTCAAACTTAGGCGAGTACTGGACTGCAGCTAAGCCCCCGAGTGGGAGGGTTGCTCACCACTCGATAGGATTTTTCAAACTTAGGCGAGTACTTGACTGCAGCTAAGCCCCCGAGATGAGAGGCTGGCTCAACACTCGGTAGGATTTTTTGAACTTAGGCGAGTACTGGACTATAGCTAAGCCCTCGAGTGAGAGGCTTTCTCACCACTCACTAGGATATGTCGAACTTAGGAAAGTACTGGACTGCAGCTAAGCCCTCGAATGAGAGGGCTGCTCACCACTCGGTAGGATTTTTCAAACATAGGCGAGTACTGGACTGCAGCTAGGCCTCCAAGTGTGAGGGTTGCTCACCACTCGATAGGATTTTTCAAACTTAGGCGAGTACTGGACTATAGCTAAGCCCCCGAGTGGGAGGGTTTCTCACCACTCGGTAGGATTTTTCAAACATAGGCGAGTACTGGACTGCAACTAAAACCCCGAGTGAGAGCGTTGCTCACCACTCGGTAGGATTTTTCAAACTTAGGCGAGAACTAGACTGCAGCTAAGCCCCCGAGTGAGAGGGTTGCTCACCACTCGGTAGGATTTTTCAAACTTAGGCGAGTACTGGACTGCATCTAAGCCTCCGAGTGTGAGGGTTGCTCACTACTCTGTAGAATTTTTCAAACCTAGGCGAGTACTAGACTGCAACTAAGCCTCCGAGTGTGAGGGTTGCTCACCTCTCGGTAGGATTTTTCAAACTTAGGCGAGTACTGGACTGCAGCTAAGCCTCCGAGTGTGAGGGTTGCTCACCACTCGGTAGGATTTTTCAAACTTAGGCAAGTACTAGACTGCAACTAAGCCTCCGAGTGTGAGGGTTGCTCAGCACTCAGTAGGATTTTTCAAACATAGGCGAGTACTGGACTGCAGCTAAGCCTCCGAGTGTGAGGGTTGCTCACCACAAGGTAGGATTTTTCGAACTTAGGCAAGTACTGGACTGCAGCTAAGCCCTCGAGTGACAGGGCTGCTCACTACTTGGTAGGATTTTTCAAACATAAGTGAGTACTGGGCTGCAACTAAAACCCCGAGTGAGAGGGTTGCTCACCACTCGGTACGATTTTTCAAACTTAGGCGAGTACTGGAATGCAGCTAAGCCTCCGAGTGTGAGGCTTCCTCACCACTCGGTAGGATTTTTCAAACATAGGCAAGTACTGGACTGCAGCTAAGCCTCCGAGTGTGAGGGTTGCTCACAACACGGTAGGATTTTTCAAACTTCGGCGAGTACTGGACTGCAGCTAAGCCTCCGAGTGTGATGGTTGCTCACCACTTGGTAGGATTTTTCAAACTTAGGCGAGTACTGGACTGCAGCTAAACCTCCAAGTGTGAGGGTTGCTCACTACATGGTAGGATTTTTCAAACTTAGGCAAGTACTGGACTGCAGCTAAGCCTCCGAATGTGAGGGTTGCTCACCCCTCTGTAGGATTTTTCAAAGTTAGGCAAGTACTGTACTGCAGCTAAGGCCCCGAGTGAGAGGGTTTCTCTCCACTCGGTAGGATTTTTCAAACTTAGGCGAGTACTGGACTGCAGCTAAGCCCCTGAGTGAGAGCGTTGCCCACCACTCGGTTGAATTTTTCAAACTTAGCCGAGTACTAGGCTGCAGCTAAGCCTCCGAGTGTGAGGGTTGCTCACCACTCGGTAGGACTTTTCAAACTTAGGCGAGTACTGGGCTGCAGCTAAGCCTCCGAGTGTGAGGGTTGCTCACCACTCGGTAGGATTTTTCAAACTTAGGCGAGTACTAGGCTGTAGCTAAGCCTCCGAGTGTGAGGGTTGCTCACCAATCGGTAGGATTTTTCAAACTTAGGCGAGTACTGGGCTGCAGCTAAGCCTCCGAGTGTGAGGGTTGCTCACCACTCGGTAGGATTTTTCTAACTTAGGCGAGAACTGGACCGCAGCTAAGCCAAGAGTGGGAAGGTTGCTCATAACTCAGTAGGAGTTTTCAAACTTAGGCGAGTACTGGACTGCAGCTAAGCCCCTGAGTGAATGGGTTGCTCAACACTCGGTAGGTTTTCTTAAACTTAGGCGAGCACTAGACTGCAGCTAAGCGCTCGAGTGAGAGGCTTGCTCACCACTCGGTAGGATTTTTCGAACTTAGGCGAGTACTGGACTACAGCTAAGCCCCTGAGTGAGAGGCTTTCTCACCACTCGGTAGGATTTTTCAAACTTAGGCGAGTACTGGACTGCAGCTAAGCCTCCGAGTCTGAGGGTTGCTCACCACTCGGTAGGATTTTTGAAACTTAGGCGAGTACTGGACTCCAGCTAAGCCCCCGAGTGGGAGGGTTGCTCACCACTCGGTAGGATTTTTCAAACTTAGGTGAGTACTGGACTGCAGCTAAAACCCCTAGTAAGAGGGTTGCTCACCACTCGGTAGGATTTTTCAAACTTAGGTGAGTACGGGACTGCAGCTAAGCCCCCGAGTGAGAGGGTTGCTCACCGCTCGGCAGAATTTTTCAAACTTAGGCGAGTACTGGACTGCAGCTAAGCCTCCGAGTGTGAGGGTTGCTCACCCCTCGGTAGAATTTTCAAAGTTAGGCGAGTACTATACTGCAGCTAAGCCCCCGAGTGAGAGGCTTGCTCACCACTCGGTAGGATTTTTCGAACTTAGGCGAGTACTCGACTACAACTAAGCCCCCGAGTGAGAGGTTTTCTCACCACTCGGTAGGATTTTTCCAACTTAGGCGAGTACTGGACTGCAGCTAATCCCCCGAGTGAGAGGGCTGCTCACCACTCGGTAGGATTTTTCAAACTTAGGCGAGTACTGTACTACAACTAAAACCCCGAGTGAGAGGGTTGCTCACCACTCGGTAGTATTTTTCAAACTTAGGTGAGTACTGGACTGCAGCTAAGCCTCCGAGTGTGAGGCTTCCTCACCACTCGGTAGGATTTTTCAAACTTAGGCAAGTACTGGACTGCAGCTAAGCCTCCGAGTGTGAGGGTTGCTCACAACACGGTAGGATTTTTCAAACTTCGGCGAGTACTGGACTGCAGCTAAGCCTCCGAGTGTGATGGTTGCTCACCACTCGGTAGAATTTTTCAAACTTAGGCGAGTACTGGACTGCAGCTAAACCTCCAAGTGTGAGGGTTGCTCACTACACGGTAGGATTTTTCGAACTTAGGGAAGTACTGGACTGCAGCTAAGCCTCCGAATATGAGGGTTGCTCACCCCTCGGTAGGATTTTTCAAAGTTAGGCAAGTACTGTACTGCAGCTAAGGCCCCGAGTGAGAGGGTTTCTCTCCACTCGTTAGGATTTTTCAAACTTAGGCGAGTACTGGACTGCAGCTAAGCCCCTGAGTGAGAGGGTTGCTCACCACTCGATAGGATTTTTCAAACTTAGCCGAGTACTAGGCTGCAGCTAAGCCTCCGAGTGTGAGGGTTGCTCACCACTCGGTAGGACTTTTCAAACTTAGGCGAGTACTGGGCTGCAGCTAAGCCTCCGAGTGTGAGGGTTGCTCACCAATCGGTAGGATTTTTCAAACTTAGGCGAGTACTGGGCTGCAGCTAAGCCTCCGAGTGTGAGGGTTGCTCACCACTCGGTAGGATTTTTCTAACTTAGGCGAGAACTGGACCGCAGCTAAGCCAAGAGTGGGAAGGTTGCTCATAACTCAGTAGGAGTTTTCAAACTTAGGCGAGTACTGGACTGCAGCTAAGCCCCTGAGTGAATGAGTTGCTCAACACTCGGTAGGTTTTCTTAAACTTAGGCGAGCACTGGACTCCAGCTAAGGGCTCGAGTGGGAGGCTTGCTCACCACTCGGTAGGATTTTTCGAACTTAGGCGAGTACTGGACTACAGCTAAGCCCCTGAGTGAGAGGCTTTCTCACCACTCGGTAGGATTTTTCAAACATAGGCGAGTACTGGACTGCAGCTAAGCCTCCGAGTCTGAGGGTTGCTCACCACTATGTAGGATTTTTCAAACTTAGGCGAGTACTGGACTCCAGCTAAGCCCCCAAGTGGGAGGGTTGCTCACCACTCGGTAGGATTTTTCAAACTTAGGCGAGTACTGGACTGCAGCTAAAACCCCTAGTAAGAGGGTTGCTCACCACTCGGTAGGATTTTTCAAACTTAGGTGAGTACGGGACTGCAGCATAGCCCCCGAGTGAGAGGGTTGCTCACCGCTCGGTAGGATTTTTCAAATTTAGGCGAGTACTGGACTGCAGCTAAAACCCCTAGTAAGAGGGTTGCGCACCACTCGGTAGGATTTTTCAAACTTAGTCGAGTACTGGACTGCAGCTAAGCCCCCGAGTGAGAGGGTTGCTCACCGCTCGGTAGAATTTTTCAAACTTAGGCGAGTACTGGACTGCAGCTAAGCCTCCTAGTGTGAGGGTCGCTCACCCCTCGGTAGGATTTTTCAAAGTTAGGAGAGTACTGTACTGCAGGTAAGACCCCGAGTGAGAGGCTTGCTCACCACTCGGTAGGATTTTTCGAACTGAGGCCAGTACTGGACTAAAACTAAGCCCCCGAGTGAGAGGCTTTGTCACCACTCGGTAAGATTTTTCAAACTTAGGCGAGTAATGGACTCCAGCTAAGCCACCGAGTGAGATGGCTGCTCACCACTCGGTAGCATTTTTCAAACTTAGGCGAGTACTGTACTGCAACTAAAACCCCGAGTGAGAGGGTTGCTCACCACTCGGTAGGATTTTTCAAACTTAGGCGAGTACTGGACTACAGCTAAGCCTCCGAGTGTGAGGGTTCCTCACCACTCGGTAGGATTTTTCAAACTTAGGCGAGTACTGGACTGCAGCTAAGCCTCCGAGTGTGAGGGTTGCTTACGACATGGTACGATTTTTCAAACCTAGGCGAGTACTGGACTGCAGCTAAGCCTCCGAGTGTGATGGTTGCTCACCACTCGGTAGGATTTTTCAAACTTAGGCGAGTACTGGACTTCAACTAAAACCCCGAGTGAGAGGGTTGATCACCACTCGGTAGGATTTTTCAAACATAGGCAAGTACTGGACTGCAGCTAAGCCTCCGAGCGTGAGGGTTCCTCACCACTCGGTAGGATTTTTCAAACTTAGGCGAGTACTGGACTGCAGCTAAGCCTCCGAGTGTGAGGGTTGCTCACGACACGGTAGGATTTTTCAAACTTAGGCGAGTAGTGGACTGCAGCTAAGCTTCCGAGTGTGATGGTTTCTCACCACTCGGTAGGATTTTTCAAACATAGGCGAGTACTGGACTGCAGCTAAGCCCCCGAGTGAGAGGGTTTCTCACCGCTCGGTAGAATTTTTCAAACTTAGGCGAGTACTGGACTGCAGCTAAGCCTCCGAGTGTGAGGGTTGCTCACCCCTCGGTAAGATTTTTCAAACTTAGGCGAGTACTGTACTACAGCTAAGCCCCTGAGTGAGAGGCTTTCTCACCACTCGGTAGGATTTTTCAAACATAGGCGAGTACTGGACTACAACTAAGCCCCCGAGTGAGAGGCTTTCTCACCACTCGGTAGGATTTTTCGAACTTAGGCGAGTACTGGACTGCAGCTAAGCCCCCAAGTGAGAGGGTTGCTCACCACTCGGTAGGATTTTTCAAACTTAGGCGAGTACTGGACTGCAGCTAAGCCTCCGAGTGTGAGGGCTCCTCACCACTCGGTAGGATTTTTCAAACATGGGCGAGTACTGGACTGCAGCTAAGCCTCCGAGTGTGAGGGTTGCTCACGACACGGTAGGATTTTTCAAACTTAGGCGAGTACTGGACTGCAGCTAAGCCTCCGAGTGTGATGGTTGCTCACCACTCGGTAGGCTTTTTCAAACTTAGGCGAGTACTGGACTGCAGCTAAACCTCCAAGTGTGAGTGTTGCTCAATACACGGTAGGATTTTTCAGACTTAGGCGAGTACTGGACTGCAGCTAAGCCTCCGAGTGTGAGGGTTGGTCACCACTCGGTAGGATTTTTCAAACTTAGGCAAGTACTGGACTACAGCTAAGCCCTCGAATGAGAGGGTTTCTCTCCACTCGGTAGGATTTTTCAAACTTAGGCGAGTACTGGACTGCAACTAAGCCCCTGAGTGAGAGGGTTGCTCACCACTCGGTAGGATTTTTCAAACTTAGGCGAGTACTGGACTGCAGCTAAGCCCCCGAGTGAGAGGGTTGCTCACCACTCGGTAGGACTTTTCAAACTTAGGCGAGTACTGGACTGCAGCTAAGCCTCCGAGTGTGAGGTTTGCTCACCACTCGGTAGGATTTTTCAAACTTAGGCGAGTACTAGGCAGCTAAGCCTCCGAGTGTGAGGGTTCCTCACCAATCGGTAGGATTTTTCAAACTTAGGCGAGTACTGGGCTGCAGCTAAGCCTCCGAGTGTGTGGGTTGCTCACCACTCGGTAGGATTTTTCTAACTTAGGCGAGTACTGGACTGCAGCTAAGCCAAGAGTGGGAGGGTTGCTCATAACTCAGTAGGAGTTTTCAAACTTAGGCGAGTACTGGACTGCAGCTATGCCCCTGAGTGAATGGGTTGCTCAACACTCGGTAGGATTTCTCAAACTTAGGCGAGCACTGGACTGCACCTAAGCGCCCGAGTGAGAGGCTTGCTCACCACTCGGTAGGATTTTTCGAACTTAGGGGAGTACTGGACTGCAGCTAAGCCCCTGAGTGAATGGGTTGCTCAACACTCGGTAGGATTTCTCAAACTTATGCGAGCACTGGACTACAGCTAAGCCTCCGAGTGTGATGGTTGCTCACCACTCGGTAGGATTTTTCGAACTTAGGCGTGTACTGGACTATAGCTAAGCCCCTGAGTGAGAGGCTTTCTCACCACTCGGTAGGATTTTTCAAACTTAGGCGAGTACTGGACTACAGCTAAGCCTCCGAGTCTGAGGGTTGCACACCACTAGGTAGGATTTTTCAAACTTAGGCGAGTACTGGGCTGCAGCTAAGCCCCCGAGTGGGAGGGTTTCTCACCACTTGGTAGGATTTTTCAAACTTAGGCGAGTACTGGACTACAGCTAAAACCCCTAGTAAGAGGGTTGCTCACCACTCGGTAGGATTTTTCAAACTTAGGCGAGTACTGGACTGCAGCTAAGCCTCCGAGTGTGAGGGTTGCTCACCCCTCGGTAGGATTTTTCAAAGTTAGGAGAGTACTGTACTGCAGCTAAGCCCCCGAGTGAGAGGCTTGCTCACCACTTGGTAGGATTTTTCGAACTTAGGCGAGTATTGGACTACAACTAAGCCCCCGAGTGAGAGGCTTTCTCACCACTCGGTAAGATTTTTCAAACTTAGGCGAGTACTGGACTCCAGCTAAGTCCCCGAGTGAGAGGGCTGCTCACCAATCGGTAGGATTTTCCAAAGTTAGGCGAGTACTGTACTACAACTAAAACCCCGAGTGAGAGGGTTGCTCACCACTCGGTAGGATTTTTCAAACTTAGGCGAGTACTAGACTGCAGCTTAGCCTCCGAGTGTGAGGGTTCCTCACCACTCGGTAGGATTTTTCAAACTTAGGCGAGTACTGGACTGCAGCTAAGCCTCAGAGTGTGAGGGTTGCTCACGACACGGTAGGATTTTTCAAACTTATGCGAGTACTGGACTGCAACTAAGCCTCCGAGTGTGATGGTTGCTCACCACTCGGTAGGATTTTTCAAACTTAGGCGAGTACTGGACTGCAACTAAAACCCCGAGTGAGAGGGTTGCTCACCACATGGTAGGATTTTTCAAACATAGGCGAGTACTGGACTTCAGCTAAGCCTCCGAGTGTGAGGGTTCCTCACCACTCGGTAGGATTTTTCAAACTTAGGCAAGTACTGGACTGCAGCTAAGCCTCCGAGTGTGAGGGTTGCTCATGACACGGTAGGATTTTTCAAACTTAGGCGAGTACTGGACTGCAGCTAACCCTCCGAGTGTGATGGTTGCTCACCAGTCGGTAGGATTTTTCAAACTTAGGCGAGTACTGGACTGCAGCTAAGCCCCCGAGTGAGAGGGTTTCTCACCGCTCGGTAGAATTTTTCAAACTTAGGCGAGTACTGGACAGCAGCTAAGCCTCCGAGTGTGAGGGTTGCTCACCCCTCGGTAGGATTTTTCAAACTTAGGCGAGTACTGTACTACAACTAAGCCCCCGAGTGAGAGGCTTGCTCACCACTCGGTAGGATTTTTCGAACTTAGGCGAGTACTGGACTGCAGCTAAGACCCCGAGTGAGAGGGTTGCTCACCGCTCGGTAGAATTTTTCAAACTTAGGCGAGTACTGGACTGCAGCTAAGCCTCCTAGTGTGAGGGTTGCTCACCCCTCTGTAGGATTTTTCAAAGTTAGGAGAGTACTGTACTGCAGGTAAGACCCCGAGTGAGAGGCTTGCTCACCACTCGGTAGGATTTTTCGAACTGAGGCCAGTACTGGACTAAAACTAAGCCCCCGAGTGAGAGGCTTTCTCACCACTTGGTAAGATTTTTCAAACTTAGGCGAGTACTGGACTCCAGCTAAGCCACCGAGTGAGATGGCTGCTCACCACTCGGTAGCATTTTTCAAACTTAGGCGAGTACTGTACTGCAACTAAAACCCCGAGTGAGAGGGTTGCTCACCACTCGGTAGGATTTTTCAAACTTAGGCGAGTACTGGACTGCAGCTAAGCCTCCGAGTGTGAGGGTTCCTCACCACTCGGTAGGATTTTTCAAACTTAGGCGAGTACTGGACTGCAGCTAAGCCTCCGAGTGTGAGGGTTGCTTACGACACGGTACGATTTTTCAAACCTAGGCGAGTACTGGACTGCAGCTAAGCCTCCGAGTGTGATGGTTGCTCACCACTCGGTAGGATTTTTCAAACTTAGGCGAGTACTGGACTTCAACTAAAACCCCGAGTGAGAGGGTTGATCACCACTCGGTAGGATTTTTCAAACATAGGCAAGTACTGGACTGCAGCTAAGCCTCCGAGCGTGAGGGTTCCTCACCACTCGGTAGGATTTTTCAAACTTAGGCGAGTACTGGACTGCAGCTAAGCCTCCGAGTGTGAGGGTTGCTCACGACACGGTAGGATTTTTCAAACTTAGGCGAGTAGTGGACTGCAGCTAAGCTTCCGAGTGTGATGGTTTCTCACCACTCGGTAGGATTTTTCAAACATAGGCGAGTACTGGACTGCAGCTAAGCCCCCGAGTGAGAGGGTTTCTCACCGCTCGGTAGAATTTTTCAAACTTAGGCGAGTACTGGACTGCAGCTAAGCCTCCGAGTGTGAGGGTTGCTCACCCCTCGGTAGGATTTTTCAAACTTAGGCGAGTACTGTACTACAGCTAAGCCCCTGAGTGAGAGGCTTTCTCACCACTCGGTAGGATTTTTCAAACATAGGCGAGTACTGGACTACAACTAAGCCCCCGAGTGAGAGGCTTTCTCACCACTCGGTAGGATTTTTCGAACTTAGGCGAGTACTGGACTGCAGCTAAGCCCCCAAGTGAGAGGGTTGCTCACCAGTCGGTAGGATTTTTCAAACTTAGGCGAGTACTGGACTGCAGCTAAGCCTCCGAGTGTGAGGGCTCCTCACCACTCGGTAGGATTTTTCAAACTTGGGCGAGTACTGGACTGCAGCTAAGCCTCCGAGTGTGAGGGTTGCTCACGACACGGTAGGATTTTTCAAACTTAGGCGAGTACTGGACTGCAACTAAGCCTCCGAGTGTGATGGTTGCTCACCACTCGGTAGGCTTTTTCAAACTTAGGCGAGTACTGGACTGCAGCTAAACCTCCAAGTGTGAGTGTTGCTCAATACACGATAGGATTTTTCAGACTTAGGCGAGTACTGGACTGCAGCTAAGCCTCCGAGTGTGAGGGTTGGTCACCACTCGGTAGGATTTTTCAAACTTAGGCAAGTACTGGACTACAGCTAAGCCCTCGAATGAGAGGGTTTCTCTCCACTCGGTAGGATTTTTCAAACTTAGGCGAGTACCGGACTGCAACTAAGCCCCTGAGTGAGAGGGTTGCTCACCACTCGGTAGGATTTTTCAAACTTAGGCGAGTACTGGACTGCAGCTAAGCCCCCGAGTGAGAGGGTTGCTCACCACTCGGTAGGACTTTTCAAACTTAGGCGAGTACTGGACTGCAGCTAAGCCTCCGAGTGTGAGGTTTGCTCACCACTCGGTAGGATTTTTCAAACTTAGGCGAGTACTAGGCAGCTAAGCCTCCGAGTGTGAGGGTTGCTCACCAATCGGTAGGATTTTTCAAACTTAGGCGAGTACTGGGCTGCAGATAAGCTTCCGAGTGTGTGGGTTGCTCACCACTCGGTAGGATTTTTCTAACTTAGGCGAGTACTGGACTGCAGCTAAGCCAAGAGTGGCAGGGTTGCTCATAACTCAGTAGGAGTTTTCAAACTTAGGCGAGTACTGGACTGCAGCTATGCCCCTGAGTGAATGGGTTGCTCAACACTCGGTAGGATTTCTCAAACTTAGGCGAGCACTGGACTGCACCTAAGCGCCCGAGTGAGAGGCTTGCTCACCACTCGGTAGGATTTTGCGAACTTAGGGGAGTACTGGACTGCAGCTAAGCCCCTGAGTGAATGGGTTGCTCAACACTCGGTAGGATTTCTCAAACTTATGCGAGCACTGGACTGCAGCTAAGCCTCCGAGTGTGATGGTTGCTCACCACCCGGTAGGATTTTTCGAACTTAGGCGTGTACTGGACTACAGCTAAGCCCCTGAGTGAGAGGCTTTCTCACCACTCGGTAGGATTTTTCAAACTTAGGCGAGTACTGGACTGCAGCTAAGCCTCCGAGTCTGAGGGTTGCACACCACTATGTAGGATTTTTCAAACTTAGGCGAGTACTGGGCTACAGCTAAGCCCCCGAGTGGGAGGGTTTCTCACCACTTGGTAGGATTTTTCAAACTTAGGCGAGTACTGGACTACAGCTAAAACCCCTAGTAAGAGGGTTGCTCACCACTCGGTAGGATTTTTCAAACTTAGGCGAGTACTGGACTGCAGCTAAGCCTCCGAGTGTGAGGGTTGCTCACCCCTCGGTAGGATTTTTCAAAGTTAGGAGAGTACTGTACTGCAGCTAAGCCGCCGAGTGAGAGGCTTGCTCACCACTTGGTAGGATTTTTCGAACTTAGGCGAGTATTGGACTACAACTAAGCCCCCGAGTGAGAGGCTTTCTCACCACTCGGTAAGATTTTTCAAACTTAGGCGAGTACTGGACTCCAGCTAAGCCTCCGAGTGTGATGGTTGCTCACCACTCGGTAGGATTTTTCAAACTTAGGCGAGTACTGGACTGCAACTAAAACCCCGAGTGAGAGGGTTGCTCACCACTCGGTAGGATTTTTCAAACATAGGCGAGTACTGGACTGCAGCTAAGCCTCCGAGTGTGAGGGTTCCTCACCACTCGGTAGGATTTTTCAAACTTAGGCGAGTACTGGACTGCAGCTAAGCCTCTGAGTGTGAGGGTTGCTCATGACACGGTAGGATTTTTCAAACTTAGGCGAGTACTGGACTGCAGCTAACCCTCCGAGTGTGATGGTTGCTCACCAGTCGGTAGGATTTTTCAAACTTAGGCGAGTACTGGACTGCAGCTAAGCCCCCGAGTGAGAGGGTTCTCACCGCTCGGTAGAATTTTTCAAACTTAGGCGAGTACTGGACAGCAGCTAAGCCTCCGAGTGTGAGGGTTGCTCACGCCTCGGTAGGATTTTTCAAACTTAGGCGAGTACTGTACTACAACTAAGCCCCCGAGTGAGAGGCTTGCTCACCACTCGGTAGGATTTTTCGAACTTAGGCGAGTACTGGACTGCAGCTAAGCCTCCGAGTGTGAGGGTTCCTCACCACTCGGTAGGATTTTTCAAACTTAGGCGAGTACTGGACTGCAGCTAAGCCCCCGAGTGAGAGGGTTGCTCACCACTCGGTAGGATTTTTCAAACATAGAAGAGTACTGTACTGCAACTAAAACCCCGAGTGAGAGGGTTGCTCACCACTCGGTAGGATTTTTCAAACTTAGCCGAGTACTGGACTGCAGCTAAGCCTCCGAGTGTGAGGGTTCCTCACCACTTGGTAGGATTTTTCAAACTTAGGCGAGTACTGGACTGCAGCTAAGCCTCCGAGTGTGAGGGTTGCTCACGACACGGTAGGATTTTTCAAACTTAGGCGAGTACTGGACTGCAGCTAAGCCTGCGAGTGTGATGGTTGCTCACCACTCGGTAGGATTTTTCAAACTTAGGCAAGTACTGGACTGCAGCTAAACCTCCAAGTGTGAGGATTGCTCATTACACGGTAGGATTTTTCAAACTTAGGCGAGTACTGGACTGCAGCTAAGCCTCCGAGTGTGAGGGTTGGTCACCACTTGGTAGGATTTTTCAAACTTAGGCGAGTACTGGACTGCACCTAAAACCCCTAGTAAGAGGGTTGCTCACCACTCGGTAGGATTTTTCAAACTTAGGCGAGTACTGGACAGCAGCTAAGCCTCCGAGTGTGAGGGTTGCTCACCCCTCGGTAGGATTTTTCAAAGTTAGGAGAGTACTGTACTGCAGCTAAGCCCCCGAGTGAGAGGCTTGCTCACCACTTGGTAGGATTTTTCGAACTTAGGCGAGTATTGGACTACAACTAAGCCCCCGAGTGAGAGGCTTTCTCACCTCTCGGTATGATTTTTCGAACTAAGGCGAGTACTGGACTCTAGCTAAGCCCCCGAGTGAGAGGGCTGCTCACCAATCGGTAGGATTTTCCAACCTTAGGCGAGTACTGTACTGCAGCTAAGCCTCCGAGTGTGAGGGTTGCTCACCCCTCGGTAGGATTTTTCAAACTTTGGCGAGTACTGGACTGCATCTAAGCCTCCGAGTGTGAGGGTTGCTCACCACTCTGTAGAATTTTTCAAACTTAGGCGAGTACTAGACTGTAACTAAGCCTCCGAGTGTGAGGGTTGCTCACCACTCGGTAGGATTTTTCAAACATAGGCGAGTACTGGACTGCAGCTAAGCCTCCGAGTGTGAGGATTCCTCACCACTCGGTAGGATTTTTCAAACTTAGGCGAGTATTGGACTGTAGCTAAGCCCCCGAGTGAGAGGCTTGCTCACGACTCGGTAAGATTTTTCAAACTTAGGCGAGTACTGGACTCCAGCTAAGCCACCGAGTGAGAGGGCTGCTCACCAATCGGTAGGATTTTCCAAACTTAGGCGAGTACTGGACTGCAACTAAAACCCCGAGTGAGAGGGTTGCTCACCACTCGGTAGGATTTTTCAAACATAGGCAAGTACTGGACTGCAGCTAAGCCTCCGAGTGTGAGGGTTCCTCACCACTCGGTAGGATTTTTCAAACTTAGGCGAGTACTGGACTGCAGCTAAGCCTCCGAGTGTGAGGGTTGCTCACGACACGGTAGGATTTTTCAAACTTAGGCGAGTACTGGACTGCAGCTAAGCCTCCGAGTGTGATGGTTGCTCACCACTCGGTAGGATTTTTCAAACTTAGGCGAGTACTGCACTTCAACTAAAATCCCGAGTGAGAGGGTTGATCACCACTCGGTAGGATTTTTCAAACATAGGCAAGTACTGGACTGCAGCTAAGCCTCCGAGTGTGAGGGTTCCTCACCACTCGGTTGGATTTTTCAAACTTAGGCGAGTACTGGACTGCAGCTAAGCCCCCGAGTGGGAGGGTTGCTCACCACTTGGTAGGATTTTTCAAACTTAGGCGAGTACTGGACTGCACCTAAAACCCCTAGTAAGAGGGTTGCTCACCACTCGGTAGGATTTTTCAAACTTAGGCGAGTACTGGACAGCAGCTAAGCCTCCGAGTGTGAGGGTTGCTCACCCCTCGGTAGGATTTTTCAAAGTTAGGAGAGTACTGTACTGCAGCTAAGCCCCCGAGTGAGAGGCTTGCTCACCACTTGGTAGGATTTTTCGAACTTAGGCGAGTATTGGACTACAACTAAGCCCCCGAGTGAGAGGCTTTCTCACCTCTCGGTATGATTTTTCGAACTAAGGCGAGTACTGGACTCCAGCTAAGCCCCCGAGTGAGAGGGCTGCTCACCAATCGGTAGGATTTTCCAAACTTAGGCGAGTACTGTACTGCAGCTAAGCCTCCGAGTGTGAGGGTTGCTCACCCCTCGGTAGGATTTTTCAAACTTTGGCGAGTACTGGACTGCATCTAAGCCTCCGAGTGTGAGGGTTGCTCACCACTCTGTCGAATTTTTCAAACTTAGGCGAGTACTAGACTGCAACTAAGCCTCCGAGTGTGAGCGTTGCTCACCACTCGGTAGGATTTTTCAAACATAGGCGAGTACTGGACTGCAGCTAAGCCTCCGAGTGTGAGGATTCCTCACCACTCGGTAGGATTTTTCAAACTTAGGCGAGTATTGGACTGTAGCTAAGCCCCCGAGTGAGAGGCTTGCTCACGACTCGGTAAGATTTTTCAAACTTAGGCGAGTACTGGACTCCAGCTAAGCCCCCGAGTGAGAGGGCTGCTCACCAATCGGTAGGATTTTCCAAACTTAGGCGAGTACTGGACTGCAACTAAAACCCCGAGTGAGAGGGTTGCTCACCACTCGGTAGGATTTTTCAAACATAGGCAAGTACTGGACTGCAGCTAAGCCTCCGAGTGTGAGGGTTCCTCACCACTCGGTAGGATTTTTCAAACTTAGGCGAGTACTGGACTGCAGCTAAGCCTCCGAGTGTGAGGGTTGCTCACGACACGGTAGGATTTTTCAAACTTAGGCGAGTACTGGACTGCAGCTAAGCCTCCGAGTGTGATGGTTGCTCACCACTCGGTAGGATTTTTCAAACTTAGGCGAGTACTGCACTTCAACTAAAATCCCGAGTGAGAGGGTTGATCACCACTCGGTAGGATTTTTCAAACATAGGCAAGTACTGGACTGCAGCTAAGCCTCCGAGTGTGAGGGTTCCTCACCACTCGGTTGGATTTTTCAAACTTAGGCGAGTACTGGACTGCAGCTAAGCCCCCGAGTGGGAGGGTTGCTCACCACTTGGTAGGATTTTTCAAACTTAGGCGAGTACTGGACTGCAGTTAAAACCCCTAGTAAGAGGGTTGCTCACCACTCAGTAGGATTTTTCAAACTTAGGCGAGTACTGGATTGCAGCTAAGCCTCCGAGTGTGAGGGTTTCTCACCCCTCGGTAGGATTTTTCAAAGTTAGGAGAGTACTGTACTGCAGCTAAGCCCCCGAGTGAGAGGCTTGCTCACCACTTGGTAGGATTTTTCGAACTTAGGCGAGTATTGGACTACAACTAAGCCCCCGAGTGAGAGGCTTTCTCACCACTCGGTAAGATTTTTCGAACTTAGGCGAGTACTGGACTCCAGCTAAGCCCCCGAGTGAGAGGGCTGCTCACCAATCGGTAGTATTTTCCAAACTTAGGCGAGTACTGTACTGCAACTAAAACCCCGAGTGAGAGGGTTGCTCACCACTCGGTAGGATTTTTACAACTTAGGCGAGTACTGGACTGCAGCTAAGCCTCCGAGTGTGAGGGTTCCTCACCACTCGGTAGGATTTTTCAAACTTAGGCGAGTACTGGACTGTAGCTAAACCTCCGAGTGTGAGGGTTGCCCATGACACGGTAGGATTTTTCAAACTTAGGCGAGTACTAGACTGCAGCTAAGCCTCCGACTGTGATGGTTGCTCACCACTCGGTAGGATTTTTCAAACTTAGGCGAGTACTGGACTTCAACTAAAACCCCGAGTGAGAGGGTTGATCACCACTCGGTAGGATTTTTCAAACATAGGCAAGTACTGGACTGCAGCTAAGCCTCCGAGTGTGAGGGTTCCTCACCACTCGGTAGGATTTTTCGAACTTAGGCGAGTACTGGACTGCAGCTAAGCCTCCGAGTGTGAGGGTTGCTCACGACACGGTAGGATTTTTCAAACTTAGGCGAGTAGTGGACTGCAGCTAAGCCTCCGAGTGTGATGGTTTCTCACCACTCGGTAGGATTTTTCAAACTTAGGCGAGTACTGGACTGCAGCTAAGCCCCCGAGTGAGAGGGTTGCTCACCACTCGGTAGGATTTTTCAAACTTAGGCGAGTACTAGACTGCAGCTTAGCCTCCGAGTGTGAGGGTTCCTCACCACTCGGTAGGATTTTTCAAACATAGGCGAGTACTGGACTGCAGCTAAGCCTCGGAGTGTGAGGGTTGCTCACGACACGGTAGGATTTTTCAAACTTAGGCGAGTACTGGACTGCAGCTAAGCCTCCGAGTGTGATGGTTGCTCACCACTTGGTAGGTCTTTTCAAACTTAGGCGAGTACTGGACTGCAACTAAAACCCCGAGTGAGAGGGTTGCTCACCACTCGGTAGGATTTTTCAAACATAGGCGTGTACTGGAATGCAGCTAAGCCTCCGAGTGTGAGGGTTCCTCACCACTCGGTAGGATTTTTCAAACTTTGGAGAGTACTGGACTGCAGCTAAGCCTCCGAGTGTGAGGGTTGCTCATGACACGGTAGGATTTTTCAAACTTAGGCGAGTACTGGACTGCAGCTAAGCCTCCGAGTGTGATGGTTGCTCACCACTCGGTAGGATTTTTCAAACTTAGGCGAGTACTGGACTGCAGCTAAGCCCCCGAGTGAGAGGGTTTCTCACCGCTCGGTAGAATTTTTCAAACTTAGGCGAGTACTGGACAGCAGCTAAGCCTCCGAGTGTGAGGGTTGCTCACCCCTCGGTAGGATATTTCAAACTTAGGCAAGTACTGTACTACAGCTAAGCCCCCGAGTGAGAGGGTTGCTCACCACTTGGTAGGATTTTTCAAACATAGAAGAGTACTGTACTGCAACTAAAACCCCGGGTGAGAGGGTTGCTCACCACTCGGTAGGATTTTTCAAACTTAGGCGAGTACTGGACTGCAGCTAAGCCTCCGAGTGTGAGGGTTCCTCACCACTTGGTAGGATTTTTCAAACTTAGGCGAGTACCGGACTGCAGCTAAGCCTCCGAGTGTGAGGGTTGCTCACGACACGGTAGGATTTTTCAAACTTAGGCGAGTACTGGACTGCAGCTAAGCCTCCGAGTGTGATGGTTGCTCACCACTCGGTAGGATTTTTCAAACATAGGCGAGTACTGGACTGCAGCTAAACCTCCATGTGTGAGGGTTGCTCACTACACGGTAGGATTTTTCAAACTTAGGCGAGTACTGGACTGCAGCTAAGCCTCCGAGTGTGAGGGTTGGTCACCACTCGGTAGGATTTTTCAAACTTAGGCAAGTACTGGACTACACCTAAGCCCCCGAGTGAGAGGGTTTCTCTCCACTCGGTAAGATTTTTCAAACTTAGGCGAGTACTGGACTCCAGCTAAGCCACCGAGTGAGATGGCTGCTCACCACTCGGTAGGATTTTTCAAACTTAGCCGAGTACTGGACTACAACTAAGCCCCTGAGTGAGAGGGTTGCTCACCACTCGGTAGGATTTTTCAAACATAGGCGAGTACTGGACTGCAGCTAAGCCCCCGAGTGAGAGGGTTGCTCACCACTCGGTAGGACTTTTCAAACTTAGGCGAGTACTGGACTGCAGCTAAGCCTCCGAGTGTGAGGTTTGCTCACCACTCGGTAGGATTTTTCTAACTTAGGCGACTACTGGACTGCAGCTAAGCCAAGAGTGGGAGGGTTGCTCATAACTTAGTAGGAGTTTTCAAACTTAGGCAAGTACTGGACTGGAGCTAAGCCCCTGAGTGAACGGGTTGCTCAACACTCGGTAGGATTTCTCAAACTTAGGCGAGTACTGGACTGCAGCTAAGCGCCCGAGTGAGAGGCTTGCTCACCACTCGGTAGGATTTTTCGAACTTAGGCGAGTACTGGAGTACAGCTAAGCCCCGGAGTGAGAGGCTTTCTCACCACTCGGTAGGATTTTTCAAACTTAGGCGAGTACTAGACTGCAGCTAAGCCTCCGAGTTTGAGGGTTGCTCACCACTCGATAGGATTTTTCAAACTTAGGCGAGTACTGGACTGCAGCTAAGCCCCCGAGTGGGAGGGTTGCTCACCACTCGGTAGGATTTTTCAAACTTAGGCGAGTACTGGACCGCAGCTAAGCCTCCGAGTGTGAGGGTTGCTCATGACACGGTAGGATTTTTCAACCTTAGGCGAGTACTGGACTGCAGCTAAGCCTGCGAGTGTGATGGTTGCTCACCACTCGGTAGGATTTTTCAAACTTAGGCGAGTACTGGACTGCAGCTAAGCCCCCGAGTGAGAGGGTTTCTCACCGCTCGGTAGAATTTTTCAAACTTAGGCGAGTACTGGACAGCAGCTAAGCCTCCGAGTGTGAGGGTTGCTCACCCCTCGGTAGGATTTTTCAAACTTAGGCGAGTACTGTACTACAGCTAAGCCCCCGAGTGAGAGGCTTGCTCACCACTTGGTATGATTTTTCGAACTTAGGCGAGTACTGGACTGCAGCTAAGCCTCCGAGTGTGAGGGTTCCTCACCACTCGGTAGGATTTTTCAAACTTAGGCGAGTACTGGACTACAGCTAAGCCCCCGAGTGAGAGGGTTGCTC
This sequence comes from Triticum urartu, assembly GCF_056163025.1. Classification (NCBI taxonomy): domain Eukaryota; kingdom Viridiplantae; phylum Streptophyta; class Magnoliopsida; order Poales; family Poaceae; genus Triticum; species Triticum urartu. The sequence goes on along the minus strand of NC_141878.1, from coordinate 250,302,240 downwards.
ACCACTTGGTAGGAGTTTTCAAACATAGAAGAGTACTGTACTGCAACTAAAACCCCGAGTGAGAGGGTTGCTCACCACTCGGTAGGATTTTTCAAACTTAGGCGAGTACTGGACTGCAGCTAAGCCTCCGAGTGTGAGGGTTCCTCACCACTTGGTAGGATTTTTCAAACTTAGGCGAGTACTGGACTGCAGCTAAGCCTCCGAGTGTGAGGGTTGCTCACGACACGGTAGGATTTTTCAAACTTAGGCGAGTACTGGACTGCAGCTAAGCCTCCGAGTGTGATGGTTGCTCACCACTCGGTAGGATATTTCAAACTTAGGCGAGTACTGGACCGCAGATAAACCTCCAAGTGTGAGGGTTGCTCACTACACGGTAGGATTTTTCAAACTTAGGCGAGTACTGGACTGCAGCTAAACCTCCGAGTGTGAGGGTTGGTCACCACTCGGTAGGATTTTTCAAACTTAGGCAAGTACTGGACTACAGCTAAGCCCCCGAGTGAGAGGGTTTCTCTCCACTCGGTAGGATTTTTCAAACTTAGGCGAGTACTGGACTGCAACTAAGCCCCTGAGTGAGAGGGTTGCTCACCACTCGGTAGGATTTTTCAAACTTAGGCGAGTACTGGACTGCAGCTAATCCCCCGAGTGAGAGGGTTGCTCACCACTCGGTAGGACTTTTCAAACTTAGGCGAGTACTGGACTGCAGCTAAGCCTCCGAGTGTGAGGCTTGCTCACCACTCGGTAGGATTTTTCTAACTTAGGCGACTACTGGACTGCAGCTAAGCCAAGAGTGGGAGGGTTGCTCATAACTTAGTAGGAGTTTTCAAACTTAGGCAAGTACTGGACTGGAACTAAGCCCCTGAGTGAACGGGTTGCTCAACACTCGGTACGATTTCTCAAACTTAGGCGAGTACTGGACTGCAGCTAAGCGCCCGAGTGAGAGGCTTGCTCACCACTCGGTAGGATTTTTTGAACTTAGGCGAATACTAGAGTATAGCTAAGCCCCTGAGTGAGAGGCTTTCTCACCACTCGGTAGGATTTTTCAAACTTAGGCGAGTACTAGACTGCAGCTAAGCCTCCGAGTTTGAGGGTTGCTCACCACTCGATAGGATTTTTCAAACTTAGGCGAGTACTGGACTGCAGCTAAGCCCCCGAGTGGGAGGGTTGCTCACCACTCGGTAGGATTTTTCAAACTTAGGCGAGTACTGGACTGCAGCGAAAACCCCTAGTAAGAGGCTTGCTCACCACTCGGTAGGATTTTTGAAACTTATGCGAGGACTGGACTGCAGCTAAGCCCCCGAGTGAGAGGGTTGCCCACCGCTCTGTAGAATTTTTCAAACTTAGGAGAGTACTGGACTGCAGCTAATCCTCCGAGTGTGAGGGTTTCTCACCCCTCGGTAGGATTTTTCAAACTTAGGCGAGTACTATACTGCAGCTAAGCCCCGGAGTGAGAGGCTTGCTCACCACTCGGTAGGATTTTTCAAACATAGGCGAGTACTGGACTACAACTAAGCCCCCGAGTGAGAGGCTTTCTCACCACTCGGTAGGATTTTTTGAACTTAGGCGAGTACTGGACTGCAGCTAAGCCCCCGAGTGAGAGGGCTGCTCACCACTCGGTAGGATCTTTGAAACTTAGGCGAGTACTGTACTACACCTAAGGCCCTGAGTCAGAGGGTTGGTCACCACTCGGTAGGATTTTTCAAACTTAGGCGAGTACTGGACTGCGGCTAAGCCCCCGAGTGAGAGGGTTGCTCATCACTCGGTTGGATTTTTCAAACTTAGGCGAGTACTGGACTACAGCTAAGCCCCCGAGTGAGAGGGTTGCTCACCGCTCGGTAGAATTTTTCAAACTTAGGCGAGTACTGGACTGCAGCTAAGCCTCCGAGTGTGAGGGTTGCTCACCCCTCGGTAGGATTTTTCAAACTTAGGCGAGTACTGTACTGCAGCTAAGCCCCCGAGTGAGAGGCTTGATCACCACTCGGTAGGATTTTTCGAACGTAGGCAAGTACTGGACTACAACTAAACCCCCGAGTGAGAGGCTTTCACACCACTCGGTAGGATTTTTCAAACTTAGGCGAGTACTGGACTGCACCTAAAACCCCTAGTAAGAGGGTTGCTCACCACTCGGTAGGATTTTTCAAACTTAGGCGAGTACTGGACAGCAGCTAAGCCTCCGAGTGTGAGGGTTGCTCACCCCTCGGTAGGATTTTTCAAAGTTAGGAGAGTACTGTACTGCAGCTAAGCCCCCGAGTGAGAGGCTTGCTCACCACTTGGTAGGATTTTTCGAACTTAGGCGAGTATCGGACTACAACTAAGCCCCCGAGTGAGAGGCTTTCTCACCTCTCTGTATGATTTTTCGAACTAAGGCGAGTACTGGACTCCAGCTAAGCCCCCGAGTGAGAGGGCTGCTCACCAATCGGTAGGATTTTCCAAACTTAGGCGAGTACTGTACTGCAGCTAAGCCTCCGAGTGTGAGGGTTGCTCACCCCTCGGTAGGATTTTTCAAACATTGGCGAGTACTGGACTGCATCTAAGCCTCCGAGTGTGAGGGTTGCTCACCACTCTGTAGAATTTTTCAAACTTAGGCGAGTACTAGACTGCAACTAAGCCTCCGAGTGTGAGGGTTGCTCACCACTCGGTAGGATTTTTCAAACATAGGCGAGTACTGGACTGCAGCTAAGCCTCCGAGTGTGAGGATTCCTCACCACTCGGTAGGATTTTTCAAACTTAGGCGAGTATTGGACTGTAGCTAAGCCCCCGAGTGAGAGGCTTGCTCACGACTCGGTAAGATTTTTCAAACTTAGGCGAGTACTGGACTCCAGCTAAGCCCCCGAGTGAGAGGGCTGCTCACCAATCGGTAGGATTTTCCAAACTTAGGCGAGTACTGGACTGCAACTAAAACCCCGAGTGAGAGGGTTGCTCACCACTCGGTAGGATTTTTCAAACATAGGCAAGTACTGGACTACAGCTAAGCCTCCGAGTGTGAGGGTTCCTCACCACTCGGTAGGATTTTTCAAACTTAGGCGAGTACTGGACTGCAGCTAAGCCTCCGAGTGTGAGGGTTGCTCACGACACGGTAGGATTTTTCAAACTTAGGCGAGTACTGGACTGCAGCTAAGCCTCCGAGTGTGATGGTTGCTCACCACTCGGTAGGATTTTTCAAACTTAGGCGAGTACTGCACTTCAACTAAAATCCCGAGTGAGAGGGTTGATCACCACTCGGTAGGATTTTTCAAACATAGGCAAGTACTGGACTGCAGCTAAGCCTCCGAGTGTGAGGGTTCCTCACCACTCGGTTGGATTTTTCAAACTTAGGCGAGTACTGGACTGCAGCTAAGCCCCCGAGTGGGAGGGTTGCTCACCACTTGGTAGGATTTTTCAAACTTAGGCGAGTACTGGACTGCAGTTAAAACCCCTAGTAAGAGGGTTGCTCACCACTCAGTAGGATTTTTCAAACTTAGGCGAGTACTGGACTGCAGCTAAGCCTCCGAGTGTGAGGGTTGCTCACCCCTCGGTAGGATTTTTCAAAGTTAGGAGAGTACTGTACTGCAGCTAAGCCCCCGAGTGAGAGGCTTGCTCACCACTTGGTAGGATTTTTCGAACTTAGGCGAGTATTGGACTACAACTAAGCCCCCGAGTGAGAGGCTTTCTCACCACTCGGTAAGATTTTTCGAACTTAGGCGAGTACTGGACTCCAGCTAAGCCCCCGAGTGAGAGGGCTGCTCACCAATCGGTAGTATTTTCCAAACTTAGGCGAGTACTGTACTGCAACTAAAACCCCGAGTGAGAGGGTTGCTCACCACTCGGTAGGATTTTTACAACTTAGGCGAGTACTGGACTGCAGCTAAGCCTCCGAGTGTGAGGGTTCCTCACCACTCGGTAGGATTTTTCAAACTTAGGCGAGTACTGGACTGTAGCTAAACCTCCGAGTGTGAGGGTTGCCCATGACACGGTAGGATTTTTCAAACTTAGGCGAGTACTAGACTGCAGCTAAGCCTCCGACTGTGATGGTTGCTCACCACTCGGTAGGATTTTTCAAACTTAGGCGAGTACTGGACTTCAACTAAAACCCCGAGTGAGAGGGTTGATCACCACTCGGTAGGATTTTTCAAACATAGGCAAGTACTGGACTGCAGCTAAGCCTCCGAGTGTGAGGGTTCCTCACCACTCGGTAGGATTTTTCGAACTTAGGCGAGTACTGGACTGCAGCTAAGCCTCCGAGTGTGAGGGTTGCTCACGACACGGTAGGATTTTTCAAACTTAGGCGAGTAGTGGACTGCAGCTAAGCCTCCGAGTGTGATGGTTTCTCACCACTCGGTAGGATTTTTCAAACTTAGGCGAGTACTGGACTGCAGCTAAGCCCCAGAGTGAGAGGGTTGCTCACCACTCGGTAGGATTTTTCAAACTTAGGCGAGTACTAGACTGCAGCTTAGCCTCCGAGTGTGAGGGTTCCTCACCACTCTGTAGGATTTTTCAAACATAGGCGAGTACTGGACTGCAGCTAAGCCTCGGAGTGTGAGGGTTGCTCACGACACGGTAGGATTTTTCAAACTTAGGCGAGTACTGGACTGCAGCTAAGCCTCCGAGTGTGATGGTTGCTCACCACTTGGTAGGTCTTTTCAAACTTAGGCGAGTACTGGACTGCAACTAAAACCCCGAGTGAGAGGGTTGCTCACCACTCGGTAGGATTTTTCAAACATAGGCGTGTACTGGAATGCAGCTAAGCCTCCGAGTGTGAGGGTTCCTCACCACTCGGTAGGATTTTTCAAACTTTGGAGAGTACTGGACTGCAGCTAAGCCTCCGAGTGTGAGGGTTGCTCATGACACGGTAGGATTTTTCAAACTTAGGCGAGTACTGGACTGCAGCTAAGCCTCCGAGTGTGATGGTTGCTCACCACTCGGTAGGATTTTTCAAACTTAGGCGAGTACTGGACTGCAGCTAAGCCCCCGAGTGAGAGGGTTTCTCACCGCTCGGTAGAATTTTTCAAACTTAGGCGAGTACTGGACAGCAGCTAAGCCTCCGAGTGTGAGGGTTGCTCACCCCTCGGTAGGATATTTCAAACTTAGGCAAGTACTGTACTACAGCTAAGCCCCCGAGTGAGAGGCTTGCTCACCACTCGGTAGGATTTTTCGAACTTAGGCGAGTACTGGACTGCAGCTAAGCCTCCGAGTGTGAGGGTTCCTCACCACTCGGTAGGATTTTTCAAACTTAGGCGAGTACTGCACTGCAGCTAAGCCCCCGAGTGAGAGGGTTGCTCACCACTTGGTAGGATTTTTCAAACATAGAAGAGTACTGTACTGCAACTAAAACCCCGGGTGAGAGGGTTGCTCACCACTCGGTAGGATTTTTCAAACTTAGGCGAGTACTGGACTGCAGCTAAGCCTCCGAGTGTGAGGGTTCCTCACCACTTGGTAGGATTTTTCAAACTTAGGCGAGTACCGGACTGCAGCTAAGCCTCCGAGTGTGAGGGTTGCTCACGACACGGTAGGATTTTTCAAACTTAGGCGAGTACTGGACTGCAGCTAAGCCTCCGAGTGTGATGGTTGCTCACCACTCGGTAGGATTTTTCAAACATAGGCGAGTACTGGACTGCAGCTAAACCTCCATGTGTGAGGGTTGCTCACTACACGGTAGGATTTTTCAAACTTAGGCGAGTACTGGACTGCAGCTAAGCCTCCGAGTGTGAGGGTTGGTCACCACTCGGTAGGATTTTTCAAACTTAGGCAAGTACTGGACTACACCTAAGCCCCCGAGTGAGAGGGTTTCTCTCCACTCGGTAAGATTTTTCAAACTTAGGCGAGTACTGGACTCCAGCTAAGCCACCGAGTGAGATGGCTGCTCACCACTCGGTAGGATTTTTCAAACTTAGCCGAGTACTGGACTACAACTAAGCCCCTGAGTGAGAGGGTTGCTCACCACTCGGTAGGATTTTTCAAACATAGGCGAGTACTGGACTGCAGCTAAGCCCCCGAGTGAGAGGGTTGCTCACCACTCGGTAGGACTTTTCAAATTTAGGCGAGTACTGGACTGCAGCTAAGCCTCCGAGTGTGAGGTTTGCTCACCACTCGGTAGGATTTTTCTAACTTAGGCGACTACTGGACTGCAGCTAAGCCAAGAGTGGGAGGGTTGCTCATAACTTAGTAGGAGTTTTCAAACTTAGGCAAGTACTGGACTGGAGCTAAGCCCCTGAGTGAACGGGTTGCTCAACACTCGGTAGGATTTCTCAAACTTAGGCGAGTACTGGACTGCAGCTAAGCGCCCGAGTGAGAGGCTTGCTCACCACTCGGTAGGATTTTTCGAACTTAGGCGAGTACTGGAGTACAGCTAAGCCCCGGAGTGAGAGGCTTTCTCACCACTCGGTAGGATTTTTCAAACTTAGGCGAGTACTAGACTGCAGCTAAGCCTTCGAGTTTGAGGGTTGCTCACCACTCGATAGGATTTTTCAAACTTAGGCGAGTACTGGACTGCAGCTAAGCCCCCGAGTGGGAGGGTTGCTCACCACTCGGTAGGATTTTTCAAACTTAGGCGAGTACTGGACCGCAGCTAAGCCTCCGAGTGTGAGGGTTGCTCATGACACGGTAGGATTTTTCAACCTTAGGCGAGTACTGGACTGCAGCTAAGCCTGCGAGTGTGATGGTTGCTCACCACTCGGTAGGATTTTTCAAACTTAGGCGAGTACTGGACTGCAGCTAAGCCCCCGGGTGAGAGGGTTTCTCACCGCTCGGTAGAATTTTTCAAACTTAGGCGAGTACTGGACAGCAGCTAAGCCTCCGAGTGTGAGGGTTGCTCACCCCTCGGTAGGATTTTTCAAACTTAGGCGAGTACTGTACTACAGCTAAGCCCCCGAGTGAGAGGCTTGCTCACCACTTGGTAGGATTTTTCGAACTTAGGCGAGTACTGGACTGCAGCTAAGCCTCCGAGTGTGAGGGTTCCTCACCACTCGGTAGGATTTTTCAAACTTAGGCGAGTACTGGACTACAGCTAAGCCCCCGAGTGAGAGGGTTGCTCACCACTTGGTAGGAGTTTTCAAACATAGAAGAGTACTGTACTGCAACTAAAACCCCGAGTGAGAGGGTTGCTCACCACTCGGTAGGATTTTTCAAACTTAGGCGAGTACTGGACTGCAGCTAAGCCTCCGAGTGTGAGGGTTCCTCACCACTTGGTAGGATTTTTCAAACTTAGGCGAGTACTGGACTGCAGCTAAGCCTCCGAGTGTGAGGGTTGCTCACGACACGGTAGGATTTTTCAAACTTAGGCGAGTACTGGACTGCAGCTAAGCCTCCGAGTGTGATGGTTGCTCACCACTCGGTAGGATATTTCAAACTTAGGCGAGTACTGGACCGCAGATAAACCTCCAAGTGTGAGGGTTGCTCATTACACGGTAGGATTTTTCAAACTTAGGCGAGTACTGGACTGCAGCTAAACCTCCGAGTGTGAGGGTTGGTCACCACTCGGTAGGATTTTTCAAACTTAGGCAAGTACTGGACTACAGCTAAGCCCCCGAGTGAGAGGGTTTCTCTCCACTCGGTAGGATTTTTCAAACTTAGGCGAGTACTGGACTGCAACTAAGCCCCTGAGTGAGAGGGTTGCTCACCACTCGGTAGGATTTTTCAAACTTAGGCGAGTACTGGACTGCAGCTAATCCCCCGAGTGAGAGGGTTGCTCACCACTCGGTAGGATTTTTCAAACTTAGGCGAGTACTAGACTGCAACTAAGCCTCCGAGTGTGAGGGTTGCTCACCACTCGGTAGGATTTTTCAAACTTAGGCGAGTACTGGACTGCAGCTAAGCCTCCGAGTGTGAGGCTTGCTCACCACTCGGTAGGATTTTTCAAACTTAGGCGAGTACTGGACTGCAGCTAAGCCCCCGAGTGGGAGGGTTGCTCACCACTCGGTAGGATTTTTCAAACTTAGGCGAGTACTGGACCGCAGCTAAGCCTCCGAGTGTGAGGGTTGCTCATGACACGGTAGGATTTTTCAACCTTAGGCGAGTACTGGACTGCAGCTAAGCCTGCGAGTGTGATGGTTGCTCACCACTCGGTAGGATTTTTCAAACTTAGGCGAGTACTGGACTGCAGCTAAGCCCCCGGGTGAGAGGGTTTCTCACCGCTCGGTAGAATTTTTCAAACTTAGGCGAGTACTGGACAGCAGCTAAGCCTCCGAGTGTGAGGGTTGCTCACCCCTCGGTAGGATTTTTCAAACTTAGGCGAGTACTGTACTACAGCTAAGCCCCCGAGTGAGAGGCTTGCTCACCACTTGGTAGGATTTTTCGAACTTAGGCGAGTACTGGACTGCAGCTAAGCCTCCGAGTGTGAGGGTTCCTCACCACTCGGTAGGATTTTTCAAACTTAGGCGAGTACTGGACTACAGCTAAGCCCCCGAGTGAGAGGGTTGCTCACCACTTGGTAGGAGTTTTCAAACATAGAAGAGTACTGTACTGCAACTAAAACCCCGAGTGAGAGGGTTGCTCACCACTCGATAGGATTTTTCAAACTTAGGCGAGTACTGGACTGCAGCTAAGCCTCCGAGTGTGAGGGTTCCTCACCACTTGGTAGGATTTTTCAAACTTAGGCGAGTACTGACTGCAGCTAAGCCTCCGAGTGTGAGGGTTGCTCACGACACGGTAGGATTTTTCAAACTTAGGCGAGTACTGGACTACAGCTAAGCCTCCGAGTGTGATGGTTGCTCACCACTCGGTAGGATATTTCAAACTTAGGCGAGTACTGGACCGCAGATAAACCTCCAAGTGTGAGGGTTGCTCACTACACGGTAGGATTTTTCAAACTTAGGCGAGTACTGGACTGCAGCTAAACCTCCGAGTGTGAGGGTTGGTCACCACTCGGTAGGATTTTTCAAACTTAGGCAAGTACTGGACTACAGCTAAGCCCCCGAGTGAGAGGGTTTCTCTCCACTCGGTAGGATTTTTCAAACTTAGGCGAGTACTGGACTGCAACTAAGCCCCTGAGTGAGAGGGTTGCTCACCACTCGGTAGGATTTTTCAAACTTAGGCGAGTACTGGACTGCAGCTAATCCCCCGAGTGAGAGGGTTGCTCACCACTCGGTAGGACTTTTCAAACTTAGGCGAGTACTGGACTGCAGCTAAGCCTCCGAGTGTGAGGCTTGCTCACCACTCGGTAGGATTTTTCTAACTTAGGCGACTACTGGACTGCAGCTAAGCCAAGAGTGGGAGGGTTGCTCCTAACTTAGTAGGAGTTTTCAAACTTAGGCAAGTACTGGACTGGAACTAAGCCCCTGAGTGAACGGGTTGCTCAACACACGGTACGATTTCTCAAACTTAGGCGAGTACTGGACTGCAGCTAAGCGCCCGAGTGAGAGGCTTGCTCACCACTCGGTAGGATTTTTCGAACTTAGGCGAATACTAGAGTATAGCTAAGCCCCTGAGTGAGAGGCTTTCTCACCACTCGGTAGGATTTTTCAAACTTAGGCGAGTACTAGACTGCAGCTAAGCCTCCGAGTTTGAGGGTTGCTCACCACTCGATAGGATTTTTCAAACTTAGGCGAGTACTGGACTGCAGCTAAGCCCCCGAGTGGGAGGGTTGCTCACCACTCGGTAGGATTTTTCAAACTTAGGCGAGTACTGGACTGCAGCGAAAACCCCTATTAAGAGGCTTGCTCACCACTCGGTAGGATTTTTGAAACTTATGCGAGGACTGGACTGCAGCTAAGCCCCCGAGTGAGAGGGTTGCCCACCGCTCTGTAGAATTTTTCAAACTTAGGAGAGTACTGGACTGCAGCTAATCCTCCGAGTGTGAGGGTTTCTCACCCCTCGGTAGGATTTTTCAAACTTAGGCGAGTACTATACTGCAGCTAAGCCCCGGAGTGAGAGGCTTGCTCACCACTCGGTAGGATTTTTCAAACATACGCGAGTACTGGACTACAACTAAGCCCCCGAGTGAGAGGCTTTCTCACCACTCGGTAGGATTTTTTGAACTTAGGCGAGTACTGGACTGCAGCTAAGCCCCCGAGTGAGAGGGCTGCTCACCACTCGGTAGGATCTTTGAAACTTAGGCGAGTACTGTACTACACCTAAGGCCCTGAGTCAGAGGGTTGGTCACCACTCGGTAGGATTTTTCAAACTTAGGCGAGTACTGGACTGCGGCTAAGCCCCCGAGTGAGAGGGTTGCTCATCACTCGGTTGGATTTTTCAAACTTAGGCGAGTACTGGACTACAGCTAAGCCCCCGAGTGAGAGGGTTGCTCACCGCTCGGTAGAATTTTTCAAACTTAGGCGAGTACTGGACTGCAGCTAAGCCTCCGAGTGTGAGGGTTGCTCACCCCTCGGTAGGATTTTTCAAACTTAGGCGAGTACTGTACTGCAGCTAAGCCCCCGAGTGAGAGGCTTGATCACCACTCGGTAGGATTTTTCGAACGTAGGCAAGTACTGGACTACAACTAAACCCCCGAGTGAGAGGCTTTCACACCACTCGGTAGGATTTTTCGAACTTAGGCGAGTACTAGACTGCAGCTAAGCCCCCGAGTGAGAGGGCTGCTCACCACTCGGTAGGATTTTTCAAACTTAGGCCAGTACTATACTTCAACTAAAACCCCGAGTGAGAGGGTTGCTCACCACTCGGTAGGATTTTTCAAACTTAGGTGAGTACTGGACTGCAGCTAAGCCTCCGAGTGTGAGGGTTCCTCACCCTCGGTAGGATTTTTCAAACTTAGGCGAGTACTGGACTGCAGCTAAGCCTCCGAATGTGAGGGTTGCTCACGACACGGTAGGATTTTTCAAACTTAGGCGAGTATTGGACTGCAGCTAACCTCCGAGTGAGATGGTTGCTCACCACTCGGTAGGATATTTCAAACATAGGCGAGTACTGGACTGCAGCTAAGCCCCCGAGTGGGAGGGTTGCTCACCACTCGGTAGGATTTTTCATACATAGGCGAGTACTGGACTGCAGCTTAGCCCCCGAGTGGGAGGGTTGCTCACCACTCGGTAGGATTTTTCAAACTTAGGCGAGTACTGGACAGCAGCTAAAACCCCTAGTAAGAGGGTTGCTCACCACTCGGTAGGATTTTTCAAACTTAGGCGAGTATTGGACTTCAGCTAAGCCTCCGAGTGTGAGGGTTGCTCACCCCTCGGTAGGATTTTTCAAACTTAGGCAAGTACTGTACTACAGCTAAGCCCCCGAGTGAGAGGCTTGCTCACCACTCGGTAGGATTTTTCACACTTAGGCGAGTACTGGACTACAACTAAGCCCCCGAGTGAGAGGCTTTCTCACCACTCGGTAGGATTTTTCGAACTTAGGCGAGTACTGGACTGCAGCTAAGCCCCCGAGTGAGAGGGCTGCTCACCACTCGGTAGGATTTCTCAAACTTAGGCGAGTACTGTACTGCAACTAAAACCCCGAGTGAGAGGGTTGCTCACCACTCGGTAGGATTTTTCAAATTTAGGCGAGTACTGGACTGCAGCTAAGCCTCCGAGTGTGAGGGTTCCTCACCACTCAGTAGGATTTTTCAAACTTAGGCGAGTACTGGACTGCAGCTAAGCCTCTGAGTTTGAGGGTTGCTCACCACTCGGTAGGATTTTTCGAACTTAGGCGAGTACTGGACTGCAGCTAAGCCCCCGAGTGGGAGGGTTGCTCACCACTCGGTAGGATTTTTCAAACTTAGCCGAGTACTGGACTACAACTAAGCCCCTGAGTGAGAGGGTTGCTCACCACTCGGTAGGATTTTTCAAACATAGGCGAGTACTGGACTGCAGCTAAGCCCCCGAGTGAGAGGGTTGCTCACCACTCGGTAGGACTTTTCAAACTTAGGCGAGTACTGGACTGCAGCTAAGCCTCCGAGTGTGAGGTTTGCTCACCACTCGGTAGGATTTTTCTAACTTAGGCGACTACTGGACTGCAGCTAAGCCAAGAGTGGGAGGGTTGCTCATAACTTAGTAGGAGTTTTCAAACTTAGGCAAGTACTGGACTGGAGCTAAGCCCCTGAGTGAACGGGTTGCTCAACACTCGGTAGGATTTCTCAAACTTAGGCGAGTACTGGACTGCAGCTAAGCGCCCGAGTGAGAGGCTTGCTCACCACTCGGTAGGATTTTTCGAACTTAGGCGAGTACTGGAGTACAGCTAAGCCCCGGAGTGAGAGGCTTTCTCACCACTCGGTAGGATTTTTCAAACTTAGGCGAGTACTAGACTGCAGCTAAGCCTCCGAGTTTGAGGGTTGCTCACCACTCGATAGGATTTTTCAAACTTAGGCGAGTACTGGACTGCAGCTAAGCCCCCGAGTGGGAGGGTTGCTCACCACTCGGTAGGATTTTTCAAACTTAGGCGAGTACTGGACCGCAGCTAAGCCTCCGAGTGTGAGGGTTGCTCATGACACGATAGGATTTTTCAACCTTAGGCGAGTACTGGACTGCAGCTAAGCCTGCGAGTGTGATGGTTGCTCACCACTCGGTAGGATTTTTCAAACTTAGGCGAGTACTGGACTGCAGCTAAGCCCCCGAGTGAGAGGGTTTCTCACCGCTCGGTAGAATTTTTCAAACTTAGGCGAGTACTGGACAGCAGCTAAGCCTCCGAGTGTGAGGGTTGCTCACCCCTCGGTAGGATTTTTCAAACTTAGGCGAGTACTGTACTACAGCTAAGCCCCCGAGTGAGAGGCTTGCTCACCACTTGGTACGATTTTTCGAACTTAGGCGAGTACTGGACTGCAGCTAAACCTCCGAGTGTGAGGGTTGGTCACCACTCAGTAGGATTTTTCAAACTTAGGCAAGTACTGGACTACAGCTAAGCCCCCGAGTGAGAGGGTTTCTCTCCACTCGGTAGGATTTTTCAAACTTAGGCGAGTACTGGACTGCAACTAAGCCCCTGAGTGAGAGGGTTGCTCACCACTCGGTAGGATTTTTCAAACTTAGGCGAGTACTGGACTGCAGCTAATCCCCCGAGTGAGAGGGTTGCTCACCACTTGGTAGGACTTTTCAAACTTAGGCGAGTACTGGACTGCAGCTAAGCCTCCGAGTGTGAGGCTTGCTCACCACTCGGTAGGATTTTTCTAACTTAGGCGACTACTGGACTGCAGCTAAGCCAAGAGTGGGAGGGTTGCTCATAACTTAGTAGGAGTTTTCAAACTTAGGCAAGTACTGGACTGGAACTAAGCCCCTGAGTGAACGGGTTGCTCAACACTCGGTACGATTTCTCAAACTTAGGCGAGTACTGGACTGCAGCTAAGCGCCCGAGTGAGAGGCTTGCTCACCACTCGGTAGGATTTTTCGAACTTCGGCGAATACTAGAGTACAGCTAAGCCCCTGAGAGAGAGGCTTTCTCACCACTCGGTAGGATTTTTCAAACTTAGGCGAGTACTAGACTGCAGCTAAGCCTCCGAGTTTGAGGGTTGCTCACCACTCGGTAGGATTTTTCAAACTTAGGCGAGTACTGGACTGCAGCTAAGCCCCCGAGTGGGAGGGTTGCTCACCACTCGGTAGGATTTTTCAAACTTAGGCGAGTACTGGACTGCAGCGAAAACCCCTAGTAAGAGGCTTGCTCACCACTCGGTAGGATTTTTGAAACTTATGCGAGGACTGGACTGCAGCTAAGCCCCCGAGTGAGAGGGTTGCCCACCGCTCTGTAGAATTTTTCAAACTTAGGAGAGTACTGGACTGCAGCTAATCCTCCGAGTGTGAGGGTTTCTCACCCCTCGGTAGGATTTTTCAAACTTAGGCGAGTACTATACTGCAGCTAAGCCCCGGAGTGAGAGGCTTGCTCACCACTCGGTAGGATTTTCCAAACATAGGCGAGTACTGGACTACAACTAAGCCCCCGAGTGAGAGGCTTTCTCACCACTCGGTAGGATTTTTTGAACTTAGGCGAGTACTGGACTGCAGCTAAGCCCCCGAGTGAGAGGGCTGCTCACCACTCGGTAGGATCTTTGAAACTTAGGCGAGTACTGTACTACACCTAAGGCCCTGAGTCAGAGGGTTGGTCACCACTCGGTAGGATTTTTCAAACTTAGGCGAGTACTGGACTGCGGCTAAGCCCCCGAGTGAGAGGGTTGCTCATCACTCGGTTGGATTTTTCAAACTTAGGCGAGTACTGGACTACAGCTAAGCCCCCGAGTGAGAGGGTTGCTCACCGCTCGGTAGAATTTTTCAAACTTAGGCGAGTACTGGACTGCAGCTAAGCCTCCGAGTGTGAGGGTTGCTCACCCCTCGGTAGGATTTTTCAAACTTAGGCGAGTACTGTACTGCAGCTAAGCCCCCGAGTGAGAGGCTTGATCACCACTCGGTAGGATTTTTCGAACGTAGGCAAGTACTGGACTACAACTAAACCCCCGAGTGAGAGGCTTTCACACCACTCGGTAGGATTTTTCGAACTTAGGCGAGTACTAGACTGCAGCTAAGCCCCCGAGTGAGAGGGCTACTCACCACTCGGTAGGATTTTTCAAACTTAGGCCAGTACTATACTTCAACTAAAACCCCGAGTGAGAGGGTTGCTCACCACTCGGTAGGATTTTTCAAACTTAGGTGAGTACTGGACTGCAGCTAAGCCTCCGAGTGTGAGGGTTCCTCACCCTCGGTAGGATTTTTCAAACTTAGGCGAGTACTGGACTGCAGCTAAGCCTCCGAATGTGAGGGTTGCTCACGACACGGTAGGATTTTTCAAACTTAGGCGAGTACTGGACTGCAGCTAACCTCCGAGTGAGATGGTTGCTCACCACTCGGTAGGATATTTCAAACATAGGCGAGTACTGGACTGCAGCTAAGCCCCCGAGTGGGAGGGTTGCTCACCACTCGGTAGGATTTTTCATACATAGGCGAGTACTGGACTGCAGCTTAGCCCCCGAGTGGGAGGGTTGCTCACCACTCGGTAGGATTTTTCAAACTTAGGCGAGTACTGGACAGCAGCTAAAACCCCTAGTAAGAGGGTTGCTCACCACTCGGTAGGATTTTTCAAACTTAGGCGAGTATTGGACTTCAGCTAAGCCTCCGAGTGTGAGGGTTGCTCAACACTCGGTAGGATTTCTCAAACTTAGGCGAGTACTGGACTGTAGCTAAGCGCCCGAGTGAGAGGCTTGCTCACCACTCGGTAGGATTTTTCGAACTTAGGCGAGTACTGGAGTACAGCTAAGCCCCTGAGTGAGAGGCTTTCTCACCACTCGGGAGGATTTTTCGAACTTAGGCGAGTACTGGACTGCAGCTAAGCCTCTGAGTTTGAGGGTTGCTCACCACTCGGTAGGATTTTTCAAACTTAGGCGAGTACTGGACTACAGCTAAGCCCCCGAGTGGGAGGGTTGCTCACCACTCGGTAGGATTTTTCAAACTTAGGCGAGTACTGGACTGCAGCTAAAACCCCTAGTAAGAGGGTTGCTCACCACTCGGTAGGATTTTTCAAATTATGCGAGGACTGGACTGCAGCTAAGCCCCCGAGTGAGAGGGTTGCCCACCGCTCTGTAGAATTTTTCAAACTTAGGAGAGTACTGGACTGTAGCTAAGCCTCCGAGTGTGAGGGTTTCTCACCCCTCGGTAGGATTTTTCAAACTTAGGCGAGTACTATACTGCAGCTAAGCCCCCGAGTGAGAGGATTGCTCACCACTCGGTAGGATTTTTCAAACTTAGGCGAGTACTGGACTACAACTAAGCCCCCGAGTGAGAGGCTTTCTCACCACTCGGTAGGATTTTTCGAACTTAGGCGAGTACTGGACTGCAGCTAAGCCCCTGAGTGAGAGGGCTGCTCACCACTCGGTAGGATTTTTCAAACTTAGGCGAGTACTGAACTACACCTAAGCCCCTGAGTCAGAGGGTTGCTCACCACTCGGTAGGATTTTTCAAACTTAGGTGAGTACTGGACTGCGGCTAAGCCCCCGAGTGAGAGGGTTGCTCACCACTCGGTTGGACTTTTCAAACTTAGGCGAGTACTGGACTGCAGCTAAGCCCCCGAGTGAGAGGGTTGCTCACCGCTCGGTAGAATTTTTCAAACTTAGGCGAGTACTGGACTGCAGCTAAGCCTCCGAGTGTGAGGGTTGCTCACCCCTCGGTAGGATTTTTCAAACTTAGGCGAGTACTGTACTGGAGCTAAGCCCCCGAGTGAGAGGCTTGCTCACCACTCGGTAGGATTTTTCGAACGTAGGCGAGTACTGGACTACAACTAAACCCCCGAGTGAGAGGCTTTCTCACCACTCGGTAGGATTTTTCGAACTTAGGCGAGTACTGGACTGCAGCTAAGCCCCCGAGTGAGAGGGCTGCTCACCACTTGGTAGGATTTTTCGAACTTAGGCGAGTACTGGACTGCAGCTAAGCCCCGAGTGAGAGGGTTGCTCACCACTCGGTAGGATTTTTCAAACTTAGGTGAGTACTGGACTGCAGCTAAGCCTCCGAATGTGAGGGTTGCCCACGACACGGTAGGATTTTTCAAACTTAGGCGAGTACTGGATTGCAGCTAAGTCTCCGAGTGAGATGGTTGCTCACCACTTGGTAGGATTTTTCAAACATAGGCGAGTACTGGACTGCAGCTAAGCCCCCGAGTGGGACGGTTGCTCACCACTCGGTAGGATTTTCCATACATAGGCGAGTACTGGACTACAGCTTAGCCCCCGAGTGGGAGGGTTGCTCACGACACGGTAGGATTTTTCAAACTTAGGCGAGTACTGGACTGCAGCTTAGCCTCCGAGTGTGATGGTTGCTCACCACTCGGTAGGATTTTTCAAACTTAGGCGAGTACTGGACTGCAGCTAAGCCCCCGAGTGAGAGGGTTGCTCACCACTTGGTAGGATTTTTCGAACTTAGGCGAGTACTGGACTGCAGCTAAGCCCCCGAGTGAGAGGGTTGCTCACCACTCGGTAGGATTTTTCAAACTTAGGTGAGTACTGGACTGCAGCTAAGCCTCCGAATGTGAGGGTTGCTCACGACACGGTAGGATTTTTCAAACTTAGGCGAGTACTGGACTGCAGCTAAGTCTCCGAGTGAGATGGTTGCCCACCACTCGGTAGGATTTTTCAAACATAGGCGAGTACTGGACTGCAGCTAAGCCCCCGAGTGGGACGGTTGCTCACCACTCGGTAGGATTTTCCATACATAGGCGAGTACTGGACTGCAGCTTAGCCCCCGAGTGGGAGGGTTGCTCACCACTCGGTAGGATTTTTCAAACTTAGGCGAGTACTGGACTACAGCTAAAACCCCTAGTAAGAGGGTTGCTCACCACTCGGTAGGATTTTTCAAACTTAGGCGAGTACTGGACTGCAGCTAAGCCCCCGAGTGAGAGGGTTTCTCACCGCTCGGTAGAATTTTTCAAACTTAGGCGAGTACTGGACTGCAGCTAAGCCTCCGAGTGTGAGGGTTGCTCACCCCTCGGTAGGATTTTTCAAACTTAGGCAAGTACTGTACTACAGCTAAGCCCCCGAGTGAGAGGCTTGCTCACCACTCGGTAGGATTTTTCGAACTTAGGCGAGTACTGGACTACAACTAAGCCCCCAAGTGAGAGGCTTTCTCACCACTCGGTAGGATTTTTCAAACTTAGGCGAGTACTGGACTGCAGCTAAGCCCCCGAGTGAGAGGGCTGCTCACCACTCGGTAGGATTTTTCAAACTTAGGCGAGTACTGTACTGCAACTAAAACCCCGAGTGAGAGGGTTGTTCACCACTCGGTAGGATTTTTCAAATTTAGGCGAGTACTGGACTGCAGCTAAGCCTCCGAGTGTGAGGGTTCCTCACCACTCGGTAGGATTTTTCAAACTTAGGCGAGAACTGGACTGCAGCTAAGCCTCTGAGTGTGAGGGTTGCTCACGAAACGGTAGGATTTTTCAAACTTAGGCGAGTACTGGACTGCAGCTAAGCCTCCGAGTGTGATGGTTGCTCACCACTCGGTAGGATTTTTCAAACTTAGGCGAGTACTGGACTGCAGCTAAACCTCCAAGTGTCAGGGTTGCTCACTACACGGTAGGATTTTTCAAACTTAGGCGAGTACTGGACTCCAGCTAAGCCTCCGAGTGTGAGGGTTGGTCACCACTCGGTAGGATTTTTCAAACTTAGGCAAGTACTGGACTACAGCTAAGCCCCCGTGTGAGAGGGTTTCTCTCCACTCGGTAGGATTTTTCAAACTTAGGCGACTACTGGACTGCAACTAAGCCTCCGAGTGTGAGGGTTGCTCACCACTCGGTAGGATTTTTGAAACTTAGGCGAGTACTCGACTGTAGCTAAGCCCCCGAGTGAGAGGGTTTCTCACCACTCGGTAGGACTTTTCAAACTTAGGCGAGTACTGGACTGCAGCTAAGCCTCCGAGTGTGAGGTTTGCTCACCACTCGGTAGGATTTTTCAAACTTAGGTGAGTACTGGACTGCAGCTAAGCCTCCGAGTGTGAGGGTTCCTCACCACTCGGTAGGATTTTTCAAACTTAGGCGTGTACTTGACTGCAGCTAAGCCTCCTAATGTGAGGGTTGCTCACGACACGGTAGGATTTTTCAAACTTAGGCGAGTACTGGACTGCAGCTAAGTCTCCGAGTGAGATGGTTGCTCACCACTCGGTAGGATTTTTCAAACATAGGCGAGTACTGGACTGCAGCTAAGCCCCCGAGTGGGAGGGTTGCTCACCACTCGGTAGGATTTTTCATACATAGGCGAGTACTGGACTGCAGCTTAGCCCCCGAGTGGGAGGGTTGCTAACCACTCGGTAGGATTTTTCAAACTTAGGCGAGTACTGGACTGCAGCTAAAACCCCTAGTAAGAGGGTTGCTCACCACTTGGTAGGATTTTTCAAACTTAGGCGAGTACTGGACTGCAGCTAAGCGCCCGACTGAGAGGGTTTCTCACCGCTCGGTAGAATTTTTCAAACTTAGGCGAGTACTGGACTGCAGCTAAGCCTCCGAGTGTGAGGGTTGCTCACCCCTCGGTAGGATTTTTCAAACTTAGGCAAGTACTGTACTACAGCTAAGCCCCCGAGTGAGAGGCTTGCTCACCACTCGGTAGGATTTTTCGAACTTAGGCGAGTACTGGACTACAACTAAGCCCCCAAGTGAGAGGCTTTCTCACCACTCGGTAGGATTTTTCAAACTTAGGCGAGTACTGGACTGCAACTAAGCCCCCGAGTGAGAGGGCTGCTCACCACTCGGTAGGATTTTTCAAACTTAGGCGAGTACTGTACTGCAACTAAAACCCCGAGTGAGAGGGTTGCTCACCACTCGGTAGGATTTTTCAAATTTAGGCGAGTACTGGACTGCAGCTAAGCCTCCGAGTGTGAGGGTTCCTCACCACTCGGTAGGATTTTTCAAACTTAGGCGAGAACTGGACTGCAGCTAAGCCTCCGAGTGTGAGGGTTGCTCACGACACGGTAGGATTTTTCAAACTTAGGCGATTACTGGACTGCAGCTAAGCCTCCGAGTGTGATGGTTGCTCACCACTCGGTAGGATTTTTCGAACGTAGGCGAGTACTGGACTACACCTAAGCCCCCGAGTGAGAGGCTTTCTCACCACTCGGTAGGATTTTTCGAACTTAGGCGAGTACTGGACTGCAGCTAAGCCCCCGAGTGAGAGGGCTGCTCACCACTCGGTAGGATTTTTCAAACTTAGGCCAGTACTATACTTCAACTAAAACCCCGAGTGAGAGGGTTGCTCACCACTCGGTAGGATTTTTCAAACTTAGGTGAGTACTGGACTGCAGCTAAGCCTCCGAGTGTGAGGGTTCCTCACCACTCGGTAGGATTTTTCAAACTTAGGCAACTACTGGACTGCAGCTAAGCCTCCGAGTGTGAGGGTTGCTCACGACACGGTAGGATTTTTCAAACTTAGGCGAGTATTGGACTGCAGCTAGGCCTCCGAGTGAGAGGGTTGCTCACCACTCGGTAGGATTTTTCAAACATAGGCCAGTACTGGACTGCAGCTAAGCCCCCGAGTGGGAGGGTTGCTCACCACTCGGTAGGATTTTTCATACATAGGCGAGTACTGGACTGCAGCTAGGCCTCCGAGTGGGAGGGTTGCTCACCACTCGGTAGGATTTTTCATACATAGGCGAGTACTGGACTGCAACTTAGCCCCCGAGTGGGAGGGTTGCTCACCACTCGGTAGGATTTTTCAAACTTAGGCGAGTACTGGACTGCAGCTAAAACCCCTAGTAAGAGGGTTACTCACCACTCGGTAGGATTTTTCAAACTTAGGCGAGTACTGGACTGCAGCTAAGCCCCCGAGTGAGAGGGTTTCTCACCGCTCAGTAGAATTTTTCAAACGTAGGCGAGTACTGGACTGTAGCTAAGCCTCTGAGTGTGAGGGTTGCTCACCCCTCGATAGGATTTTTCAAACTTAGGCAAGTACTGTACTACAGCTAAGCCCCCGAGTGAGAGGCTTGCTCACCACTAGGTAGGATTTTTCGAACTTAGGCGAGTACTGGACTACAGCTAAGCCCCCGAGTGAGAGGCTTTCTCACCACTCGGTAGGATTTTTCGAACTTAGGCGAGTACTGGACTGCAGCTAAGCCCCCGAGTGAGAGGGCTGCTCACCACTCGGTAGGATTTTTCAAACTTAGGCGAGTACTGTACTACAACTAAAACCCCGAGTGAGAGGGTTGCTCACCACTAGGTAGGATTTTTCAAATTTAGGCGAGTACTGGACTGCAGCTAAGCCTCCGAGTGTGAGGGTTCCTCACCACTCGGTAGGATTTTTCAAGCTTAGGCGAGAACTGGACTGCAGCTAAGCCTCCGAGTGTGAGGGTTGCTCATGACACGGTAGGATTTTTCAAACTTAGGCGAGTACTGGACTGCAGCTAAGCCTCCGAGTGTGATGGTTGCTCACCACTCGGTAGGATTTTTCAAACTTAGGCGAGTACTGGACTGCAGCTAAACCTCCAAGTGTGAGGGTTGCTCACTACACGGTAGGATTTTTCAAACTTAGGCGAGTACTGGACTGCAGCTAAGCCTCCGAGTGTGAGGGTTGGTCACCACTCGGTAGGATTTTTCAAACTTAGGCAAGTACTGGACTACAGCTAAGCCCCCGAGTGAGAGGGTTTCTCTCCACTCGGTAGGATTTTTCAAACATAGGCGAGTACTGGACTGCAACTAAGCCCCTGAGTGAGAGGGTTGCTCACCACTCGGTAGGATTTTTCAAACATAGGCGAGTACTGGACTGCAGCTAAGCCCCCGAGTGAGAGGGTTGCTCACCACTCGGTATGACTTTTCAAACTTAGGCGAGTACTGGACTGCAGCTAAGCCTCCGAGTGTGAGGTTTGCTCACCACTCGGTAGTATTTTTCAAACTTAGGCAAGTACTGGACTATAGCTAAGCCCCCGAGTGAGAGGGTTTCTCTCCACTCGGTAGGATTTTTCAAACTTAGGCGAGTACTGGACTGCAGCTAAGCCTCCGAGTTTGAGGGTTGCTCACCACTCGGTAGGATTTTTCAAACTTAGGCGAGTACTCCTGCAGCTAAGCCAAGAGTGGGAGGGTTGCTCATAACTTAGTAGGAGTTTTCAAACTTAGGCAAGTACTGGACTGCAGCTAAGCCCCTGAGTGAACGGGTTGCTCACCACTCGGTAGGATTTTTCAAACTTAGGCGAGTACTGGACTTCAGCTAAGCCCCCGAGTGAGAGGGTTGCTCACCACTCGGTAGGACTTTTCAAACTTAGGCGAGTACTGGACTGCAGCTAAGCCTCCGAGTGTGAGGTTTGCTCACCACTCGGTAGGATTTTTCAAACTTAGGCAAGTACTGGACTACAGCTAAGCCCCCGAGTGAGAGGGTTTCTCTCCACTGGGTAGGATTTTTCAAACTTAGGCGAGTACTGGACCGCAGCTAAGCCCCCGAGTGGGAGGGTTTCTCACCACTCGGTAGGATTTTTCAAACTTAGGCGAGTACTGGACTGTAGCTAAAACCCCTAGTAAGAGGGTTGCTCACCACTCGGTAGGATTTTTGAAACTTAGACGAGTACTGGACTACAGCTAAGCCCCCGAGTGAGAGGGTTGCTCACCGCTCGGTAGAATTTTTCAAACTTAGGAGAGTACTGGACTGCAGCTAAGCCTCCGAGTGTGAGGGTTGCTCACCCCTCGGTAGGATTTTTCAAACTTAGGCGAGTACTGTACTGCAGCTGAGCCCCCGAGTGAGAGGCTTGCTCACCACTCGGTAGGATTTTCAAACTTAGGCGAGTACTGGACTACAACGAAGCCCCCGAGTGAGAGGCTTTCTCACCACTCGGTAGTATTTTTCAAACATAGGCGAGTACTGGACTGCAACTAAAACCACGAGTGAGAGGGCTACTCACCAGTCAGTAGGATTTTTCAAACCTAGGCGAGTACTAGACTGCACCTAAGCCCCTGAGTGAGAGGGTTGCTCACCACTCGGTAGGATTTTTCAAACTTAGGCGAATACTAGACTGCAGCTAAGCCTCCTAGTGTGAGGGTTGCTCACCACCCGATAGGATTTTTCAAACTTAGGCGAGTACTGGACTGCAGCTAAGCCTCCGAGTGTGAGGGTTGCTCATGACACGGTAGGATTTTTCAAACTTAAGCGAGTACTGGACTTCAGCTAAGCCTCCGAGTGTGATGGTTGCTCACCACTCGGTAGGATTTTTCAAACTTAGGCGAGTACTGGACTGCAGCTAAACCTCCGAGTGTGAGGGTTGCTCACTACACGGTAAGATTTTTCAAACTGAGGTGAGTACTGGACTGTAGCTAAGCCTCCGAGTGTGAGGGTTGGTCACCACTTGGTAGGACTTTTCGAAGATAGGTGAGTACTGGACTGCAGCTAAGCCCCTGAGTAAGAGGGCTGCTCACCACTCGGTATGATTTTTCAAACTTAGGCGAGTAATGGACTGCAACTAAGCCCCCGAGTGAGAGGGTTGCTCACCACTCGGTAGGATTTTTCAAACTTAGGCGTGTACTGTACTGCAGCTAAGCCTCCGAGTGTGTGGTTTTCTCACCACTTGGTAGGACTTTTCAAACTTAGGCGAGTACTGGACTGCAGCTAAGCCTCCGAGTGTGAGGTTTGCTCACCACTCGGTAGGATTTTTCAAACTTAGGCGAGTACTCGGCTACAGCTAAGCCTCCGAATGTGAGGGTTGCTCACCAATCGGTAGTATTTTTCAAACTTAGGCGAGTACTGGGCTGCAACTAAGCCTCCGAGTGTGAGGGTTGCTCACCACTCGGTAGGATTTTTCTAACTTAGGCGAGTACTGGACGACAGCTAAGCCCCGAGTGGGAGGGTTGCTCATAACTCAGTAGGAGTTTTCAAACTCAGGCGAGTACTGGACTGCAGCTAAGCCCCTGATTGAACGGGTTGCTCATCACTCGGTAGGATTTCTCAAACTTAGGCGAGTACTGGACTGTAGCTAAGCGCCTGAGTGAGAGGCCTGCTCACCACTCGGTAGGATTTTTCAAACTTAGGCGAGTACTGGACTGCAGCTAAGCCCCCGAGTGAGAGGGTTTCTCACCGCTCGATAGAATTTTTCAAACTTAGGCGAGTACTCGACTGCAGCTAAGCGTCCGAGTCTGAGGGTTGCTCACCCCTCGGTAGGATTTTTGAAACTTAGGCAAATATGTACTGCAGCTAAGCCGCCGAGTGAGAGGCTTGCTCACCACTCGGTAGGATTTTTTGAACTTAGGCGAGTACTGGACTACAACTAAGCCCCCGAGTGAGAGGCTTTCTCACCACTCGGTAGGATTTTTTGAACTTAGGCGAGTACTGGACTGCAGCTAAGCCCCCGAGTGAGAGGGCTGCTCACCACTCGGTAGGATTTTTCAAACTTAGGCGAGTACTGTACTGCAACTAAAACCCCGAGTAAGAGGGTTGCTCACCACTCGGTAGGATTTTTCAAACTTAGGCGAGTACTGGACTACAGCTAAGCCTCCGAGTGTGAGGGTTCCTTATCACTCGGTAGGATTTTTCAAACTTAGGCGAGTACTGGACTGCACCTAAGCCTCCGAGTGTGAGGGTTGCTCACGACACGGTAGGATTTTTCAAACTTAGGCGAGTACTGGACTGCAGCTAAGCCTCCGAGTGTGATGGTTTCTCACCACTCGGTAGGATTTTGCAAACTTAGGCGAGTACTGGACTGCAGCTAAACCTCCAAGTGTGAGGGTTGCTCACTACACGGTAGGATTTTTCAAACTTAGGGGAGTACTGGACTGCAGCTAAGCCTCCGAGTGTGAGGGTTGGTCACCACTCGGTAGGATTTTCAAACTTAGGAAAGTACTGGACTACTGCTAAGCCCCCGAGTGAGAAGGTTTCTCTTCACTCGGGAGGATTTTTCAGACTTAGGCGAGTACTGGACTGCAACTAAGCCCCTGAGTGAGAGGCTTGCTCACCACTCGGTAGGATTTTTCAAACTTAGGCGAGTACTAGACTGCAGCTAAGCCCCTCAGTGAGAGGGTTGCTCACCACTCGGTAGGACTTTTCAAATTTAGGCGAGTACTGGACTGCAGCTAAGCCTCCAAGTGTGAGGTTTACTTACCACTCTGTAGGATTTTTCAAACTTAGGCGAGTACTAGGCTGCAGCTAAGCCTCCGAGTGTGAGGGTTGCTCACCAATCGGTAGAATTTTTCAAACTTAGGCGAGTACTGGGCTGCAACTAAGCCTCCGAGTGTGAGGGTTGCTCACAACTCGGTAGGATTTTTCAAACTTAGGCGAGTACTGGACTGCAGCTAAGCCATGATTGGGAGGGTTGCTCATAACTTAGTAGGAGTTTTCAAACTTAGGTGAGTACTGGACTGCAGCTATGCCCCTGAGTGAACGGGTTGCTCAACACTCGGTAGGATTTCTCAAACTTAGGCGAGTACTGGACTGCAGCTAAGCGCCCGAGTAAGAGGCTTGCTCACCACTCGATAGGATTTTTCGAACTTAGGCGAGTACTGGACTACAGCTAAGCCCCTGAGTGAGAGGCTTTCTCACCACTCGGTAGGATTTTTCAAACTTAGGCGAGTACTGGACCGCAGCTAAGCCTCCGAGTCTGAGGGTTGCTCACCACTCGGTAGGATTTTTCAAACTTAGGCGAGTACTGGACTGTAGCTAAGCCCCCGAGTGGGAGGGTTGCTCACCACTCGGTAGTATTTTTCAAACTTAGGCGAGTACTGGACTGCATCTAAAACCCCTAGTAAGAGGGTTGCTCACCACTCGGTAGGATTTTTCAAACTTAGGCGAGTACTGGACTGCAGCTAAGCCCCCGAGTGAGAGGGTTGCTCACCGCTCGGTAGAATTTTTCAAACTTAGGCGAGTACTGGACTGCAGCTAAGCCTCCGAGTGTGAGGGTTCCTCACCCCTCTGTAGGATTTTTCAAACTTAGGCGAGTACTGGACTGCAGCTAAGCCTCCGAGTGTGAGGGTTGCTCACGACACGGTAGGATTTTTCAAACTTAGGCGAGTACTGGACTGCAGCTAAGCCTCCGAGTGTGATGGTTTCTCACCACTCGGTAGGATTTTTCAAACTTAGGCGAGTACTGGACTGCAGCTAAACCTCCAAGTGTGAGGGTTGCTCACTACACGGTAGGATTTTTCAAACTTAGGTGACTACTGGACTGCAGCTAAGCCTCCGAGTGTGAGGGTTGGTCACCACTCGGTAGGATTTTTCAAACTTAGGCAAGTACTGGACTACAGCTAAGCCCCCGAGTGGAGAGGGTTTCTCTCCACTCGGTAGGATTTTTCAAACTTAGGCGAGTACTAGACTGCAACTAACCCCCTGAGTGAGAGGCTTGCTCACCACTCGGGAGGAGTTTTCAAACTTAGGCGAGTACTGGACTGCAGCTAAGCCCCGAGTGAGAGGGTTGCTCACCACTCGGTAGGACTTTTCAAACATAGGCGAGTACTAGGCTACAGCTAAGCCTCCGAGTGTGAGGGTTGCTCACCAATCGGTAGGATTTTTCAAACTTAGGCGAGTACTGGGCTGCAGCTAAGCCTCCGAGTGTGAGGGTTGCTCACCACTCGGTAGGATTTTTCTAACTTAGGCGAGTACTAGACTACAGCTGAGCCAAGAGTGGGAGGGTTGCTCATAACTTAGTAGGAGTTTTCAAACTTAGGCGAGTACTGGACTGCAGCTAAGCCCCTGAGTGAACGGGTTGCTCAACACTCGGTAGGATTTCTCAAACTTAGGCGAGTACTGGATTGCAGCTAAGCGCCCGAGTGAGAGGCTTGCTCACCACTCGGTAGGATTTTTCGAACTTAGGCGAGTACTGGACTACAGCTAAGCCCCTGAGTGAGAGGCTTTCTCACCACTCGGTAGGATTTTTCAAACTTAGGCGAGAACTGGACTGCAGCTAAGCCTCCGAGTCTGAGGGTTGCTCACCACTCGGTAGGATTTTTCAAACTTAGGCGAGTACTGGACTGTAGCTAAGCCCCCGAGTGGGAGGGTTGCTCACCACTCGGTAGTATTTTTCAAACTTAGGCGAGTACTGGACTGCATCTAAAACCCCTAGTAAGAGGGTTGCTCACAACTCGGTAGGATTTTTCAAACTTAGGCAAGTATTGGACTGCAGCTAAGCCACCGAGTGAGAGGGTTGCTCACCGCTCGGTAGAATTTTCCAAACTTAGGCGAGTACTGCACTCCAGCTAAGCCTCCGAGTGTGAGGGTTCCTCACCCCTCTGTAGGATTTTTCAAACTTAGGCGAGTACTGGACTGCAGCTAAGCCTCCGAGTGCGAGGGTTGCTCACGACACGGTAGGATTTTTCAAACTTAGGCGAGTACTGGACTGCAGCTAAGCCTCCGAGTGTGATGGTTTCTCACCACTCGGTAGGATTTTTCAAACTTAGGCGAGTACTGGACTGCAGCTAAGCCTCCTAGTGTGAGGGTTGGTCACCACTCGGTAGGATTTTTCAAACTTAGGCAAGTACTGGACTACAGCTAAGCCCCTGAGTGAGATGGTTTCTCTCCACTCGGTAGAATTTTTCAAACTTAGGCGAGTACTGGACTGCAACTAAGCCCCTGAGTGAGGGGCTTGCTCACCACTCGGTAGGATTTATCAAACTTAGGCGAGTACTGGACTGCAGCTAAGCCCCCGAGTGAGAGGGTTGCTCACCACTAGGTAGGACTTTTCAAATTTAGGCGAGTACTGGACTGCAGCTAAGCCTCCGAGTGTGAGGTTTGCTCACCACTCGGTAGGATTTTTCAAACTTAGGCGAGTACTAGGCTGCAGCTAAGCCTCCGAGTGTGAGGCTGCTCACCAATCGGTAGGATTTTTCAAACTTAGGCGAGTACTGGGCTGCAGCTAAGCCTCCGAGTGTGAGGGTTGCTCACCACTCGGTAGGATTTTCCTAACTTGGGCGAGTACTGGACTGCAGCTAAGCCAAGAGTGGGAGGGTTGCTCATAACTTAGTAGGAGTTTTCAAACTTAGGCGAGTACTGGACTTCAGCTAAGCCCCTGAGTGAACGGGTTGCTCAACAGTTGGTAGGATTTCTCAAACTTAGGCGAGTACTGGACTACAGCTAAGCGCCCGAGTGAGAGGCTTGCTCACCACTCAGTAGGATTTTTCGAACTTAGGCGAGTACTGGACTACAGCTAAGCCCCTGAGTGAGGCTTTCTCACCACTCGGTAGGATTTTTCAAACTTAGGCGAGTACTGTACTGCAGCTAAGCCTCCGAGTCTGAGGGTTGCTCACCGCTCGGTAGAATTTTTCAAACTTAGGCGAGTACTGGACTGCAGCTAAGCCTTCGAGTGTGAGGGTTGCTCACCCCTCGGTAGGATTTTTCAAACTTAGGCGAGTACTGTACTGCAGCTAAGCCCCAGAGTGGGAGGGTTGCTCACCACTCGGTAGGATTTTTCAAACTTAGGCGAGTACTGGACTGTAGCTAAGCCCCAGAGTGGGAGGGTTGCTCACCACTCGGTAGTATTTTTCAAACTTAGGCGAGTACTGGACTGCATCTAAAACCCCTAGTAAGAGGGCTGCTCACCACTCGGTAGGATTTTTCAAACATAGGCGAGTACTGGACTGCAGCTAAGCCCCCGAGTGACAGGGTTGCTCACCGCTCGGTAGAATTTTTCAAACTTAGGCGAGTACTGGACTGCAGCTAAGCCTTCGAGTGTGAGGGTTGCTCACCCCTCGGTAGGATTTTTCAAACTTAGGCGAGTACTGTACTGCAGCTAAGCCCCCGAGTGAGAGGCTTGCTCACCACTCGGTAGGATTTTTCGAACTTAGGCGAGTACGGGACTACAACTAAGCCCCCGAGTGAGAGGCTTTCTCACCACTCGGTAGGATTTTTCGAACTTAGGCGAGTACTGGACTGCAGCTAAGCCCCCGAGTGAGAGGGCTACTCACCACTCGGTAGGATTTTTCAAACTTAGGCGAGTACTGGAGTACAGCTAAGCCCCCGAGTGAGAGGGTTGCTCACCACTCGGTAGGATTTTTCAAACTTAGGCGAGTACTGGACTGCAGCTAAGCGCCCGAGTGAGAGGCTTGCTCACCACTCGGTAGGATTTTTCGAACTTAGGGCAGTACTGGACTATAGCTAAGCCCCTGAGTGAGAGGCTTTCTCACCACTCGGTAGGATTTTTCTAACTTAGGTGAGTACTGGACTGCAGCTAAGCCAAGAGTGGGAGGGTTGCTCATAACTCAGTAGGAGTTTTGAAACTTAGGCGAGTATTGGACTGCAGCTAAGCCCCTGAGTGAACGGGTTGCTCAACACTCTATAGGATTTCTCAAACTTAGGCGAGTACTGGACTGCAGCTAAGCGCCCGAGTGAGAGGCTTGCTCACCACTCGGTAGGATTTTTCGAACTTAGGCGAGTACTGGACTACAGCTAAGCCCCTGAGTGAGAGGCTTTCTCGCCACTTGGTAGAACTTTTCAAACATAGGCGAGTACTGGACTGCAGCTAAGCCTCCGAGTCTGAGGGTTGCTCACCAGTCGGTAGGATTTTTCAAACTTAGGCGAGTACTAGGCTCCAGCTAAGCCTCCGAATGTGAGGGTTGCTCAACAATCGATAGTATTTTTCAAACTTAGGCGAGTACTGGGCTGCAGCTAAGCCTCCGAGTGTGAGGGTTGCTCACCACTCGGTAGGATTTTTCTAAGTTAGGCGAGTACTGGACTGCAGCTAAGCCCCGAGTGGGAGGGTTGCTCATAACTCAGTAGGAGTTTTCAAACTTAGGCAAGTACTAGGCTGCAGCTAAGCCTCCGAGTGTGAGGGTTGCTCACCAATCGGTAGGATTTTTCAAACATAGGCGAGTACTGGGCTGCAGTTAAGCCTCCGAGTGTGAGGGTTGCTCACCACTCGGTAGGATTTTTCTAACTTAGGCGAGTACTGGACTGCAGCTAAGCCAAGAGTGGGAGGGTTGCTCATAACTCAGTAGGAGTTTTCAAACTTAGCCGAGTACTGGACTGCAGCTAAGCCCCTGAGTGAACGGGTTTCTCAACACTCGGTAGGATTTCTCAAGCTTATGCGAGTACTGGACTGCAGCTAAGCGCCCGAGTGAGAGGCTTGCTCACCACTCAGTAGGATTTTTCGAACTTAGGCGAGTACTGGACTACAGCTAAGCCCCTGAGTGAGAGGCTTTCTCACCACTCGGTAGGATTTTTCAAACTTAGGCGAGTACTAGACTGCAGCTAAGCATCCGAGTCTGAGGGTTGCTCACCACTCGGTAGGATTTTTCAAACTTAGGCGAGTATTGGACTGTAGCTTAGCCCCCGAGTGGGAGGGTTGCTCACCACTCGGTAGGATTTTTCAAACTTAGGCGAGTACTGGACTGCAGCTAAAACCCCTAGTAAGAGGGTTGCTCACCACTCGGTAGGATTTTTCAAACTTAGGCGAGTACTGGACTACAGCTAAGCCCCCAAGTGAGAGGGTTGCTCACCGCTCGCTAGAGTTTTTCAAACTTAGGCGAGTACTGGACTGCAGCTAAGCCTCCGAGTGTGAGGGTTGCTCACCCCTCGGTAGGATTTTTCAAACTTAGGCGAGTACTGTACTGCAGCTAAGCCCCCGAGTCAGAGGCTTGCTCACCACTCAGTAGGATTTTTCGAACTTAGGCGAATACTGGACTTCAGCTAAGCGCCCGAGTGAGAGGCTTGCTCACCACTCGGTAGGATTTTTCGAACTTAGGCGAGTACTGGACTATAGCTAAGCCCCTGAGTGAGAGGCTTTCTCACCACTCGGTAGGATTTTTCTAACTTAGGCGAGTACTGGACTGCAGCTAAGCCAAGAGTGGGAGTGTTGCTCATAACTCTGTAGGAGTTTTGAAACTTAGGCGAGTACTGGACTGCAGCTAAGCCCCTGAGTGAACGGGTTGCTCAACACTCTAGAGGATTTCTCAAACTTAGGCGAGTACTGGAATGCAGCTAAGCGCCCGAGTGAGAGGCTTGGTCACCACTCGGTAGGATTTTTCGAACTTAGGAGAGTACTGGACTATAGCTAAGCCCCTGAGTGAGAGGCTTTCTCGCCACTCGGTAGAACTTTTCAAACATAGGCGAGTACTGGACTGTAGCTAAGCCTCCGAGTCTGAGGGTTGCTCACCAGTCGGTAGGATTTTTCAAACTTAGGCGAGTACTAGGCTGCAGCTAAGCCTCCGAATGTGAGGGTTGCTCACCAATCGGTAGTATTTTTCAAACTTAGGCGAGTACTGGGCTGCAGCTAAGCCTCCGAGTGTGAGGGTTGCTCACCACTCGGTAGGATTTTTCTAAGTTAGGCGAGTACTGGACTACAGCTAAGCCCCGAGTGGGAGGGTTGCTCATAACTTAGTAGGAGTTTTCAAACTTAGGCAAGTACTAGGCTGCAGCTAAGCCTCCGAGTGTGAGGGTTGCTCACCAATCGGTAGGATTTTTCAAACTTAGGCGAGTACTGGGCTGCAGTTAAGCCTCCGAGTGTGAGGGTTGCTCACCACTCGGTAGGATTTTTCAAACTTATGCGAGTACTGGACTGCAGCTAAGCCTCCGAGTGTGAGGGTTGGTCACCACTCGGTAGGATTTTTCGAACTTAGCCGAGTACTGGACTGCAGCTAAGCCCCTGAGTGAACGGGTTGCTCAACACTCGGTAGGATTTCTCAAGCTTAGGCGAGTACTGGACTGCAGCTAAGCGCCCGAGTGAGAGGCTTGCTCACCACTCGGTAGGATTTTTCGAACTTAGGCGAGTACTGGACTACAGCTAAGCCCCTGAGTGAGAGGCTTTCTCGCCACTCGGTAGAACTTTTCAAACATAGGCGAGTACTGGACTGCAGCTAAGCCTCCGAGTCTGAGGGTTGCTCACCAGTCGGTAGGATTTTTCAAACTTAGGCGAGTACTAGGCTGCAGCTAAGCCTCCGAATGTGAGGGTTGCTCACCAATCGGTAGTATTTTTCAAACTTAGGCGAGTACTGGGCTGCAGCTAAGCCTCCGAGTGTGAGGGTTTCTCACCACTCGGTAGGATTTTTCTAAGTTAGGCGAGTACTGGACTGCAGATAAGCCCTGAGTGGGAGGGTTGCTCATAACTCAGTAGGAGTTTTCAAACTTAGGCAAGTACTAGGCTGCAGCTAAGCCTACGAGTGTGAGGGTTGCTCACCAATCGGTAGGATTTTTCAAACTTAGGCGAGTACTGGGCTGCAGTTAAGCCTCCGAGTGTGAGGGTTGCTCACCACTCGGTAGGATTTTTCTAACTTAGGCGAGTACTGGACTGCAGCTAAGCCAAGAGTGGGAGGCTTGCTCACCACTCGGTAGGATTTTTCGAACTTAGGCGAGTACTGGACTACAGCTAAGCCCCTGAGTGAGAGGCTTTCTCACCACTCGGTAGGATTTTTCAAACTTAGGCGAGTACTAGACTGCAGCTAAGCATCCGAGTCTGAGGGTTGCTCACCACTCGGTAGGATTTTTCTAACTTAGGCGAGTACTGGACTGTAGCTAAGCCCCCGGGGTTGCTCACCAATCGGTAGGATTTTTCAAACTTAGGCGAGTACTGGACTGCAGCTAAAACCCCTAGTAAGAGGGTTGCTCACCACTCGGTAGGATTTTTCAAACTTAGGCGAGTACTGGACTACAGCTAAGCCCCCAAGTGAGAGGGTTGCTCACCACTCGGTAGGATTTTTCAAACTTAGGTGAGTACTGGACTGCAGCTAAGCCTCCGAGTGTGAGGGTTGCTCACCACTCGGTAGGATTTTTCTAACTTAGGCGAGTACTGGACTGCAGCTAAGCCAAGAGTGGGAGGCTTGCTCACCACTCGGTAGGATTTTTCGAACTTAGGCGAGTACTGGACTACAGCTAAGCCCCTGAGTGAGAGGCTTTCTCAGCACTCGGTAGGATTTTTCAAACTTAGGCGAGTACTGGACTGCAGCTAAGCACCCAAGTGAGAGGGTTGGTCACCACTCGGTAGGATTTTTCAAACTTAGGTGAGTACTGGACTGCAGCTAAGCCTCCGAGTGTGAGGGTTGCTCACCACTCGGTAGGATTTTTCTAACTTAGGCGAGTACTGGACTGCAGCTAAGCCAAGAGTGGGAGGCTTGCTCACCACTCGGTAGGATTTTTCTAACATAGCCGAGTACTGGACTGCAGCTAAGCCCCTGAGTGAACGGGTTGCTCAACACTCGGTAGGATTTCTCAAGCTTAGGCGAGTACTGGACTGCAGCTAAGCGCCCGAGTGAGAGGCTTGCTCACCACTCGGTAGGATTTTTCGAACTTAGGCGAGTACTGGACTACAGCTAAGCCCCTGAGTGAGAGGCTTTCTCACCACTCGGTAGGATTTTTCAAACTTAGGCGAGTACTAGACTGCAGCTAAGCATCCGAGTCTGAGGGTTGCTCACCACTCGGTAGGATTTTTCAAACTTAGGCGAGTACTGGACTGTAGCTAAGCCCCCGAGTGGGAAGGTTGCTCACCACTCGGTAGGATTTTTCAAACTTAGGCGAGTACTGGACTGTAGCTAAAACCCCTAGTAAGAGGGTTGCTCACCATTCGGTAGGATTTTTCAAACTTAGGCGAGTACTGGACTGCAGCTAAGCCTCCGAGTGTGAGGGTTGCTCACCCCTCGGTAGGATTTTTCAAACTTAGGCGAGTACTGTACTGTAGCTAAGCCCCTGAGTCAGAGGCTTCCTCACCACTTAGTAGGATTTTTCGAAGTTAGGCGAGTACTGGACTGCAGCTAAGCCTCCGAATGTGAGGGTTGCTCACCACTCGGTAGGATTTTTCGAACTTAGGCGAGTACTGGACTGCAGCTAAGCCCCTGAGTGAGAGGCTTTCTCACCACTCGGTAGGATTTTTCTAACTTAGGCGAGTACTGGACTGCAGCTAAGCCAAGAGTGGGAGGGTTGCTCATAACTCAGTACGTGTTTTGAAACTTAGGCGAGTACTGGACTGCAGCTAAGCCCCTGAGTGAACGGGTTGCTCAACACTCTATAGGATTTCTCAAACTTAGGCGAGTACTGGACTGCAGCTAAGCGCCCGAGTGAGAGGCTTGCTCACCACTCGGTAGGATTTTTCAAACTTAGGCGAGTACTGGACTACAGCTAAGCCCCTGAGTGAGAGGCTTTCTCGCCACTCAGTAGGACTTTTCAAACATAGGCGAGTACTGGACTACAGCTAAGCTCCCGAGTGAGAGGCTTCCTCACCACTCGGTAAGATTTTTCGAACTTAGGCGAGTACTAGACTACAACTAAGCGCCCGAGTGAGAGGCTTTCTCACCACTCGGTAGGATTTTTCGAACTTAGGCGAGTACTGGACTGCAGCTAAGCCTCCGAGTCTGAGGGTTGCTCACCAGTCGGTAGGATTTTTCAAACTTAGGCGAGTACTAGGCTGCAGCTAAGCCTCCGAATGTGAGGGTTGCTCACCAATCGGTAGTATTTTTCAAACTTAGGCGAGTACTGGGCTGCAGCTAAGCCTCCGAGTGTGAGGGTTGCTCACCACTCGGTAGGATTTTTCTAACTTAGGCGAGTACTGGACTGCAGCTAAGCCAAGAGTGGGAGGCTTGCTCACCACTCAGTAGGATTTTTCGAACTTGGGCGTGTACTGGACTACAGCTAAGCCCCTGAGTGAGAGGCTTTCTCAGCACTCGGTAGGATTTTTCAAACTTAGGCGAGTACTAGACTGCAGCTAAGCATCCGAGTCTGAGGGTTGCTCACCACTCGGTAGTATTTTTCAAACTTAGGCGAGTACTGGACTGTAGCTAAGCCCCCGAGTGGGAGGGTTGCTCACCACTCGGTAGTATTTTTCAAACTTAGGCGAGTACTGGACTGCAGCTAAAACCCTAGTAAGAGGGTTGCTCACCACTCGGTAGGATTTTTCAAACTTAGGCGAGTACTGGACTGCAGCTAAGCCCCCAAGTGAGAGGGTTGCTCACCGCTCGGTTGAATTTTTCAAACTTAGCCGAGTACTGGACTGCAGCTAAGCCTCCGAGTGTGAGGGTTGCTCACCCCTCGGTAGGATTTTTCAAACTTAGGCGAGTACTGTACTGCAGCTAAGCCCCCGAGTCAGAGGCTTGCTCACCACTCAGTAGGATTTTTCGAACTTAGGCGAGTACTGGACTACAACTAAGCCCCCGAGTGACAGGCTTTGTCACCACTCGGTAGGATTTTTCGAACTTAGGCGAGTACTGGACTGCAGCTAAGCCCCCGAGTGAGAGGGCTGCTCACCACTCGGTAGGATTTTTCAAACTTAGGCGAGTACTGTACAGTAGCTAAGCCTCCCAGTGTGAGGGTTGCTCACCACTCGGTAGGATTTTTCAAACTTAGGTGCGTACTGTACTGCAGCTAAGCCTCCGAGTGTGAGGGTTCCTCACCACTCGGTAGGATTTTTCAAACTTAGGCAAGTACTGGACTGCAGCTAAGCCTCCGAGTGTGAGGGTTGCTCACGACACGGTAGGATTTTTCAAACTTAGGCGAATACTAGACTGCAGCTAAGCCTCCTAGTGTGAGGGTTGCTCACCACCCGATAGGATTTTTCAAACTTAGGCGAGTACTGGACTACAGTTAAGCCCCCGAGTGGGAGGGTTGCTCACCAATCGGTAGGATTTTTCAAACATAGGCGAGTACTGGACTACAACTAAAACCCCGAGTGAGAGGGCTGCTCACCACTCGGTAGGATTTTTCAAACATAGGCGAGTACTAGACTGCAGCTAAGCCCCCGAGTGAGAGGGTTGCTCACCACTCGGTAGGATTTTTCAAACTTAGGCGAATACTGGACTGTAGCTAAGCCTCCTAGTGTGAGGGTTGCTCACCCCCCGGTAGGATTTTTCAAACTTAGGCGAGTACTGGACTGCAGCTAAGCCTCCGAGTGTGAGGGTTGCTCACGACACGGTAGGATTTTTCAAACTTAGGCAAGTACTGGACTGCAGCTAAGCCTCCGAGTGTGATGGTTGCTCACCACTCGGTAGGATTTTTCAAACTTAGGCGAGTACTGGACTGCAGCTAAACCTCCAAGTGTGAGGGTTGCTCACTACACGGTAGGATTTTTCAAACTTAGGTGAGTACTGGACTACAGCTAAGCCTCCGAGTGTGAGGGTTGGTCACCACTCGGAAGGATTTTTCAAACTTAGGCAAGTACTGGACTACAGCTAAGCCACCGAGTGAGAGGGTTTCTCTCCAATCGGTAGGATTTTTCAAACTTAGGCGAGTAATGGACTGCAACTAAGCCCTCGAGTGAGAGGGTTGCTCACCACTCGGTAGGATTTTTCAAACTTAGGCGAGTACTGGACTACAGCTAAGCCTCCGAATGTGAGGTTTGCTCACCACTCGGTAGGACTTTTCAAACATAGGCGAGTACTGTACTGCAGCTAAGCCTCCGAGTGTGAGGTTTGCTCACCACTCGGTAGGATTTTTCAAAGTTAGGCGAGTACTAGGCTGCAGCTAAGCCTCCGAATGTGAGGGTTGTTCACCAATCGGTACTTTTTTTCAAACTTAGGCGAGTACTGGGCTGCAGCTAAGCCTCCGAGTGTGAGGGTTGCTCACCACTCGGTACGATTTTTCTAACTTAGGCGAGTACTGGACTGCAGCTAAGCACCGAGTGGGAGGGTTGCTCATAACTCAGTAGGAGTTTTCAAACTTAGGCGAGTACTTGACTGCAGCTAAGCCCCTGAGTGAACGGGTTGCTCAACACTCAGTAGGATTTCTCAAACTTAGGCGAGTACTGGACTGCAGATAACCGCCCGGGTGAGAGGCTTGCTCAACACTCGGTAGGATTTTTCGAACTTAGGCGAGTACTGGACTACAGCTAAGCCTCTGAGTAAGAGGCTTTCTCACCACTCGGTAGGATTTTTCAAACTTAAGTGAGTACTGGACTGCAGCTAAGCCTCCGAGTGTGAGGGTTGCTCACGACACGGTAGGATTTTTCAAACTTAGGCGAGTACTGGACTGTAGCTAAGCCCCCGAGTGGGAGGGTTGCTCACCACTCGGTAGTATTTTTCAAACTTAGGCGAGTACTGGACTGCAGCTAAAACCCCTAGTAAGAGGGTTGCTCTCGGTAGGATTTTTCAAACTTTGGCGAGTACTAGACTGCAGCTAATCCCCCAAGTGAGAGGGTTGCTCACCGCTCGGTAGAATTTTTCAAACTTAGGCGAGTACTGGACTGTAGCTAAGCCTCCGAGTGTGAGGGTTGCTCACCCCTCGGTAGGATTTTTCAAACTTAGGCGAGTACTGTACTGTAGCTAAGCCCCTGAGTCAGAGGCTTGCTCACCACTCAGTAGGATTTTTCGAACTTAGGCGAGTACTGGACTGCAGCTAAGCGCCCGAGTGAGAGGCTTGCTCACCACTCGGTAGGATTTTTCGAACTTAGGCGAGTACTGGACTGCAGCTAAGCCCCTGAGTGAGAGGCTTTCTCACCACTCGGTAGGATTTTTCTAACTTAGGCGAGTACTGGACTGCAGCTAAGCCCCTGAGTGAACGGGTTGCTCAACACTCTATAGGATTTCTCAAACTTAGGCGAGTACTGGACTGCAGCTAAGCGCCCGAGTGAGAGGCTTGCTCAACACTCTATAGGATTTCTCAAACTTAGGCGAGTACTGGACTGCAGCTAAGCGCCCGAGTGAGAGGCTTGCTCACCACTCGGTAGGATTTTTCAAACTTAGGCGAGTACTGGACTGCAGCTAAGCCTCCGAGTCTGAGGGTTGCTCACCAGTCGGTAGGATTTTTCAAACTTAGGCGAGTACTAGGCTGCAGCTAAGCCTCCGAATGTGAGGGTTGCTCACCAATCGGTAGTATTTTTCAAACTTAGGCGAGTACTGGGCTGCAGCTAAGCCTCCGAGTGTGAGGGTTGCTCACCACTCGGTAGGATTTTTCTAAGTTAGGCGAGTACTGGACTGCAGATAAGCCTCGAGTGGGAGGGTTGCTCATAACTCAGTAGGAGTTTTCAAACTTAGGCAAGTACTAGGCTGCAGCTAAGCCTCCGAGTGTGAGGGTTGCTCACCAATCGGTAGGATTTTTCAAACTTAGGCGAGTACTGGGCTGCAGTTAAGCCTCCGAGTGTGAGGGTTGCTCACCCCTCGGTAGGATTTTTCTAACTTAGGCGAGTACTGGACTGCAGCTAAGCCAAGAGTGGGAGGCTTGCTCACCACTCGGTAGGATTTTTCGAACTTAGGCGAGTACTGGACTACAGCTAAGCCCCTGAGTGAGAGGCTTTCTCACCACTCGGTAGGATTTTTCAAACTTAGGCGAGTACTAGACTGCAGCTAAGCATCCGAGTCTGAGGGTTGCTCACCACTCGGTAGGATTTTTCTAACTTAGGCGAGTACTGGACTGTAGCTAAGCCCCCGAGTCGGAGGGTTGCTCACCACTCGGTAGGATTTTTCAAACTTAGGCGAGTACTGGACTGCAGCTAAAACCCCTAGTAAGAGGGTTGCTCACCACTCGGTAGGATTTTTCAAACTTAGGCGAGTACTGGACTGCAGCTAAGCCCCCAAGTGAGAGGGTTGCTCACCACTCGGTAGGATTTTTCAAACTTAGGTGAGTACTGGACTGCAGCTAAGCCTCCGAGTGTGAGGGTTGCTCACCACTCGGTAGGATTTTTCTAACTTAGGCGAGTACTGGACTGCAGCTAAGCCAAGAGTGGGAGGCTTGCTCACCACTCGGTAGGATTTTTCGAACTTAGGCGAGTATTGGACTACAGCTAAGCCCCTGAGTGAGAGGCTTTCTCAGCACTCGGTAGGATTTTTCAAACTTAGGCGAGTACTAGACTGCAG
Source organism: Triticum urartu (assembly GCF_056163025.1). Taxonomy (NCBI): domain Eukaryota; kingdom Viridiplantae; phylum Streptophyta; class Magnoliopsida; order Poales; family Poaceae; genus Triticum; species Triticum urartu. The sequence goes on along the minus strand of NC_141878.1, from coordinate 250,264,287 downwards.
CTAAGCATCCGAGTCTGAGGGTTGCTCACCACTCGGTAGGATTTTTCAAACTTAGGCGAGTACTGGACTGTAGCTAAGCCCCCGAGTGGGAGGGTTGCTCACCACTCGGTAGTATTTTTCAAACTTAGGCGAGTACTGGACTGCAGCTAAAACCCTAGTAAGAGGGTTGCTCACCACTCGGTAGGATTTTTCAAACTTAGGCGAGTACTGGACTGCAGCTAAGCCCCCAAGTGAGAGGGTTGCTCACCGCTCGGTAGAATTTTTCAAACTTAGGCGAGTACTGGACTGCAGCTAAGCCTCCGAGTGTGAGGGTTGCTCACCCCTCGGTAGGATTTTTAAAACTTAGGCGAGTACTGTACTGCAGCTAAGCCCCCGAGTCAGAGGCTTGCTCACCACTCAGTAGGATTTTTCGAACTTAGGCGAGTACTGGACTACAACTAAGCCCCCGAGTGAGAGGCTTTGTCACCACTCGGTAGGATTTTTCGAACTTAGGCGAGTAGTGGACTGCAGCTAAGCCCCCGAGTGAGAGGGCTGCTCACCACTCGGTAGGATTTTTCAAACTTAGGCGAGTACTGTACAGTAGCTAAGCCTCCCAGTGTGAGGGTTGCTCACCACTCGGTAGGATTTTTCAAACTTAGGTGAGTACTGTACTGCAGCTAAGCCTCCGAGTGTGAGGGTTCCTCACCACTCGGTAGGATTTTTCAAACTTAGGCAAGTACTGGACTGCAGCTAAGCCTCCGAGTGTGAGGGTTGCTCATGACACGGTAGGATTTTTCAAACTTAGGCGAATACTAGACTGCAGCTAAGCCTCCTAGTGTGAGGGTTGCTCACCACCTGATAGGATTTTTCAAACTTAGGCGAGTACTGGACTACAGCTAAGCCCCCGAGTGGGAGGGTTGCTCACAACTCGGTAGGATTTTTCAAACATAGGCGAGTACTGGACTACAACTAAAACCCCGAGTGAGAGGGCTGCTCACCACTCGGTAGGATTTTTCAAACATAGGCGAGTACTAGACTGCAGCTAAGCCCCCGAGTGAGAGGGTTGCTCACCACTCGGTAGGATTTTTCAAACTTAGGCGAATACTGGACTGCAGCTAAGCCTCCTAGTGTGAGGGTTGCTCACCCCCCGGTAGGATTTTTCAAACTTAGGCGAGTACTGGACTGCAGCTAAGCCTCCGAGTGTGAGGGTTGCTCACGACACGGTAGGATTTTTCAAACTTAGGCGAGTACTGGACTGCAGCTAAGCCTCCGAGTGTGATGGTTGCTCACCACTCGGTAGGATTTTTCAAACTTAGGCGAGTACTGGACTGCAGCTAAACCTCCAAGTGTGAGGGTTGCTCACTACACGGTAGGATTTTTCAAACTTAGGTGAGTACTGGACTGCAGCTAAGCCTCCGAGTGTGAGGGTTGGTCACCACTCGGAAGGATTTTTCAAACTTAGGCAAGTACTGGACTACAGCTAAGCCCCCGAGTGAGAGGGTTTCTCTCCAATCGGTAGGATTTTTCAAACTTAGGCGAGTAATGGACTGCAGCTAAGCCCTCGAGTGAGAGGGTTGCTCACCACTCAGTAGGATTTTTCAAACTTAGGCGAGTACTGGACTACAGCTAAGCCTCCGAATGTGAGGTTTGCTCACCACTCGGTAGGACTTTTCAAACATAGGCGAGTACTGTACTGCAGCTAAGCCTCCGAGTGTGAGGTTTGCTCACCACTCGGTAGGATTTTTCAAAGTTAGGCGAGTACTAGGCTGCAGCTAAGCCTCCGAATGTGAGGGTTGTTCACCAATCGGTACTTTTTTTCAAACTTAGGCGAGTACTGGGCTGCAGCTAAGCCTCCGAGTGCGAGGGTTGCTCACCACTCGGTACGATTTTTCTAACTTAGGCGAGTACTGGACTGCAGCTAAGCACCGAGTGGGAGGGTTGCTCATAACTCAGTAGGAGTTTTCAAACTTAGGCGAGTACTTGACTGCAGCTAAGCCCCTGAGTGAACGGGTTGCCCAACACTCAGTAGGATTTCTCAAACTTAGGCGAGTACTGGACTGCAGATAACCGCCCGAGTGAGAGGCTTGCTCACCACTCGGTAGGATTTTTCGAACATAGGCGAGTACTGGACTACAGCTAAGCCGCTGAGTGAGAGGCTTTCTCACCACTCGGTAGGATTTTTCAAACTTAGGCGAGTACTGGACTATAGCTAAGCCTCCGAGTGTGAAGGTTGCTCACGACACGGTAGGATTTTTCAAACTTAGGCGAGTACTAGACTGCAGCTAAGCCACCGAGTGTGATGGTTGCTCACCACTCGGTAGGATTTTTCGAACTTAGGCGAGTACTGGACTGCAGCTAAGCCCCCGAGTGAGAGGGCTGCTCACTACACGGTAGGATTTTTCAAACTTAGGTGAGTACTGGACTGCAGCTAAGCCTTCGAGTGTGAGGGTTGGTCACCACTCGGAAGGATTTTTCAAACTTAGGCAAGTACCGGACTACAGCTAAGCCCCCGAGTGAGAGGGTTTCTCTCCAATCGGTAGGATTTTTCAAACTTAGGGGAGTAATGGACTGCAACTAAGCCCTCGAGTGAGAGGATTGCTCACCACTCGGTAGGATTTTTCAAACTTAGGCGAGTACTGGACTACAGCTAAGCCTCCGAGTGTGACGTTTGCTCACCACTCGGTAGGACTTTTCAAACATAGGCGAGTACTGTACTGCAGCTAAGCCTCCGAGTGTGAGGTTTGCTCACCAGTCGGTAGGATTTTCAAACTTAGGCGAGTACTGGATTGCAGCTAAGCCCCCGAGTGGGAGGGTTGTTCACCAATCAGTACTTTTTTTCAAACTTAGGCGAGTACTGGGCTGCAGCTAAGCCTCCGAGTGTGAGGGTTGCTCACCGCTCGGTACGATTTTTCTAACTTAGGCGAGTACTGGACTGCAGCTAAGCACCGAGTGGGAGGGTTGCTCATAACTCAGTAGGAGTTTTCAAACTTAGGCGAGTACTTGACTGCAGCTAAGCCCCTGTGTGAACGGGTTGCTCAACACTCAGTAGGATTTCTCAAACTTAGGCGAGTACTGGACTGCAGATAACCGCCCGAGTGAGAGGCTTGCTCACCACTCGGTAGGATTTTTCGAACTTAGGCGAGTACTGGACTACAGCTAAGCCGCTGAGTGAGAGGCTTTCTCACCACTCGGTAGCATTTTTCGAACTTAGGCGAGTACTGGACTGGAGCTAAGAATCCGAGTCTGAGGGTTGCTCACCACTCGGTAGGATTTTTCAAACTTAGGCAAGTACTGGACTGCAGCTAAGCCCCCGAGTGGGAGGGTTGCTCACCACTCGGTAGGATTTTTCAAACTGAGGCGAGTAATGGGCTGCAGCTAAAACCCCTAGTAAGAGGGTTGCTCACCACTCGGTTGGATTTTTCAAACTTAGGCGAGTACTAGACTGTAGCTAAGCCCCCGAGTGAGAGGGTTGCTCACCGCTCGGTAGGATTTTTCAAACTTAGGCGAGTATTGTACTGCACCTAAGCCCCCGAGTGAGAGGCTTGCTCACCACTCGGTAGGATTTTTCGAACTTAGGTGAGTACTGGACTACAACTAAGCCCCCGAGTGAGAGGCTTTCTCACCACTCGGTAGGATTTTTCGAACTTAGGCGAGTACTAGACTGCAGCTAAGCCCCCGAGTGAGAGGGCTGCTCACCACTCGGTAGGATTTTTCAAACTTAGGCGAGTACTGTACTGCAGCTAAGCCTCCCAGTGTGAGGGTTTCTCACCACTCGGTAGGATTTTTCAAACTTAGGCGAGTACTGGACTACAGCTAAGCCCCCGAGTGGGAGGGTTGCTCACCACTCGGTAGGATTTTTCAAACATAGGCGAGTAATGGACTGCAACTAAAACCCCGAGTTTGAGGGCTGCTCACCACTCGGTAGGATTTTTCAAACTTAGGCGAGTACTAGACTGTAGCTAAGCCCCCGAGTGAGAGGGTTGCTCACCACTCAGTAGGATTTTTCAAACTTAGGCGAATACTAGACTGCAGCTAAGCCTCCTATTGTGAGGGTTGCTCACCACCCGGTAGGATTTTTCAAACTTAGGCGTGTACTGGACTGCAGCTAAGCCTCCGAGTGTGAGGGTTGCTCACGACACGGTAGGATTTTTCAAACTTAGGCGAGTACTGGACTGCAGATAAGCCTCCGAGTGTGATGGTTGCTCACCACTCGGTAGGATTTTTTAAACTTAGGCGAGTACTGGACCGCAGCTAAACCTCCGAGTGTGAGGGTTGCTCACTACACGGTAGGATTTTTCAAACTTAGGTGAGTACTGGACTGCAGATAAGCCTCCGAGTGTGAGGGTTGGTCACCACTCGGTAGGATTTTTGAAAATTTGGCAAGTACTGGACTATAGCTAAGCCCCCGAGTGAGAGGGTTTCTCTCCAATCGGTAGGATTTTTCAAACTTAGGCGAGTACTGGACTGCAACTAAGCCCGGAGTGAGAGGGTTGCTCACCACTCGGTAGGATTTTTCAAACTTAGGCGATTACTGGACTGCAGCTAAGCCTCCAAGTGTGAGGGTTGCTCACCACTCGGTAGGACTTTTCAAACTTAGGCAAGTACTGGACTGCAGCTAAGCCTCCGAGTGTGAGGGTTGGTCACCACTCGGTAGGATTTTTCAAACTTAGGCGAGTACTAGGCTGCAGCTAAGCCTCCGAATGTGAGGGTTGCTCACCAATCGGTAGTATTTTTCAAACTTAGGCGAGTACTAGGCTGCAGCTAAGCCTCCGAGTGTGAGGGTTGCTCACCACTCGGTAGGATTTTTCTAAGTTTGGCGAGTACTGGACTGCAGCTAAGCCCCGAGTGGGAGGGTTGCTCATAACTTAGTAGGAGTTTTCAAACTTAGGCAAGTAATAGGCTGCAGCTAAGCCTCCGAGTGTGAGGGTTGCTCACCAATCGGTAGGATTTTTCAAACTTAGGCGAGTACTGGGCTGCAGTTAAGCCTCCGAGTGTGAGGGTTGCTCACCACTCGGTAGGATTTTTCAAACTTAGGCGAGTACTGGACTGCAGCTAAGCCTCCGAGTGTGAGGGTTGGTCACCACTCGGTAGGATTTTTCGAACGTAGCCGAGTACTGGACTGCAGCTAAGCCCCTGAGTGAACGGGTTGCTCAACACTCGGTAGGATTTCTCAAGCTTAGGCGAGTACTAGACTGCAGCTAAGCGCCCGAGTGAGAGGCTTGCTCACCACTCGGTAGGATTTTTCGAACTTAGGCGAATACTGGACTACAGCTAAGCCCCTGAGTGAGAGGCTTTCTCACCACTCGGTAGGATTTTTCAAACTTAGGCGATTACTGGACTGCAGCTAAGCCTCCAAGTGTGAGGGTTGCTCACCACTCGGTAGGACTTTTCAAACTTAGGCGAGTACTGGACTGCAGCTAAGCCTCCGAGTGTGAGGGTTGGTCACCACTCGGTAGGATTTTTCAAACTTAGGCGAGTACTAGGCTGCAGCTAAGCCTTCGAGTGTGAGGGTTGCTCACCAATCGGTAGGATTTTTGAAACTTAGGCGAGTACTGGGCTGCAGCTAAGCCTCCGAGTGTGAGGGTTGCTCACCACTCGGTACGATTTTTCAAACTTAGTCGAGTACTGGACTGCAGCTAAGCCCCGAGTGGGAGGGTTGCTCACCACTCGGTAGGAGTTTTCAAACTTAGGCGAGTAGTGGACAGCAGCTAAGCCTCCGAGGGTGAGGTTTGCTCACTACTCGGTAGGATTTTTTAAACTTAGGCGAGTACTGGACTGCAGCTAAACCTCCAAGTGTGAGGGTTGCTCACTACATGGTAGGATTTTTCAAACTTAGGTGAGTACTGGACTGCAGCTAAGCCTCCGAGTGTGAGGGTTGGTCACCACTCGGTAGGATTTTTCAAACTTAGGCAAGTACTGGACTGCAGCTAAGCGCCCGAGTGAGAGGCTTCCTCACCACTCGGTAGGATATTTCGAACTTAGGCGAGTACTGGACTACAGCTAAGCTCCCGAGTGAGAGGGTTTCTCTCCAATCGGTAGGATTTTTCAAACTTAGGCGAGTACTGGACTGCAACTAAGCCCGGAGTGAGAGGGTTGCTCACCACTCGGTAGGATTTTTCAAACTTAGGCGATTACTGGACTGCAGCTAAGCCTCCAAGTGTGAGGGTTGCTCACCACTCGGTAGGACTTTTCAAACTTAGGCAAGTACTGGACTGCAGCTAAGCCTCCGAGTGTGAGGGTTGGTCACCACTCGGTAGGATTTTTCAAACTTAGGCGAGTACTAGGCTGCAGCTAAGCCTCCGAATGTGAGGGTTGCTCACCAATCGGTAGTATTTTTCAAACTTAGGCGAGTACTGGGCTGCAGCTAAGCCTCCGAGTGTGAGGGTTGCTCACCACTCGGTAGGATTTTTCTAAGTTAGGCGAGTACTGGACTGCAGCTAAGCCCCGAGTGGGAGGGTTGCTCATAACTTAGTAGGAGTTTTCAAACTTAGGCAAGTACTAGGCTGCAGCTAAGCCTCCGAGTGTGAGGGTTGCTCACCAATCGGTAGGATTTTTCAAACTTAGGCGAGTACTGGGCTGCAGTTAAGCCTCCGAGTGTGAGGGTTGCTCACCACTCGGTAGGATTTTTCAAACTTAGGCGAGTACTGGACTGCAGCTAAGCCTCCGAGTGTGAGGGTTGGTCACCACTCGGTAGGATTTTTCGAACGTAGCCGAGTACTGGACTGCAGCTAAGCCCCTGAGTGAACGGGTTGCTCAACACTCGGTAGGATTTCTCAAGCTTAGGCGAGTACTAGACTGCAGCTAAGCGCCCGAGTGAGAGGCTTGCTCACCACTCGGTAGGATTTTTCGAACTTAGGCGAATACTGGACTACAGCTAAGCCCCTGAGTGAGAGGCTTTCTCACCACTCGGTAGGATTTTTCAAACTTAGGCGATTACTGGACTGCAGCTAAGCCTCCAAGTGTGAGGGTTGCTCACCACTCGGTAGGACTTTTCAAACTTAGGCGAGTACTGGACTGCAGCTAAGCCTCCGAGTGTGAGGGTTGGTCACCACTCGGTAGGATTTTTCAAACTTAGGCGAGTACTAGGCTGCAGCTAAGCCTTCGAGTGTGAGGGTTGCTCACCAATCGGTAGGATTTTTGAAACTTAGGCGAGTACTGGGCTGCAGCTAAGCCTCCGAGTGTGAGGGTTGCTCACCACTCGGTACGATTTTTCAAACTTAGTCGAGTACTGGACTGCAGCTAAGCCCCGAGTGGGAGGGTTGCTCACCACTCGGTAGGAGTTTTCAAACTTAGGCGAGTAGTGGACAGCAGCTAAGCCTCCGAGGGTGAGGTTTGCTCACTACTCGGTAGGATTTTTTAAACTTAGGCGAGTACTGGACTGCAGCTAAACCTCCAAGTGTGAGGGTTGCTCACTACATGGTAGGATTTTTCAAACTTAGGTGAGTACTGGACTGCAGCTAAGCCTCCGAGTGTGAGGGTTGGTCACCACTCGGTAGGATTTTTCAAACTTAGGCAAGTACTGGACTGCAGCTAAGCGCCCGAGTGAGAGGCTTCCTCACCACTCGGTAGGATATTTCGAACTTAGGCGAGTACTGGACTACAGCTAAGCTCCCGAGTGAGAGGGTTTCTCTCCAATCGGTAGGATTTTGCAAACTTAGGTGAGTACTGGACTGCAGCTAAGCACCGAGTGGGAGGGTTGCTCATAACTCAGTAGGAGTTTTCAAACTTAGGCGAGTTCTTGACTGCAGCTAAGCCCCTGAGTGAATGGGTTGCTCAACACTCAGTAGGATTTCTCAAACTTAGGCGAGTACTGGACTGCAGATAACCGCCCGAGTGAGAGGCTTGCTCACCACTCGGTAGGATTTTTCGAACTTAGGCGAGTACTAGACTACAGCTAAGCCGCTGAGTGAGAGGCTTTCTCACCACTCGGTAGGATTTTTCACACTTAGGCAAGTACTGGACTGCAGCTAAGCCTCCGAGTCTGAGGGTTGCTCACCACTCGGTAGGACTTTTCAAACTTAGGCGAGTACTGGACTGCAGCTAAGCCTCCGAGTGTGAGGGTTGGTCACCACTCGGTAGGATTTTTCAAACTTAGCTCACTACTCGGTAGGATTTTTCAAACTTAGGCGAGTACTGGACTGCAGCTAAGCCTCCGAGTGTGAGGGTTGGTCACCACTCGGTAGGATTTTTCAAACTTAGGCGAGTACTGGACTGCAGCTAAGCCCCCCGAGTGGGAGGGTTGCTCACCACTCGGTAGGATTTTTCAAACTTAGGCGAGTACTGGACTACAGCTAAAACCCCTAGTAAGAGGGTTGCTCCCCACTCGGTAGGATTTTTCAAACTAAGGTGAGTACTGGACTGTAGCTAAGCCCCCGAGTGAGAGGGTTGCTCATCGCTCGGTAGGATTTTTCAAACTTAGGCGAGTACTGCACTGCAGCTAAGCCTCCGAGTGTGAGGGTTGCTCACCCCTCGGTAGGATTTTTCAAAATTAGGCGAGTACTGGACTACAACTAAGCACCCGAGTGAGAGGCTTTCTCACCACTCGGTAGGATTTTTCGAACTTAGGTGAGTACTGGACTGCAGCTAAGCCCCCGAGTGAGAGGGCTGCTCACCACTCGATAGGATTTTTCAAACTTAGGCGAGTATTGTACTGCAGCTAAGCCTCCCAGTGTGAGGGTTGCTCACCACTCGGTAGGATTTTTCAAACTTAGGCGAGTACTGGACTACAGCTAATCCCTCGAGTGGGAGGGTTGCTCACCACTCGGTAGGATTTTTCAAACATAGGCGAGTACTGGACTGCAACTAAGCCCCCGAGTGAGAGGGTTGCTCACCACTCGGTAGGATTTTTCAAACTTACACGTGTACTGGACTGCAGCTAAGCCTCCGAGTGTGAGGGTTGCTCACGATACGGTAGGATTTTTCAAACTTAGGCGAGTACTGGACTGCAGCTATGCCTCCGAGTGTGATGGTTGCTCACCACTCGGTAGGATTTTTTAAACGTAGGCGAGTATTGGACTGCAGCTAAACCTCCAAGTGTGAGGGTTTCTCACTACACGGTAGGATTTTTCAAACTTACGTGAGTACTGGACTGCAGCTAAGCCTCTGAGTGTGAGGCTTGGTCACCACTCGGTAGGATTTTTCAAACTTAGGCAAGTACTGGACTATAGCTAGGCCCCCGAGTGAGAGGGTTTCTCTCCAGTCGGTAGGATTTTTCAAACTTAGGCGAGTACTGGACTGCAACTAAGCCCCCGAGTGAGAGGGTTGCTCACCACTCGGTAGGATTTTTCAAACTTAGGCGAGTACTGGACTGCAGCTAAGCCTCCGAGTGTGAGGTTTGATCACCACTCGGTAGGACTTTTCATACTTAGGCGAGTACTGGACTGCAGCTAAGCCTCCGAGTGTGAGGTTTGCTCACCACCCGGTAGGATTTTTCAAACTTAGGTGAGTACTAGACTGCAGCTAAGCCTCCGAGTGTGAGGTTTGCTCACCACTCGGTAGGACTTTTCAAACTTAGGCGATTACTAGGCTGCAGATAAGCCTCCGAGTGTGAGGGTTGCTCACCAATCGGTAGTATTTTTCAAACTTAGGCGAGTACTGGGCTGTAGCTAAGCCTCCGAGTGTGAGGGTTGCTCACCACTCGGTAGGATTTTTCTAACTTAGGCGAGTACTGGACTCCAGCTAAGCCCCGAGTGGGAGGGTTGCTCATAACTCAGTAGGAGTTTTCAAACTTAGGCGAGTAGTGGACTGCTGCTAAGCCACTGAGTGAGCGGGTTGCTCAACACTCGGTAGGATTTCTCAAACTTAGGCAAGTACTGGACTGCAGCTAAGCGCCCGAGTGAGAGGCTTCCTCACCACTCGGTAGGATATTTCGAACTTAGGCGAGTACTGGACTACAGCTAAGCTCCTGAGTGAGAGGCTTTCTCACGACTCGGTAGGATTTTTCGAACTTTGGTGAGTACTGGACTGCAGCTAAGCCCACAAGTGAGAGGGCTGCTCACCACTCGGTAGGATTTTTCAAACTTAGGCGAGTACTGGACTGCAGCTAAGCCTCCGAGTCTGAGGGTTGCTCACCACTCGGTACGATTTTTCAAACTTAGGCGAGTACTGGACTGCAGCTAAGCCCCCGAGTGGGAGGGTTGCTCACCACTCGGTAGGATTTTTCAAACTTAGGCGAGTACTGGACTACAGCTAAAACCCCTAGTAAGAGGTTTGCTCACCACTCGGTAGGATTTTTCAAACTTAGGCGAGTATTGTACTGTAGCTAAGCCCCCGAGTGAGAGGCTTGCTCACCACTCGGTAGGATTTTTCAAACTTAGGCGAGTACTGCACTGCAGCTAAAACCCCTAGTAAGAGGGTTGCTCACCACTCGGTAGGATTTTTCAAACTTAGGCGAGTATTGTACTGTAGCTAAGCCCCCGAGTGAGATGCTTGCTCACCACTCTGTAGGATTTTTCAAACTTAGGCGAGTACTGGACTACAGCTAAGCCCCCGAGTGAGAGGCTTTCTCACCACTCGGTAGGCTCTTTCGAACTTAGGCGAGTACTGGACTGCAGCTAAGCCCCCGAGTGATAGGGTTGCTCACCACTCGGTAGGATTTTTCAAACTTAGGCGAGTACTAGACTGTAGCTAAGCCCTCGAGTGAGAGGGTTGCTCACTACTCGGTAGGATTTTTCAAACTTAGGCGAGTACTGGACTGCAACTAAAACCCCGAGTGAGAGGGTTGCTCACCACTCGGTAGGATTTTTCAAACTTAGGCGAGTATTAGACTGCAGCTAAGCGCCCGAGTGAGAGGGTTGCTCACCACTCGGTAGGATTTTTGAAACTTAGGCGAGTACTGTACTACAGCTAAACCTCCGAGTGTGAGGGTTTCTCACCACTCGGTAGAATTTTTCAAACTTAGGCGAGTACTGGACTACAGCTAAGCCACCGAGTGGGAGGGTTGCTCACCACTCGGTAGGATTTTTCAAACTTAGGCGAGTACAGGACTACAGCTAAGCCCCCGAGTGAGAGGCTTTCTCAACACTCGGTAGGATTTTTCGAATTAGGCGAGTACTGGACTGCAGCTAAGCCCCTGAGTGTGAGGGTTGCTCACCCCTCGGTAGGATTTTTCAAACTTAGTTGAGTACTATACTGCAGCTAAGCCCCCGAGTGAGAGGCTTGCTCACCACTCGGTAGGATTTTTCAAACTTAGGCGAGTACAGGACTACAGCTAAGCCCCCGAGTGAGAGGCTTTCTCACCACTCGGTAGGATTTTTCGAAGTTAGGCGAGTACTAGACTGCAGCTAAGCCCCTGAGTGAGAGGGCTGCTCACCACTCGGTAGGATTTTTCAAACGTAGGCGAGTACTGTACTGCAGCTAAGCCTCCGAGTGTGAGGGTTGCTCACCACTTGGTAGGATTTTTCAAACTTAGGTGAGTACTGTACTGCAGCTAAGCCTCCGAGTGTGAGGGTTGCTCACCAGTCGGTAGGATTTTTCAAACATAGGCGAGTACTAGACTACAGCTAAGCGCCCGAGTGAGAGGCTTCCTCACCACTCGGTAGGATTTTTCGAACTTAGGCGAGTACTAGACTACAGCTAAGCGCCCGAGTGAGAGGCTTTCTCACCACTCGGTAGGATTTTTCGAACTTAGGCGAGTACTGGACTACAACTAAGCCTTCGAGTCTGAGGGTTGCTCACCACTCGGTACGATTTTTCAAACTTAGGCGAGTACTGGACTGCAGCTAAGCCCCCGAGTGGGAGGGTTGCTCACCACCCGGTAGGATTTTTCAAACTTAGGCGAGTACTAGACTACAGCTAAAACCCCTAGTAAGAGGGTTGCTCACCACTCGGTAGGATTTTTCAAACTTAGGCGAGTATTGTACTATAGCTAAGCCCCCGAGTGAGAGGCTTGCTCACCACTCGGTTGGATTTTTCAAACTTAGGCGAGTCCTGGACTACAGCTAAGCCCCCGAGTGAGAGGCTTTCTCACCACTTGGTAGGATTTTTCGAACTTATGCGAGTACTGGACTGCAGCTAAGCCCCCGAGTGAGAGGGTTGCTCACCACTCGGTAGGATTTTTCAAACTTAGGCGAGTACTAGACTGCAGCTAAGCCCCCGAGTCAGAGGGTTGCTCACTACTCGGTAGGATTTTTCAAACTTAGGCGAGTACTGGACTGCAACTAAAACCCTGAGTGAGAGGGTTGCTCACCACTCGGTAGGATTTTTCAAACTTAGGCGAGTATTAGACTGCAGCTAAGCGCCCGAGTGAGAGGGTTGCTCACCACTCGGTAGGATTTTTGAAACTTAGGCGAGTACTGTACTGCAGCTAAGCCTCCGAGTGTGAGGGTTTCTCACCACTCGGTAGGATTTTTCAAACTTAGGCGAGTACTGGACTACAGCTAAGCCACCGAGTGGGAGGGTTGCTCACCACTCGGTAGGATTTTTCAAACTTAGGTGAGTACAGGACTACAGCTAAGCCCCCGAGTGAGAGGCTTTCTCACCACTCGGTAGGATTTTTCGAATTAGGCGAGTACTGGACTGCAGCTAAGCCCCTGAGTGTGAGGGTTGCTCACCCCTCGGTAGGATTTTTCAAACTTAGGTGAGTACTATACTACAGCTAAGCCCCCGAGTGAGAGGCTTGCTCACCACTCGGTAGGATTTTTCAAACTTAGCGAGTACAGGACTACAGCTAAGCCCCCGAGTGAGAGGCTTTCTCACCACTCGGTAGGATTTTTCGAACTTAGGCGAGTACTAGACTGCAGCTAAGCCCCTGAGTGAGAGGGCTGCTCACCACTCGGTAGGATTTTTCAAACGTAGGCGAGTACTGTACTGCAGCTAAGCCTCCGAGTGTGAGGGTTGCTCACCACTTGGTAGGATTTTTCAAACTTAGGTGAGTACTGTACTGCAGCTAAGCCTCCGAGTGTGAGGGTTGCTCAACAGTCGGTAGGATTTTTCAAACTTAGGCGAGTACTGGACTGCAGCTAAGCCCCCGAGTGAGAGGCTTCCTCACCACTCGGTAGGATTTTTTGAACTTAGGCGAGTACTAGACTACAGCTAAGCGCCCGAGTGAGAGGCTTTCTCACCACTCGGTAGGATTTTTCGAACTTAGGCGAGTACTGGACTGCAGCTAAGCCTCCAAGTCTGAGGGTTGCTCACCACTCGGTACGATTTTTCAAACTTGGGCGAGTACTGGACTGCAGCTAAGCCCCCGAGTGGGAGGGTTGCTCACAACCCGGTAGGATTTTTCAAACTTAGGCGAGTACTGGACTGCAGCTAAAACCCCTAGTAAGAGGGTTGCTCACCACTCGGTAGGATTTTTCAAACTTAGGCGAGTATTGTACTGTAGCTAAGCCCCCGAGTGAGAGGCTTGCTCACCACTCGGTAGGATTTTTCAAACTTAGGCGAGTCCTGGACTACAGCTAAGCCCCCGAGTGAGAGGCTTTCTCACCACTCGGTAGGATTTTTCGAACTTAGGCGAGTACTGGACTGCAGCTAAGCCCCCGAGTGAGAGGGTTGCTCACCACTCGGTAGGATTTTTCAAACTTAGGCGAGTACTAGACTGCAGCTAAGCCCCCGAGTGAGAGGGTTGCTCACTACTCGGTAGGATTTTTCAAACTTAGGCGAGTACTGGACTGCAACTAAAACCCCGAGTGAGAGGGTTGCTCACCACTCTGTAGGTTTTTTCAAACTTAGGCGAGTATTAGACTGCAGCTAAGCCCCCGAGTGAGAGGGTTGCTCACCACTCGGTAGGATTTTTGAAACTTAGGCTAGTATTGTACTGCAGCTAAGCCTCCGAGTGTGAGGGTTGCTCACCACTCGGTAGGATTTTTCAAACTTAGGCGAGTACTGGACTACAGCTAAGCCACCGAGTGGGAGGGTTGCTCACCACTCGGTAGGATTTTTCAAACATAGGCGAGTACTGGACTGCAACTAAAACCCCGAGTGAGAGGGTTGCTCACCACTCGGTAGGATTTTTCAAACTTAGGCGAGTACTAGACTGCAGCTAAGCCCCCGAGTGAGAGGGTTGCTCACCACTCGGTAGGATTTTTCAAACTTAGGCGAGTACTGGACTACAGCTAAGCCTCCTAGTGTGAGAGCTGCTCACCACTCGGTAGGATTTTTCAAACTTAGGCGAGTACTGGACTGCAGCTAAGCCTTCGAGTGTGAGGGTTGCTCACGACACGGTAGCATTTTTGAAACTTAGGCGAGTACTATACTGCAGCTAAGCCCCCGAGTGAGAGGGTTGCTCACTACTCGGTAGGATTTTTCAAACATAGGCGAGTACTGGACTGCAACTAAAACCCCGAGTGAGAGGGTTGCTCACCACTCGGTAGGATTTTACAAATTAGGTGAGTACTAGACTGCAGCTAAGCCCCTGAGTGAGAGGGTTGCTCACCACTCGGTTGGATTTTTCAAACTTAGGCGAGTACTGTACTGCAGCTAAGCCTCGGAGTGTGAGGGTTGCTCACCACTCGGTAGGATTTTTCAAACATAGGAGAGTAATGGACTGCAACTAAAACCCCGAGTGAGAGGGCTGCTCACCACTCGGTAGGATTTTTCAAACTTAGGCGAGTACTGTACTGCAGCTAAGCCTCCGAGTGTGAGGGTTGCTCACCACTCGGTAGGATTTTTCAAACTTAGGCGAGTACTCAACTACAGCTAAGCCCCCGAGTGGGAGGGTTGCTCACCACTCGGTAGGATTTTTCAAACATAGGTGAGTACTGGACTGCAACTAAAACCCCGAGTGAGAGGGTTGCTCACCACTCGGTAGGATTTTTCAAACTTAGGCGAGTACTAGACTGCAGCTAAGCCCCTGAGTGAGAGGATTGCTCACTACTCGGTAGGATTTTTCAAACTTAGGCGAGTGCTAGACTACAACTAAAACCCCGAGTGAGAGGGTTGCTCACCACTCGATAGGATTTTTCAAACTTAGGCGAGTACTAGACTGCAACTAAGCCCCGAGTGAGAGGGTTGCTCACCACTCGGTAGGATTTTTCAAACTTAGGCAAGTACTGTACTGCAGCTAAGCCTCCGAGTGTGACGGTTGCTCACCACTCGGTAGGATTTTTCAAACATAGGCGAGTAATGGACTGCAACTAAAACCCCGAGTGAGAGGGTTGCTCACCACCCGGTAGGATTTTTCAAACTTAGGCGTGTACTGGACTGCAGCTAAGCCTCCGAGTGTGAGGGTTGCTCATGACACGGTAGGATTTTTCAAACTGAGGCGAGTACAGGACTGTAGCTAAGCCTCCGAGTGTGATGGTTGCTCACCACTTGGTAGGATTTTTTAAACTTAGGCGAGTACTGGACTGCAGCTAAACCTCCAAGTGTGAGGGTTGCTCACTACACGGTAGGATTTTTCAAACTTAGGTGAGTACTGGACTGCAGCTAAGCCTCTGAGTGTGAGGCTTGGTCACCACTCGGTAGGATTTTTCAAACTTAGGCAAGTACTGGACTATAGCTAAGCCCCCGAGTGAGAGGGTTTCTCTCCAATCGGTAGGATTTTTCAAACTTAGGCGAGTACTGGACTGCAACTAAGCCCCCGAGTGAGAGGGTTGCTCACCACTCGCTAGGATTTTTCAAACTTAGGCGAGTACTGGACTGCAGCTAAGCCTCCGAGTGTGAGGTTTGATCACCACTCGGTAGGACTTTTCAAACTTAGGCGAGTACTGGACTGCAGCTAAGCCTCCGAGTGTGAGGTTTGCTCACCACTCGGTAGGATTTTTCAAACTTAGGTGAGTACTGGACTGCAGCTAAGCCTCCGAGTGTGAGGTTTGCTCACCACTCGGTAGGACTTTTCAAACTTAGGCGATTACTAGGCTGCAGATAAGCCTCCGAGTGTGAGGGTTGCTCACCAATCGGTAGTATTTTTCAAACTTAGGCGAGTACTGGGCTGTAGCTAAGCCTCCGAGTGTGAGGGTTGCTCACCACTCGGTAGGATTTTTCTAACTTAGGCGAGTACTGGACTGCAGCTAAGCTCCGAGTGGGAGGGTTGCTCATAACTCAGTAGGAGTTTTCAAACTTAGGCGAGTAGTGGACTGCAGCTAAGCCACTGAGAGAGCGGGTTGCTCAACACTCGGTAGGATTTCTGAAACTTAGGCAAGTACTGGACTGCAGCTAAGCGCCCGAGTGAGAGGCTTCCTCACCACTCGGTAGGATATTTCGAACTTAGGCGAGTACTGGACTACAGCTAAGCTCCTGACTGAGAGGCTTTCTCACCACTCGGTAGGATTTTTCGAACTTAGGTGAGTACTGGACTGCAGCTAAGCCCACAAGTGAGAGGGCTGCTCACCACTCGGTAGGATTTTTCAAACTTAGGCGAGTACTGGACTGCAGCTAAGCCTCCGAGTCTGAGGGTTGCTCACCACTCGGTACGATTTTTCAAACTTAGGCGAGTACTGGACTGCAGCTAAGCCCCCGAGTGGGAGGGTTGCTCACCACTCGGTAGGATTTTTCAAACTTAGGCGAGTACTGGACTGCAGCTAAAACCCCTAGTAAGAGGGTTGCTCACCACTCGGTAGGATTTTTCAAACTTAGGCGAGTATTGTACTATAGCTAAGCCCCCGAGTGAGAGGCTTGCTCACCACTCGGTAGGATTTTTCAAACTTAGGCGAGTACTGGACTGCAGCTAAAACCCCTAGTAAGAGGGTTGCTCACCACTCGGTAGGATTTTTCAAACTTAGGCGAGTATTGTACTGTAGCTAAGCCCCCGAGTGAGAGGCTTGCTCACCACTCTGTAGGATTTTTCAAACTTAGGCGAGTACTGGACTACAGCTAAGCCCCCGAGTGAGAGGCTTTCTCACCACTCGGTAGGATTTTTCGAACTTAGGCGAGTACTGGACTGCAGCTAAGCCCCCAAGTGAGAGGGTTGCTCACCACTCGGTAGGATTTTTCAAACTTAGGCGAGTACTAGACTGTAGCTAAGCCCCCGAGTGAGAGGGTTGCTCACTACTCGGTAGGATTTTTCAAACTTAGGCGAGTACTGGACTGCAACTAAAACCCCGAGTGAGAGGGTTGCTCACCACTCGGTAGGATTTTTCAAACTTAGGCGAGTATTAGACTGCAGCTAAGAGCCCGAGTGAGAGGGTTGCTCACCACTCTGTAGGATTTTTGAAACTTAGGCAAGTACTGTACTGCAGCTAAGCCTCCGAGTGTGAGGGTTGCTCACCACTCGGTAGGATTTTTCAAACTTAGGCGAGTACTGGACTACAGCTAAGCCACTGAGTGGGAGGGTTGCTCACCACTCGGTAGGATTTTTCAAACTTAGGCGAGTACAGGACTACAGCTAAGCCCCCGAGTGGGAGGCTTTCTCACCACTCGGTAGGAATTTTCAAACTTAGGCGAGTACTGGACTGCAGCTAAGCCCCTGAGTGTGAGGGTTGCTCACCCCTCGGTAGGATTTTTCAAACTTAGGTGAGTACTATACTGCAGCTAAGCCCCCGAGTGAGAGGCTTGCTCACCACTCGGTAGGATTTTTCAAACTTAGGCGAGTACAGGACTGCAGCTAAGCCCCCGAGTGAGAGGCTTTCTCACCACTCGGTAGGATTTTTCAAACTTAGGCGAGTACTAGACTGCAGCTAAGCCCCTGAGTGAGAGGGCTGCTCACCACTCGGTAGGATTTTTCAAATGTAGGCGAGTACTGTACTGCAGCTAAGCCTCCGAGTGTGAGGGTTGCTCACCACTTGGTAGGATTTTTCAAACTTAGGTGAGTACTGTACTGCAGCTAAGCCTCCGAGTGTGAGGGTTGCTCACCAGTCGGTAGGATTTTTCAAACTTAGGCGAGTACTGGACTACAGCTAAGCTCCCGAGTGAGAGGCTTCCTCACCACTCGGTAAGATTTTTCGAACTTAGGCGAGTACTAGACTACAACTAAGCGCCTGAGTGAGAGGCTTTCTCACCACTCGGTAGGATTTTTCGAACTTAGGCGAGTACTGGACTGCAGCTAAGCCTCCGAGTCTGAGGGTTGCTCACCACTCGGTATGATTTTTCAAACTTAGGCGAGTACTGGACTGCAGCTAAGCCCCCGAGTGGGAGGGTTGCTCACCACCCGGTAGGATTTTTCAAACTTAGGCGAGTACTGGACTGCAGCTAAAACCCCTAGTAAGAGGGTTGCTCACCACTCGGTAGGATTTTTCAAACTTAGGCGAGTATTGTACTATAGCTAAGCCCCCGAGTGAGAGGCTTGCTCACCACTCGGTAGGATTTTTCAAACTTAGGCGAGTCCTGGACTACAGCTAAGCCCCCGAGTGAGAGGCTTTCTCACCACTCGGTAGGATTTTTCGAACCTAGGCGAGTACTGGACTACAGCTAAGCCCCCGAGTGAGAGGGTTGCTCACCACTTGGTAGGATTTTTGAAACTTAGGCGAGTACTAGACTGCAGCTAAGCCCCCGAGTGAGAGGGTTGCTCACTACTCGGTAGGATTTTTCAAACTTAGGCGAGTACTGGACTACAACTAAAACCCCGAGTGAGAGGGTTGCTCACCACTCGGTAGGTTTTTTCAAACTTAGGCGAGTATTAGACTGCAGCTAAGCCCCCGAGTGAGAGGGTTGCTCACCACTTGGTAGGATTTTTGAAACTTAGGCCAGTACTGTACTGCAGCTAAGCCTCCGAGTGTGAGGGTTGCTCACCACTCGGTAGTATTTTTCAAACTTAGGCGAGTACTGGACTACAGCTAAGCCACCGAGTGGGAGAGTTGCTCACCACTCGGTAGGATTTTTCAAACATAGGCGAGTACTGGACTGCAACTAAAACCCCGAGTGAGAGGGTTGCTCACCACTCGGTAGGATTTTTCAAACTTAGGCGAGTACTAGACTGCAGCTAAGCCCCCGAGTGAGAGGGTTGCTCACCACTCGGTAGGATTTTTCAAACTTAGGCGAGTACTGGACTACAGCTAAGCCTCCTAGTGTGAGAACTGCTCACCACTCGGTAGGATTTTTCAAACTTAGGCGAGTACTGTACTGCAGCTAAGCCTCCGAGTGTGAGGGTTGCTCACCACTCGGTAGGATTTTTCAAACTTAGGCGAGTACTGGACTACAGCTAAGCCCCCGAGTGGGAGGGTTGCTCACCACTCGGTAGGATTTTTCAAACATAGGCGAGTACTGGACAACAACTAAAACCCCGAGTGAGAGGGTTGCTCACCACTCGGTAGGATTTTACAAATTAGGCGACTACTAGACTGCAGCTAAGCCCCTGAGTGAGATGGTTGCTCACCACTCGGTAGGATTTTTCAAACTTAGGCGAGTACTGTATTGCAGCTAAGCCTCCGAGTGTGAGGGTTGCTCACCACTCGGTAGGATTTTTCAAACATAGGCGAGTAATGGACTGCAACTAAAACCCCGAGTGAGAGGGCTGCTCACCACTTGGTAGGATTTTTCAAACTTAGGCGAGTATTGTACTGCAGCTAAGCCTCCGAGTGTGAGGGTTGCTCACCACTCGGTAGGATTTTTCAAACTTAGGCGAGTACTGGACTACAGCTAAGCCCCCGAGTGAGAGGGTTGCTCACCACTCGGTAGGATTTTTCAAACATAGGCGAGTACTGGACTGCAACTAAAACCCCGAGTGAGAGGGTTGCTCACCACTCGGTAGGATTTTTCAAACTTAGGCGAGTACTAGACTGCAGCTAAGCCCCCGAGTGAGAGGGTTGCTCACCACTCGGTAGGATTTTTCAAACTTAGGCGAGTACTGGACTACAGCTAAGCCTCCTAGTGTGAGAGCTGCTCACCACTCGGTAGGATTTTTCAAACTTAGGCGAGTACTGGACTGCAGCTAAAACCCCTAGTAAGAGGGTTGCTCACCACTCGGTAGGATTTTTCAAACTTAGGCGAGTATTGTACTGTAGCTAAGCCCCCGAGTGAGAGGCTTGCTCACCACTCGGTAGGATTTTTCAAACTTAGGCGAGTACTGGACTGCAGCTAAAACCCCTAGTAAGAGGGTTGCTCACCACTCGGTAGGATTTTTCAAACTTAGGCGAGTATTGTACTGTAGCTAAGCCCCCGAGTGAGAGGCTTGCTCACCACTCGGTAGGATTTTTCAAACTTAGGCGAGTACTGGACTACAGCTAAGCCCCCGAGTGAGAGGCTTTCTCACCACTCGGTAGGATTTTTCGAACTTAGGCGAGTACTGGACTGCAGCTAAGCCCCCGAGTGAGAGGGTTGCTCACCACTCGGTAGGATTTTTCAAACTTAGGCGAGTACTAGACTGCAACTAAGCCCCCGAGTGAGAGGGTTGCTCACTACTCGGTAGGATTTTTCAAACTTAGGCGAGTACTGGACTGCAACTAAAACCCCAAGTGAGAGGGTTGCTCACCACTCGGTAGGATTTTTCAAACTTAAGCAAGTATTAGACTGCAGCTAAGCGCAGGAGTGAGAGGCTTGCTCACCACTCGGTAGGATTTTTGAAACTTAGGCGAGTACTGTACTGCAGCTAAGCCTCCGAGTGTGAGGGTTGCTCACCACTCGGTAGGATTTTTCAAACTTAGGCGAGTACTGGACTACAGCTAAGCCACCGAGTGGGAGGGTTGCTCACCACTCGGTAGGATTTTTCAAACTTAGGCGAGTAGAGGACTACAGCTAAGCCCCCGAGTGAGAGGCTTTCTCACCACTCGGTAGGATTTTTCAAACTTAGGCGAGTACTGGACTGCAGCTAAGCCCCTGAGTGTGAGGGTTGCTCACCCCTCGGTAGGATTTTTCAAACTTAGGTGAGTACTATACTGCAGGTAAGCCCCCGAGTGAGAGGCTTGCTCACCACTCGGTAGGATTTTTCAAACTTAGGCGAGTACAGGACTACAGCTAAGCCCCCGAGTGAGAGGCTTTCTCACCACTCGGTAGGATTTTTCAAACTTAGGCGAGTACTAGACTGCAGCTAAGCCCCTGAGTGAGAGGGCTGCTCACCACTCGGTAGGATTTTTCAAACGTAGGCGACTATTGTACTGCAACTAAGCCTCCGAGTGTGAGGGTTGCTCACCACTTGGTAGGATTTTTCAAACTTAGGTGAGTACTGTACTGCAGCTAAGCCTCCTAGTGTGAGGGTTGCTCACGAGTCGGTAGGATTTTTCAAACTTAGGCGAGTACTGGACTACAGCTAAGCGCCCGAGTGAGAGGCTTCCTCACCACTCGGTAGGATTTTTCGAACTTAGGCGAGTACTAGACTACAGCTAAGCGCCCGAGTGAGAGGCTTTCTCACCACTCGGTAGGATTTTTCGAACTTAGGCGAGTACTGGACTGCAGCTAAGCCTCCGAGTCTGAGGGTTGCTCACCACTCGGTACGATTTTTCAAACTTAGGCGAGTACTGGACTGCAGCTAAGCCCCCGAGTGGGAGGGTTGCTCACCACCCGGTAGGATTTTTCAAACTTAGGCGAGTACTGGACTGCAGCTAAAACCCCTAGTAAGAGGGTTGCTCACCACTCGGTAGGATTTTTCAAACTTAGGCGAGTATTGTACTGTAGCTAAGCCCCCGAGTGAGAGGCTTGCTCACCACTCGGTAGGATTTTTCAAACTTAGGCGAGTCCTGGACTACAGCTAAGCCCCCGAGTGAGAGGCTTTCTCACCACTTGGTAGGATTTTTCGAACTTAGGCGAGTACTGGACTGCAGCTAAGCCCCCGAGTGAGAGGGTTGCTCACCACTAGGTAGGATTTTTCAAACTTAGGCGAGTACTAGACTGCAGCTAAGCCCCCGAGTGAGAGGGTTGCTCACTACTCGGTAGGATTTTTCAAACTTAGGTGAGTACTGGACTGCAACTAAAACCCTGAGTGAGAGGGTTGCTCACCACTCTGTAGGTTTTTTCAAACTTAGGCGAGTATTAGACTGCAGCTAAGCCCCCGAGTGAGAGGGTTGCTCACCACTCGGTAGGATTTTTGAAACTTAGGCCAGTACTGTACTGCAGCTAAGCCTCCGAGTGTGAGGGTTGCTCACCACTCGGTTGGATTTTTCAAACTTAGGCGAGTACTGGACTACAGCTAAGCCACCGAGTGGGAGGGTTGCTCACAACTCGGTAGGATTTTTCAAACATAGGCGAGTACTGGACTGCAACTAAAACCCCGAGTGAGAGGGTTCCTCACCACTCGGTAGGATTTTTCAAACTTAGGTGAGTACTAGACTGCAGCTAAGCCCCCGAGTGAGAGGGTTGCTCACCACTCGGTAGGATTTTTCAAACTTAGGCGAGTACTGGACTACAGCTAAGCCTCCTAGTGTGAGAGCTGCTCACCACTCGGTAGGATTTTTCAAACTTAGGCGAGTACTGGACTGCAGCTAAGCCTTCGAGTGTGAGGGTTGCTCACGACACGGTAGGATTTTTCAAACTTAGGCGAGTATTATACTGCAGCTAAGCCCCCGAGTGAGAGGGTTGCTCACTACTCGGTAGGATTTTTCAAACATAGGCGAGTACTGGACTGCAACTAAAACCCTGAGTGAGAGGGTTGCTCACCACTCGGTAGGATTTTACAAATTAGGCGAGTACTAGACTGCAGCTAAGCCCCTGAGTGAGAGGGTTGCTCACCACTCAGTAGGATTTTTCAAACTTAGGCGAGTACTGTACTGCAGTTAAGCCTCCGAGTGTGAGGGTTGCTCACCACTCGGTAGGATTTTTCAAACATAGGCGAGTAATGGACTGCAACTAAAACCCCGAGTAAGAGGGCTGCTCACCACTCGGTAGGATTTTTCAAACTTAGGCGAGTACTGTACTGCAGCTAAGCCTCCGAGTGTGAGGGTTGCTCACCACTCGGTAGGATTTTTCAAACTTAGGCGAGTACTCGACTATAGCTAAGCCCCCGAGTGGGAGTGTTGCTCACCACTCGGTAGGATTTTTCAAACATAGGTGAGTACTGGACTGCAGCTAAAACCCCTAGTAAGAGGGTTGCTCACCACTCGGTAGGATTTTTCAAACTTAGGCGAGAATTGTACTGTAGCTAAGCCCCCGAGTGAGAGGCTTGCTCACCACTCGGTAGGATTTTTCAAACTTAGGCGAGTCCTGGACTACTGCTAAGCCCCCGAGTGAGAGGCTTTCTCACCACTCGGTAGGATTTTTCGAACTTTGGCGAGTACTGGACTGCAGCTAAGCCCCCGAGTGAGAGGGTTGCTCACCACTAGGTAGGATTTTTGAAACTTAGGCGAGTACTAGACTGCAGTTAAGCCCCCGAGTGAGAGGGTTGCTCACTACTCGGTAGGATTTTTCAAACTTAGGCGAGTACTGGACTGCAACTAAAACCCTGAGTGAGAGGGTTGCTCACCACTCTGTAGGTTTTTTCAAACTTAGGCGAGTATTAGACTGCAGCTAAGCCCCCGAGTGAGAGGGTTGCTCACCACTCGGTAGGATTTTTGAAACTTAGGCCAGTACTGTACTGCAGCTAAGCCTCCAAGTGTGAGGGTTGCTCACCACTCGGTAGGATTTTTCAAACTTAGGCGAGTACTGGACTACAGCTAAGCCACCGAGTGGGAGGGTTGCTC
Organism: Triticum urartu; assembly: GCF_056163025.1. Classification (NCBI taxonomy): domain Eukaryota; kingdom Viridiplantae; phylum Streptophyta; class Magnoliopsida; order Poales; family Poaceae; genus Triticum; species Triticum urartu. Next base: position 250,240,888 of record NC_141878.1, on the reverse strand, counting down.
ACCACTCGGTAGGATTTTTCAAACATAGGCGAGTACTGGACTGCAACTAAAACCCCGAGTGAGAGGGTTCCTCACCACTCGGTAGGATTTTTCAAACTTAGGCGAGTACTAGACTGCAGCTAAGCCCCCGAGTGAGAGGGTTGCTCACCACTCGGTAGGATTTTTCAAACTTAGGCGAGTACTGGACTACAGCTAAGCCTCCTAGTGTGAGAGCTTCTCACCACTCGGTAGGATTTTTCAAACTTAGGCGAGTACTGGACTGCAGCTAAGCCTTCGAGTGTGAGGGTTGCTCATGACACGGTAGGATTTTTCAAACTTAGGCGAGTACTATGCTGCAGCTAAGCCCCCGAGTGAGAGGGTTGCTCACTACTCGATAGGATTTTTCAAACATAGGCGAGTACTGGACTGCAACTAAAACCCCGAGTGAGAGGGTTGCTCACCACTCGGTAGGATTTTACAAATTAGGCGAGTAGTAGACTGCAGCTAAGCCCCTGAGTGAGAGGGTTGCTCACCACTCAGTAGGATTTTTCAAACTTAGGCGAGTACTGTACTACAGTTAAGCCTCCGAGTGTGAGGGTTGCTCACCACTCGGTAGGATTTTTCAAACATAGGCGAGTAATGGACTGCAACTAAAACCCCGAGTGAGTGGGCTGCTCACCACTCGGTAGGATTTTTCAAACTTAGGCGAGTACTGTACTGCAGCTAAGCCTCCGAGTGTGAGGGTTGCTCACCACTCGGTAGGATTTTTCAAACTTAGGCGAGTACTCGACTATAGCTAAGCCCCCGAGTGGGAGGGTTGCTCACCACTCGGTAGGATTTTTCAAACATAGGTGAGTACTGGACTGCAACTAAAACCCCGAGTGAGAGGGTTGCTCACCACTCGGTAGGATTTTTCAAACTTAGGCGAGTACTAGACTGCAGCTAAGCCCCCGAGTGAGAGGGTTGCTCACTACTCGGTAGGATTTTTCAAACTTAGGCGAGTACTAGACTACAACTAAAACCCCGAGTGAGAGGTTTGCTCACCACTCGGTAGGATTTTTCACACTTAGGCGAGTACTAGACTGCAGCTAAGCCCCGAGTGAGAGGGTTGCTCACCACTCGGTAGGATTTTTCAAACTTAGGCAAGTACTGTACTGCAGCTAAGCCTCCGAGTGTGACGGTTGCTCACCACTCGGTAGGATTTTTCAAACATAGGCTAGTAATGGACTGCAACTAAAACCCCGAGTGAGAGGGTTGCTCACCACCCGGTAGGATTTTTCAAACTTAGGCGTGTACTGGACTGCAGCTAAGCCTCCGAGTGTGAGGGTTGCTCACGACACGGTAGGATTTTTCAAACTTAGGCGAGTATTGGACTGCAGCTAAGCCTTCGACTGTGATGGTTGCTCACCACTAGGTAGGATTTTTTAAACTTAGGCGAGTACTGGACTGCAGCTAAACCTCCAAGTGTGAGGGTTGCTCACTACACGGTAGGATTTTTCAAAATTAGGTGAGTACTGGACTGCATCTAAGCCTCCGAGTGTGAGGCTTGGTCACCACTCGGTAGGATTTTTCAAACTTAGGCAAGTACTGGACTATAGCTAAGCCCCCGACTGAGAGGGTTTCTCTCCAATCGGTAGGATTTTTCAAACTTAGGCGAGTACTGGACTGCAACTAAGCCCCCGAGTGAGAGGGTTGCTCACCACTCGGTACGATTTTTCAAACTTAGGCGAGTACTAGACTGCAGCTAAGCCTCCGAGTGTGAGGTTTGCTCACCACTCGGTAGGACTTTTCAAACTTAGGCGAGTACTGGACTGCAGCTAGGCCTCCGAGTGTGAGGTTTGCTCACCACTCGGTAGGATTTTTCAAACTTAGGCGAGTACTGGACTGCAGCTAAGCCTCCGAGTGTGAGGTTTTCTCACCACTCGGTAGGACTTTTCAAACTTAGGCGATTACTAGGCTGCAGCTAAGCCTCTGAGTGTGAGGGTTGCTCACCAATCGGTAGTATTTTTCAAACTTAGGCGAGTACTGGGCTGCAGCTAAGCCTCCTCCGAGTGTGAGGGTTTCTCACCACTCGGTAGGATTTTTCTAACTTAGGCGAGTACTGGACTGCAGCTAAGCCCCGAGTGGGAGGGTTGCTCATAACTCAGGAGGAGTTTTCAAACTTAGGCGAGTACTGGACTGCAGCTAAGCCCTTGAGTGAGCGGGTTGCTCAACACTCGGTAGGATTTCTCAAACTTAGGCAAGTACTGGACTGCAGCTAAGCGCACGAGTGAGAGGCTTCCTCACCACTCGGTAGGATTTTTCGAACTTAGGCGAGTACTGGACTATAGCTAAGCCCTTGAGTGAGAGGCTTTCTCACCACTCGGTTGGATTTTTCGAACTTAGGTGAGTACTAGACTGCAGCTAAGCCCACAAGTGAGAGGGCTACTCACCACTCGGTAGGATTTTTAAAACATAGGCGAGTACTGGACTGCAGCTAAGCCTCCGAGTCTGAGGGTTGCTCACCAGTTGGTACGATTTTTCAAACTTAGGCGAGTACTGGACTGCAGCTAAGCCCCTGAGTGGGAGGGTTGCTCACCACTCGGAAGGATTTTTCAAACTTAGGCGAGTACTGGACTGCAGCTAAAACCCCTAGTAAGAGGGTTGCTCACCACTCGGTAGGATTTTTCAAACTTAGGAGAGTATTGTACTATAGCTAAGCCCCCGAGTGAGAGGCTTGCTCACCACTCGGTAGGATTTTTCAAACTTAGGCGAGTACTGGACTACAGCTAAGCCCCTGAGTGAGAGGCTTTCTCACCACTCGGTAGGATTTTTCGAACTTAGGCGAGTACTGGACTGCAGCTAAGCCCCCGAGTGAGAGGGTTGCTCACCACTCGGTAGGATTTTCCAAACTTAGGCGAGTACTAGACTGCAGCTAAGCCCCCGAGTGAGAGGGTTGCTCACTACTTGGTAGGATTTTTCAAACTTAGGCGAGTACTGGACTGCAACTAAAACCCCGAGTGAGAGGGTTGCTCACCACTCGGTAGGTTTTTTCAAACTTAGGCGAGTATTAGACTGCAGCTAAGCCCCCGAGTGAGAGGGTTGCTCACCACTCGGTAGGATTTTTGAAACTTAGGCCAGTGCTGTACTGCAGCTAAGCCTCCGAGTGTGAGGGTTGCTCACCACTCGGTAGGATTTTTCAAACTTAGGCGAGTACTGGACTACAGCTAAGCCACTAAGTGGGAGGGTTGCTCACCACTCGGTAGGATTTTTCAAACATAGGCGAGTACTGGACTGCAACTAAAACCCCGAGTGAGAGGGTTGCTCACCACTCGGTAGGATTTTTCAAACTTAGGCGAGTACTAGACTGCAGCTAAGCCCCCGAGTGAGAGGGTTGCTCACCACTCGGTAGGATTTTTCAAACTTAGGCGAGTACTGGACTACAGCTAAGCCTCCTAGTGTGAGAGCTGCTCACCACTCGGTAGGATTTTTCAAACTTAGGCGAGTACTGGACTGCAACTAAGCCTTCGAGTGTGAGGGTTGCTCACGACACGGTAGGATTTTTCAAACTTAGGCGAGTACTATACTGCAGCTAAGCCCCCGAGTGAGAGGGTTGCTCACTACTCGGTAGGATTTTTCAAACTTAGGCGATTACTAGACTACAACTAAAACCCCGAGTGAGAGGGTTGCTCACCACTCGGTAGGATTTTTCAAACTTAGGCGAGTACTAGACTGCAGCTAAGCCCCGAGTGAGAGGGTTGCTCACCACTCGGTAGGATTTTTCAAACTTAGGCAAGTACTGTACTGCAGCTAAGCCTCCGAGTGTGACGGTTGCTCACCACTCGGTAGGATTTTTCAAACATAGGCGAGTAATGGACTGCAACTAAAACCCCGAGTGAGAGGGTTGCTCACCACCCGGTAGGATTTTTCAAACTTAGGCGTGTACTGGACTGCAGCTAAGCCTCCGAGTGTGAGGGTTGCTCACGACACGGTAGGATTTTTCAAACTTAGGCGAGTATTGGACTGCAGCTAAGCCTTCGAGTGTGATGGTTGCTCACCACTCGGTAGGATTTTTTAAACTTAGGCGAGTACTGGACTGCAGCTAAACCTCCAAGTGTGAGGGTTGCTCGCTACACGGTAGGATTTTTCAAATTTAGGTGAGTACTGGACTGCATCTAAGCCTCCGAGTGTGAGGCTTGGTCACCACTCGGTAGGATTTTTCAAACTTAGGCAAGTACTGGACTATAGCTAAGCCCCCGAGTGAGAGGGTTTCTCTCCAATCGGTAGGATTTTTCAAACTTAGGCGAGTACTGGACTGCAACTAAGCCCCCGAGTGAGAGGGTTGCTCACCACTCGGTACGATTTTTCAAACTTAGGCGAGTACTAGACTGCAGCTAAGCCTCCGAGTGTGAGGTTTGCTCACCACTCGGTAGGACTTTTCAAACTTAGGCGAGTACTGGACTGCAGCTAAGCCTCCGAGTGTGAGGTTTGCTCACCACTCGGTAGGATTTTTCAAACTTAGGCGAGTACTGGACTGCAGCTAAGCCTCCGAGTGTAAGGTTTTCTCACCACTCGGTAGGACTTTTCAAACTTAGGCAATTACTAGGCTGCAGCTAAGCCTCCAAGTGTGAGGGTTGCTCACCAATCGGTAGTATTTTTCAAACTTAGGCGAGTACTGGGCTCCAGCTAAGCCCCCGAGTGGGAGGGTTGCTCACCACTCGGTAGGATTTTTCAAACATAGGCGAGTACTGGACTGCAACTAAAACCCCGAGTGAGAGGGTTGCTCACCACTCGGTAGGATTTTTCAAACTTAGGCGAGTACTAGACTGCAGCTAAGCCCCCGAGTGAGAGGGTTGCTCACTACTCGGTAGGATTTTTCAAACTTAGGCGATTACTAGACTACAACTAAAACCTCGAGTGAGAGGGTTGCTCACCACTCGGTAGGATTTTTCAAACATAGGCGAGTACTAGGCTGCAGCTAAGCCCCGAGTGAGAGGGTTGCTCACCACTCGGTAGGATTTTTCAAACTTAGGCAAGTACTGTACTGCAGCTAAGCCTCCGAGTGTGACGGTTGCTCACCACTCGGTAGGATTTTTCAAACATAGGCGAGTAATGGACTGCAACTAAAACCCCGAGTGAGAGGGTTGCTCACCACCCGGTAGGATTTTTCAAACTTAGGCGTGTACTGGACTGCAGCTAAGCCTCCGAGTGTGAGGGTTGCTCACGACACGGTAGGATTTTTCAAACTTAGGCGAGTATTGGACTGCAGCTAAGCCTTCGAGTGTGATGGTTGCTCACCACTCGGTATGATTTTTTAAACTTAGGCGAGTACTGGACTGCAGCTAAACCTCCAAGTGTGAGGGTTGCTCACTACACGGTAGGATTTTTCAAATTTAGGTGAGTACTGGACTGCATCTAAGCCTCCGAGTGTGAGGCTTGGTCACCACTCGGTAGGATTTTTCAAACTTAGGCAAGTACTGGACTATAGCTAAGCCCCCGAGTGAGAGGGTTTCTCTCCAATCGGTAGGATTTTTCAAACTTAGGCGAGTACTGGACTGCAACTAAGCCCCGAGTGAGAGGGTTGCTCACCACTCGGTACGATTTTTCAAACTTAGGCGAGTACTAGACTGCAGCTAAGCCTCCGAGTGTGACGGTTGCTCACCACTCGGTAGGAAATTTCAAACTTAGGCGAGTACTGGACTGCAGCTAAGCCTCCGAGTGTGAGGTTTGCTCACCACTCGGTAGGATTTTCCAAACTTAGGCGAGTACTGGACTGCAGCTAAGCCTCCGAGTGTAAGGTTTTCTCACCACTCGGTAGGACTTTTCAAACTTAGGCGATTACTAGGCTGCAGCTAAGCCTCCGAGTGTGAGGGTTGCTCACCAATCGGTAGTATTTTTCAAACTTAGGCGAGTACTGGGCTGCAGCTAAGCCTCCGAGTGTGAGGGTTGCTCACCACTCGGTAGGATTTTTCTAACTTAGGCGAGTACTGGACTGCAGCTAAGCCCTGAGTGGGAGGGTTGCTCATAACTCAGTAGGAGTTTTCAAACTTAGGCGAGTATTGGACTGCAGCTAAGCCCCTGAGTGAGCGGGTTGCTCAACACTCGGTAGGATTTCTCAAACTTAGGCAAGTACTGGACTGCAGCTAAGCGCACGAGTGAGAGGCTTCCTCACCACTCGGTAGGATTTTTTGAACTTAGGCGAGTACTGGACTACAGCTAAGCCCTTGAGTGAGAGGCTTTCTCACCACTCGGTTGGATTTTTCGAACTTAGGTGAGTACTAGACTGCAGCTAAGCCCACAAGTGAGAGGGCTGCTCACCACTCGGTAGGATTTTTCAAACTTAGGCGAGTACTGGACTGCAGCTAAGCCTCCGAGTCTGAGGGTTGCTCACCATTCGGTACGATTTTTCAAACTTAGGCGAGTACTGGACTGCAGCTAAGCCCCCGAGTGGGAGGGTTGCTCACCACCCGGAAGGAATTTTCAAACTTAGGCGAGTACTGAACTGCAGCTAAAACCCCTAGTAAGAGGGTTGCTCACCACTCGGTAGGATTTTTCAAACTTAGGCGAGTATTGTACTGTAGCTAAGCCCCCGAGTGAGAGGCTTGCTCACCACTCGGTAGGATTTTTCAAACTTAGGCGAGTACTGGACTACAGCTAAGCCCCCGAGTGAGAGGCTTTCTCACCACTCGGTAGGACTTTTCGAACTTAGGCGAGTACTGGACTGCAGCTAAGCCCCCGAGTGAGAGGGTTGCTCACCACTCGGTAGGATTTTTCAAACTTAGGCGAGTACTAGACTGCAGCTAAGCCCCCGAGTGAGAGGCTTTCTCACCACTCGGTAGGATTTTTCGAACTTAGGCGAGTACTGGACTGCAGCTAAGCCCCTGAGTGTGAGGGTTGCTCACCCCTCGGTCGGATTTTTCAAACTTAGGTGAGTACTATACTACAGCTAAGCCCCCGAGTGAGAGGCTTGCTCACCACTCGGTAGGATTTTTCAAACTTAGGCGAGTACAGGACTACAGCTAAGCCCCCGAGTGAGAGGGTTGCTCACCACTCGGTAGGATTTTTCAAACTTAGGCGAGTATTGTACTGTAGCTAAGCCCCCGAGTGAGAGGCTTGCTCACCACTCGGTAGGATTTTTCAAACTTAGGCGAGTACTGGACTACAGCTAAGCCCCCGAGTGAGAGGGTTGCTCACCACTCGGTAGGATTTTTCAAACTTAGGCGAGTATTAGACTGCAGCTAAGCCCGCGAGTGAGATGGTTACTCACCACTCGGTAGGATTTTTGAAACTTAGGCGAGTACTGTACTGCAGCTAAGCCTCCGAGTGTGAGGGTTGCTCACCACTCGGTAGGATTTTTCAAACTTAGGCGAGTACTGGACTACAGCTAAGCCACCGAGTGGGAGGGTTGCTCACCACTCGGTAGGATTTTTCAAACATAGGCGAGTACTGGACTGCAACTAAAACCCCGAGTGAGAGGGTTGCTCACCACTCAGTAGGATTTTTCAAACTTAGGCGAGTACTAGACTGCAGCTAAGCCCCCGAGTGAGAGGGTTGCTCACCACTCGGTAGGATTTTTCAAACTTAGGCGAGTACCGGACTACAGCTAAGCCTCCTAGTGTGAGGGCTGCTCACCACCCGGTAGGATTTTTCAAACTTAGGTGAGTACTGGACTGCAGCTAAGCCTCCGAGTGTGAGGGTTGCTCACGACACGGTAGGATTTTTCAAACTTAGGCGAGTACTGGACTGAAGCTAAGACTCCGTGTGTGATGGTTACTCACCACTCGGTAGGATTTATCAGACTTAGGCGAGTACTGGACTGCAGCTAAGCCCCCGAGTGAGAGGGTTGCTCACTACTCGGTAGGATTTTTCAAACATAGGCGAGTACTGGACTGCAACTAAAACCCTGAGTGAGAGGGTTGCTCACCACTCGGTAGGATTTTACAAATTAGGCGAGTACTAGACTACAGCTAAGCCCCTGAGTGAGAGGGTTGCTCACCACTCGGTAGGATTTTTCAAACTTAGGCGAGTACTGTACTGCAGCTAAGCCTCTGAGTGTGAGGGTTGCTCACCACTCGGTAGGATTTTTCAAACATAGGTGAGTACTGGACTGCAACTAAAACCCCGAGTGAGAGGGTTGCTCACCACTCGGTAGGATTTTTCAAACTTAGGCGAGTACTGTACTGCAGCTAAGCCTCCGAGTGTGAGGGTTGCTCACCACTCGGTAGGATTTTTCAAACTGAGGCGAGTACTCGACTACAGCTAAGCCCCCGAGTGGGAGGGTTGCTCACCACTCGGTAGGATTTTTCAAACATAGGTGAGTACTGGACTGCAACTAAAACCCCGAGTGAGAGGGTTGCTCACCACTCGGTAGGATTTTTCAAACTTAGGCGAGTACTAGACTGCAGCTAAGCCCCCGAGTGAGAGGGTTGCTCACTACTCGGTAGGATTTTTGAAACTAAGGCGAGTACTGGACTGCAACTAAAACCCCGAGTGAGAGGGTTGCTCACCACTCGGTAGGATTTTTCAAACATAGGCGAGTACTAGACTGCAGCTAAGCCCCCGAGTGAGAGGGTTGCTCACCACTCGGTAGGATTTTTCAAACTTAGGCGAGTACTGTACTGCAGCTAAGCCTCCGAGTGTGAGGGTTGCTCACCACTCGGTAGGATTTTTCAAACTTAGGCGAGTACTGGACTATAGCTAAGCCCGCGAGTGCGAGTGTTGCTCACCACTCGGTAGGATTTTTCAAACATAGGCGAGTACTGGACTGCAACGAAAACCCCAAGTGAGAGGGTTGCTCACCACTTGGTATGATTTTTCAAACTTAGGCGAGTACTAGACTGCAGCTAAGCTCCCGAGTGAGAGGCTTTCTCACCGCTCGGTAGAATATTTCAAACTTAGGCGAGTACTGGACTGCAGCTAAGCCTCCGAGTGTGAGGGTTTCTCACCACTCGGTAGGATTTTTCAAACTTAGGCGAGTACTGGACTACAGCTAAGCCACCGAGTGGGAGGGTTGCTCACCACTCGGTAGGATTTTTCAAACATAGGCGAGTACTGGACTTCAACTAAAACCCCGAGTGAGAGGGTTGCTCACCACTCAGTAGGATTTTTCAAACTTAGGCGAGTACTAGACTGCAGCTAAGCCCCCGAGTGAGAGGGTTGCTCACCACTCGGTAGGATTTTTCAAACTTAGGCGAGTACTGGACTACAGCTAAGCCTCCTAGTGTGAGGGCTGCTCACCACCCGGTAGGATTTTTCAAACTTAGGTGAGTACTGGACTGCAGCTAAGCCTCCGAGTGTGAGGGTTGCTCACGACACGGTAGGATTTTTCAAACTTAGGCGAGTACTGGACTGCAGCTAAGACTCCGTGTGTGATGGTTGCTCACCACTCGGTAGGATTTATCAGACTTAGGCGAGTACTGGACTGCAGCTAAGCCTCCGAGTGTGAGGGTTTCTCACCCCTCGGTAGGATTTTTCAAACTTAGGCGAGTACTATACTGCAGCTAAGCCCCCGAGTGAGAGGCTTGCTCACCACTCGGTAGGATTTTTCAAACTTAGGCGAGTACTGGACTACAGCTAATCCCCCGAGTGAGAGACTTTCTCACCACTCGGTAGGATTTTTCGAACTTAGGCGAGTACTGGACTGCAGCTAAGCCCCTGAGTGAGAGGGCTGCTCACCAGTCGGTAGGATTTTTCAAACTTAGGCGAGTACTGTACTGCAGCTAAGGCTCCGAGTGTGAGGGTTGCTCACCACTCGATAGGATTTTTCAAACTTAGGCGAGTACTGTACTGCAGCTAAGCCTCCGAGTGTGAGGGTTGCTCACCACTCGGTAGGATTTTTCAAACTTAGGCGAGTACTGGACTACAGCTAAGCCCCCGAGTGGGAGGGTTGCTCGCCACTCGGTAGGATTTTTTCAAACATAGGTGAGTACTGGACTGCAACTAAAACCCCGAGTGAGAGGGTTGCTCACCACTCGGTAGGATTTTTCAAACTTAGGCGTGTACTAGACTGCAGCTAAGCCCCCGAGTGAGAGGGTTGCTCACTACTCGGTAGGATTTTTGAAACTAAGGCGAGTACTGGACTTCAACTAAAACCCCGAGTGAGAGGGTTGCTCACCACTCAGTAGGATTTTTCAAACATAGGCGAGTACTAGACTGCAGCTAAGCCCCCGAGTGAGAGGGTTGCTCACCACTCGGTAGGATTTTTCAAACTTAGGCGAGTACTGTACTGCAGCTAAGCCTCCGAGTGTGAGGGTTGCTCACAACTCGGTAGGATTTTTGAAACTTAGGCGAGTACTGGACTACAGCTAAGCCCGCGAGTGGGAGTGTTGCTCACCACTCGGTAGGATTTTTCAAACATAGGCGAGTACTGGACTGCAACGAAAACCCCGAGTGAGAGGGTTGCTCACCACTTGGTAGGATTTTTCAAACTTAGGCGAGTACTAGACTGCAGCTAAGCTCCCGAGTGAGAGGCTTTCTCACCGCTCGGTAGAATATTTCAAACTTAGCCGAGTACTGGACTGCAGCTAAGCCTCCGAGTGTGAGGGTTGCTCACCACTCGGTAGGATTTTTCAAACTTAGGCGAGTACTGGACTACAGCTAAGCCACCGAGTGGGAGGGTTGCTCACCACTCGGTAGGATTTTTCAAACATAGGCGAGTACTGGACTGCAACTAAAACCCCGAGTGAGAGGGTTGCTCACCACTCAGTAGGATTTTTCAAACTTAGGCGAGTACTAGACTGCAGCTAAGCCCCCGAGTGAGAGGGTTGCTCACCACTCGGTAGGATTTTTCAAACTTAGGCGAGTACTGGACTACAGCTAAGCCTCCTAGTGTGAGGGCTGCTCACCACCCGGTAGGATTTTTCAAACTTAGGTGAGTACTGGACTTCAGCTAAGCCTCCGAGTGTGAGGGTTGCTCACGACACGGTAGGATTTTTCAAACTTAGGCAAGTACTGGACTGCAGCTAAGACTCCGTGTGTGATGGTTGCTCACCACTCAGTAGGATTTATCAGACTTAGGCGAGTACTGGACTGCAGCTAAGCCTCCGAGTGTGAGGGTTGCTCACCCCTCGGTAGGATTTTTCAAACTTAGGCGAGTACTATACTGCAGCTAAGCCCCCGAGTGAGAGGCTTGCTCACCACTCGGTAGGATTTTTCAAACATAGGCGAGTACTGGACTACAGCTAATCCCCCGAGTGAGAGACTTTCTCACCACTCGGTAGGATTTTTCGAACTTAGGCGAGTACTGGACTGCAGCTAAGCCCCTGAGTGAGAGGGCTGCTCACCACTCGGTAGGATTTTTCAAACTTAGGCGAGTACTGTACTGCAGCTAAGGCTCCGAGTGTGAGGGTTGCTCACCACTCGATAGGATTTTTCAAACTTAGGCGAGTACTGTACTGCAGCTAAGCCTCCGAGTGTGAGGGTTGCTCACCACTCGGTAGGATTTTTCAAACTTAGGCGAGTACTGGACTACAGCTAAGCCCCCGAGTGGGAGGGTTGCTCGCCACTCGGTAGGATTTTTTCAAACATAGGTGAGTACTGGACTGCAACTAAAACCCCGAGTGAGAGGGTTGCTCACCACTCGGTAGGATTTTTCAAACTTAGGCGAGTACTAGACTGCAGCTAAGCCCCCGAGTGAGAGGGTTGCTCACTACTCGGTAGGATTTTTGAAACTAAGGCGAGTACTGGACTGCAACTAAAACCCCGAGTGAGAGGGTTGCTCACCACTCGGTAGGATTTTTCAAACATAGGCGAGTACTAGACTGCAGCTAAGCCCCCGAGTGAGAGGGTTGCTCACCACTCGGTAGGATTTTTCAAACATAGGCGAGTACTGGACTGCAACTAAAACCCCGAGTGAGAGGGTTGCTCACCACTCAGTAGGATTTTTCAAACTTAGGCGAGTACTAGACTGCAGCTAAGCCCCCGAGTGAGAGGGTTGCTCACCACTCGGTAGGATTTTTCAAACTTAGGCGAGTACTGGACTACAGCTAAGCCTCCTAGTGTGAGGGCTGCTCACCACCCGGTAGGATTTTTCAAACTTAGGTGAGTACTGGACTGCAGCTAAGCCTCCGAGTGTGAGGGTTGCTCACGACACGGTAGGATTTTTCAAACTTAGGCGAGTACTGGACTGCAGCTAAGACTCCGTGTGTGATGGTTGCTCACCACTCGGTAGGATTTATCAGACTTAGGCGAGTACTGGACTGCAGCTAAGCCTCCGAGCGTGAGGGTTTCTCACCCCTCGGTAGGATTTTTCAAACTTAGGCGAGTACTATACTGCAGCTAAGCCCCCGAGTGAGAGGCTTGCTCACCACTCGGTAGGATCTTTCAAACTTAGGCGAGTACTGGACTACAGCTAATCCCCCGAGTGAGAGACTTTCTCACCACTCGGTAGGATTTTTCGAACTTAGGCGAGTACTGGACTGCAGCTAAGCCCCTGAGTGAGAGGGCTGCTCACCACTCGGTAGGATTTTTCAAACTTAGGCGAGTACTGTACTGCAGCTAAGGCTCCGAGTGTGAGGGTTGCTCACCACTCGATAGGATTTTTCAAACTTTGGCGAGTACTGTACTGCAGCTAAGCCTCCGAGTGTGAGGGTTGCTCACCACTCGGTAGGATTTTTCAAACTTAGGCGAGTACTGGACTACAGCTAAGCCCCCGAGTGGGAGGGTTGCTCGCCACTCGGTAGGATTTTTTCAAACATAGGTGAGTACTGGACTGCAACTAAAACCCCGAGTGAGAGGGTTGCTCACCACTCGGTAGGATTTTTCAAACTTAGGCGAGTACTAGACTGCAGCTAAGCCCCCGAGTGAGAGGGTTGCTCACTACTCGGTAGGATTTTTGAAACTAAGGCGAGTACTGGACTGCAACTAAAACCCCGAGTGAGAGGGTTGCTCACCACTCGGTAGGATTTTTCAAACATAGGCGAGTACTAGACTGCAGCTAAGCCCCCGAGTGAGAGGGTTGCTCACCACTCGGTAGGATTTTTCAAACTTAGGCGAGTACTGTACTGCAGCTAAGCCTCCGAGTGTGAGGGTTGCTCACCACTCGGTAAGATTTTTGAAACTTAGGCGAGTACTGGACTACAGCTAAGCCCGCGAGTGGGAGTGTTGCTCACCACTCGGTAGGATTTTTCAAACATAGGCGAGTACTGGACTGCAACGAAAACCCCGAGTGAGAGGGTTGCTCACCACTTGGTAGGATTTTTCAAACTTAGGCGAGTACTAGACTGCAGCTAAGCTCCCGAGTGAGAGGCTTTCTCACCGCTCGGTAGAATATTTCAAACTTAGCCGAGTACTGGACTGCAGCTAAGCCTCCGAGTGAGAGGGTTGCTCACTACTCGGTAGGATTTTTTAAACTTAGGCGAGTACTAGACTGCAGCTAAGCCCCCGAGTGAGAGGGTTGCTCACTACTCGGTAGGATTTTTCAAACTTAGGCGATTACTAGACTACAACTAAAACCTCGAGTGAGAGGGTTGCTCACCACTCGGTAGGATTTTTCAAACTTAGGCGAGTACTAGACTGCAGCTAAGCCCCGAGTGAGAGGGTTGCTCACCACTCGGTAGGATTTTTCAAACTTAGGCAAGTACTGTACTGCAGCTAAGCCTCCGAGTGTGACGGTTGCTCACCACCCGGTAGGATTTTTCAAACTTAGGCGTGTACTAGACTGCAGCTAAGCCTCCGAGTGTGAGGGTTGCTCACGACACGGTAGGATTTTTCAAACTTAGGCGAGTATTGGACTGCAGCTAAGCCTTCGAGTGTGATGGTTGCTCACCACTCGGTAGGATTTTTTAAACTTAGGCGAGTACTGGACTGCAGCTAAACCTCCAAGTGTGAGGGTTGCTCACTACACGGTAGGATTTTTCAAATTTAGGTGAGTACTGGACTGCATCTAAGCCTCCGAGTGTGAGGCTTGGTCACCACTCGGTAGGATTTTTCAAACTTAGGCAAGTACTGGACTATAGCTAAGCCCCCGAGTGAGAGGGTTTCTCTCCAATCGGTAGGATTTTTCAAACTTAGGCGAGTACTAGACTGCAGCTAAGCCTCCGAGTGTGACGGTTGCTCACCACTCGGTAGGAAATTTCAAACTTAGGCGAGTACTGGACTGCAGCTAAGCCTCCGAGTGTGAGGTTTGCTCACCACTCGGTAGGATTTTCCAAACTTAGGCGAGTACTGGACTGCAGCTAAGCCTCCGAGTGTAAGGTTTTCTCACCACTCGGTAGGACTTTTCAAACTTAGGCGATTACTAGGCTGCAGCTAAGCCTCCGAGTGTGAGGGTTGCTCACCAATCGGTAGTATTTTTCAAACTTAGGCGAGTACTGGGCTGCAGCTAAGCCTCCGAGTGTGAGGGTTGCTCACCACTCGGTAGGATTTTTCTAACTTAGGCGAGTACTGGACTGCAGCTAAGCCCCGAGTGGGAGGGTTGCTCATAACTCAGTAGGAGTTTTCAAACTTAGGCGAGTATTGGACTGCAGCTAAGCCCCTGAGTGAGCGGGTTGCTCAACACTCGGTAGGATTTCTCAAACTTAGGCAAGTACTGGACTGCAGCTAAGCGCACGAGTGAGAGGCTTCCTCACCACTCGGTAGGATTTTTCGAACTTAGGCGAGTACTGGACTACAGCTAAGCCCTTGAGTGAGAGGCTTTCTCACCACTCGGTTGGATTTTTCGAACTTAGGTGAGTACTAGACTGCAGCTAAGCCCACAAGTGAGAGGGCTGCTCACCACTCGGTAGGATTTTTCAAACTTAGGCGAGTACTGGACTGCAGCTAAGCCTCCGAGTCTGAGGGTTGCTCACCATTCGGTACGATTTTTCAAACTTAGGCGAGTACTGGACTGCAGCTAAGCCCCCGAGTGGGAGGGTTGCTCACCACTCGGAAGGAATTTTCAAACTTAGGCGAGTACTGAACTGCAGCTAAAACCCCTAGTAAGAGGGTTGCTCACCACTCGGTAGGATTTTTCAAACTTAGGCGAGTATTGTACTGTAGCTAAGCCCCCGAGTGAGAGGCTTGCTCACCACTCGGTAGGATTTTTCAAACTTAGGCGAGTACTGGACTACAGCTAAGCCCCCGAGTGAGAGGCTTTCTCACCACTCGGTAGGACTTTTCGAACTTAGGCGAGTACTGGACTGCAGCTAAGCCCCCGAGTGAGAGGGTTGCTCACCACTCGGTAGGATTTTTCAAACTTAGGCGAGTACTAGACTGCAGCTAAGCCCCCGAGTGAGAGGCTTTCTCACCACTCGGTAGGATTTTTCGAACTTAGGCGAGTACTGGACTGCAGCTAAGCCCCTGAGTGTGAGGGTTGCTCACCCCTCGGTCGGATTTTTCAAACTTAGGTGAGTACTATACTACAGCTAAGCCCCCGAGTGAGAGGCTTGCTCACCACTCGGTAGGATTTTTCAAACTTAGGCGAGTACAGGACTATAGCTAAGCCCCCGAGTGAGAGGGTTGCTCACCACTCGGTAGGATTTTTCAAACTTAGGCGAGTATTGTACTGTAGCTAAGCCCCCGAGTGAGAGGCTTGCTCACCACTCGGTTGGATTTTTCAAACTTAGGCGAGTACTGGACTACAGCTAAGCCCCCGAGTGAGAGGGTTGCTCACCACTCGGTAGGATTTTTCAAACTTAGGCGAGTATTAGACTGCAGCTAAGCCCGCGAGTGAGATGGTTGCTCACCACTCGGTAGGATTTTTGAAACTTAGGCGAGTACTGTACTGCAGCTAAGCCTCCGAGTGTGAGGGTTGCTCACCACTCGGTAGGATTTTTCAAACTTAGGCGAGTACTGGACTACAGCTAAGCCACCGAGTGGGAGGGTTGCTCACCACTCGGTAGGATTTTTCAAACATAGGCGAGTACTGGACTGCAACTAAAACCCCGAGTGAGAGGGTTGCTCACCACTCAGTAGGATTTTTCAAACTTAGGCGAGTACTAGACTGCAGCTAAGCCCCCGAGTGAGAGGGTTGCTCACCACTCGGTAGGATTTTTCAAACTTAGGCGAGTACCGGACTACAGCTAAGCCTCCTAGTGTGAGGGCTGCTCACCACCCGGTAGGATTTTTCAAACTTAGGTGAGTACTGGACTGCAGCTAAGCCTCCGAGTGTGAGGGTTGCTCACGACACGGTAGGATTTTTCAAACTTAGGCGAGTACTGGACTGAAGCTAAGACTCCGTGTGTGATGGTTGCTCACCACTCGGTAGGATTTATCAGACTTAGGCGAGTACTGGACTGCAGCTAAGCCCCCGAGTGAGAGGGTTGCTCACTACTCGGTAGGATTTTTCAAACATAGGCGAGTACTGGACTGCAACTAAAACCCTGAGTGAGAGGGTTGCTCACCACTCGGTAGGATTTTACAAATTAGGCGAGTACTAGACTACAGCTAAGCCCCTGAGTGAGAGGGTTGCTCACCACTCGGTAGGATTTTTCAAACTTAGGCGAGTACTGTACTGCAGCTAAGCCTCTGAGTGTGAGGGTTGCTCACCACTCGGTAGGATTTTTCAAACATAGGTGAGTACTGGACTGCAACTAAAACCCCGAGTGAGAGGGTTGCTCACCACTCGGTAGGATTTTTCAAACTTAGGCGAGTACTGTACTGCAGCTAAGCCTCCGAGTGTGAGGGTTGCTCACCACTCGGTAGGATTTTTCAAACTGAGGCGAGTACTCGACTACAGCTAAGCCCCCGAGTGGGAGGGTTGCTCACCACTCGGTAGGATTTTTCAAACATAGGTGAGTACTGGACTGCAACTAAAACCCCGAGTGAGAGGGTTGCTCACCACTCGGTAGGATTTTTCAAACTTAGGCGAGTACTAGACTGCAGCTAAGCCCCCGAGTGAGAGGGTTGCTCACTACTCGGTAGGATTTTTGAAACTAAGGCGAGTACTGGACTGCAACTAAAACCCCGAGTGAGAGGGTTGCTCACCACTCGGTAGGATTTTTCAAACATAGGCGAGTACTAGACTGCAGCTAAGCCCCCGAGTGAGAGGGTTGCTCACCACTCGGTAGGATTTTTCAAACTTAGGCGAGTACTGTACTGCAGCTAAGCCTCCGAGTGTGAGGGTTGCTCACCACTCGGTAGGATTTTTCAAACTTAGGCGAGTACTGGACTATAGCTAAGCCCGCGAGTGCGAGTGTTGCTCACCACTCGGTAGGATTTTTCAAACATAGGCGAGTACTGGACTGCAACGAAAACCCCAAGTGAGAGGGTTGCTCACCACTTGGTATGATTTTTCAAACTTAGGCGAGTACTAGACTGCAGCTAAGCTCCCGAGTGAGAGGCTTTCTCACCGCTCGGTAGAATATTTCAAACTTAGGCGAGTACTGGACTGCAGCTAAGCCTCCGAGTGTGAGGGTTGCTCACCACTCGGTAGGATTTTTCAAACTTAGGCGAGTACTGGACTACAGCTAAGCCACCGAGTGGGAGGGTTGCTCACCACTCGGTAGGATTTTTCAAACATAGGCGAGTACTGGACTGCAACTAAAACCCCGAGTGAGAGGGTTGCTCACCACTCAGTAGGATTTTTCAAACTTAGGCGAGTACTAGACTGCAGCTAAGCCCCCGAGTGAGAGGGTTGCTCACCACTCGGTAGGATTTTTCAAACTTAGGCGAGTACTGGACTACAGCTAAGCCTCCTAGTGTGAGGGCTGCTCACCACCCGGTAGGATTTTTCAAACTTAGGTGAGTACTGGACTGCAGCTAAGCCTCCGAGTGTGAGGGTTGCTCACGACACGGTAGGATTTTTCAAACTTAGGCGAGTACTGGACTGCAGCTAAGACTCCGTGTGTGATGGTTGCTCACCACTCGGTAGGATTTATCAGACTTAGGCGAGTACTGGACTGCAGCTAAGCCTCCGAGTGTGAGGGTTTCTCACCCCTCGGTAGGATTTTTCAAACTTAGGCGAGTACTATACTGCAGCTAAGCCCCCGAGTGAGAGGCTTGCTCACCACTCGGTAGGATTTTTCAAACTTAGGCGAGTACTGGACTACAGCTAATCCCCCGAGTGAGAGACTTTCTCACCACTCGGTAGGATTTTTCGAACTTAGGCGAGTACTGGACTGCAGCTAAGCCCCTGAGTGAGAGGGCTGCTCACCACTCGGTAGGATTTTTCAAACTTAGGCGAGTACTGTACTGCAGCTAAGGCTCCGAGTGTGAGGGTTGCTCACCACTCGATAGGATTTTTCAAACTTAGGCGACTACTGTACTGCAGCTAAGCCTCCGAGTGTGAGGGTTGCTCACCACTCGGTAGGATTTTTCAAACTTAGGCGAGTACTGGACTACAGCTAAGCCCCCGAGTGGGAGGGTTGCTCGCCACTCGGTAGGATTTTTTCAAACATAGGTGAGTACTGGACTGCAACTAAAACCCCGAGTGAGAGGGTTGCTCACCACTCGGTAGGATTTTTCAAACTTAGGCGAGTACTAGACTGCAGCTAAGCCCCCGAGTGAGAGGGTTGCTCAATACTCGGTAGGATTTTTGAAACTAAGGCGAGTACTGGACTGCAACTAAAACCCCGAGTGAGAGGGTTGCTCACCACTCGGTAGGATTTTTCAAACATAGGCGAGTACTAGACTGCAGCTAAGCCCCCGAGTCAGAGGGTTGCTCACCACTCGGTAGGATTTTTCAAACTTAGGCGAGTACTGTACTGCAGCTAAGCCTCCGAGTGTGAGGGTTGCTCACCACTCGGTAGGATTTTTGAAACTTAGGCGAGTACTGGACTACAGCTAAGCCCGCGAGTGGGAGTGTTGCTCACCACTCGGTAGGATTTTTCAAACATAGGCGAGTACTGGACTGCAACGAAAACCCCGAGTGAGAGGGTTGCTCACCACTTGGTAGGATTTTTCAAACTTAGGCGAGTACTAGACTGCAGCTAAGCTCCCGAGTGAGAGGCTTTCTCACCGCTCGGTAGAATATTTCAAACTTAGCCGAGTACTGGACTGCAGCTAAGCCTCCGAGTGTGAGGGTTGCTCACCACTCGGTAGGATTTTTCAAACTTAGGCGAGTACTGGACTACAGCTAAGCCACCGAGTGGGAGGGTTGCTCACCACTCGGTAGGATTTTTCAAACATAGGCGAGTACTGGACTGCAACTAAAACCCCGAGTGAGAGGGTTGCTCACCACTCAGTAGGATTTTTCAAACTTAGGCGAGTACTAGACTGCAGCTAAGCCCCCGAGTGAGAGGGTTGCTCACCACTCGGTAGGATTTTTCAAACTTAGGCGAGTACTGGACTACAGCTAAGCCTCCTAGTGTGAGGGCTGCTCACCACCCGGTAGGATTTTTCAAACTTAGGTGAGTACTGGACTGCAGCTAAGCCTCCGAGTGTGAGGGTTGCTCACGACACGGTAGGATTTTTCAAACTTAGGCGAGTACTGGACTGCAGCTAAGACTCCGTGTGTGATGGTTGCTCACCACTCAGTAGGATTTATCAGACTTAGGCGAGTACTGGACTGCAGCTAAGCCTCCGAGTGTGAGGGTTGCTCACCCCTCGGTAGGATTTTTCAAACTTAGGCGAGTACTATACTGCAGCTAAGCCCCCGAGTGAGAGGCTTGCTCACCACTCGGTAGGATTTTTCAAACATAGGCGAGTACTGGACTACAGCTAATCCCCCGAGTGAGAGACTTTCTCACCACTCGGTAGGATTTTTCGAACTTAGGCGAGTACTGGACTGCAGCTAAGCCCCTGAGTGAGAGGGCTGCTCACCACTCGGTAGGATTTTTCAAACTTAGGCGAGTACTGTACTGCAGCTAAGGCTCCGAGTGTGAGGGTTGCTCACCACTCGATAGGATTTTTCAAACTTAGGCGAGTACTGTACTGCAGCTAACCCTCCGAGTGTGAGGGTTGCTCACCACTCGGTAGGATTTTTCAAACTTAGGCGAGTACTGGACTACAGCTAAGCCCCCGAGTGGGAGGGTTGCTCGCCACTCGGTAGGATTTTTTCATGCATAGGTGAGTACTGGACTGCAACTAAAACCCCGAGTGAGAGGGTTGCTCACCACTCGGTAGGATTTTTCAAACTTAGGCGAGTACTAGACTGCAGCTAAGCCCCCGAGTGAGAGGGTTGCTCACTACTCGGTAGGATTTTTGAAACTAAGGCGAGTACTGGACTACAGCTAATCCCCCGAGTGAGAGGGTTGCTCACCACTCGGTAGGATTTTTCAAACATAGGCGAGTACTAGACTGCAGCTAAGCCCTCGAGTGAGAGGGTTGCTCACCGCTCGGTAGGATTTTTCAAACTTAGGCGAGTACTGTACTGCAGCTAAGCCTCCGAGTGTGAGGGTTGCTCACCACTCGGTAGGATTTTTCAAACTTAGGCGAGTACTGGACTACAGCTAAGCCCGCGAGTGGGAGTGTTGCTCACCACTCGGTAGGATTTTTCAAACATAGGCGAGTACTGGACTGCAACGAAAACACCGAGTGAGAGGGTTGCTCACCACTTGGTAGGATTTTTCAAACTTAGGCGAGTACTAGACTGCAGCTAAGCTCCCGAGTGAGAGGCTTTCTCACCGCTCGGTAGAATATTTCAAACTTAGGCGAGTACTGGACTGCAGCTAAGCCTCCGAGTGTGAGGGTTGCTCACCCCTCGGTAGGATTTTTCAAACTTAGGCGAGTATTGTACTGCAGCTAAGCCCCCGAGTGAGAGGCTTGCTCACCACTCGGTAGGATTTTTCGAACTTAGGCGAGTACTGGACTACAACTAAGCCCCCGAGTGAGAGGCTTTCTCAACACTCGATAGGATTTTTCGAACTTAGGCGAGTACTGGACCACAGCTAAGCCCCCGAGTGAGAGGGCTGCTCACCACTCGGTAGGATTTTTCAAACTTAGGCAAGTACTGTACTGCAGCTAAGCCTCCGAGTGTGAGGGTTGCTCACCACTCGGTAGGATTTTTCAAACTTAGGCAAGTACTGGACTACAGCTAAGCCCCCGAGTGGGAGGGTTTCTCACCACTCGGTAGGAATTTTCAAACATAGGCGAGTACTGGACTGCAACTAAAACCCCGAGTGAGAGGGTTGCTCACCACTCGGTAGGATTTTTCAAACTTAGGCGAGAACTAGACTGCAGCTAAGCGCCCGAGTGAGAGTGTTGCTCACCACTCGGTAGGATTTTTCAAACTTAGGTGATTACTGGACTACAGCTAAGCCTCCTAGTGTGAGGGCTACTCACCACCCGGTAGGATTTTTCAAACTTAGGCGAGTACTGGACTGCAGCTAAGCCTCCGAGTGTGAGGGTTGCTCAAGACACGGTAGGATTTTTCAAACTTAGGGGAGTACTGGACTGCAGCTAAGCCTCCGAGTGTGATGGTTGCTCACCACTCGGTAGGATTTTTCAAACTTAGGCGAGTACTGGACTGCAGCTAAACCTCCAAGTGTGAGGGTTGCTCACTACACGGTAGGAATTTTCAAACTTAGGCAAGTACTGGACTGCAGCTAAGCCTCCGAGTGTGAGGGTTGGTCACCACTCGGTAGGATTTTTCAAACTTAGGCAAGTACTGGACTATAGCTAAGCCCCCCAGTGAGAGGGTTTCTCTCCACTCGTTAGGATTTTTCAAACTTAGGCGAGTACTGGACTGCAGCTAAGCCCCCGAGTGAGAGGCTTTCTCAACACTCGATAGGATTTTTCGAACTTAGGCGAGTACTGGACCACAGCTAAGCCCCCGAGTGAGAGGGCTGCTCACCACTCGGTAGGATTTTTCAAACTTAGGCAAGTACTGTACTACAGCTAAGCCTCCGAGTGTGAGGGTTGCTCACCACTCGGTAGGATTTTTCAAACTTAGGCAAGTACTGGACTACAGCTAAGCCCCCGAGTGGGAGGGTTTCTCACCACTCGGTAGGATTTTTCAAACATAGGCGAGTACTGGACTGCAACTAAAACCCCGAGTGAGAGGGTTGCTCACCACTCGGTAGGATTTTTCAAACTTAGGCGAGTACTAGACTGCAGCTAAGCGCCCGAGTGAGAGTGTTGCTCACCACTCGGTAGGATTTTTCAAACTTAGGCGATTACTGGACTACAGCTAAGCCTCCTAGTGTGAGGGCTACTCACCACCCGGTAGGATTTTTCAAACTTAGGCGAGTACTGGACTGCAGCTAAGCCTCCGAGTGTGAGGGTTGCTCGAGACACGGTAGGATTTTTCAAACTTAGGGGTGTACTGGACTGCAGCTAAGCCTCCGAGTGTGATGGTTGCTCACCACTCGGTAGGATTTTTCAAACTTAGGCAAGTACTGGACTGCAGCTAAACCTCCAAGTGTGAGGGTTGCTCACTACACGGTAGGAATTTTCAAACTTAGGCAAGTACTGGACTGCAGCTAAGCCTCCGAGTGTGAGGGTTGGTCACCACTCGGTAGGATTTTTCAAACTTAGGCAAGTACTGGACTATAGCTAAGCCCCCCAGTGAGAGGGTTTCTCTCCACTCGTTAGGATTTTTCAAACTTAGGCGAGTACTGGACTGCAGCTAAGCCCCCGAGTGAGAGGGTTGCTCACCACTCGGTAGGACTTCTCAAACGTAGGAGAGTACTGGACTGCAGCTAAGCCTCCGAGTGTGAGGTTTGCTCACCAGTCGGTAGGATTTTCAAACTTAGGCGAGTACTGGACTGCAGCTAAGCCCCCGAGTGGGAGGGTTGCTCACGACTCGGTAGGATTTTTCAAACTGAAGCGAGTACTGGACTGCAGCTAAGCCCCTGAGTGAGAGGGTTGCTCACCACTTGGGGGATTTTTCGAACTTAGGCGAGTACTGGACTGCAGCTAAGCCCCCGAGTGAGAGGGTTCTCACCACTCGGTAGGATTTTTCAAACTTAGGGGAGTACTGTACTGCAGCTAAGCCTCCGAGTGTGAGGGTTGCTCACCACTCGGTAGGATTTTTCAAACTTACACGAGTACAGGAGTGCAGCTAAGCCCCCGAGTGGGAGGGTTGCTCACCACACGGTAGGATTTTTCGAACTTAGGCGAGTACTGGACTGCAGCTAAGCCCCCGAGTGAGAGGGTTGCTCACCACTAGGTAGGATTTTTCAAACTTAGGCGAGTACTAGACTGCAGCTAAGCCCCCGAGTGAGAGGGTTGCTCACTACTCGGTAGGATTTTTCAAACATAGGCGAGTACTGGACTGCAACTAAAACCCTGAGTGAGAGGGTTGCTCACCACTTTGTAGGTTTTTTCAAACTTAGGCGAGTATTAGACTGCAGCTAAGCCCCCGAGTGAGAGGGTTGCTCACCACTCGGTAGGATTTTTGAAACTTAGGCCAGTACTGTACTGCAGCTAAGCCTCCGAGTGTGAGGGTTGCTCACCACTCGGTAGGATTTTTCAAACTTAGGCGAGTACTGGACTAGAGCTAAGCCACCGAGTGGGAGGGTTGCTCACCACTCGGTAGGATTTTTCAAACATAGGCGAGTACTGGACTGCAACTAAAACCCCGAGTGAGAGGGTTCCTCACCACTCGGTAGGATTTTTCAAACTTAGGCGAGTACTAGACTGCAGCTAAGCCCCCGAGTGAGAGGGTTGCTCACTACTCGGTAGGATTTTTCAAACATAGGCGAGTACTGGACTGCAACTAAAACCCCGAGTGAGAGGGTTGCTCACCACTCGGTAGGATTTTACAAATTAGGCGAGTACAAGACTGCAGCTAAGCCCTTGAGTGAGAGGGTTGCTCACCACTCAGTAGGATTTTTCAAACTTAGGCGAGTACTGTACTGCAGTTAAGCCTCCGAGTGTGACGGTTGCTCACCACTCGGTAGGATTTTTCAAACATAGGCGAGTAATGGACTGCAACTAAAACCCCGAGTGAGAGGGCTGCTCACCACTCGGTAGGATTTTTCAAACTTAGGCGAGTACTGTACTGCAGCTAAGCCTCCGAGTGTGAGGGTTGCTCACCACTCGGTAGGATTTTTCAAACTTAGGCGAGTACTCGACTATAGCTAAGCCCCCGAGTGGGAGGGTTGCTCACCACTCGGTAGGATTTTTCAAACATAGGTGAGTACTGGACTGCAACTAAAACCCTGAGTGAGAGGGTTGCTCACCACTCGGTAGGATTTTTCAAACTTAGGCGAGTACTAGACTGCAGCTAAGCCCCCGAGTGAGAGGGTTGCTCACGACTCGGTAGGATTTTTCAAACTTAGGCGAGTACTAGACTACAACTAAAACCCCGAGTGAGAGGGTTGCTCACCACTCGGTAGGATTTTTCAAACTTAGGCGAGTACTAGACTGCAGCTAGGCCCCGAGTGAGAGGGTTGCTCACCACTCGGTAGGATTTTTCAAATTTAGGCAAGTACTGTACTGCAGCTAAGCCTCCGAGTGTCACGGTTGCTCACCACTCGGTAGGATTTTTCAAACATAGGCGAGTAATGGACTGCAACTAAAACCCCGAGTGAGAGGGTTGCTCACCACCCGGTAGGATTTTCCAAACTTAGGCGTGTACTGGACTGCAGCTAAGCCTCCGAGTGTGAGGGTTGCTCACGACACGGTAGGATTTTTCAAACTTAGGCGAGTACTGGACTGCAGCTAAGACTCCGTGTGTGATGGTTGCTCACCACTCGGTAGGATTTATCAGACTTAGGCGAGTACTGGACTGCAGCTAAGCCTCCTAGTGTGAGGGCTGCTCACCACCCGGTAGGATTTTTCAAACTTAGGTGAGTACTGGACTGCAGCTAAGCCTCCGAGTGTGAGGGTTGCTCACGACACGGTAGGATTTTTCAAACTTAGGCGAGTACTGGACTGCAGCTAAGACTCCGTGTGTGATGGTTGCTCACCACTCGGTAGGATTTATCAGACTTAGGCGAGTACTGGACTACAGCTAAGCCTCCTAGTGGGAGGGTTGCTCACCACTCGGTAGGATTTTTCAAACATAGGCGAGTACTGGACTGCAACTAAAACCCCGAGTGAGAGGGTTGCTCACCACTCAGTAGGATTTTTCAAACTTAGGCGAGTACTAGACTGCAGCTAAGCCCCCGAGTGAGAGGGTTGCTCACCACTCGGTAGGATTTGTCAAACTTAGGCGAGTACTAGACTGCAGCTAGGCCCCGAGTGAGAGGGTTGCTCACCACCCGGTAGGATTTTTCAAACTTAGGTGAGTACTGGACTGCAGCTAAGCCTTCGAGTGTGAGGGTTGCTCACGACACGGTAGGATTTTTCAAACTTAGGCGAGTACTGGACTGCAGCTAAGACTCCGTGTGTGATGGTTGCTCACCACTCGGTAGGATTTATCAGACTTAGGCGAGTACTGGACTACAGCTAAGCCTCCTAGTGTGAGGGCTGCTCACCACCCGGTAGGATTTTTCAAACATAGGCGAGTACTGGACTGCAACTAAAACCCCGAGTGAGAGGGTTGCTCACCACTCAGTAGGATTTTTCAAACTTAGGCGAGTACTAGACTGCAGCTAAGCCCCCGAGTGAGAGGGTTGCTCACCACTCGGTAGGATTTTTCAAACTTAGGCGAGTACTAGACTGCAGCTAAGCCCCCGAGTGAGAGGGTTGCTCACTACTCGGTAGGATTTTTCAAACTTAGGCGAGTACTAGACTACAACTAAAACCCCGAGTGAGAGGGTTGCTCACCACTCGGTAGGATTTTTCAAACTTAGGCGAGTACTAGACTGCAGCTAAGCGCCCGAGTGAGAGTGTTGCTCACCACTCGGTAGGATTTTTCAAACTTAGGCGATTACTGGACTACAGCTAAGCCTCCTAGTGTGAGGGCTGCTCACCACCCGGTAGGATTTTTCAAACTTAGGCGAGTACTGGACTGCAACTAAGCCTCCGAGTGTGAGGGTTGCTCAAGACACGGTAGGATTTTTCAAACTTAGGCGAGTACTGGACTGCAGCTAAGCCTCCGAGTGTGATGGTTGCTCACCACTCGGGAGGATTTTTCAAACTTAGGCGAGTACTGGACTGCAGCTAAACCTCCAAGTGTGAGGGTTGCTCACTACACGGTAGGAATTTTCAAACTTAGGCAAGTACTGGACTGCAGCTAAGCCTCCAAGTGTGAGGGTTGGTCACCACTCGGTAGGATTTTTCAAACTTAGGCAAGTACTGGACTATAGCTAAGCCCCCAGTGAGAGGGTTTCTCTCCACTCGTTAGGATTTTTCAAACTTAGGCGAGTACTGGACTGCAGCTAAGCCCCCGAGTGAGAGGGTTGCTCACCACTCGGTAGGACTTCTCAAACTTAGGAGAGTACTGGACTGCAGCTAAGCCCCCGAGTGAGAGGGTTGCTCACAACTCGGTAGGACTTTTCAAACTTAGGCGAGTACTGGACTGCAGCTAAGCCCCCGAGTGGGAGGGTTGCTCACGACTCGGTAGGATTTTTCAAACTGAAGCGAGTACTGGACTGCAGCTAAGCCCCCGAGTGAGAGGGTTGCTCACCACTTGGGGGATTTTTCGAACTTAGGCGAGTACTGGACTGCAGCTAAGCCCCTGAGTGAGAGGGTTCTCACCACTCGGTAGGATTTTTCAAACTTAGGCGAGTACTGTACTGCAGCTAAGCCTCCGAGTGTGAGGGTTGCTCACCACTCGGTAGGATTTTTCAAACTTACACGAGTACTGGAGTGCAGCTAAGCCCCCGAGTGGGAGGGTTGCTAACCACACGGTAGGATTTTTCAAACTTAGGCGAGTACTGGACTGCAGCTAAGCCCCCGAGTGAGAGGGTTGCTCACCACTAGGTAGGATTTTTCAAACTTTGGCGAGTACTAGACTGCAGCTAAGCCCCCGAGTGAGAGGGTTGCTCACCACTCGGTAGGATTTTACAAACATAGGCGAGTACTAGACTGCAGCTAAGTTCCCGAGTGAGAGGGTTGCTCACCACTCGGTAGGATTTTTCAAACTTAGGCGAGTATTGTACTGCAGCTAAGCCTTCGAGTGTCAGGGTTGCTCACCACTCGGTAGGATTTTTCAAAGTTAGGCGAGTACTGGACTACAGCTAAGCCCGCGAGTGGGAGTGTTGCTCACCACTCGGTAGGATTTTTCAAACATAGGCGAGTACTGGACTGCAACGAAAACCCCGAGTGAGAGGGTTGCTCACCACTTGGTAGGATTTTTCAAACTTAGGCGAGTACTAGACTGCAGCTAAGCTCCCGAGTGAGAGGCTTTCTCACCGCTCGGTAGAATATTTCAAACTTAGGCGAGTACTGGACTGCAGCTAAGCCTCCGAGTGTGAGGGTTGCTCACCCCTCGGTAGGATTTTTCAAACTTAGGCGAGTACTGTACTGCAGCTAAGCCCCCGAGTGAGAGGCTTTCTCACCACTCGGTAGGATTTTTCGAACTTAGGCGAGTACTGGACTACAACTAAGCCCCCGAGTGAGAGGCTTTCTCAACACTCGATAGGATTTTTTGAACTTAGGCGAGTACTGGACCACAGCTAAGCCCCCGAGTGAGAGGGCTGCTCACCACTCGGTAGGATTTTTCAAACTTAGGCAAGTACTGTACTGCAGCTAAGCCTCCGAGTGTGAGGGTTGCTCACCACTCGGTAGGATTTTTCAAACTTAGGCAAGTACTGGACTACAGCTAAGCCCCCGAGTGGGAGGGTTTCTCATCACTCGGTAGGATTTTTCAAACATAGTCGAGTACTGGACTGCAACTAAAACCCCGAGTGAGAGGGTTGCTCACCACTCGGTAGGATTTTTCAAACTTAGGCGAGTACTAGACTGCAGCTAAGCGCCCGAGTGAGAGTGTTGCTCACCACTCGGTAGGATTTTTCAAACTTAGGCGATTACTGGACTACAGCTAAGCCTCCTAGTGTGAGGGCTGCTCACCACCCGGTAGGATTTTTCAAACTTAGGCGAGTACTGGACTGCAGCTAAGCCTCCGAGTGTGAGGGTTGCTCAAGACACGGTAGGATTTTTCAAACTTAGGCGAGTACTTGACTGCAGCTAAGCCTCCGAGTGTGATGGTTGCTCACCACTCGGTAGGATTTTTCAAACTTAGGCGAGTACTGGACTGCAGCTAAACCTCCAAGTGTGAGGGTTGCTCACTACACGGTAGGAATTTTCAAACTTAGGCAAGTACTGGACTGTAGCTAAGCCTCCAAGTGTGAGGGTTGGTCACCACTCAGTACGATTTTTCAAACTTAGGCAAGTACTGGACTATAGCTAAGCCCCCAGTGAGAGGGTTTCTCTCCACTCGTTAGGATTTTTCAAACTTAGGCGAGTACTGGACTGCAGCTAAGCCCCCGAGTGAGAGGGTTGCTCACCACTCGGTAGGACTTCTCAAACTTAGGAGAGTACTGGACTGCAGCTAAGCCTCCGAGTGTGAGCTTTGCTCACCAGTCGGTAGGATTTTTCAAACTTAGGCGAGTACTGGACTGCAGCTAAGCCCCCGAGTGGGAGGGTTGCTCACGACTCGGTAGGATTTTTCAAACTGAAGCGAGTACTGGACTGCAGCTAAGCCCCCGAGTGAGAGGGTTGCTCACCACTTGGGGGATTTTTCGAACTTAGGCGAGTACTGGACTGCAGCTAAGCCCCCGAGTGAGAGGGTTCTCACCACTCGGTAGGATTTTTCAAACTTAGGCGAGTACTGTACTGCAGCTAAGCCTCCGAGTGTGAGGGTTGCTCACCACTCGGTAGGATTTTTCAAACTTACACGAGTACTGGAGTGCAGCTAAGCCCCCGAGTGGGAGGGTTGCTCACCACACGGTAGGATTTTTCAAACTTAGGCGAGTACTGGACTGCAGCTAAGCCCCTGAGTGAGAGGGTTGCTCACCACTAGGTAGGATTTTTCAAACTTAGGCGAGTACTAGACTGCAGCTAAGCCCCCGAGTGAGAGGGTTGCTCACTACTCGGTAGGATTTTTCAAACTTAGGCGAGTACTGGACTGCAACTAAAACCCTGAGTGAGAGGGTTGCTCACCACTCTATAGGTTTTTTCAAACTTAGGCGAGTATTATACTGCAGCTAAGCCCCCGAGTGAGAGGGTTGCTCACCACTCGGTAGGATTTTTGAAACTTAGGCCAGTACTGTACTGCAGCTAAGCCTCCGAGTGTGAGGGTTGCTCACCACTCGGTAGGATTTTTCAAACTTAGGCGAGTACTAGACTGCAGCTAAGCGCCCGAGTGAGAGTGTTGCTCACCACTCGGTAGGATTTTTCAAACTTAGGCGATTACTGGACTACAGCTAAGCCTCCTAGTGTGAGGGCTGCTCACCACCCGGTAGGATTTTTCAAACTTAGGCGAGTACTGGACTGCAGCTAAGCCTCCGAGTGTGAGGGTTGCTCAAGACACGGTAGGATTTTTCAAACTTAGGCGAGTACTGGACTGCAGCTAAGCCTCCGAGTGTGATGGTTGCTCACCACTCGGTAGGATTTTTCAAACTTAGGCGAGTACTGGACTGCAGCTAAACCTCCAAGTGTGAGGGTTGCTCACTACATGGTAGGAATTTTCAAACTTAGGCAAGTACTGGACTGCAGCTAAGCCTCCAAGTGTGAGGGTTGGTCACCACTCGGTACGATTTTTCAAACTTAGGCAAGTACTGGACTATAGCTAAGCCCCCAGTGAGAGGGTTTCTCTCCACTCGTTAGGATTTTTCAAACTTAGGCGAGTACTGGACTACAGCTAAGCCCCCGAGTGAGAGGGTTGCTCACCACTCGGTAGGACTTCTCAAACTTAGGAGAGTACTGGACTGCAGCTAAGCCTCCGAGTGTGAGGTTTGCTCACCAGTCGGTAGGATTTTTCAAACTTAGGCGAGTACTGGACTGCAGCTAAGCCCCCGAGTGGGAGGGTTGCTCACGACTCGGTAGGATTTTTCAAACTGAAGCGAGTACTGGACTGCAGCTAAGCCCCCGAGTGAGAGGGTTGCTCACCACTTGGGGGATTTTTCGAACTTAGGCGAGTACTGGACTGCAGCTAAGCCCCCGAGTGAGAGGGTTCTCACCACTCGGTAGGATTTTTCAAACTTAGGCGAGTACTGTACTGCAGCTAAGCCTCCGAGTGTGAGGGTTGCTCACCACTCGGTAGGATTTTTCAAACTTACACGAGTACTGGAGTGCAGCTAAGCCCCCGAGTGGGAGGGTTGCTCACCACACGGTAGGATTTTTCAAACTTAGGCGAGTACTGGACTGCAGCTAAGCCCCCGAGTGAGAGGGTTGCTCACCACTAGGTAGGATTTTTCACACTTAGGCGAGTACTAGACTGCAGCTAAGCCCTCGAGTGAGAGGGTTGCTCACTACTCGGTAGGATTTTTCAAACTTAGGCGAGTACTGGACTGCAACTAAAACCCTGAGTGAGAGGGTTGCTCACCACTCTGTAGGTTTTTTCAAACTTAGGCGAGTATTAGACTGCAGCTAAGCCCCCGAGTGAGAGGGTTGCTCACCACTCGGTAGGATTTTCGAAACTTAGGCCAGTACTGTACTGCAGCTAAGCCTCCGAGTGTGAGGGTTGCTCACCACTTGGTAGGATTTTTCAAACTTAGGCGAGTACTGGACTACAGCTAAGCCACCGAGTGGGAGGGTTGCTCACCACTCGGTAGGATTTTTCAAACATAGGCGAGTACTAGACTGCAACTAAAATCCCGAGTGAGAGGGTTCCTCACCACTCGGTAGGATTTTTCAAACTTAGGCGAGTACTAGACTGTAGCTAAGCCCCCGAGTGAGAGGGTTGCTCACCACTCGGTAGGATTTTTCAAACTTAGGCGAGTACTGGACTACAGCTAAGCCTCCTAGTGTGAGAGCTGCTCACCACTCGGTAGGATTTTTCAAACTTAGGCGAGTACTGGACTGCAGCTAAGCCTTCGAGTGTGAGGGTTGCTCACGACACGGTAGGATTTTTCAAACTTAGGCGAGTACTATACTGCAGCTAAGCCCCCGAGTGAGAGGGTTGCTCACTACTCGGTAGGATTTTTCAAACATAGGCGAGTACTGGACTGCAACTAAAACCCCGAGTGAGAGGGTTGCTCACCACTCGGTAGGATTTTACAAATTAGGCGAGTACTAGACCGCAGCTAAGCCCCTGAGTGAGAGGGTTGCTCACCACTCAGTAGGATTTTTCAAACTTAGGCGAGTACTGTACTGCAGCTAAGCCTCCGAGTGTGAGGGTTGCTCACCACTCGGTAGGATTTTTCAAACATAGGCGAGTAATGGACTGCAACTAAAACCCCGAGTGAGAGGGCTGCTCACCACTCGGTAGGATTTTTCAAACTTAGGCGAGTACTGTACTGCACCTAAGCCTCCGAGTGTGAGGGTTGCTCACCACTCGGTAGGATTTTTCAAACTTAGGCGAGTACTCGACTATAGCTAAGCCCCCGAGTGGGAGGGTTGCTCACCACTCGGTAGGTTTTTCAAACATAGGCGAGTACTGGACTGCAACTAAAACCCCGAGTGAGAGGGTTGCTCACCACTCGGTAGGATTTTTCAAACTTAGGCGAGTACTAGACTGCAGCTAAGCCTCCGAGTGTGAGGTTAGCTCACCACTCGGTAGGACTTTTCAAACTTAGGCGAGTACTGGACTGCAGCTAAGCCTCCGAGTGTGAGGTTTGCTCACCACTCGGTAGGATTTTTCAAACTTAGGCGAGTACTGGACTGCAGCTAAGCCTCCGAGTGTAAGGTTTTCTCACCACTCGGTAGGACTTTTCAAACTTAGGCGATTACTAGGCTGCAGCTAAGCCTCCGAGTGTGAGGGTTGCTCACCAATCGGTAGTATTTTTCAAACTTAGGCGAGTACTGGGCTGCAGCTAAGCCTCCGAGTGTGAGGGTTGCTCACCACTCGGTAGGATTTTTCTAACTTAGGCGAGTACTGGACTGCAGCTAAGCCCCGAGTGGGAGGGTTGCTCATAACTCAGTAGGAGTTTTCAAACTTAGGCGAGTACTGGACTGCAGCTAAGCCCCTGAGTGAGTGGGTTGCTCAACACTCGGTAGGATTTCTCAAACTTAGGCAAGTACTGGACTGCAGCTAAGCGCACGAGTGAGAGGCTTCCTCACCACTCGGTAGGATTTTTCGAACTTAGGCGAGTACTGGACTACAGCTAAGCCCTTGAGTGAGAGGCTTTCTCACCACTCGGTTGGATTTTTCGAACTTAGGTGAGTACTAGACTGCAGCTAAGCCCACAAGTGAGAGGGCTGCTCACCACTCGGTAGGATTTTTCAAACTTAGGCGAGTACTGGACTGCAGCTAAGCCTCCGAGTCTGAGGGTTGCTCACCATTCGGTACGATTTTTCAAACTTAGGCGAGTACTGGACTGTAGCTAAGCCCCCGAGTGGGAGGGTTGCTCACCACTCAGAAGGATTTTTCAAACTTAGGCGAGTACTGGACTGCAGCTAAAACCCCTAGTAAGAGGGTTGCTCACCACTCGGTAGGATTTTTCAAACTTAGGGGAGTATTGTACTGTAGCTAAGCCCACGAGTTAGAGGCTTGCTCACCACGCGGTAGGATTTTTCAAACTTAGGCGAGTACTGGACTACAGCTAAGCCCCCGAGTGAGAGGCTTTCTCACCACTCGGTAGGATTTTTCGAACTTAGGCGAGTACTGGACTACAGCTAAGCCCCCGAGTGAGAGGGTTGCTCACCACTCGGTAGGATTTTTCAAACTTAGGTGAGTACTAGACTACAGCTAAGCCCCCGAGTGAGAGGCTTTCTCACCACTCGGTAGGATTTTTCAAACTTAGGCGAGTACTGGACTGCAGCTAAGCCCCTGAGTGTGAGGGTTGCTCACCCCTCGGTCGGATTTTTCAAACTTAGGTGAGTACTATACTACAGCTAAGCCCCCGAGTGAGAGGCTTGCTCACCACTCGGTAGGATTTTTCAAACATAGGCGAGTACAGGACTACAGCTAAGCCCCCGAGTGAGAGGGTTGCTCACCACTCGCTAGGATTTTTCAAACTTAGGCGAGTATTATACTGTAGCTAAGCCCCCGAGTGAGAGGCTTGCTCACCACTCGGTAGGATTTTTCAAACATAGGCGAGTACTGGACTACAGCTAAGCCCCCGAGTGAGAGGGTTGCTCACCACTCGGTAGGATTTTTCAAACTTAGGCGAGTATTAGACTGCAGCTAAGCCCGCGAGTGAGAGGGTTGCTCACCACTCGGTAGGATTTTTGAAACTTAGGCGAGTACTGGACTGCAGCTAAGCCTCCGAGTGTGATGGTTGCTCACCACTCGGTAGGATTTTTCAAACTTAGGCGAGTACTGGACTGCAGCTAAACCTCCAAGTGTGAGGGTTGCACACTACATGGTAGGAATTTTCAAACTTAGGCAAGTACTGGACTGCAGCTAAGCCTCCAAGTGTGAGGGTTGGTCACCACTCGGTACGATTTTTCAAACTTAGGCAAGTACTGGACTATAGCTAAGCCCCCAGTGAGAGGGTTTCTCTCCGCTCGTTAGGATTTTTCAAACTTAGGCGAGTACTGGACTGCAGCTAAGCCCCCGAGTGAGAGGGTTGCTCACCACTCGGTAGGACTTCTCAAACTTAGGAGAGTACTGGACTGCAGCTAAGCCTCCGAGTGTGAGGTTTGCTCACCAGTCGGTAGGATTTTTCAAACTTAGGCGAGTACTGGACTGCAGCTAAGCCCCCGAGTGGGAGGGTTGCTCACGACTCGGTAGGATTTTTCAAACTGAAGCGAGTACTGGACTGCAGCTAAGCCCCCGAGTGAGAGGGTTGCTCACCACTTGGGGGATTTTTCGAACTTAGGCGAGTACTGGACTGCAGCTAAGCCCCCGAGTGAGAGGGTTCTCACCACTCGGTAGGATTTTTCAAACTTAGGCGAGTACTGTACTGCAGCTATGCCTCCGAGTGTGAGGGTTGCTCACCACTCGGTAGGATTTTTCAAACTTACACGAGTACTGGAGTGCAGCTAAGCCCCCGAGTGGGAGGGTTGCTCACCACACGGTAGGATTTTTCCAACTTAGGCGAGTACTGGACTGCAGCTAAGCCCCCGAGTGAGAGGGTTGCTCACCACTAGGTAGGATTTTTCAAACTTAGGCGAGTACTAGACTGCAGCTAAGCCCCCGAGTGAGAGGGTTGCTCACTACTCGGTAGGATTTTTCAAACTTAGGCGAGTACTGGACTGCAACTAAAACCCTGAGTGAGAGGGTTGCTCACCACTCTGTAGGTTTTTTCAAACTTAGGCGAGTATTAGACTGCAGCTAAGCCCCCGAGTGAGAGGGTTGCTCACCACTCGGTAGGATTTTTGAAACTTAGGCCAGTACTGTACTGCAGCTAAGCCTCCGAGTGTGAGGGTTGCTCACCACTTGGTAGGATTTTTCAAACTTAGGCGAGTACTGGACTACAGCTAAGCCACCGAGTGGGAGGGTTGCTCAACACTCGGTAGGATTTTTCAAACATAGGCGAGTACTGGACTGCAACTAAAATCCCGAGTGAGAGGGTTCCTCACCACTCGGTAGGATTTTTCAAACTTAGGCGAGTACTAGACTGCAGCTAAGCCCCCGAGTGAGAGGGTTGCTCACCACTCGGTAGGATTTTTCAAACTTAGGCGAGTACTGGACTACAGCTAAGCCTCCTAGTGTGAGAGCTGCTCACCACTCGGTAGGATTTTTCAAACTTAGGCGAGTACTGGACTGCAGCTAAGCCTTCGAGTGTGAGGGTTGCTCACGACACGGTAGGATTTTTCAAACTTAGGCGAGTACTATACTGCAGCTAAGCCCCCGAGTGAGAGGGTTGCTCACTACTCGGTAGGATTTTTCAAACATAGGCGAGTACTGGACTGCAACTAAAACCCCGAGTGAGAGGGTTGCTCACCACTCGGTAGGATTTTACAAATTAGGCG
The DNA here is from genome assembly GCF_056163025.1 of Triticum urartu. Taxonomy (NCBI): domain Eukaryota; kingdom Viridiplantae; phylum Streptophyta; class Magnoliopsida; order Poales; family Poaceae; genus Triticum; species Triticum urartu. The sequence goes on along the minus strand of NC_141878.1, from coordinate 250,206,280 downwards.
AGTACTAGACCGCAGCTAAGCCCCTGAGTGAGAGGGTTGCTCACCACTCAGTAGGATTTTTCAAACTTAGGCGAGTACTGTACTGCAGCTAAGCCTCCGAGTGTGAGGGTTGCTCACCACTCGGTAGGATTTTTCAAACATAGGCGAGTAATGGACTGCAACTAAAACCCCGAGTGAGAGGGCTGCTCACCACTCGGTAGGATTTTTCAAACTTAGGCGAGTACTGTACTGCACCTAAGCCTCCGAGTGTGAGGGTTGCTCACCACTCGGTAGGATTTTTCAAACTTAGGCGAGTACTCGACTATAGCTAAGCCCCCGAGTGGGAGGGTTGCTCACCACTCGGTAGGTTTTTCAAACATAGGCGAGTACTGGACTGCAACTAAAACCCCGAGTGAGAGGGTTGCTCACCACTCGGTAGGATTTTTCAAACTTAGGCGAGTACTACACTGCAGCTAAGCCTCCGAGTGTGAGGTTAGCTCACCACTCGGTAGGACTTTTCAAACTTAGGCGAGTACTGGACTGCAGCTAAGCCTCCGAGTGTGAGGTTTGCTCACCACTCGGTAGGATTTTTCAAACTTAGGCGAGTACTGGACTGCAGCTAAGCCTCCGAGTGTAAGGTTTTCTCACCACTCGGTAGGACTTTTCAAACTTAGGCGATTACTAGGCTGCAGCTAAGCCTCCGAGTGTGAGGGTTGCTCACCAATCGGTAGTATTTTTCAAACTTAGGCGAGTACTGGGCTGCAGCTAAGCCTCCGAGTGTGAGGGTTGCTCACCACTCGGTAGGATTTTTCTAACTTAGGCGAGTACTGGACTGCAGCTAAGCCCCGAGTGGGAGGGTTGCTCATAACTCAGTAGGAGTTTTCAAACTTAGGCGAGTACTGGACTGCAGCTAAGCCCCTGAGTGAGCGGGTTGCTCAACACTCGGTAGGATTTCTCAAACTTAGGCAAGTACTGGACTGCAGCTAAGCGCACGAGTGAGAGGCTTCCTCACCACTCGGTAGGATTTTTCGAACTTAGGCGAGTACTGGACTACAGCTAAGCCCTTGAGTGAGAGGCTTTCTCACCACTCGGTTGGATTTTTCGAACTTAGGTGAGTACTAGACTGCAGCTAAGCCCACAAGTGAGAGGGCTGCTCACCACTCGGTAGGATTTTTCAAACTTAGGCGAGTACTGGACTGCAGCTAAGCCTCCGAGTCTGAGGGTTGCTCACCATTCGGTACGATTTTTCAAACTTAGGCGAGTACTGGACTGTAGCTAAGCCCCCGAGTGGGAGGGTTGCTCACCACTCAGAAGGATTTTTCAAACTTAGGCGAGTACTGGACTGTAGCTAAAACCCCTAGTAAGAGGGTTGCTCACCACTCGGTAGGATTTTTCAAACTTAGGGGAGTATTGTACTGTAGCTAAGCCCACGAGTTAGAGGCTTGCTCACCACGCGGTAGGATTTTTCAAACTTAGGCGAGTACTGGACTACAGCTAAGCCCCCGAGTGAGAGGCTTTCTCACCACTCGGTAGGATTTTTCGAACTTAGGCGAGTACTGGACTACAGCTAAGCCCCCGAGTGAGAGGGTTGCTCACCACTCGGTAGGATTTTTCAAACTTAGGTGAGTACTAGACTACAGCTAAGCCCCCGAGTGAGAGGCTTTCTCACCACTCGGTAGGATTTTTCAAACTTAGGCGAGTACTGGACTGCAGCTAAGCCCCTGAGTGTGAGGGTTGCTCACCCCTCGGTCGGATTTTTCAAACTTAGGTGAGTACTATACTACAGCTAAGCCCCCGAGTGAGAGGCTTGCTCACCACTCGGTAGGATTTTTCAAACATAGGCGAGTACAGGACTACAGCTAAGCCCCCGAGTGAGAGGGTTGCTCACCACTCACTAGGATTTTTCAAACTTAGGCGAGTATTGTACTGTAGCTAAGCCCCCGAGTGAGAGGCTTGCTCACCACTCGGTAGGATTTTTCAAACTTAGGCGAGTACTGGACTACAGCTAAGCCCCCGAGTGAGAGGGTTGCTCACTACTCGGTAGGATTTTTCAAACTTAGGCGAGTATTAGACTGCAGCTAAGCCCGCGAGTGAGAGGGTTGCTCACCACTCGGTAGGATTTTTGAAACTTAGGCGAGTACTGTACTGCAGCTAAGCCTCCGAGTGTGAAGGTTTCTCACCACTCGGTAGGATTTTTCAAACTTAGGCGAGTACTGGACTAGAGCTAAGCCACCGAGTGGGAGGGTTGCTCACCACTCGGTAGGATTTTTCAAACATAGGCGAGTACTGGACTACAACTATAACCCCGAGTGAGAGGGTTGCTCACCACTCAGTAGGATTTTTCAAACTTAGGCGAGTACTAGACTGCAGCTAAGCCCCCGAGTGAGAGGGTTGCTCACCACTCGGTAGGATTTTTCAAACTTAGCCGAGTACTGGACTACAACTAAGCCCCTGAGTGAGAGGGTTGCTCACCACTCGGTAGGATTTTTCAAACATAGGCGAGTACTGGACTGCAGCTAAGCCCCCGAGTGAGAGGGTTGCTCACCACTCGGTAGGACTTTTCAAACTTAGGCGAGTACTGGACTGCAGCTAAGCCCCCGAGTGAGAGGGTTGCTCACCACTCGGTAGGACTTCTCAAACTTAGGAGAGTACTGGACTGCAGCTAAGCCTCCGAGTGTGAGGTTTGCTCACCAGTCGGTAGGATTTTTCAAACTTAGGCGAGTACTGGACTGCAGCTAAGCCCCCGAGTGGGAGGGTTGCTCACGACTCGGTAGGATTTTTCAAACTGAAGCGAGTACTGGACTGCAGCTAAGCCCCCGAGTGAGAGGGTTGCTCACCACTTGGGGGATTTTTCGAACTTAGGCGAGTACTGGACTGCAGCTAAGCCCCCGAGTGAGAGGGTTCTCACCACTCGGTAGGATTTTTCAAACTTAGGCGAGTACTGTACTGCAGCTATGCCTCCGAGTGTGAGGGTTGCTCACCACTCGGTAGGATTTTTCAAACTTACACGAGTACTGGAGTGCAGCTAAGCCCCCGAGTGGGAGGGTTGCTCACCACACGGTAGGATTTTTCCAACTTAGGCGAGTACTGGACTGCAGCTAAGCCCCCGAGTGAGAGGGTTGCTCACCACTAGGTAGGATTTTTCAAACTTAGGCGAGTACTAGACTGCAGCTAAGCCCCCGAGTGAGAGGGTTGCTCACTACTCGGTAGGATTTTTCAAACTTAGGCGAGTACTGGACTGCAACTAAAACCCTGAGTGAGAGGGTTGCTCACCACTCTGTAGGTTTTTTCAAACTTAGGCGAGTATTAGACTGCAGCTAAGCCCCCGAGTGAGAGGGTTGCTCACCACTCGGTAGGATTTTTGAAACTTAGGCCAGTACTGTACTGCAGCTAAGCCTCCGAGTGTGAGGGTTGCTCACCACTTGGTAGGATTTTTCAAACTTAGGCGAGTACTGGACTACAGCTAAGCCACCGAGTGGGAGGGTTGCTCAACACTCGGTAGGATTTTTCAAACATAGGCGAGTACTGGACTGCAACTAAAATCCCGAGTGAGAGGGTTCCTCACCACTCGGTAGGATTTTTCAAACTTAGGCGAGTACTAGACTGCAGCTAAGCCCCCGAGTGAGAGGGTTGCTCACCACTCGGTAGGATTTTTCAAACTTAGGCGAGTACTGGACTACAGCTAAGCCTCCTAGTGTGAGAGCTGCTCACCACTCGGTAGGATTTTTCAAACTTAGGCGAGTACTGGACTGCAGCTAAGCCTTCGAGTGTGAGGGTTGCTCACGACACGGTAGGATTTTTCAAACTTAGGCGAGTACTATACTTCAGCTAAGCCCCCGAGTGAGAGGGTTGCTCACTACTCGGTAGGATTTTTCAAACATAGGCGAGTACTGGACTGCAACTAAAACCGCGAGTGAGAGGGTTGCTCACCACTCGGTAGGATTTTACAAATTAGGCGAGTACTAGACCGCAGCTAAGCCCCTGAGTGAGAGGGTTGCTCACCACTCAGTAGGATTTTTCAAACTTAGGCGAGTACTGTACTGCAGCTAAGCCTCCGAGTGTGAGGGTTGCTCACCACTCGGTAGGATTTTTCAAACATAGGCGAGTAATGGACTGCAACTAAAACCCCGAGTGAGAGGGCTGCTCACCACTCGGTAGGATTTTTCAAACTTAGGCGAGTACTGTACTGCACCTAAGCCTCCGAGTGTGAGGGTTGCTCACCACTCGGTAGGATTTTTCAAACTTAGGCGAGTACTCGACTATAGCTAAGCCCCCGAGTGGGAGGGTTGCTCACCACTCGGTAGGTTTTTCAAACATAGGCGAGTACTGGACTGCAACTAAAACCCCGAGTGAGAGGGTTGCTCACCACTCGGTAGGATTTTTCAAACTTAGGCGAGTACTAGACTGCAGCTAAGCCTCCGAGTGTGAGGTTAGCTCACCACTCGGTAGGACTTTTCAAACTTAGGCGAGTACTGGACTGCAGCTAAGCCTCCGAGTGTGAGGTTTGCTCACCACTCGGTAGGATTTTTCAAACTTAGGCGAGTACTGGACTGCAGCTAAGCCTCCGAGTGTAAGGTTTTCTCACCACTCGGTAGGACTTTTCAAACTTAGGCGATTACTAGGCTGCAGCTAAGCCTCCGAGTGTGAGGGTTGCTCACCAATCGGTAGTATTTTTCAAACTTAGGCGAGTACTGGGCTGCAGCTAAGCCTCCGAGTGTGAGGGTTGCTCACCACTCGGTAGGATTTTTCTAACTTAGGCGAGTACTGGACTGCAGCTAAGCCCCGAGTGGGAGGGTTGCTCATAACTCAGTAGGAGTTTTCAAACTTAGGCGAGTACTGGACTGCAGCTAAGCCCCTGAGTGAGCGGGTTGCTCAACACTCGGTAGGATTTCTCAAACTTAGGCAAGTACTGGACTGCAGCTAAGCGCACGAGTGAGAGGCTTCCTCACCACTCGGTAGGATTTTTCGAACTTAGGCGAGTACTGGACTACAGCTAAGCCCTTGAGTGAGAGGCTTTCTCACCACTCGGTTGGATTTTTCGAACTTAGGTGAGTACTAGACTGCAGCTAAGCCCACAAGTGAGAGGGCTGCTCACCACTCGGTAGGATTTTTCAAACTTAGGCGAGTACTGGACTGCAGCTAAGCCTCCGAGTCTGAGGGTTGCTCACCATTCGGTACGATTTTTCAAACTTAGGCGAGTACTGGACTGTAGCTAAGCCCCCGAGTGGGAGGGTTGCTCACCACTCAGAAGGATTTTTCAAACTTAGGCGAGTACTGGACTGTAGCTAAAACCCCTAGTAAGAGGGTTGCTCACCACTCGGTAGGATTTTTCAAACTTAGGGGAGTATTGTACTGTAGCTAAGCCCACGAGTTAGAGGCTTGCTCACCACGCGGTAGGATTTTTCAAACTTAGGCGAGTACTGGACTACAGCTAAGCCCCCGAGTGAGAGGCTTTCTCACCACTCGGTAGGATTTTTCGAACTTAGGCGAGTACTGGACTACAGCTAAGCCCCCGAGTGAGAGGGTTGCTCACCACTCGGTAGGATTTTTCAAACTTAGGTGAGTACTAGACTACAGCTAAGCCCCCGAGTGAGAGGCTTTCTCACCACTCGGTAGGATTTTTCAAACTTAGGCGAGTACTGGACTGCAGCTAAGCCCCTGAGTGTGAGGGTTGCTCACCCCTCGGTCGGATTTTTCAAACTTAGGTGAGTACTATACTACAGCTAAGCCCCCGAGTGAGAGGCTTGCTCACCACTCGGTAGGATTTTTCAAACATAGGCGAGTACAGGACTACAGCTAAGCCCCCGAGTGAGAGGGTTGCTCACCACTCACTAGGATTTTTCAAACTTAGGCGAGTATTGTACTGTAGCTAAGCCCCCGAGTGAGAGGCTTGCTCACCACTCGGTAGGATTTTTCAAACTTAGGCGAGTACTGGACTACAGCTAAGCCCCCGAGTGAGAGGGTTGCTCACTACTCGGTAGGATTTTTCAAACTTAGGCGAGTATTAGACTGCAGCTAAGCCCGCGAGTGAGAGGGTTGCTCACCACTCGGTAGGATTTTTGAAACTTAGGCGAGTACTGTACTGCAGCTAAGCCTCCGAGTGTGAAGGTTTCTCACCACTCGGTAGGATTTTTCAAACTTAGGCGAGTACTGGACTAGAGCTAAGCCACCGAGTGGGAGGGTTGCTCACCACTCGGTAGGATTTTTCAAACATAGGCGAGTACTGGACTACAACTATAACCCCGAGTGAGAGGGTTGCTCACCACTCAGTAGGATTTTTCAAACTTAGGCGAGTACTAGACTGCAGCTAAGCCCCCGAGTGAGAGGGTTGCTCACCACTCGGTAGGATTTTTCAAACTTAGGCGAGTACTGGACTGCAGCTAAGCCTCCGAGTGTGAGGGTTGCTCACCACTCGGTAGGATTTTTCAAACTTAGGCGATTACTAGACTACAACTAAAACCCCGAGTGAGAGGGTTGCTCACCACTCGGTAGGATTTTTCAAACTTAGGCGAGTACTAGACTGCAGCTAAGCCCCGAGTGAGAGGGTTGCTCACCACTCGGTAGGATTTTTCAAACTTAGGCAAGTACTGTACTGCAGCTAAGCCACCGAGTGTGACGGTTGCTCACCACTCGGTAGGGTTTTTCAAACATAGGCGAGTAATGGACTGCAACTAAAACCCCGAGTGAGAGGGTTGCTCACCACCCGGTAGGATTTTTCAAACTTAGGCGTGTACTGGACTCCAGCTAAGCCTCCGAGTGTGAGGGTTGCTCACGACACGGTAGGATTTTTCAAACTTAGGCGAGTATTGGACTGCAGCTAAGCCTTCGAGTGTGATGGTTGCTCACCACTCGGTAGGATTTTTTAAACTTAGGCGAGTACTGGACTGCAGCTAAACCTCCAAGTGTGAGGGTTGCTCACTACACGGTAGGATTTTTCAAATTTAGGTGAGTACTGGACTGCATCTAAGCCTCCGAGTGTGAGGCTTGGTCACCACTCGGTAGGATTTTTCAAACTTAGGCAAGTACTGGACTATAGCTAAGCCCCCGAGTGAGAGGGTTTCTCTCCAATCGGTAGGATTTTTCAAACTTAGGCGAGTACTGGACTGCAACTAAGCCCCCAAGTGAGAGGGTTGCTCACCACTCGGTACAATTTTTCAAACTTAGGCGAGTACTAGACTGCAGCTAAGCCTCCGAGTGTGAGGTTTGCTCACCACTCGGTAGGACTTTTCAAACTTAGGCGAGTACTGGACTGCAGCTAAGCCTCCGAGTGTGAGGTTTGCTCACCACTCGGTAGGATTTTTCAAACTTAGGCGAGTACTGGACTGCAGCTAAGCCTCCGAGTGTAAGGTTTTCTCACCACTCGGTAGGACTTTTCAAACTTAGGCGATTACTAGGCTGCAGCTAAGCCTCCGAGTGTGAGGGTTGCTCACCAATCGGTAGTATTTTTCAAACTTAGGCGAGTACTGGGCTGCAGCTAAGCCTCCGAGTGTGAGGGTTGCTCACCACTCGGTAGGATTTTTCTAACTTAGGCGAGTACTGGACTGCAGCTAAGCCCCGAGTGGGAGGGTTGCTCATAACTCAGTAGGAGTTTTCAAACTTAGGCGAGTACTGGACTGCAGCTAAGCCCCTGAGTGAGCGGGTTTCTCAACACTCGGTAGGATTTCTCAAACTTAGGCAAGTACTGGACTGTAGCTAAGCGCACGAGTGAGAGGCTTCCTCACCACTCGGTAGGATTTTTCGAACTTAGGCGAGTACTGGACTACAGCTAAGCCCTTGAGTGAGAGGCTTTCTCACCACTCGGTTGGATTTTTCGAACTTAGGTGAGTACTAGACTGCAGCTAAGCCCACAAGTGAGAGGGCTGCTCACCACTCGGTAGGATTTTTCAAACTTAGGCGAGTACTGGACTGCAGCTAAGCCTCCGAGTCTGAGGGTTGCTCACCATTCGGTACGATTTTTCAAACTTAGGCGAGTACTGGACTGTAGCTAAGCCCCCGAGTGGGAGGGTTGCTCACCACTCAGAAGGATTTTTCAAACTTAGGCGAGTACTGGACTGCAGCTAAAACCCCTAGTAAGAGGGTTGCTCACCACTCGGTAGAATTTTTCAAACTTAGGCGAGTATTGTGCTGTAGCTAAGCCCACGAGTTAGAGGCTTGCTCACCACTCGGTAGGATTTTTCAAACTTAGGCGAGTACTGGACTACAGCTAAGCCCCCGAGTGAGAGGCTTTCTCACCACTCGGTAGGATTTTTCGAACTTAGGCGAGTACTGGACTGCAGCTAAGCCCCCGAGTGAGAGGGTTGCTCACCACTCGGTAGGATTTTTCAAACTTAGGTGAGTACTAGACTGCAGCTAAGCCCCCGAGTGAGAGGCTTTCTCACCACTCGGTAGGATTTTTCGAACTTAGGCGAGTACTGGATGCAGCTAAGCCCCTGAGTGTGAGGGTTGCTCACCCCTCGGTCGGATTTTTCAAACTTAGGTGAGTACTATACTACAGCTAAGCCCCCGAGTGAGAGGCTTGCTCACCACTCGGTAGGATTTTTCAAACATAGGCGAGTACAGGACTACAGCTAAGCCCCCGAGTGAGAGGGTTGCTCACCACTCGGTAGGATTTTTCAAACTTAGGCGAGTATTGTACTGTAGCTAAGCCCCCGAGTGAGAGGCTTGCTCACCACTCGGTAGGATTTTTCAAACTTAGGCGAGTACTGGACTACAGCTAAGCCCCCGAGTGAGAGGGTTGCTCACCACTCGGTAGGATTTTTCAAACTTAGGCGAGTATTAGACTGCAGCAAAGCCCGCGAGTGAGAGGGTTGCTCACCACTCGGTAGGATTTTTGAAACTTAGGCGAGTACTGTACTGCAGCTAAGCCTCCGAGTGTGAGGGTTTCTCACCACTCGGTAGGATTTTTCAAACTTAGGCGAGTACTGGACTACAGCTAAGCCACCGAGTGGGAGGGTTGCTCACCACTCGGTAGGATTTTTCAAACATAGGCGAGTACTGGACTGCAACTATAACCCCGAGTGAGAGGGTTGCTCACCACTCAGTAGGATTTTTCAAACTTAGGCGAGTACTAGACTGCAGCTAAGCCCCCGAGTGAGAGGGTTGCTCACCACTCGGTAGGATTTTTCAAACATAGGCGAGTACTAGACTACAGCTAAGCCTCCTAGTGTGAGGGCTGCTCACCACCCGGTAGGATTTTTCAAACTTAGGTGAGTACTGGACTGCAGCTAAGCCTCCGAGTGTGAGGGTTGCTCACGACACGGTAGGATTTTTCAAACTTAGGCGAGTACTGGACTGCAGCTAAGACTCCGTGTGTGATGGTTGCTCACCACTCGGTAGGATTTATTAGACTTAGGCGAGTACTGGACTGCAGCTAAGCCTCCGAGTGTGAGGGTTGCTCACCCCTCGGTAGGATTTTTCAAACTTAGGCGAGTACTATACTGTAGCTAAGCCCCCGAGTGAGAGGCTTGCTCACCACTCGGTAGGATTTTTCAAACTTAGGCGAGTACTGGACTACAGCTAATCCCTCGAGTGAGAGACTTTCTCACCACTCGGTAGGATTTTTCGAACTTAGGCGAGTACTGGACTGCAGCTAAGCCCCTGAGTGAGAGGGCTGCTCACCACTCGGTAGGATTTTTCAAACTTAGGCGAGTACTGGACTACAGCTAAGCCCCCGAGTGGGAGGGTTGCTCACCACTCGGTAGGATTTTTCAAACTTAGGCGAGTACTGGACTACAGCTAAGCCCCCGAGTGGGAGGGTTGCTCACCACTCGATAGGATTTTTAAAACTTAGGCGAGTACTGTACTGCAGCTAAGCCTCCGAGTGTGAGGGTTGCTCACCACTCGGTAGGATTTTTCAAACTTAGGCGAGTACTGGACTACAGCTAAGCCCCCGAGTGGGAGGGTTGCTCGCCACTCGGTAGGATTTTTTCAAACATAGGTGAGTACTGGACTGCAACTAAAACCCCGAGTGAGAGGGTTGCTCACCACTCGGTAGGACTTTTCAAACTTAGGCGAGTACTAGACTGCAGCTAAGCCCCCGAGTGAGAGGGTTGCTCACTACTCGGTCGGATTTTTGAAACTAAGGCGAGTACTGGACTGCAACTAAAACCCCGAGTGAGAGGGTTGCTCACCACTCGATAGGATTTTTCAAACATAGGCGAGTACTAGACTGCAGCTAAGCCCCCGAGTGAGACGGTTGCTCACCACTCGGTAGGATTTTTCAAACTTAGGCGAGTACTGTACTGCAGCTAAGCCTCCGAGTGTGAGGGTTGCTCACCACTCGGTAGTATTTTTCAAACTTAGGCGAGTACTGGACTACAGCTAAGCCCGCGAGTGGGAATGTTGCTCACCACTCGGTAGGATTTTTCAAACATAGGCGAGTACTGGACTGCAACGAAAACCCCGGGTGAGAGGGTTTCTCACCACTTGGTAGGATTTTTCAAACTTAGGCGAGTACTAGACTGCAGCTAAGCTCCCGAGTGAGAGGCTTTCACACCGCTCGGTAGAATATTTCAAACTTAGGCGAGTACTGGACTGCAGCTAAGCCTCCGAGTGTGAGGGTTGCTCACCCCTCGGTAGGATTTTTCAAACTTAGGCGAGTACTGTACTGCAGCTAAGCCCCTGAGTGAGAGGCTTGCTCACCACTCGGTAGGATTTTTCGAACTTAGGCGAGTACTAGACTACAACTAAGCTCCCGAGTGAGAGGCTTTCTCAACACTCGATAGGATTTTTCGAACTTAGGCTAGTACTGGACCACAGCTAAGCCCCCGAGTGAGAGGGCTGCTCACCACTCGGTAGGATTTTTCAAACTTAGGCAAGTACTGTACTGCAGCTAAGCCTCCGAGTGTGAGGGTTGCTCACCACTCGGTAGGATTTTTCAAACTTAGGCGAGTACTGTACTGCAGCTAAGCCTCCGAGTGTGAGGGTTGCTCACCACTCGGTAGGATTTTTCAAACTTAGGCGAGTACTGGACTACAGCTAAGCCCGCGAGTGGGAATGTTGCTCACCACTCGGTAGGATTTCTCAAACATAGGCGAGTACTGGACTGCAACGAAAACCCCGGGTGAGAGGGTTGCTCACCACTTGGTAGGATTTTTCAAACTTAGGCGAGTACTAGACTGTAGCTAAGCTCCCGAGTGAGAGGCTTTCTCACCGCTCGGTAGAATATTTCAAACTTAGGCGAGTACTGGACTGCAGCTAAGCCTCCGAGTGTGAGGGTTGCTCACCCCTCGGTAGGATTTTTCAAACTTAGGCGAGTACTGTACTGCAGCTAAGCCCCTGAGTGAGAGGCTTGCTCACCACTCGGTAGGATTTTTCGAACTTAGGCGAGTACTGGACTACAACTAAGCCCCCGAGTGAGAGGCTTTCTCAACACTCGATAGGATTTTTCGAACTTAGGCTAGTACCGGACCACAGCTAAGCCCCCGAGTGAGAGGGCTGCTCACCACTCGGTAGGATTTTTCAAACTTAGGCAAGTACTGTACTGCAGCTAAGCCTCCGAGTGTGAGGGTTGCTCACCACTCGGTAGGATTTTTCAAACTTAGGCAAGTACTGGACTACAGCTAAGCCCCCGAGTGGGAGGGTTTCTCACCACTCGGTAGGATTTTTCAAACATAGTCGAGTACTGGACTGCAACTAAAACCCCGAGTGAGAGGGTTGCTCACCACTCGGTAGGATTTTTCAAACTTAGGCGAGTACTAGACTGCAGCTAAGCGCCCGAGTGAGAGTGTTGCTCACCACTCGGTAGGATTTTTCAAACTTAGGCGATTACTGGACTACAGCTAAGCCTCCTAGTGTGAGGGCTGCTCACCACCCGGTAGGATTTTTCAAACATAGGCGAGTACTGGACTGCAGCTAAGCCTCCGAGTGTGAGGGTTGCTCAAGACACGGTAGGATTTTTCAAACTTAGGCGAGTACTGGACTGCAGCTAAGCCTCCGAGTGTGATGGTTGCTCACCACTCGGTAGGATTTTTCAAACTTAGGCGAGTACTGGACTGCAGCTAAACCTCCAAGTGTGAGGGTTGCTCACTACACGGTAGGAATTTTCAAACTTAGGCAAGTACTGGACTGCAGCTAAGCCTCCGAGTGTGAGGGTTGGTCACCACTCGGTAGGATTTTTCAAACTTAGGCAAGTACTGGACTATAGCTAAGCCCCCCAGTGAGAGGGTTTCTCTCCACTCGTTAGGATTTTTCAAACTTAGGCGAGTACTGGACTGCAGCTAAGCCCCCGAGTGAGAGGGTTGCTCACCACTCGGTAGGACTTCTCAAACTTAGGAGAGTACTGGACTGCAGCTAAGCCTCCGAGTGTGAGGTTTGCTCACCAGTCGGTAGGATTTTTCAAACTTAGGCGAGTACTATACTGCAGCTAAGCCCCCGAGTGGGAGGGTTGCTCACGACTCGGTAGGATTTTTCAAACTGAAGTGAGTACTGGACTGCAGCTAAGCCCCCGAGTGAGAGGGTTGCTCACCACTTGGGGGATTTTTCGAACTTAGGCGAGTACCGGACTGCAGCTAAGCCCCCGAGTGAGAGGGTTCTCACCACTCGGTAGGATTTTTCAAACTTAGGCGAGTACTGTACTGGAGCTAAGCCTCCGAGTGTGAGGGTTGCTCACCACTCGGTAGGATTTTTCAAACTTACACGAGTACTGGAGTGCAGCTAAGCCTCTGAGTGTGAGGGTTGCTCACCACTCGGTAAGATTTTCCAAACTTAGGCGAGTACTAGACTACACCTAAGCCCCCGAGTGGGAGGGTTGCTCACCACTCAGTAGGATTTTTCAAACTTAGGTGAGTACTGGACTGAAGCTAAGCCCCCGAGTGAGAGGCTGGCTCAACACTCGGTAGGATTTTTCGAACTTAGGCGAGTACTGGACTGTAGCTAAAACCCCTAGTGAGAGGGTTGCTCACCACTCGGTAGGATTTTTCAAACTTAGGTGAGTACTGGACTGCAGCTAAGCCCCCGAGTGGCAGGGTTGCTCACTGCTCGGTATGATTTTTCAAATTTAGTCGAGTACTGGACTGCAGCTAAGCCAACGAGTGTGAGGGTTGCTCACCACTCGGTAGGATTTTTCAAACTTAGGCAAGTACTGTACTGCAACTAAGCCCCCGAGTGAGAGGCTTTCTCACCACTCGGTAGGATTTTTCGAACTTAGGCGAGTACTGGACTACATCTAAGCCACCGAGTGAGAGGCTTTCTCACCACTCGGTAGGATTTTTCAAACTTACGTGAGTACTGGACTATAGCTAATCCCCCGAGTGAGAGGGTTGCTGACCACTCGGTAGGATTTTTCAAACTTAGGCGAGTACTGTACTGCAGCGAAAACCCCTAGTAAGAGGGTTGCTCACCACTCGGTAAGATTTTTCAAACTTAGGCGAGTACTGGACTACAGCTAAGCCCCCGAGAGAGAGGCTTGCTCACCACTCCGTTGGATTTTTCGAACTTAGGCGAGTACTGGACTGCAACTAAGCCCTCGAGTGAGAGGGCTGCTCACCACTCGGTAGGATTTTTCAAACTTAGGCGAGTACTGGACTGCATCTAAGCCTCCGAGTCTGAGGGTTGCTCACCAGTCGGTAAGATTTTTCAAACTTAGGCGAGTACTGGACTGCAGCTAAGCCCCCGAGTGGGAGGGTTGCTCACCACTCGGTAGGATTTTTCAAACTTAGGCGAGTACTGGACTGCAGCGAAAACCCCTAGTAAGAGGGTTTCTCACCACTCGGTAGGATTTTTCAAACTTAGGCGAGTACTGGACTGCAGCTAAGCCCCCGAGTGAGAGGTTTGCTCACCGCTCAGTAGCAATTTTCAAACTTAGGCGAGTACTGGACTGCAGCTAAGCATCCGAGTGTGAGGGTTGGTCACCCCTCGGTAGGAATTTTCAAACTTAGGCAAGTACTGGACTGCAGCTAAACCTCCGAGTGTGAGGGTTGGTCACCACTCGGTAGGATTTTTCAAACTAAGGTAAGTACTGGACTATAGCTAAGCCCCCGAGTGAAAGGGTTTCTCTCCACTCGTTAGGATTATTCACACTTAGGCGAGTACTGGACTGCAACTATGCCCCCGAGCGAGAGGGTTGCTCACCACTCGGTAGGATTTTTAAAACTTAGGCGAGTACTGGACTGCAGCTAAGCCCCCGAGTGAGAGGGTTGCTCACCACTCGGTAGGACTTTTCAAACTTAGGAGAGTACTGGACTGCAGCTAAGCCTCCGAGTGTGAGGTTTGCTCACCAATCGGTAGGATTTTTCAAACTTAGGCGAGTACTGGACTGCAGCTAAGCCCCCGAGTGGGAGGGTTGCTCACGACTCGGTAGGATTTTTCAAACTGAAGCGTGTACTGGACTGCAGCTAAGCCCCCGAGTGAGAGGGTTGCTCACCACTTGGGGGATTTTTCAAACTTAGGCGAGTACTGGACTACAGCTAAGCCCCCGAGTGAGAGGGCTACTCACCACTCGGTTGGATTTTTCAAACTTAGGCGAGTACTGTACTGCAGCTAAGCCTCCGAGTGTGAGGGTTGCTCACCACTCGGTAGGATTTTTCAAACTTACACGAGTACTGGAGTGCAGCTAAGCCTCCGAGTGTCAGGGTTGCTCACCACTCGGTAGGATTTTCCAAACTTAGGCGAGTACTAGACTGCAGCTATGCCCCCGAGTGGGAGGGTTGCTCACCACTCAGTAGGATTTTTCAAACTTAGGTGAGTACTGGACTGAAGCTAAGCCCCTGAGTGAGAGGCTGGCTCAACACTCGGTAGGATTTTTCGAACTTAGGCGAGTACTGGACTGCAGCTAAAACCCCTAGTGAGAGGGTAGCTCACCACTCGGTAGGATTTTTCAAACTTAGGTGAGTACAGGAATGTAGTTAAGCCCCGAGTGAGAGGGTTGCTCACTGCTCGGTAGGATTTTTCAAACTTAGTCGAGTACTGGACTAGAGCTAAGCCTCCGAGTTTGAGGGTTGCTCACCACTCGGTAGGATTTTTCAAACTTAGGCAAGTACTGTACTGCAGCTAAGCCCCCGAGTGAGAGGCTTTCTCACCACTCGGTAGGATTTTTCGAACTTAGGCGAGTACTGGACTATAGCTAAGCCACCGAGTGAGAGGCTTTCTCACCACTCGGTAGGATTTTTCAAACTTACGTGAGTACTGGACTACAGCTAAGCCCCCGAGTGAGAGGGTTGCTCACCACTCGATAGGATTTTTCAAACTTAGGCGAGTACTGTACTGCAGCTAAGCCCCCGAGTGAGAGGCTTGCTCACCACTCGGTAGGATTTTTCGAACTAAGGCGAGTACTGGACTACAGCTAAGCCCCCGAGTGAGAGGCTTGCTCACCACTCGGTTGGATTTTTCAAACTTAGGCGAGTACTGGACTGCAGCTAAGCCCCCGAGTGGGAGGGTTGCTCACCACTCGGTACGATTTTTCAAACTTAGGCGAGTACTGGACTGCAGCTAAAACCCCTAGTAAGAGGGTTGCTCACCACTCGGTAGGATTTTTCAAACTTAGGCGAGTACTGGACTGCAGCTAAGCCCCTGAGTGAGAGGGTTGCTCACCACTCGGTAGGACTTTTCAAACTTAGGAGAGTACTGGACTGCAGCTATGCCTCCGAGTGTGAGGTTTGCTCACCAGTCGGTAGGATTTTTCAAACTTAGGCGAGTACTGGACTGCAGCTAAGCCCCCGAGTGGGAGGGTTGCTCACGACTCGGTAGGATTTTTCAAACTGAAGCGAGTACTGGACTGCAGCTAAGCCCCCGAGTGAGAGGGTTGCTCACCACTTGGGGGATTTTTCAAACTTAGGCGAGTACTGCACTGCAGCTAAGCCCCCGAGTGAGAGGGCTGCTCACCACTCGGTAGGATTTTTCAAACTTAGGCGAGAACTGTACTGCAGCTAAGCCTCCGAGTGTGAGGGTTGCTCACCACTCGGTAGGATTTTTCAAACTTACACGAGTACTGGAGTGCAGTTAAGCCTCCGAGTGTGAGGGTTTCTCACCACTCGGTAGGATTTTCCAAACTTAGGCGAGTACTAGACTGTAGCTATGCCCCCGAGTGGGAGGGTTGCTCACCACTCAGTAGGATTTTTCAAACTTAGGTGAGTACTGGACTATAGCTAAGCCCCCGAGTGAGAGGGTTTCTCTCCACTCGTTAGGATTTTTCAAACTTAGGCGAGTACTGGACTGCAGCTAAGCCCCCGAGTGAGAGGGTTGCTCACCACTCGGTAGGACTTTTCAAACTTAGGAGAGTACTGGACTGCAGCTAAGCCTCCGAGTGTGAGGTTTGCTCACCAGTCGGTAGGATTTTTCAAACTTAGGCGAGTACTGGACTGCAGCTAAGCCCCCGAGTGGGAAGGTTGCTCACGACTCGGTAGGATTTTTCAAACTGAAGCGAGTACTGGACTGCAGCTAAGCCCCCGAGTGAGAGGGTTGCTCACGACTTGGGGGATTTTTCAAACTTAGGAGAGTGCTGGACTGCAGCTAAGCCCCCGAGTGAGAGGGTTTCTCACCACTCGGTAGGATTTTTCAAACTTACGCGAGTACTGTACTCCAGCTAAGCCTCCGAGTGTGAGGGTTGCTCACCACTCGGTAGGATTTTTCAAACTTACACGAGTACTGGAGTGCAGCTAAGCCTCTGAGTGTGAGGGTTGCTCACCACTCGGTAGGATTTTCCAAACTTAGGCGAGTACTCGACTGCAGCTAAGTCCCCGAGTGGGAGGGTTGCTCACCACTCAGTAGGATTTTTCAAACTTAGGTGAGTACTGGACTGAAGCTAAGCCCCCGAGTGAGAGGCTGGCTCAACACTCGGTAGGATTTTTCGAACTTAGGCGAGTACTGGACTGCAGCTAAAACCCCTAGTGAGAGGGTTGCTCACCACTCGGTAGGATTTTTCAAACTTAGGTGAGTACTGGACTGCAGCTAAGCCCCCGAGTGAGAGGGTTGCTCACTGCTCGGTAGGATTTTTCAAATTTAGTCGAGTACTGGACTCAGCTAAGCCAACGAGTGTGAGGGTTGCTCACCACTCGATAGGATTTTTCAAACATAGGCAAGTACTGTACTGCAGCTAAGCCGCCGAGTGAGAGGCTTTCTCACCACTCGGTAGGATTTTTCGAACTTACGCAAGTACTGGACTTCAGCTATGCCTCCGAGTGTGAGGTTTGCTCACCAGTCGGTAGGATTTTTCAAACTTAGGCGAGTACTGGACTGCAGCTAAAACCCCTAGTGAGAGGGTAGCTCACCACTCGGTAGGATTTTTCAAACTTAGGTGAGTACAGGAATGCAGCTAAGCCCCGAGTGAGAGGGTTGCTCACTGCTCGGTAGGATTTTTCAAACTTAGTCGAGTACTGGACTAGAGCTAAGCCTCTGAGTGTGAGGGTTGCTCACCACTCAGTAGGATTTTTCAAACTTAGGCAAGTACTGTACTGCAGCTAAGCCCCCGAGTGAGAGGCTTTCTCACCACTCGGTAGGATTTTTCAAACTTAGGCGAGTACTGGACTATAGCTAAGCCACCGGGTGAGAGGCTTTCTCACCACTCGGTAGGATTTTTCAAACTTACGTGAGTACTGGACTACAGCTAAGCCCCCGAGTGAGAGGGTTGCTCACCACTCGATAGGATTTTTCAAACTTAGGCGAGTACTGTACTGCAGCTAAGCCCCCGAGTGAGAGGCTTGCTCACCACTCGGTAGGATTTTTCGAACTAAGGCGAGTACTGGACTACAGCTAAGCCCCCGAGTGAGAGGCTTGCTCACCACTCGGTTGGATTTTTCAAACTTAGGCGAGTACTGGACTGCAGCTAAGCCCCCGAGTGGGAGGGTTGCTCACCACTCGGTACGATTTTTCAAACTTAGGCGAGTACTGGACTGCAGCTAAAACCCCTAGTAAGAGGGTTGCTCACCACTCGGTAGGATTTTTCAAACTTAGGCGAGTACTGGACTGCAGCTAAGCCCCTGAGTGAGAGGGTTGCTCACCACTCGGTAGGACTTTTCAAACTTAGGAGAGTACTGGACTGCAGCTATACCTCCGAGTGTGAGGTTTGCTCACCAGTCGGTAGGATTTTTCAAACTTAGGCGAGTACTGGACTGCAGCTAAGCCCCCGAGTGGGAGGGTTGCTCACGACCTGGTAGGATTTTTCAAACTGAAGCGAGTACTGGACTGCAGCTAAGCCCTCGAGTGAAAGGGTTGCTCACCACTTGGGGGATTTTTCAAACTTAGGCGAGTACTGCACTGCAGCTAAGCCCCCGAGTGAGAGGGCTGCTCACCACTCGGTAGGATTTTTCAAACTTAGGCGAGTACTGTACTGCAGCTAAGCCTCCGAGTGTGAGGGTTGCTCACCACTCGGTAGGATTTTTCAAACTTACACGAGTACTGGAGTGCAGTTAAGCCTCCGAGTGTGAGGGTTTCTCACCACTCGGTAGGATTTTCCAAACTTAGGCGAGTACTAGACTGTAGCTATGCCCCCGAGTGGGAGGGTTGCTCACCACTCAGTAGGATTTTTCAAACTTAGGTGAGTACTGGACTATAGCTAAGCCCCCGAGTGAGAGGGTTTCTCTCCACTCGTTAGGATTTTTCAAACTTAGGCGAGTACTGGACTGCAGCTAAGCCCCCGAGTGAGAGGGTTGCTCACCACTCGGTAGGACTTTTCAAACTTAGGAGAGTACTGGACTGCAGCTAAGCCTCCGAGTGTGAGGTTTGCTCACCAGTCGGTAGGATTTTTCAAACTTAGGCGAGTACTGGACTGCAGCTAAGCCCCCGAGTGGGAAGGTTGCTCACGACTCGGTAGGATTTTTCAAACTGAAGCGAGTACTGGACTGCAGCTAAGCCCCCGAGTGAGAGGGTTGCTCACGACTTGGGGGATTTTTCAAACTTAGGAGAGTGCTGGACTGCAGCTAAGCCCCCGAGTGAGAGGGTTTCTCACCACTCGGTAGGATTTTTCAAACTTACGCGAGTACTGTACTGCAGCTAAGCCTCCGAGTGTGAGGGTTGCTCACCACTCGGTAGGATTTTTCAAACTTACACGAGTACTGGAGTGCAGCTAAGCCTCTGAGTGTGAGGGTTGCTCACCACTCGGTAGGATTTTCCAAACTTAGGCGAGTACTCGACTGCAGCTAAGTCCCCGAGTGGGAGGGTTGCTCACCACTCAGTAGGATTTTTCAAACTTAGGTGAGTACTGGACTGAAGCTAAGCCCCCGAGTGAGAGGCTGGCTCAACACTCGGTAGGATTTTTCGAACTTAGGCGAGTACTGGACTACAGCTAAAACCCCTAGTGAGAGGGTTGCTCACCACTCGGTAGGATTTTTCAAACTTAGGTGAGTACTGGACTGCAGCTAAGCCCCCGAGTGAGAGGGTTGCTCACTGCTCGGTAGGATTTTTCAAATTTAGTCGAGTACTGGACTCAGCTAAGCCAACGAGTGTGAGGGTTGCTCACCGCTCGATAGGATTTTTCAAACATAGGCAAGTACTGTACTGCAGCTAAGCCGCCGAGTGAGAGGCTTTCTCACCACTCGGTAGGATTTTTCGAACTTACGCGAGTACTGGACTGCAGCTATGCCTCCGAGTGTGAGGTTTGCTCACCAGTCGGTAGGATTTTTCAAACTTAGGCGAGTACTGGACTGCAGCTAAAACCCCTAGTGAGAGGGTAGCTCACCACTCGGTAGGATTCTTCAAACTTAGGTGAGTACAGGAATGCAGCTAAGCCCCGAGTGAGAGGGTTGCTCACTGCTCGGTAGGATTTTTCAAACTTAGTCGTGTACTGGACTAGAGCTAAGCCTCTGAGTGTGAGGGTTGCTCACCACTCGGTAGGATTTTTCAAACTTAGGCAAGTACTGTACTGCAGCTAAGCCCCCGAGTGAGAGGCTTTCTCACCACTCCGTAGGATTTTTCAAACTTAGGCGAGTACTGGACTATAGCTAAGCCACCGAGTGAGAGGCTTTCTCACCACTCGGTAGGATTTTTCAAACTTACGTGAGTACTGGACTACAGCTAAGCCCCCGAGTGAGAGGGTTGCTCACCACTCGATAGGATTTTTCAAACTTAGGCGAGTACTGTACTGCAGCTAAGCCCCCGAGTGAGAGGCTTGCTCACCACTCGGTAGGATTTTTCGAACTAAGGCGAGTACTGGACTACAGCTAAGCCCCCGAGTGAGAGGCTTGCTCACCACTCGGTTGGATTTTTAAAACTTAGGCGAGTACTGGACTGCAGCTAAGCCCCCGAGTGGGAGGGTTGCTCACCACTCGGTACGATTTTTCAAACTTAGGCGAGTACTGGACTACAGCTAAAACCCCTAGTAAGAGGGTTGCTCACCACTCGGTAGGATTTTTCAAACTTAGGCGAGTACTGGACTGCAGCTAAGCCCCTGAGTGAGAGGGTTGCTCACCACTCGGTAGGACTTTTCAAACTTAGGAGAGTACTGGACTGCAGCTATACCTCCGAGTGTGAGGTTTGCTCACCAGTCGGTAGGATTTTTCAAACTTAGGCGAGTACTGGACTGCAGCTAAGCCCCCGAGTGGGAGGGTTGCTCACGACCTGGTAGGATTTTTCAAACTGAAGCGAGTACTGGACTGCAGCTAAGCCCTCGAGTGAAAGGGTTGCTCACCACTTGGGGGATTTTTCAAACTTAGGCGAGTACTGCACTGCAGCTAAGCCCCCGAGTGAGAGGGCTGCTCACCACTCGGTAGGATTTTTCAAACTTAGGCGAGTACTGTACTGCAGCTAAGCCTCCGAGTGTGAGGGTTGCTCACCACTCGGTAGGATTTTTCAAACTTACACGAGTACTGGAGTGCAGTTAAGCCTCCGAGTGTGAGGGTTTCTCACCACTCGGTAGGATTTTCCAAACTTAGGCGAGTACTAGACTGTAGCTATGCCCCCGAGTGGGAGGGTTGCTCACCACTCAGTAGGATTTTTCAAACTTAGGTGAGTACTGGACTATAGCTAAGCCCCCGAGTGAGAGGGTTTCTCTCCACTCGTTAGGATTTTTCAAACTTAGGCGAGTACTGGACTGCAGCTAAGCCCCCGAGTGAGAGGGTTGCTCACCACTCGGTAGGACTTTTCAAACTTAGGAGAGTACTGGACTGCAGCTAAGCCTCCGAGTGTGAGGTTTGCTCACCAGTCGGTAGGATTTTTCAAACTTAGGCGAGTACTGGACTGCAGCTAAGCCCCCGAGTGGGAAGGTTGCTCACGACTCGGTAGGATTTTTCAAACTGAAGCTAGTACTGGACTGCAGCTAAGCCCCCGAGTGAGAGGGTTGCTCACGACTTGGGGGATTTTTCAAACTTAGGAGAGTGCTGGACTGCAGCTAAGCCCCCGAGTGAGAGGGTTTCTCACCACTCGGTAGGATTTTTCAAACTTACGCGAGTACTGTACTGCAGCTAAGCCTCCGAGTGTGAGGGTTGCTCACCACTCGGTAGGATTTTTCAAACTTACACGAGTACTGGAGTGCAGCTAAGCCTCTGAGTGTGAGGGTTGCTCACCACTCGGTAGGATTTTCCAAACTTAGGCGAGTACTCGACTGCAGCTAAGTCCCCGAGTGGGAGGGTTGCTCACCACTCAGTAGGATTTTTCAAACTTAGGTGAGTACTGGACTGAAGCTAAGCCCCCGAGTGAGAGGCTGGCTCAACACTCGGTAGGATTTTTCGAACTTAGGCGAGTACTGGACTACAGCTAAAACCCCTAGTGAGAGGGTTGCTCACCACTCGGTAGGATTTTTCAAACTTAGGTGAGTACTGGACTGCAGCTAAGCCCCCGAGTGAGAGGGTTGCTCACTGCTCGGTAGGATTTTTCAAATTTAGTCGAGTACTGGACTCAGCTAAGCCAACGAGTGTGAGGGTTGCTCACCGCTCGATAGGATTTTTCAAACATAGGCAAGTACTGTACTGCAGCTAAGCCGCCGAGTGAGAGGCTTTCTCACCACTCGGTAGGATTTTTCGAACTTACGCGAGTACTGGACTGCAGCTATGCCTCCGAGTGTGAGGTTTGCTCACCAGTCGGTAGGATTTTGCAAACTTAGGCGAGTACTGGACTGCAGCTAAAACCCCTAGTGAGAGGGTAGCTCACCACTCGGTAGGATTCTTCAAACTTAGGTGAGTACAGGAATGCAGCTAAGCCCCGAGTGAGAGGGTTGCTCACTGCTCGGTAGGATTTTTCAAACTTAGTCGTGTACTGGACTAGAGCTAAGCCTCTGAGTGTGAGGGTTGCTCACCACTCGGTAGGATTTTTCAAACTTAGGCAAGTACTGTACTGCAGCTAAGCCCCCGAGTGAGAGGCTTTCTCACCACTCCGTAGGATTTTTCAAACTTAGGCGAGTACTGGACTATAGCTAAGCCACCGAGTGAGAGGCTTTCTCACCACTCGGTAGGATTTTTCAAACTTACGTGAGTACTGGACTACAGCTAAGCCCCCGAGTGAGAGGGTTGCTCACCACTCGATAGGATTTTTCAAACTTAGGCGAGTACTGTACTGCAGCTAAGCCCCCGAGTGAGAGGCTTGCTCACCACTCGGTAGGATTTTTCGAACTAAGGCGAGTACTGGACTACAGCTAAGCCCCCGAGTGAGAGGCTTGCTCACCACTCGGTTGGATTTTTCAAACTTAGGCGAGTACTGGACTGCAGCTAAGCCCCCGAGTGGGAGGGTTGCTCACCACTCGGTACGATTTTTCAAACTTAGGCGAGTACTGGACTGCAGCTAAAACCCCTAGTAAGAGGGTTGCTCACCACTCGGTAGGATTTTTCAAACTTAGGCGAGTACTGGACTGCAGCTAAGCCCGTGAGTGAGAGGGTTGCTCACCACTCGGTAGGACTTTTCAAACTTAGGAGAGTACTGGACTGCAGCTATGCCTCCGAGTGTGAGGTTTGCTCACCAGTCGGTAGGATTTTTCAAACTTAGGCGAGTACTGGACTGCAGCTAAGCCCCCGAGTGGGAGGGTTGCTCACGACTCGGTAGGATTTTTCAAACTGAAGCGAGTACTGGACTGCAGCTAAGCCCCCGAGTGAGAGGGTTGCTCACCACTTGGGGGATTTTTCAAACTTAGGCGAGTACTGCACTGCAGCTAAGCCCCCGAGTGAGAGGGCTGCTCACCACTCGGTAGGATTTTTCAAACTTAGGCGAGTACTGTACTGCAGCTAAGCCTCCGAGTGTGAGGGTTGCTCACCACTCGGTAGGATTTTTCAAACTTACACGAGTACTGGAGTGCAGTTAAGCCTCCGAGTGTGAGGGTTTCTCACCACTCGGTAGGATTTTCCAAACTTAGGCGAGTACTAGACTGTAGCTATGCCCCCGAGTGGGAGGGTTGCTCACCACTCAGTAGGATTTTTCAAACTTAGGTGAGTACTGGACTATAGCTAAGCCCCCGAGTGAGAGGGTTTCTCTCCACTCGTTAGGATTTTTCAAACTTAGGCGAGTACTGGACTGCAGCTAAGCCCCCGAGTGAGAGGGTTGCTCACCACTCGGTAGGCCTTTTCAAACTTAGGAGAGTACTGGACTGCAGCTAAGCCTCCGAGTGTGAGGTTTGCTCACTAGTCGGTAGGATTTTTCAAACTTAGGCGAGTACTGGACTGCAGCTAAGCCCCCGAGTGGGAAGGTTGCTCACGACTCGGTAGGATTTTTCAAACTGAAGCGAGTACTGGACTGCAGCTAAGCCCCCGAGTAAGAGGGTTGCTCACGACTTGGGGGATTTTTGAAACTTAGGAGAGTGCTGGACTGCAGCTAAGCCCCCGAGTGAGAGGGTTTCTCACCACTCGGTAGGATTTTTCAAACTTACGCGAGTACTGTACTGCAGCTAAGCCTCCGAGTGTGAGGGTTGCTCACCACTCGGTAGGATTTTTCAAACTTACACGAGTACTGGAGTGCAGCTAAGCCTCTGAGTGTGAGGGTTGCTCACCACTCGGTAGGATTTTCCAAACTTAGGCGAGTACTCGACTGCAGCTAAGTCCCCGAGTGGGAGGGTTGCTCACCACTCAGTAGGATTTTTCAAACTTAGGTGAGTACTGGACTGAAGCTAAGCCCCCGAGTGAGAGGCTGGCTCAACACTCGGTAGGATTTTTCGAACTTAGGCGAGTACTGGACTGCAGCTAAAACCCCTAGTGAGAGGGTTGCTCACCACTCGGTAGGATTTTTCAAACTTAGGTGAGTACTGGACTGCAGCTAAGCCCCCGAGTGAGAGGGTTGCTCACTGCTCGGTAGGATTTTTCAAATTTAGTCGAGTACTGGACTCAGCTAAGCCAACGAGTGTGAGGGTTGCTCACCACTCGGTAGGATTTTTCAAACATAGGCAAGTACTGTACTGCAGCTAAGCCGCCGAGTGAGAGGCTTTCTCACCACTCGGTAGGATTTTTCGAACTTAGGCGAGTACTGGACTACAGCTAAGCCACCGAGTGAGAGGCTTTCTCACCACTCGGTAGGATTTTTCAAACTTACGTGAGTACTGGACTACAGCTAATCCCCCGAGTGAGAGGGTTGCTCACCACTCGGTAGGATTTTTCAAACTTAGGCGAGTACTGTACTGCAGCTAAGCCCCCGAGTGAGAGGCTTGCTCACCACTCGGTAAGATTTTTCAAACTTAGGCGAGTACTGGACTATAGCTAAGCCCCCGAGTGAGAGGCTTGCTCACCACTCCGTTGGATTTTTCGAATTTAGGCGAGTACTGGACTGCAACTAAGCCCTCGAGTGAGAGGGCTGCTCACCACTCGGTAGGATTTCTCAAACTTAGGCGAGTACTAGACTGCATCTAAGCCTCTTAGTCTAAGGGTTGCTCACCAGTCGGTAGGATTTTTCAAACTTAGGCGAGTACTGGACTGCAGCTAAGCCCCCGAGTGGGAGGGTTGCTCACCACTCGGTAGGATTTTTCAAACTTAGGCGAGTACTGTACTGCAGCTAAGCCCCCGAGTGAGGGGCTTGCTCACCACTCGGTAGGATTTTTCGAACTAAGGCGAGTACTGGACTACAGCTAAGCCCCCGAGTTAGAGGCTTGCTCACCACTCGGTTGGATTTTTCAAACTTAGGCGAGTACTGGACTGCAGCTAAGCCCCCGAGTGGGAGGGTTGCTCACCACTCGGTACGATTTTTCAAACTTAGGCGAGTACTGGACTGCAGCTAAAACCCCTAGTAAGAGGGTTCCTCACCACTCGGTAGGATTTTTCAAACTTAGGCGAGTACTGGACTGCAGCTAAGCCCCTGAGTGAGAGGGTTGCTCACCACTCGGTAGGACTTTTCAAACTTAGGAGAGTACTGGACTGCAGCTATGCCTCCGAGTGTGAGGTTTGCTCACCAGTCGGTAGGATTTTTCAAACTTAGGCGAGTACTGGACTGCAGCTAAGCCCCCGAGTGGGAGGGTTGCTCACGACTCGGTAGGATTTTTCAAACTGAAGCGAGTACTGGACTGCAGCTAAGCCCCCGAGTGAGAGGGTTGCTCACCACTTGGGGGATTTTTCAAACTTAGGCGAGTACTGCACTGTAGCTAAGCCCCCGAGTGAGAGGGCTGCTCACCACTCGGTAGGATTTTTCAAACTTAGGCGAGTAATGTACTGCAGCTAAGCCTCCGAGTGTGAGGGTTGCTCACCACTCGGTAGGATTTTTCAAACTTACACGAGTACTGGAGTGCAGTTAAGCCTCCGAGTGTGAGGGTTTCTCACCACTCGGTAGGATTTTCCAAACTTAGGCGAGTACTAGACTGTAGCTATGCCCCCGAGTGGGAGGGTTGCTCACCACTCAGTAGGATTTTTCAAACTTAGGTGAGTACTGGACTATAGCTAAGCCCCCGAGTGAGAGGGTTTCTCTCCACTCGTTAGGATTTTTCAAACTTAGGCGAGTACTGGACTGCAGCTAAGCCCCCGAGTGAGAGGGTTGCTCACCACTCGGTAGGACTTTTCAAAGTTAGGAGAGTACTGGACTGCAGCTAAGCCTCCGAGTGTGAGGTTTGCTCACTAGTCGGTAGGATTTTTCAAACTTAGGCGAGTACTGGACTGCAGCTAAGCCCCCGAGTGGGAAGGTTGCTCACGACTCGGTAGGATTTTTCAAACTGAAGCGAGTACTGGACTGCAGCTAAGCCCCGAGTAAGAGGGTTGCTCACGACTTGGGGGATTTTTGAAACTTAGGAGAGTGCTGGACTGCAGCTAAGCCCCCGAGTGAGAGGGTTTCTCACCACTCGGTAGGATTTTTCAATCTTACGCGAGTACTGTACTGCAGCTAAGCCTCCGAGTGTGAGGGTTGCTCACCACTCGGTAGGATTTTTCAAACTTACACGAGTACTGGAGTGCAGCTAAGCCTCTGAGTGTGAGGGTTGCTCACCACTCGGTAGGATTTTCCAAACTTAGGCGAGTACTCGACTGCAGCTAAGTCCCCGAGTGGGAGGGTTGCTCACCACACAGTAGGATTTTTCAAACTTAGGTGAGTACTGGACTGAAGCTAAGCCCCCGAGTGAGAGGCTGGCTCAACACTCGGTAGGATTTTTCGAACTTAGGCGAGTACTGGACTGCAGCTAAAACCCCTAGTGAGAGGGTTGCTCACCACTCGGTAGGATTTTTCAAACTTAGGTGAGTACTGGACTGCAGCTAAGCCCCCGAGTGAGAGGGTTGCTCACTGCTCGGTAGGATTTTTCAAATTTAGTCGAGTACTGGACTCAGCTAAGCCAACGAGTGTGAGGGTTGCTCACCACTCGGTAGGATTTTTCAAACATAGGCAAGTACTGTACTGCAGCTAAGCCGCCGAGTGAGAGGCTTTCTCACCACTCGGTAGGATTTTTCGAACTTAGGCGAGTACTGGACTACAGCTAACCCACCGAGTGAGAGGCTTTCTCACCACTCGGTAGGATTTTTCAAACTTACGTGAGTACTGGACTACAGCTAATCCCCCGAGTGAGAGGGTTGCTCACCACTCGGTAGGATTTTTCAAACTTAGGCGAGTACTGTACTGCAGCTAAGCCCCCGAGTGAGAGGCTTGCTCACCACTCGGTAAGATTTTTCAAACTTAGGCGAGTACTGGACTATAGCTAAGCCCCCGAGTGAGAGGCTTGCTCACCACTCCGTTGGATTTTTCGAATTTAGGCGAGTACTGGACTGCAACTAAGCCCTCGAGTGAGAGGGCTGCTCACCACTCGGTAGGATTTCTCAAACTTAGGCGAGTACTAGACTGCATCTAAGCCTCTGAGTCTAAGGGTTGCTCACCAGTCGGTAGGATTTTTCAAACTTAGGCGAGTACTGGACTGCAGCTAAGCCCCCGAGTGGGAGGGTTGCTCACCACTCGGTAGGATTTTTCAAACTTAGGCGAGTACTGGACTGCAGCTAAAACCCCTAGTAAGAGGGTTGCTCACCACTCGGTAGGATTTTTCAAACTTAGGCGAGTACTGGACTGCAGCTAAGCCCCCGAGTGAGAGGTTTGCTCACCGCTCAGTAGAAATTTTCAAACTTAGGCGAGTACTAGACTGCAGCTAAGCATCCGAGTGTGAGGGTTGCTCACCCCTCGGTAGGAATTTTCAAACTTAGGCAAGTACTGGACTGCAGCTAAGCCTCCGAGTGTGAGGGTTGGTCACCACTCGGTAGGATTTTTCAAACTTAGGAAAGTACTGGACTACAGCTAAGCCCCCGAGTGAGAGGGTTTCTCTCCACTCGTTAGGATTTTTCACACTTAGGCGAGTACTGGACTGCAACTAAGCCCCCGAGCGAGAGGGTTGCTCACCACTCGGTAGGATTTTTCAAACTTAGGCGAGTACTGGACTGCAGCTAAGCCCCCGAGTGAGAGGGTTTCTCACCACTCGGTAGGACTTTTCAAACTTAGGAGAGTGCTGGACTGCAGCTAAGCCTCCGAGTGTGAGGTTTGCTCACCAGTCGGTAGGATTTTTCAAACTTAGGCGATTACTAGGCTGCAGCTAAGCCTCCGAGTGTGAGGGTTGCTCATGACTCGGTAGGATTTTTCAAACTGAAGCGAGTACTGGACTGCAGCTAAGCCCCCGAGTGAGAGGGTTTCTCACCACTTGGGGGATTTTTCAAACTTAGGCGAGTACTGGACTGCAGCTAAGCCCCCGAGTGAGAGGGCTGCTCACCACTCGGTAGGATTTTTCAAACTTAGGCGAGTACTGTACTGCAGCTAAGCCTCCGAGTGTGAGGGTTGCTCACCACTCGGTAGGATTTTTCAAACTTACACGAGTACTGGAGTGTAGCTAAGCCTCCGAGTGTGAGGGTTGCTCACCACTCGGTAGGATTTTCCAAATTTAGGCGAGTACTATACTGCAGCTATGCCCCCGAGTGGGAGGGTTGGTCACCACTCAGTAGGATTTTTCAAACTTAGGTGAGTACTAGACTGAAGCTAAGCCCCCGAGTGAGAGGCTAGCTCAACACTCGGTAGGATTTTTCGAACTTAGGCGAGTACTGGACTGCAGCTAAAACCCCTAGTGAGAGGGTTGCTCACCACTCGGTAGGATTTTTCAAACTTAGGTGAGTACTGGAATGCAGCTAAGCCTCCGAGTGAGAGGGTTGCTCACTGCTCGGTAGGATTTTTCAAACTTAGTCGAGTACTGGACTAGAGCTGAGCCTCCGAGTGTGAGGGTTGCTCACCACTCGGTAGGATTTTTAAAACTTAGGCAAGTACTGTACTGCAGCTAAGCCCCCGAGTGAGAGGCTTTCTCACCACTCGGTAGGATTTTTCGAACTTAGGCGAGTACTGGACTATAGCTAAGCCACCGAGTGAGAGGCTTTCTCACCACTCGGTAGGATTTTTCAAACTTACGTGAGTACTGGACTACAGCTAAGCCCCCGAGTGAGAGGGTTGCTCACCACTCGATAGGATTTTTCAAACTTAGGCGAGTACTGTACTGCAGCTAAGCCCCCAAGTGAGAGGATTGCTCACCACTCGGTAGGATTTTTCGAACTAAGGCGAGTACTGGACTACAGCTAAGCCCCCGAGTGAGAGGCTTGCTCACCACTCGGTTGGATTTTTCAAACTTAGGCGAGTACTGGACTGTAGCTAAGCCCCCGAGTGGGAGGGTTGCTCACCACTCGGTACGATTTTTCAAACATAGGCGAGTACTGGACTGCAGCTAAAACCCCTAGTAAGAGGGTTGCTCACCACTCGGTAGGATTTTTCAAACTTAGGCGAGTACTGGACTGCAGCTAAGCCCCTGAGTGAGAGGGTTGCTCACCACTCGGTAGGACTTTTCAAACTTAGGAGAGTACTGGACTGCAGCTATGCCTCCGAGTGTGAGGTTTGCTCACCAGTCGGTAGGATTTTTCAAACTTAGGCGAGTACTGGACTGCAGCTAAGCCCCCGAGTGGGAGGGTTGCTCACGACTCGGTAGGATTTTTCAAACTGAAGCGAGTACTGGACTGCAGCTAAGCCCCCGAGTGAGAGGGTTGCTCACCACTTGGGGGATTTTTCAAACTTAGGCGAGTACTGCACTGCAGCTAAGCCCCCGAGTGGGAGGGTTGCTCACGACCTGGTAGGATTTTTCAAACTGAAGCGAGTACTGGACTGCAGCTAAGCCCCCGAGTGAAAGGGTTGCTCACCACTTGGGGGATTTTTCAAACTTAGGCGAGTACTGCACTGCAGCTAAGCCCCCGAGTGAGAGGGCTGCTCACCACTCGGTAGGATTTTTCAAACTTAGGCGAGTACTGTACTGCAGCTAAGCCTCCGAGTGTGAGGGTTGCTCACCACTCGGTAGGATTTTTCAAACTTACACGAGTACTGGAGTGCAGTTAAGCCTCCGAGTGTGAGGGTTTCTCACCACTCGGTAGGATTTTCCAAACTTAGGCGAGTACTAGACTGTAGCTATGCCCCCGAGTGGGAGGGTTGCTCACCACTCAGTAGGATTTTTCAAACTTAGGTGAGTACTGGACTATAGCTAAGCCCCCGAGTGAGAGGGTTTCTCTCCACTCGTTAGGATTTTTCAAACTTAGGTGAGTACTGGACTGCAGCTAAGCCCCCGAGTGAGAGGGTTGCTCACCACTCGGTAGGACTTTTCAAACTTAGGAGAGTACTGGACTGCAGCTAAGCCTCCGAGGGTGAGGTTTGCTCACCAGTCGGTAGGATTTTTCAAACTTAGGCGAGTACTGGACTGCAGCTAAGCCCCCGAGTGGGAGGGTTGCTCACGACTCGGTAGGATTTTTCAAACTGAAGCGAGTACTGGACTGCAGCTAAGCCCCCGAGTGAGAGGGTTGCTCACGACTTGGGGGATTTTTCAAACTTAGGAGAGTGCTGGACTGCAGCTAAGCCCCCGAGTGAGAGGGTTTCTCACCACTCGGTAGGATTTTTCAAACTTACGCGAGTACTGTACTGCAGCTAAGCCTCCGAGTGTGAGGGTTGCTCACCACTCGGTAGGATTTTTCAAACTTACACGAGTACTGGAGTGCAGCTAAGCCTCTGAGTGTGAGGGTTGCTCACCACTCAGTAGGATTTTCCAAACTTAGGCGAGTACTCGACTGCAGCTAAGTCCCCGAGTGGGAGGGTTGCTCACCACTCAGTAGGATTTTTCAAACTTAGGTGAGTACTGGACTGAAGCTAAGCCCCCGAGTGAGAGGCTGGCTCAACACTCGGTAGGATTTTTCGAACTTAGGCGAGTACTGGACTGCAGCTAAAACCCCTAGTGAGAGGGTTGCTCACCACTCGGTAGGATTTTTCAAACTTAGGTGAGTACTGGACTGCAGCTAAGCCCCCGAGTGAGAGGGTTGCTCACTGCTCGGTAGGATTTTTCAAATTTAGTCGAGTACTGGACTCAGCTAAGCCAACGAGTGTGAGGGTTGCTCACCACTCGGTAGGATTTTTCAAACATAGGCAAGTACTGTACTGCAGCTAAGCCGCCGAGTGAGAGGCTTTCTCACCACTCGGTAGGATTTTTCGAACTTAGGCGAGTACTTGACTACAACTAAGCCACCGAGTGAGAGGCTTTCTCACCACTCGGTAGGATTTTTCAAACTTACGTGAGTACTGGACTACAGCTAATCCCCCGAGTGAGAGGGTTGCTCACCACTCGGTAGGATTTTTCAAACTTAGGCGAGTACTGTACTGCAGCTAAGCCCCCGAATGAGAGGCTTGCTCACCACTCGGTAAGATTTTTCAAACATAGGCGAGTACTGGACTATAGCTAAGCCCCCGAGTGAGAGGCTTGCTCACCACTCCGTTGGATTTTTCGAACTTAGGCGAGTACTGGACTGCAACTAAGCCCTCGAGTGAGAGGGCTGCTCACCACTCGGTAGGATTTCTCAAACTTAGGCGAGTACTGGACTGCATCTAAGCCTCCGAGTCTGAGGGTTGCTCACCAGTCGGTAGGATTTTTCAAACTTAGGCGAGTACTAGACTGCAGCTAAGCCCCCGAGTGGGAGGGTTGCTCACCACTCGGTAGGATTTTTCAAACTTAGGCGAGTACTGGACTGCAGCTAAAACCCCTAGTAAGAGGGTTGCTCACCACTCGGTAGGATTTTTCAAACTTAGGCGAGTACTGGACTACAGCTAAGCCCCCGAGTGATAGGTTTGCTCACCGCTCAGTAGAAATTTTCAAACTTAGGCGAGTACTGGACTACAGCTAAGCATCCGAGTGTGAGGGTTGCTCACCCCTCGGTAGGAATTTTCAAAGTTAGGCAAGTACTGGACTGCAGCTAAGCCTCCGAGTGTGAGGGTTGGTCACCACTCGGTAGGATTTTTCAAACTTAGGCAAGTACTGGACTACAGCTAAGCCCCCGAGTGAGAGGGTTTCTCTCCACTCGTTAGGATTTTTCACACTTAGGCGAGTACTGGACTGCAACTAAGCCCCCGAGCGAGAGGGTTGCTCACCACTCGGTAGGATTTTTCAAACTTAGGCGAGTACTGGACTGCAGCTAAGCCCCCGAGTGAGAGGGTTTCTCACCACTCGGTAGGACTTTTCAAACTTAGGAGAGTGCTGGACTGCAGCTAAGCCTCCGAGTGTGAGGTTTGCTCACCAGTCGGTAGGATTTTTCAAACTTAGGCGAGTACTGGACTGCAGCTAAGCCACCGAGTGGGAGGGTTGCTCACGACTCGGTAGGATTTTTCAAACTGAAGCGAGTACTGGACTGCAGCTAAGCCCCCGAGTGAGAGGGTTTCTCACCACTTGGGGGATTTTTCAAACTTAGGCGAGTACTGGACTGCAGCTAAGCCCCCGAGTGAGAGGGCTGCTCACCACTCGGTAGGATTTTTCAAACTTAGGCGAGTACTGTACTGCAGCTAAGCCTCCGAGTGTGAGGGTTGCTCACCACTCGGTAGGATTTTTCAAACTTACACGAGTACTGGAGTGCAGCTAAGCCTCCGAGTGTGAGGGTTGCTCACCACTCGGTAGGATTTTCCAAATTTAGGCGAGTACTAGACTGCAGCTATGCCCCCGAGTGGGAGGGTTGCTCACCACTCAGTAGGATTTTTCAAACTTAGGTGAGTACTAGACTGAAGCTAAGCCCCCGAGTGAGAGGCTGGCTCAACACTCGGTAGGATTTTTCGAACTTAGGCGAGTACTGGACTGCAGCTAAAACCCCTAGTGAGAGGGTTGCTCACCACTCGGTAGGATTTTTCAAACTTAGGTGAGTACTGGAATGCAGCTAAGCCCCCGAGTGAGAGGGTTGCTCACTGGTCGGTAGGATTTTCAAACTTAGTCGAGTGCTGGACTGGAGCTAAGCCTCCGAGTGTGAGGGTTGCTCACCACTCGGTAGGATTTTTCAAACTTACACGAGTACTGGAGTGCAGCTAAGCCTTGGAGTCTGAGGGTTGCTCACCACTCGGTAGGATTTTCCAAACTTAGGCGAGTACTATACTGCAGCTAAGCCACCGAGTGAGAGGCTTTCTCACCACTCGGTAGGATTTTTCAAACTTACGTGAGTACTGGACTACAGCTAAGCCCCCGAGTGAGAGGGTTGCTCACCACTCGGTAGGATTTTTCAAACTTAGGCGAGTACTGTACTGCAGCTAAGCCCCCGAGTGAGAGGCTTGCTCACCACTCGGTAGGATTTTTCGAACTTAGGCGAGTACTGGACTACAGCTAAGCCCCCGAGTGAGAGGCTTGCTCACCACTCGGTTGGATTTTTCAAACTTAGGCGAGTACTAGACTGCAGCTAAACCCCCGAGTGGGAGGGTTGCTCACCACTCGGTAGGATTTTTCAAACTTAGGCGAGTACTGGACTGCATCTAAAACCCCTAGTAAGAGGGTTGCTCACCACTCGGTAGGATTTTTCAAACTTAGGCGAGTACTGGACTGCAGCTAAGCCCCTGAGTGAGAGGGTTGCTCACCACTCGGTAG
The DNA here is from genome assembly GCF_056163025.1 of Triticum urartu. NCBI lineage: Eukaryota > Viridiplantae > Streptophyta > Magnoliopsida > Poales > Poaceae > Triticum > Triticum urartu. The sequence goes on along the minus strand of NC_141878.1, from coordinate 250,173,123 downwards.
GACTTTTCAAACTTAGGAGAGTACTGGACTGCAGCTAAGCCTCCGAGTGTGAGGTTTGCTCACCAGTCGGCAGGATTTTTCAAACTTAGGCGAGTACTGGACTGCAGCTAAGCCCCCGAGTGGAAGGGTTGCTCACGACTCGGTAGGATTTTTCAAACTGAAGCGAGTACTGGACTGCAGCTAAGCCCCCGAGTGAGAGGGTTGCTCACCACTTGGGGGATTTTTCAAACTTAGGCGAGTACTGGACTGCAGCTAAGCCCCCGAGTGAGAGGGCTGCTCACCACTCGGTAGGATTTTTGAAACTTAGGTGAGTACTGTACTGCAGCTAAGCCTCCGAGTGTGAGGGTTGCTCACCACTCGGTAGGATTTTTCAAACTTACATGAGTACTGGAGTGCAGCTAAGCCTCCGAGTGTGAGGGTTGCTCACCACTCGGTACGATTTTCCAAACTTAGGCGAGTACTAGACTGCAGCTATGCCCCCGAGTGGGAGGGTTGCTCACCACTCAGTAGGATTTTTCAAACTTAGGTGAGTACTGGACTAAAGCTAAGCCCCCGAGTGAGAGGCTGGCTCAACACTTGGTAGGATTTTTCGAACTTAGGCGAGTACTGGACTGCAGCTAAAACCCCTAGTGAGAGGGTTGCTCACCACTCGGTAGGATTTTTCAAACTTAGGTGAGTACTGGACTGCAGCTAAGCCCCCGAGTGAGAGGGTTGCTCACTGCTCGGTAGGATTTTTCAAACTTAGTCGAGTACTGGACTGGAGCTAAGCCTCCGAGTGTGAGGGTTGCTCACCACTCGGTAGGATTTTTCAAACTTAGGCAAGTACTGTACTGTAGCTAAGCCCCCGAGTGAGAGGCATTCTCACCACTCGGTAGGATTTTTCGAACTTAGGCGAGTACTGGACTACAGCTAAGCCACCGAGTGAGAGGCTTTCTCACCACTCGGTTGGATTTTTTGAACTTAGGCGAGTACTGGACTGCAACTAAGCCCTCGAGTGAGAGGGCTGCTCACCACTCGGTAGGATTTTTCAAACTTAGGCGAGTACTGGACTGCATCTAAGCCTCCGAGTCTGAGGGTTGCTCACCACTCGGTAGGATTTTTCAAACTTAGGCGAGTACTGGACTGCAGCAAAGCATCCGAGTGGGAGGGTTGCTCACCCCTCGGTAGGATTTTTCAAACTTAGGCGAGTATTGTACTGCAGCTAAGCCCCCGAGTGAGAGGGTTGCTCACCACTCGGTAGGATTTTTCAAACTTAGGCGAATAATGTACTGCAGCTAAGCCCCCGAGTGAGTGGCTTGCTCACCACTCGGTAGGATTTTTCGAACTTAGGCCAGTACTGGACTGCAGCTAAGCCCCAGAGTGAGAGGGCTGCTCACCACTCGGTAGGATTTTTCAAACTTAGGTGAGTACTCGACTGCAGCTAAGCCTCCGAGTGTGAGGGTTGCTCAACACTCGGTAGGATTTTTCAAACTTAGGCGAGTACTGGACTGCAGCTAAGCCCCCGAGTGGGATGGTTGCTCATGACTCGGTAGGATTTTTCAAACTGATGCGAGTACCGGACTGCAGCTAAGCCCCCGAGTGAGAGGGTTGCTCACCACTCGGGGGATTTTTCAAACTTAGGCGAGTACTGGACTGCAGCTAAGCCCCCGAGTGAGAGGGCAGCTCACCACTCTGTAGGATTTTTCAAACTTAGGCGAGTACTGTACTGCAGCTAAGCCTCCGAGTGTGAGGGTTGCTCACCACTCCGTAGGTTTTTCAAACTTACGCGAGTACTGGAGTGTAGCTAAGCCTCCCAGTGTGAGGGTTGCTCACCACTCGGTAGGATTTTCCAAACTTAGGCGAGTACAAGACTGCAGCTATGCCCCCGAGTGGGAGGGTTGCTCACCACTCAGTAGGATTTTTCAAACTTAGGTGAGTACTGGACTGAAGCTAAGCCCCCGAGTGAGAGGCTGGCTCAACACTCGGTAGGATTTTTTGCACTTAGGCGAGTACTGGACTGCAGCTAAAACCCCTAGTGAGAGGGTTGCTCACCACTCGGTAGGATATTTCAAACTTAGGTGAGTAGTGGACTGCAGCTAAGCCCCCGAGTGAGAGGGTTGCTCACTGCTCGGTAGGATTTTTGAAACTCAGGCGAGTACTGGACTGCAGCTAAGCCTCCGAGTGTGAGGGTTGCTCACCACTCGGTAGGATTTTTCAAACTTAGGCAAGTACTGTACTGCAGCTAAGCCCCCGAGTGAGAGGCTTTCTCACCACTCGGTAGGATTTTTCGATCTTAGGCGAGTACTGGACTACAGCTAAGCCCCCGAGTGAGAGGCTTTCTCACCACTCGGTAGGATTTTTCAAACTTACGCGAGTACTGGACTGCAGCTAAGCCCCCGAGTGGGAGGGTTGCTCACCACTCGGTAGGATTTTTCAAACTTAGGCGAGTACTGTACTGCAGTTAAGCCCCCGAGTGAGAGGCTTGCTCACCACTCGATAGGATTTTTCGAAGTTAGGCGAGTACTGGACTACAGCTAAGCCCCCGAGTGGGAGGCTTGCTCACCACTCGGTTGGATTTTTCGAACTTAGGCGAGTACTGGACTGCAACTAAGCCCTCGAGTGAGAGGGATGCTCACCACTCTGTAGGATTTTTCAAACTTAGGCGAGTACTGGACTGCATCTAAGCCTCCGAGTCTGAGGGTTGCTCACCACTCGGTAGGATTTTTCAAACTTAGGCGAGTACTGGACTGCAGCTAAGCCCCCGAGTGAGAGGGTTTCTCACCACTCGGTAGGACTTTTCAAACTTAGGAGAGTGCTGGACTGCAGCTAAGCCTCCGAGTGTGAGGTTTGCTCACCAGTCGGTAGGATTTTTCAAACTTAGGCGAGTACTGGACTGCAGCTAAGCCACCGAGTGGGAGGGTTGCTCACGACTCGGTAGGATTTTTCAAACTGAAGCGAGTACTGGACTGCAGCTAAGCCCCCGAGTGAGAGGGTTTCTCACCACTTGGGGGATTTTTCAAACTTAGGCGAGTACTGGACTGCAGCTAAGCCCCCGAGTGAGAGGGCTGCTCACCACTCGGTAGGATTTTTCAAACTTAGGCGAGTACTGTACTGCAGCTAAGCCTCCGAGTGTGAGGGTTGCTCACCACTCGGTAGGATTTTTCAAACTTACACGAGTACTGGAGTGCAGCTAAGCCTCCGAGTGTGAGGGTTGCTCACCACTCGGTAGGATTTTCCAAATTTAGGCGAGTACTAGACTGCAGCTATGCCCCCGAGTGGGAGGGTTGCTCACCACTCAGTAGGATTTTTCAAACTTAGGTGAGTACTAGACTGAAGCTAAGCCCCCGAGTGAGAGGCTGGCTCAACACTCGGTAGGATTTTTCGAACTTAGGCGAGTACTGGACTGCAGCTAAAACCCCTAGTGAGAGGGTTGCTCACCACTCGGTAGGATTTTTCAAACTTAGGTGAGTACTGGAATGCAGCTAAGCCCCCGAGTGAGAGGGTTGCTCACTGGTCGGTAGGATTTTCAAACTTAGTCGAGTGCTGGACTGGAGCTAAGCCTCCGAGTGTGAGGGTTGCTCACCACTCGGTAGGATTTTTCAAACTTACACGAGTACTGGAGTGCAGCTAAGCCTTGGAGTCTGAGGGTTGCTCACCACTCGGTAGGATTTTCCAAACTTAGGCGAGTACTATACTGCAGCTAAGCCACCGAGTGAGAGGCTTTCTCACCACTCGGTAGGATTTTTCAAACTTACGTGAGTACTGGACTACAGCTAAGCCCCCGAGTGAGAGGGTTGCTCACCACTCGGTAGGATTTTTCAAACTTAGGCGAGTACTGTACTGCAGCTAAGCCCCCGAGTGAGAGGCTTGCTCACCACTCGGTAGGATTTTTCGAACTTAGGCGAGTACTGGACTACAGCTAAGCCCCCGAGTGAGAGGCTTGCTCACCACTCGGTTGGATTTTTCAAACTTAGGCGAGTACTAGACTGCAGCTAAACCCCCGAGTGGGAGGGTTGCTCACCACTCGGTAGGATTTTTCAAACTTAGGCGAGTACTGGACTGCATCTAAAACCCCTAGTAAGAGGGTTGCTCACCACTCGGTAGGATTTTTCAAACTTAGGCGAGTACTGGACTGCAGCTAAGCCCCTGAGTGAGAGGGTTGCTCACCACTCGGTAGGACTTTTCAAACTTAGGAGAGTACTGGACTGCAGCTAAGCCTCCGAGTGTGAGGTTTGCTCACCAGTCGGCAGGATTTTTCAAACTTAGGCGAGTACTGGACTGCAGCTAAGCCCCCGAGTGGGAGGGTTGCTCACGACTCGGTAGGATTTTTCAAACTGAAGCGAGTACTGGACTGCAGCTAAGCCCCCGAGTGAGAGGGTTGCTCACCACTTGGGGGATTTTTCAAACTTAGGCGAGTACTGGACTGCAGCTAAGCCCCCGAGTGAGAGGGCTGCTCACCACTCGGTAGGATTTTTGAAACTTAGGTGAGTACTGTACTGCAGCTAAGCCTCCGAGTGTGAGGGTTGCTCACCACTCGGTAGGATTTTTCAAACTTACATGAGTACTGGAGTGCAGCTAAGCCTCCGAGTGTGAGGGTTGCTCACCACTCGGTACGATTTTCCAAACTTAGGCGAGTACTAGACTGCAGCTATGCCCCCGAGTGGGAGGGTTGCTCACCACTCAGTAGGATTTTTCAAACTTAGGTGAGTACTGGACTAAAGCTAAGCCCCCGAGTGAGAGGCTGGCTCAACACTTGGTAGGATTTTTCGAACTTAGGCGAGTACTGGACTGCAGCTAAAACCCCTAGTGAGAGGGTTGCTCACCACTCGGTAGGATTTTTCAAACTTAGGTGAGTACTGGACTGCAGCTAAGCCCCCGAGTGAGAGGGTTGCTCACTGCTCGGTAGGATTTTTCAAACTTAGTCGAGTACTGGACTGGAGCTAAGCCTCCGAGTGTGAGGGTTGCTCACCACTCGGTAGGATTTTTCAAACTTAGGCAAGTACTGTACTGTAGCTAAGCCCCCGAGTGAGAGGCTTTCTCACCACTCGGTAGGATTTTTCGAACTTAGGCGAGTACTGGACTACAGCTAAGCCACCGAGTGAGAGGCTTTCTCACCACTCGGTTGGATTTTTTGAACTTAGGCGAGTACTGGACTGCAACTAAGCCCTCGAGTGAGAGGGCTGCTCACCACTCGGTAGGATTTTTCAAACTTAGGCGAGTACTGGACTGCATCTAAGCCTCCGAGTCTGAGGGTTGCTCACCACTCGGTAGGATTTTTCAAACTTAGGCGAGTACTCGACTGCAGCAAAGCATCCGAGTGGGAGGGTTGCTCACCCCTCGGTAGGATTTTTCAAACTTAGGCGAGTATTGTACTGCAGCTAAGCCCCCGAGTGAGAGGGTTGCTCACCACTCGGTAGGATTTTTCAAACTTAGGCGAATAATGTACTGCAGCTAAGCCCCCGAGTGAGTGGCTTGCTCACCACTCGGTAGGATTTTTCGAACTTAGGCCAGTACTGGACTGCAGCTAAGCCCCAGAGTGAGAGGGCTGCTCACCACTCGGTAGGATTTTTCAAACTTAGGTGAGTACTCGACTGCAGCTAAGCCTCCGAGTGTGAGGGTTGCTCAACACTCGGTAGGATTTTTCAAACTTAGGCGAGTACTGGACTGCAGCTAAGCCCCCGAGTGGGATGGTTGCTCATGACTCGGTAGGATTTTTCAAACTGATGCGAGTACCGGACTGCAGCTAAGCCCCCGAGTGAGAGGGTTGCTCACCACTCGGGGGATTTTTCAAACTTAGGCGAGTACTGGACTGCAGCTAAGCCCCCGAGTGAGAGGGCAGCTCACCACTCTGTAGGATTTTTCAAACTTAGGCGAGTACTGTACTGCAGCTAAGCCTCCGAGTGTGAGGGTTGCTCACCACTCCGTAGGTTTTTCAAACTTACGCGAGTACTGGAGTGTAGCTAAGCCTCCCAGTGTGAGGGTTGCTCACCACTCGGTAGGATTTTCCAAACTTAGGCGAGTACAAGACTGCAGCTATGCCCCCGAGTGGGAGGGTTGCTCACCACTCAGTAGGATTTTTCAAACTTAGGTGAGTACGGGACTGAAGCTAAGCCCCCGAGTGAGAGGCTGGCTCAACACTCGGTAGGATTTTTTGCACTTAGGCGAGTACTGGACTGCAGCTAAAACCCCTAGTGAGAGGGTTGCTCACCACTCGGTAGGATATTTCAAACTTAGGTGAGTAGTGGACTGCAGCTAAGCCCCCGAGTGAGAGGGTTGCTCACTGCTCGGTAGGATTTTTGAAACTCAGGCGAGTACTGGACTGCAGCTAAGCCTCCGAGTGTGAGGGTTGCTCACCACTCGGTAGGATTTTTCAAACTTAGGCAAGTACTGTACTGCAGCTAAGCCCCCGAGTGAGAGGCTTTCTCACCACTCGGTAGGATTTTTCGATCTTAGGCGAGTACTGGACTACAGCTAAGCCCCCGAGTGAGAGGCTTTCTCACCACTCGGTAGGATTTTTCAAACTTACGCGAGTACTGGACTGCAGCTAAGCCCCCGAGTGGGAGGGTTGCTCACCACTCGGTAGGATTTTTCAAACTTAGGCGAGTACTGTACTGCAGTTAAGCCCCCGAGTGAGAGGCTTGCTCACCACTCGATAGGATTTTTCGAAGTTAGGCGAGTACTGGACTACAGCTAAGCCCCCGAGTGGGAGGCTTGCTCACCACTCGGTTGGATTTTTCGAACTTAGGCGAGTACTGGACTGCAACTAAGCCCTCGAGTGAGAGGGATGCTCACCACTCTGTAGGATTTTTCAAACTTAGGCGAGTACTGGACTGCATCTAAGCCTCCGAGTCTGAGGGTTGCTCACCACTCGGTAGGATTTTTCAAACTTAGCCGAGTACTGGACTGCAGCTAAGCCCCCGAGTGGGAGGGTTGGTCACCCCTCGGTAGGATTTTTCAAACTTAGGCGAGTACTGGACTGCAGCTAAGCGCCCGAGTGAGAGGGTTGCTCACCGCTCAGTAGAAATTTTCAAACATAGGCGAGTACTGGACTGCAGCTAAGCATCCGAGTGTGAGGGTTTCTCACCCCTCGGTAGGATTTTTCAAACTTAGGCGAGTATTGTACTGCAGCTAAGCCCCCGAGTGAGAGGGTTGCTCACCACTCGGTAGGATTTTCAAACTTAGGTGATTAATGTACTGCAGCTAAGCCCCCGAGTGAGAGGCTTGCTCACCACTCGGTAGGATTTTTCGAACTTAGGCGAGTACTGGACTGCAGCTAAGCCCCAGAGTGAGAGGGCTGCTCACCACTCGGTAGGATTTTTCAAAGTTAGGTGAGTACTCGACTGCAGCTAAGCCTCCGAGTGTGAGGGTTGCTCAACACTCGGTAGGATTTTTCAAACTTAGGCGAGTACTGGACTGCAGCTAAGCCCCCGAGTGGGATGGTTGCTCACGACTCGGTAGGATTTTTCAAACTGATGCGAGTACTAGACTGCAGCTAAGCCCCCGAGTGAGAGGGTTGCTCACCACTCGGGGGTTTTTCAAACTTAGGCGAGTACTGGACTGCAGCTAAGCCCCCGAGTGAGAGGGCAGCTCACCACTCTGTAGGATTTTTCAAACTTAGGCGAGTACTGTACTGCAGCTAAGCCTCCGAGTGTGAGGGTTGCTCACCACTCGGTAGGTTTTCCAAACTTATGCGAGTACTGGAGTGTAGCTAAGCCTCCCAGTGTGAGGGTTGCTCACCACTCGGTAGGATTTTCCAAACTTAGGCGAGTACAAGACTGCAGCTATGCCCCCGAGTGGGAGGGTTGCTCACCACTCAGTAGGATTTTTCAAACTTAGGTGAGTACTGGACTGAAGCTAAGCCCCCGAGTGAGAGGCTGGCTCAACACTCGGTAGGATTTTTTGCACTTAGGCGAGTACTGGACTGCAGCTAAAACCCCTAGTGAGAGGGTTGCTCACCACTCGGTAGGATATTTCAAACTTAGGTGAGTAGTGGACTGCAGCTAAGCCCCCGAGTGAGAGGGTTGCTCACTGCTCGGTAGGATTTTTGAAACTCAGGCGAGTACTGGACTGCAGCTAAGCCTCCGAGTGTGAGGGTTGCTCACCACTCGGTAGGATTTTTCAAACTTAGGCAAGTACTGTACTGCAGCTAAGCCCCCGAGTGAGAGGCTTTCTCACCACTCGGTAGGATTTTTCGATCTTAGGCGAGTACTGGACTACAGCTAAGCCCCCGAGTGAGAGGCTTTCTCACCACTCGGTAGGATTTTTCAAACTTACGCGAGTACTGGACTGCAGCTAAGCCCCCGAGTGGGAGGGTTGCTCACCACTCGGTAGGTTAAGCCCCCGAGTGAGAGGCTTGCTCACCACTCGATAGGATTTTTTGAAGTTAGGCGAGTACTGGACTACAGCTAAGCCCCCGAGTGAGAGGCTTGCTCACCACTCGGTTGGATTTTTCAAACTTAGGCGAGTACTGTACTGCAGCTAAGCCCCCGAGTGAGAGGCTTGCTCACCACTGGGTAGGATTTTTCGAACTTAGGCGAGTACTGGACTACAGCTAAGCCCCCGAGTGAGAGGCTTGCTCACCACTCGGTTTGATTTTTCAAACTTAGGCGAGTACTGGACTGCAGCTAAGCCCCCGAGTGGGAGGGTTGCTCACCACTCGGTAGGATTTTTCAAACTTAGGCGAGTACTGGACTGCATCTAAAACCCCTAGTAAGAGGGTTGCTCACCACTCGGTAGGATTTTTCAAACTTAGGCGAGTACTGGACTGCAGCTAAGCCCCTGAGTGAGAGGGTTGCTCACCACTCGGTAGGACTTTTCAAACTTAGGAGAGTACTGGACTGCAGCTAAGCCTCCGAGTGTGAGGTTTGCTCACCAGTCGGCAGGATTTTTCAAACTTAGGCGAGTACTGGACTGCAGCTAAGCCCCCGAGTGGGAGGGTTGCTCACAACTCGGTAGGATTTTTCAAACTGAAGCGAGTACTGGACTGCAGCTAAGCCCCCGAGTGAGAGGGTTGCTCACCACTTGGGGGATTTTTCAAACTTAGGCGAGTACTGGACTGCAGCTAAGCCCCCGAGTGAGAGGGCTGCTCACCACTCGGTAGGATTTTTCAAACTTAGGTGAGTACTGTACTGCAGCTAAGCCTCCGAGTGTGAGGGTTGCTCACCACTCGGTAGGATTTTTCAAACTTACATGAGTACTGGAGTGCAGCTAAGCCTCCGAGTGTGAGGGTTGCTCACCACTCGGTACGATTTTCCAAACTTAGGCGAGTACTAGACTGCAGCTATGCCCCCGTGTGGGAGGGTTGCTCACCACTCAGTAGGATTTTTCAAACTTAGGTGAGTACTGGACTAAAGCTAAGCCCCCGAGTGAGAGGCTGGCTCAACATTTGGTAGGATTTTTCGAACTTAGGCGAGTACTGGACTGCAGCTAAAACCCCTAGTGAGAGGGTTGCTCACCACTCGGTAGGATTTTTCAAACTTAGGTGAGTACTGGACTGCAGCTAAGCCCCCGAGTGAGAGGGCTGCTCACTGCTCGGTAGGATTTTTCAAACTTAGTCGAGTACTGGACTGGAGCTAAGCCTCCGAGTGTGAGGGTTGCTCACCACTTGGTAGGATTTTTCAAACTTAGGCAAGTACTGTACTGTAGCTAAGCCCCCGAGTGAGAGGCTTTCTCACCACTCGGTAGGATTTTTCGAACTTAGGCGAGTACTGGACTACAGCTAAGCCACCGAGTGAGAGGCTTTCTCACCACTCGGTAGGATTTTTCAAACTTACGTGAGTACTGGACTACAGCTAAGCCCCCGACTGAGAGGGTTGCTCACCATTCAAACTTAGGCGAGTACTGTACTGCAGCTAACCCCCGAGTGAGAGGCTTGCTCACCACTCGGTAGGATTTTTCGAACTTAGGCGAGTACTGGACTACAGCTAAGCCCCCGAGTGAGAGGCTTTCTCACCACTCGGTTGGATTTTTTGAACTTAGGCGAGTACTGGACTGCAACTAAGCCCTCGAGTGAGAGGGCTGCTCACCACTCGGTAGGATTTTTCAAACTTAGGCGAGTACTGGACTGCATCTAAGCCTCCGAGTCTGAGGGTTGCTCACCACTCGGTAGGATTTTTCAAACTTAGGCGAGTACTGGACTGCAGCAAAGCATCCGAGTGGGAGGGTTGCTCACCCCTCGGTAGGATTTTTCAAACTTAGGCGAGTATTGTACTGCAGCTAAGCCCCCGAGTGAGAGGGTTGCTCACCACTCGGTAGGATTTTTCAAACTTATGCGAATAATGTACTGCAGCTAAGCCCCCGAGTGAGAGGCTTGCTCACCACTCGGTAGGATTTTTCGAACTTAGGCGAGTACTGGACTGCAGCTAAGCCCCAGAGTGAGACGGCTGCTCACCACTCGGTAGGATTTTTCAAACTTAGGTGAGTACTCGACTGCAGCTAAGCCTCCGAGTGTGAGGGTTGCTCAACACTCGGTAGGATTTTTCAAACTTAGGCGAGTACTGGACTACAGCTAAGCCCCCAAGTGGGATGGTTGCTCACGACTCGGTAGCATTTTTCAAACTGATGTGAGTACTGGACTGCAGCTAAGCCCCCGAGTGAGAGGGTTGCTCACCACTCGGGGGATTTTTCAAACTTAGGCGAGTACTGGACTGCAGCTAAGCCCCCGAGTGAGAGGGCAGCTCACCACTCTGTAGGATTTTTCAAACTTAGGCGAGTACTGTACTGCAGCTAAGCCTCCGAGTGTGAGGGTTGCTCACCACTCGGTAGGTTTTTCAAACTTACGCGAGTACTGGAGTGTAGCTAAGCCTCCCAGTGTGAGGGTTGCTCACCACTCGGTAGGATTTTCCAAACTTAGGCGAGTACAAGACTGCAGCTATGCCCCCGAGTGGGAGGGTTGCTCACCACTCAGTAGGATTTTTCAAACTTAGGTGAGTACTGGACTGAAGCTAAGCCCCCGAGTGAGAGGCTGGCTCAACACTCGGTAGGATTTTTTGCACTTAGGCGAGTACTGGACTGCAGCTAAAACCCCTAGTGAGAGGGTTGCTCACCACTCGGTAGGATATTTCAAACTTAGGTGAGTAGTGGACTGCAGCTAAGCCCCCGAGTGAGAGGGTTGCTCACTGCTCGGTAGGATTTTTGAAACTCAGGCGAGTACTGGACTGTAGCTAAGCCTCCGAGTGTGAGGGTTGCTCACCACTCGGTAGGATTTTTCAAACTTAGGCAAGTACTGTACTGCAGCTAAGCCCCCGAGTGAGAGGCTTTCTCACCACTCGGTAGGATTTTTCGATCTTAGGCGAGTACTGGACTACAGCTAAGCCCCCGAGTGAGAGGCTTTCTCACCACTCGGTAGGATTTTTCAAACTTACGCGAGTACTGGACTGCAGCTAAGCCCCCGAGTGGGAGGGTTGCTCACCACTCGGTAGGATTTTTCAAACTTAGGCGAGTACTGTACTGCAGTTAAGCCCCCGAGTGAGAGGCTTGCTCACCACTCGATAGGATTTTTCGAAGTTAGGCGAGTACTGGACTACAGCTAAGCCCCCGAGTGGGAGGCTTGCTCACCACTCGGTTGGATTTTTCGAACTTAGGCGAGTACTGGACTGCAACTAAGCCCTCGAGTGAGAGGGATGCTCACCACTCTGTAGGATTTTTCAAAATTAGGCGAGTACTGGACTGCATCTAAGCCTCTGAGTCTGAGGGTTGCTCACCACTCGGTAGGATTTTTCAAACTTAGCCGAGTACTGGACTGCAGCTAAGCCCCCGAGTGGGAGGGTTGGTCACCCCTCGGTAGGATTTTTCAAACTTAGGCGAGTACTGGACTGCAGCTAAGCGCCCGAGTGAGAGGGTTGCTCACCGCTCAGTAGAAATTTTCAAACATAGGCGAGTACTGGACTGCAGCTAAGCATCCGAGTGTGAGGGTTTCTCACCCCTCGGTAGGATTTTTCAAACTTAGGCGAGTATTGTACTGCAGCTAAGCCCCCGAGTGAGAGGGTTGCTCACCACTCGGTAGGATTTTCAAACTTAGGTGATTAATGTACTGCAGCTAAGCCCCCGAGTGAGAGGCTTGCTCACCACTCGGTAGGATTTTTCGAACTTAGGCGAGTACTGGACTGCAGCTAAGCCCCAGAGTGAGAGGGCTGCTCACCACTCGGTAGGATTTTTCAAAGTTAGGTGAGTACTCGACTGCAGCTAAGCCTCCGAGTGTGAGGGTTGCTCAACACTCGGTAGGATTTTTCAAACTTAGGCGAGTACTGGACTGCAGCTAAGCCCCCGAGTGGGATGGTTGCTCATGACTCGGTAGGATTTTTCAAACTGATGCGAGTACTAGACTGCAGCTAAGCCCCCGAGTGAGAGGGTTGCTCACCACTCGGGGGATTTTTCAAACTTAGGCGAGTACTGGACTGCAGCTAAGCCCCCGAGTGAGAGGGCAGCTCACCACTCTGTAGGATTTTTCAAACTTAGGCGAGTACTGTACTGCAGCTAAGCCTCCGGGTGTGAGGGTTGCTCACCACTCGGTAGGTTTTTCAAACTTACGCGAGTACTGGAGTGTAGCTAAGCCTCCCAGTGTGAGGGTTGCTCACCACTCGGTAGGATTTTCCAAACTTAGGCGAGTACAAGACTGCAGCTATGCCCCCGAGTGGGAGGGTTGCTCACCACTCAGTAGGATTTTTCAAACTTAGGTGAGTACTGGACTGAAGCTAAGCCCCCGAGTGAGAGGCTGGCTCAACACTCGGTAGGATTTTTTGCACTTAGGCGAGTACTGGACTGCAGCTAAAACCCCTAGTGAGAGGGTTGCTCACCACTCGGTAGGATATTTCAAACTTAGGTGAGTAGTGGACTGCAGCTAAGCCCCCGAGTGAGAGGGTTGCTCACTGCTCGGTAGGATTTTTGAAACTCAGGCGAGTACTGGACTGCAGCTAAGCCTCCGAGTGTGAGGGTTGCTCACCACTCGGTAGGATTTTTCAAACTTAGGCAAGTACTGTACTGCAGCTAAGCCCCCGAGTGAGAGGCTTTCTCACCACTCGGTAGGATTTTTCAAACTTACGCGAGTACTGGACTGCAGCTAAGCCCCCGAGTGGGAGGGTTGCTCACCACTCGGTAGGTTAAGCCCCCGAGTGAGAGGCTTGCTCACCACTCGATAGGATTTTTTGAAGTTAGCGAGTACTGGACTACAGCTAAGCCCCCGAGTGAGAGGCTTGCTCACCACTCGGTTGGATTTTTCAAACTTAGGCGAGTACTGTACTGCAGCTAAGCCCCCGAGTGAGAGGCTTGCTCACCACTCGGTAGGATTTTTCGAACTTAGGCGAGTACTGGACTACAGCTAAGCCCCCGAGTGAGAGGCTTGCTCACCACTCGGTTGGATTTTTCAAACTTAGGCGAGTACTGGACTGCAGCTAAGCCCCCGAGTGGGAGGGTTGCTCACCACTCGGTAGGATTTTTCAAACTTAGGCGAGTACTGGACTGCATCTAAAACCCCTAGTAAGAGGGTTGCTCACCACTCGGTAGGATTTTTCAAACTTAGGCGAGTACTGGACTGCAGCTAAGCCCCTGAGTGAGAGGGTTGCTCACCAATCGGTAGGACTTTTCAAACTTAGGAGAGTACTGGACTGCAGCTAAGCCTCCGAGTGTGAGGTTTGCTCACCAGTCGGCAGGATTTTTCAAACTTAGGCGAGTACTGGACTGCAGCTAAGCCCCCGAGTGGGAGGGTTGCTCACGACTCGGTAGGATTTTTCAAACTGAAGCGAGTACTGGACTGCAGCTAAGCCCCCGAGTGAGAGGGTTGCTCACCACTTGGGGGATTTTTCAAACTTAGGCGAGTACTGGACTGCAGCTAAGCCCCCGAGTGAGAGGGCTGCTCACCACTCGGTAGGATTTTTCAAACTTAGGTGAGTACTGTACTGCAGCTAAGCCTCCGAGTTTGAGGGTTGCTCACCACTCGGTAGGATTTTTCAAACTTACATGAGTACTGGAGTGCAGCTAAGCCTCCGAGTGTGAGGGTTGCTCACCACTCGGTACGATTTTCCAAACTTAGGCGAGTACTAGACTGCAGCTATGCCCCCGTGTGGGAGGGTTGCTCACCACTCAGTAGGATTTTTCAAACTTAGGTGAGTACTGGACTAAATCTAAGCCCCCGAGTGAGATGCTGGCTCAACACTTGGTAGGATTTTTCGAACTTAGGCGAGTACTGGACTGCAGCTAAAACCCCTAGTGAGAGGGTTGCTCACCACTCGGTAGGATTTTTCAAACTTAGGTGAGTACTGGACTGCAGCTAAGCCCCCGAGTGAGAGGGCTGCTCACTGCTCGGTAGGATTTTTCAAACTTAGTCGAGTACTGGACTGGAGCTAAGCCTCCGAGTGTGAGGGTTGCTCACCACTTGGTAGGATTTTTCAAACTTAGGCAAGTACTGTACTGTAGCTAAGCCCCCGAGTGAGAGGCTTTCTCACCACTCGGTAGGATTTTTCGAACTTAGGCGAGTACTGGACTACAGCTAAGCCACCGAGTGAGAGGCTTTCTCACCACTCGGTAGGATTTTTCAAACTTACGTGAGTACTGGACTACAGCTAAGCCCCCGACTGAGAGGGTTGCTCACCATTCAAACTTAGGCGAGTACTGTACTGCAGCTAACCCCCGAGTGAGAGGCTTGCTCACCACTCGGTAGGATTTTTCGAACTTAGGCGAGTACTGGACTACAGCTAAGCCCCCGAGTGAGAGGCTTTCTCACCACTCGGTTGGATTTTTTGAACTTAGGCGAGTACTGGACTGCAACTAAGCCCTCGAGTGAGAGGGCTACTCACCACTCGGTAGGATTTTTCAAACTTAGGCGAGTACTGGACTGCATCTAAGCCTTCGAGTCTGAGGGTTGCTCACCACTCGGTAGGATTTTTCAAACTTAGGCGAGTACTGGACTGCAGCAAAGCATCCGAGTGGGAGGGTTGCTCACCCCTCGGTAGGATTTTTCAAACTTAGGCGAGTATTGTACTGCAGCTAAGCCCCCGAGTGAGAGGGTTGCTCACCACTCGGTAGGATTTTTCAAACTTATGCGAATAATGTACTGCAGCTAAGCCCCCGAGTGAGAGGCTTGCTCACCACTCGGTAGGATTTTTCGAACTTAGGCGAGTACTGGACTGCAGCTAAGCCCCAGAGTGAGACGGCTGCTCACCACTCGGTAGGATTTTTCAAAGTTAGGTGAGTACTCGACTGCAGCTAAGCCTCCGAGTGTGAGGGTTGCTCAACACTCGGTAGGATTTTTCAAACTTAGGCGAGTACTGGACTGCAGCTAAGCCCCCAAGTGGGATGGTTGCTCACGACTCGGTAGGATTTTTCAAACTGATGCGAGTACTGGACTGCAGCTAAGCCCCCGAGTGAGAGGGTTGCTCACCACTCGGGGGATTTTTCAAACTTAGGCGAGTACTGGACTGCAGCTAAGCCCCCGAGTGAGAGGGCAGCTCACCACTCTGTAGGATTTTTCAAACTTAGGCGAGTACTGTACTGCAGCTAAGCCTCCGAGTGTGAGGGTTGCTCACCACTCGGTAGGTTTTTCAAACTTACGCGAGTACTGGAGTGTAGCCAAGCCTCCCAGTGTGAGGGTTGCTCACCACTCGGTAGAATTTTCCAAACTTAGGCGAGTACAAGACTGCAGCTATGCCCCCGAGTGGGAGGGTTGCTCACCACTCAGTAGGATTTTTCAAACTTAGGTGAGTACTGGACTGAAGCTAAGCCCCCGAGTGAGAGGCTGGCTCAACACTCGGTAGGATTTTTTGCACTTAGGCGAGTACTGGACTGCAGCTAAAACCCCTAGTGAGAGGGTTGCTCACCACTCGGTAGGATATTTCAAACTTAGGTGAGTAGTGGACTGCAGCTAAGCCCCCGAGTGAGAGGGTTGCTCACTGCTCGGTAGGATTTTTGAAACTCAGGCGAGTACTGGACTGCAGCTAAGCCTCCGAGTGTGAGGGTTGCTCACCACTCGGTAGGATTTTTCAAACTTAGGCAAGTACTGTACTGCAGCTAAGCCCCCGAGTGAGAGGCTTTCTCACCACTCGGTAGGATTTTTCGATCTTAGGCGAGTACTGGACTACAGCTAAGCCCCCGAGTGAGAGGCTTTCTCACCACTCGGTAGGATTTTTCAAACTTACGCGAGTACTGGACTGCAGCTAAGCCCCCGAGTGGGAGGGTTGCACACCACTCGGTAGGATTTTTCAAACTTAGGCGAGTACTGTACTGCAGTTAAGCCCCCGAGTGAGAGGCTTGCTCACCACTCGATAGGATTTTTCGAAGTTAGGCGAGTACTGGACTACAGCTAAGCCCCCGAGTGGGAGGCTTGCTCACCACTCGGTTGGATTTTTCGAACTAAGGCGAGTACTGGACTGCAACTAAGCCCTCGAGTGAGAGGGATGCTCACCACTCTGTAGGATTTTTCAAACTTAGGCGAGTACTGGACTGCATCTAAGCCTCCGAGTCTGAGGGTTGCTCACCACTCGGTAGGATTTTTCAAACTTAGCCGAGTACTGGACTGCAGCTAAGCCCCCGAGTGGGAGGGTTGGTCACCCCTCGGTAGGATTTTTCAAACTTAGGCGAGTACTGGACTGCAGCTAAGCGCCCGAGTGAGAAGGTTGCTCACCGCTCAGTAGAAATTTTCAAACTTAGGCGAGTACTGGACTGCAGCTAAGCATCCGAGTGTGAGGGTTTCTCACCCCTCGGTAGGATTTTTCAAAATTAGGCGAGTATTGTACTGCAGCTAAGCCCCCGAGTGAGAGGGTTGCTCACCACTCGGTAGGATTTTCAAACTTAGGCGAATAATGTACTGCAGCTAAGCCCCCGAGTGAGAGGCTTCCTCACCACTCGGTAGGATTTTTCGAACTTAGGCGAGTACTGGACTGCAGCTAAGCCCCAGAGTGAGAGGGCTGCTCACCACTCGGTAGGATTTTTCAAAGTTAGGTGAGTACTCGACTGCAGCTAAGCCTCCGAGTGTGAGGGTTGCTCAACACTCGGTAGGATTTTTCAAACTTAGGCGAGTACTGGACTGCAGCTAAGCCCCCGAGTGGGATGGTTGCTCACGACTCGGTAGGATTTTTCAAACTGATGCGAGTACTGGACTGCAGCTAAGCCCCCGAGTGAGAGGGTTGCTCACCACTCGGGGGATTTTTCAAACTTAGGCGAGTACTGGACTGCAGCTAAGCCCCCGAGTGAGAGGGCAGCTCACCACTCTGTAGGATTTTTCAAACTTAGGCGAGTACTGTACTGCAGCTAAGCCTCCGAGTGTGAGGGTTGCTCACCACTCGGTAGGTTTTTCAAACTTACGCGAGTACTGGAGTGTAGCCAAGCCTCCCATTGTGAGGGTTGCTCACCACTCGGTAGAATTTTCCAAACTTAGGCGAGTACAAGACTGCAGCTATGCCCCCGAGTGGGAGGGTTGCTCACCACTCAGTAGGATTTTTCAAACTTAGGTGAGTACTGGACTGAAGCTAAGCCCCCGAGTGAGAGGCTGGCTCAACACTCGGTAGGATTTTTTGCACTTAGGCGAGTACTGGACTGCAGCTAAAACCCCTAGTGAGAGGGTTGCTCACCACTCGGTAGGATATTTCAAACTTAGGTGAGTAGTGTACTGCAGCTAAGCCCCCGAGTGAGAGGGTTGCTCACCGCTCGGTAGGATTTTTGAAACTCAGGCGAGTACTGGACTGCAGCTAAGCCTCCGAGTGTGAGGGTTGCTCACCACTCGGTAGGATTTTTCAAACTTAGGCAAGTACTGTACTGCAGCTAAGCCCCCGAGTGAGAGGCTTTCTCACCACTCGGTAGGATTTTTCGATCTTAGGCGAGTACTGGACTACAGCTAAGCCCCCGAGTGAGAGGCTTTCTCACCACTCGGTAGGATTTTTCAAACTTACGCGAGTACTGGACTGCAGCTAAGCCCCCGAGTGGGAGGGTTGCTCACCACTCGGTAGGATTTTTCAAACTTAGGCGAGTACTGTACTGCAGTTAAGCCCCCGAGTGAGAGGCTTGCTCACCACTCGATAGGATTTTTCGAAGTTAGGCGAGTACTGGACTACAGCTAAGCCCCCGAGTGAGAGGCTTGCTCACCACTCGGTTGGATTTTTCGAACTTAGGCGAGTACTGGACTGCAACTAAGCCCTCGAGTGAGAGGGATGCTCGCCACTCTGTAGGATTTTTCAAACTTAGGCGAGTACTGGACTGCATCTAAGCCTCCGTGTCTGAGGGTTGCTCACCACTCGGTAGGATTTTTCAAACTTAGCCGAGTACTGGACTGCAGCTAAGCCCCCGAGTGGGAGGGTTGGTCACCCCTCGGTAGGATTTTTCAAACTTAGGCGAGTACTGGACTGCTGCTAAGCGCCCGAGTGAGAGGGTTGCTCACCACTCAGTAGAAATTTTCAAACTTAGGCGAGTACTGGACTGCAGCTAAGCATCCGAGTGTGAGGGTTTCTCACCCCTCGGTAGGATTTTTCAAACTTAGGCGAGTATTGTACTGCAGCTAAGCCCCCGAGTGAGAGGGTTGCTCACCACTCGGTAGGATTTTCAAACTTAGGCGAATAATGTACTGCAGCTAAGCCCCCGAGTGAGAGGCTTGCTCACCACTCGGTAGGATTTTTCGAACTTAGGCGAGTACTGGACTGCAGCTAAGCCCCAGAGTGAGAGGGCTGCTCACCACTCGGTAGGATTTTTCAAAGTTAGGTGAGTACTCGACTGCAGCTAAGCCTCCGAGTGTGAGGGTTGCTCAACACTCGGTAGGATTTTTCAAACTTAGGCGAGTACTGGACTGCAGCTAAGCCCCCGAGTGGGATGGTTGCTCACGACTCGGTAGGATTTTTCAAACTGATGCGAGTACTGGACTGCAGCTAAGCCCCCGAGTGAGAGGGTTGCTCACCACTCGGGGGATTTTTCAAACTTAGGCGAGTACTGGACTGCAGCTAAGCCCCCGAGTGAGAGGGCAGCTCACCACTCTGTAGGATTTTTCAAACTTAGGCGAGTACTGTACTGCAGCTAAGCCTCCGAGTGTGAGGGTTGCTCACTACTCGGTAGGTTTTTCAAACTTACGCGAGTACTGGAGTGTAGCTAAGCCTCCCAGTGTGAGGGTTGCTCACCACTCGGTAGGATTTTCCAAACTTAGGCGAGTACAAGACTGCAGCTATGCCCCCGAGTGGGAGGGTTGCTCATCACTCAGTAGGATTTTTCAAACTTAGGTGAGTACTGGACTGAAGCTAAGCCCCCGAGTCAGAGGCTGGCTCAACACTCGGTAGGATTTTTTGCACTTAGGCGAGTACTCGACTGCAGCTAAAACCCCTAGTGAGAGGGTTGCTCACCACTCGGTAGGATATTTCAAACTTAGGTGAGTAGTGGACTGCAGCCTGCCCCCGAGTGAGAGGGTTGCTCACTGCTCGGTAGGATTTTTGAAACTCAGGCGAGTACTGGACTGCAGCTAAGCCTCCGAGTGTGAGGGTTGCTCACCACTCGGTAGGATTTTTCAAACTTAGGCAAGTACTGTACTGCAGCTAAGCCCCCGAGTGAGAGGCTTTCTCACCACTCGGTAGGATTTTTCGATCTTAGGCGAGTACTGGACTACAGCTAAGCCCCCGAGTGAGAGGCTTTCTCACCACTCGGTAGGATTTTTCAAACTTACGCGAGTACTGGACTGCAGCTAAGCCCCCGAGTGGGAGGGTTGCTCACCACTCGGTAGGATTTTTCAAACTTAGGCGAGTACTGTACTGCAGTTAAGCCCCCGAGTGAGAGGCTTGCTCACCACTCGATAGGATTTTTCGAAGTTAGGCGAGTACTGGACTACAGCTAAGCCCCCGAGTGAGAGGCTTGCTCACCACTCGGTTGGATTTTTCGAACTTAGGCGAGTACTGGACTGCAACTAAGCCCTCGAGTGAGAGGGATGCTCACCACTCTGTAGGATTTTTCAAACTGAGGCGAGTACTGGACTGCATCTAAGCCTCCGAGTCTGAGGGTTGCTCACCACTCGGTAGGATTTTTCAAACTTAGCCGAGTACTGGACTGCAGCTAAGCCCCCGAGTGGGAGGGTTGGTCACCCCTCGGTAGGATTTTTCAAACTTAGGCGAGTACGGGACTGCAGCTAAGCGCCCGAGTGAGAGGGTTGCTCACCGCTCAGTAGAAATTTTCAAACTTAGGCGAGTACTGGACTGCAGCTAAGTATCCGAGTGTGAGGGTTTCTCACCCCTCGGTAGGATTTTTCAACCTTAGGCGAGTATTGTACTGCAGCTAAGCCCCCGAGTGAGAGGGTTGCTCACCACTCGGTAGGATTTTCAAACTTAGGCGAATAATGTACTGCAGCTAAGCCCCCGAGTGAGAGGCTTGCTCACCACTCGGTAGGATTTTTCGAACTTAGGCGAGTACTGGACTGCAGCTAAGCCCCAGAGTGAGAGGGCTGCTCACCACTCGGTAGGATTTTTCAAAGTTAGGTGAGTACTCGACTGTAGCTAAGCCTCCGAGTGTGAGGGTTGCTCACCACTCGGTAGGATTTTTCAAACTTAGGCGAGTACTGGACTGCAGCTAAGCCCCCGAGTGGGAGGGTTGCTCACGACTCGGTAGGATTTTTCAAACTGATGCGAGTACTGGACTGCAGCTAAGCCCCCGAGTAAGAGGGTTGCTCACCACTCGGGGGATTTTTCAAACTTAGGCGAGTACTGGACTGCAGCTATGCCCCCGAGTGAGAGGGCTGCTAACCACTCTATAGGATTTTTCAAACTTAGGCGAGTACAGTACTACAGCTAAGCCTCCGAGTGTGAGGGTTGCTCACCACTCGGTAGGGTTTTTCAAACTTACGCGAGTACTGGAGTGCAGCTAAGCCTCCCAGTGTGAGGGTTGCTCACCACTCGGTAGGATTTTCCAAACTTAGGCGAGTACTAGACTGCAGCTATGCCCCCGAGTGGGAGGGTTGCTCACCACTCAGTAGGATTTTTCAAACTTAGGTGAGTACTGGACTGAAGCTAAGCCCCCGAGTGAGAGGCTGGCTCAACACTCGGTAGGATTTTTTGAACTTAGGCGAGTACTGGACTGCAGCTAAAACCCCTAGTGGGAGGGTTGCTCACCACTCGGTAGGATATTTCAAACTTAGGTGAGTAGTGGACTGCAGCTAAGCCCCCGAGTGAGAGGGTTGCTCACTGCTCGGTAGGATTTTTGAAACTCAGGCGAGTACTGGACTGTAGCTAAGCCTCCGAGTGTGAGGGTTGCTCACCACTCGGTAGGATTTTTCAAACTTAGGAAAGTACTGTACTGCAGCTAAGCCCCCGAGTGAGAGGCTTTCTCACCACTCGGTAGGATTTTTCGAACTTAGGCGAGTACTGGACTACAGCTAAGCCCCCGAGTGAGAGGCTTTCTCACCACTCGGTAGGATTTTTCAAACTTACGCGAGTACTGGACTGCAGCTAAGCCCCGAGTGAGAGGGTTGCTCACCACTCGGTACGATTTTTCAAACTTAGGCGAGTATTGTACTGCAGCTAAGCCCCCGAGTGAGAGGCTTGCTCACCACTCAATAGGATTTTTCGAAGTTAGGCGAGTACTGGACTACAGCTAAGCCCCCGAGTGAGAGGCTTTCTCACCACTCGGTAGGATTTTTCGAACTTAGGCGAGTACTGGACTGCAGCTAAGCCTAGAGTGAGAGGGCTGCTCACCACTCGGTAGTATTTTTCAAACTTAGGTGAGTACTGGACTGCAGCTAAGCCTCCAAGTGTGTGGGTTTCTCACCACTCGGTAGGATTTTTCAAACTTAGGCGAGTACTGGACTGCAACTAAGCCCCCGAGTGGGAGGGTTGTTCACGACTCGGTAGGATTTTTCAAACTTAGGCGAGTACTGGACTCCAGCTAAGCCCCCGAGTGAGAGGGTTGCTCACCCCTCGGGGGATTTTTCAATCTTAGGCGAGTACTGGACTGCAGCTAAGCCCCGAGTGAGAGGGTTGCTCACCACTCGGTATGATTTTTCAAACTTAGGCGAGTACTGGAGTGCAGCTAAGCCTCCTAGTGTGAGGGTTGCTCACCACTCGGTAGGATTTTTCAAACTTAGGAGAGTTCTGGACTACAGCTAAGCCCCTGAGTGAGAGGGTTTCTCTCCACTCGGTAGGATTTTTCAAACTTAGGGGAGACTGCAGCTAAGCCCCCGAGTGAGAGGGTTGCTCACCACTCGGTAGGATTTTTCAAACTTAGGCGAGTACTGGAGCGCAGCTAAGCCTTCGAGTGTGAGGGTTGCTCACCACTCGGTAGGATTTTTCAAACTTAGGCGAGTACTGGACTACAGCTAAGCCCCCGAGTGAGAGGGTTTCTCTCCACTCGGTAGGATTTATCAAACTTAGGCGAGTACTGGACTGCGGCTAAGCCCCCGAGTGAGAGACTTGCTCACCACTCGGTAGGATTTTTCAAACTTAGGCGAGTACTGGACTGCAGCTAAGCCCCCAAGTGAGAGGCTTGCTCACCACTCGGTAGGATTTTTCAAAGTTTGGCGAGTCCTCGACTGCATCTAAGCCCCCGAGTGAGAGGGTTGCTCACCACTCGGTAGGATTTTTCAAACTTAGGTGAAATGAGGATTCACAGCTAAGCCTCCCAGTGAGAGGCCTGCTCTTCACTCGACAAGATTTTTTTCAACTTAGGCGAAACGGATTCACATCTAAGGCATCCGCTAGGGATTTAGAACATATAAACAAGGAACAACAATCATTTAGGAGACTGTAAAACCGTGCCTTTGATAATCAAACTAGAGGGTATTTCTTATTACATCTCAACAGTCTGAGTGCTTTTAAGTGTAAAAGGGGCAGAGTAGCTCCGCATTCCAAGCGCATGGTTCGTCTTTCTTGTGCTCAACATTGTAAAGATGGTATGCTCCATTGTGGAGCACTCTAGTGACAATGAAGGGGCCTTCCCAAGCAGGATCGAGCTTGTGACGTTTCTGCTGATCCACTTGAAGAACCAAGTCTCCCTCTTGAAATGCTCGACCACTCACGTTTCTAGCATGGAATCGACGCAGGTCTTGCTGATAAATGGTCGACTGGATCAGGGCCATCTCTCTTTCCTCTTCTAGGAGATCAACTGCGTCTTGCCGAGCCTGTTCTGCTTCATCTTCTGAGAAAAGCTCGACTCAGGGCGCATTGTGAAGCAAGTCACTCGGAAGTACAACTTCAGCTCCATAGACCAAGAAGAATGGAGTTCGGCCAGTCGATCGATTAGGAGTTGTCCTCAATCCCCAAAGCACTGATGGAAGTTCATCGACCAAGGCGCCAGCCGCATGCTTGAGATCACGCATCAATCAAGGTTTCATTCCTTTGAGAATCAATCCGTTTGCTCTTTTAGCTTGTCCATTTGACTGGGGATGGTCGACTGAAGCATAGTCGACTCAAGTGCCTTGGGAAGCGCAAAAGGCTCTGAACTAATCAGAATCGAAGTTCGACACATTGTTAGTGATGATGCTGTGCGGAACACCATATCCGAATGTTAACTCTCTGATGAAGCTGACAGCAGTACTGGCTTCAAATTTTGATAGGCTTGGCTTCAATCCATTTTGTGAACTTGTCGACTGCTACGAGCACATGAGTGAAGCCGCTCCTACCAGTCCTTAGAGGTCCAACCATATCCAATCCCCAAACAGCAAAGGGCCAGACGAGTGGAATGGTCTTCAGGGCTGATGCAGGCTTGTGAGACATGTTGGGGTAAAACTGGCAACCTTCGCATTTGTCAACTATTTCTTTTCCATCTCATTTGCTCGTGGCCAATAAAATCTTGCTTGGTATGCTTTGGCTACAATGGTCCGAGAGGACGCATGGTGACCACAGGTCCCTGAGTGGATGTCGTTGATAATCACTCCACCCTCGTCTGGTGTTATGCATTTCTGACTGACTCCAGTTACACTTTCTCTGTACAGCTGTCCTCTTATCACAGTAAAGGCTTGGGATCGACGCACGATCTGTTGAGCCTCTTCTTCATCCTCTGGGAGTTCCTTCCTAAGAATGTACGTGATGTACGGTACTGTCCAGTTGGGAGTGATGATCAAACCACCATGATCAAGTCGACCACGGCTGGGACTTCGACTTCACTCGGATCAGTGGCTCTCTTTGGTTTTGGGGGCTCTTCAGTGAAAGGGTCTTCCTGAAATGAAGGTGTATGAATATGTTCCAAAAACACATTGTTGGGAATGGCCTCCCTCTTGGAACATATATTTGCCAAATCATCAGCTGCATGATTTTTCAGTCGGGGTATGTGATGGAGCTCTAACTCTTCAAACTTCATCTCTAACTTTATCACTGCATTACAATAGCCAGTCATAGCCGGGCTTCTGACGTCCCACTCCTTCCTTACTTGATTAACCACAAAATCCGAGTCGTCGTAGACCATGAGGTGACGGACGCCGAGTGAAATGGCCATACGCAAATGTCAGATTTCGGGTTCCGGCAGACCCTTAAGGTTCGAACTCTGGGGTGCGCACGGAGATCTTTCCCCTACCGACTCGCGCTTCTATGGATCATAAGAAATCTAGGCTAGAAAGAAGAACACACAAGGGTACCCTACTCCAGTGTGTGGTGTAGTGGATTGCCTCAAGGGCTGATGATGAACAATAAGGGGGAAGAACGGCCTCGCGAGAGGTGTTCTTGAGCTGGTGCAGTGTGTTCTACTTGGTCTGGACCATTCTCTATTTCTTTCTCTTCTCTCTTTCTTTCTCCCTGGACCTCTCTCTTCTTCTCCCCCCCTTTTCTTCTTTCGGGGGCTAGTCCTATTTATAGAGGCCCTGGTCCTCTTCCTGAAAAATGAGGGGGAAGGGCGCCAACAATTGGCCATTTTGAAGGGGAACATCTAGTACAAGTTATCCTGACCAAAGGTGGTCTTCGGCTGCCAAAAGCACTGGTGATGACGCCGTCTTGGGCTCCACGGTGACCTCCGTCCTGCCGCTCTGCTGGTCTTGGTCTCGTTGCACTGGA
Organism: Triticum urartu; assembly: GCF_056163025.1. Taxonomy (NCBI): domain Eukaryota; kingdom Viridiplantae; phylum Streptophyta; class Magnoliopsida; order Poales; family Poaceae; genus Triticum; species Triticum urartu. The sequence continues at coordinate 250,148,221 of NC_141878.1, read as the reverse complement.
ATGGTAACCTTTGCCCGATGCCTTGGCCTATTCTTGCTCCCTTTGCACTGAAGGGGAAACAAGGACACTGCATAGGCCGACGCCCGCCTAATCTCGATCGTCATGGCTTGCATCACGGGCTCCTCGCGAGGCACCCCTGCCTTGATCTCTCTGCCTCCTCGCGAGCCTGCCTGATGAGGCTGCTCCTGAGGAAGCCTCCTGTCGTTCGCCCCGCAAGGCTTGGCCCCTTGCGAGGGTCTTGAGCTTGAGCCGATGAAGCTGGGCTGCACTAGGCCCCCACTCGAGCCACGCCACAGGCAGGCAAGTCTGGGGACCCCCGTTCCCAGAACGCCAACAGCAACCCGTACAGAAGTGCTTCATATTCAGCTTCATTGTTCGAGGAGTCAAAATGAATCTGGAGAACATAGCTGAGTTTGTCACCTCGGGGGGATACCAATACCACCGTAGCACCGGAACCATTCAGCATCTTGGATCCATCAAAGAACATGGTCCAATGCTCCGAGTGAATCTGAGTCGGTAGTTGCTGTTTGACCCACTCGGCGAGGAAATCAGCTATTGCTTGGGACTAGATAGATTTCTTTGCCTCAAACTTGATAACCAAGGGAAGGAGTTCAATCGCCCACTTTGCCACTCGACCAGTTGCATCTCTGTTGTTCAGAATTTCTGACAATGGTGCGTCGCTCACGACTGCAATGGAGTGATCAGAGAAATAATGTGCAACCTTCTTCGTGGTCATGTAAATCCCATAAACAAGCTTCTGATAATGTGGATATCTTTGCTTGGATGGAGTCAGAACTTCAGAAACATAGTATACTGAGCGCTGAACTTTATAGGTTTTTCCTTCTTCTTCCCGCTCGACCATGAGTACTGTATTGACAACTTGTCCAGTGGCTGCAATATAAAGCAGTAAAGTCTCTTTGCTTATTGGGGCAGCGAGTACCGGCTAGGTGGAAAGCAGGGCTTTGAGCTCTACAAACGCTGCATCAGCTTCAGGAGTCCACTCGAACTTGTCAGATTTCTTCCTATTTGTTGTCTAGTGATGTTGAGATATGAGTAGGAGCAGCATTAGGATTGGTCGGGTGAATATGAATCGGCTTGGTTTCAACGGATGACTGAAATGCAGAATTTATGGCAGGCTTCTTGGAGCGCAGCAAATCACTCGGATCTGCATTTTTCCGGTATTCTTGCATTTCGACTGCTTCCATTTGTGCATCGGCGATTTTTGAGCCATTCTGGAAGCACTCTTCTGCCTTCAGCCGATTGCCAGTGATAGTGATCACTCCTCCGGGACCAGGCATTTTCAATTTGAGATACACGTAACATGGTCGAGCCATGAAACGTGCATAGGCAGGCCTACCTAGAATAGCATGGTAAGCACTCTGGAAATCCACTACTTCAAATGTCAACTTTTCCTTGCGGTAATTCTTGGAATCACCGAAAACCACATCAAGGGCGATCAGGATGAGTGATTCAGCCTTCTTGCCAAGTATAACGCCATGAAAACTCATAGTACTTTCACTAAGCTTGGACATCGGAATGCCCATTCCCTTCAAGGTTTCAGCATAAAGGATATTCAGGCTGCTACCACCATCCATCAGCACTTTAGTCAGTCGAGTGCCCTCAACAACTGGGTCGACCACCAATGCTTGCCTCCCAGGGGTGGCTATACGTGCTGGATGGTCAGACTGGCCGAACATGATGGCAGTCTGGGACCACTTCAAATAACTTGGTGTTGCCGGAGAAACCGTGTTCACTTCTCTGTTGATAACTTTCAATCGACTTTTGCTCTCAACATCAGGAAAAATCATCAGAGTAGAGTTGACGTTGGGAAAACCATCATCATCCTCTTCCTTATCCTCACCCTTGTCCAACTCATTTTCCTTCTCATTGGGTTGTTTCTCTCGGAACTGCTGGATCAGGAGTCGACACTGTCGAGTGATGTGGTTAGGGTAAATCAGATTACCCTCTTCATCTTTCTTGGTGTGAATGTGGCATGGTAAATCTAACACATCATTTCTGGCTTGATCTTTCACTTTCTTGGGGTTCCAGGGTCCTTTGGTCTTCCCCTTGAACTTTCCTTGAGCCACAACTAAAGCCTCACAAGGAGCAGCTGGCTCGGCCTTACGCTTCTGTTTTCGATTGGAAGTACCTCCACCGGTGTCCTATCCGACTAGTTTGTGCTTGCCACTACGGAGTCAGTCTTCTTCTTCGCCGTTAGCGTATTTGGTGGAAATCTCCATCATCCGAGTCAGGGACATATCCCCTGTCTGCCCGAATTTTAGATTCAACTCTCGATACTTAACGCCTTCTTTGAAGGCACAAACTGCTTGGTGATCTGACACATTCTCCACTTTATGGTGCAACGTGATCCATCTCTGGATATAGTCTCTCAGGGTTTCATTCGGTTTTTGCAAACAATGCTGCAATTCTGTCAACCCTGCTGGTCGTTTGCAAGTACCTTCAAAAGTCCTAACAAACACTCGGGCGAGTTCCTCCCAATTGAATATACTGCAAGGTGCTAACTTGTAACACCCACAATGCGGCTATATCTCCCACATGTCGGGGAACGACTTAGAGGCATAGTCGCATGGTACGTTTTTTCGCAAGAAGGGTAATCTTCACACAATCCCATGTACTGAATAAGAAAGGGATAAAGAGTTGGCTTACAATTGCCACTTCACACAAATACAAGTTAAACATACATCATCCAGAGTACAATCAAGGTCCGACTACGGAACCAAAATAAAAGAAGACAACCCCAAATGCTAGATTCCCGATCATCCCAACTGGGCTCCACTACTGATCAACGGGAAACTAAACAAAACAACGATCAAGATCTTCATCGAGCTCCCACTTGAGCTGGGTTGCGTCACTTGCACTGGTATCATCGGCACCTGCAACTGTTTGGAAGTATATGTGAGCCACGAGTACTCAGCAATCTCGCACCCGCCAGATAAGGACTATTTAAGCTTAAGGGTAGGAAAGGGTAGTGAGGTGGAGCTACAACACTAAGAATATATGGTGGCTAACATACGCAAATAAGAGCGAGAAGAGAAACAACGCAACGGTCGTAAGCTAGAAGTGATCAATAAGTGATCCTGAAACTACTTATGCACAATCATAACAAAAGAACCGTGTTCACTTCCCAGACTATTAATTAAGTTAAGTGACAAGTTCTCTACAACCGGATATTAACAAATTCCCATCTACCCATAACTGCGGGCACGACTTTTGAAAGTTCAAAACCCTGCAGGGGTGTCCCAACTTAGCCCATCACAAGCTCTCACGGTCAATGAAGGATATTCCTTCTCCCGGGAAGACCCGATCAGTCTCGGAATCCCGGTTACAAGACATTTCGACAATGGTAAAACAAGACCAGCAAAGCCGCCCGAATGTGCTGACAAATCCAGATAGGAGCTGCACATATCTCATTCTCAGGGCACACTGGATTGTCCAAACTTCTGGTAGGCCAACCCAGAGTTGCCCCTGGCGGCCATCGGCGGTTGACACGTTGGACCAACACTCAAAGGAGCACTGGCCCGGGGGTTTAAAATAAAGATGACCCTTGAGTCTCTAGAACCCAAGGGAAAAAGGCTTAGGTGGCAAATGTTAAAACCAAGGTTGGGTCTTACTGGAGGAGTTTTATTCAAAGCGAACTGTCAAGGGGTTCCCATAACACCCAACCGCGTATGGAACGCAAAATCAAGAACATAACACCGGTATGACGGAAACTAGGGTGACATGAGTGGAACAAAACACCAGGCATAAGGCCGAGCATTCCACCCTTTACCAAGTATATAGATGCATTAATTAAATAAGAAATATTGTGATATCCCAACATATCCATGTTCCAACAAGGAACATACCTTCACCTTCACCTGCAACTAGCAACGCTATAAGAAGGACTGAGCAAAAGCGGTAACATAGCCAAACAATGGTTTGCTAGGAAGATGGGTTAGAGGCTTGACATGGCAATATGGGAGGCATGATATAGCAAGTGGTAGGTAGCGTGACATAGCAATAGAGCGAGCAACTAGCAAGCAAATATAGAAGTGATTTCGAGGGCATGGTCATCTTGCCTAAGATCCCGCAGGGAAGAAGAACGGGTCCAAGAAGAAGACAAACGGGCTAGTCAAACGGATCCTCACAAACGCAACGTTACCAGAACTAACACGAAGAAGAAACACCGGAAAGAAGCAAACAACATAGTAAACAACCATCACATAAACATGGCATGCACAACCAAGTATGATGCATGTCCGATTTAATGAGGTATGGCATGGCAAAGTGCACAAACAATACTACAAGTTAAGTGGAGCCCAATATGCAACGAGTTGCATATTGACGGAACACCACATCAATTATTTAGTTCACTCCTGGTTAGGTACTCAACAAAATTAAATGTTGGTTAACATGGCAAGAGGTGAAACATGAGTAAAAATACACGGTTAGGCATTTTAAATGAGGCCGGAAACAATAATAACAATTCCGGTATATCCTCAAGTGCATTAGCAATTTAATGCAACAACAATTTTAAACATATTAAATGTTGTTATCATGATGCGGATGTCATGTTCAAGTTTATGCAAGTTTTATGAAAATGTTGATAAGAGCATATTATGAAGCATTTGTCATCATGGCGGAAACAAAAGGGGTGCCACGGCAACGATAACGAAACGGTGCCATGGCAACGTTTCGGTTCCGACAGCTCAAAGAGACGTCAGTGCAAAAGAAAGTGACGGGAGCGTGTCATGCAAGGATGGTGGGGTGCTCCTGGTAACCGGGTTCCCACGGGTCGACGACGGTGCCAAGCGAGGGAAACAACTAACGTTCACGGGAGGATACAACATCAAAACATGCATCTCATACAACACAAGCATTCGTTCTCGGACGGTCGTCTCGCGGTTATACCTTCGAAGCGTGTAGTCGGGGCGAAACGCATTCGTCGAAGGAAATAGTGGTAAAGGGGTCATAGTGGAAGTAGTGGTTCATGTTTCGTAGATGTTCGGGGTCATGGCGAGGAACTTGACATCCACGGGGTCTTCAGCGATGGTTGTGGTACATGTTTTGAAGGTGAACTTGAGGAATACAAATCCCTTCGAGGTTGTCATGGTACTAAGGGTCTTCGGACTTGACGGATCCGATGCCTCCGGGCGTAGTGGTACATGTTCGTTTTCAGAGAGGTACTTGGCGTTCTTTGCCTCGCAGTGTAGTCAAACTTGACGTATCCAAGGGCTCCGGGCGTCGTGGTACTTGTCGAAACCAACGACTTCGGGGCGACGATAGGCATTCATGGGTCTTCGGCGATGGTAGATGTGCACGACAAAGGTAGTGGTACTATGCGTCGATCTTCGGGGTACTTGGGTTCTTTGATCTTGTCGCCCTTGTCAACTTGAAGGAGTAGTTGGCGTTCTTATCGATTCCGAAGACGGAAATAGTCGTTCACGTTCATTCGGAGAGGTAAAAGGTGACTCCAAGCCATTCGCGGTTGATGGTGGGAGGCGAACATCGAAGCAGCAGCAACGTGCGGGCACCGACGGGCACCATGGCCTTGAGGAGGAGGGGCTCTGCACGAGACCAGCAGTGAGGCATGCAGGCATGCCGGTAGATGTAGAGGGAAGCAGCGGAGCTAAAGAACCGCGGCGGCAGAGCTGGGACTTCGACGATGAGCAGGGTGAGGCAGAGGTCCTGCGGGCGTCAGGGAGACCGGATCCGACCACGGCTCTCTGGTTCAGGTCGGTTCCAGGCGCCGGATGCTTGGCCTGCTCCTGCTGGTAGTGTCGGCTGACAACGAGGCTTGACCGGAGCGGCGGCCTGGTTCCACGGTGGCTGGAGCGAGGAAGGAGAAGCCAATGCAGGAGGAAGGAGGTGCTCGGAGGAGGAGCTGCGGCGCCTGGGCGACGCAGGTACCCTTCGGCGGCACCGGATCAAGGCGGAGGAGGCGACATGGTGTAGGGTCAGGCGAGGTGCTCTGGCGGCGGCGCTAGGAGCGGGAGAAGGGCCAGTACTTTTGTAGCTTTTTTCAGCTTCTGGTCAAATTAAGCTAAAAGTCCAAAAGAACTCGAACTGAGGTGTTGGGCTTAGCTTATTTCCACGGCCTCCTCCTTCACAATGAAAATAAGCTGGGGGTAGACCAACTCTGCGCAGAAGCCACTTACAAACGAAGTGGTATACGTCATTGCCCCCGAAGTTGGCGCAAATTACTGCCAGATTGCCACCGCGCGACCTGCCAGTCTGCCACAAAAGAGGAGGAGAGCTCTCCCGATAGGGTTTCCGCCACCGCTGCCACTCGAGCCGCCTGCACCAGTCATCCGGGCCGGAGGTTCTGCCGCTGCACGTCCTCCGCCAGTTCCTCCATCGCCGCTGCCATCGATGGGGGTAGGCATCCCGCCGCCTCATGTCCTCCTCCAGTCCTTCCGCCGCCACTGCCATCAACGGGGATAGGCGTCCTGCCTCCTCAGGTCCTCCAGCACCCCTGCCGTTCTTGCTCCCCCACCGTTCGTCTGCTGGCCGCCGAACACCGAGGCCGCGTCGCAGCTGGCCGGGAGCCCGAGCCCAGGCAGGAGTATCTCGTTCGATCCACCGGCGCGCGGACGCCGGCGAGCTCCGAAGCGGCGGCGCAGGTGGCCTCCGGCATGTGAGACGACTGGCAGAACTGCAGAAGGACCTCCGGCGAGCACGCCTTTCCCCTGCGTCTCCGTTTTCTATACATTGAGATGTGAAATTGTTTGATCCATTTTCTATACATTGAGATGTGAAATTGTTTGATCCATTTTCTGTACATTCAGATCTCAAATTTGATTGATCGATTTTCTGCACATTGAGATCTCAAATTATAGTTCAAGGGTATTACAGACAATTCACGTGACATATGAGAAAATAAGCTCAATGACAGAAACTAAAAAGAACTGGATAGCTTATTTTCATGGTCTTATTTCCACAGCAGCTTATCATGGACTTATTTCCACAGCAGCTTATTTCCAGAGAGCTACTCAAAATAACTGAGCTGAAGGACTCGCGAGCAAGAGGTGGGGGTCGAGCGTGGTGCAGTGCTGCTCTCTCCTTGTCTCTCTCTGACGGTGCACGCACAGGAGGGAGGAAGGGATCGAGCGGGAGGCCTCCCCTGGTGCTAGGGTTAGGCTGGCAGGGGCCGACTGGGCCTAAAGGGGTAAATGGGCCGGCGCTGGAGTTTGTGAGGCTCAGGTGGGCAGCAGGGAAGGATGGGCCTAGTGGAGAGGGAAGGGGCTGCGCCTAGGGAGGCCGGAAGCTGGGCCTTAGGCCAATTTGGTGGGTTGGGTTCTCTCCTCTCTACACTCTCTTCTCAAGAAAATAATAAAAAAACAGCACATAGATAAGAAAGAAAAGAAAGGGAGGATAGGGGAAGGAGTTGGACATGCGGATAATTTTCCCGGACTCACAAAAATGTGCTTGTTCCGAGAAAATAGAAAAAGGCCAAGATTGCAAAGTTTAAATTCAAACTCATTTGAATTTAAACAAATGGTTTGAACTAGGACTAGGGTTATGAAGTGCCCAGAAAATGATGAGGATTTTTGGAGGATCCTCGATAAAAGGAGAAGGAGTTGTCGGCAAGGTTTTGAAGTCGAATTTGAAATAGAAAATACATGGGGAATATTTGCAAGTGTGTTAGAATATTTATTATAGCTCCCTAATATATTGGCAGGATATGTTATATAGAGAAATCACCATGTGAGTTCCCTCAATTTAAATGGATCAAAGATCCATATGATTTATTTAAGTGAGATGCAAAAGATTTATGACATGATGGCATGACGACATGATGCAATGCACATGATGCAATGATGAATGCAACGAACCAAACAAATCACACGACGAAACCCGGAAACCATGGAAGGCATCTCAAGCTCCGGTTTTGGGGCTTGACATAACTGGTTCAACCATGCTCTGGTCGAGCCTTCCAATATCAGAGGAAGGTGCTTCATGTCCACTTCATCATTACCACCACCAATTTGTACAGCCACTCGGTAGTCTTCAGGCCAAGTGTTAGGCTTAGACTCACCAGTAAACTTGCTGACTCCAATCGCCAACCTGAAGTTGGGAGGAATCACTGCGGCCCTGATGGCTCTACTGAAACATTCGGGACCTGAAACATGCACTCTACTGCCAGTCGGATAATCTCTATCATGGCCTTCTCTGTGTGCTCTGTTCCTGTCAACCAGACCTTGAACGATAATAGATCTCGCATCAAAGCCTGGCTCCCTTGGATCGACTAGTATTCTTCGCTCGCCACTATGAGGGCGTCTGTCATCATGCCGCCGAGGCACATATGACCCACTCCTTGGAGGAGGCATGTGCACTCGACGACGGTCATCGTGGACGAGTCGGTGATCATATTGCTCGTGGTTTATGTAATGATCTTGCCTGTGCCCACATCCTTCACGCCGCGGGGGCGATCTTGGGCTGTGGGCCGACTGAACTGTATCTGCCATCACAGACCTGCTATGAATCCTATTCCGCGACTGAGACAATGTTGTGTTCTGCTCTCCGGCTGCTCGGAGCAAGGCCCGGATCTGCATCAAACCTCTGCCAACTTCCGACTGGGAAGGTTGAATTGACTCTGCTATTCGGGAAGCAGCTGTGAGATTTTGAATCGGAGTAGGGTATACCTGAGTTTGAGGCGGAAAAAGCTGCCATCGACTGGATTCAGGGATCCGCTGCCGAGCACGCTCATCGAGAGCATGCTGAAGGTTCTCCAGTCGAGTGCGCTCAGCCAAGTTGGCCAGGCGCGCCTCCTCCAAGGCCCGGGCCTTGGCGGTTTCTCCAACGATAGGAGTGTGAAGTGCATCCATATTGTGGCAGTGAAGTTGTTCCCTCTACTGCGAAGAAAGGGGCTCGGGGTGGTATTCCTCATCGCCGCCATCACCACCGTCGTCGCGGGGGAAGCCAGGAGGGCTGCATGGTCCGTTGACCATCAAGACTTCCGCTGCGGGATCACTGCTGTCGCACTCGGATGCGGTCTCGACGGAGCCAGTCAAACAGGCTGTAGAGAGTTTCATCAGGTTCGATTGCCACGACTTGTGGGGTGGCCGACTGATGGGCCACCGCATGTCTCACCCACCGCTGGAGCCGGGACCGACCGGAACGCTTGCGCCGGCGAACAGCGGGGGCGAGGACACCATAGGAGCCGACCGATACTGGGTCGACGGCTGCCAGAGAAGGACACCTCGAACGCATGCGCGAAAGTGCGTCACCCCGCAGACGGGGAGCGCCTTGACGTCGAGTGGATCTTCCCGAAGCCAAGAGGAGTCGTCGGCAACGAAAATGAGGGCGCCGAGGCGGATCTTGCGGCCCTCAGCCAATCCGCCGGCGGAAACCATGATGATGATAATCAGAAAAATCGCAACCCCACCAAAAAGTCGCTAAGACACCTACCCCATGGTGGGCGCCAACTATCGTGGATCTAATACTGACAGTAGAATGGGGGATAGGTATGATGAGGCAAGATCCTAGCTATGGCGAAGGTGTACACATGAGTTTTACAAGTGCAGGCCCTTCGCGAAGGAAGTAACAGCCCTACGTCTCAGTGCCCGGAGGCGGTCGACTATATTATGTGTGTGTGTTATAGGGGGTGCGAATCCTTATCCGAGAGGAGGGGGTGGCTTATATAGAGTGCACCAGGACCCCAGCTCCCCTCCGTTACATAGGGTTCAATGTACATAAAGATGAGGCATTACTGGTAACGCCAGCCTTAAATGCCTTAATGGCCTTAAAGATTACAGAGTGAATGGCCGTCCGTTGCAGTTCCAGATGACTCCTGTTCTTCAATAGGTCGAGTGGATTCTTGTATGGTCGAGTGGTCGATTGGTTGAGCGACTTCAGGAAGGAGGGCCTCCGAGTAGCTGATCGGTCGAGTGGATTGCACTCAACACCTTTGTTGGGCCCTCCCTGTGGTCTCTTGAGCTTCATTGCTTCTATGACAGTGACCTTGGATAGTACATATAGGTCAGGCCTATGACCCTACCCCAAGTCTATATCATCATCACTCCCTGCCCTGTAAGCTCAGCATCATGTGCACCCACTCCTGGAACACAAAGCCCATCGACCCAAAATTACACTATGAATCATAAGAAACTACAAAATGTTACATTAAGAACAACATTCAGGTCTACAGCAAAGTTGAAGTCCACTCAATCATTTGCAATACATCACTTAGAAATATGTACTGACAATCAAAAGTGCTTACTATAAAAGAAATCTCAGAGGTTATGCACCTGCAGGAGCTTCCTTTTGAGACAGAGACATGTAGACATGGCGGATTCCAGCTGATTTTGGAGCGATTCCTACACAAAGCTCATCGGACTGAAGAATGCGACAATAGCAACCCCATCAACCTGGTGCTTCACTATTTTCATTCAAATCGGCTGCCTATGTAGGAAGGAAGCAAAAGGGGAGGAGGGCGGATGGATGAAATTTAAGAAATAAAGCTTTCGTATGTGCAACATCTCCATATGTTCCGACGTTCAACTTTTTTAAAAAAAATGGGTCACAACTTTAAATAACAAAATTGAGTCAACTACAAATCATGATGTCACACAATGCTAACATATATGAAGTTTTACCCATATCAAATGTTAAATGAATAATCACTTTCTAATTTAAAAGAGATACAGAGTTCAGAATAGTACGATGAATAAAAAAAATGATAATCAACTATGAGACACGAATGTCAGGTGGCTTGCTATGTTTTGTAGCACCAATCTTTGTTACCAAAATTTAGATGCTGAGAAATAGGATTAAGAACTACAAAATCAAAAGCCTATCAGAAGATATGAGAATTTACCCTATAATTATCAGACCATCGAGTTGATCCTTTTTTCAGATGTACAATTCATCATATTAGGCAAGAGGATCAATGAACTCCTTGTGGGCTGACATCGAGAAGCATACAATGGTAATACAATTCACCAGATTAGCACCTCAAGTCCTTAACCCATGCCACTTCCTTTGTTAATTAGCAAAGCCAACTCCAATATGTCCTCTAAAGCATTGTGCATATGCAATGTCCTGTTTAAGAAATTAAGACATCAAATTACGCATAGGAGACCACTCCAGTTATGTTGTCAAACTGCGGTGATGTTTCAGGTCCTTAATCAAATTAAATTTGAAAAACTCTCAGAACAAATTAGATAAAATTAAACTATTAATTATTCATTTCTATATGATGACCCAAGCAAGGTGGCAACCAGAGTATGTTGGAATAGCTTTATTGGGTGCTTATATATCATGGCCCAGAATAGAAGGATATATGAAAAAGTGTAGGAAGTTAAAAGTAGATCAATAACAAAGTACCTAAAATTATCATACGTGCGAGATGTCAATGACCCTCAAATGCAAGCAGTGCCCTGTCAAGCACAAAGGCTGGAGCTAGGAGGCAAACCATGATATATATGTAGATGCTTCATCTGCACAACAGACCTATATTTGGCTCACTATTTTGTGATTTTCCTGAAGTGGCTAATTAGTCATCGACTTTATCCATTAAATCTCCATCACGTATGTCAAATTCCTGAACATGGAGACTGTCTGCCAATAGCTAGCCCCTACAAAATAGCTCGAGAAAATGCATCTATTAGTGAGAAATAAACTTTTAGTAGTGTAAGTTTCCATCCATATCAATCCTTGCTTTGAGACTTTCGACAGAGATCGGTTGAGGAGCTACAACTGTCTGTCAGGCTCGAGAGCCAGCAGCACGAACGACATGTACATACCGCCAACAGCAAGACCAATAATGCCACGCTTGACGCTAATGGTTTTAGGCTTAGCACAGACGGATGGCGACGTCGACCGGGGACACTGGTATGCGTTGGTGCTATACAAACAGTTTTTAACCCCTTTCCGGAATGATGTTCGGAATCGTCGCCAAGTGAGTGATGGCGATAGGGGGGTCCTTCTGACACGACCTAGAAACCGTCGGGGATATGCCCTCCTGGCACACACACTCGGCAAAATTAGGTCGTGTGCGACCGGCGAGGGCTGAAATACGATTATACATACAGTAGTGCTAAAAAATATAATTATACAAGCGAAATCGTTTTCGGTCGTAAGTACATCCCACACAGTTAGTCCCCGCTAAACGTTTCCATTCATATGAACATCCCACACAGTCTCTCCGAGGAAAACGTTTCCCTTTGCTGGGACATCACACACGATTTTCCCCGTTAAATCGTTTGTGATAGCGTTGCCATTGCACATGATATAAACAATTTTAATGTTTGCATTATTTAATGCATCACACACGGTGCGTAGAAGAAGCTGTGTGGTGAAGGCTATCTATCACACGTAGTTTTTATGTGGTAAACGTTTGCAAAAGGTGGCCTAATGCAAACAATTTTCAAGAGGATGTCGTTTGTGCAGTGGAGATTGATCGCACACATAGTGGATCCTAAAAACGTGTTTGATCTCCACGTCTATTGCAGATGTTTTGCTTTTGCAAACTGTTAGCAGTGTAATCTCTAATTTGAAAATCACATGTTTTGAATTTGAAATTAGGCAATCACTTATTTCATATCCAACCATGTTTATTAAAAATATAGGTTCAACCATGAATGCGTAATTCGATGCATATGTACATATACTGAAAACTACAGAAGCACCAAGTAAAGAATGATGAACCATAGTTGTACTAAAGACTGTAAATAGAGAGGCGAAAGACATTCTGGTCGCTAGAGAAGGTGAAGAGGAATGCCCATATTGTGCCCTCCACCATGCATAATGCGCACACGACTCTAGGCCAACCCCTTGTGATGGCTGCCCATCCATCCTTCACTGTCTCCATTACGACTTCTCGATGCTCATTGTAGTCTAGATGAGGTACTTTAACCTTAATTGTGTGTCCACCAATCATGTACTTTACGATGTAATCTTGAGTGAACTGTTTCGGGAACCACTGTGAACGAAAAATATTCAGACATTGTTGTCTAACAACTCATTATGGGCAGCAAAAAGAGAAGGCTGCAAAGTTTGTAGTTACTATCCTATAGCTCGCTGTTGTGTTGGATAGAGCATAAACAAATAATTTGATAGCCACCATTCGTATCTTTTTGCTAATAATCCTTATGAGTTTCCTCACTTCAAACTTGTTCATGAATATCTCATTGCCCCATACGTAAAAAGGGTGGATGTGTGGATCCTTGCCAAGGGCATATGTACCTACAAGCAACAAGTCAATATTAGAAGCTAACAAGTATCTAGGCCTGGATCTATATGCACTACATTATGGAACGACGGGGGGAGTACAAGCCGAGGGGTGAAGCTAACCTCAGCGGAAAATGGTGGCCACTCCCGTTGTTGTCCTGCATAAGTAATGTAAAGGCATGATAAGTATAGCAACCTTAACATCAAACAAATATAGCAAAGGTAAACAACATCATCTCCAAATGATAGCTTGAATGTGTTGGTTTCAGCATGCTGTTAAAGTATATATAAAATGGAAGGCAATGTTACCAACAGCAGGCTAAACATCTATCAAATATTGCAATTCAAACTAGTATTGTTGAAAATGTATAGAACGTAGGTAATGCTTAAACATCACACTGAGTAAATGTGTAGAACTGAAATAAAGGGCATGTGTTAACTACACCAGGCATAACTGGAACCAAATATAGCCATTCAAACTAGTATTGATGCAGTCGAGCGGCACAGTTCTGACTTGCACATAATGAACAACACATTGTGAATGACTGAAATAAACAAGGCATAAATGATCAGTATAACAACCAATTATAGCCAATCAAAACTGGACAGAGCCTCACTGCAACCAATCTAACAAGCAAATACAAATAAACAATGCATATGCTTGAAAATTGGAGAAATGCTCACTGCAACCAACCTAACAAGGAGATACAGATAAACAAGGCATCTGCTTCAAAACTGGACAAATGCTAAAAAAGCAACCTAAGAACAAAATACAGATAAACAAGGCATCTGCTTGATAACTAGACAAATGCTCACAGCAACCAAACTAAGAAACAAAAACCTATAAACAAGGCATCTACTCGATAATTGGAAAAATGCTCACTACAACCAACCTAACAACCAAATACATATAAACAAGGCATCTACTCAGTATAAATAACCAAATATAGCCATTCGTGAAACTAAGGTGGACAATTCATACTTAAACATAACATAGCCCTATTGAACAATACATTTTTGCATAACTAGAATAATTAGACATGACATAGTTAAAGCACCGCACGACAAATGCTACTACAACAAAGGGTATGGGTGGCAAGCTTGAAAAGGTAAGATTTTCTGATAGGATGTTGCCTCACATTTCATGGACGGGATCCTTCCAGTTGGAAGAGCACAGACCCAAGGTGCGCTCTCTGATGTCACGGATGGGTTGTTTCACCTTGGAAGAACCTCATGGGTGCCCTCCTCGTGGTCGTGGTCGTGGTAGATGAGATCTGACATGGCAATTGAGGATCCCAAGTCGCCGCCGTAGAACATGTCCTTCAGAAATGAAAAAATGGGCTTGATGGCGTATAAGGAACTCAAATCCATGACCGTTAAGTGGAGGAGATCAGCGGGATTGACGTCGGTTGAACCAGATGGGTTGCATATGGACCACTTAACCTATGACAGGGCCCGCGTGAAGCCATCGCTGTCGACGATCTTGATGTCGTAACCAGCTTCCGTGAGATACAGTAATACGCTCTCCTGTTGACATGAAGCCTTCAGCATGGCAACATAGTCAATGTCTTCGCCGGCTTCCGTGGTGATGTGTTGCTCCAGGATCGACGGTCGGGACGAACGGCGGCCACCTCGCCAACATATGTCGGAGAGGCGCTGATAAACCTCTTCTTTGTCGAACGCTCGCCGGGCTCCCCAGGATACGTGGTCGAGCTTAGGCTACAACATTCTGGAGCAGGGGATGTGTGGTGGGGAGGGACACCGCAGGCGTCATCTAAAAACTCAGGGGAGTGGGGCGATGGTATGGGAATCGTGGGGAACCTGAACGTTATCATCTAAGCTAGAAGGAACGGGCAGGCCGGGGGTTGGCGGCGGCGCCAGCGGCGGCCAAGAGCTAGGGTTCGATGGGAGGAGGGGGGCGGATGGGGCACTATGGAGGGGGGGTGTTTGAGGATACGCCGTGGCTATTGAAAATTTTAGTAATGGTGGGTGGAGATGGTGGTGGATGAGGGAAGGCGACGGTTCAAATGCCTCCGCTACTGCAATTTTACTATAAGGTCGGTGTTGGACGAGTGTGGGCGATGGTTGAAGTACGGCGGCTACTGAAATTTGGGTAAAGGAATTGATGCGGGGCGGGAGTGCCCAAGATCGCGCATGGTCCAATAAGAATATGCGTGTATGATAATAAGGAAAAGTGGCAGAACCACCAATTTTTTCAACACTCAAGGCGGGTAGTTTGTTTTTATATTTCTAGCTAGCTCGTCTATTGCACATGGTTCGTCCTAATTTCCAAATAAACTTAACCGCCTTTAGCTTGCACAGGTGGTGATTTTACAGCGCACTTGCATCGCACACGGTTAAGACAGTACCTCCACCCTTTGCTCATGCTTGCGTAGTCGTGGTGATTTTACAGCGCACTTGCATCACACACGATTGAAGTAGTACCTCTACCTTCGCTCACGCTTGCGCAGTTGTCGTGATTCACAGCGCACTTGCAATACACACGGTTAAGATATTATCCCCGTGTCCGTTGAGCATGATCATAGTCCTTGCATAAAAAAGTTAGAGAGGGTCAGAAGACAGCCACACCAGCATGTAGCCCAAATATATATGAGTGAAAAGGGTTGTCTGTGATGTTCAAAATTCCAATGCACAACTTTAACCGCATGAGCCCATGGTTGGGCACGTCGTCGAAGATTGATGAGAAGGGCCAGAAGTCAAGAACCACATGGAAGTGGCCAAATATATGTAGGAATATTGGGTGTGATGTTTAAAGCGTTAAATAGACAATGCAAAACTTTAGTGGCACCTGCCTCGCAAACCCGAAAGCACCCTTGGCTATATCTATAATGACATAATGTCGCAGCTCTAGCTAGGATGCTTGGCCCACCACCTCCAACTTCGTGTCAGCGGGGCAAATGCACGTAATGATACTTTGGTCATACATGCATGTTGCGATGACCTACCATAAGACGGACCAATGAATCTATCGTTTGGTCAAACGACTATTGCTGTTGTCGATAAACCGCTTGGGCCAATAGATTTAACCATCATAAAAATTGCACGAGAGGGACCACAAAACCAGCACCTCTTGCATGCGGCCCAAAATGATGTACGTTGGGAAGGGGCGATGTGTGTTTTCAGTATAGAATAATGTACAATTTAGATGTGGTGCCTACCTCTCAATACAGACAACCACAATGAAGGTAAGGTAGTTAAGGACGAGATACGCAGGGTACGATGTAGGTCGAACCCAGCAATCCGAGCATGTGGGAGGGAATCCTGACAACGCATGAGCTCGAGCTTTGGTTGAGCGACATGTGATGGTGATGGTCCCTAACACGAACTATGAGTAAGCCATTCATGGCCAGCACATACCCCTCGTTATGGGTCAAAGGAATGTTATATATACAGTCGGGGATCCCACATGTGTGCGTGTTGTCACAAAAAACGGCACAAGGGAGACGTGGTCGATCAGAAGACCCCGTATACACTACATGCGGCCCAAGAATATGTATGTGTACGGTGGTGTGTGATGTGTTTAAATCCCGAATGCACAACTTCGATGGGCCACCAACTAAATTATAAACCTGTAACGACTGGATAATTTTGCTATAGTAAACCCTTGTTAATGGTGCCATGTCATCATGTTACTGTTGCTAATTTCCGCTTGATCCAAATCACAATTCAAATTCAAAACCGTGTTTAAAGTCAAGATTCGAATTTATCAAACATGCAAACTAAAATGTTCATGTTGTTGCAAATAATCATTTGATAATATTAGTGGAGAAATCATCTTTTTAAAAATGATAAAATACTCTAAAAATAAATAAAAAAATTGAAAGAACAGAAAAGAAAAAAAGGGAAAAGACACCCCCCTCACCCTGGGCTGCTTGGCCACCCGACCCACCAGGTCGGCCCAGCAGCCAGTCCAGCTCCCCCGCACCAGACCCCTTGTTCCTCGGGCTTACCCGCCCGTGCCCGCGGTCGCCACCGCACCCTCTCGCTGGCAGCGCTGGGAGGGGATAAGGGCGACAACCCCGTGCCTCCTCGGTCTCCCCTCCCACTCCCCTTCTCCACTTCCCCCCTTCCACCTCGCTCGCTTGCCCACTCCCCCTCGCCTTCCTCCTCTACTCGCAGCCGAGCTCACGCCAATCACCGTGACCCACCGTCGACGCGGCCACCAGCCTCCCCTCTTCATGCTGACGGGCCCAGGAGGACTGCCGCCGTCAGTTCCGTCGTCCACGCCCACGCGCAGGAGCCGAAAGCTCCTTCATCGCCGGGCCGACCCTTCTTCCTCCGCTCCGGCCACCGCGAGCTCGCCAATGACTCTAGCCACGTCGACTCTCCCTCGGGCCTTCCCAGCAACGGCCGTGAGCACCACGTGGTCCCCCTCTGACTACCCCTCGTTTTCTACGCATGTAGCCATCCTGCCACGTTACTGAGCTCTGCCGCTCGCCATGGCCGCCGCCTGCACATCGTGCTAACTCCGGTGCGCCCACGACTGCTTTGGGGGCATGGCGGAGGGCTCGCGGCACCGCCCCTTGCCCGTGTATAGCCACCCTTAGTCGCCCCACCTCGATCTCCATCGAGGCCCGAGCACCGCCGCCGCCTTTGCTCGACGCCGCCATCATTGCAGCCCGCCTCAGCCCGAGCTGAGGCCACCGCTGGACAGGTCGCTCCTCCCGCTTCCAAACGAGCTCGGCCGTGCCCGAAACGGCCCCGTGTGGCACGTTTCCAGCGAAGTCCCAAGTCCCGCCGCCATGATCTGGGTCGCCGGAGCCTCACCGCTGGCCGCTGATACGTCTCCGACGTATCTATAATTTTTGATTGTTCCATGTTGTTATATTATCAATCTTGGATGTTTTATAATCATTTTATAGTCATTTATATCATTTTTTGGTACTAACCTATTGACATAGTGCCAAGTGCCAGCTGTTTTTTCCATGCTTTTTACATCGCAGAAGTTCAGAGAATTTTTATTGGCCAAAAGGAACACAACGGGCCCTGGCTGCGTCTGGGGAGTGCTCTAAGGGGGGCACAACCCACCAGGGCGCGCCAGGAGGCCAGGTGCGCCCTGGTGGTTTGTGCCCACCTCGGGTGCTCCCCGGACAGCCTATTAGCTCTATAAATACCCCAATATTCCCAAAACCCTAGGGGGTTGACGAAATATTCATCCAGCCACCGCAGAGTCCAGAACCACCAGATCCAATCTAGACACCATCTCGGATGGGGTTCACCACCTCCATTGGTGCCTCTCTGATGATGCGTGAGTAGTTCTTTGTTGACCTTCGGGTCCGTAGTTAGTAGCTAGATTCGCAATACAATGGTCTCTTGGAGATCCATATGATGTAACTCTTTTGGGATGTGTTTGTTGGGATCAATGAACTTTGAGTTTATGATCAGACCTATCTTTTTATATCCATGAAAGTATTTGATTTTCTTTGATCTCATTTATGGATGATTTCTTATAGCCTCATATTTCTTCTCCGATATTTTGGGTTTTGTTTGGCCAGCTTGACCTATTTATCTTGCAATGGGAAGAGCTGCTTTGTGGTGGGTTCAATCTTACGATGCTTGATCCCAGTGACAGAAGGGGAACCGACACATACGTATTGTTGCTACTAAGGATAAAATGATGGGGTCTATCTCTACATAGATAGATCTTGTCTACATCATGTGATCCTTCTTATTGCATTACTCTGTTTCTCCATGAACTTAATACACTAGATGCATGCTGGATATCGGTCGATGTGTGGAGTAATAGTAGTAGATTTAGGCAGGAGTCGGTCTACTAATCTTGGACGTGATACCTATGTAATGATCATTGCCTGGATATCGTCATGAGTATTTGAAGTTCTATCAATTGCCCAACAGTAATTTGTTCACCCACCATTTGCTATTTTTCTCGAGAGAAGCCACTAGTGAAACCTACTGCCCCCGGTCTCTTTCTCATATTATTTGCCTTTGCGATCTATTTTTCTTTGCGTTTATCTTGAGATCTACTAAACCAAAAACCCAAAAATACCTTGCTGCAATTTATTCTTATTTATTTATTTGGCGTTCAATCTATCAATATACTACAAATTTAGCTCACGTCCGTTTACCTATCTTGAGGCACCGTACCTCGGAAGGGATTGACAACCCCTTTAACACGTTGGGTTGCGAGAAGTTGTTATTTGTGTGCAGGGGCTGTTTACGTTGTGTTGCTTGGTTCTCCTACTGGTTCGATAACCTTGGTTTCATATATGAGGGAAATACCTATCACTGCTGTGCTGCATCATCCCTTCCTCTTTGGGGAAATACCGACGTAGCTTCAAGTGACATCAAAAGGAATTTCTGGCGCCGTTGCCGGGGAGGATCTTCAACATATACCAGGTTACTAATCACAAATCTCATCTCCTAGCAATTTATATTATTTTCCATTTGCCTCTCATTTTTATCTCCCCCACTTCACAAAAAATTGCCATTTTATTTACCTCTCTTTTTCGTTCGCCGTTTTCTTGCCGGATCTGTTTTTGTGTGCCATCTTGTTTATTGTTATTATCATCATGGATATTTCTTCCTGTATTGCATGCATTCCCGAGAACGAGCTTCTGAACTTTAAACAAAGGGGAGGATAAAATTTAAATGATGTTTGGTATGGAATTTGCAATGCTCATAACAGATCTATCCGTAAGCAATCTACCATTGTTATTTTTCATTGCTTTTATGTGGGCATCACCACTTGGTATAGATTCATCCTTGATATGATTACCGATGGTAATTTCTTGATGTGTCCCTCTTTTGATGCTTTCAATGCTATGGGAAATTTAGTGGGATCACCACCTCTTATGATTACTAGCACAAATGCTTGTGCGTTGCAACGGGGGACATTGTTATCTATCTCACCCCTTGACCTATTTCCGCCCATTCTCACCGCCTCGTCCATGTTTGTTATCAACATCTCTTGAGCCCCACTGTCCTCCTTCCTACCTTTAGTGGACCATCATGTATACCTAGGCGATGAGCTTCTTCGCATTAATCAATGCATCCTTCCATTGAAATGTGATGTTTCGTCGTGTATGTTGCCTGATCAGATGGGATAACCTATAACCAGAAAAGATGAATTGTTTTGCGAAAGAATTTTTGGACCCATAAAAAGCGGGATTTGTGCTTGTGCCAATTCTTGAGCAAGTGAAGCTGAAAATGAAAGGAGAGCACATAGCTGTCGTGGAGAAAGAGATCGAGAGTATGTTTCAAATATTCCTCGGGAAAAAAAGAGTATGTTTCAAATATTAATTATGCAGCAAGGTGTATCTCTTAGGATTCCTCTTTCCATAATTCTTGGAAATCCTTTTATCAGCACGCATGCATGCAAGTGTGTCTTAGGAGAATCTCTCTTAATTACCCACCATATTTCTCAGGCATGCATTATGAATCTCGTTCCTTAATTATCCAACAATAGTACTTATCCCTTTTTGCCCCATTCGATTGTCCACAATTCCTTTCCTTTTTTTCTCCCTTCCAATATTTCTTCCGTACACAATCCTTCCTTTCCTTTTTTTTCGAGAATCCTTCCTTCCTTTTTGCGCACCAACTCCTCACCTTCCGATCACCAATTTCCTAGCCGACTTATTAAGGTGATTGATGATAGGTAATTTGAACACGTATACTAACTGCTACCAGTAAATTTAGGTAGGCCTAGTTCAGTTGGCGGGCGTCCATCCTACGGGATGGAAGGTCGCGAGTTTGAGTCCTCACGCATGCTTTTTTTTCCTGTTCACGTTACCCGGAAGCTGGGCGAACGGCCCAGCCTATAGGCCCAAGTCGGTAGGAATGCCTGCAGGCCCAAGTTTGTACGAAAAGGATGTTTTTGATGTTATGCACAGCTACATAGATTATTACCACCTTGGGCAGATAAAATAAAATACGGACAAGGTTGACAGACCAAAAATGGATGAAATTACGATGGTAAGAAGCAATAGCCCCTTTATTAGTAGGCATAGATGAAACGACTTTGACTCTTGAGCAGTTATTGAAAGATTAGATGTTATTGTAAAGAAAATGCTTACTGAAAAGCATATTTAAAACTTGGATAAAAAGATGCATAATTTTGCCACTAAAATTGGTTCAAAAGCGGGGGCAGTTTTTAAGTTGCTAAAAGAAAAGGGAACCGTAATTCATGAAAGAATTGAAGAAAGTTCGTCTCAGATAGATAAATTAGAACAAATCTTTAGTAATTTGAGAATAGCTTTTTCTTCAGCTAGAACTATTGAAAAAACTCCTGTAAAAATTGGCAAGACTACCCAAGTTACTAAGAGCAAGGGTTCAACTTCTAGTAAATGGGATCTTAAAATGATTAGTATCTACCTGGATTTTGTTGAAGTTATAAGAGATCCCTTGGGCTAAAATGAGTTCTTCAAAATTGTTCCTAGAAGTATTGTCATGGAAAATCTTTTATGCTAAATCCTTGAAGAATTCTAAGTGTTCGATTGAAGATTTTAACGAAGATGACGAAACTTAGATCCTTGCTTTATGGCTAGCTAAGGGCGTAAAACAATAGCGCTTGTTCGGAGGCAACCCAATGAATAAAATTTACTTTTGTTTTTTTCTTCTTGTTTTTGAGTGTTAGCACAATTATGCTACTGTTATGATTGTCTTTTTTATGTTTTAATTAGTGTGTCTGCCAAGTAAAGCCTTTAGGATCTTCTTGGGTGATCATTGTTTGATCTTGCTGAAAAAAAGAAACTTTTGCGCTCACGAAAATAATTATCATTTTTTACCAGAGAGCGATAAAATACCCATTCAACTTGCAGTAGATCACTATGCAAATTTCTCAGGTCTTCCTAATTTTTCAGAACTTTTGGAGTTACAGAATTGTTTGAAATGGTCAGATTTCTATAGACTGTTCTGTTTTGACAGATTCTGTTTTCTTTGTGTTGTGTGCTTATGTTGATGGATCTATGGTTTTCTTTGATGAGGTTTTTCCATAGAAAAGTTGGAATACAGTAGATATAATGCAAAAAAAATACGAATTGGTTTGATATACCACCTATAGTAGTGATTTATTAATCTAATACTAACGGATCTCATGAACGTTTTGTTGAGTTTTGTGTGATCGAAGTTTTCAAGTTTTCGGTTATCTTACGATGGACGAAGGAATAAGGAGTAGAAGAGCCTAAGCTTGGGTATGCCCCAGCATCCCAAGCTATTATCCAAAAATGAGCAATCAAACTAAGCTTGGGGATGCCCCCGAGTGGCATCCCCTCTTTCTTCTAATGACCATCGGTATTTTACTCTAAGCTATATTTTTATTTGTCACATACTATGTGTTTTGCTTGGAGTGTCTTGTATGATATGAGTCTTTACTTGTTTTATTTTGTGTTCTAAGTCTTGATCCCTTGCTGGACACGCCTATTTCAGAGAGCCAAAGTTATGTCATGACTTGTTAGAATTGCTTTCTATGCTTCACTTAAATTTTTTACGAGCCATGGACTTGCTCTAGTGCTTCACTTAAATCTTTTTTAGCATGGTGTGCTTAGTATTCTTGAAGAAATGCTCTCTTGCTTCACTTAAATTAATTTGAGAGAAAGAAAAATTATGCTCATGATCTTCACTTATATTTGTTTGAGCTTATGAAAAGCAACACATGGAAATTAGTCCCAAAATGATAGATATCCAAGAAGGATATAATAAGACTTTCTTGAAGATCATTGGATAAAATAAACTTGATTCTTAGTAATAGTTTTGAGATATGATGATGTGATATGTGAGTCATCTTGACGAGTAATTACGCTATAGTAAACCCTTGTTAATGGTGCCATGTCATCATGTTACTGTTGCTAATTTCCGCTTGATCCAAATCACAATTCAAATTCAAAACCGTGTTTAAAGTCAAGATTCGAATTTATCAAACATGCAAACTAAAATGTTCATGTTGTTGCAAATAATCATTTGATAATATTAGTGGAGAAATCATCTTTTTAAAAAATGATAAAATAATCTAAAAATAAATAAAAAAATTGAAAGAACAGAAACGAAAAAAAGGGAAAAGACACCCCCCTCACCCTGGGCTGCTTGGCCACCCGACCCACCAGGTCGGCCCAGCAGCCAGTCCAGCTCCCCCGCACCAGACCCCTTGTTCCTCGGGCTTACCCGCCCGTGCCCGCGGTCGCCACCGCACCCTCTCGCTGGCAGCGCTGGGAGGGGATAAGGGCGACAACCCCGTGCCTCCTCGGTCTCCCCTCCCACTCCCCTTCTCCACTTCCCCCCTTCCACCTCGCTCACTTGCCCACTCCCCCTCGCCTTCCTCCTCTACTCGCAGCCGAGCTCACGCCAATCACCGTGACCCACCGTCAACGCGGCCACCAGCCTCCCCTCTTCATGCTGACGGGCCCAGGAGGACTGCCGCCGTCAGTTCCGTCGTCCACGCCCACGCGCAGGAGCCGAAAGCTCCTTCATCGCCGGGCCGACCCTTCTTCCTCCGCTCCGGCCACCGCGAGCTCGCCAATGACTCTAGCCACGTCGACTCTCCCTCAGGCCTTCCCAGCAACGGCCGTGAGCACCACGTGGTCCCCCTCTGACTACCCCTCGTTTTCTACGCATGTAGCCATCCTGCCACGTTACTGAGCTCTGCCGCTCGCCATGGCCGCCGCCTGCACATCGTGCTAACTCCGGTGCGCCCACGACTGCTTTGGGGGCATGGCGGAGGGCTCGCGGCACCGCCCCTTGCCCATGTATAGCCACCCTTAGTCGCCCCACCTCGATCTCCATCGAGGCCCGAGCACCGCCGCCGCCTTTGCTCGACGCCGCCATCATTGCAGCCCGCCTCAGCCCGAGCTGAGGCCACCGCTGGACAGGTCGCTCCTCCCGCTTCCGAACGAGCTCGGCCGTGCCCGAAACGGCCCCGTGTGGCACGTTTCCAGCGAAGTCCCAAGTCCCGCCGCCATGATCTGGGTCGCCGGAGCCTCACCGCTGGCCGCTGATACGTCTCCGACGTATCTATAATTTTTGATTGTTCCATGTTGTTATATTATCAATCTTGGATGTTTTATAATCATTTTATAGTCATTTATATCATTTTTTGGTACTAACCTATTGACATAGTGCCAAGTGCCAGTTGTTTTTTCCATGCTTTTTACATCGCAGAAGTTCAGAGAATTTTTATTGGCCAAAAGGAACACAACGGGCCCTGGCTGCGTCTGGGGAGTGCTCTAAGGGGGGCACAACCCACCAGGGCGTGCCAGGAGGCCAGGTGCGCCCTGGTGGTTTGTGCCCACCTCGGGTGCTCCCCGGACAGCCTATTAGCTCTATAAATACCCCAATATTCCCAAAACCCTAGGGGGTTGACGAAATATTCATCCAGCCACCGCAGAGTCCAGAACCACCAGATCCAATCTAGACACCATCTCGGATGGGGTTCACCACCTCCATTGGTGCCTCTCTGATGATGCGTGAGTAGTTCTTTGTTGACCTTCGGGTCCGTAGTTAGTAGCTAGATTCGCAATACAATGGTCTCTTGGAGATCCATATGATGTAACTCTTTTGGGATGTGTTTGTTGGGATCAATGAACTTTGAGTTTATGATCAGACCTATCTTTTTATATCCATGAAAGTATTTGATTTTCTTTGATCTCATTTATGGATGATTTCTTATAGCCTCATATTTCTTCTCCGATATTTTGGGTTTTGTTTGGCCAGCTTGACCTATTTATCTTACAATGGGAAGAGCTGCTTTGTGGTGGGTTCAATCTTACGATGCTTGATCCCAGTGACAGAAGGGGAACCGACACATACGTATTGTTGCTACTAAGGATAAAATGATGGGGTCTATCTCTACATAGATAGATCTTGTCTACATCATGTGATCCTTCTTATTGCATTACTCTGTTTCTCCATGAACTTAATACACTAGATGCATGCTGGATATCGGTCGATGTGTGGAGTAATAGTAGCAGATTTAGGCAGGAGTCGGTCTACTAATCTTGGACGTGATACCTATGTAATGATCATTGCCTGGATATCGTCATGAGTATTTGAAGTTCTATCAATTGCCCAACAGTAATTTGTTCACCCACCATTTGCTATTTTTCTCGAGAGAAGCCACTAGTGAAACCTACTGCCCCCGGTCTCTTTCTCATATTATTTGCCTTTGCGATCTATTTTTCTTTGCGTTTATCTTGAGATCTACTAAACCAAAAACCCAAAAATACCTTGCTGCAATTTATTCTTATTTATTTATTTGGCGTTCAATCTATCAATATACTACAAATTTAGCTCACCTCCGTTTACCTATCTTGAGGCACCGTACCTCGGAAGGGATTGACAACCCCTTTAACACGTTGGGTTGCGAGAAGTTGTTATTTGTGTGCAGGGGCTGTTTACGTTGTGTTGCTTGGTTCTCCTACTGGTTCGATAACCTTGGTTTCATATATGAGGGAAATACCTATCACTGCTGTGCTGCATCATCCCTTCCTCTTTGGGGAAATACCGACGTAGCTTCAAGTGACATCAAAAGGAATTTCTGGCGCCGTTGCCGGGGAGGATCTTCAACATATACCAGGTTACTAATCACAAATCTCATCTCCTAGCAATTTATATTATTTTCCATTTGCCTCTCATTTTTATCTCCCCCACTTCACAAAAAATTGCCATTTTATTTACCTCTCTTTTTCGTTCGCCGTTTTCTTGCCGGATCTGTTTTTGTGTGCCATCTTGTTTATTGTTATTATCATCATGGGTATTTCTTCCTGTATTGCATGCATTCCCGAGAACGAGCTTCTCAACTTTAAACAAAGGGGAGGATAAAATTTAAATGATGTTTGGTATAGAATTTGCAATGCTCATAACAGATCTATCCGTAAGCAATCTACCATTGTTATTTTTCATTGCTTTTATGTGGGCATCACCACTTGGTATAGATTCATCCTTGATATGATTACCGATGGTAATTTCTTGATGTGTCCCTCTTTTGATGCTTTCAATGCTATGGGAAATTTAGTGGGATCACCACCTCTTATGATTACTAGCACAAATGCTTGTGCGTTGCAACGGGGGACATTGTTATCTATCTCACCCCTTGACCTATTTCCGCCCATTCTCACCGCCTCGTCCATGTTTGTTATCAACATCTCTTGAGCCCCACTGTCCTCCTTCCTACCTTTAGTGGACCATCATGTATACCTAGGCGATGAGCTTCTTCGCATTAATCAATGCATCCTTCCATTGAAATGTGATGTTTCGTCGTGTATGTTGCCTGATCAGATGGGATAACCTATAACCAGAAAAGATGAATTGTTTTGCGAAAGAATTTTTGGACCCATAAAAAGCGGGATTTGTGCTTGTGCCAATTCTTGAGCAAGTGAAGCTGAAAATGAAAGGAGAGCACATAGCTGTCGTGGAGAAAGAGATCGAGAGTATGTTTCAAATATTCCTCGGGAAAAAAAGAGTATGTTTCAAATATTAATTATGCAGCAAGGTGTATCTCTTAGGATTCCTCTTTCCATAATTCTTGGAAATCCTTTTATCAGCACGCATGCATGCAAGTGTGTCTTAGGAGAATCTCTCTTAATTACCCACCATATTTCTCAGGCATGCATTATGAATCTCGTTCCTTAATTATCCAACAATAGTACTTATCCCTTTTTGCCCCATTCGATTGTCCACAATTCCTTTCCTTTTTTTCTCCCTTCCAATATTTCTTCCGTACACAATCCTTCCTTTCCTTTTTTTTCGAGAATCCTTCCTTCCTTTTTGCGCACCAACTCCTCACCTTCCGATCACCAATTTCCTAGCCGACTTATTAAGGTGATTGATGATAGGTAATTTGAACACGTATACTAACTGCTACCAGTAAATTTAGGTAGGCCTAGTTCAGTTGGCGGGCGTCCATCCTACGGGATGGAAGGTCGCAAGTTTGAGTCCTCACGCATGCTTTTTTTTCCTGTTCACGTTACCCGGAAGCTGGGCGAACGGCCCAGCCTATAGGCCCAAGTCGGTAGGAATGCCTGCAGGCCCAAGTTTGTACGAAAAGGATGTTTTTGATGTTATGCACAGCTACATAGATTATTACCACCTTGGGCAGATAAAATAAAATACGGACAAGGTTGACAGACCAAAAATGGATGAAATTACGATGGTAAGAAGCAATAGCCCCTTTATTAGTAGGCATAGATGAAACGACTTTGACTCTTGAGCAGTTATTGAAAGATTAGATGTTATTGTAAAGAAAATGCTTACTGAAAAGCATATTTAAAACTTGGATAAAAAGATGCATAATTTTGCCACTAAAATTGGTTCAAAAGCGGGGGCAGTTTTTAAGTTGCTAAAAGAAAAGGGAACCGTAATTCATGAAAGAATTGAAGAAAGTTCGTCTCAGATAGATAAATTAGAACAAATCTTTAGTAATTTGAGAATAGCTTTTTCTTCAGCTAGAACTATTGAAAAAACTCCTGTAAAAATTGGCAAGACTACCCAAGTTACTAAGAGCAAGGGTTCAACTTCTAGTAAATGGGATCTTAAAATGATTAGTATCTACCTGGATTTTGTTGAAGTTATAAGAGATCCCTTGGGCTAAAATGAGTTCTTCAAAATTGTTCCTAGAAGTATTGTCATGGAAAATCTTTTATGCTAAATCCTTGAAGAATTCTAAGTGTTCGATTGAAGATTTTAACGAAGATGACGAAACTTAGATCCTTGCTTTATGGCTAGCTAAGGGCGTAAAACAATAGCGCTTGTTCGGAGGCAACCCAATGAATAAAATTTACTTTTGTTTTTTTCTTCTTGTTTTTGAGTGTTAGCACAATTATGCTACTGTTATGATTGTCTTTTTTATGTTTTA
Source organism: Triticum urartu (assembly GCF_056163025.1). NCBI lineage: Eukaryota > Viridiplantae > Streptophyta > Magnoliopsida > Poales > Poaceae > Triticum > Triticum urartu. The sequence goes on along the minus strand of NC_141878.1, from coordinate 250,120,227 downwards.
ATTAGTGTGTCTGCCAAGTAAAGCCTTTAGGATCTTCTTGGGTGATCATTGTTTGATCTTGCTGAAAAAAAGAAACTTTTGCGCTCACGAAAATAATTATCATTTTTTACCAGAGAGCGATAAAATACCCATTCAACTTGCAGTAGATCAATATGCAAATTTCTCAGGTCTTCCTAATTTTTCAGAACTTTTGGAGTTACAGAATTATTTGAAATGGTCAGATTTCTATAGACTGTTCTGTTTTGACAGATTCTGTTTTCTTTGTGTTGTGTGCTTATGTTGATGGATCTATGGTTTTCTTTGATGAGGTTTTTCCATAGAAAAGTTGGAATACAGTAGATATAATGCAAAAAAAATACGAATTGGTTTGATATACCACCTATAGTAGTGATTTATTATTCTAATACTAACGGATCTCATGAACGTTTTGTTGAGTTTTGTGTGATCGAAGTTTTCAAGTTTTGGGTTATCTTACGATGGACGAAGGAATAAGGAGTAGAAGAGCCTAAGCTTGGGTATGCCCCAGCATCCCAAGCTATTATCCAAAAACGAGCAATCAAACTAAGCTTGGGGATGCCCCCGAGTGGCATCCCCTCTTTCTTCTAACGACCATCGGTATTTTACTCTAAGCTATATTTTTATTTGTCACATACTATGTGTTTTGCTTGGAGTGTCTTGTATGATATGAGTCTTTACTTGTTTTATTTTGTGTTCTAAGTCTTGATCCCTTGCTGGACACGCCTATTTCAGAGAGCCAAAGTTATGTCATGACTTGTTAGAATTGCTTTCTATGCTTCACTTAAATTTTTTACGAGCCATGGACTTGCTCTAGTGCTTCACTTAAATCTTTTTTAGCATGGTGTGCTTAGTATTCTTGAAGAAATGCTCTCTTGCTTCACTTAAATTAATTTGAGAGAAAGAAAAATTATGCTCATGATCTTCACTTATATTTGTTTGAGCTTATGAAAAGCAACACATGGAAATTAGTCCCAAAATGATAGATATCCAAGAAGGATATAATAAGACTTTCTTGAAGATCATTGGATAAAATAAACTTGATTCTTAGTAATAGTTTTGAGATATGATGATGTGATATGTGAGTCATCTTGACGAGTAATTATGCTTTAGTAAGAATATTGGTGTTAAGGTTTGTGATTCCCTATGCAAGCACGAAAGTCAATAGTTATGCAATGAAATTATATCCTACTTATGGTGCATTATTCGGTGTTAGTTATGCTTAATGCTCGCTTATGAGATTATTCATTTCCTGGTTGGTCGGTTCTCAATCTTTTGCTAGCCTTCATTTTGCACTAAGTACGATCACTACTTGTGCATCCAAAAACCTTTAAACCAGTTTTGCCACATGAGTCCACTATATCCACCTATATGTGGTATTCTTTTGCTGGTCTAAGTAAATTTGCATGTGCCATCTCTAATTTTTTTTAAACTTCTCTTTTGTGTGTTTGTTTCGCTAACGGAGCGGTGAGGGGTGGCTAATACTTTCCATGCTAGATGTGTTATTCTCAAGATGAGTGTTTATTCACTTGTCATTGCACGAGAGTAAGGCAATGGTATTAGGGATGCCCAGTCCCGAAATGAAAAAAATTAATTTACTTTATGTTGTCAAATAATAAATTCCTTGGAAAGTGTTGGGTATGGAGGGCACCCATGGATACGGTTAACCATGGAAAGTGAAAGTATGGTGGAAAAGGAATAAACTTTATTTTTTGTTTGGTAATCGTCTATGATCTATCTAAGCATGGAAAGTATTGGGCACTCTAAGTTGTTTTCGTTGGTGGGATGGACACGCCTCCCAAAATGTTTTTATCTCTAAGTTTTTCGCTTTGAGCTTTGGCACCTCAACAAATCCCTACTTCCCTCTATGAAGGGCCTTTCTTTTACTTTAGGCAATTTTTATTTTGAACTTGAGTCTCAATCTTCTCTTAAAAAATCACCAACTAGGAGGCAATATGATTGTACTTGAGTATTGGATGTAGCTAATATGCGAGTGTGTTTCATGAATGGATCAACGGTTGAGCATGATGGGCTAGGGATAACTTATTTTAGTGTTGATATTTGAAATACATGGTTGCTTGTTGATATGCTTGAGTATTTAAATTATCATGTCAAAACTAGACTATTGCTTTGAACAATATAAAAGTCCAAATGTCCATGCTATACAGAAAGAAATATGATATGCCATGTTAGGCGGCATTCCACATCAAATTTTTTTATCACTTCCCTACTCGAGGACGAGGAGTAGGAGTTAAGCTTGGGGATGCTGATACATCTCCAACGTATCTATAATTTTTGATTGTTCCATGTTGGTATATTATCGATCTTGGATGTTTTATAACCATTTTATACCAATTTTTGGTCCTAACCTATTGACATAGTTTCAAGTGCTAGTTGCTGTTTTTTACATGTTTTTTACATCACAAAAAATCAATATCAAACGGAGTCCAAATGCCATGAAACTTTACGGAACATTTTTATGGGCCAAAAGGAACACAACGGGCCCTGGCTGCGCCTGGGGGGTGCCCCGAGGGGGGCACAACCCACCAAAGCGCGCCAGGTGGCCCAGGTGCGCCCTGGTGGGTTGTGCCCACCTCGGGTGCCCTCCGGACTGCCTCTTGGCTCTATAAATACCCCAATATTCCCAAAACCCTAGGGGAGTCGACGAAATATTCATCCAGCCGCCGCAGATTCCAGAACCACCAGATCCAATCTACACACCATCTCGGATGGGGTTCACCACCTCCATTGGTGCCTCTCTGATGATGCGTGAGTAGTTCTTTGTAGACCTTTGGGTCCGTAGTTAGTAGCTAGATGGCTTCATCTCTCTCTCTCTCTCTCTTGATTCTCAATACAATGGTCTCTTGGAGATCCACATGATGTAACTCCTTTTGCGGTGTGTTTGTTGGGATCGGATGAACTCTGAGTTTATGATCATATCTATTTTTTATATCCATGAAAGTATTTGAGTTTCTTTGATCTCTTTTATGCATGATTGCTTATAGCCTCGTATTTCTTCTTTGATATTTGGGTTTTGTTTGGCCAACTTGATCTATTTATCTTGCAATGGGAAGAGGTGCTTTGTCGTGGGTTCGATCTTACAGTGCTTGATCCCAGTGACACAAGGGGAACCGACACGTATGTATCGTTGCTACTAAGGATAAAATGATGGGGTCTATCTCTACATAGATAGATCTTGTCTACATCATGTCATCGTTCTTATTGCATTACTCTGTTTCTCGTTGAACTTAATACACTAGATGCATGCTGGATATCGGTCGATGTGTGGAGTAATAGTAGTAGATGTAGGAAGGAGTCGGTCTACTAATCTTGGATGTGATACCTCTGTAATGATCATTGCCTGGATATCGTCATGAGTAGATGTAGGCTATGTTGAATCATCTCTTCCTCTTTGGGGAAATACCGACATAGCTTCAAGCGACATCAACTGTGCCGACATGGCTGCCTTGGGGCCGCCCACTGGGTCGCTGAACGATTGCCCCCGCGTGGCCCCCTAACCTAGTAACCCAGTCAAATGGCTGACTGGGCATCGCCCAATCACTGCTAGTGGGCCCCGCGTGGGCCTTGTTAACTGGTCAGCTGGTCAGTTGACCGCTGATGCATTGATGATGCCATGCTGACGTCACATTCCTTTTTTTGAATTAATTTAAGTAATAATAATATTAGAAAATCTTTTAAAAACTTTGAAAATTAATATAAAATAAACCATAACTCGGATGAAAATACTTTATACATGAAAGTTGCTCAAAACGACGAGACGAATCCGAATACGTGGTATGTTCATCTGCAACATACCCCTAGCATAGCGAACCTGCAACCATCCCCCTTCGGTTCGTCTGTCCGACAATGCCTAACTCCGGGAAAACTATCTCGGATGTTATCCCACTTTGCTGGTATCGTCTAGTACTGCGTTAGACTATGCCTATCATTGCGTGTTGTCATGTCATGCATCTGTGTTACATCTATGTGGCTTGTATTTACTGTTTCTTCCCCCTCTTCTCTCCGGTTGACCTCGGGACTGACATTGCCGCTGAGTACAACTACGTGCTGATGATCAGTACTTTTCAGAAGAGCTTCCAGGCAAGCCCCCCCCCCTTAGATCATCCCGATATCGCCCATTCCATTCTCTTATGCTTGCATTAGATTTTGCTACTATAATTGATTGCTCCTATTCTGATGCATAGCCTGCTTTTGTAACCTGCTTATTGTTACCTACCTGCTTATCCTAAACTGCTTAGTATAGGTCGGTTAGTGATCCATAAGTGACCCCTACCTTGTCCTTGTTGCCACTTCTTCATCATCGACAACTCGGTCAACTTGATCGAGGAGCAGAGCCCGACACCTCACATCACATCACACCCCTTTTGTTGCTCCACTCTATAGAGCTACTATCGAGTGTCGAGGGAAATACCTCGTAACACATCCTGATGATAACTCTGTAGTGTAGCTATTCGGTCATGGTCATCGAGGGTGATTTCTCCTTTACCACTCCTGATACGACTCTATCGTGCAACCCCTCAAGTGTGAACCTCCAGGGTGGTTCCTCTTACGTTCACCTTGATGATTACATCGAGTGGAATCCACCGAGGGTGATTCCTCGGGTTTGCCTCCTTCATGTTTTTGACACACGGTTACCGGGACTTTACTTGAGACCATTATTGAAGTCGGGTTGGCCTTGAGGGGTACCCGCGAGTTGATGTGAAAGTCAGGCGGGCCCATAGAGCACGTAGAGTTTTCTACGAGGCATGGCCGGGCATTCTGGGCCCTTGCCGTAAGTCCATGAGACGGAGCGACGGGGTCACATTATCATGAGTCTCTGCTCATCTCTGCGAGCCCCCAATGAACTAATAGGTTTGGGTATTTGTTCTGAGTTGGCCTTTACGCACTAACCACCACATGAGAATAGTTATGGGCGTCAACGTTGTAGTATCGGCCGAAGCTTTGTCGGTCGGATCGTGCTGGCCATCCGAGGTGGTGCTAGTATCCACCCTACACACAACGACCTAGAGTGCAATGGGCGATGGGCCTAAGACCCTGGATTGCTTAGGACGTAGACCGGCTGGGACCTCTCTGCTGAGCCTAGGTAGGGCTATGACGTGTTAATCTTCTGAGGACGGGCATTGACTTAGGAAAGTGTGTCTGGCCAGAGTAATCAAGCGTGTTGGGTAATGGGGTACACCCCTGTAGGGAAGTTATATATTCGAATTTTTTGTCCACGGTAATGGACGTTTAGACTTGTATGCTGATCAATTACAACTAGAACTGGTTACTTGAGACATGAGATGGATATGTTGGGTCCAGGATTACTTTTTGGCAGGGAGTCGAGGAGGAATCTCTAGGCGTTAATGCTACAACATGCTTGTTAATTATAAACAGCTATTCTATACTCTTCTACATGCTGCAAGATGCTTGGAGCTGCTAGTCTTTGATAGACTAGGCTTCCCCCTATTCTGGCTTTCTGTAGTTCAATCCACAGATACATACCTTCCATTTGACACCAATGCATACTTAGTATAGATCTGATGCTTGCAAGTACTTTGGATGAGTACTCATGGTTGCTTTGCTACCCCTTTTCCCTCTTCTTTCTTCTTTCCGGTTGTTGCAACCAGATGGTGGATCCCAGGAGGCAGATGCCACCACCGATTTCTACTACTTCCCGATGGTGCTCGTTGCTACATGGAAACCGCCGCTGACTAGGAGTAGTTAGGAGGTCCCAGGCAGGAGGCCTTGCCTCTTTGATCATTGTTGCTTTTGTGTTTGCCTTCTTAAGGCAGTCTTGTTTTACTTATGTCTATACTCAAATATTGTTGCTTCTGATGACTATTGTGTATCGAGCTATGTATTCGAGCCCTCGAGGCCCCGGGCTTGTAATATAAGCTTGTATTATTTTAATTTGTGTCTAGAGTTGTGTTGTGATATTTTCCCGCGAGTCCTTGATTTTGGTCGTACACATTTGTGTGTATAATTAGTGTACGGTCGAATTGGGGGCATCACAAGTTGGTATTAGAGCCGACTACCTATAGGAACCCCCTTCCAACTCCTTGGCCGAAGCTGAGTCTAGTCATTAAAAAACTTATTTACTAACATGGTTGTGTGGCTTACGGGCCCATGTCGCCACACGGTGGTATTAGGATCTTTTACTCCTCCTCTATAATTTGGGACTCTGATCTCTCTTCTATTCAGGGTAAATGATTTTGTTAACTCTAACTCTAGGTTCTCGCAAATACTTTCTCCTGAAGAGCATGTCACTTGAGATGATTGCTTGGTGCACCAGAAGATTCTGAAGATACCCTCCTTTGTTTTTTGGAGACCCTTGTACCCTTCGTCGTTGCGACCCTACCACCGAGAAATCCTTAGGGGTAAATACATACATTGTCATTCGTACCTTCATCCCCAGTTGCTCTCGTTATTACAGAATGTCCGGAATTACTCTTTGATGTCCCGGGAATCCTTTGAGCTCACTGCCTTGCAGTTCACACCGTTTGAAGTCTCTTACGGATAATTTCTCACACTTAACGAGAATCCGTTCATCCCCAGTTGTTCATGTGTTTCACAAAATTCTTCGTAATACTATTTGATCTTCCGAAATACTCAGTAACATTTTTGCTCTTGATCTTACTTACTTGCACGCATTATGGTTAATTCCATATGTCTAGCAATATTCGTTAGAATCCTTTGTGATTGACATCCTTACCCTATTGTTTTAACATGTGTGTGAGTGGACGCAATCATCAGTTGTTTCAATAATCTGAAATTTTTACATTCTTTCTTCTTATGGTGAACTACCGATACTCACATCAAATCCTTTGTTGGATTTTGTTCGACAACGTCATCCATTTTCCATAACCTTATGAGCTTTTCCTTAGATACAAAAAGCCTTTGGTAAATGGTATCCCCCACTCTTGTCAACCATACTCTACTTCCGGGCTTGAGTTATTTAGACGTGAAGTTTGTGGTATATGCTCCTAAGATGCCCCGATGGGTTGAATCTATGTCTTCCCTAAATCCGTGTGAACTCAAAAATTATGCGGGTTATACTATACTGGCTTTTTGTCAGGTAAAAATTTCAACGCTACGACTTCTCAGATGCGAGAAGTGAATGGAAGGTTGTGCATTAGAAAAGTGGGAGTCGACCTTGAGCCTTTGTGTTCATGCCCATGGACCTGATGTGGAACTTATCATTGAAGCTTCTTGTTATAATAATAATCACCTTGTGATACGTCCATCTTGTATCTATATTCGGTCCTTTGCAACCGTGGTTCCGACCATATTGTTCTTCTTTGATCCCATTCCTCGGACAAGTTGAAGTACTTGTCTTCTACAGATCTTTTCACCTGTCCAACCTCTATCTTGTTCTACCTTCGAGTATTACCCTCTGGTATTTCGAGAATATCACGAAACTTCATAACTCCTTATGAGTTCTTCATCAACTGTTATTTCTCGCCGTTCCAAGTTTCCACGGGTTCTGAGTTGTTGGACACTCAAGAACACCGATAACTGATTCGAGTCTACACTTTCCTTTCCATTGTTTTGTTTAACCTTTCCTATAACCTAACATATCTGAGCAGTGGTAATTCCATGCTTATGTAAACACCTCAATGTGTAAACTCTGTCAGTAAGACCTTGTTACTATTGTTCATGACATTCTGGTAGCCACCGATGGATGACAACTTTGCCTACTGGTCCGGCTCATTCAACGAGCAGGAAAATGGTTCTCTACGTCCCACGCCCTTGGTACCAACGTTGTTGCCAACATAACTGACATGCTATCCCCTGACCTGCCTTGCTATCATGACCGTGCAAAATGTTAGCGCCCTTCCTGCTTTTAACCCACATGGTGGGCCCATAACCCACAGTTCCACAGGAACGAAACCTGACTCCTGTACATCCCTGTTTTCCAAAGTTGTTCCTCATGCTTGGCTTCGTATGTAAATCACGAGCCACCTTCCTAGTGAGCTACATTGATTTCAGACTCAATACTTATTCCCATTGCTCTGAGCCCCTTTCATCCGATGTTTCACGCAACGAACGATTGCCTACCCGCTTGAAGCTTCTTATTGCACCTTCTTACCTTGCTCTCAATGACTTTCTTTAATTTCAACTCGAGAGATGCCTCTATGCCACGTTCATTGAGATAGCCCCCAGGTACCTATCTTGTGTTGAGCTCCATCCTTCCCGGGTCTTTCCCCTTACTCCATCCTTTAAATCTCGGGACAAGATTTTTTGTAGTGGAGAAATCATCTTTTTACAAAATGATTAAATGCTCTAAAAATAAATAAAACAAAAAAATTGAAAGGAAAGAAAACCAAAAAAGGGAAAAGACCCCCTCACCCTGGGCCGCTTGACCACCCAACCCACCAGGTCGGCCCAGCAGCCAGCCCAGCTCCCCCGCACCATACCCCCCTGTTCCTCGGGCGCACCCGCCCACGCCCGCAGTCGCCGCTGCACCCTCTCGCCGGCAGCACCAAGAGGGGATAATGGTGACAGCTCCACGCCTCCTCGGGCTCCCCTCCCACTCCCCTCGTCCACTTCCCCCCTCCACCTCGTTCGCTTGCCCACCCCCCCTCGCCTTCCTCCTCTGCTCGCAGCAGAGCTCACGCTCGTCGCCGTGCCCCACCGTCGACGCAGCCACTAGCCTCCCCTCTTCATGCTGACGGGTCCAGGAGGACCGCCACCGTCCGCTCCGTCATCCACGCCCACACGCAGGTGCCGAAAGCTCCTTCACCAGCAGGCCAACCCTTCTTCCTCCGCTCCGCCGACCGCGAGCTCGCCAACTACTCCGGCCACCTTGACTCTCCCTCAAGCCTTCCTAGCAATGGCGGTGAGCATCGCGTGCTCCCCCTCTGCCTACCCCTCATTTTCTATGCATGTAGCTGTCCCGCGACATTACCGAGCTTCGCCGCTCGCCATGGCCGCTGCCTGCGAGCAATGCTAACTCCGGGGCACCTACAACGGCCTTGGACGCGCGCCAGAGCGCCCGTGGCGCCGCCCTGTGCCCGTGTATAGCCCCCCTTAGTCGCCCCGCCTCGTTCTCCATCGAGGCCCGCGCGCCGTCGCTGCCTTTGATCGACGCCTCCATCATTGCAGCTAGCCTCAGCCCGAGCTGAGGCCACCGGTGGATGCGCCGCTCCTCCCGCTTTCGTATGAGCTCAGCCGCGCTCGAAACGGCCCCTTATGGCGCGTTTTCGGCGAAGTCCTGAGCTTCGCTGCCACGATCTGCATCGCAGGAGCCTCACCGCCGGCCGCGCCGACATGGCCACCTCGGGGCCACCCACTGGGTCGCTGACCAGTGGCCCCCGCGTGGCCCTTGACCTGTTAACCCAGTGAGATGGCTGACTAGGCATCGCCCAGTCACTTCAAGTGGGCCTCGCGTGGGCCCTGTTGACTGGTCAGCTAGTCAGTTGACCACTGATGCGTTGATGACGCCATGCTGATGTCACATTCTTTTTTCTGAATTAATTTAAGTAATAATAATATTATAAAATCTTTTAAAAACTTTGAAAATTAATATGAAATAAACCGTAACTTAGATGAAAATACTTTATAGATGAAAGTTGCTCAGAACGACGAGACGAATCCGAATACGAGGTCCGTTCGTCTGCCACATGTCCCTAGCATAGCAAACCTGCAACCTTCCCCCTTCGGTTTGTCTATCCGAAAATGCATAACTCGTGGAAAACTTTCCCGGATGTTATCCCCCTTCGCCAGTATCGTCTAGTACTGCATTAGGGCATGCCTACCACTGTGTGTTGTCATGTCGTGCATCTATGTTACATCTATGTGCCTTGTATTTACTGTTTATCGCCCCTCTTCTCTCCGGTAGACCTCGGGACTGACGTTGCCACTGAGTACGACTACACCCTGATGATCAATACTTTTCAGCAGAGCTTCCAGGCAAGCCCTCCCTTTGATCATCCCGACATCGCCCATTCCATTCTCTTATGCTTGCATTAGATTTTGCTACTGTAATTGATTGCTCCTCTTCTGATGCATAGGTTGCATTTGTAACCTACATATTGTTACCTACCTTCTTAACCTAAACTGCTTAGTATAGGTTGGTTAGTGATCCATCAGTGACCCCTACCTTTTCATTGTTGCAACTACTTCATCATCGATGACTCGATCAACATGATCGATTACCAGAGCCCGACACCTCACATCACATCACACCCATATTGTTGCTCGACTCTGCAGAGCTACTATGGAGTGCCGAGGGTGATACCTCATAACGCACGCCTGATGATAACTTCTGTAGTGTAGCTATTCGGTCGTGGTCATCGAGGGTGATTTCTCCTTTACCACTCCCGATACGACTCTGTCATGCAACCCGTCAAGTGTGAACATTGAGGGTGGTTCCTCTTAAGTTCACCTTGATGATTACATCGAGTGGAATCCACTGAGGGTGATTCCTCGGGTTTTCCTCCTTGATGTTTTGGACACACGGTTACCCGTACTTCTCTTGAGACCATTATTAAAGTTGGATCAGCCCTGAGGGGTACTCGCGAATTGATGTGAAAGTCGGGAAGGCCCGTAGAGGACCCATGATTTTTCTACGAGGCACGGTCGGTCATTCTAGGACCTTGTCGTATCTCCACAAGACAGGGTAACGGGGTCACATTATCATGAGTCTCTTCTCATCTCCTCGAGCCCCCAATGCACTATCAGGTCTGGGTATTTGTTCTGAGTTGGCCTTTGGCCTTTACGCACACTTGTGCGCATCGGTCCTGAACAAACGGTGTTTAACCCCTTTCCGCGACAGCATTTGGAACCGTCGCCAAGTGAGTGTGGGCGATAGGGGGTCCTTCCCACATGACCCAGAAACCGTCGGGGATATGCCCTCCTGGCACACACGCTCGGCAATATGAGGTCGTGTGCGACCGGCGAGCGCCCAAATACGGAAATATGTATAGTAGAGCTAAAAAATGATTATACGACAAATTGTTTCAGGTCACAAGTACATCCCACATAGTTAGTCCCAGCTAAATGTTTCCATTCGTATGTACATCCCACATAGTCGCTCCAAGGAAAATGTTTCCGTTCACAGGTACGTCACACACAATTTTTCCTGTTAAATCGTTTGTGATAGCGTTGCCATTGCACACAATGTTAATAATTTTATCGTTTGCATTATTGAATGCATAACACACGATGCATAGAGGAAACTGTGTGGCAAAGGCTGTCCGTCACACACACTTTTTATGTGGTAAACGTTTGCCCAATGTGGCCTAACGGAAACAATTTTCAATAGAAAGTCTTGTGTGCAGTGGAGATTGATCCTAGAAACGTTTCTAATCTCCATGTATATCGCAGACGTTTCGCTTTCGCAAACCGTGTGCAGTGTAATCCCTAATTTAAAAATCATTTGTTTTGAATTGGAAAATAGGCAATCACTTATTTCATATCCAACCATGTTTGTTACAAATATAGGTTCAACCACGAATCCATAATTCGATGCATAGGTACATATACTGAAGAACTACAGAAGCACTAAGCAAAGAATGATGAACCATAGTTGTACTAAAGACTGTGAAGAGAGAGGTGAAAGACATTCTAGTTGCTGGAGAAGGTGAAGCGGAATGCCCATATTGTGCACTCCTCCATGCGTAATGCATGCACGACTATAGGCCAACCCCTTGTGATGGCTACCCGTCCATCCTTGTAACGCCCCAAGACCGACGCTTCAGATGCCTTTCATGTTTTCTGAGTTTCATCGTGTGATTTGTTTTGTCTGTTGCATTCATCTTTGCATCATGTGCATTGCATCATGTCATCATGCCATCATGCCATTTCATTTTCTTTAAAACTCAACTAAGTAAAATGCATAGATCTTTGATCTATTTAAATCGAGGGAATTCACATGGTGAGTTCTCTTTATAACATATCCTCCCAATATTAGGGGGCTATAATAAATATTCCATTCTTTTGGAGTTAACCATAACACACATGCAAAAATAATCCTCATGCCTTTTCTGCTTCGAGTTGACCTCCAAACCTTGTCAATATTTTTTCTTTGTTTATCGGAGCCCCACCAAAAATCTCAACATTTTTTGGACCTTGCCAACCCTCACTTCCTATTCAAACCATTTGAATTAAATTCAAATGCTTTTGAATTTAAACCTTGCAATCTTGCCCACTCCAATTTTCTTGGAACCAGCGCATTTTTGCGAGTCCCGAAAAATTATCCCGGTGCCCAAACTCTTTCTCTAACCTTTTATTTTCTTCCCTTTTCTTTATATTTATCTTCTGTTTCGAAAAGAGTAAGAGAGGGATAAGAATGCCCATGAGCCAGCTGGGCCTCCCAACTACCGCAACCTCCCAGGACAGCCTCCCTCGGCCCCTTGGGCCTCCTGAAGCCACATCCACTAGGCCCAGCTGCTGCTAAACCTAGCCTTGACCCCTCCTCCTCGATCTCTTTCCTCCCTCCCGTAGCACCGCCACCTCTCTCTCGATCTCTTTCCTCTATCCTGTGCGCTGCTGATAACCCACAAGTATATGGGATCACAACAACTTTCGAGGGTAGAGTATTCAACCCAAATTTCTTGATTCTACACAAGCGGAGCCAAAGAATATTCTCAAGTATTAGCAGCTGAGTTGTCAATTCAACCACACCTGGAAACTTAGTATCTGCAACAAAGTGTTTAGCAGCAAAGTAATATGATAGTGGTGGTAATGGTAACAAAAGAGTAATGAAAGCAAAGTAATATTTTTGGTATTATGTAGTGATTGTAACAATAGCAACGGGAAAGTAAATAAGCGTAAACAAGTATATGGAAAGCTCGTAGGCATCACATCAGTGATGGATAATTATGCCGATGTGGTTCATCATGTAACACTCATAACATAGGGTGACACAGAACTAGCTCCAATTCATCAATGTATTGTAGGCATGTATTCCGAATATAGTCATACGTGCTTATGGAAAAGAACTTGCATGACATCTTTTGTCCTACCCTCCCGTGGTAGCGGGGTCCTAAAGGAAACTGAGGGATATTATGGCCTCCTTTTAATAGAGAACCGGAACAAAGCATTAGCACATATTGAATACATGAACTCCTCAAACTACGGTCATCACCGGTAAGTATCCTGATTATTGTCACTTCGGGGTTAACGGATCATAAAACATAATAGATGACTATGGACTTGCAAGATAGGATCAAGAACTCTCATATATTGATGAAAACATAATAGGTTCAGATATGAAATCATGCCACTCGGGCCCTAGTGACAAGCATTAAGCATAGCAAAGTCATAGCAACATCAATCTCAGAACATAGTCGATACTAGGGATCAAACCCTCACAAAACTAACTCGATTACATGATAAATCTCATCCAACCCATCACCCTACAGCAAGCCTACGATGGAATTACTCACGCATGGTGGTGAGCATCATGAAATTGGTGATGGAGGATGGTTGATGATGACGACGGCAACGAATCCCCCTCTTCGGAGCCCCAAACGGACTCCAGATCAGCCCTCCCATGAGGTTTTAGGGCTTGGCAGCGGATCTGTATCGTAAAACGCGATGAAATCTTCTCTCCTATTTTTTTCTCCCCGAAAGCAGATATATAGAGTTGGAGTTGGAGTCGGGAGGTCTCCAGGGGGCCCACGAGGTAGGGGGCGCGCCCCCACCCTCGTGGACAGGGTGTGGGCCCCCTGGTCTTCATCTTTGGTGAGGATTTTTTATTATTTCCAGGTCATTCCGAGAACTTTTGTTTTCTGCACATAAAACAACATCATGGCAGTTCTGCTGAAAACAGCGTCAGTCCGGGTTAGTTCCATTCAAATCATACAAGTTAGAGTCCAAAACAAGGGCAAAAGTGTTTGGAAAAGTAGATACGACGGAGACGTATCAACTCCCCCAAGCTTAAACCCTTGCTTGTCCTCAAGCAATTCAGTTGACAAACTGAAAGAAATAAAGAAAAACTTTTACAAACTCTATTTGCTCTTGTTGTTGTAAATATGTCAAGCTGGCATTCAAGTTTTCAGCAAAGATTATAACTAACCATATTTGCATTAATTCTCAGGTCTCATGATTACCCATATCAATAGCATAATCAACTAGCAAGCCATAATAATAAATCTCGGATGACAACACTTTCTCAAAAAAATCATCATATGATATAACAAGATGGTATCTCGCTAGCCCTTTCTGAGACCGCAAAACATAAATGCAGAGCACCTTTGAAGATCAAGGACTGACTAGACATTGTAATTCATGGTAAAAGAGATCCAATCATAGTCACACCCAATATAAATTAACAATGATGAATGCAAATGACAACTGCGCTCTCCAGCTAGTGCTTTTAATAAGAGGGTGATGACTCAACATAAAAGTAAATAGATAAGCCCTTCGCAGAGGGAAGCAGGGATTTGTAGAGGTGCCAGAGCTCGGTTTTGAAATAGAGATAATTAAAATTTTGAGCGGTATACTTTAATTGTCAACATAACAACCAAGAGATGGTGATATCTTCCATGCTACACACATTATAGGCGGTTCCCAAACAGAATGGTAATAGTTTACACTCCCCCTCCACCAACAAACATCAATCCATGACTTGCTCAAAACAACGAGTGCCTCCAACTAACAATAGTTCCAGGGGGAGTTTTGTTTTGCAATTATTTTGACTTAGTTTGCATAAAGCATGGGACTGGGCATCCCGGTGACCACCCATTTTCTCGTGAAAGAGGAGCGGAGTCCACTCCTCTTGAGAATAACCCGCCTAGCATGGAGATACAGACAACCTTAGTTGATACATGAGCTATTCGAGCATATAAAACAGGATGATTATTTGAAGGTTTAGAGTTTGGCACAAGCAAATTACTTGGAATGGCAGGTAGATACCGCATATAGGAAGGTATAGTGGACTCATCCGGAATAACTTTGGGGTTTAAGGGATTGTATGCACAAGCAGTATTCCCGCTTAGTACATGTGAAGGCTAGCAAAAGACTGGGAAGGGACCAACCAGAGAGCGACAACAGCCATGTACATGCATTAAAATTAATAAACATTGGATGCAAGCATGAGTAGGATATAATCCACCATGAACATAAATATCGTGAAGGCTATGTTGATTTATTTCAACTACAAGCGTGAACATGTGCCAAGTCAAGTCACTTAAATCATTCAAAGGAGGATACCACCCCATCATACCACATCATAACCATCCCAATAACATGTTGGCATGCAAGGTAAACCATTATAACTCATAGATAATCAAGCATGGCACAAGCAACTATGATCTCTAATTGTCATCGCAAACATGTTTATTCATAACAAGCTAAATCAAGAATGATGAACTCATCATATTTACAAAAATAAAAGAGGTTGAGTTCATACCAGCTTTTCTCATCTCAGTCAGTCCATCATATATCATCATAATTGCCTTTCACTTGCACGACCGAACGATGTGAATAATAATAAGAGTGCACGTGCATTGGACTAAGCTGGAATCTGCGAGCATTCAGTAAATAGGAGAAGACAAAGCAATATGGGCTCTTGCTTAAATCAACAATAAAGCATATACGAGCCACTTCAACAATTTAATCATGGTCTTCTCCTACTGACCCCCAAAGAAAAGAAAAGAAATAAAACTACTTACACGGGAAAGCTCCCAACAAGCAAAAGAAGAACGGGAAATATTTGTGGGTTTTCCTTTTAATTATTAATACAGCAAGAAAAGTAAACTACTACTAATTTTTTTGGTTTTTCTTAAGGTTTATCAAAAACAAAAGGAGAAAGCATAAAAGGAAATAAACTAGCATGGATGATACAATGAAAAAGTGTGAACACCGACATCTAGCAATGAGTGTGTGTGAACATAAATGTAATGTCGGTGAGAAATACGTACTCCCCCAAGCTTAGGCTTTTTGCCTAAGTTGGTCTATGGCCACGGCTGGCCTGGCTGATATCCATAATAATAGTTGTTGGGGTCGTACTCTGATGAGGAAGACTCTGACTGCCATTGGCTGACAGCCATCTCCGGATCCCAAGAATAAACAGACTGTCGTGGAGGCTCCTCTTGTGGTTCCGGTTCCGGGGCTAGTGCAGGGTTCCGGTAGGCATGAATAGCCGCCAACGGAACAAGGTACGTGCCTACAGTCAAATCAAACAAAGAAGGAGCAAGCAAGGTAATAGTCTCAGGATGATGTTTATTAAAGAACAATTGATATTTAAGCTCTCCTTCCCTATTCTTAATAATAAAATCATGTGCTACCATACTTTTATAATCTAAATAAACACGAGGCATCACCTTTTCTTCCTTCTCATAATGCCTAATAGGTATGTTAAAATGTGCAGCGAGGCGTGAAGCATAAATGCCTCCAAAGATGGGACCCTTAGTACGGTTCATACTTAACCGTCTAGCAATAATGCCGCCCATACTAAAAGAGTTATCACTGTATAAACCTGGTGCTAAATAATAATATCAGGGATACTCAGGTTTCCACAGTTTCCGCGATCAATTAAGCAACGACTAGCAAATAATGCAAAGTAGCGTGAAACAGGAAAATGTATGCTAGTGATTCGTGCATCGGAAACCTTCCTTGTTTCCCCTACAGTGATAGTGTCAATAAATCCCTCCACATCATCACGATGTGGTTCTTCTGTCTTCCCCCAAAAGGGACTAAACAAATCAGACATAAATCATAAAGTGACATCTCCTTATGTTCATCCTATAAATGAAATTCCACCGTAGGTGGTGAGTTCTTAGAATGAAAATGAAAGTTTTGCACAAAGGTATTTGTGAGCAAGAGATACTGATCGCATTGGTCGTGGAGGAAAGCGGTAAGGCCTGTAGTCTGAGCCAACTCATGAAAATCTTCATAAATCTCGGCTGCTCTTAAGAAATCCTCGGAAGGCCATTCACACGCCCGAACCTCCACGATGCGAGGCAAATTATACTTAGGCTTCGGTGCCTTCTCCTTCGAGCTTTAGCTCGATGAGCCCCTCAAATGTCTCCTCATCATTTTCTGAAAAATTCTGAAATTTTTAGTAACTTCAAAATAAAAGTAAACCAAACTCAATAATATTGATAGCAACCACTCCTACAAGTGCCTAGAGCCTATATCATGCATCAAAACTACTTTTGACCATATAAATTTGACATGCAAGCTCAAGAACAGGGTCACCTAAGCAGCAAAAATTTGCAATGAATAAAGCACTAGAGCAAAAACTAATTGGACCAATGGAGGAGTCACATACCAAGGAACAATCTCCCCAAGCAGTTTTGCGAGAGGTGCTTTGAGCAAGGAGATCGAAAATGGCAGCAAAGAGGGCTGGAAATCGTGCTTGAGTTGGTTTTTCGTGTTTGTGGGAGGAAGAAGAAGAGGATGGGTGCAGGAATAAGTGGAGGAGGGCCACCACGGGCCCATGAGGCAGGGGGCGCGCCCAGGGGGTAGGGCGTGCCCTCCACCCTCGTGACCAGGTGGCAGCTCCCCCCGCGGTAATTTTTGCACCAAAAATCCTCAAATATTCCCGAAAAAATCATATTAAATTGGCATTTCATTCTGAGGACTTTTATTTTCGGGACATTTTTATATTGCACGGATAAATCAGGAAACAGAAAGAAAAATACTATTTTTACTTTATTTCAACTAAATAACAGAAAGTATAGAGGGTACAGAAGGTTGTGCTTCTAGTTTCATCCATCTCATGCTCATCAAAAGGAATCCACTAACAAGGTTGATCAAGTCTTGTTAACAAACTCATTCCGATTAACATGAAACTGGAGAAATTTTGAATAACACTAGGTTACCTCAACGGGGATATGCACATCCCCAATAATAAGTATATCATATTTCTTCTTGATAGTAGGAAGAGGAAATTGAAAACCTCCAAATATAATTGATGGAATTTTTCTGATAGAATTGATACTATGAACTTGAGGTTGTTTCCTTGGAAAGTGTACCATATGCTCATTACCATTAACATGAAAAGTCACATTGCCTTTGCTGCAATCAATAACAGCCCCTTCAGTATTAAGAAAAGGTCTTCCGAGAATAATAGACATACTATCGTCCTCGGGAATATCAAGAATAACAAAGTCCGTTAAAATAGTAACGTTTGCAACCACAACAGGCACATCCTCACAAATACCGACAGGTATAGCAGTTGATTTATCAGCCATTTGCAAAGATATTTCAGTAGGTGTTAACTTATTCAAGTCAAGTCTATGATATAAAGAGAGAGGCATAACACTAACACCGGCTCCAAGATCACCTAAAGCAGTTTTAACATAGTTTCTTTTAATGGAGCATGGTATAGTAGGTACTCCTGGATCTCCAAGTTTCTTTGGTATTCCACGCTTAAAAGTATAATTAGCAAGCATGGTGGAAATTTCAGCTTCTGGTATCTTTCTTTTATTTGTAAAATTATCTTTCATGTACTTAGCATAAGGATTCATTTTGAGCATATCAGTCAATCGCATACGCAAAAATATAGGTCTAATCATTTCAGCAAAGCGCTCAAAATCCTCATCATCCTTTTTCTTGGATGGTTTGGGAGGAAAAGGCATGGGTTTCTGAACCCAAGGCTCTCTTTCTTTACCATGTATCCTAGCAACAAAGTCTTTCTTATCATAACATTGATTCTTTGATTGTGGGTTATCAAGATCAACAGTAGGTTCAATTTCTACATCATTATCATTACTAGGTTGAGCATCATTATGAACATCATCATTAACATTTTCATTAGGTTCATGTTCATTGCCAGATTGTGTTTCAGCATCAGACATAGAGATATCATTTGGATTATCAGGTGGCTCAGCAATAGGTTCAATAGAAGTTTGCACAATTCTATCATTTTTCTTTTTCTTCTTTTTAGAAGAACTAGGTGCATCAATATTATTTCTCTGAGAATCTTTCTGAATTCTCTAAGGGTGGCCTTCAGGATACAAAGGTTCCTAAGTCATTCTACTAGTTCTAGTAGCCACTTTAACAGCATAATTATTTTTCTTACTATTCATCTCATTGAGCAATTCCTTTTGAGCTTTAAGTACTTGTTCTACTTGAGTGGTAACCATAGAAGCATGTTTGCTAACAAGTTTAAGTTCACCTCTAATATTAGCCATATAATCACCCAAGTATTTAATCATATCAGCATCTTGTTTTAATTATCTACCAAAATAAGCATTGAAGTCTTCTTGCTTAAACATAAAATTATCAAACTCATCCAAGCATTGACTAGCAATTTTAGTAGGACGGATTTCAGCTCTATCATATCTATAGAGAGAATTTACCTTTACTACCTGTGTCGGGTTATTGAGGTCTGGAGGTTCTTCAATAAGTAAAGGATCAAGATCATATGTTTCTTCGGCAGGCGGTAAATTAAGACCATGTATTTCTTCAATAGGAGGTAATTTCTTAACATCTTCAGCTTTAATACCTTTTTCTTTCATAGATTTCTTTGCCTCTTGCATATCTTTGGGACTGAGAAATAGATCACCTCTCTTCTTCGGAGTTGGTTTAGGAGTAGGATCATTAATTGGAGCAGGAGCTGGCTCAGGAGGTGCCCAATTATTTTCATTTGTCAACATATTATTCAATAAGATTTCATCTTCGTCCGGTGTTCTTTCCCTGAAAAGAGAACCAACACAATTATCCAGGTAATCTCTGGAAGCATCGGTTAGTCCATTATAAAAGATATCAAGTATTTAATTTTTATTAAGAGGATGATCAGGCAAAGCATTAAGTAACTTGAGAAGCCCCCCAAGCTTGTGGGAGACTCTCTTATTTAATTTGCACAAAGTTGTATATTTCCTTTAAAGCAGCTTGTTTCTTATGAGCAGGGAAAT
This sequence comes from Triticum urartu, assembly GCF_056163025.1. Lineage (NCBI taxonomy): Eukaryota > Viridiplantae > Streptophyta > Magnoliopsida > Poales > Poaceae > Triticum > Triticum urartu. The sequence continues at coordinate 250,100,398 of NC_141878.1, read as the reverse complement.
ATTTAGCAAAGAAGTAGTAAATCATATCCTAGGGGTACGCACACAACCAGGATCAAGAGAATTAAACCATATCTTAGCATCACCCTTTAATGAGAATGGAATTATTTTAAGGATATAAAAGTAGCGAGATCTCTCATCATTAGTGAACAGGGTGGCTATATCATTTAATTTAGTAAGATGTGCCACAACAGTTTCAGATTCATAGCCATGAAAAGGATCAGATTCAACTAAAGTAATTATATTAGGATCAACAGAGAATTCATAATCCTTATCAGTAACACAGATAGGTGAAGTAGCAAAAGCAGGGACAGGTGTCATCCTAGCATTTAGAGATTGCTTATTCCATTTAGCTAATAACCTTTTGAGTTCATATCTATCTTTGCAAGCTAAAATAGCTAAAGAAGCTTCTTGATCAAATAAATAACCCTCAGGAATAACAAGTGATTCTTCATCATCACTTTCATCATCATAATCAGATTCAATATTTTCAATCTCTCTTGCCCTAGCAAGTCGTTCCTCGAGAAAATCACCAAGTGGCGTAGTAGTATCAAGCATAGAAGTAGTTTCATCATAAGTATCATGTATAGCAGAAGTAGCATCATTAATAACATGCGACATATCAGAACGAATAGCAGAAGCTGGTTTAGGTTCGCAAGCTTACTCATAACAGAAGGTGAATCAAGTGCAGAGCTAGATGGCAGTTCCTTACCTCCCCTATTCTTCATCTTAGCGTCTTTCAAATTCTTCATAGTGTCCAGCAGATATAAATCCCAAGTGACTCAAAGAATAGAGCTATGCTCCTCGGCAACGGTGCCAGAAATTATTCTTGATAACCCACAAGTATAGGGGATCGCAACAGCTTTCGAGGGTAAAGTATTCAACCCAAATTTATTGATTCGACACAAGGGGAGCCAAAGAATATTCTCAAGTATTAGCAGTTGAATTGTCAATTCAACCACACCTGGAAACTTAGTATCTGCAACAAAGTGTTTAGCAGTAAAGTAATATGATAGTGGTGGTAACGGTAACAAAAGAGTAATGAAAGCAAAGTAATATTTTTGGCATTATGTAGTGATTGTAACAATAGCAACGGGAAAGTAAATAAGCGTAAACCAGTATATGCAAAGCTTGTAGGCATCGGATCAGTGATGGATAATTATGCCTTATGTGGTTCATCATGTAACACTCATAACATAGGGTGACACAGAACTAGCTCCAATTCATCAATGTAATGTAGGCATGTATTCCGAATATAGTCATATGTGCTTATGGAAAAGAACTTGCATGACAACTTTTGTCCTACCCACCCGTGGCAGCGGGGTCCTAATGGAAACTAAGGGATATTAAGGCCTCCTTTTAATAGAGAACCGGAACAAAGCATTAGCACATAGTGAATACATGAACTCCTCAAACTACGGTCATCACCGGTAAGTATCCCGATTATTGTCACTTCGGGGTTAAAGGATCATAACACATAATAGGTGACTATAGCCTTGCAAGATAGGATCAAGAACTCTCATATATTGATGAAAAAACAATAGGTTCAAATCTGAAATCAGTGACAAGCATTAAGCATAGCAAAGTCATAGCAACATCAATCTCAGAACATAGTGGATACAAGGGATCAAACCCTACCAAACCTAACTCGATTACAAGATAAATCTCATCCAACCCATCACCATCCAACAAGCCTACGATGGAATTACTCACGCACGGTGGTGAGCATCATGAAATTGGTGACGGAGGATGGTTGATGATGACGACGGCGACGAATCCCCCTCTCCGGAGCCCCGAATGGACTCCAGATCAGCCCTCCCGAGAGGTTTTAGGGCTTGGCGGCGGCTCCGTAACGTAAAACCTGATGAAATATTCTCTCCTATTTTTTTTCTTCCCGAAAGAAGATATATAGAGTTGGAGTTGGAGTCGGGAGGTCTCCAGGGGGCCCACGTGGTAGGGGGCGCGCCCTAGGGGGGGGTGCCCCCCACCCTCATGGACAGGGTGTGGGCCCCTGGTCTTCATCTTTGGCAAGGATTTTTTATTATTTATTGTAAGATATTTCGTGGAGTTTCAGGTCATTCCGAGAACTTTTGTTTTTTGCACATAAAACAACATCATGGTAGTTCTGTTGAAAACAGCGTCAGTCCGGGTTAGTTCCATTCAAATCATACAAGTTAGAGTCCAAAACAAGGGTAGAAGTGTTTGGAAAAGTAGATATGACGGAGACGTATCAGTTGCCAGAGAGAGAACCGCAGCCACAGCCCGATCCCCTCATCTCTCTTCCGTCGCCATGGCCTGGCGCTCGGCCTCATCTATTCGGCCCCGCGCCTCCCCGTCGACCATGTCGCCTCTGCGCCACCAACCGGCCACCGGAGCCCGCTTGCCGCCGCCGGCCTTCGCCTCGCCGCGCTGCCCCAGGACGTCGCTCCCCCGCCATCTCCGGTGCCGCACCACCGGGCTGCTCCTTCCCCGCGACCCCGAGCCCCAAGCGCCACCTCGTCTCCTCTGCTACACCAGCACCTCGCTTGTGACTTCTCTGCCCCGGCGACCTCCATCGAGCCTCCCTACTTCGTTCGGCCGCCGTGCCACCATTTTCTAGCGCAGCCTCGAGCTCATCATCCTTGACCTCCATGCCGTCCCGGAGTCCCTCGCCCACTGCTGCACGGTCCAGCCTACTACTTCTCCTTCCGCTGCCATGGACAGCCACCTCGCCTGCCTCCTCCCGTCGGCCCTCTACCTGCTGCCGATCTGCCATCTCCGACCGCCTGTTGTGCTCCACCTCCTTTCTCCAGCTCCCTCCTTCGCTACCTATTCTCATTGACGTGAAGACTGCAACTGCAACACCCTTGGGCGCCAAGTTCCTCTTTCGGACCCGTCAAGTGTACGATGACGTGGGTGCGACTACATGCATTTGTCAAGTACCCTGGAACCACCGACGCCTTCAAACCGCAACTCCAACAACCACCACGAGGATTCGCCAAGACTATCAAGTTTGAGACTGCCCCAAACCATGTCATCTCGCCGGATTGTCAAAACCGTTCGAGATTCACCAAATACCACTACGCCTGGAGAACTTGGGTCTGTCAAGTTCCCCTACGACCCGTGTACGACTACGGGGATTCACCAAGTACCCTTCGGATGCGCCAAGTTTGACTACAAGGACCGCCAAGTTCCTCATTCGATGACACGAATGGCTACAGAACGTGTACCACTACCGTCGACCCGCAAAGACCCCATGGACGTCAAGTTCCGTGACGTGACCCCGAACATCTACGAAAACGTTGTACGACTACTTTTGTGGCCGAAGACCCATGTACAACTACCGTCGCCGTGTACGACTACTTCCACTACGAATGTCCCGAGAAAGCCTACTTCCTCTACTTTGCATCGAACAAGAACCGTCCTGTTTGCACGCTTCGAAGGTATAACCCCGAGACGACAGACCGAGAACGAATGCATGTGTTGTATGAGATGCATGTTCGGATATTGTATCCTCCCGTGAACGTTAGTTGTTTCCCTCACTTGGCACTGTCGTCGACCCGTGGGAACCCGGTATCCGGGATCACCCCATCCTTGCATGACACGCTCCCGTCACATTTCCTTTTGCACCGGTATCTCCATGAGCTTCCGGAACCGATATGTTGCCGTGGCATAATTTTTTAATTCGTTGTTGTGGCACCCCTTTTGTTTCTGCCACGATGACAAATGCTTCATATTATGCTTGTCAACATTTTCATAAAACTTGCATAAAACTTGCACCTATCATCTGCATTATGATAATAACATTTAAAATGGTTAAAATTGTCGTTTGCCTTAAATTGCTAAATACATATGGGGATTTTCCGGAAATGTTGTTTGTTGTTTCCAGTCTCATTTAAAATGCCTAACTGTGTATTTTACTCATGTTTCACCTCTTGCCATGTTAAGAACATTTAATTTTGTTGGGTACATAACTGGGAGTGAACTAAATAATTCATGTGGTGTTTCTTCAATATGCAACTCGTTGCATATTGAACTCCACTTAATTTGTCGTATTGTTTGTTGCATTTTGCCATGCCATGCCTTTTAAACCGGAAATGCATCATACTTGGTTGTGCATCATGCCATGTTTGTGTAATGGTTGTTTACTATGTTGCTTGCTTCTTTCCGGGTTCCGGAGTTGTGAGGATCCGTTTGACTTCGTCCATTTGTATTCTTCATGGACTAGTTCCTCTTCCTTGCGGGATCTCAGGCAAGATGACCATACCCTCAAAATAACTTCTATCTTTGCTTGCTAGTTGTTCGTTCTATCGCTATGTTGCACTACCTACCACTTGTTATATCATGCGTCGCATGTTGCCATGTCAAGCCCCTAACCCACCTTCCTAGCAAACCGTTGTTTGGCTATGTTACCGCTTTTGCTCAGCCCCTCTTATAGCGTTGCCAGTTGCAGGTGAAGCCGAAATTTGTTCCATGTTGGAACATGGATATGTTGGGATATCACAATATCTCTTATTTAATTAATGCATCTATATACTTGGTAATGGGTGGAAGGCTCGGCCTTATGCCTGGTGTTTTGTACGACTCTTGCCGCCCTAGTTTCCGTCATACCGTTGTTATGTTCCTTGATTTTGTGTTCCTTACGCGGTTGGGTGTTATGGGAACCCCTTGATAGTTCGCTTTGAATAAAACTCCTCTAGCAAGGCCCAATCTTGGTTTTAACATTTTCCACAAAAGCCTTTTTCCCTTGGGTTCTGCAGACTCAAGGGTCATCTTTATTTTAAACTCCCGGGCCAGTGCTCCTCTGAGTGTTGCTCCAAACTAGGCGATATCCGGCGCCCCCTGGGCAACCAGGGTCTATGCCAACCCAACGTCTGGCACATCCTATGTGTCTTGAGAACGAGATACGTGCAACTCCAATTGGGATTTGTTGGCAAATCTGGCGGCTTTGCTGGTCTTGTTTTACCATTGTCGAAATGTCTTGTAACCGGGATTCCGAGACTGATCGGGTCTTTTTGGGAGAAGGAATATACTTCGTTGACCGTGAGAGCTTGTGATGGGCTAAGTTGGGACACCCCTGCAGGGTATAAACTTTCGAGAGCCATGCCCGCGGTTATGTGGCAGATGTGAATTTGTTAATGTCCGGTTGTAGAGAACTTGACACTTGACTTAATTAAACTGCATCAACCACGTGTGTAGCCATGATGGTCTCTTTCCGGCGGAGTCCGGGAAGTGAACACGGTCTTGTATAATGCTTGAACGTAAGTAGTTTCAGCATCACTTCTTGATCACTTCTAGCTTCACGACAGTTGCATTGCTTCTCTTCTCGCTCTTATTTGCGTACAGCCACCATATATTGCTTAGCGCTTGCTGCAGCTCCACCTCATTACCTTATCCTACCCATAAGCTTAAATATTCTTGATCTCGTGGGTGTGAGGTTGCTGAGTCCTCGTGACTCACGGATACTTCCAAACAGTTACAGGTGCCGATGATACCAGTGCAGGTGACGCAACCCAGCTCAACTGGGAGCTCGATGAAGATCTTGATCGTTGTTTTGTGTCTTTTCCGGTTGATTAATAGTGGTGCCCAGTTGGGACGATCGGGGATCTAGCATTTGGGGTTGTTTTGTTTTATTTTGGTTCCGTAGTCACACCTTAATTGTACTCTGGATGATGTATGTTTAATCTGTTATTTGTGTGAAGTGGCGATTGTAAGCCAACTCTTTATCCCTTTCTTATTCAGTACATGGGATTGTGTGAAGATTACCCCACTTGCGACTAAACCACGATGCGGTTATGCCTCTAAGTTGTGCCTCGATGCATGGGAGATATAGCGGCATCGTGGGCGTTACAAGTTGGTAATCAGAGCCGTCCTTGACTTAGGAGCCCCCTGCTTGATCGAATCGCTGACGTTGTTGAGTTTAGAACAAAATGTTTTGAGTCTTAGGATTATATATATCGGAGAGTAGGATTCTTTTAATCCTTTGTCCCTTCATCGCTCTGGTGAGGCCTCCTGACGTAGAAGTTTTGACTCTCCTCTCCTCAAATTTCATGATTTTTTTAGGATCACGCGGGTATCTTGGAATCGTTCCGATAGTCTTGTGACGAGAACATTATTCTTGGTGCCTCCTGACATTCAGGGGTTGTGGCAGTGTCCCGGAGAGTTGAGCTCTGAGGTGTTGTCGTCACAATTTTATCGTTGCAGTTCTGGAATACCTGAGTTCGCCGACATCGAAAATCTCTTTTATGCATTTGTTGGTGACATAACCTCGACGCCACCCAGTACTGGGGCGGGAGTTCGGGAGTATTTCCATAACTTGTATAACGGATGCTTTTCGAAGGTTGAGGTACATGATTTCCGAAGGTTTCTTGGTTATGTGTTGAAGGATGGATACAGCTAGATGTAGGTATTGTTAGTTTTGGGTGAGATATTATGCTTCCCTGTATCCCCAACACCTGATTGCATAACTAGAAAGTTTCGGGAGTTTATAAGTGGGAATTCAAGTAGCTCCCAGAACATCTTTCCGACAGACACATGATACAATATGGGGTCTATCATATGTTTGTTTCCGGCTTATTCTACAAGCCAATCCTTTGTTTTGTTTTGAGTTGTGCTATTTCAGTTGCTTCAATGTCAAGTGTTGACTCCATACCTTCCCTAAGCGGTGTTCTCATATTTCTATGGGAGTACTAATCCTTCTTGATCCTCGAGATTGTCATGCCAATTAATTCCAACCAGTGTGTTTTCTTTTCAAGATGATCCTATCATTTTCCCATCCGCTAGATCAATTCTAAGTTTTCTTGGCATCCATTCCATCTGCCCAAGTTTCCTTTGTTTTCCTGCCCTCCCACCCTCTTTCTTCAAGGACTCATAATTCTTAATCAAGTATCCTTTTATCGTTGGGAGGTCTCTCTTTTCTTTTCTGTCAATGTTCTTAGCCGGTGATTCTCAAGAAGATTCTATCGGAGCTTCAAGTTCATCATTCTTTGTTCTCCTTCTTCTCCGGTGGTTTCAAGCCCAGCTTTGTCGATCATATCTTGTCCTCATTTCAAATGTTTTCTCATGCCGGTGTATCTCTTAATCATCCACTTCTCGCCACTCAATTGTTCCGGTGTGCTCAAGATATCTCCAACATTCGTGTTTCCACTCTGCATTCGTTCAAGATCTTTCGAGGATGTTATCTCATTCAAGCCATTTAATTCAATCGGCGCAATCTCTCTTTTAAATTGGTTAACTGTGTATCTTTTGAGTGGGCCCTAACCCACAGGTCTTTTAAATTGGTTAACATTCGTGTTTCCACTCTCATAATTGTTTTCGATTGTGAGAATTCTTTTCACCCATCTGGAGCAATTCAAAAGTATTTTCAGTTTGATTCTCCGGAGCCCATCATCTCAGAATTATTCATTCAAGCTTTCAGCTATCGTTCTCCAAATCATACCGGTGCATCATTCAAGTATTCTCTAATCAGCTCGTGATCTCTTCGTTCACATATATTTATATCCCCTCAAGTATATTCATTCGTTTTCCAATTCTTCCTGGTGAATTGTGCCTTTTCTACTTTCATTTTCAACTCTTACGGTGGTTCGGTCAAGATTTGTCTTCCTTTGTTTTCATATCAATTTATTCGTTGTTGCAATCCTACCGGTGGTTCGTTGAAGTCCTTCTCAAGTTTGCACCATATCTATCTTAATCATTTCGACGACATTAAGTAGTATACCAAATCCGCAGCTTGTCATCAATTTAAATTGGTGAAGGATACGCATAACGTAATTCTTATTATTGTTTCATCCAAGTGATCCAGTTTCTTCTTTCCAGAGTTGTTCATCTTTCTTTTCGGAGTTCCATGTTTTCTCGGCTATATCATCGCGAAGCTTCATCTAATCATTGCAAGGCTTCTCCCGGAGTTCTTTTCAACTTTCCTTTCATTCGATCATTCTTTTATTACCGGAGTTCTTCATGGAGGTTCTATATGGTTGTTCATGAAGGATTCCTTTCATTCTTCAATTGTTCTTCAAGATTTCTCTCGAAGTTATGATCCGCCAAGCTATGCTCAAAAATAAACATGGTGCTCAACACATGTTTTTTTTGAGGAGTTCAAGTATTCTTCTTCTTGCATTCCAAAGTGCAGTTCTTGATACCTTATCTTTTGGGATGGTGATATGCCATTCTTGACAATTTCCCTTCGTGTTTCATGATTCACAAGTTATCAAGAATGATGTATTTTGAATCCATTAATCTCTTTCTTGGAGTTATCTGGTGTCATATTTCACCTTAAGACTTCCCTAAGGATTTTTGCTATTTATAGTTCTTATAAATGACCCAAGTTCTTCATTTATCATCCCGGTGATATAAGTTTCTCATCTCCTTGTTGATATCAATCCAATCTCTTGTTTCCGTTTGTGGCAGAAGTTCACCTCATGTTTTGAGATGTTTTTATAAGCCCACAAGCAGCTTATTGTTTTCGTGGTTGATTTTTCAACAACTCCGTTCAAGCCTTCTTCGTAAGGATGTTTTTTTCAAATTCATTTGTGGGAGGAGTTATCATGTTCTTCCCCGTTCTTTTCGTTCCATCAATCCATATGCTATTCTCTCGTTCCAGAGGCATTGTGATTTAACTACCTTCTAACCATCATCTCGTGTTATGTTCTTTCCTTGCTTATTCCGTTTCAACCGGAGTGGTTACATGTCCTTCCTTGTCACAGGAGCTCTTCATCCATGTCTTTCAACCAACAAGGTTCCTGTATTGTCCCTTGTACCTGTTTTCTAATGGAGTGCTTTCAACTTTGTTCATCTTCGTTGTATTCTTTCTTTCAATTTGTTCAACCTTGCAAGGTTCTTTGGTCTCACTCGTTTGTCAAAGAAGCAACTTTGTTTTACCTCTTCCTCTTTCATTTCCTCTCCGGTTCCATCCTAAGATCTCGGGACGAGATCCTCTTGCAGTGGTGGAGTGTTGTAACGCCCCAAGACCGACTCTTCAGATGCCTTTCATGTTTTCTGAGTTTCGTCGGGTGATTTGTTTTGTCTGTTGCATTCATCTTTGCATCATGTGCATTGAATTATGTCATCATGCCATTTCATTTTTTAAACTCAACTAAATAAAATGCATAGATCTTTGATCTATTTAAGTCGAGGGAATTCACATGGTGAGTTCTCTTTATAACATATCCTCCCAATATTAGGGAGCTATAATAAATATTCCATTCTTTTGGAGTTAACCATAACACGCGTGCAAGAATAATCCTCATGCCTTTTCTGCTTCGAGTTGACCTCCAAACCTTGTCGATATTTCTTTCTTTGTTTATCGGAGCCCTACCAAAAATCTCAACATTTTTTAGACCTTCCCAACCCTCACTTCCTATTCAAACCATTTCAGTTAAATTCAAATGCCTTTGAATTTAAACCTTGCAATCTTGCCCACTCCAATTTTCTTGGAACTAGCGCATTTTTCCGAGTCCCGGAAAATTATCCCGGTGCCCAAACTCTTTCTGTATGCTTTTCTTGTCTTCCCTTTTCATTCTATTTATCTTCTGTTTTGAAAAGAGTAAGAGAGGGAGAAGAAAGCTCATGAGCCAGCTGGGCCTCCAAACTACCGCAACCTCCCAGGCCGGCCTCCCTTGGTCACTTGGGCCTCCTGCAGCCGCATCCACTAGGCCCAGCTGCTGTTAAACCTAGCCGCGACCTGCCTCCTCGATCTCTTTCCTCCCTCCCGTAGCGCCGTCACCTCTCTCTCGATCTCTTTCCTCTCTCCTGTGCACTGCCGGAGAGAGAACCGCAGCCACCGCCCGATCCCCTCATCTCTCTCCCATCGCCATGTCCTGGCGCTCGGCCTCATCTCTTGGGCCCCGCGCCTCCCCGTCGACCATGTCGCCTCTGCACCACCAGCCGGCCACCGGAGCCCGCTTGCCGCCGCCGGCCTTCACCTCGTCGCGCTGCCCGAGGACGTCGCTCCCCTGCCATCTCCGGCACCGCACCACCGGAGCTGCTCCTTCCCCGCAACCCCGAGCCCCAAGCGATGTCTCGTCTGCTCTGCTATGCCTGCACCTCGCCTGCGACTTCTCCGCGCCATCGACCTCCATCGAGCCTCCCTGATTCCTCCGGCCGCCGCGCCATCATGCTCCAGCGCCGCCTCGAGCTCATCATCCTCGACCTCCATGCCATCCCGGAGTCCCTCGCCAGCTGCTGCACGATCCAGCCTACTACTTCTCCTTCCGCTGCAGGATTCGCTGAGACCATCAAGTTTGAGACTTCCCCGAACCATGTCGTCGTGCCGGATCGTCAAAACCATTCGGGATTCACCAAATACCACTACGCCTAGAGACCTTGGGTCTGTCAAGTTCCCCTACAACCCGTGTACGACACGGGGATTCACCAAGTACCCTTCGGATGCGCCAAGTTCGACTACATGGACCGCCAAGTTCCTCTACCGATGACTCGAACGGCTAGAAAACGTGTACCACTACCGTCGACCCGCAAAGGCCCCATGGACGTCAAGTTCCATGTCGTGACCCCGAACATCTATGAAAATGTTGTATGACTACTTCCGTGGCCGAAGACTCGTGTACAACTACCGTCGCCGTGTACGACTACTTCCACTATGAACGTCCCAAGAATACCTACTTCCTCTACTTTGCACTGAACGAGAACCGTCCCGTTTGGACGCTTCGAAGGTATAACCCCGAGACGACCGCCCGTGAACGAATGCATGTGTTGTATGAGATGCATGTTTGGATGTTGTATCCCCCCGTGAATGTTAATTTTTTCCCTCACTTGGCACCGTCGTCGACCCGTGGGAACCAGGTATCCGGGATCACCCCACTATCCTTGCATGACACGCTCCCGTCACATTTCCTTTTGCACCGGTATCTCCATGAGCTACTGGAACCGATATGTTGTCGTGGCATCATTTTCAGATTCGTTGTCCTGGCACCCCTTTCGTTTCCTCCACGATTACAAATGCTTCGTATTATGCTTGTCAACATTTTCATAAAACTTGCATAAAACTTGCACATGTCATCCGCATCATGATAATAATATTTAAAATGGTTAAAAAATGTTATTTGCCTTAAATTGCTAAATACATATGTGGATTTTCCAAAAATATTGTTTGTTGTTTCTGGCCTCATTTAAAATGCCTAACTGTGTATTTTACTCATGTTTCACCTCTTGCCATGTTAAGAACATTTAGTTTTGTTGGGTACATAACCGGGAGTGAACTAAATAATTGATGTGGTGTTTTGTCAATATGCAACTCGTTGCATATTGAACTCCACTTAATTTGCAGCATTGTTTGTTGCATTTTGCCATGCCATGCCTTTTAAACCGGACATGCATCATACTTGGTTGTGCATCATGCCATGTTTGTGTGATGGTTGTTTACTATGTTGATTGCTTCTTTCCGGGTTGCTTCTCTCGTTAGCTTCGGTTTCGTTCCGGAGTTATGAGGATCTGTTTGACTTCATCCGTTTGTCTTCTTTATGGTCTAGTTCTTCTTCCTTGCAGGATCTCGGGCAAGATGACCATACCCTCGAAATCACTTCTATCTTTGCTTGCTAGTTGTTCGTTCTATCGCTATGTCGCGCTACCTACCACTTGTTATATCATGCGTCCCATGTTCCCATGTCAAGCCCCTAACCCACCTTCCTAGTAAACCATTGTTTGGCTATGTTACCGCTTTTGCTCAGCCCCTCTTATACCGTTGCTAGTTGCAGGTGAAGCTGAAGTTTGTTCCATGTTGTAACATGGATACGTTGGGATATCACAATATCTCTTATTTAATTAATGCATCTATATACTTGGTAGAGGGTGGAAGGCTCGACCTTATGCCTGGTGTTTTGTTCCACTCTTGCCGCCCTAGTTTCCGTCATACCGGTGTTATGTTCCTTGATTTTGCGTTCCTTACGCAGTTGGGTGTTATGGGAACCCCTTGACAGTTCGCTTTGAATAAAACTTCTCCAGCAAGACCCAACCTTGGTTTTAACATTTGCCACCTAAGCATTTTTCCATTGTGTTATGCAGACTCAAGGGTCATCTTTATTTTAAACCACCGGGTCAGTGCTCCTCTGAGTGTTTCTCCAAACTGCGCGATGTCCGGTGCCCCCTGGGCAACCAGGGTCTATGCCAACCCGACGTCTCGCCCATCTGGTGTGTCCTGAGAACGATATACGTGCGACTCCTATCGGGATTTGTTTGCACATCGGGCAGCTTTGCTAGTCTTGTTTTACCATTGTCGAAATGTCTTGTAACCGGGATTCCGAGACTGATCGGGTCTTTCCGGGAGATGGAATATCCTTCGTTGACCGTGAGAGCTTGTGATGGGCTAAGTTGGGACACCCCTCCAGGGTATAAACTTTCGAGAGCCGTGCTCGCGGTTATGTGGCAGATGGAAATTTGTTAATGTCCAGTTGTAGAGAACTTGACACTTGACTTAATTAAAATGCATCAACTGCGTGTGTAGCCGTGATGGTCTCTTTCCAGTGGAGTCCGGGAAGCGGGCACGGTCTTGTGTAATGCTTGAACGTAAGTAGTTTCAGGATCACTTGTTGATCACTTCTAGCTTCACGACCGTTGCGTTGCTTCTCTTCTCACTCTTATTTGCGTATGTTAGCCACCATATATTGCTTAGCGCTTGCTGCAGCTCCACCTCATTACCTTATCCTACCCATAAGCTTGAATAGTCTTGATCTCGCGGGTGTGAGATTGCTGAGTCCTCGTGACTCACGAATACTTCCAAACAGTTGCAGGTGCCGATGATACCAGTGCAGGTGACACAACCCAGCTCAAAGGGAGCTCGATGAAGATCTTGATCGTTGTTTCTTTTCCGGTTGATCAGTAGTGGTGCCCAATTGGGACGATCGGGGATCTAGCACTTGGGGTTGTATTCTTTTATTTTGGTTCCGTAGTCGGACCTTGATTATACTCTGGATGATGTATGTTTAATCTGTTATTTGTGTGAAGTGGCGACTGTAAGCCAACTCTTTATCCCTTTCTTATTCACTACATGGGATTGTTTGAAGATTACCCCACTTGCGACTAAACCACCATGCGGTTATGCCTCTAAGTTGTGCCTCGACACGTGGGAGATATAGCCGCATCGTGGGTGTTACAATCCTTCATTGTCTTCATTAGGACTTCTCGATGCTCATTGTAGTCTGGATGAAATAGTTTAACCTTCATTGCGTGTCCACCAATCATGTACTTTCGAGGTAATCTTTATTGAATTGCTTCAGGACCACTGGGAACAAAAAAGATTCAGACATTTTTATCTAACAACTCATTATGGGAAGTAAACAGAGAAGGCTGTAGAGTTTGTAGTTACCATCCTACAGCTCACTTTGTGTTGGATACAGCTTAAACAAATAATTTGCTTGCCACCATTCGTATCTGTTTTGCTAATAATCCTTATCAGTTTCCTCACTTGATGCTTGTTCATGAATATCTCATTGCCCCATACGCAAAAAGGGTCGATGTGTGGATCCTTGCCAAGGGCACATGTACCTACAAGCAACACGTTAATATTAGAAGCTAACTAGTGTCCAGGCCTGGATCTATATGCACTACATTATGGAACGACGGGGGGAGTACAAGCCGATGGATGAAGCTAACCTTGGCGGAAAATGGTGGCCACTCCCGTTGCTGTCCTGCATAAGTAGTGGAAAGGCATGATAAGTACAGCAATATTAACATCAAACAAATATAGCGAAGGTAAACAACATCATCTCCAAATGATAGATTGAATGTGTTGGTTTCAGCATGTTATTAAAGCAGATATAAAATGGAAGGCAATGTTACCGATAGCAGGCTTAACAGCCATCAAATATTGCAATTCAAACTGGTATTGTTGAAAATGAATAGAACGTAGGTAATGCTTAAACATCACGACGGATAAATGTGTAAAACTGAAATAAAGGGCATGTGTCAACTACAGCAGGAATAACTGGAACCAAATATAGCCGTTCAAACTGGTATTGATGTAGTCGAGCGGCACAGTTCCGACTTGCCCATAATGAACAACACATTGTGAATGAGTGAAATAAACAAGGCATAAATGACCAGTATAACAACCAAATATAGCCATTGTAAACTGGACAGAGTCTCACTGCAACAAACCTAACAAGCAAATACATATAAACAAGGCATATGCTTGAAAACTGGGCAAATGCTCACTACAACCAACCTAACAAGTAGAGAAAGATAAACAAGGCATCTGCTTGACAACTAGGCAAATGCTAAAAAAAGCAACCTAACAACCAAATACAGATAAACAAGGCATCTGCTTGCTAACTGGACAAATGATAAAAAAGCAACCTTACAACCAAATACAGATAAACAAGGCATCTGCTTGATAACTGGACAAGTACTCACTACAACCAAATTAAGAACCAAGTACAGATAAACAAGGCATCTTCTTGATAACTAGAAAAATGCTCACTCCAACTAACCTAACAATCAAATACAGATAAACACGGCATCTACTCACCATCAACAACCAAATATAGACATTCGTGAAACTGAAGTGGACAATTCACACTTAAACATCACATAGACCTATTGAACAATATTTTTTTTGCATAACTGAAATAATTAAACACGACACAGTTAAAGCACCGCACGAAAAATGCTACTACAACAAAGGGTACAGGGTGGAAAGCTAGAAAAGGTAAGATTTGGTGATAGAATGTTGCTGCATGTTTCATGGACGGGATCCTTCCAGTTGGAAGATCACAGACCCATGGTGCACTCTCTGATGTCACAGATGGGCTGTTTCACCTTGGAAGAACCTTCACGGGGTGCCGTCCTCGTGGTCGTGGTCGTGGTCGTGGTCTATGAGATCTGACTTAGCAATTGAGGATCCCAAGCTGCCGTCGTAGAACGTTTCCTTCAGAAGTGACAAAATGGGCTCGATGGCGTATAAAGCTCGCAAATCCTTGACCGCTTGGCGGAGGAGACCAGTGGCAGGGCCGTCGAACAGATCAACGGCTGTTGAACCAGAGGGGTTGGGGATGGACCACTTAACCTGTGAAATGGCCTACGTGAAGCCATCAGTGTGGACGAGCTTGATGTCATAGCCAGCTTTCTCGAGATACAGTAATACGCTAGCCCGCTGACATGAAGCCTTCGGCATGGCAACATAGTCAATGTCTTCGCCGGCTTCCGCAGCGACGTGTTGCTCCGGGAACGACAGGTGGAGGCGAACGGCGGCCACCTCGCCAACGTCCGCCGGAGAGGCCATGATAAACCTCATCTTGGCCGAACGCTCGTCGGGCTACCCGGGATACATGGTCGAGCTTAGGATGCGACATTCTGGAGTAGGTGATGTGGATCTGGCGGGGAGGGACACCCCAAGCCTCATCTAAACACTTAGGGGAGTGGGGCGATGGTATGGGAATCGCTGGGTAACCTGAACTTTACTATCTAAGCTAGAAGGAACGGGCAGGGGGCCTATGGTTCGAGGGAGGGAGAGGCGGGTGGGGGACTGTGGAGGGGGTGTGGTGTTTGAGGATACGCCGCGGCTACTGAAAATTTTAGTAATGGTGGGTGGAGATGGTGGTGGACGAGGGAGGGCGACAGTTCAAATGCCTCGCCTAGTGCAATTTTACTATATGGTCGATGGTGAAGGAGTGTGGGTGAAAGTTGAAGTACGACGGCCACTAAAATTTGGGTAAAGCAATTGATGCGGGGCGGGAGTGCCCAAGATCGCCCATGGCCCAATAACAATTTGCGTGTATGATAATAAGGAAAAGTGGCGCGGATCCGCCGATATTTGCAACGCTCAAGGCGGGTAGTTTGTTTTTTTATATTTCTAGCTAGCTGGTCTATCGCACACGGTTCATCCTAATTTCCAAATAAACTTACCCGCCTTTAGCTTGCACATGTGGTGGATTTACAGCGCACTTGCATCGCACACGGTTAAGCCAGTACCTCCACCCTTTGTTCGCACTTGCGCGGTCGTGGTGATTTCGGTGCACTTGCATCGCACACTGTTGAGCCAGTACTTCAACCTTAATTTTCTCGCGCTTGCGCGGTCGTGGTGATTTCAGCACACTTGCATCGCACACGGTTGAGCCAGTACCTCCACCTTAATTTGCTCATGCTTGCGCAGGCGTGGTGATTCACATCGCACTTGTATCGCACATGGTTAAGATATTATACCTCGTGTCCGTTAAGGATCATCAGAGTCTTTGCAGCAAAAAATAACGTTAGAGAGGGTCAAAAGACAGCCACACCAGCATGTGGCCCAGATATATATGAGTGAAAAGGGTGGTCTGTGACGTTCAAATTCCAATGCACAACTTTGACCCCATGGGCCCATGGTTGGGCACATCGTTGAAGATCGATGAGAGGGGCCAGAAGTCAAGAACCACCTGGAAGTGGCCAAATATATGTACGAATATCAGGGATGTTTAAAACATTAAATACACAATGCATAACTTTGGTGGCACCTGCCTCGCAAACCCGAAAGCTTGGGCCACCACCTCCCACTTCGTGTCAGCGGAGCGGATGCACGTAATGATCAATACTTTGGTCATACGTGCATGTCGCCATGACATACCATAAGACAGACCAATGAATCTATCATTTGGTCAAATGACAGTTGTTGTCGTCGCTAAACCGCTTGGGTCAATAGACTGAACCATCATAAAAATCGCACGAGAGGGACCACAAAACCAGCACCTCTTGCATGCGGCCCAAAATGATGTACATTGGGAAGGGTGATGTGTGTTTTGAATATAGAATAATGTACAACTTAGATGTGGTGCCTACCTCTCTATACAGACAACAATCCAAGCATCTGGGAGGGAATCCTAACAATGCGTGAGCTCGAGCTTTGGTTGACCGACATTTGATGGTGACCGGCCCTAACACGAACTAGGAGGAATCCATTCATGGCCAAAACATACGCCTCATTATCGGTCAAAGGGATGATATATATACACTCGAGGAGCCCACAAATATCCATGTCATCACAAAGAACCGCACAAGGGAGACGTGGTCGATCAAAAGACCCCGTATACACTGCATGCGGCCCGAAAATATGTATGGGTACGATGGCGTATGATGTGTTTAAATCCCAAATGCACAACTTCGATGGGCCATGCCAACTACATTACAAACTGAACACCGTACCCGACTCCAAGTCTGGTTCAATACCTACGATGCTAGTTTCCGAACTTCGAGGCGGCGGGGGGGGGGGGGGGGGGGGGGTTGTCCCACGCATGCACTCAAACTTTATTTTGTCTAGCATGGGACACATCTATATATATCTATACATCTATATCTATACACCTATATAGTGTGCGAATAACTTTGAAAGTTGCTCCTTGGATGAAGCCAATCCGACGGTACAGAGATGGCAAATCCAAGAACTACTGGCCGTTGGATATCATCTACATTCCACCAGATTCTGCCACATGTACAATCTAGAAGACTCCATGGTTGAACTTAAGCATAATGCACAAACCTCAAAACACAAGCACTTCTCCTTTGTTCTCTAGAAACTTCCATATCTTAATTGCCCAAGCCTTTTTTTCTAAATGAGTTATCAACTTTTGTTTTTACCTTTACAATGCACAATTCCATGAATCTTAAAATAGTTATTTTATAAAACTAATTGATTTTGGATGAGATTAACTATAATAATTAAACGAACATCTACATCATGCATATCTGGGAGAAGAGGCGGGGAACCGATGAGAGGAGTGGCGAGAAACGGTATCCTGTTTTGAATGAAAACCTAGTCGAGAAGGAAGCATGAGCTACACGACGCATGCGCGCAGTGCATACCCATGTACTGCATGTGCTGTCGAAAGGGCTCAGGGTTGCCGTTCGATCTGGGAGCATCCAACGGTGCACACATACGATCCGTGGGGTTTGGGTTCTGGCCAGTCAGAATGCATGACTCAGATCGCGCGCGCAGCAGGGGGGATATCATACGGAAACCAATATTCAGTGGAAACCGGTGAAAACCACGAGAAAAAGATGTTTTGAAGTTTCAAAAAAATCCAAAAAAAATGCGGGATGTTAAGAGGATGATGTTTTATTGCCACACAAAATGTCAAGTTGAAACACATTACGAGATGTGAGCTATGAAAAAGACAAAATCTATGTTGAATAGTGTCGAATAGTGATGTCACTATTCAGGGCGGAATTTGTCTTCTTCAGAGCTCACATCTCATAATGTTTTTCAACTTGAAATTTTGCGTCGCAATAAAACATCAGCTTCTTAACATCCCACTTTTTTTTAGATTTTTATGAAACTTTAAAATATGGTTTCCACGAAGTTTTCATTGAATATCGGCTTTCGTGAGTGAACCGTGTGCTATTTGAAAACATTTCGTGAGAAGAATCTCGGTTTATAAATCCCCGTAAATCCAAAACTAAGCTGAAAATCGTGAAACCTGCCATGGAGTAACGACATAGCACTTATATGCTGAGTAATTTTTTCGTCCATTGTGGAGCAAGTTTTATTACAAGCCTGTTACAAACTGGAGCTTCTCTCAAAGAAGCCTCGTGGTTACGATAGGGAAATGTGTCCCCCTTATGGGCGAAACGTAATTATTGCCTCATTTTGCCTTGCATTTTCTTCTACGGGCAACATGGAACACCAGGATATCCGTGCTGAAATTTAAACTTATTCAGGGTTCGTTTGGCCTTTTTATAGACTAATTAAGTTTCCTAGGCATTTAATGTCCATAATTCAAATCTAAACTACAAATACATGCTCCAGTTCACCAAAATGGCTAGCAAAATTATACATGTGTCCTTGGGTGCATGTTTAGGTCCCATGCCAGGAATGTGAATGAATTACAACCGTACCGGTGTCATGGCTCGTCCTCAAACATTTCGAATCTCGGTTTTTAAGTCCCCATAAATTCTAAACTCACCAGAAAGTCATCAAAGGTGGCATGGTGTCACTTCATGGCACATATATGTCGTGGTAAAAGCATTGTCCAATTTGGGCCAAGCTTTATTACAAACCTCTTACAAAAACTGGAGCTTCTCTCAAAGAAGCATCATGGTTCCGATAGGGAAACGTGTCCCCCTTGTGGGCGAAATGTAATCACTTCCTCTTTTCGCCTTGTATTTTCTTCTACGGGCAACATGGAACGAAAGGATATCCGTGCTGAAATTTAAACGATAATCATTGCCTCTTCTCGCCTTGAACTTTGTTTTCTACACGCAACATAGAATAATAGGAGTGTCGGGCTGAAAACTGGAATTGTTCAGGGTTTGTTTGGCCATTGTATATATATATTACTAATTACTAAGTTTTCTATGTATTAAATGTAGTCCATAATTCAAATTTGAACTACAACCACATGCTCCAGTGAAGCAAAATGGGTGGGAAATCATACATGTGTCATTGGGTGCATGTTTAGGTCTCGTTTAAGGAAGGAGAATGCATCACAAACTTGTCGTCGTCCTAAAACATGGAGAATCTCAGTTTTTAAATCCCAATAAATCAAAAAGTCACCCAAAAAACAAGAAACTTGGCATGGTTTCATGACATGGCACATATATGTCATGGTAAAAAAATCGTCCAGTTTGAGAAGAGGCGCACACATTAGTAGCCAACGAAATCCTTTTTGAAACAAAAAGATGACACATTAATATCGCAAACGGTTGTATTATATTTACCGTGTCGAAATTTAAGCATACTCGGTGGAGTGCGTGGAGCTGATTGATTAGACGGGACGAGCGTGAGAAGTCCACCATGCAGGGTCGACGGGACGCGTGCGAGCAGTCCGCTGCGCAGGCTCGACGGGACGCATGCATCTTGTGCACCTCGCAGGCACGACGGGACACGTACGAGCAGCAAGACCGCCCATGCTCAACGGGAAGCGAGCTCTTTACCTCCATGCACTAGCCGCCGCCCGCCTCGCTCACAACTTCTCCATTAATGGGTTAATTAAATCAGTTGGACGGAGGGTGTTTGCTTGTGATCCCATGGCAGCATTTGCTTTGTTCGTGTTTTCAACTCGTATTCCGCCCTAATTTAAATTGCCACATAGGGCAATGGATAATACGACCACAAACAAAATGGCAACGAATAATACGACGACAAATTTACAATGGTGTAGATAATAATTGTCTTACATATTCCGGATCATTTAAAATGCCACATGTGGAAAAGCCCGAAAGACATGGGGGCATGAGAAGAAGGAAATTGCAGACAATGATCTGGGTCGCTACTGTCTCTACTCGTCGATGGATTGTCGGGCGGCGAAATCCTCCAGCTCCTTCTTCAATTCCTCATGACTTTGCTTGAAAACAGCCACGGATTCCTCCACATCCTGCTCACGCTCAATCCATAGCTTCCTCAAGGCACCCATCAGTTCCTCGATGACCGCTTTTAGCGTCATCTCCGAGGCACTGCTCTACTCATGCAACATCTTCCAGCCGACGGCCTCCTCCTCCTTCTTGGCGGCCAACTTGAGGACCTTTGAATTGAAACCCATGAGTTGCTCGACGAGGCCAGTAGCCTTGTGAACCGAGGCATCACTGATCTTGAGCAGCTTCGTCAAGCCGTCAACCAGCTCCTGCTGCGTAGTGAAGCCAGCGAGAACGTCGTCGTTGCCGGCGAAGGACTTCAGGAACGCCGACTCGTCGCGATGTCCGACGCCGTGACTTCTCTTGTGAGAGCCCTCGCGTGCCCGTGAGAGCTTGTTCGAGGGCTCCGCGACGCGCCGGAACATCTTTGTTGTGGCTGCGGCTTCGCAGCGAGACCGCTCTAATGCTTCCGCGGCCTTGGTCTTTGCTGCCTGGTTATATGTCCACCCTAAACTCCTCCTACCGGTCATGGCGGAACGACTTGACAGAAAAAAACAAGTTTTGTGGGTGATGAGGAGAGGAACTGTGAAGTAATTTTTGGGTGGGTAGTTTTTACAGCCCGGTGCAACGGGCGATGGGCCCAAGAACCCGAAGTGCTTAGGATGTAGACCGGCCGGGACCTCTCTACTAAGCCTAGGTAGGGCTGTGACGTGTTGTTCTTCTGAGGCCGGGCATTGACTCAGAAAAGTGTGTCGGGCCAGAGTAATCAAGTGTGTTCGGTAAAGTGGTTCCCCCTACAGGGAAGTTTAGACTTGCATCCTGATCTATTACAACTAGAACTAGTTACTTGAAACATGAGATGGATATGTTGGTTCTGGGATTGCTTTCTCGCAGGGAGTCGAGGAAGAATTTCGGGGTGTTAATGCTACAACATGCTTGTTAATTATAAACTGCTATTCTATACTCTTCTACATGCCGCAAGATGCTTGGAGCTGCTTGAATATGCTAGTCTTTGATAGGCTAGGCCTCCCCCCTATTCTGGCATTCTAAAGTTCAGTCCACAGATACATACCTTCCATTTGATACCAATGCATACTTAGTATAGCACTAATGCTTGCGAGTACTTCGGATGAGTACTCACGGTTTCTCTGCTACCCCTTTTCCCTCTTCTTTTTGCTTTCAAGTTGTTGCAACCAGGTAGTGGGTCCCAAGAGCCAGATGCCACTACCGATGTCTACTACTTCCCGATGGTGCTTGCTGCTACGTGGAGACCGCCGTCGACCGGGAGTATTTAGGAGGTTCCAGGCAGGAGGCCTTGCCTCTTCGATCGTTGTTGCTTTTGTGTTTGCCTTCTTAAGCCAGTCTTGTTTAACTTATGTTTGTACTCAGATATTGTTGCTTCTGCTGACTCTTGTGTATCGAGCTATGTATTCGAGCCCTCGAGGCCCCTGGCTTGTAATATCAAGCTTGTATTATTTTAATTTGTGTCTAGAGTTGTATTGTGATATATTCCCATGAGTCCCTGATCTTGGTCGTACACATTTGCATGTATGATTAGTGTATGGTCGAATCGAGGGCGTCACAAAACCGAACACCGTACCCGACTCGAAGCCTGGTTCAATACGTACGATGTCGGTTTCCCAACTTCGAGGCAGCGGGGGAGGGGGGGTCCTCCCACGCATGCGCTCGAACTTTATTTGGTCTAGCATGACACACATCTATATCTATTGTGCGAATAACTTTAACTTTGAACGATGGTCGTTGGATGAAGCCAATCCGACGGTACAGAGATGGAAAATCCGAGCACTATTGGCCGTTGGATATCATCTACATTCCACCAGATTATGCCATATGTACAATCTAGAAGACTCGATAGTTGAACTTAAGCATAATGCATAAACCTCAAAACACAAGCACCTCTCCTTTTTCTAGAATCTTCCATATCTTAATTGCCCAATTTTTTTTCTAAATGAATTGTCACTATTTGTTTTTTCTCTATGCTTTACAATGCACAATTCATGAATCTTATAATAGATTTTTCTATAAAACTAATTGATTTTGAATAAGATGACTATAAGAATTAAGCAAACATCTACATCATGCATATATGACTCAAAGCTTACATGCTATAGTGCGGTATTTATTCATAATTTGGTTACCAAATCTCATATGTGCAATGCACGTGTACCTTACTAGTATCAATAGGAAACCATCATGCGACCTGAAAAAGGTTTATACAATCACCATGACAGGTCAAGTCAATCATTCTTTAATTTTTTAGAGCGAAAAATAACCAATAAAAACATAGTCTACAAATTAGCAAAACACGGATCCCAAGGTTTATAAAATTGTCGTGATAGGTCACTATAGAGATATTTATCTCTATAATGACAGTGTCACGGCATTTAAATGAATCTTGAGATATGCAACTTCCCACCAGGTCACCCATCGTCGGACTACTCCAACACGACCATGCTTAACTTTTGCATTCTATTTGACTAGGCTAGAGGATGGGAAGCCGCCCCTTGCTGATTGGAATTCCCTCCTTACCGTTAAGGCGTTTCACACTGGTCACCCTATGGAACCTACTCCCTCTTATCACACGCATTTGTGCTTTTAGAAACTATGTGTGATATTTACATGGCCGGTGTGTCACCGCTAGCCATCAATGAGCACTGACACTGGTAGCGGGAAAACGATGGGAGAAGAGGCGGGAAACCGATGAGAGGAGTGGCGGCAAACGGTAGCCTATTTGGAAAACATAGTAGAGAAGGAAGCATGAGCTAGCATGACGCATGCGCATAGTGCTTACCCGTGTACTGCATGTGCTATCGAAAGGGCTGAGGGATGTAGTTCGATCTAGGAGCATCCAATAGTGCACACGTACGATCCATGGGGTTTGGGTTCTGGCCAATTAGAACGCATGATTTAGATCACGCGTGCAACATGGGGGCTGGGGGCATCGGCCACGGTTTGGTAGGCACACGACTTTCATGAGTGAACCGTGTGCTATTTGAAAACATTTCGTGAGAACAATCTCGGTTTTTAAATCCCCGTAAATCCAAAACTCACCCGAAAATCATGAAATCAGGCATGGTGTCACGACATGGCACATATATGTCAAGGAATTTTTTCATCCATTTTGGCGCAAGTTTTATTACAAGCCTCTTGCAAAAAGGAGATTCTATCAAAGAAGCCTCGTGGTTCTGATAGGGAAACTTGTCCCCCTTGTGGGCGAAACGTAATCACTTCCTCTTTTCGCCTTGTATTTTCTTCTACAGGCAACATGGAACGACAGGATATCTGTGCTGAAATTTAAACTTATTCAGGGTTCGTTTGGCTTTTTTATACACTAATTGAGTTTCCTAGGCATTTAATGTCCATAATTCAAATCTGAACTTCAAATACATGCCCCAGTTCACCAAACTAGCTAGAAAATTTATATATGTGTCCTTGGGTGCATGTTTAGGTCCCATGCCAGGAATGGGAACGAATTACAACCGTACCGGCGTCCTGGCTCATCCTCAAACATTGGGAATCTTGGTTTTTAAATCCCCGTAATTCCTAAACTCACCAGAAAGTCATCAAAGGTAGCATGGTGTCACGTCATGGCACATATATGTTGTGGTAAAAACATTGCCCAATTTTGGCCAAGCTTTATTATAAACCTCTTACAAACCGGAGCTTCTCTCAAAGAAGCCTCGTGGTTCTGATTGGGAAATGTGTTCCCCTTGTGGGAGAAACATAATCACTACCTCTTTTCGCCTTGTATTTTCTTCTACGGGAAACATGGAACAACAGGATATCCATCCTGAAATTTAAAATTATTCAGGGTTCGTTTGGCCTTTTATACACTAATTGATTTTCCTAGGCATTTAATGTCCATAATTCAAATCTGAACTACAAATACATGCTCTACTTCACCAAAATGGCTAGAAAAATTATACTTGAGTCCTTGGGTGCATGTTTAGGTCCCATGCCAGGAATGGGAACGGACTACAACCGTACCGGCATCCTGGCTCGTCCTTAAATATTTCGAATCTTGGTTTTTAAATCCCCATAAATCCAAAACTCACCAGAAAGTCGTCAAAGGTGGCATGGTGTCACGTCATGGCACATATATGTCATGGTAAAAACATTGCCAATTTGGGACAAGCTTTATTACAAACCTCTTACAAACCGGAGGCTGCCGCAAGGACCCTCGTAGTTTCGATAGGGAAGCATATCCCCTTGTGGGTGAAACGATAGTCTCTCCCTCTTCTAGCCTCGTATTTTCTTCTACACGCAACATGGAACAACAGGAGATCCGCGCTAAACTTTGAAATTATTCAGGGTTCGTTTGACCTTTTTTATTCAAGTTTTCTAGGCATTTAATGTCCCTAATTCAAATCCGAACTACAAATACATGCTCCAGTGCACCAAAATGGCTAGAAAAAAGTACATATATCCTTGGGGTGCATGTTTAGGTCCCATGGAACAAATGGGAATGAATTCAACCGTCGCGCCTTCCTGGCTTGGCCACAAACATTGCGAATCTCGGATTTTAAATCTCTGTAAGTCCAAAACTCACCAGGAAATCATGAAACTTAGCATGGTGTCACTACATGGTACATATAATTGTGCAATTTGGGCGAAGCTATATTACAAGCCTCTTACAAAGCGGAGCCTGTCACAACCCTCATGGTTCCGGTAGGGAAACATGCCCCTCTTGTGGGTGAAACGATAATCCCTACCTCTTCTTGCCTTGAACTTTGTTTTCTACATGCAACATAGAATAACAGGAGTGTCGTGCTAAAATTTGAAACTGTCCAGGGTTTGTTTCCGCCAACGTATATATTGACGAAGTTTTCTAGGCATTTAATGTAGAGCATAATTCAAATTTGAACTACAAAGTAGATGCTCCAGTGAAGAAAAATGGGTGGGAAATCGTACATGTGTCATCCAGTGCATGTTTAGGTCTGATTTAAGGAATGGGAATGAATTACAAAATTCTCGTCGTCCTGAAACATTGAGAATCTCGGTTTTTAAATCCCAGTAAATGAAAAACTCACCTAAAAAGATGAAACTTGGCATGGTTTCATGACATGGCACATATATGTTATGGTAAAATAATCGTCCAGTTTGAGACAGGGCGCACACATTATATGCCAACGAAGTCCTTTTTGCAACCAATAGCTGACACGTTAATATAGCAAATGGTTGTATTATATGAACCATGTTTATCCATACTCGGCGGTGTGCGTGCCTCTGTCTAATTAGACGGGACGAGCGCGAGAAGTCCGCCTTGCAGGTTCGACAGGACACGTGCGAGCAGTCCGCCGCGCAGGCTCGACGGGACGCGTGCATCCTGTCCACCTCGCAGGCTCGATGGGACACATGCAAGCAGCAAGGCCGCCCATGCTCACCGGGAAGTGAGCTCTTTGACCTCCATCCACGACCCGCCGCCTGCCTTGCTCACAACTTCTCCATTAATGGGTTAATTAAAGCACCTGGACGGAGGGTGTTTGCTTGTGATACCATGGCAGCATTTGCTTTGTTCGTGTTTTCAACTCGTATTCCAGCCTAATTAACACGATAGGACCTCTCTAGTGCTTCCGCGGCCTTGGTCTTTACTGCCTGGTTATATGTCCACTCGAAACTCCTCCTACCAGTCATGGCGGGACGACTTGATAGGAAATACCAGTTTTCTGGGTGATGAGGAGAGGAACTGTGAAGTAATTTTCGAGTGGGTAGTTTTTATAGCCCGGTGCTAAGTGTGAACACATATTAGTTTGATAGGTGTGAACAGATTTGCAATTACTTATTGCATTGTAATTTGCAATGTGACGAGAAACAAGGTCAAAATTTATTGATGGCAGAAGGTTGACCACGTGGTTGCTCGCCGTTGAGGCGGCCGAGGCGCGCTCTGCTTGCGTCCGTCCATGTTTTTTGCTCGCAATTGAGGCGGCCGCGACGTGCTCTGCTCTGGCATCCCTGCGCGCGCTCTGCTCACCGTTGAGGCAAATTTAGAATGGCAATGGTTAATAATTTTAATAATTGTCTTACATATTCAGGATAATTTAAAATGCCACATGCCGCAAGGCCCAGAACACTCATGACCTACATATGCATACAATTATAATAAAATATAGGCTAAAAGGCTGAGCTGACAGCCTTTCGACGACGGTCTTCTTCATCGGACACCGTGATCAGCATAGCACCCTTGCAGTCGTTCACTCCAAGTGTCCTGACCCGCCTCCACCTACGGAGCTGCTAGCGCTAGGAGGCTCTTGGCGCTGCTGGGCCTCTTCTAGAAGAGCTTGACAGTGTGCAATCGCGAGAATGGTATCTCCGCAGAACCACTCCATGTCCATGTCTCTGGCCTAGTAGCAAATTCCATCCATCACATGCTTCCACGAGATATCACGGTGGTGGTGTTCTACTTCGTCGGGGATGTCAACTCCACCAATGAGCATGGCCACCACATCATCGGCATCGAGGTTGACACGGCCACCGCGGGCAATGATGAATCCGCAGGCTGCCTCTGTCTTGACTAAATCGTAGAGGTCCTCTGCCCATTCCTTGCAGGCCATTAGTCTCTCGATGAGCACTGGTGACGGTGGCTCTTCGGGTGGGTCATCGATCATGCTGTCGAGCAGCTCTGGATCTTTTGCATGGTGGATGGCAAACTGCTCATCACACGTCCTCTGCAATATGTCGATTGTGTGCCCAAGGACTGTCACGCCGATATCGCTGCCGATGCGCCATGGTGCCTGCTCTGGCCGACGAAGCTCTTCCTCCCCGACCTGCTCCGGCTCGTTCTCCTTGCTAAAGATGTAACAAAGGTAGGAGTCGACGTCGAAGCTTTGGTCATTGCCTGGTATGCTTGGAATAATTAATAGTAGATGGGTGAGGACTAGATCTGTGCAGAGTGTCGTGATGGTGCGTTGCCGCCTAGGTTTTATGCATCAAGCCATTAGCTGGTGGCGGGAAACCGATGTGGGAGGAGGCATGGATTTTACAGTCCACCCATTTGGAGCGCGGGAAGACTAAGTGGAGCACACACACAATCCGAATACCGTATGCGGGGCCACGTGTTATTTATCACACACGTGTTAACATAAGGAAACATATGTGTAACTTACTAATCATCGCACACGAGTACTCGCAGACGCATCGTGTGCGATACTCCTAGCCACCGCAAGCAACTATTTTGCATTTTTCAATGTTTTTTGTACAGACAGAACCGCACACGAACTAACTATATCAACCGTCTGCGTTGTAATTTCTCGTCGCAAACAGTTCATCCGAGTCGGCTGTTTGCCACGTATCACACACATCTTGTTAAGTTGAAACGTTTCTATTGTGTTCCCTAATCGAAAACTGTTTGTCTGAGTGAACCATTTGTCGTATATCACACAAACCTTGATCTGGCTAACCGTTTCTGTTGCACTCCCTAATAGCAAACAGTTCATCGGAGCGAACTGTATGCCATATATCCCACACACATTGATATGGCAGCCCATTTCTGTTGTTCTGCCTCATCGCAAATAGTTCGAATTGATTAACCGTGTGCCCTACATCACACACGCAACTAAAATCTGAACTTTGTTTGATGGCTCCGCCATCACAAATGTTTTGCACATTTTTTGATAGTTTTTACATCCCCTTTGGCGATTAATGCATCGCACACAGTTTCGTCAAAGGGTCTCTGATCATAGTGTCGCATTAGTAGCAACCTGCAGTACTGGGAGACTTGTGGCAGCCATGGGACCGTGTTGGCTGCAGAGGCAGCGCATCCCGTAACTCTAGAGAGGGATGGGGATCGAGCGAGACGGGATTTTGGAATTAGGCATCGACGAATTAATAGATGGCTTCCAAATATCATGGTAGAGATGGATATTCAGATAATTGAGAGAGAGGCGTCCCCAGCAGCTAGCTCAACCGACGTCGCTACTTGTCGATGCCTTAAACACCTGCAACATGTAGCACAAAAACCAAAGAAGGAAGCATAGCAGCAGCTCCTCCTGTAGAAGCATTGGCTGCCATCACTGGAGGGGAGGGTGGGATGCAAAAAAGCATAGATCAATTAAGACATAAACCATACAAAAAATTGAGCTCAGACAGTAACAGGTTGATCAGCACAGGAGGCACATGGACCTCAAACAGTACCAATTTTTTTCATCTTTCAGTAGAAGCTCCCTAAATTCAAGATTGAACAATTGAACTAACAACTGCAATTCAGTCAGGCATCAATTCAACTAACAAATTCATGGTTAAACTTGCTATTCAATTCAAGGAACAGTCAACACCTCAATGCCTCAATGGCCACGAACAAGAGAGGAGAGAGGAGGGGGTGAACTCACCTGACAGAAAGGAGGAAGCTCCATGGGTGGTGCGTCATGAGCTGCAGCAAGGCAAGGTCGAACCCTCCTTCCTCAAGCATCCAATCCTTGCCCTGCACATCTAACATGGAGGATCAAACCAAATATTAAGGAGATAAAGGGGAGAGATAGGAGAGGGGATGAACTCACCCCACGGCCACCGAGCTGAGCAGCAACATCCTGGAGACGGAGCTGCATGTGGGAGCACGGTGGGCATCGGAGAGGAGCCACCGGAGCCACACCAGTGTGGAGGAGCCAGAAACCCTTGCCATGGTGAGGGCTTAAAGTCATCGCTGGTGGCCGAAATTTGCGGGAGAACGCCGGAATCAGCTGTCATCTCTGGTAGAGGAGATGTGTCCAGGGAGAGAGAGGGGGTCACGGGAGAGAGAGAGAGAGATGGATGGGTGGGGGATCGAATTGATGTGGGAGGGGCAAAGGCTGCCGGAGGTGAGGTTTGGGAGGGACGATGCGATGGGTGGAAGCGGCGGTGGTGATTCAACGACATGCCTAGCCTATGACGATGATTACCACGAAGAAAGAAAAGTATGACAGACGAAATAAAATATGAATTGTTTTTTACACTTACCGCATTGATGTGGACTGCGGGTCAAATTATCATAAAACACAAGGACATTTTTGGCAAAAGTGCCGCGACGGTGAACCCGACAAAGTCAATCCGTGATAGGGAAAGATACCTGACTCTTTACCTTCGTTGAGCTTCCAATCTTCAGAGTTGCATTTAATTCTTTCTAAAAGATCCCACCTGAATTCAATACTCTTCTTCATAAAAGAGCCAATGCAAGAAGTATCAAGCATGGATTGATCAGCACGAGAAAGCCGAGCATAAAAAATTTGAATGATAATTTCTCTTGAGAGCTCATCGTTGGGGCATGAATATAACATTGACTTAAGCCTGCCCCAAGCTAGAGTGATATTTACTCCTTCACGAGGCCAAAAATTATATATATAATTCTGATCACGATGAACTAGATGCATAGGATAATTTTTTTTGGTGAAATTCCAATTTCAATCAATTCCAGTTCCTAGACGCAATAACATCACATAGCCTATACCAATGCAATGCTTTTCCCTTCAAAGATAAAGGGAAAAGCTTCCTCTTAGCTTCATCTCCGAGTAAACCTGCAAGCTTAAATAATCCAGAAATTTCATCCACATATATCAAGTGCATATCAGGAGGTTCAATTCCATCTCCTGCATAAGGATTAGCTAGCAGTTGTGCTATCATACCCGAAGGAATTTCATAACCAATATTTTTAGTAGTTGCAGTAGGTTGAGGGGCAATTAATTGTGGTTCATGTTGAGTTGAAGATACCTCGAACAAACCCCTCAAAGGATTGTTCTCCATAGTAACAAGTGACAATAAATTTCAACATGTAGTAATAATTTTCCCTTACTAATTTCCACTTACCAAGAGCGCTTCACTCCCCGGCAACAGTGCCAGAAAAGAGTCTTGATGACCCACAAGTATAGGGAATCAATCGTAGTCCATTCGATAAGTAAGAGTGTCGAACACAACGCGGAGCAGAAGGAAATGACAAGTGGTTTTCAGCAAGGTAATTTCTGCAAGCACTGAAATTGTCAGTAACAGATAGTTTGATAGCAAGGTAATTTATAAAGAGCTAGTAATGGTAACGGTAAGTAAAGTGAGACAAGGTAGCCCTATCCTTTTGTGGCAAACGACATGCCAAAATGGTCTCTTATAATAAGCAAAGTGTTCTTAAGGGTACACAGGAATTTAATCCAGTCACTTTCATCATCACTACAAAAAAAGATACATCCGTGACATTTTGGGCCAAACGATTTTTTTCTATCATGCTTATGACACTTCTATGACGATAATTGTGACAAAACCCGATATCATCATAGATGTGGTGGGCTCCTACTTCTATGCCAAAAAACATGATAGAAAATGGGATTTTCATCCTGGGTGGGCCGGAGACGCAGCTGCATGACATTCTTTGGGCCGTCCATGATGGAAAAAATCATGGTAGAAGCGAGGGTGAGGAAAATATCGGGGAGTTCCCAGTTACGGTTGGTGGTCGGGGCCGAGCAATGCAACAGAGGTTTGCGCGTTTCTCTCATGTACGCACGTGTGTGCGAGGTGTTTGCTTACTGAACCCGAGCTATTGCACTAGATACGTTATTGAACCTGAGAGATCGATCCCTTTGCTGTTAACTGAATCCGAGCGATTCATTCACTGCTGACTGAACCCCAGCGATTCCTTCATTACTGCTCCTAACAGAACCCGAGCGATCAATCACTACTGCTGCTTACTGAAGCCGATCGAGCCCCCATGCGAGACATAGCTAGCCGGTGTTGGGTTGCCTCTCGATGAATAGTGACTGTTGCTACCGTGCATGTGGTATGTAGAATGAGTTGAGACATGGTGAGTCGAGCCGGTTAGTTGGCTGTGGATGAACAGTTCCCGGTGGAGGTTGGATGAACAGGACTCCGTGGTAGTAGGTCGTTGCTGCTGGATGAATAGGACCCTGAGGAGGCCACCACACGCCAGCCAGTTGGGGTGGATGAACAGGACCCCGTGGAGGCTCTATGAATAGTAGCCGGTGGAGGCTGGATGAACAGTGGTTGGTGGAGGCTGGGAGAGGTCGACGGTGGATGAACAGTAGCCTGTGGAGGATGGAGCGAGGCAGTAGACGGTGGATGAACAGGACCCCGTTTCGACCATAGGCACTCCAACAAAAGTATGTTTCCTCCGTTTTGTTGTACGCCACACCCCTCCCGATCAACATGATCCCATTTCGAAAGTAGGCATTGATACGTCTCCAACATATATATATATATATATAATTTTTAATTATTCCATGCAATTATATTATCTATCTTGGATGTTTTATATGCATTTATATGCTATTTTACATGATTTTTGGGACTAACCTATTAACCTAGAGCCCAGTGCCAGTTTCTGTTTTTCCTTGTTTTTGAGTTTCGCAGAAAAGGAATATCAAATGGAGTCCAATTGAGCTAAACATTTACGGTGATTTTTTATGGATCAGAAGAAGCCCCTGAAGCAAAAGAGTTGGGCCAGAAGACCTACGAGGCCTCCACCCCCAGGGCGTGCCCTCCATCCTTGTCGTCGCCTCGTGGACTCCCCTCACATGTTCTCGATGCCAAAAATTCCTATAAATATAGAAACCCCTAGAAATAAACCTAGATCAGGAGTTCCGCCGCTGCAAGCCTCTATGGCCATGAAAAAACAATCGGGAGCCCGTTTTGGCACCCTGCCGGAGGGGGAAACCATCACCGGTGGCCATCTTCATCATGCCGGTGCTCTCCATGACGAGGAGGGAGTAGTTCACCCTCGGGGCTGAGGGTATGTACCAGTAGCTATGCGTTTGATCTCTCTCTCTCCCTCTCTGTCTCTCTCTCCCGTGTTCTTGATTTGGCATGATCTTGATGTACCGTGAGCTTTGCTATTATAGTTGGATCTTATGATGTTTCTCCCCCTCTACATTCTTGTAATGGATTGAGTTTTCCCTTTGAAGTTATCTTATCAGATTGAGTCTTTAAGGATTTGAGAACACTTGATGTATGCCTTGGATGTGCTTATCTGTGGTGACAATGGGATATTCACGTGATCTACTTGATGTATGTTTTGGTGATCAACTTGTGAGTTCTGTGACCATGTGAACTTAGGCATAGGGTTTGGCACATGTTTTCGTCTTGACTCTCCGGTAGAAACTTTGGGTTACTTGTGTTGGTTTTAATAGATGAATCTGAGATTATGTGATGCATATCATAAAATCAAACCCACGGATACTTGTGGTGACATTGGAGTATCTAGGTGACATTAGGTTTTGGTTGATGTGTGTCTTAAGGTGTTATTTTAGCACGAACTCTAGGGCTGTTTCATAACCAACAATGATCTTTCGTTTATTCTCCGCTATTAGTGACTTTGGAGTGACTCTTTGTTGCATGTTGTGGGATTGTTATATGATCCAATTATGTTATCTCCTACCTCTTGAGCATGCATTGGTTTTTCCCTTGAAGAGCAAAGGGTGATGCAGCAAAGTAGCGTAAGTATTTCCCTCAGTTTATGAGAACCAAGGTATCAATCCAGTTGGAGACTACACGCAAGTCCCTCATACCTGCACAAACAAACAAGAACATCGCAACCAACGTGATAAAGGGGTTGTCAATCCCTTCATGGTCATTTACGAAAGTGAGATCTGATAGAGATAATAAGATAAATATTTTTGGTATTTTTGTTTTATAGATTGGAAAATAAAGGTAGCAATATAAATGGCGCCAGAAATAGCTAGATGACGGGAGATTAATATAATGGAAAATAGACCCGGGGGCCATAGGTTTCACTAGTGGCTTCCCTCAAGATAGCAAATTCTACGGTGGGTGAACAAATTACTGTCAAGCAATTGATAGAAAAGAGAATATTTATGAGAATATTTAGGAATGATCATGTATATAGGCATCACGTCCGTGACAAGTAGACCGAAATGATTCTGCATCTACTACTATTACTCCACACATCGACCACTATCCAGCATGCATCTAGAGTATTAAGTTCATAAGAACAGAGTAACGCATTAGGCAAGATGACATGATGTAGAGGGATAAACTCAAGCAATATGATATAAACCCCATCTTTTTATCCTCGATGGCAACAATATAATACGTGCCTTGCTGCCCCTGCTGTCACTAGGAAAGGACACCGCAAGATTGAACCCAAAGCTAAGCACTTCTCCCATTGCAAGAAAGATCAATCTAGTAGGCCAAACCAAACTGATAATTCGAAGAGACTTGCAAAGATAATTAAATCACGCATAAAAGAATTTAGAAAAGAATCAAATATTTTTCATATATAATCTTGATCATAAACCCACAATTCATCGGATCTCGACAAACACACCGCAAAGAGAATTACATCGAATAGGTCTCCAAGAGAATCGAGGAGACCTTTGTATTGAGATCCAAAGAGAGAGAAGAAGCCATCTAGCTAATAACTATGGACCCAAAGGTCTGTGGTAAACTACTCACACATCATCGAAGAGGCTATGGTGTTGATGTACAAGCCCTCCGTGATCGATTCCCCCTCTAGCCGAGCACCGGAAAAGGCCCCAAGATGGGTTCTCACGGGTCCCGAAGGTTGCGACGGTGGAAATAGGGTTTCGTGGTGCTCCTGGATGTTTTCAGGGTGTATATATATATATATAGTGTTACTATTCATCTTGCAGGGTGCAGAATAAGTTATTCTTCACCCGAGGTAATCTTACGATCGCTTCCTAAATAAATTATGTTTAGAATATAAATAGTTACATGCATATTGATTCAATATGTAAAATTTGGTATAAAAAACAAAAATATAGATTATAAGACCATAAAAATCACATTTTATGTATGTTTTACACTATATTTTTACCCTCGTAATTTTACGTAACATAAAATATTTTTTACGGCGAGTACATACTTTCTTACTTTCTCTTTTTATGTATGAAATAAGACAAAATTTACGAAACGTAAAAATACGGTGCATTGATGTCAAAATAGAGAGGGGGTGAAGAATAACTATTCCTCACCCAGGGTGACGAATAGCGCGACCCTATATATATATACAGTCGGTCTATTCTGATAATATTATCAGAATAGTTATTCTGATAACACTTCCGCACTGCACGCTCAATGCAAGTGCACGTCATTGTTTGAACCAAGTGTGCTGCAGTACTCACACGAGTGAACTTCATGTCGTAAAAAACTGTATGCGGTGTTTTTCCGGTACTGTTTTCGCTCTAGTTTTTTAACCGTTTATCAGAACGAGACGTATAATATACCGTTGGAAAGCTATGGATTAGGCGCAACTTCGCTATGTTGAACACTTTTCGAGATTCCTCACAGTTTAAGAGTAGTTTTGAAAATGGTGCGGCGGATGATGAGTGGCAGCGAGCGTTTTTTCGTGTGTTTTTTATAAACCGCTCATTGGAATAAGGCAAACGATATGCCGTTGGATAGATATCGTCGAGGCACAACTTTTTCATATCTATTATTTTCTTTAATTCATTACGGTTTAAGAGCAGTTTCGAATTTACTAAATCGCGGAATTCTGTTTTTTGAAATTTTTGTTATTGTTTTCGCTCCAGTTTTCTAACCGTTTGTCGAAATGAGGCGTGTAATACGTCGTTGGAAAGCTATGGGCGAGGGCAACTTTCATATGTTGGAATGTTTTTGAGATTCCTTATGGTTTTTAAGTTAATTTTGAAAACCGTGCGGCGGATGACGAGTGGCAGCGGCCGTTTTTCGTGAAATTTTCACAAACCGCTGGTCGAAATGATTCAAATGATATGCCGTCGGAAAGATATCGATGAGGCGCAACTTTTTCATGTAGAACACTTCCGCTAATTCCTTATGGTTTAAGAGCAGTTTTGATTTTACAAAAATGCGGACACTCTGTTTTTTGCGACACCCAAATCGTCATGTGCACTGCATCAGACAAATGAGTGCACTGCTTTAGACTAAAAACGCACTGCATCTGACAGACTCAAAATTGTCAAGCGTACAGGACGAATGAAGTGCACTGCTTTGAGACAGATGAGTGCACTGCTTCAGACCGAAACCGCACTGCATCAAAACGGACTGAAAATCGTCGTGTGTACGCGACAACGAAGTGCACTGCATCAGATGGATCAGTGCACTGCTTCAGACCGAAACCGCACTGCATCAAACAGAGTAAAAATCATCGTGTGTACGTGAAAACGAAGTACACTGCAACTCCCAATGCAATTTTAGATGCAATTTTACTTTTGTGTGCACTGCAATAAGGGAACCACAAACTTTTTAACAATGAACTACAATAATTTTGA
Organism: Triticum urartu; assembly: GCF_056163025.1. Lineage (NCBI taxonomy): Eukaryota > Viridiplantae > Streptophyta > Magnoliopsida > Poales > Poaceae > Triticum > Triticum urartu. The sequence continues at coordinate 250,064,939 of NC_141878.1, read as the reverse complement.
AAAATGTACTTCTTCGGTTCACCGAGCGCACTGCTTTTTACAAGGAAGATTTTACAAAGAAAAAATAGAGTGTTCTGCACTGCTGGGAAGTTTTTCTTTTCTTTTTCCATTCATGTGTTCTACACTAGACGAGTAGTTGTATGCATACGGTTTCCCGTAATTTTTAATAGGTGCCCGTTCTACACTGCACGAACCAGTCTAGCGCACTACGGAAGGTGCACATGTGCACTGCATGAACAATACAAATATACTGAAAACACACATTATTGGCGCGCGTCGGTGCCGAAGGAAGCGAAGGAACTGCAGGGCAACCGATGGAACTTCGAGCCGCACGGTTCTCTCGCCGGCCACTGCAAAAAATCGAAAAAACCCGCTGGCTGGAGCTTCATCTGCTGTCGATGTGGACTATGAGGCCCCCGCTGCTAGGGATGCAGTGGAGGAGATGGGTGGACTACACGCGCAAAACCGAGCTGCAACGGATGGTAAAAACTGAAACACAGAAAGTCAAAAACTATCAAATTGGTTCATTTTCATACGGAAATAACAGAAGGAAAAAATAGTGAGCTGCACATAGTCAGCGATTGCCCCGCGTGTTTCCTCGATGTGGACTGCAAGAGAAATTCTGCCCCCGAGCCGCCAGACGCTTTCCCCCGGTAGAGCGACCATGACCTGAGGCAGCGGCGAGCCGCCCCTGACCACCGCGGGAGGCATGGGCTGCGGCGGCGACCTGCAGGAGGGGAAGGAGACCGGCAACCTGCAGTTTGACCTTCCTCGCATGGGATCCCAAGCAAGATGGGGAGGAAGGCAGAAGGTAGCCGGCGGCGGCACTGTTGCGCTCGAGCTCCGTGAAGAGAGGAGGCGAACCTGCGGGATCTGCCCCCTGAGCACCATCCATTAACCTCCACTCCCCATGGCAGCGCGGCGATGTGGATGTGGGAGTTGCTCGTCGGGGAAATACAGCGTGGTTGCCGGCCGTATCCAGCCGGTGTTGTGCGTGTTGGAGGTGGGGTGGCTGGGGCGGCACTCGCGGGGAAGGTGGTCAGGGCGTGGGTGCAGCAACGCTGGGACAGTGGGCCGCGGCGGGGCGAGGTGCGGTGGGATGGTGCACCACGGCGGGGTGGGACGTTTGGCGGGTGGCGGAGCGGGATGTGGTGGGGCGATGGTGGTCGGTCGCAGTTTCTGGTGGGTGGGAGGGTGGGCCACCGGGGGATCCACGGCGCGCGGAGGCCGTTGGTCGACCGGGGTCGTGGCATGAGGGGGTTGGGGGAAGGTGTGGCAGGTGGATTTGTGGATCGGGGGAGGAAGGTGGAGGGGATCGGGGGAAGAAGGTGGAGAAGGTGGAGAAGAGAGAGTGGTGGGTGGGGTGAGCCGGTGGGGTTGGTTTTTGTCTGTGTCATCGCCGGGTGTTATCAGAATAAGGAGGTGGTGTTATTAGAATAACACTCTTAAGGGTGTTATTAGAATAGACCCGCCCTATATATATAGGAGGAAGAAGTAGGTCGGTGGAGCTGCGAGGGGCCCACGAGGGTGGGGGCGCGCCCTCCTGCCACGTGGCCTTCTCGCTTCTTTCTTGATGTCCACTCCAAGTCTCCTGGATCACGTTTGTTCCAAAAATAACTCTCCTGATGGTTACGTTCCGTTTTGATTCCATTTGGTATTCCTTTTCTGCGAAACACTGACATAGAAAAAAAACAGCAATTTGCACTGGGCCTTTGGTTAGCAGGTTAGTCCCAAAAATAATATAAAAAGGTATATTAAAGCCCACTAAACATCCAAAACAAATAGTATAATAGCATGGAACAATGTAAAATTATTGATACGTTGGAGACGTATCAAGCATCCCCAAGCTTAATTCCCGCTCGCCCTCGAGTAGGTAAATGATAAAAATAGAATTTTTAATGTGGAATGCTACCTAGCATAATTCTCAATGTAATTTTCTTTATTGTGGCATGAATGTTCAGATCCGAAATATTCAAGACAAAGTTTAATATTGACATAAAAATAATAATACTTCAAGCATACTAACAAAGCAATTATGTCTTCTCAAAATAAAATGGCCAAAGAAAGTTATCCCTACAAAATCATATAGTCTGGCTATGCTCTATGTTCATCACACAAAGTATTTAAATCATGCACAACCCCGATGACGGGCCAAGCAATTGTTTCATAATTTTGATGTTCTCAAACTTTTTCAATCTTCACACAATATATGAGTGTGAGCCATGGACATAGGACTATAGGTGGAATAGAATGGTGGTTGTGGAGAAGACAAGAAGGAGAAGATAGTCTGACATCAACTAGGCATATCAACGGGCTATGGAGATGCCCATCAGTAGATATCAATGTGAGTGAGTAGGGATTGCCATGCAATGGATGCACTAGAGCTATAAGTGCATGAAAGCTCAAAAAGAAACTAAGTGGGTGTGCATCGAACTCGCTTGCTCATGAAGAACTAGGGCCTTTTGAGGAAGCCCATCATTGGAATATACAAGCCAAGTTCTATAATGTAAAATTCCCACTGGTATATGAAAGTGACAACATAGGAGACTCTCTATGATGAAGATCATGGTGCTGCTTCTAAGCACAAGTGTGGTAAAAGGATAGTAACATTGTCCCTTCTCTCATTTTCTCTCTTTTTTCTTTGGGCCTTTTCTCTTCTTTTTTTATGGCCACCCCTTTTTTTGTCCGGAGTCTCATCCTGACTTGTGGGGGAATCATAGTCTCCATCATCCTTTCCACACATGGGACAATGCTCTAATAATGATGATCATCACACTTTTATTTACTTACAACTCAAAAACTACAACAAGATACTAGAACAAAATATGACTCTATGTGAATGCCTCCGCTGGTGTAATTGGATATGAAATGAATCAAGAGTGACATGTATCAAAGAATTATAATGGTGGTTTTGCCACAAATACGATGTCAACTACATGATCATGCAAAGCAATATGACAATGATGAAACGTGTCATAACAACCGGAATGGTGGAAATTTGCATGGAAATATATCTCGGAATGGATATGGAAATGCCATAATAGGTAGGTATGGTGGCTGTTTTGAGGAAGGTATATGGCGGGTGTATGATACCGGCGAAAGTTGTGCGGTATTAGAGAGGCTAGCAAGGGTGGAAGGGTGAGAGTGCGTATAATCCATGTTCTCAACATTGGTCATAAAGAACTCACATACTTATTGCAAAAATCTATTAGTTATCAAAACAAAGTACTACACACATTCTCCTAGAGGGATAGATTTGTAGGAAAAGACCATCACTCATCCCCGACTGCCACTCATAAGGAAGACAATCAATAAATAAATCATGCTCCAACTTCATCACATAACGGTTCACCATACATGCATGCTACGGGAATCACAAACTTTAGAACAAGTATTTCTCAAATTCACAACTACTCAACTAGCATGACTCTAATATCACCATCTTCATATCTCAAAACAATCATCAAGTATCAAACTTCTCATAGTATTCAATGCACTTTTTATGATAGTTTTTATTATACCCATCTTGGATGCCTATCATATTAGGACTAATTTTATAACTAAAGGAAATTACCATGCTGTTCTATAAGACTCTCAAAATGATATAAGTGAAGAATGAGAGATCAATAATTTCTATAAAATAAAATCACCACCATGCTCTAAAAAGATATAAGTGAAGCACTTGAGCAAAATTATCTAGCTCAAAAGATATAAGTGAAGCACATAGAGTATTCTAATAAATTCCGAATCATGTGTGTCTCTCCCAAAGGTGTGTACAGCAAGGATGATTTTGGTAAACTAAAAAGAAAAGACTCAATTCATACAAGACGCTCCAAGCAAAACACATATCATGTGTTGAATAAAAATATAGCCTCAAGTAAAGTTACCGATAGATGAAGACGAAAGAGGGAATGCCTTCCGGGGAATCCCCAAGATTAGGATTTTGGCTATCCTTAAATTTTACCTGGGGGTGCCTTGGGCATCCCCAAGCTTAGGCTCTTGCCACTCCTTATCCCAAAATCCATCTAATCTTTACCCAAAACTTGAAAACTTCATAACACAAAACTCAACAGAAAATCTCATGAGCTCCGTTAGTATAAGAAAACAAACCACCACTTCAAAGTACTGTAATGAACTCATTATTTATTTATATTGGTGTTAAACCTACTGTATTCCAACTTCTCTATGGTGCATACCCCCTGATACTAGCCATAGATTCATCAAAATAAGCAAACAACACACGAAAAACAGAATCTGTCAGAAACAGAACAATTTCTAGCAACCAACACGATAAAGGGGTTGTCAATCCCTTCACGGTCACTTACGAAAGTGAGATATTATAGAGATAATAAGATAAATATTTTTGGTATTTTTGTTGTATAGATTGGAAAATAAAGATAGCAAAATAAACCGCGCCAGAAATAGCTAGTTGATGGGAGATTAATATAATGGAAAATAGACACGGGGGCCATAGGTTTCACTAGTGGCTTCTCTCAACATAGCAAATTCTACGATGGTGAACAAATTACTGTCAAGCAACTGATAGAAGAGCAAATAATTATGAGAATATCTTGGCATGATCATGTATATAGGCATCATGTCTGCGACAAGTAGACCAAAACGATTCTGCATCTACTACTATTACTCCACACATCGACCGCTATCCAGCATGCATATAGAGTATTAAGTTTATAAGAACAGAGTAACGCATCAGGCAAGATGACATGATGTAGAGGGATAAAATCAAGCAATATGATATAAAACCCATCTTTTTATCCTCGATGGCAACAATACAATACATGCCTTGCTGCCCCTGCTGTTAGTGGGAAAGGACACTGCAAGATTGAACCCAAAGCTAATCACTTCTCCCATGGCAAGAAAGATCAATCTAGTAGGCCAAACCAAACTGATAATTCGAAGAGTCTTGCAAAGATATTCAAATCATGCATAAAAGAATTCAGAGAAGAATCACATATTATTCATAGATAATCTTGATCATAAACCCACAATTCATCGGATCTCGACAAACACACCACAAAAAGAATTACATCGAATAGATCTCCAAGAGAATCGATGAGAACTTTGTATTGAGATCCAAAGAGAGAGAAGAAGCCATCTAGCTAATAAATATGGAGCCGAAGGTCTGTGGTAAACTACTCACACATCATCGGAGAGGCTATGGTGTTGATGTAGAAGCCCTCCGTGATCAATTCCCCCTTCGGCAGAGCGTCGAAAAAGGCCCCAAGATGGGATCTCACAGGTACAGAAGGTTGTGGCGTTGGAAATAGGGTTTCTTGGTGCTCCTGGATGTTTTCAGGGTATATGGATATATATAGGAGGAAGAAGTAGGTCGGTGGAGCGGTGAGGGGCCCACGAGGGTGGGGGCGCGCCCTCCTCCCTCGTGGCCTCCTTGCTTCTTTCTTAACGTCCACTCCAAGTCCCCTGGATCACGTTTGTTCCAAAAATAACTCACCCAAAAAAAACAACAATTTGCACTGGGCCGTTGGTTAGTAGGTTAGTCCCAAAAATAATATAAAGAGGTATATTAAAGCTCATTAAACATCCAAAACAAATAATATAATAGCATCGAACAATCAAAAATTATAGATATGTTGGAGACGTTGTTGAGAGAACTTGCACTAGTGAAAGTATGAACCCTAGGCGTTGTTTCTAAGCATTGTAGTACCATTTTTGCTCACTTTTTCACTAGTTACTTTGTTGTTTTTATATTTTCAGATTATAAAAAGCTATATCTACCATCCATACTGCACTTGTATCACCATCTCTTCGCCGAACTAGTATACCTATAAAATTTTCTATTGTATTTGGTGTTTTGGGGACACAAGAGACTCTTTGTTATTTGGTTGCTCGGTTGTTTGAGAGAGACCATCTTCATCCTATGCCTCCCACGGATTGATTAACCTTAGGTCAACCACTTGAGGGAAATTTGCTACTGTCCTACAAAACTCTACGCTTGGTGGCCCAAAAGGAGTCGACAAGAAGAAGGTGGCCTAGTAGATATCAAGTTGTTTTCCAGCGCCATTGCTGGGGAGGTTAGTGCTTGTAGGTATATCTTTAGATCCTGCAATCGAATCTTGAAGTTTCTTGTTTTTATCACTACTTTAGTCTATAAAAGAAAATTACATAAAAATGGAATTAAGGTTGCCTCATATGCTTCATCTTTTTAATGTCTTTCGTCAAAATGATGGAAAGGAAAACTGTGCTCAAGTGATAGAAGAAGAAGTCAATAAAATGTTTGGCACTAAATATTTGAATGATGAGCATGATTGCAAAGTATGAATTCCTTGAATATCCATGATGCTAATGATATGCAAAGACACAAGCTTGGGGATGCTATGTTTGATGAAAATGATATTTTTTGTCCCCAAAGTTTTCATGAGCAAAATTATTATGATGATAGCATGCCTCCTATTGTCTGGGGATATCCGCGGCCATCTATAGGACTGGGTGGCCCCTTGCTGGTTTGGCAGGGGGACGGCGCGTTGCACAAAGAGCAGACTAGTGTACGGTAGCGCGGTTGAGAGCACACAAACAATTTACCCAGGTTCGGGCCGCCGCAAGGCATAATACCATACTCCTGCTTTGGTGGATTGATGGCGGAATGAATGTGGTGGTGTATAGTACACTTGCCTGGCAGGGTTTGTCTCTGGGATGTAGCGACTACGCGCGTATGGTGGTTTGGGCGTATCAACTTTCCACCCTTATAGCCCCTCCTACGAGTGCCATGGGCCTCCTTTTATAGATTAAGGGGTCACCATAGTGGCAAAGTGGACATTATCCACTGATATGATAGCAAACAGTTATATCATACCAAACTCTGCGGGCTGGCAGGGTGCATTAAATACGCCGCCTAGTGTCACATCACTGGACGCCCGGCAAGGCCTGCCGGACTATCTTGCTAGCTCCGCACCTGTTCTCTTGACACGTTGCAGGACGGGTGTCATCTGTAGGCTTCTTCTGTAGGAAACGACGGCCATGTGGCGAATGACTGCCACTTAACCATCTTGCAGCTTGACACGGCACTGATTAACGATGTAGGTCGTGCTTGAGTGGTTGGTGCGGTTTTTCTGCCCTCGCAAGCCCTAGCAGGCTCTCCCGGGGAGCCTCGGTTGCTTGCTTCCGCTGGTGGCCTCGCCCCTTGCCGGGCTCGCCTGCCCGGCAAGGGAGGCCCTTCTCTTGCCGATATCCTGTCCTTAGGCTCGATCTTGGTCCCTCTGAGCTGCATGTTGGTTCTTCAAATCTCCTGGTTCTTCAATCTCTAACTTAAGCTGGTGCTGCAATCTTGATCTTGTGCGTGTGCACAGTTGGGCAATAGACCCAGGGTTTGTTGCACCGATAGAAGCCCCCGAGCCTGCCCCGAACACGCTCCTGAGCATCGTCGGGGTAGGGCCTAATAGGTGCAGAGGCAAGGTTGCCGAAGGGGTTGGCCCCTTGAGTTTTCCGTTGCTGCTTCATTAGCCTTGATTCCGGGCCAGTTTCCAGTTTCCCCGCGCATTGTGCACGGCATCGTGGAAGAACTTGGATCATGGCCCGCGGATTCTCCTCACACCAAGATCACGGCGCGGGAACTACTTCCCCACTCGCCCCCCATTCCACACGCACCTCGCCACGTGTCCCTCATGCATTGGGCGAGGTAGGTGGTGGACACAGAGGGCACGGGGAGGAGTGCCATGGTTGAAAATCAAACATCGATGGTTAGAGTAGATGGTCGGCCTTCATTCCCAAAGCTGCCGAGGGTCCAGAAGGGGCCGTATTGGAGGAGCGGGGCGGCCATCTTTACCACGAGAGGCCAGCCCCATACCTCGTCCCCTCTATAAAAAGAGGCAAAGGCAGTACTCTTCTGCACATACCTGTCCTTCTCCTTTGCAATTCTTCTTAGCCAAGGTGAGAGGGCGCAGTAGTGTCTCGACAGCGGCGACGAGGGCTTCCACTCGGCAGCATATCCCTCCTCCTCCGGATCCTGAGGCGGCGGAGCCCGCTGCGAGAGGAGGGAGGAGGGGGTGCAGCCAAGGCTGCCGTGGTGCTCGAGGAGGAGGAGTATGAGGGAGCTCCTTGGCTATGCCCCCACCGGCGGCTCTTCCTCCTATAGAAGGCCACTGAAAGTGCGTTATATCGACTAGAGGGGGGGTGAATAGGCGATTTTTATGAAAGTCTTCAAAACGTGGGAGTTATGAAGACAAACAGCGAAGATTATGCCTATTACTATGCAGCGGAAGTTAGATTACACTAGGCCAGCCATGGTCAAGTATTCAATAAAGTGAAAGCACAATGACAAACAGCTGCAGTGTAATAAGGATCAGGTGGGAAGAAGTTATGAAGCCAAACAGATCATACATTCACGTTGTGAAGATAAAAGATATAGCAAGCATGCAATGGCTTCACAATGAGTAACAGTAAGAAAAAGGAAGTGAAGATGAAACCAGTGACTCGTTGAAGACAATGATGTGTTGGACCAGTTCCAGTTGCTGTGACAACTGTACGTCTGGTTGGAGCGGCTAGGTATTTAAACCTTAGGACCCACAGTCCCGGACACCCAGTCCTGAGCACGCAGCTCAGGACACCAAGTCCTCACCGTATTCTCCTTGAGCTAAGGTCACATAGTCCTCGCCCAATCACTCTGGTAAGTCTTCAAGGTAGACTCCCAAACCTTCACAGACTTCGTTCACTGGCAATCCACAATGTCTCTTGGATGCTCTGAACGCAACGCCTAACCGTCTGGAGGATTCACAGTCCTCAAGTGTAATAAGTCTTCAGATCACACATACAAGAAGACTTAAGTGATGCCCAATGTTCTCTGGCTCTGGGTGGTTAGGGCTTTTCTCCTCGCTAGGAATTTTCTCTCAAAGGCTTCGAGGTGGGTTGCTCTCAAACGACAAAAGCCGTGCACTGAAATCTGAGCAGCCAACCGTTTATGGTTGTAGGGGGTGGGCTATTTATAGCCACTTGGCACCCCGATCTGATTTTTCCGAAATGACCCTGGGTCACTAAGGAACTGACATGTGTCTCAACGGTCAGATTTCAAACTCTCATGGCAACTTTACTTGGGCTATAAGCAAAGCTGACTTGTCCGGCTCTGGACAAGATTCGCTCTCATTGTCTTCACTCGAAGATATAGGTTTTTGGATTAGGCATTACTTCAGTCATTCTGAGTGGTTCTCCTGGACCCCACTTAACAGTACGGTGGTTCCTATGACTCAACACAAAAGAAAAAGAACTACGAAAGATCTAGTCTTCGAGCTCCATAGGCTTCATAGCGTGTCTTCTTTTGTCATAGTCTTCAATGTGAATATCTTCATATACCACCTTTGACTTCAATGTCTTCATACATTTTTAGGGGTCATCTCTGGTAGTAAAACCGAATCAATGAGGGACTTCTACCTGTGTTATCCTGCAATTCTCACAAACACATTAGTCCCTCAACTAGGTTTGTCGTCAATACTCCAAAACCAACTAGGGGTGGCACTAGATGCACTTACAATCTCCCCTTTTTGGTGATTGATGACAAACTAGTTGAAGTTTTCAACGGGGAATATAGTTTGTGAAATTCTAAAGGATAAGGAATTGTCTTCATAAGTTGCAAGGGCTCCCCCTGAAGATGTGCATATAAGTTAATTTGCTTTTGGAATGCAAATGCACATGGCAGGTTGTACTTGTGGAGATCCACTTCAGCTTATGATGACAATCCACTATGCATGTGAAAGTATATGAAGATAATGACATGCATAATGGAAAATGGACGTCTGCGGAATGAGATAAGTGCGGAATTTATCGTCGCACATGCGGAATTTATCTTCGCAAAACAGGGTGGCAAACAAGTAGCAGATGACCATCGAGTTTTAGTGTTACAACTCAAAGAACCAAATGAAGCAAAAACGAGAGTTGTAAGCACGAAGCAAAATATAGCAAAACATAAAGCACCTGCCCATATGGACCCGCTTGAAGACTATCAACCCATATGCTTCTCCCCCTTTTGTCAGCAAGGACCAAAAAGGTTTGAAGACATAGAGTGTCTACGCATTCTCAGGAGCAGCAGGGTCGTTGGAGGTGCTTGGCGGTGCAGAAGAGCTGGGAGGTGCTGAAGCAGGTGGCGGTGATGTAGCATCGTCTTCTTCATCAATGATTCTGGCAGTGACTGTGGCAGCAGATGAAGAAAACTCAGAGTCTTCAAGTGATGGTGTGTTGCGCATCACAGCCCTTCTAGGAGGTGTGGTGTCAAACTTGAATCGCTCAGTGAAGCCATCCTCTTCAAGTTCAGCTTCAGTACACATCATTGAGAGCCCTTTCCATGTACGACGACAGGTTTCATGAGTGACGAAAGCATTCTTGGTGGCAAGATTTCGAAGACGATTAACATCCACCAAGAGGCTTTTCATCTAACGCTTTAGCCAGTCGTGATGCCTATCTTGTTTTTGATGAAGGGCCACAAGAAGCTCTCGGTCATTGAGAACACGAGCGCGCTTCTTGGGTCTTGAAGCAGTTGCACTATCAGTGGCTTCAGTTGAAGCAGGGTGTGGCGCACATGTAGTGCCAGCCAAAGGATACACCCTGGAGATGGCTTCAACACCTTCATCATTCTGAGTGAAGCTCTGGTGTTCTGCATTCTGAAGACTCAACGGTTGCTTGGCAGGCTCAGGATATATAGCTTCAACAGAGGTATCCACATCTGGCAAGAAAATCCGATAGTTGCGGGCTGAGGGCTGATATGAGATCGCAGAGTGAAGCTTGATCAGTCTCATTACCCAAGGAGCATAGAACTTTAAACCAAACAGATCTGAGCCTGATGCAGCAAGTTGGGGTATGAAGAAATCCTGTGCGTTGAAGCATTTGCCATGAAGGATACAGAATATCAGAGTCTTCATTGCACCCTCAATCTTGGCATTTGTAGAGTGCCCTTTAATAGGCCAGAGTGTCCGCCGGAGAATGTGATAGATTGTTCTGGGCAGGTACTCAAAGTCTTCAACGAAGAACTCTTGTGGATAAGGAGCATCGAGAGGCAGTGGCTTCATCATGGAGAGCATCTGACTCATATTTGGTTCAGGCCTCTGGAATATGCTCTCAAGAGCTTCAGTGTGTAGTGGACAACCTTCCTCGAAGTGTTCGCCAGGAGTGGGCAGGCCGGTGAGCTCAATGATATCGAATGCATTGGCTTCGTGATGGACATTGCCGGTCATCCACTCCAGGGCCCAAGTCTTCGGATCTCTGTTGTATCCCTTGATGTGTAGGGTGGCATAGAATTGCAACAGGAGCTCTTCATTCCAGTGCTCTTCATCAGTTATAAACGGCAGCAGACCCACTTGCTTGAAGCAATCCAGCGCTTCCTCTAAGCAGGGCAGACCAGCAATGGCTTCAACATCAAGGCGCTTGTGAGGGAAGATGCGACCTTGGTTGTATAGGATGCATGAATATAGCTGCGCTGAGGATAGCTCCAGAACCTATCTGATGAAATCCTTTCCCTTGAATAGGGGTTCTTGGAGCTGTTGAAGAACATATTGTCTGCCCTAAAGCTATTGATGTCAAAGGAGCCAGGTGCTGATGCAGGACCTGGGAATCTTGGCAGCCTTGGGACTGGCTTCTGGACATGAGGCCTGTGCTCAACATGGTAATCAAATTGAGGACCTGCAGCAGACTCAGGAACAGAAGTGTCTGGTTCAGTAGCTTCGCTGTCTGCTGAAGCTTTTGGTGGGGAGGGCTCCACATTAGCTTCAGTGTGTGTTGTGGCAGCCTCAACATTTTCAGCCTCCGCTTGACTAGATGGAGGGTCAGTCACAAGCACGTTCTCCTGGAGAACTGCTTCTTGGTGTAGCGGGGGAGTGGGATCTTGTGGTACTTCTTCATTTTCTTCGGCTGATGCAGCTGGAATGTCTTCATCATAGACTTGAAGCCTTGGACCTTTGCGAAGCCTGCGAAACGCAGACGACGCTTGTGGGGTTGGAGTGGGCTGGGCCTCAAAGTCTTCTTCCTCTTGAGGGCGATCCGCCCATGACGCATCTTGTGCAATTGGCGTCAGAGGACGACCAATGCTGATGAGCTCGCTTTGTTCATACTGAGGAAGGGCTGCATCATCTTGTATATTGTCCTGATGACCAATGTCTTCAGCAGCAATGGGGTCGGCTGCTGGTATGTTTTCAGCTTCAGGAGCCTCTGTGGAAGCAGGCTCATGAACCGTCAGTTGACGTTCTGTGTTCGGGTGCACCATAGCAATAGGTTCAACTATCAAGGGCTCTGTGGGAGCAGCCCGAGAGTTCTTGATCTTTCTCTTCTTCTTGCTGGGGGCAGTAGGAGAGGCTTCAGAGCTTTTCCGCTTCCTGGCTTCAGCCTCAGCAGTTCTTGTCTTCTTGAGCTCTGAAGCTGTTGACCGGCTGTTTGGCTTCGAGCCAGTCGTTGCAATTGGGAAGACAATTGGAACTGCTTCTTGCCTTGGTGCCTCTGGTTCGGCTGGAACAGTCTTCTTCTTTTTCTTTGCGGCCATCTTGGGGTCGATGCCAGGACGCCCAAGTGCCTTGCTCTTCTTGGCCTCATTGTAGGCTTGCACACATTGTTCTGCCAGAGACTTCATCCGCTCACGTGAACCTTGAGCTTCTGCATGCTTCTTCAGAAAGTTTTCCTTAAGTTCATGCAACATGGTCTTGAAGCTCTTCACTTCTTGCACGCTGAGCTTGGCCATGTGCTTCTTGAACTGAGCCTTTTCATGATCAATTTTCTGCTTCAGTTCAACTATGCGCTGGGCAATAGCAAGTTCTGAAGCAATAGCGCCTTGGAATGCGACGCTGAGGCCAACAGGCAGGTGCAGATCTTCGAAGCTGATGTCTGGTGAGGCAAACCATTCGTCGATGAAATTGTGGATGATGGCGACATCAAAGAGAGGCAAATTGTTGAAGATTTCAGCTTCTTCTTTGCTTTTGATGAGCTGCTCTAGAGTGTCATCTCCAAGATCTTCATCACTTGACAGATCTATGGCTTCACTGCGCACGATGGCAGCAGCTGTGAGCTCTTTGCCGGTGTGTGGCTGAGGCACTTTGGCTTTCTGGGGCTTGGAGACGCGGGATACGTCTTCAGACTGCACACTGTCTTCAGGAGGTGCAGTTGCCAATGGCTTCGCCCTTGAGATTTTTGAGGAAGGGGCCGGCTTTGAAGCTTTTGGCTTCTTTGATTGCTTTGGCTTCGGTACAGCAAGAGCTTCATCAGACTTAGAGTCAGCTGGAGGGTCATTCACGGCAGTCCCTTGGACTAGGATGTGGGTGATGAGGCCTTCAAGGTTGGCAAACGGACCGATGATATTGGGTTCGGCGTCGCGTGTGCCATCTGCCCTTGGTGCGGAGGGACCAGGGTTGAAGTCTAACCCAAATTTCTTCTTGTTCTGCTTCGCTGACTGTTGGGCAAACTAGAAGTTGCGCTTGAATAGATTGTCGTCACGACACCAGAGTAGTGACGACGGATGTGCATCATCAGGTTGTGGTCCTCGGACCATGCATGGGTAGAAGCCTTGAGCAATGGCTTCATCTCTGGTCCTGGGTATGAGATTCATGTAAATGATGTCCCCCCACGGTTTCTTGATGGCACTTTTCTCAGCATACTCTTGGGTGATGAAGCGTTATATGAACCATTGTTCAGCCCAATAGCGTCGAATCCATTGGATTCGAGTCTTGCGCTGCCCATAATTCTCTTCAGGATCTGTTTTATACATTTCTGCCAGGTCTTCAGGCAGATCTTTGGAAGTTCCTTCACGTCTCTGTCTGCCCCCCTTCCTTGCTGCTGCTTCTGAAGCCATAAACTTTAACTTGAAAGGCTTCAAAACTTTCAAAGGCTTCAAAGGCTTTCTTTTGCTGGACCAACAGGAACTGGCTTCAGGAGAGTTTATGTGATGCTGTAGGAATTCTGCAAATGAATGCAGACTATGAGAACCGAAGGATTCTCCCACGGACATGTACCTCTGACAGCATTAAGGTGCGAGGGAAGGGGAAGAGGTCATATGCATTCTCAGAAGGTTTTGAAGATTAATCAGTTTAGAAGACATTGACCTCATCGTGCGAAGACATTCACTCATAGATAAGAAGTTGGTTCCAGATTTGTACGAACCCACAGATCAGGACAAGTGAGAAATCTAACTACTTCATGAAGCACAAGTGAATATACTAGGCATGTTATGAGGTGCAGATTGAGAGATCTAACTTGTGTGAAGATAAACTTTTTATGGTAGAAAGTGACAGAACCATGAGATCAAAAGAGGCTGTAAAAAGAAGTTTTATTTACCACACTTGGAACTGCTAGACGGAAGGGGAGATGATGCCGAGCAGTTCAGTCCTCCGTGCCCTAACTTGGCGACGGAAGACACCTACGGCGACGGCGGAGAGAACGATGTCCGCGGTCGGTGTGAGGACGGTGTCGGAGAGGTTGCGGCAGCGAAGCGCTTCGTCGCTGGCGTCGTCGAGAGCTAGCGGTGGCGCTAGGGTTCATGCGAGGGTGGAAGAAGGAGATAATACTGCGGTAAGTGTGAATTTATAGGCACAGGGGCGGCACTGTGCTATTACACAGGTGCCCCTGGCGATTCGCATCTGAGGAACGCATGGCCTGTTTGCGGAAGTTTGGGGTTTGTTCCACGTCCCATGCACGCCTTGATTGTCGGGCGGTCGTTCCTGCTTCTCCGGATTTTATGTGGAGGAATGAGCATTGAAAACGGACTTTATGGTTGTCTCTATATCTTCTGCTGACAAGGACGCAGTGAAGACATTCGACAGTTTCAATAGAATGCATATGAATTGGAGAGATAGAATTTGAGATAGAAAGCATAGAGCGATTAGGGTCCGATCACATTCACTTAGTTCAAAAGATTCAACCAAGAAGACATAGCTATAAGTGAATGCTGTAGAGGACAGAACACTAGTATGTATATATCTATATAATCAACTTAGTGAAGATAATCATGAAGACATGTTAAGTTCGAAGCCAAACCAAATGTGAAGATATTGCAAGGTAACGCCATGAGTGAAACACTTCAAAATAGAACGTTTGGTGGTGGCATTACCCACCGTATAGGAAGTATTAGACCCAGACACGGTGCACAATTATCGTGGTGCTCCAAAGTCAAATTCCACATTAATGTATTCACACTTAGAATGTATGTCTTCATTGATTGAAGATATACTTTACTTTGTGCGTTGCACATCTAAGTCATCATATGCATAAGTGTTAGGATGTGTGCCTGATAACAGGACATTTGAGGATTCCAGGATATTTAGCTCACACCGTAACTTGAAAAATCTCTTCTCATCCAAGGGCTTGGTGAAGATATCAGCCAATTGTTCTTCAGTGTTGACGTGTATGATATCAATGTCTTCCTTCACAACATGATCTCTGAGAAAGTGATGACGAATTTCAATGTGCTTTGTCTTCGAGTGCTGAACTGGGTTGTTGGCAATCTTGATGGCGCTTTCGTTGTCGCAGTAAAGTGGCACTTGCTTCAGATGAATGCCATAGTCCTTGAGTGTTTGCTTCATCCACGGAAGCTGAGCGCAGCAAGATCCAGCAGCAATGTATTCAGATTCAGCAGTGGAGAGAGATACACAGTTCTGCTTCTTTGAAGACCAACATACAAGTGATCGTCCCAGAAAGTGACATGTGCCTGATGTAGACTTGCGATCAACTTTTTCACCAGCATAAAGCATCCGAAAATCCAACCAAATCAAAGTCTGAGCCCTTTGGATACCATAATCCTAGAGTTGGGGTGTGAGCCAAATATCGAAGAATTCGCTTCACAGCTAAGTGATGCGACTCCTTTGGTGCCACTTGAAATCGAGCACACATGCAAACACTAAGCATAATATCTGGCCTAGATGCACATAAATAAAGCAAAGAACCAATCATGGAGCGGTATACCTTTTGATCGAACTCTTTACCATTGTCGTCAGGACCTAGATAATGTTTGGCTGGCATTGGTGTTGTGAAGCCTTTGCAGTCTTGCATTCCGAACTTATTCAGACAATCTTTGAGATACTTCTCTTGAGATATGAAGATGCCATTGCATTGTTGTCTATTTGAAGACCCAGGAAGAACTTCAGCTCCCCCATCATGGACATCTGATATTGCTCTTGCATCATATATCCAAACTCTTCACTGTACTTCTGATTGGTGCAGCCGAAGATAATGTCATCCACATATATTTGGCACACAAATAGTTCACCATCATATGTCTTCGTGAAAAGAGTGGGATCCAGGGAACCAGGTATGAAGCCTTTGCTCTTCAGGAAGTATTTGAGTGTGTCATACCAGGCCCTAGGGGCTTGTTTGAGGCCATATAGTGCCTTGTTGAGCTTGTATACCATGTCAGGATGTTTTGGATTTTCAAAGCCAGGGGGTTGTGCAACATACACTTCTTCTTCAATCTTGCCATTGAGAAAGGCACTTTTCACATCCATTTGATATAGAAGTATGTTATGATGATTTGCATAGGCCAGCAGTATGCGTATGGCTTCAAGCCTAGCCACAGGAGCAAATGTTTCATCGAAGTCAATGTCCTCCACTTGAGTATATCCTTGAGCAACGAGACGAGCTTTGTTTCTGACAACTTGACCATGCTCATCTTGTTTGTTGCGGTATATCCATTTGGTGCCTATTATGTTGTGCTTCCGTGGATCAGGACGCTTAACCAGTTCCCATACATTATTCAGCTCAAACTGTTGAAGCTCTTCTTGCATAGCTTGAATCCATTCAGGTTCCATGAAGGCTTCTTCAACTTTCTTGGGTTCCGATATTGAGATGAATGCGAAGTTCCCACAGAAATTTGCTAGCTGAGTTGCCCTTGAACGAGTGAGTGGACCAGGTGCATTGATGCTGTCAATTATTCTGTCAATCTGCACTTCATTGGCAACACGAGGATGTACAGGGCGAAGACTTTGCTCTTGCTGATCTGTGTTGTTGTTGGGGGCAGTGTCTTCAGGCTGAGCATTGTCTTCATGTTGATCAGGTGCTGAGATGATAAGTTCTTCTTCAGGATGAGCTTCAGAAGGTATAATCTCTCCAGTTCCCATAATCTTCATTGATTCACTAGCTGGAACTTCATCTAGCACATTTGGCAGTTGCTCTCTTTGTGAACCATTTGTCTCATCGAACCGCACATCCACTGTTTCAACAACTTTGTAATGAAAGAGGTTGAAGACTCTGTAGGAGTGCGAATCCTTTCCATATCCAAGCATAAAGCCCTCATGTGCTTTTGGTGCAAACTTTGAGGTGTGGTGTGGGTCCTTGATCCAGCACCTTGAGCCAAATACTCTGAAGTAACTACATTTGGCTTCTTGCCAGTTAGGAGTTCATAAGATGTCTTGTTCAGAAGCTTGTGAAGATATACACGATTGATTGTATGACATGCAGTATCAATGGCTTTAGTCCAGAATTTTCTTGGAGTCTTGTATTCATCTAGCATCATTTTGGCCATCTCAATGAGTGTTCTGTTCTTGCGTTCGACGACGCCATTCTGTTGTGGCGTGTACGGAGCTGAGAATTCATGTGTGATGCCCAAGGTATCAAGATATGTATCAAGGCCAGTGTTCTTGAATTCAGTGCCATTGTCACTTCTGATGTGCTTTATCTTGGCGCCAAAATTGTTCATAGCTCGATTGGCGAAGCGTCTGAAGACATCCTGCACTTCAGTCTTGTAAAGGATTATGTGCACCCAAGTATATCTAGAGTAATCATCAACAATGAGGAAGCCATAGAGGCAAGCAGTAGTAGTAAAAGTTGAGTAGTGAGTGGGACCGAAAATATCCATGTGGAGCAGTTCGAAGGGTTGAGTAGTAGTCATGATTGTCTTCGAAGGATGTTTTGCCCTTGTCATCTTCCCTGCTTCACAGGCACCGCATAAGTGATCTTTCTTGAACTTGACGCCCTCGATGCCTATGACATGCTTCTTCTTCGCAAGGGTGTGGAGGTTCCTCATGCCAGCATGCCCAAGCCTCCAATGCCAAAGCCAGCATTCTGAAGCTTTTGCAAGAAGACATACTGCAAGTTGTGGCCCTGCCGAGAAATCTACCACATACAGATCATCTTTCCGATACCCTTCAAACACTAGAGACTTGTCAGATTCCATTAGTACTAGGCAATGATATTTTCCAAACATTACGATCATGTTCAAATCGCAAAGCATTGAGACAAACATTAAGTTGAAGCCAAGGGATTCAACAAGCATGACTTTATCCATGTGTTGATCCTTTGAGATTGCAACTCTACCTAGACCCAATACCTTACTTTTACCAGTGTCAGCAAATGTGATGTGGCTGTTGTCGGATGGACGTAAGGTTGAGTCCATAAGAAGGCTTCTTTTGCCAGTCATGTGATTTGTACATCCACTGTCAATAATCCATTCTGAAGACTTTGAAGATGCTGGTGTCGTACCCTACAGTGCAGTTAGGGGGATAGGCTTCACGAAGAGAATTGTGAAGCAAAAACATTTGACGAACCAATGGGTTATGAAAACTTAGATCCAGATTAGGACTAATAGGGAGAGTAGCATGCGATTTAGGAACGAAGTACATAATGATGCCATTCGGGCATTTTATCTTGCGCCCTACAAGATTTTTAAGGTCCCTAGCAATAGCGTCAGAAGATTTTGTTTTTTCTGCTGGAGACCTTTCCCTGCAAAAGAGAGTTAAGCTTTCTTAACCACCCACATCTTCAAGGGTGGCTTAGAAGCAATAAGTCTAAGTGCGGCATCTCAGAATTTTGGCTTTGAAGCCTTAGCAAACAGTCTTGCAGGTGGGCAATAATACTCATAGGAATAAGCAGAATAATTTTTGGTCATATGAACATGACGGTTCGATGAACCGCTCTCATATTCATATGCCTGAGTATGGTTTCCCTGCAAAACATTTGCATTAGTGTGACTCAGGTGAGTCCTCTGTTTGTATGAAGCCTTTGGACCGTATGAAGCTTTTGGTCTGAGGTTTGTCTTCCTCAAGTGAGGTGTCATGAAGACATTCACAGGAAGATTTTCCAGACACTTTTTCGGAACCCAGATCATCTTCATAGGTGGTTCATTCCTGCAGTTAGTACCAATGTACCTGGCAAACACTTCACCATTCTGATTCTTAAACAGTTTATAGTTTGCATCAAAGGATTCATCAATAATAATGGGGTTAGCACATGTGAAGCCAGATAAATTGGATGGATCTGCTGAAGGTTTCTTTGCAGAAACCCATGTGGTTTTGGGGTACTGCTCAGGTTTCCAGTAAGAGCCATCAGCATTCATTTTCCTTACGAACCCAACACCCTCTTTCCTCGGGTTTCGGTTCAGAATCTGCTTCTTGAGGACATCACATAATGTCTGATGTCCTTTAAGACTTTTGTACATCCCTGTTTCAAGCAATGTCTTCAACCTAGCATTCTCATCAGCAATAGCAGTGGTATCCTCAGCAGAGGGGTTAGTTACCAC
The DNA here is from genome assembly GCF_056163025.1 of Triticum urartu. Classification (NCBI taxonomy): domain Eukaryota; kingdom Viridiplantae; phylum Streptophyta; class Magnoliopsida; order Poales; family Poaceae; genus Triticum; species Triticum urartu. The sequence continues at coordinate 250,045,498 of NC_141878.1, read as the reverse complement.
ATCAACAGTTGAAGATATTGCAATAGCAGTAGCAGTGGAACATTCAGCAACAGAAGTAGCATTATCACGCTCAATGCATTTAAGACATGGTGGTTCAAATCCTTCCTGAGCAGAACTGATCTGTTCGGCGCAAAGTGACTCATTTTCCTTTTGAAGATCTTCATGAGCCGCTCTCAACTTCTCAAGTTCTTGCTTCCTTTGAAGATAATCATAGGAAAGCTTTTCATGAGTTGTTGAGAGAGTATCAAGACGATCTTCAAGTTCCTGATACTTAACGTGAAGATTTTTTATGTCTTCAATTAAGGATTCAGATCGAGTCATTTCAGCACCCAACAGATCATCGCTTCTGTCTAACAGTTTTTGAATATGTTCCATAGCTTTCTGTTGTTCAGTTGCAATTTTAGCAAGTGTTTTGTAGCTGGGTTTTGAATCACAGTCAGAGTCATCGTCACTAGATGTTTGATAGCGAGTAGTGCGTGTGTTTACCTTGGCACCGCGTGCCATGAAGCAGTAGGTAGGAGTGGAGTCGTTCTTGTCATTTGCATTGGTGTCGGTGATGAAGTCATTGTCTTCAGTGTTGAAGATGGACTTGGCGACGTATGCTGTAGCCAGACTTGCAATGCCAGAATCAGACTCCTCCTTAGACTCCACCTCTGCCTCCTCAGAAGCGGACTCCTCCTCTGAATCCATTTCCTTGCCAACAAACGCACGTGCCTTGCCAGATGAGCTCTTCTTGTGTGATGAAGACTTTGAGGAAGACTTGGAAGAAGACTTTGAGTATTTCTTCTTCTTCTTGTCGTCAGAATCATATTCCTTGCTCTTCTTCTTCCTTCTGTTCTCATTGTCCCACTGTGGACACTCAGAGATGAAGTGTCCAGTTTTCTTGCACTTGTGACATGTTTTCTTCTTGTAGTCATGAGCAGAAGCTTCATCATTCCTTGAGCTTGATCGTGAAGATTTTCTGAATCCTTTCTTCTTGGTGAATTTTTGGAACTTCTTCACTAGCATTGCAAGTTCCCTTCCAATGTCTTCAGGATCATCAGAACCGCTGTCAGATTCTTCTTCAGATGAGGAAACAACTTTTGCCTTCAAGGCACGAGTTCGCCCATAGTTTGGACCGTAGATATCTCTTTTCTCAGAAAGCTGAAACTCATGTGTGTTGAGCCTCTCAAGTATGTCAGACGGATCGAGTGTCTTGAAATCAGGACGTTCTTGTATCATCAGGGCTAGGATGTCAAACGAACTATCAAGTGATCTCAGCAGCATCTTGACGATTTCATGTTTGGTGATCTCAGTGGCGCCGAGGGCTTGAAGCTCATTTGTGATGTCAGTGAGCCGGTCAAATGTGTGCTGGACATTCTCATTGTCATTTCGCTCGAAGCGGTTGAAGAGGTTGCGAAGAACACCGATTCTTTGATCTCTCTGGGTTGAGATGCCTTCACTGACATTGGAGAGCCAGTCCCAGACCAGCTTGGATGTCTTCAAGGCACTCACACGGCCATACTGTCCTTTTGTCAGATGACCACAAATGATATTTTTGGCAGTAGAGTCCAGTTGAGTGAACTTCTTGACATCAGCAACAGTGACACCTTCTCTAGCCTTGGGAACGTCGTTCTCGACGACATACCATAGGTCGACGTCAATGGCTTCAAGATGCATGCGCATCTTATTCTTCCAGTGAGATATTCAGTTCCATCGAAGACGGGGCACGCAGCGGAGACTTTGGTTATCCCTGCAGATGACATAGCTAAAACTCCAGGTGGTTAAACCGAATCACACAGAACAAAGGAGCACCTTGCTCTGATACCAATTGAAAGTGCGTTATATCGACTAGAGGGGGGGTGAATAGGCGATTTTTATGAAAGTCTTCAAAATGTGGGAGTTATGAAGACAAACAGCGAAGATTATGCTTATTACTATGCAGCGGAAGTTAGATTACACTATGCCAGCCATGGTCAAGTATTCAATAAAGTGAAAGCGCAATGAAAAACAGCTGCAGTGTAATAAGGATCAGGTGGGAAGAAGTTATGAAGCCAAACAGATCATACATTCACGTTGTGAAGATAAAAGATAGAGCAAGCATGCAATGGCTTCACAATGAGTAACAGTAAGAAAAAGGAAGTGAAGATGAAACCAGTGACTCGTTGAAGACAATGATGTGTTGGACCAGTTCCAGTTGCTGTGACAACTGTACGTCTGGTTGGAGCGGCTAGGTATTTAAACCTTAGGACACACAGTCCCGGACACCCAGTCCTGAACACGCAGCTCAGGACACCAAGTCCTCACCGTATTCTCCTTGAGCTAAGGTCACATAGTCCTCGCCCAATCACTCTGGTAAGTCTTCAAGGTAGACTCCCAAACCTTCACAGACTTCGTTCACTGGCAATGCACAATGTCTCTTGGATGCTCTGAACGTGACGCCTAACCGTCTGGAGGATTCACAATCCTCAAGTGTAATAAGTCTTCAGATCACACAGACAAGAAGACTTAAGTGATGCCCAATGTTCTCTGGCTCTGGGTGGTTAGGGCTTTTCTCCTCGCTAGGAATTTTCTCTCAAAGGCTTCGAGGTGGGTTGCTCTCAAACGACAAAAGCCGTGCACTGAAATCTGAGCAGCCAACCGTTTATGGTTGTAGGGGGTGGGCTATTTATAGCCACTTGGCAACCCAACCTGATTTGTCCGAAATGACCCTGCGTCACTAAGGAACTGACACGTCAACGGTCAGATTTCAAACTCTCATGGCAACTTTACTTGGGCTACAAGCAAAGCTGACTTGTTCGGCTCTGGACAAGATTCACTCTCATTGTCTTCACTCGAAGATATAGGTTTTTGGATTAGGCATCACTTCAGTCATTCTGAGTGGTTCTCCTGGACCCTACTTAACAGTACGGTGGTTCCTATGACTCAACACAAAAGAAAAAGAACTACGAAAGATCTAGTCTTCGAGCTCCATAGGCTTCATAGCGTGTCTTCTTTTGTCAGTCTTCAATGTGAATATCTTCATATACCACCTTTGACTTCAATGTCTTCATACATTTTTAGGGGTTATCTCTGGTAGTAAAGCCGAATCAATGAGGGACTTCTACCTGTGTTATCCTGTAATTCTCACAAACACATTAGTCCCTCAACTAGGTTTGTCGTCAATACTCCAAAACCAACTAGGGGTGGCACTAGATGCACTTACAGCCACATCGGGGATCAACCTTGAGAGTTCATCATCAGGCTGTATAAGCCCTTGTGTGGTCACCTTTGTCTTCCAACCTTCCTTGCGCGGGAGATGGAGCTCGAGCAACTGCGCTCTGAGGCTCCACATGAGGGGCTACGGGAATGGAAGAACGTGGGTTGACGTCGATTTCCCCGCCACTCATGTAATGTATCTTCGTCATGGTTGGAAGACCTTTGCTCGTGCCCACAGCTTCTCGGAGGGGCGCATTCTCCATTTTAAATTAATGGAGAGCGGCCTGCTCTCCGTCCAGATCTTCGGGCGCTCGGGAGGCCTCTTAGGGTGTTGTGTGGGGAGTTCGACCAATGACGAAAGCTCCTCCTTGAGCGATGACGACGACAGCGGGCGTAGGAGCGACGACTCTGACTCCGGCTGATCATTGCTTGCTCCATCTTCATCAGGCGGCAACAACACCATCTGCATCTGCGCCTCTTCCCCGGCAATGTGATTTTTCCGGGGAGTTGGATGCAGTAGTGTAGATGATCCTGCCGAGATCCTCCAGCAGTCTTCCAGTTGGACCCTGGCAGGCTTCTCTTGGTCCGCAGCTCCGTTAGCCCTGCCGAGTCCTACTGGCCCTGGTGACGGTGGTTGATGGGGCCGCCTTCCGCCGTGCTCTCCATCAAGGTGTTCCCTCATGCTTTCGTTCCCTCTGGGCTACCTCTCCTGGAACCCAACGGGAACAGACTGTACTTCAGCTCTGGCGCTCCTTTTGTCCTCCACGCCTTCGATGGCTGTGCCTAGGAGGAGAGGGATAGGAAAGGGCATTACGGAGCACTTATCTTTTTTCAAACTTAAACTTGTAGGAAACCGCCAAATGTTAATTCAAATAATGTAATCTCTCGAGTCCATCTTTGTGTTCTGTAATGCTTATACTTGTATCTGCATGTCAATGAAAGAGATAAACCTTGTCGGGAACCTGTGCATGTATATGTCCATGCAGAGGTGGAGTGCCTCTTTATTGTAATTAAACAAGTTTTCCCCGGCAAGATATCCTGCCGGTACCCTTTTCGTCTGTCAAGAACCATGTTTGCCGAGGAACAGACTGAGGTGTCAGCCCCCCGCCCACTCCCTTTTTACCAAGGGCCACTACGACCGTCCAGGCCTAAGCAGTGTTCGAGCCAAGGATGGGAGCACCCTGGTTCCAAGAGAGGGGCGAGGTTTCTCTATGCACAAGTTATAGCTTATAGAACACTAATGGACAAGAGGTAAACTTATCTGTTTGGCTTGCCGGGGATTGATGTGTCGTGCAATCTTCTCGTCCCTTGTCGGAGTCAAGTTCACGACACGAACCCGCAACTCCATGTAGATGAGAATGAATGCAGGATGCAATCCTATCTATATGCATACGCAAATGCTCATGAAATGCTTATGTAGTGATCTGGGTGAGCTCGTGCATGCATGCGATCTTGATCAGGGCCCCCCCACGGCACTTCTTTATTTTATCTTGCACGGGGCCATTGCCCTAGCTTTATACAAGGGGTTACATGCAATGAGGCAAGGCCTGTACCAAAGGGTGGCTGCTGGGCAGTGCCCGGCAGCCTCGCACCTTACGGGTAGTACTTACGGAGATGCTCAATATTCCATGAGTTTTGCAACTGTGTGCCATCTTCGGCCTCAAGACGGACTGTGCGAGGTCTTGTGACTCGTACCACCCGGTAAGGGCCTTCCCACTTTAGTAATAGCTTGTTTGTACCCATGGCGGACTAAACGCGCCTAAGGACAAGGTGACCTTCCTCAAAACACCGAGCATGAACCCTGTGGCTATGATAGCAACGTAGTGCTTGATGGTAGTGTGCAGCACACATAGGAGCCTAGAGACGGTTCTCCTCAAGTAGCACAACATCGTCACACCGGTGCTGATCTTGTGCCACTTCATCGTAGGCAAGCACTCGAGGGGACTCATAAATGAGTTCCGTGGGGATAACTGCTTCTGCCCCGTAGACTAGGGAGAAGGGAGTCTACCCGGTAGGTTGGTTAGGTGTCGTTCCAAGGGACCAGAGAACTACCGTCAGCTCCTCAATCCACTACCCGTCGTGCTTCTACAGCGTATCAAAAGTTTGTGTCTTGAGTCCATGAAGCACTTCAGCGTTCGCCCTCTCAGCTTGTCCATTGCTCCGGGGGTGTGCCATAGAAGGTAATGATATTTTGCGTCCAAGGGTATGAACATATTGCATGAAGGTGTGGCTCGTGAACTGGGTCCCATTGTCAGTGATGATCCTTGCCGGAACTTCGAAACGACACACCAATTCTTCAAGAACTTGATAGCTGACTGAGCAGTCACCTTTCTCACGGCAGTCACTTCCGGCCACTTCGTAAACTTGTCGATGGCAACGAACAAGAATTCAAAGCCCCCGATTTCTCGGGGGGAAGGGGTTGAGAATATCGAGCCCCTAGACAGAAAATAGGCATGATAGAGGGATTATCTGAAGAAATTGGGTAGGAAGGTGTATTCTCTTGGAAAGGAACTGACAGGCTTCACATTTCATGACTAACTCAACCGCATCTTGGAGGGTTGTGGGCCAATAGTATCCTTGCTGGAATGCTTTCCGAACTAATGCCCTTGATCCAATGTGGGAGCCGCACATTCCTCTGTGAATCTCAGCCAGTAGTTCCTTTCCATCCTCCCGGCAAACACACTTCAATTTCACACCGTTGGGCCTCCTTCTGTACAAAGGGTCATTGACAAATTGATACATACTGGCCCCCCAGGCTACTCTTTCAGCTTCATCCTGGTTGCCAGGGAGTTCTGTGATTTGGAGGAAGTGGACAATGTGCCTTGCCCATGTTGGAGCCTAAGGCTCGGCAACGAGGACTAGCGGCACCTCCTCTGCTGTGGGAGCACGATCATCGTATGTGGGGTCCATAGGCCCGGCTGGAGGGGGCGGTCCAGTAGGCTGTGAGGAGTTGTTTTCGGCAGGGTCTCTGCCAGGAGCGGATGGCTCTGTCGGGAGAGGCTTACCGTAGTCCAACTTTCTCCTCTTCCGAGCCATTGTGGCTGGTGATACGGAGGGTTGAGAGAGATGGAGAACAAAAGTTCCTGGTTTCACATGAAGCTTCTGCGCAGCACACTTTGACAGGTGATCAGCTATGCTATTTTCCGCACGGGGTACGTGCTCTGTTTGCAACCCGTCAAAGTGCTCCTCCAATCTCCTTACTTCCTCGACATATGCTTCCATCAATGGGCTTTGGTAATCCTTGTTGACTTCTCTCACCACGAGTTGTGAATCTCCTCGAATGACCAGCTTCTTAATTAACAATTCTGCTACAATTCTGAGCCCGGCAAGGAGCCCTTCATACTCTGATGTATTGTTAGTGGGTTCTTTCCGAGCAAAGTGCATCTAGACGATGTACTTCAAGTGCTCCCCGGAGGGGGCAACAAGAAGCACGCCCGCTCATGCACCTTGTAGGGAAAAAGCACCATCAAAATACATGATCCATTCTTGGGTTGATTCCTTGCCGGGGAGAGTTGTTTCTGTCACTTCCTCATCAAGGGTTGGCGTCCATTCTGCAATAAACTCTGCCAATGCCCTGCTCTGAATAGTTGAAGTGCTCTCAAACTTCAAACCAAAGCTGGATAACTCCAAAGCCCATTCCACTATTTTGCCAATTGCCTCAGGGTTTTGGAGTATCCTTTCCAACGGCAAATGAGTGACAACCGTGATCTCATGGGCTTGGAAGCTAGTGGTGCAGTTTCCTTGAGGCCATAATGAGACCAAAGGTCAACTTTTGCATGCCAGAGTACCTCGATCTAGCCCCCTGTAACAAGGAACTAATGAAGTACACCATTTTCTTCCTTGCCGTGTCCTTGGGGTTGTTTTCGTTGTCGTGCTCACTACTGTCCTGATCCTTCTCTGACTCTGTTGTTCTCTGTTCAATGTCTGCCTCATCCACCTCTCGTTGTGCTACCAAGGCCGCACTGCCTACCTGGTTGGTTGCCGCCAAGTATAGCAACAATGGTTCATGGGGTTTGGGTGCAACCAAGGTGGGAATGGACGACATGTAGGCTTTTAACTCTTGCAGAGCTGCATCTGCTTCTGGGGTCCACTTCATGGGTCCTGCCTTCTTCAAAACCTTGAAGAACGACAAGGCACACTCGGCAGACTTGGAGATGAATCTTCTCAGCGCGGCAACGCATCCCGTCAAGCGCCTCACATCCTTAACTATCCTTGGCACTCGGATCTGATCAATGGCCTTGATCTTGTTGGTGTTGGCTTCGATCCCCCAATGGGACACGAAGAACCCAAGTAGCTTGCCGAAGGTAACACCAAATACACACTTCTCCGGATTGATCTTGCGCAGATTGGCAATTGTCTCTTCCAAATCCTGGATAAGGGTGCCTTATCTTTGGTTTTGACCATGATATCATCCATATAGGCCTCTATATTTCTATGCAATTGTGGCTCAAAACCAATCTGGACTGCCCATGCAAAAGTAGACCCGACACTCTTTAATCCTAATGGCATTTAGACAAAGCAGTACGTACCACATGGATTGATGAATGATGTCTTCTCTTCATCTTCCTTGGACATAAAGATCGGATGATATCCTGAGTATGCTTCCAGAAAGGAGAGCAAATCACATCCCGAAGTAGAATCCATGATCTGGTCGATGCGTGGCAATGGAAATGGGTCCTTCGGGCAAGCCTTGTTGAGGTCTGTGTAATCAATGCAAAGCCTCCACTTCCCATTAGCCTTGCGGACCATTACTGGATTCGCTAACCATGTAGGATGCAGTACTCCTATGACCAAACCAGCTGCCTCTAACTTCTTGAAGTCTTCAGCAATGAACTATTGCCTCTTCAAGGCCTGCTTCTATATTTCTGTTTGACAGGTCGGGCATGTGGGCAGACATCAAGGTGGTTCTCAATTAACTCCCTGGGAACACTGGGTATATCAGATGTTTGCCAAGCAAACAAATCGATAATCGCCCGCAAGAAGGCAACGAGCGCGCTTTCCTATTTGTCATCGAGGGTGGTGCTGATAGTCAAGGTACCACCAATACCAGCCAGCACTGCCGGGACCTTCTTCACTTGGGGTGTGGTAACCTTGGATCTCTTGCTGTTGGAACACTCCGGCACGTCGTCAACGGGTGACGTGCACTCAGAGGGAGTATGCTTCCCGGACTCTTTGCCGGAGGTCCTACAGTCCCTCTTCTTTCCTTTGCTTTCCTTTGCGGGAACTGCCTCTCCTGCCACTTCCGCTGCAACTGCATCCCGATACATCTTGTCCACACAGATAATTGCATCCTTCTCATCATATGGGATAGTGAGGACTCCTAGTGGCCTAGGCATTTTAACGGTGTTGTAAGCACAGTGGGATGCTGCCATGAACTTGGCCCAGGCTGGTCATCCAAGAATCCCATTATACGACACGGGGAGATCAACTACATCAAACACGATCTTCTCAGTCCGATAGTTGAGTTCTCCCCCAAACGTCACCGGCAACATAATCTTCCCCTTAGGATGACTCCTGCCGGGATTAACTCCTTGAAACGTGCTGGTGACCTCCAGCTCTTCTTCTCCTATCCGAAGCTTGCTGATAACTGCTGGGGAAATCAGATTCAACCCAGCCCCTCCATCCACTAACATCTTTGTGACCATGAGGTTGCGAATTGTTGGGGAGACAAACAAATGGCAAACACCCTACACTGTGGTGCGGCCAGGGTGACCCTCCTCATCAAAGATGATGGGTGTGCAGGACCACTTGAGCGGCTTTCGGGCTCTGGCGCTGGTTCCACAACATTGACCTCTCGTGCCGATCGCTTGAGTTGGCGATGAGAGGTGTGCAAAGATGCACCCCCATCAATGCATAGGGCGTCAGTGGCCTTCTGAAATTCCTGCTCACTAGTTTCCTCTTCATCCCCTCCATCACTGGCATCATCACAGGTTTCCTTCTCTTGTCCTCTAGCGGGCTTTCCTTAGTTCCGAAAGGTTTGCCAGGGCGATTTGCTTCACCGCCTCGGCCCTTAGCGCCAGTAGCATTTTGACCTTTCTCCTTATCACCCTTATCATACTCTGCTCTCTGCTTCTTGATGAGCTGCTCAACCTAATAACACTCTTGAAGTTCATGGCCCTTGGTCCGATGGATCTTGAAGTACAGCCCATCACCTTTCCTAACTTTTTCTGCGGCAGCGGCCTCCCCGCAGGCAGTGCACAGGGCAGCTTCCTTGCTGGGGGCCTCAGCCTTGGCCTTCTTGCCAGTACTAGGTGTGCCCAAACCTTCCACACTCATACTGCCTTATCTCTTGGCTTCTTATTGCGCTTCTTTCCCTTCTTCTGGCTAGTTGATTAATCCTCATCTTCTGAATGAACATTAATGCACTCTTCTTCTCCAGGAAACTTCCTTTGTTCTTCCATTCGGGCACATTTATCCACCAGCATATATAGGTCTTTCACAGTCTTGGGCAACGGCACGTTCATTTTGGAACGAATGCGGTGGTTGCGCACATTGGACTGGAAAGCTGCTATAACGGCTGCTGGATGGATATTTGGAATATTTCTATGAACTTTACTGAATCTCTGTAAATACTTATGGAGTGTTTCTCCTTCCTTCTGCTGGAGAAGCTACAGGTCGCTGGGCCTACCGGCTCTTGGTGGCCACCAGTGAAGGCACCGATGAACTCGTGGCGCAGGTCTGCCCACGACGAAATGGAGTTCTCCGGCAGGTGCATCAGCCAAGACCTCACATTGGACTTGAGGGCCAAAGGGAAGTAGTTGGAGAACACCTTCTCATCTCTTCCCCTGGCAGCCTGAACAACGATGGTGTAGATGCTCAGAAACTTTGTCGGGTTCAGCCTCCCGTCGTACTTCTTAGGTATCTCTGGCTTGAACGTGCGAACGGACGGCCAACGGACTTGCCGCAGCTCTCGTGTAAAGGAAGGGCAGTCGACCTCGGAAGGTAGGCACATGCCAACACTGAGCGCAAGCTCTTCGACGTTGAGGCCATCGCACCCGTCGGTCTGGTGGGGGTCGTTGCGGCGCCGTTCGGTGATGACGCGCGCATCTCCCATCTACCTATCTTCCAGGGTTCGACGTTGGCCTGGACGTGCTCGACGGTCAGAAGAGGCCATCGAAACATCGTCGGGGTCTTGATTAACCTCCGCCCTTGCCAGCTGCCAAGGTGGGGACTAAACCATGGGGACGACCCCCCTTTGTATGGCCAGCGGTGCGGGGAGTGGCTGTCACTTGGGGAGGTTGCGGTGGGCAAGCATGTCGTGATCCCCAAGCTTCGGCGAAATCGAGCAGTCTTTGGAAGGTGGCATGCCATTCATCCATCTGCTCGGCTGCTGGCGGGAACCTCAGCACTAGCTGAGCCCGCGCCATAGCCTCTGTGGTTGTGCCTGGCATGGATGTCGATGACGTCGACCGCACCGTCGTCTGGCTCCAGATGGTGACAGCAGCGGCGGGACCGCGCCCACGCTGCTGTGGGATGACCATCGGGGCAACGGGGTCGCGCGACAGTTGGCTCGAATATCAATGGCTCCATTGAGCGCAGCAGCCTGGTAGGCTCGTTCGGGAAGAGGCGCATGCGCCGCGGCTGCTCCTGTGGTGGGGGCGACCGGAGGGCGATGGCTCGCCCCGGACCGAGCGCTGTTGCTGCGGTTGTGGTCATCAGCGAGGGGAGGGCCGCGGACGGAGTGACCCCCTCGCCTGTACCTTGTAGAGCTTGACCGTCGAGACGCTGTTGATGCTATTCTCCTCCGACAACTTCGGCCCTCGTGTGATCCGCGTGGGAGGTGGTAATGGCGCCACTTGCTCGAACCATGCCCCCAGCAGCGTCCACGTCTTCGCGTGCCCCCGCGGCGTAAGAGGCCAGGGGCAGCGGAGCCTTCGAGGTGGATGGATGGGTCGAGGTGCCAGATTTCTTCTTGGGCGACACGGTCGATGGCACTGTCGAGGATGAAGATGGCGATGAAGGTGACGCCTGGCGTACACTTTCAGGTTCGCGCAAGCTCTCCCCCTACCTGCCGCACCAAAGATGTCGCGAGATATCGGCGGCCACCTATGGGACCAGGTGGCCCCTTGCTGGTTCGATAGGGGGACGACGCGTTGCACAAAGAGGAGACCAGTGTACGGCAGCGCAACAGAGAGCACACAAACAATTTACCCAGGTTCGGGCCGCTGCGAGGCATAAGACCCTACTCCTGCTTTGGTGGATTGATGGTGGAATGAATGTGGTGGTGTGTAGTACACTTGCCCGGTGGGGTTTGCCTCAGGGCCGTAACGACTACACGCGTATGGTGGTTTGGGTGTATCAACTTTCCAACCTTGTAACCCCTCCTACGAGTGCCATGGGCCTCCTTCTATAGATTAAGGGGTCACCACGGTGGCAAAGTGGTCATTATCAACTGATATGATAGCAAACGGTGCTATCATACCTAACTCTGCGGGCTGACAGGGTGCATTGAATGCGTCGCTTAGTGTCACATCACTGGACGCCCGGCAAGGCCTGCCGGACTATCTTGCCAGCTCTGCACCTGTTCTCTTGACACATCGCATGATGGGTGTCATCTATAGGCTTCTTCTGTAGGAAACGGCTGCCATGTGGCGAAGGGATGCGACTTAACTATCTTGTGGCTTGACACCCCACTTATTGATGATGTGGGTCGTGCCTGAGTGGTTGGTGGGGTGGTTCTGCCCCCGCAAGCCCTGGAAGGCTCTGCCGGGGAGCCTCGGTTGCTTTCTTTTGGTGGTGGCCTCGCCCCTTGCCGGGCTCGCCTGCCCGGCAAGGGAGGCCCTTCTCTTGATGATATCCTGCTCCTTAGGCTCGATCTTGGTGCCTCTGAGCTACATGTTGGTTCTTCAAATCTCCTGGTTCTTCAATCTCTGACTTAAGCTGGTGCTGCAATCTTGATCTTATGTGTGTGCACAGTTGGGAAACAGACCCAAGGTTTGTTGCACCGACACCTATTTATGATGATTATATTGATGAAATTGGGATTGGAAGAGTTTCAACTCTAGGTAGTATTGATCCCACTATTTTGGAGGGTGTTGATTCTTATTCTAATAATTATAAAAGTGGATTTGGAGAGGTCATGACTTTATTTAGTGATGAATCCACTATTTCGGAAGAGGTCTCAATTGATTATGAGAACAAAGTTGCTATCTATGATGATTATTGTGATGACATGTATGCTATAAATAATAATGATTACCATGAAACTTGTCATCATGATTTTAATTTTCAATTGAATTATGCCTCACATGATAGTTATTTTGTTGAGTTTGCTCGCACTACTATTGATGAGAATAAATTTGCTTATGTGGTGAGTAGTAAAATTTCTATGCTTGTGGATCATGAAATTAATGCTTTATGTGATAGTTATATTGTTGAATTCATTCATGATGCTACTGAAAATTATTATGAGAGAGTAACATATGCTTCTATGTATCTCAATAATATCAAGTTTCCTCTCTACATGTTGAAAATCTTGAAGTTTTGCTTGATTTACCTTCGTATGCAAGTTGATTCTTGCTCCCATGAATTGTTTGCTCACAAAATCCTTATGCATAGCAAGTGGGTTAGGCTTAAATGTGTTAATCATATGCTTAATGATGCTCCCATTATGTTTCAATTCTTATTCTTTATATGAGCATCATTGAAATCATCATGCCTAGCTAGAAAGGCATTGAAGAATAGTGCTTGTTGAGTGACAACCAAATATTTACCCCTACTGTTTTTGCATGTTAACATGATTAATCTAATTTAGTAATCATGCTTGACAGATTTTGTTTCAATAAAGTTTCAAGTAAGACCTTTGGGATAGCTTACAGAGATAGTTGATTTGATTTTGCTGAAAAATAGAAACTTTGATGCTTAGGAAATTAATTTTCATTTTTAATAGAAGCGTGACAAAACACTGATTCTTTTTGCAGAAGATTACAAAAAGAAATTTCTTAGTTTGTCCTAATTTTTCAGAAATTTTTGAGTTACAGAAGTATTTGGGAGTTATAGATTACTACAGACTGTTATGTTTTTGACAGATTCTGTTTTCTATGTGTTGTTTGCTTATTTTGATGAATCTATGAGTACTATCGGAGGGTATGAACCATGGAGAAGTTGGAATACAGTAGATATTATACCGATATAAATAAAGAATGAGTTCACAACAGTACCAAAAGTGGTGATTCATTATCTTATACTAACGGAGCTTACAAGTATTCTGTTAAGTTTTGTGTTGTGAAGTTTTCATGTTTTGGGTAAAGATTCGACGGACTACGGAATAAGGAGTGGCAAGAGCCTAAGCTTGGGGATTCACAAGGCACCCCAAGGTAATATTCAAGGACAACTAATATCCTAAGGTTGGGGATGCCCCAAATGGAATCCCCTCTTTCGTCTTCGTTCATCAGTAACTTTACTTGGAGATATATTTTTATTCACCACATGATATGTGTTTTGCTTGGAGCGTCATTTTGTTTTATTAGGATTTTCTTTCTGTTATTTATAGTAATGTTTTGCATCTTTTATTTCAATAAAAAGGTCAAGTATATCCTTTACCATGCTTATTTTGCAAGTCTATATGTTGTTGTTTGAAAATAGAAAGTTTTCTGTTATGTTTTGAATATTGGTGAATAGTCATAATATGATAAAATCTTGAAATTTTTACAAAGTGAGTAACAAAAAATTATCTACAGTGTGGTAATTTTTCAGAATTTTTCGATTTAAAGAAGTATGATTCCCCCTACATTCTTTACAGACTATCCTGTTTAGAGAGATTACTGTTATCATTGCATTGTTTACATATGTTTGCTTGTTTAATGATTTATTTGAGGATAGGAGTGTTAAATATGCAGAGGCATTTAGTATGAAATGTCAAATTATAATTTTAGTGATTTTCAACAGTAGAGAATTGTAAGGTATAACATGGATTTATACTAGCTTAGCTCACGAGTTCTTGTTGAGTTTTGTGTGGATGAAGTTTTTAGTAATTAGGGAAACCGTGATATGAGAGGAATTAGGGAGACGCAAAAGCTCAAGCTTGGGGATGCCCAAGGCATCCCTAGTTAATATTCCAAGTAATCTCAAGCATCTAAGCTTGGGGATGCCCCGGTAGGCATCCCACCTTTCTTCTTCAACAACTATCGGTCAGTATTGGTTGAGCCTAAGTTTTTTCTTCTTCACATGATATGTGCTATCCTTGCAATGCCATTTTATATTGTTTTGCTTGATGTTTGAATAAAATATTAAGATCTGAAAATTTTAAATCAGAGAGAGTCTTCACATAGCTACATAATTATTCAACTACTCATTGATCTTCACTTATATCTTTTTGGAGTAGTTCGTCATTTACTCTCATGCTTCAATTATATCTTATGAGTAAATGTTTTAATGAATAAAGTATCATAAATCTGAATTTATTTATGTTTCATATACTTATACCATGGGGAGTAATGACTTCACATATAAGAAGTAGAGGTGGTAAATTTATTGAAAGTTAGCAAACATGGTATTGGTCACTTGAACAATTCATGAAAGAATATTGAAGGAGGAGAGATTTCACATATAAATATACTATCTGGGATATCTTCTATGATTGTGAGCCCCATTTATTATTTTCAAACTTGAGCAAATTAGTTGAAGTTGGACAAGGAAGACAACATAATGAGTTATGCTTGGGTATATTTGTATAGAATTTATATTGTTATGGATCCTCCAACATGTGGTGCTTGGTATTTACAATATTTTGCTGGCTAAAATTTCTGTACTAAGCGGGAACACTGCTTGTGCATCCAAAATCCTTGAACCAAGTTTCTTCCATGAGTGTCCACCTTATCAACCTATATGTGGTATTTACCTGCCGTTCCAAGTAAATTTGCATGTTCCAAACTCTAAACATTCAAATAATAATCTGTTTTGTATGCTTGAATCCCTCATGTAGCAACTAGGGGCTGTCAATATCTTCCATGCTAGGTGGGTTATTCTCACGATGAGTGGATTGCGCTCATAATTCACGGGAGAGTGGCTGGTAATTGGGATGCCTAGTCCTATGATCAAAAGATCAAAAATATAATCGCAAATAAATTAAACAACCCCCCCCAGGATTGTTGATAGTTGGACGGTACCCATTGTTTCGGACCAGCCATGGAATGTGATTGTTGGTGGAGGGGCAGTAAAATCTTTACCTTTCTGTTTAGGAACCGCCTATAATTTATCTAGTATGGATGATATTGGGAACTCCTGCATGTTATGTTGACAACGAAAGCATACCTCCAAAAATTATGTTCATCCCTGTTTTAAAAGCTTTGAGCTCTGGCACCTCTGCAAATCCCTGCTTCCCTCTGTGAAGGGCCTATCTTTTACTTTTATGCAAGAGTCAGTAGTATTCCTTCTCATTGCAACCCACTCTTTAGTTGGCATGCATCATGTGATGGGGAAAGATCTAAGCATATATGGCCATTCAAATATATTTGATCATGAATTATTATTGTTGACAATTATCTATATGATAAATAATTTGGGAGGCGAAACATTAAGCCCCTAT
This sequence comes from Triticum urartu, assembly GCF_056163025.1. Lineage (NCBI taxonomy): Eukaryota > Viridiplantae > Streptophyta > Magnoliopsida > Poales > Poaceae > Triticum > Triticum urartu. The sequence continues at coordinate 250,029,795 of NC_141878.1, read as the reverse complement.
TTTTCTCTGTGTTCGATGGATGCTAATTGTTCTAAAAATATGCTTTGAGTGGTAGCAATAATGGAAGACTATATGATAGTTGAGTATGTGGGATTTGCTAAATCAAAGCTCTTACATAGACCCTTCCTGAAAATAAGATGAATTGCAATTGTTTGATAACTGAGAACATAGTTTGTTAGTTTTCAAGAAAGTATATGATCTATGCTTTAACATGTGAGTAGCTTGTTACTTGATCATGAGAAGCTTTATGATATGAGCTACTGTTATGATATAAAATGATGCTAGAAAAAGTGATTGAAATTATAATTGATCAAACTTGTGTACTTGATAGCATTCCACATCAAAAAATTGTTTTTATCATTTACCTACTCGAGGACGATCATGAATTAAGCTTTGGGATGCTTGATATGTCTCCAACGTATCTATTATTTTTGATTATTCCATGCTATTATATTACATATCTTGGATGTTTTATATGATTTTTGGGACTAACCTATTAACCTAGAGCCTAGTGCCAGTTTTTTTTCTTTGTTTTTGAGTTTCGCAGAAAACGAATATCAAACGGGGTCCAATTGAGCTAAAAATTTAAGTTGATTTTTATGGACCAGAAGAAGCCCCTTAAGCAAAAGATTTGTAAGTGCATCTAGTGCCCCTTAGTGATTTTGGTGTATTGAAGACTTAGATGTTAAGGGACTAATGCGTTTGTGAGTGTACACAGGTCTATAAGTCTATGAGGAGTTTGATATTTACAGGAAAAGTTGACCCCTAAAAATAAATATCTTCGACTGAAGATTTTGATATTTCTGAAGACTTTCGTGAAGACTTTCAAAGTGAAGAAATTGGTGTGTCCGTGAAGACTTGATATTCATGCGAGGAATATGAAGCTTGAATACTTTCGTTTTCATAGTTTTGTTTTTTCTCTTTCTTGAGTCATAGGAAACATCGTACTGTTAAAGGGGGTCGAGGAAATACTAAGGAAAAATTTCCATGTGATGCTCAACTCAAAATCCTACACCTACCAATCCCTTCGAGTGAAGCCATTGGAAATCTCATGCAGTTCAGTCAATATCTTCAGTGACAGAGACGAAGTTCTTCTAGTCTCTGAGGAATTTGTCCTGACTGAGGAGTTAGGAATTCGCCAGTGCGGATTGCCTACACAGTGAGGAACATGATAGCCCTGAGGATTTTGCTACTCAAAATTCTGACCGTTGTTGTGCTATGCGCCAGCTATCCACCTAACGGTCATATCATGGAAGGGCATTTATGTCTTATCATGTCGGGCTGCTCCCTAGGCCATAAATAGCCACCCCCTACAACCACTAGCTGGTTGGCTGCTCCGAGAGAAACTGACACTTGTCATTCGAGAGCAACCCATCCTCTGAGGACTTTGAGCGAAAATCATCAAGTGAGGAAAAACCAAAAACCCAAAACCCAAACACCTACAAACCCCAGGTGATTGAGCATCACTGAAGAGATTGATCCTGCGTGGATCCGACGCTTGTTACCTTTGAAGACTGTGCTTCTTCCAGACGGTTAGGCGTCATGGTCTAGAGCATCCAAGAGGAATTGTGGATCGCCGAGTGACCAAGTTTGTGAAGGTTTGGAAGTCGCCTGAAGACTTACCATGAGTGATTGGACGAGGTCTGTGTGACCTTAGTTCAAGGAGAATACGGTGAGGACTGGGTGTCCTGAGCTGCGTGTTCAGGACTGGGTGTCCGGGACTGTGTGTCCTCGAGTTTAAATACTCAGCCGCTCCAACCAGACGTACAACTGAGACAGCAGTTGGAACTGGTCTACCAAATCATTGTCTTCACCAAGCTTGCTGATTCTATTCCCTTAACTCTTTCATTTCCTCATAACTGTGTTGTGTGTTTGTTCATATCTGTGTTTGAAGACTTTGACTGAAGACTTTCTCAATTTCCTCAGTTCAATTTCTTCAGTCTTTTTGTCTTCATCCTATGTTATCCTGTGATTACGCTTCCTGTACTCTGTGCCTGTCTTCATTTCATCATGATGACTATGCTTGTATTCTGTTATGTTTACTTTTGAGTACTTATTCTGCCGCTAGTAGTTCTTCGCTAAGGAATTTCCTCACCAACAAATTCCTCAGTGAAGAATTTCATAAAAATCGCCTATTCATCCCCCCTCTAGTCGATATAACGCACTTTCAATTGGTATCAGAGCAAGGTACTCCCTTGTTCTATGTGATTTTGGTTTAACCGCCTGGAGTTTTAGTTATGTCGACCGTAGGTATGATCAAGGTCTCTGCTGGGTGTCCTACCTTAGATGGGACGGACTACCCCTACTGGAAGAATAAGATGCAAATTCATCTTGAAGCAATTGATAACGATCTATGGTATGTTGTGGAAAATGGTGTTCCCTCACACACCTTCTCTGAATGCTGCTGATGTGAAGAGATTCAAGCAACTCGACTCTCAAGTGAAGAATATCATATGTGTCCATCTAAGCAAAGGACATTATGGCAGAGTGGGTGCTTTGGAGATAGTGAAGCTTATCTGGGACAGGTTGTCCAAAGTGAATGAAGGAGTCTCAACTCAGCGTGACTCTCGAGTTGATGTTCTTCGCAATCTCTTCAACCACTTCAAAAGACTCGACAATGAAAATGTTCAACAAACCTTCGATCGCCTCACTGACATCTCAAATGAGCTTCAAGCACTTGGTGCCACTGACATCACCGACCATGAGGTGGTGAAGAAATTGCTGAGATCGCTTGATTCCTCATTTGACACTCTGGCATTGATGATACAAGAACGTGCTGATTACAAGTCACTTGATCCCGCTGATATTCCTCGAGAGGCTAAATACTCATGAGTTCCAACTTGCTGAAAAGAGAGATCTCTATGGTTCAAGCAATGGCAGATCATGTGCACTAAAGGCCAAGGCAGTATCTGAGTCCGAAGATGAAGACTCTGATAGCAGCCTTGGTGATCCTGAAGAACTGAGCCATGATCTGGCTCTGCTCGTGAAGAAGTTCCAAAAGTTCTCAAGACGTGGTCACCTTGGAAGACCCTCAAGGAGCAATGATTCCTCATCAAGTGACTATAAGAGGAGGCTCTGCCACAAATGCAAGAAGCCTGGACATTACATTCAAGACTATCCTCAATGGGAAAAGGAATCAAAGAAGAAGAAATACAAGGATTACAGTTCTTATGATGCGAAGAAAAAGAAGAAATCCTCAAAATCCTCATCATCAAAATCCTCAAAGTCTTCATATCACAAGAAGAGCAGCTCCAAGAAGGCCAGGGCATTCATTGGCAAGGAAAGGGACTCTGAGGCTGAATCTGAAGAAAATGATGAAGAGGAGTCATCTGAGGAGTCCGAATCCGGAGTGGCGAGCCTAGCTCTCGCTACTGCATTATTCAGCAAGTCTATCTTCAACACTGAAGAAAATAACCTCACCAACAAAGATGATGAAGGGGATGATGACTACGCTCCCACCTACTGCTTCATGGCAAAGGGTGCCAAGGTACTCAAATATACCTCATCTGAATCAAGTGAGAATGAATCTGATGAAAATCTTAAGCCCAGCTATTCTAAACTTGCTAAGATTGCTGTGAAACAACAAAGGGTTTTAGAAAAGGTTCAAAACATGCTAGAAAAAAGTGATGATATGTTGGGTGAAGAAATGGATCGCACTAAAGCCCTGACTAAAAATCTTCAGAGATTTCAGACTAGGTTTGACAATCTTCAAAGTCATCATAACACTCTCTTATCCGATCATGAGAAGCTTTCTTATGAAATTCTTCAAAGAAAGCAAGACCTTGAGAAGCTAAGAGTGAGTTATGAAGATCTTCAAAATGAGCGCGATTCATTACTTGCTCAACAAATCAGCGCTTCTCAGGAAGAATTTGTTCCTCCATGCTTGAAGTGCATTGAACGTGAATCTGCTAATTCTTCACCTGAATGTTCAAATGCTGCTAATGTTTCAAATTCTTCACATGCCTCTGCTATCACTAATTCCTCATCTGAGGACATTGCTAGTATCACTGACAATGCAGGGCTGAAGGAATTGTACACGACAGGCATGTACAAAAGCCTCAAAAGGCATCAGGCTCTTTGTGATGTGCTTAAAAAGCAGATCCTCAACAGGAACCCTAGGAAAGAGGGTATCGCCTTTGAGAAGAAACTCAATGCTGGTGGTACATATTGGAAGCTTGAGCAGTACCCCAAAACTACATGGGTTGCTGCAAAGGGACCTCCAGTTGATCCATCTAACTTATCTGGATTTGCATGTGAATCTCCTCATTCTGATGATGAGTCAGTTGACTCCAACTATAAACTGTTCAAAAATCAGAATGGTGAAGTATTTGCTAGATATGTTGGCACTAACTGCAGGAACGGCTCCCCTATGAAGAAAATCTGGGTTCCAAAAAGATGCCTTGAAAATCTTCAGGTGAATGTCATCATGACGCCACCTGTGAAGAATAGGAACCCCAGATCAAATTCTTCATATGGATTCAAGTCCTCATACGGACCAAATTCCTCATATGGATCAAAGTCCTCATATGAACATCATCGTGCTAACCCGTCTGTTTCGCAGGGAAGATCTAAGGATTATGGATATGTGCATTATTCTTCAAATCATTATGTCCATAAGTTCTCGAAGAATTTCTTTGCATACTCTTATGCTTACTCTGACCCCTCTTATGTGAAACGAAATGGACTCGCTTCTATGCCATCCTTCTCGTATGGAGCTCCCAGAATGATGAACTCTTTGCCACCCCTTCAGATGTGGGTGGTGAAGAAAAAGAACTAATCTCTTCTGCAAGGTCAGGTCTCCAGACACACGTAATCGTCTGAAGAATTTGCTGGAGACCTGAGCATGCCTGATAGGACGCAGGCTCACCATGAAGAAATGAACTTTCATTTCTCACGTCCTCATACTGCTTTATCAGTTCTTTTACTTGATGAAATTGATATGATGAATTGATGTCATATTCTTCACTGATGAACTATATGAGTTTGTAAGCTGCACTAATTCATCTGCAGGATGATCAACCCAAAGCCACTGAGTGGGTCCTCGATAGTGGATGTACAAACCACATGACTGGTGACAAGAATCTATTGATGGATGCTCCATTATCTCCGTCGCATCTGAAGCATATTATCTTTGCTGACAAAGGAAAAAGTTAGGTATTGGGTCTAGGTAAGGTTGCGATTACAAAGGATCGACACATGGACAAAGTCATGCTTGTTGAGTCCTTAGGATACAACCTTATGTCTGTCTCAATGCTTTGTGATCTTGATATGGTTTTTGTCTTTGGCAAGTACCGTTGTGTTGTGGTTATGGAAGCTGACAATTCCAAAGTCTTCGAAGGCTTTAGGAGAGGAGACCTGTATACTGTTGATTTCTCTACAGGACCACAACCAGCCGTGTGCTTACTTGCAAAAGCTTCAGAAGGCTGGCTCTGGCATCGACGACTTGGTCATGCAAGCATGAGGAATTTGCACACGCTTGCGAAGAAGATGCATGTCATTGGCATCGAGAATGTCAAATTCCTCAAGGATCACCTCTGCGGAGCCTGTGAAGCTGGGAAGATGACGAAGGCCAAGCATCCAGCAAAGACTATCATGACCACCACTCGCCCGTTTGAAATGCTTCACATGGATCTCTTTGGTCCTAATCATTATTTTGCTATTTCAAATGAAGCATCTCAATATGGCTTTGTTATTGTTGATGATTATTCTCGCTACACATGGGTACACCTTGTTACTTACAAACATGAAGTGCAGGAAGTCTTCAAACGATTTTCCTCGAGGGCTTCAACCAACCTTGGTGTGAAGATAAAGCACATCAGAAGTGACAATGGCACTGAGTTCAAGAATTTTGGTCTCGATGACTATCTTGATGAACTCGGTATTACTCATGAGTTATCTGCTCCTTACACTCCTCAGCAGAATGGCGTCATGGAGCGCAAGAACAGGACTCTTGCTGAGATGGCTCGCACTATGCTTGATGAATACAAAACTCCTCGTCGTTTCTGGACTGAGGCAATTGATACTGCGTGCCACATCATCAACAGAGTATATCTTCACAAATTCTTCAAAAAGACTGCCTATGAACTCCTCACTAATAAGAAACCCAATAGAGCACCTACCTACTGTGATAGATGAACCAGCACCTGAGGAAACTATCAAGTTCAAGGCTACTGAGGATGTCATTCCTACTGAAGAATTTGCTGAAGAATTCATTCCAAAACATGAAGAACGTCGGGCTAATGCACCTGAAGAAAATGCTGAAGAAAATGGTGCTGAAGAAAACGCTGATCAAATTCTTCAACGACAACCAGCTCATCCTCGCATTGCAAAAGAAGTGCAAGTTGAAAAGATCATCAATGAAATCAAAGCGCCAGGTCCTCTCACACGCTCAAACGCTTCACATTTGTCTAAATTTTGTGGGCACTATGCTTTTGTCTCTATTACAGAGCCCACTAAGGTAGATGAAGCATTTCTGGAGCCTGAGTGGATTCAGGCCATGCAAGAAGAATTACATCAGTACGAGCTCAACAATGTCTGGGAACTGGTCAAACGTCCAGATCCTCGCAAGCACAATATCATCGGCAGAAAGTGGATCTACCACAACAAGCAAGAAGAAAATGGCCTTGTGGTGAGGAATAAGGCACGGCTTGTATTTCAAGGCTACACACAGGTTGAAGGAATTGATTTCGATGAAACTTTTGCACCTGCTGCTAGACTTGAGGCTATTCGCATATTACTTGCTTATGCTAACCATCATGATATCACTTTATATCAAATGGATGTGAACAGTGCATTCCTCAATGGTAAGCTTGAGGAAGAAGTATATGTTGCTCAACCCCCATGTTTTGAAGATCCAAAGAATCCTGACAAAGTCTTCAGACTCAACAAGGCCCTCTATGGCCTCAAGCAGGCCCCACGGGCTTGGTATGATACCTTGAAGGAACTCTTCATGAAGAAAGGCTTCAAACCCATGATGAATTTGCCTATATGATGAGTGAAGAATATCAAATGTCTAGGATGGGAGAGTTGAAATTCTTCTTAGGTCTTCAAATTCGTCAACAACGCAATGGCATATTCATATCTCAGGAGAAATACCTCAAGGATGTACTGAGGAAATTCGGCATGCAAGATTGCAAAGGCATCAAAATTCCTATGCCCACAAATGGCCATCTGTGCACTGATGAAAATGGTATTGACTTCGATCATAAGGTATACCGCTCCATGATAGGTTCCTTATTGTACTTATGTGCATCTAGGCCAGATATAATGCTTAGTGTTTGCATGTTTGTCCGATTTCAAGCTACACCGAAGGAATCACACCATAAGGTTGTGAAGCATATTCTTCGATATCTAGCTCACACACCAACACTTGGATTATGGTACCCCAAGGGCTCGGCTTTTGATCTCATTGGATATTCTGACTCTGACTATGATGGTGATCGTGTGGACCGCAAGTCAACATCTGGTACATGTCATTTCCTCGGACGATCTTGTTGGGGAACGTAGCATAAATTCAAAATTTTCCTACGTGTCACCAAGATCTATCTATGGATTCATGTAGCAACGAGGGAGGAGTGGATCTACATACCCTTGTAGATCGCGCGCGGAAGCGTTCAAGAGAACGGGGTTGATGGAGTCGTACTCGTCATGATCCAAATCGCCAATGATCCTAGCGCCAAATGGACGTCACCTCCGCGTTCAACACACGTACGGAACGGAGACGTCTCCCACGCCTTGATCCAGCAAGGAGGAGGGAGAGATTGATGGAGATCCTGCAGCACGACGGCGTGGTGGAAGTAGCGGGATTCCAACAGGGCTTCGCTAAGTGCTGCGGGAGGAGGGAGATGTGTCACGGGAGGGAGAGGGAGGCGCCAGGCCTTAGGTATCGTTGCTCCTCCTTTTCCCCACTATATATAGGGCCAAGGGAGAGGGGGGAGGTGCAGCCCTTGCCCCTTCCTCCAAGGAAGGGTGCGGCCAAGGGGGGGAGGAGTCCATCCTCCCCAAGGCACCTCGGAGGTGCCTTCCCCTTTTAGGACTCTCCCCTTTTTTACTTCTCTTGGCGCATGGGCCTCTTGGGGCTGGTGCCCTTGGCCCATGTAGGCCAAGGCGCACCCCCTACATCCCATGTGGCCCCCCAGGGCAGGTGGCCCCACCCAGTGGACCCCCGGGACCCTTCCGGTGGTCCCGTTACAATACCGGTGACCCCGAAACTTGTCCCGATGGCCGAAATAGCACTTCCTATATATAATTCTTTACCTCCGGACCATTCCGGAACTCCTCGTGACGTCCGGGATCTCATCCGGGACTCCGAACAACTTTCGGGTTACCGCATACTAATATCTCTATAACCCTAGCGTCACCGAACCTTAAGTGTGTAGACCCTACGGGTTCGGGAGACATGCAGACATGACCGAGACGTTCTCCGGTCAATAACCAACAGCGGGATCTGGATACCCATGTTGGCTCCCACATGTTCCACGATGATCTCATCGGATGAACCACGATGTCAAGGACTTAATCAATCCCGTATACAATTCCCTTTGTCTAGCGGTATTGTACTTGCCCGAGATTCGATCGTCGGTATACCGATACCTTGTTCAATCTCGTTACCGGCAAGTCTCTTTACTCGTTCCGTAACACATCATCCCATGATCAACTCCTTGATCACATTGTGCACATTATGATGATGTCCTACCAAGTGGGCCCAGAGATACCTCTCCGTTTACACGGAGTGACAAATCCCAGTCTCGATTCGTGCCAACCCAACAGACACTTTCAGAGATACCTGTAGTGCACCTTTATAGTCACCAAGTTACGTTGTGACGTTTGGTACACCCAAAGCATTCCTACGGTATCCGGGAGTTGCACAATCTCATGGTCTAAGGAAATGATACTTGACATTAGAAAAGCTTTAGCATACGAACTACACGATCTTTGTGCTAGGCTTAGGATTGGGTCTTGTCCATCACATCATTCTCCTAATGATGTGATCCCGTTATCAACGACATCCAATGTCCATGGTCAGGAAACCGTAACCATCTATTGATCAACGAGCTAGTCAACTAGAGGCTTACTAGGGACATGGTGTTGTCTATGTATCCACACATGTATCTGAGTTTCCTATCAATACAATTCTAGCATGGATAATAAACGATTATCATGAACAAGGAAATATAATAATAACTAATTTATTATTGCCTCTAGGGCATATTTCCAACAGTCTCCCACTTGCACTAGAGTCAATAATCTAGTTCACATCGCCATGTGATTAACACTCACAGGTCACATCGCCATGTGACAAACATCCAAAGAGTTTACTAGTGTCACTAAACTAGTTCACATCATCATGTGATTAAGACTCAATGAGTTCTGGGTTTGATCGTGTTGCTTGTGAGAGAGGTTTTAGTCAACGGGTCTGAACCTTTCAGATCCGTGTGTGCTTTACAAATCTCTATGTCATCTCCTAGATGCAGCTACCACGCTCTATTTGGAGCTATTCCAAATAACTGTTCTACTATACGAATCCAGTTTACTACTCAGAATAATCTGGATTAGTGTCAAAGTTTGCATCGGTGTAACCCTTTACGACGAACTCTTTTACTACCTCCATAATCGAGAAAATTCCTTAGTCCACTAGTTACTAAGGATAACTTTGACCGCTGTCCTGTGATCCATTCTTGGATCACTCTTGTACCCCTTGACTGACTCATGGCAAGGCACACTTCAGGTGCGGTACACAGCATAGCATACTGTAGAGCCTATGTCTTAAGCATAGGGGATGACCTTCGTCCTTTCTCTCTATTCTGCCGTGGTCGAGCTTTAAGTCTTAACTTCATACCTTACAACTCAGGCAAGAACTCCTTCTTTGACTGATCCATCTTGAACACCTTCAAGATCATGTCAAGGTATGTGCTCATTTGAATGTACCATTAAGCGTTTTGATCTATCCTTATAGATCTTGATGCTCAATGTTCAAGTAGCTTAATCCAGGCTTTCCATTGAAAAACACTTTCCAAATAACCCTATATGCTTTCCAGAAATTCTACATCATTTCTGATCCATAACATATACTCATCAGAAATTCTATAGTGCTCCCACTCACTTCTTTGGAAATACAAGTTTCTCATAAACTTTGTATACACCCAAAATCTTTGATCAACTCATCAAAGCATCATTCCAACTCCGAGATGCCTACTCCAGTCCTTAGAAGGATTGCTGGAGCTTTGCATACTTATTAGCATCTGTCAGGATTGACAAAACCTTCCGGTTGTATCACATACAACCTTTCCTCAAGAAAATCATCGAGGAAACAATGTTTTGACATCCTATCTGCAAGATTTCATAAATAATGCAGTAATCGCTAATATAATTCCAATAGACTCTTAGCATCGCTACGAGTGAGAAAGTCTCATCGTAGTCAACTCCTTGAACTTGTCGGAAAACATCTTAAGGACAAGTCGAGCTTTCTTAATGGTAATACTTACCATCATTGTCCGTCTTCCTTTTAAAATCCATTTGCACTCAACAGCCTTACGACCATCGAGCTGTTCTGCCAAAGTCTACACTTTGTTTTCATATATGGATCCTCTCACGGATTATATGGCCTCGAGCCATTTTGGAATCCAGGCCCATCATCGCTTCTCCATAGCTCGTAGGTTCATTGTTTTCTATCAACATGACTTCCAAGACAGGATTACGTACCACTCTGAAGTAGTACGCATCCTTGTCATCCTACGAGGTTTGGTAGTGACTTGATATGAAGTTTCATGATCACTATCACAAGCTTCCACTTCAATTGGTGTAGGTGCCACAGGAACAACTTCCTGTGCCCTGCCACACACTAGTTGAAGAGACGGTTTAATAACCTCATCAAGTCTCCACCATCCTCCCACTCAATTCTTTCAAGAGAAACTTTTCCTCGAGAAAGGACCCGATTCTAGAAACAATCCTTTATTGCTTTTGAATCTGAGACAGGAGGTATACCCAACTGTTTTGGGTGTCCTATGAAGATGCATTTATCCTCTTTGGGTTCGAGCTTATCTGCCTGAAACTTTTTCACATAAGCATCGCAGCCCCAAACTATTAAGAAATGACAACTTAGGTTTCTCTAAACCATAGTTCATACGGTGTCATCTCATCGGAATTACGTGGTGCCCTATTTAAAGTGAATGTGGTTGTCTCTAATGCCTAACCCATAAACTATCGTGGTAATTCGATAAGAGACATCATGGTATGCATCATATCCAATAGGGTGCAGTTATGATGTTCGGACACACCATCACACTATGGTGTTCCAGGCTGTATTAGTTGTGAAACAATTTCCACAATGTCTTAATTCTGTGCCAAACTCGTAATTCAGATATTCATCTCTATGATCATATCATAGACATTTTATCCTCTTATCACGACGATCTTTCAACTTCACCCGGAAATTACTTGAACCTTTCAATAATTCAGACTCGTGATTCATCAAGTAAATATACTCAACATCTACTCAAATCATCTGTGAAGTAAGAACATAACGATATCCACTACACGCCTCAACACTCATTGGACTGCAAACATCAAAATGTATTACTTCCAACAAGTTGCTTTCTAGTTCCCTTTTACTGAAACCGAGGCTTTCAGTCATCTTGCCCATGTGGTATGATTTGCATGTCTCAAGTGATTCAAAATCAAGTGAGTCCAAACAGTCCATTTGCATGGAGTTTCTTCATGCATATACACCAATAGACATGGTTCGCATGCCTCAAACTTTTCAAAATGAGTGAGCCCAAAGATCCGTCAACATGGAGCTTCTTCATGCGTTTTATACCGATATGACTTACGTGGCAGTGCCACAAGTAGGTGGTACTATCATTACTATCTTTTGGCATGAACATGTGTATCACTACGATCGAGATTCAATAAACCATTCATTTCAGGTGTAAGACCATTTGAAGGTATTATTCAAATAAACAGAGTAACCATTATTCTCTTTAAATGAATAACCGTATTGCGATAGACATAATCCAATCATGTCTATGCTCAACGCAAACACCAAATAACAATTATTTAGGTTTTAATACCAATCTGTTCTTGACTCGTTTCTCTAAGCCATGTTTTTTTCTTCAAGATTCCTCAAATGTGTGGATTTTTAATCTACACATCTCTGGAACCTAAGAAAAAGAACGCTTAGTGAAATTCTTCAAGACTCATCTAGTCAAATTCCTCAAACTTGTTCTTTTTTCAAAACCTTCTGAGAACACATATGACCTCTCCAAATTCCTCGCAACTATACTCTGTTCGTAGGTACACATGTTAGTTGTTGAATCACTAGGTTCTCATCAACTTAACTCATTTGCAGCGTTCCTCGAAGAAAAGTTGCATACTTCTTCAGAGAATTCAATTGTTCAAATTCCTCAACTGAAGAAAATGGCTGACGGTAAGAAGCCACAAAAGGGAGGAAAGAGGCCTAAGGTAAATACAGTGTTTGAGATCCCTGATGACATATATGCTGGGTACTGCACACCTACTGAGGAAACCAAGAATGAGCGCAAAGTGCGCATTCAAAAGATAGAGAGGAGATGGGCAAGAGAATGGAGGGAGTACAGATATGTCACTCCTAAGTATATGAAGAAATTCGCACTCAATCCTCCATGCCCAAGAGCTCCATTGGCACCTGGCCAAATCGCTGATCCCACCAGCCTCAAGCGCGGTGAGGACTATCCTAATGAATGGGCCAAGCGGCAAGCCAAGCTGGCTAAGCAAGCCAGAGAAGCAGTGAGGAAATTTAATGAAGACTCTGCTGCTGCTGCTGCTGCCTCTGCTGAGGCCTTTGCTGTCAAGCCAAAGAAGGCTATGTCAAAGAACCCTGCGCGCAAGTCAAGTGCTTCACCAACAATGCCCTCACGGCCAGAATCCTCAAAGCCCTCACGGCAAATTCCTCATGCTGCTCCTGTTCCTCCAAAGTCCTCAGCTCCTCCGCCAAAGCCTTCAGCTGTTCCGACTAAAGCCTCAGCACCTGTGCATCTCGCCTCATGCCAAAGGATTGCCGGCATCTCCATTGCCTCAGGTGTCTCAGCTAGTTCCTCAGCTGGCCCCTCACTGCTGAACACAAAGGCCACTACTGGACGAGGTCCTCGCCCAAGTCCTCAAAAGAAGCAAGTCGCTTTCCAAGTGCCGTCTGATGAAGACGAAGCTGATAATGATGAACTTGCAGAAATCATCAGAGACAGGCAAGTCAGGGTCGCTAGAGCCAAAGGATCAGAGGTGCCATTGCTTTTGGATCCCAAGCTGATCCTCGACTACATTGATGATTGGCACAAGGACCCCAACACTCCCTTGCCTGACTTCAAGCTGACTCCTAGACAGAGTCACATGCTGACCCACTTCATTCAAGAAGATAAGTGGAAATTTGAGAAGGCTGGGCAGATGAACAAAGCGCAGTACAAGAAAGAGCGCTATCTGAAGAAAAATGTTATCTCTATGACAACTGAAGAACTTGTCACTATTCAGACTGAGATTAAGAAACTCAGTGAGGACTTTGACGCATATCGCGTTGATTGGATTGGAGCCAAGGTTCGTTTTGTTAAACTTGCGGATAACTTCACTTCCAATGTTGCAGCCCCAACGCAACAGGAAATTCCTCAGGCTGAAGCATCTGCTTAGCCTACTGAAGAAAATGCCAGCACCGCTAATGATAATCAGGCTGCTGAAGATAATGTGAGTTCCAGGGATGATGACTGCATTCTAGCCGCTGAAGAAATTGCCAGGGCACCCACTAGTGGTGTACCTGAAGAAACTGATGAACCCAGGGCAACTGCATCAGTTGTGCCTGAAGAAAATCAACCAGATTCCTCAGCTGCTCCTCCACCAACTTCAACTCCAATCCTTCCATCTGCATCAGATGTGAAGAAGACCAAGGCTGCGGAGCGTGCTACAGTGAAGAAAAGGAAAGCATGAGTTGCTTCAGATTCTTCAGCTCCGAACAAAATGAAGCCTATGACAAGTTCATTTGCAAATCCGATTGATGTTGTTCCCATCTCAACCAGGCCATCAAAGGACCTTGTTCCTTTTGATGAAGAATATGTGATCCCAGTGGATCTCATGAAGAAACTCCTTCTGCTGCTTCGTCTGGACCATTGGATGAAGAAATTGAAGTGGATGCGATCCCTTCAACACCTACCATCTCCTCGCCTATGCCTCAGTTCACAGCTGAAGAGGCTGGCGTTGAAGAAATGGAAGATGAAGATGTGGACATTGGCTGCTCCACACTCGTAATTAGTGATGAATTCTGGAAAAGTCAGCATCCAAACTCTCCAATGTTCACCCCTCTACAGAAAATTCATCAGTCCCCCACACAAACTGTTCACATGGGCTCTGAAGAAACTCATCCCACTGCATCTGTCCATGAGGAAATTCCAGCCACTAGCACTGAAGAAACTGCTGCTACTGAACAACCAACGACACAGACTGCCACTGAGGAGGAAGCAGAAATTCCTCAGCCTGAAGAACCTGCGATTGAAATTCCTAAGGTCGTTATGCAATTCACTGACACTCCTCTGTCGAAGCCAAAGGATCCATTCTCACGCAAGCAAGAGTTCAAGGCTGATGATTTCTTCGGTGAGCACGTATTCTTCGAAGATTACAACCCATATGACTCTGCTCGCATTAGGAAGAGGCGTTTCTGGACTGCTAGTCAAGCCAATTTCTATTCCTCAGTGTTGTTCAACAAGGAGAAGATCTTCTACCATGAGAATATTCCTCACGTGGATATGGAATCTCTGCCATGCTTCGCACCAGTCCTCAGTGTTCTTCACGATGCTGGACTGCTAAACTTTTGCTCTAACATCTGCGATTGGAATGAAGAACTGATTCTTCAATTCTATGCAACGCTGCACATCATCAGAGATGCTGAAGATGTGAATTCATGGGTGCTGGACTAGATGTCTGAAAGCACTCACTACACTGCAACAGCCTCTGAATTGCTTCGTGCTCTACCACTCAGTCCTCCCCTTGAAGAAGCTCGCTGCATCTATAGTGAACCTGAGCTCACACATCATTACATGCAGGTGCTGATGAAACCTTTGAAGCCAGGTCAAGCACCAAGAACCAAATTCCTTGTGGAAGAATTGTTGTACGTGCCCAGAACTGTCTATCGTATTCTTACGAGGACAATCTGTCCCATCAAAGGCCACGACTCATCTGATGAGGAAATTGTTGGCATCATGAAGAATCTGGCATTCAACATCGTTCATGGCATTCCTGTCAATTATCACGATTTCTTCATGAGGACTATGGCCAGTGTTGCACTATCTCCATTTGAGCTGAAGCCTTATGCACCTTCGATTATGAGATTCCTCAGGACAAGGTCTTCACTCAACTACAAAGCTGATTTCCAGAATCACCTCAGCTACTTGCCCCCAATTGAAGTCCTCAAGCAGACATATTCCTCAGTTGATGGAAAGGGCAAGGCACCAGCTATAATAGATGAAGGCATTCGTCCATTGGATGGTTAGTTTCGCAAAGCTGCATCTTATTCCACCAATGATTACTCTGCCACACATGACTCTGCCAATGCACCCAAGTCCACTCCTCAAGCCACTGCTCCTCGCGTGATGATTGACCGTGAACTTATGCTTAGTTTTCACCAGAAGGTGGATCGAAATCACAAATGGGTTAAGCGTCAGTTTGGTTCACTTCTTCACAACATGACTGCCACACACAATGCAGTGAAGAAAAACCACTACTACCTCCATCAAGTCTTCGGTCGCACCTGGGCAATCCTATCACATCTGTATGGTGAAGAAGATCTGAAGAACATGGGTCTCAAAGAAGATTTTGACTGGTCTGCACCTCCACCAAAGAAATTCAAGAAGGTCAAGGTTCCTTCTCTGGTGGCAAGCTCATATTCTTCATCGCGCGACACTGATGAACATGAAGATTTGGACAACACTGCGGCAGGCCCTACATCAACAAACGACCCCAACAACGCTGACACTCCTTCATCAACTTGATTATCTTTAGGGGCGTTAGTCCTCATTTTCGATCATTTTGGTCATTCAATGACAAAGGGGGAGAAATATGAGTTAGTCTTCAAACAGGTCCACTATATGGGCGTTTTTTTGCTAAGTTACAACTCTCGTTCTTCTGAAACTTTATTGGATCGAGTTGTAATCTTAAACCCGATGGTGCTCTAATACTTTTGATGCACTGTGCTCTAATACTTTTGATGCACTATTCTGCATGCTTATTCCTCGTTAATATTATTGCACGCATGCTGAATTTCATCAGGCACCATATTTCATCATGCATTTCAAATTCTTCATATTATATGTTAAATGTGTGTATGAATTACAAGATATAGGGGGAGATCTCCATGATTCAACTCTTCAAGTGTGCATTGCTTCAAAAGCAAATTCCTCACTATGCACATCTTCAGGGGGAGTTCTTCTATATCTTGCAATCAAATTCCTCAATATCAGTAGTTACACGTCATATGTTTATCCCCATTGAAAACTTAACCTATATTGTCATCAATCACCAAAAAGGGGGAGATTGTAAGTGCATCTAGTGCCCCTTAGTGATTTTGGTGTATTGAAGACTTATAGGTTAAGGGACTAATGCGTTTGTGAGTGTACACAGGTCTATAAGTCCATGAGGAGTTTGATATTTACAAGAAAAGTCGACCCCTAAAAATAAATATCTTTGACTGAAGATTTTGATATTTCTGAAGACTTTCATGAAGACTTTGAAAGTGAAGAAATTGGTGTGTCCGTGAAGACTTGATATTCATGCGAGGAATTAGGGATGGCAATTTTATCCATGGATCTGGATACCCATGAATACCCGACCCGGTTGGGTAAGGGTATGGAGCACATTTCTGCCCATGGGCCCGTGGATATGGATACCCACGAACAGCTGGGTTGGGCACGGTTATAGTTTGTGCTCCATGGATATCCAATGGATACCCGTATGACATGTGGAGCCATATGCCAGTGACAGTAGAAAGAACGAATCAATGGGAAATGGCAGGCAATATGCAACTGGTGCCATAAGCTATATGCTGCAAAATCAACCTCTGGTATGTCACACTTAAGGACTCATCGTATTATTTGTTGCCTACTTATGCATGTAGCTTATGTCGACATTTGTGAGTGAATGATGTTGAGTTAATTTGATCTTTGGGAAGGCTTCATGCTGACTTTTCTATGCCCATGGAGCTCCATGGATATGTGGGTATCCAACGGGTTTGGGCATGGGCACAAGTTGTGCCCATGGATAATTTGGTGGATGGGCAAAGGGTAGGAAGATGGGTCATGGGTTGGATTTGGACCAGCTCCACCCGCCCCAAACCCGACCCATTACCATGGGTCGACATTTGTGAGTGAATGATGTATAGGAATATGAAGCTTGAAGACCTTCGTTTTCATAGTTTTGTTTTTTCTCTTTCTTGAGTCATAGGAAACACCGTACTATTAAAGGGGGTCGAGGAAATACTAAGTAAAAATTTCCATGTGATGCACAACTCAAAATCCTACACCTACCAATCCCTTCGAGTGAAGTCATTGGAAATCTCATACAGTTCAGTCAATTTCTTCAGTGACAGAGACGAAGTTCTTTTGGTCTCTGAGGAATTTGTCTTGACCGAGGAGTTAGGAATTCGCCAGTGCGGATTGCCTACATAGTGAGGAACACGATAGCCCTGAGGATTTTGCTACTCAAAATTCCGACTGTTGCTGTGCTATGCGCCAGCTGTCCCAAAATATCTATCCACCTAACGGTCATATCATGGAAGGGCATTTATGTCTTATCATGTCGGGCTGCTCCCTAGGCTATAAATAGCCGCCCCCTACAACCACTAGCTGGTTGGCTGCTCCGAGAGAAACTGACACTTGTCATTTGAGAGCAACCCATCCTCTGAGGACTTTGAGCGAAAATCATCAAGTGAGGAAAAACCAAAAACCCAAAACCCAAACACCTACAAACCGCAAGTGATTGAGCATCATTGAAGAGATTGATCCTACGTGGATCCGACGCTTGTTACCTTTGAAGACTGCTTCTTCTAGATGGTTAGGCGTCATGGTCTAGAGCATCCAAGAGGAATTGTGGATCATCGAGTGACCAAGTTTGTGAAGGTTTGGAAGTCGCCTGAAGACTTACCATGAGTGTTTGGACGAGGTCTGTCGTGGTTTTGTCACGGCAGATGTCCTCGTGAAAGGACTTAGTCGTGGAGCCATCGCAACGGGTTAGCTTGAAGGGGTTAAAGCGGACACGGGGACGCAAGGGAGTTTATACTAGTTCGGCCCCTTCAATGAAGGTAAAAGCCTACGTCTAGTTGTGATGGAATTGATGGGGTTTCGATGACTAGGGAGCAAAACAAGCTTCGCCTAAGTCTCGAGTTGTTGTCTGTTGTCCTTGAGCCGCCGCCGGGTCATCCCCTTATATACATGGGTGACGCCCATCGGTTTACAGAGTCCCAACACCGGCTCATATATGTGTTCGGTTTTAAGCCCTCATCTACCTTCATGGGCTTTAACATACTTAACTACTGATGAAGTTAATCCGGCCCATAGTAATATCCCCAACAGTAATATCCCCAACATTAGGCCCCAGATTGATTTGAACAGGATCATGTCAATCCTTTAGCAAAAACTTCATCTTCAACATCTTCTTGTAGTTTGGTGAACTGCCGTGATGTCATCTTCTCTGATTACTATAAACCGGAGTGACGTCATCTGTCATAAAGAAACTATCCATGATACCTTCTTGTTTAATAGATCTGCGACAATCGAGGCGACAGCTCCGTTTCCAAATTCGTGGCCCCTTGATTGTCGCACCTGACACATGTCCCTTTCTTTATAAATAGGACCAAAGGGTCATTTCTTTTTTTTCTCTTCGTGCCCTTCTGCTTCGTCTTCCTCGCGTTGCCCAGCTTCGGAGCTCCGCCGCCGTCGTCAACTACTGCACCAACCTTGGCCGCTGCATCACCCTGAGCGGTATATACCATTAGTCCCCTTGTTGAACCGCCAGATGTTGTTGCTTCATAAAACTCCGGTTTAGATAGAGCTATCTCCGGTTTAACATTGTACATACCAGTGTACTTTAATCAATGCATTCTTGAACCAGAATCTCCTATCTTGTAGATTTCATCATGGCCAAGCAAGTATATGAGTGCAACTGGGTTCCTTCTCGCGTCACAGAGACTCAACTGAACAATTTAGTCTTGATCGGCGCTTTAGGAAGCAAAAACACCATCCATTGGAGGGTCCCTGGCAAAGAATGCCCTCCCACACCTCAAGAAGGAGAGGTCGTCATTTTCATAGATCACTTAACCCGGGGCTTTAAGCCGCCCAGTTCTAAATTTTACCGGGATGTTTTGGCCAATTATCAACTCCGCCCACAAGACAATGGCCCCAACTCTGTTACAAACATGTGTCACTGCCATGTGCTCTATGAGGTGTTCTTTCAAGAGGAGCCCACAGTTGAGTTGTTCAGAGACTGCTTCCATCTAAACCGCCGTACTGAGTTTACTGACGGTTCCAATACGGAATTGGGTGGTGTGGCGATTCAGAAAAGGAAAGAGGTCACATACCCTCACGCCAAACTGCACAGCCACCCCAAAGAGTGGAATCAAACATGGTTCTATTGCAAAGACACCTCCCCTACTGGTTAAAATCCTTTGCCTGGCTTTCGTCCGGAGCGGCTTAGCAATACACACCCCTTTCCGCAAAGGTTGATTGCCAAGGAGAGAAGCAAATTCTCTCCTCAACTGTCCAAGCTCAGAGCCTTCATGGCCAACAGTTTAACAGGGGTTGATCTCGCTCGCTGTTGGATATCGTGGAGCATACTGCCCCTTAGTCAGCGCTCCAGTTTGATGTGCGAGTATACTGGCAGTGTTGATGACCCACTGCGACATGCTAACATCCAGCTCACCGACGAAGAAATCACAGAGGCTGTGAATAAAATGCTGAATGAACCAGAACACATCTGTGCTCGAACCGGCCTGCTTCCCTTCTGTGCCACCAACAAACCGCCAGCTGTAAGAGCTTGATTTTTCTTTTTACTGAACCTGTTATTGATATATCTGGTCATTGTTTAATATCAATGTCTGTTTAAATATGGCAATGATCCATTTTGGAGCAAGAAGCTTTCCCAGGAGAAGCTAGAAAAAACAAACAAACCGGAAAGACCAACCCGGCCAAAGACTAAAGTCATGAAACGGCCTGCTCATAAGAAGAAAACCACTGCTTCTTCTGATCCGGCCCCTGATGATGATGTGGGTAATCCAGACCTTGAGGTAGAGCTTGACTCACTTGGCTTATTTTTCATAAGCCTTATTGATGATGATATTTGTCAGGATGATGCCGAAGCCAGCCATGCTGATGCTGCAGAGGTAATTACTCTCTCTTCCGATTCAAACCCTTTGCCTTCACTAAAAATCCATCAGGCAAACCGGAAGGTTAAATTTTCTCATCCTCTTGCTTACTTGGATCCCAAATTTCTTATGAAGACCCAACAGCACGAAGCTCGCCGCACAACCCGGCACAGCGGCCAGGTAGTTACCTCCGCCGGTTTACCGAACAGTCTGGTTCGGAAACGCCGTTCAGAGGTCTCTAATTTGCTTGTCAGTGCTTGTCCTAAAGCGGGCTGTTTTCGTCAACCTCTTAATCCATCTGACTCTGATTATCAGGTTACTTCCCACTCATCCTCTGGCGAGTCATCGGCTACTCAACTGCCACCGCTCAAAACGGTGCTTGGGTAAGCTATACTTATCATAATATTTCTGGTACATCACCTTCGAACATATGCTATATTTGACTTTGTTATTCCTTTCAGGGCCAAGCCTGGGCTGAGCAAGAAGGCTCGCCTGGATAAAACGGTCGAGGAGGACGCCGTCCCTGAACCGGATAAAACACCAGATCTTGAAGCGGCTATTCATGAAGATATACCCAATGATCCACCACAGCAGGATGACGATTTTATCACTGAAGAAAGGCCTATTGACACCTCAGGCCCTGTCAACCAGCCCACAAGCCCCATCCGGATTGAGAAATCCACCAGTCCATCAAAGCCTACTGATAAACCAATGGCCCCAGTGCAAACCGGCGATGCCAAGGATGATGAGGTTGTCATTACTGACATTGGTTGCACAGAGCCAGGCAACCCCGTTGCTTTATCCAGACATACTACCAAGGAAGAGTTTGCTGCCATTGGCAAGGGAAAATGGAATGCCGATCTGACAACTTATGCCGCTCTGAATGCCCAAGATCTCCATTCCGGCTATCTAAACCGGCTATACACCAGCCGTGACTATGAAGCTGGTCTGGTTAATATGATGAAAGAGAAATATGAGGTAACTTCCATATGCTTATCTGCGTATGTACTTTAATCTGTCAACTCTCCTAGCCCTCAAGGGCCGGTTTAGAAACTTCATTCAAATTGAGACTTGCTAATATAGATGCCAATGCTTCGGAATTCACTGATGTAGCCCCCAAGGGCCGGTTCAACTTAGTGTAGTTAAACCGGGACTTTAAGTAATTGAGATCGCAGCCTCAGAATTTATTCGTGCAAATAGCCATTAGCCCCCATGTGCCAAGTTGAATACTTGTATTGATCTTGGGACTTTATAATCAAGTGAAATATGAAGATCAAATAGGCATTAGCCCCCAAGTGCCAAGTGCATAACTTGTTATGTGGTTGGTGCTTCAATTCTTGCACTGCTTGCTGAATCATATAACTGTCTGTATGTAGGCTGAGCTGAAGACAAAAGAAAACCAAGTCGCCAATCTCCAGGAAAATCTGAAGTCCCAACAGACTGAAACCTCAAAAGCAAAAGAGGAGTTGATCAGCGCCTTAAGCGTCATGGAACAGCTTAAGAAGGATTTCAAGAAGGAGCGGGCGGATTGGGCCACTGAAAAATCCGCTTTAACCAAACAAGCAGAAGATGCCGAGGCTGCACTGAAACCGGTGGTGGACGAACTGACCAGCATAAAGCGGCACGTGCATGCCATGACCGCTGCTATCTTTGGTAAGCTGGTTTGATTTCTGGATTGATTCGGCCGTCATATAGAGCTGCCGGTTTGTTAACCCTTTGTAATATTTCAGGGACACGCATTGGTCACTTGGGGTCAGATGTGCGGAAGAAATTGAAAGCCGCCTACACATTGATCGAACAACTGTACACTGGTGCACAGCGGATCATCTCTACTGCATCCCACAACAATTCGGCGCCCACTTTGATTCAGGACACTCTAAAGAGACTGTCGATGCTTCCTGCCCGGGTTGAAGAGCTGAAGAAATCTGCTGCTCGAACCGGTGCGATCAATGCCTTATTCCGGGCAAAAGCTTGGGTGCCGGATTTTGATCCTGTTGAAGCGGCTCAGGGCTATCCCAGCTTGAAGGAAGACGGGTCAGGGTTTAGTGAAGCGGATCTGTGAGCAATAAACCGGGAGGTTCGTCTGCTAGCTTGTCAATTGGTTGAAGAAGCATACTTGTGTCATTATCAGGCCCAATATGACAACCAAAACAAGCAAGTAGTTGCACCAATTCCTGAAGCGGAAAATCTTATCCCTCCAATCCGTAAGCATACTTACGCTCCCGATATTGAACTGTCGTTGCTGATCCATGATGAAGCTGTCTTTCAAGCATTAATGGGAATCGACTGGACAACTGTTGATTTCCAGCCGCTGGGTAGAGAAGCTGAAGTTGAAGCGGCGCGGGATGACCCACAACCATCAGGCCAGGCAGGTAACCAAGCTTGAACCGGAAGCCGGTTTAAACTGCTTCTCCTTTGCGAAAAAACAATGATCTTATTTTGGGCACCGTGTTGCCTTGTAATAGGCTAGCCGATACTCTTGATTTTGATATGCCTTCGTACATAATTACTGCAATTTGTTCTTCCTTTGGGTGATGAACTGTCCAAAGTATTTTCTGCAATACAAAAAATCTTAAAGTGCCATCGCGGTTGTACCGTCAGGCGGAGTGTGATGTCTGCATATATGAAATCAAAATATCTGAAAATTAAGCATATGATCAAATCTTTGGGATACATAATACCTGCCATCGTTGGGCATGAAGTTGGCTTGGCCAATCTTGAAGCGGAGGTTTATAAACCCACACTATTGGAGGAGATAGCAGCTCCTACATATATATAATGCCGGTTTACCATGTAAACCGTGCCGGGTTATAATAAAACACCGTGTTACTCTGTAATAGGATGTTTATAAAAAATCAAACCGGGCAAATAGTCTCCGGATTAAAAATGGACCGTGTTCCGTCAATTGACAGTTTGAACCGGCTTAAAACTTTGTCGGTTTTAAGAAACACAACAAAACGAAAGAAATATCTACCAAAGAAAATTGTGAAGCAAAGGCAATGATAAAACCATTTGCAAAAAGAGGCTTATTTGAGCCGATCAGATGGCGTTACCATAGTCGGACACGACCAAGCTCCCGATAGGTGTAGCTATGGTTCAAGTCAGCCAGGTCCCCAAATGAAACTGTGGCATTTATGCCGATCAAGAGGCGTGGCAATGGTTCGGGTTCGACCAAGCCCCCAAGTGATTCTGTGGCCTTAGGCCGATCAAGTGGCGTGACTGGTTCAGACTTGACCATGTCCCCAAGTGATCCGGTGGCTTTCGCCTATCAAAAGGTGTTGCATTGGTTCGGATACGACCAAGCCCCCAAGTGATATTACATGATGCTTTGAAAAGCTGACTCAAGGGGTAAACCGGAGGCCGCTTTAGAACAACTCCGTGTAACCACACATGATGTAAAAGAACAGATACCCCACTTTAGCCGAGGTTCTGGTTTACTATATTTAATCATAATATATACATCATCGTAATATGTACATAAGTAGAGCCAATGGCTCAGGTATAGTAAGGCCGAAGATGAGCTATGTTCCACGGCCTGTTGGTCTCCTCCTCTGATGTACGTGAGTCTTTATGCTCTCGAATATCGATCAGATAGTATGACCCGTTGTGTAGATTCTTGCTGACCACGAAAGGTCCCTCCCAAGGTGGGGATAGCTTATGCATATCAGTCTGATCTTGGATGAGCCAAAGCACCAAATCTCCTTCCTGAAAGGTTCTGGTTCTGACTCGGCGACTATGATAACGACGAAGATCCTGTTGGTAAATCGCCGAGCGGGCGGCTGCTATGTCACGTTCTTCATCCAACAGGTCCAAAGCGTCTTGCCGTGCTATCTCGTTGTCCGCTTCAACATAAGCCGCCACACGAGGTGAGTCATGACGGATATCACTTGGGAGAACCGCCTCCGCTCCGTAGACCATGAAGAACGACGTGTATCCTGTTGATCTGTTGGGTGTAGTATTGATGCTCCATAACACAGATGGTAACTCTTCTACCCAACAACCCGGTGTTCTCTGCAAAGTAACCATAAGCCGGGGCTTGATGCCTCTCAAGATCTCTTGATTAGCCCTTTCTGCTTGACCATTGGACTGTGGGTGTGCCACTGATGAAACGTCAAGACGGATGTGCTCCCATTCGCAGAACTCCTTCATGGCACCCTTGGACAAATTGGTACCATTATCTGTGATGATACTGTGTGAAAAGCCAAACCAGAAAATCACTTTTTTGATGAACTGAACCGCCGTGGCCGCATCACACTTGCTAACAGGTTCTGCCTCCACCCACTTTGTAAACTTGTCAACCGCCACCAGGAGGTGGGTCTTCTTATCTTTGGACCTTTTGAAAGGCCCAACCATATCCAGCCCCTAGGTCGCAAACGGCCAAGTAATTGGAATCATTCTCAATTCTTGAGCCGGCACATGAGCACGTCTTGAAAACTTTTGGCAACCGTCACATCGTCTGACCAGATCCTCTGCATCAGCATGAGCAGTTAACCAATAGAAGCCATGGAAAAATGCTTTAGCCACCAAAGATTTTGAACCGGCGTGGTGACCACAATCTCCTTCGTGGATCTCACGCAAAATTTCATAGCCTTCTTCAGGAGACACACAGCGTTGAAACGCCCCTGATACACTGCAATGATGCAACTCGCCATTGACAATAGTCATGTACTTGGACCGCCGGATTATCTATCGGGCCAGAGTCTCATCCTATGGTAACTCGCCCCGGTTCATGTACGCCAGGTAAGGAAGCGTCCAATCCGGAATGACATGAAGAGCTGCCACCAATTGAGCCTCCGGATCAGGAATAGCCAAATCCGCTTCACCAGGGAGCTTGACCGACGGGTTGTGCAGCACATCTAGAAAAACATTGGGCGGGACCGGTTTGCGCTGAGAGCCCAGCTGGCTTAAAGCGTCCGCCGCTTCATTCTTCCGTCGGTCCACGTGGTCCACCTGATAGCCTTTAAAGTGACCTGCAACAATATCCACCTCATGACGATATGCTGCCATGAGTGGGTCCTTGGAATCCCAAGTGCGAGACACTTGTTGAGCCACGAGGTCCGAGTCACCGAAGCACTTAACTCGACTTAGATTCATCTCCTTAGCCATCCGGAGACCATGGAGCAAGGCTTCATACTCAGCTGCATTGTTAGTACAAGGGAACATTAAGCGGAGAACGTAACAGAACTTATCACCTCGTGGGGAAGTTAATACGACTCCAGCCCACGAGCCTTCCAATTGCCTGGATCCGTCAAAATGGATTGTCCAATATGTGTGATCCGGCTTTTCTTCAGGTGCTTGCAGTTCCGTCCAATCATTGATGAAATCAACAAGTGCTTGATACTTAACCGCCGTCCGAGGCACATACTTCAACCCGTGCAGCCCAAGCTCTATAGCCCACTTGGCGATCCGGCCAGTCGCTTCCCGGTTCTGGATGATATCCCCCAAGGGAGCAGAACTGACCACCGTAATGGGGTGCCCTTGGAAGTATTGCTTAAGCTTCCGGCTTGCCATAAAAACTCCATATACTAGCTTCTGCCGATGCGGATACCTTTGCTTGGACTCAATGAGTACTTCGCTGATATAATAAACCAGACGTTGAACCGGATGCTCCTTGCCTGCCTCTTTTCGCTCCACCACAATAGCCACACTGACCGCACGAGCATTAACAGCAACATATAGCAGTAACGGCTCCTTGTCAATGGGAGCAGCGAGCACAGGCGGATTGGCCAATTGCCGCTTTAAGTCCTCAAATGCTTCATCAGCAGCAGAACTCCAGACGAATTGATCCGTCTTCTTCAACATCTGATACAAAGGGATTGCCTTCTCACCAAGGCGGCTGATAAACCGGCTTAACGCGGCAATCCGGCCTGCCAAGCGTTGAACATCATTGATACACTTCAGTTTAGCCAGGGAGGTGATGGTTGTGATCTTCTCCGGATTAGCCTCGATTCCCCTGTTGGACACTAGAAAACCCAATAACTTGCCAGCCGGTACACCAAAGACACACTTGGCCGGATTAAGCATCATCTTGTACGTCCTCAGGTTATCAAAGGTTTCCTTCAAGTCGTCAACCAGATTCTCCTTCTCCCTTGACTTAACCACGATATCATCCACATAAGCATGTACATTACGGCCAATCTGCTTGTGAAGACAATTTTGTACACACCGTTGATAAGTTGCCTGGGCACTCTTGAGCCCAAAGGGCATAGACACATAGCAGAAGGCTCCAAAGGTAGTTATGAATGCCGTCTTCTCCTGGTCCTTAACTGCCATTTTGATCTGATGATAGCCAGAATATGCATCCAAAAAACTCAAACGCTCACAACCCGTCGTAGCATCAATAATTTGATCAATACGGGGGAGGGTAAAAGGATCTGCTGGACAAGCCTTATTAAGATCTGTGTAATCTACACACATGCGCCAGGTGCTGTTTTTCTTAAGGACCAGCACCGGATTGGCAAGCCACTCAGGGTGGAAAACTTCAATAATAAAGCCAGCTGCTAAGAGCCTGGCTACCTCTTCTCCAATCGCTTTGCATCTTTCTTCGTTAAACCGGCGGAGGAACTATTTCACCGGTTTGTATTTAGGATCCACATTAAGGGTGTGCTCAGCGAGCTGCCTCGGTACACCTAGCATGTCAGAGGGCTTCCATGCAAAAATGTCCCGATTCTCACAGATGAACTCGATGAGCGCGCTTTCCTATTTCGGATCCAAGTTGGCACTGATGCTGAACTGCTTGGACGAATCGCCAGGCACGAAGTCAACAAGCTTAGTTTCAGCTGCCAATTTGAACTTCAGGGCCGGATCATGCTCCGTAGTTGGTTTCTTTAATGGAGTCATGTCCGCCGGATCAACATTGTCCTTATAATACTTCAGCTCCTCGGTGGCACAAACCGACTCTACGTAGGCAGCATCTCCTTCCTCGCACTCCAAAGCGATTTTACGGCTTCCATGAACCGTTATTGTCCCCTTGTGACCCGGCATCTTGAGCTGCAAATACACATAACAGGGCCGTGCCATAAACTTGGCGTAGGCCGGTCGCCCAAACAGGGCGTGATATGGACTTTGGATTTTCACCACTTCAAACGTCAATGTTTCCGACCTGGAATCATGATCATCTACAAAGGCCACTTCCAAAGCTATCTTACCAACAGGATATGCTGACTTGCCAAGTACCACACCGTGGAACACCGTATTGGACGGTTTGAGATTTTTATCTGTTAGTCCCATACGACGGAAGGTCTCAAAGTACAAGATATTAATGCTGCTCCCTCCATCCATGAGCACCTTGGTGAACTTGTAACCTCCCACCTGAGGCGCCACCACCAGAGCCAACTGACCCGGATTATCAACCTGGGCAGGGTGATCCTCTCTGCTCCATGTGATTGGCTGTTCAGACCAGCGCAGATAACGGGGCACGGCCGGTTCAACAAAGTTGAGTGCCCGCCTCTGAACCTTCCGGTCTCGCTTGTCCAAGCTAACGGTGAAGACATGGTACTGCCCACTATTCAACTATTTCGGGTTGCTATGGTAACCCGACTGTTGCTGCTGCTGGTTGTAACCACCCTGGTTGTTCTGATTATTTTGATTGTTATGTCCGCCCGGATTACCATTAAACCCTGAACCAGAATTTCCTCCACCGTAACCCGGCCCGGATCCTGAGCCACCGCCGGAGCCGTGATCATACCGGAAAGCATTAGAATTCTTGAACTCCTTCATAATGATGCAATCCTTCCAAAGGTGGTTTGCTGGCACCTCCTTCGTCCCATGCTTTGGACAGGGCTGGTTCAATAGATAATTTAAGCGGTCCGGGTTAGGGTTAGGCGCTCCACCGCGATTCGGCAGTTTACCCTTGCATCGCTGACCCTTGTCCCGCGCGTTGGTATTAGCCACGAAGTCCATGTTGCCATCCGCTTTACGCTTGCCTCCACTACCGTTACCTGCCGAGTGATGCTGTTGACCTTTGGAGTTGCTGTTCTTCTTTCCCTTCCCTGTCTTGTCATCATCAGACTTGGGATCCTTGGTACTATCAGAATCAGCATACTTTACCAAGGCAGCCATGAGGGTCGCCATGTCAGTGCAATGGCACTTCATCCATCCTAACTTCAGCTTTAGGGGCCCAAACCGGCAATTTCCTTCTAGGGTTATAACCGCGGTGTTAGCGTTGATGCGGTCTGATGAATGAAGAACCCGCGAGACCCGGCGCACCCAATGAGTCGTCGATTCTCCTTCCTCCTGGACACAGGCAGCTAAGTCCACTATCGACATAGGCTGCTTACATGTATCCTTGAAGTTACTGATAAACCGGGCTCGTAATTGGGCCCATGAACTGATAGAATTGGCCGGTAAGCTTTTTAACCAAGTGCGGGCCGTTCCTTCAAGCATCATGGTGAAGTACTTCGCACATGCCATATCATCCACATCAAGCATCTCCATGGCCATCTCATAGCTCTCCACCCACGTCTCTGGGGGTTGATCCGCCGTGTAATTTGGTACCTTGCGCGGGCCCTTGAAATCCTTGGGCAGGCGCACATTGCGTAAAGCGGGGACAAGGCAAGGCACCCCCAAAGAACTAGAAGTAACACCGGGTTCGACCGAGATAGTTGGACGAACCGGCGTAAGCTGCCGAGCCTGATACCGTGCGGCTAACTCGGCCTCCCTGCGTGCTCGGGCCCGGTCCACCACTTCCTGAGCGTTATCGGCACCACCCGCCGGGTTGTTGCCGTGGGGTGCTCCACGTCGTTCATTACTTGACACTGCCAGTTCATTCATACGCCTACTATAGCTCCGACTTGGACGAGGGGTCGAGTGGATCCGGTCGCGGCTATACGAGTATGCTTCCTGTTGGACCAAAGCTGTCCTAAGAAGCTCCTTGACCCGTCGCGTCTCTACCGCCTGCGGTGAGTCACCTTCAAATGGAATGGCCTCCAGCCGTGCAGCAGTGGCAACGAGATTGTCCATCGGGTTGGAGTAGTGACCCGGAGGTGTTGAAACAGCCTGAGGTATAACAGTTTTTGACGAGGCAGATCCATCAGACGGGGCTGAACCGGCGCGCCGGTCCCAGGAGCTTCCACCCGGTTTCCCTCCAGCGGATTATTGGTTCCTGCTCCTGGGGTGTTGAAAAGGTCTCTAGCCTCGAAAACCGAAGGCAAACGGGATCGGTACTTCCTCTTCATGACTTCATGCGACGCGTTCTGGTCCAACATGAGCCTGTAGGCTTGTGCGTCTAAAGCGGCCCGCTCTGTGGTCATCCTGGCATTCTCAGCTGCCAGGTCCGCCTTGGCCTGAGTGATCTGTTCCTTTACCTTTGCAATCTCCGCGTTGTGGACGTCCTGATCCACCGGGTTAGCTTCTGCCATAAGCACAGCCAATGCGTCAAATAGATCTGATAGAACTTGAGCCGGCGGGCGTACAGAGCTTCCTGCCCCGGCAGCTGTCGCCGCTACTGAACTGGAGGTTATTGGCGCAGCGGTCGAAGAATGAAGCGCTGCTTGTGTGCCGGCCATGAATATTCCAACTCGGTTGGGTAGATCAAAGGGGTCCGGAATACTGTCGCCATCGGAACAGCCCCCAATCCGGCCATCTTGCAGCTGATATAGAGATTCGGTTTCTCCGGTTGATGACTCGTCGCCGGAATAAACGACGGTCTCGCCGCGAGATTCCGATCCATCCTCATAACTTCCTCCATGGACTACTCCCACGAAGGCGCGCTTCACGGCCGGTTTAAGCCGGGAGGATCGCGCACGCTGAGTCGTTTCGACGAGGTCGGTGCAGATGTCCGGCTCAGGGCCCGGTTCACCGATCTTGCCGATGAAAACGTGTATGCCACCAAAGGGGACCCGGTACCCGTACTCAACTGAGCCGGCCTCGGGTCCCCAGCCTGCATCATCGATGTAGAGCTTGCCGCGACGAATCTTAGTCATCCGGTCCACAGCGTAGCTGAGGGAGTCCTGGATTAGGGGGTGTTCGGGTAGCCGGACTATACCTTCAGGCAAACTCCAGGACTATGAAGATACAAGATTGAAGACTCTGTCCCGTGTCCGGATGGGACTTTCCTTGGCGTGGAAGGCAAGCTTGGCGATGCGGATATTCAAGATCTCCTACTATTGTAATCGACTTTGTGTAACCCTAACCCTCTCCGGTGTCTATATAAATTGGAGGGTTTTAGTCCGTAGGACAACTTCATCATACAACAATCATACCATAGGCTAGCTTCTAGGGTTTAGCCTCCTTGATCTCGTGGTAGATCTACTCTTGTACTACCCATATCATCAATATTAATCAAGCAGGACGTAGGGTTTTACCTCCATCAAAAGGGCCCAAACCTGGGTAAAACATTGTGTCCCTTGTCTCCTATTACCATCCGGCCTAGACGCACAGTTCGGGACCCCCTACCCGAGATCCGCCGGTTTTGACACCGACATTGGTGCTTTCATTGAGAGTTCCTCTGGGTCGTCGCTTTTAGGCCCGATGGCTTCTTCGATCATCAACCATGATGCAGTCCAGGGTGAGACTTTTCTCCCCGGACAGATCTTCGTCTTCGGCGGCTTCGCACTACGGGCCAACTCGCTTGGTCACCTTGAGCAGATCGAAAGTTACGCCCCTGGCCATCAGGTCAGGTTTGGAAGCCTAAACTACACGGCTGACATCCGCGAGGACTTGATCTTCGACGGATTCGAGCCACAGCCAAGCGTGCTGCACTGTCTCGATGGGCATGATATAGCTCTGCCGCCGAACAGCGCCCTGGAGGCCGCACACGGATCGGTTCCGACCATTGATTCGGAGCCCACTGTGCCAATCGAGGATCAGCGGTTAGACGCTACCTCAGGGGCTGCGATCTCAGAGGTGATCCAGCCGAACTCCAGCCCCGCACTCCGCATGGCCCATGACTCCGAGGAGCCGGATTCCTCTCCGAACTCCGAGCCCCCCGCGCCCCCGCCGATCGAATCCGATTGGGCGCCGATAATGGATTTCACCGCCGCGGACATCTTTCAGCACTCGCCCTTCGGCGACATCCTGAATTCTCTAAAGTCTCTCTCTTTATCAGGAGAGCCCTGGCCGGACTACGGTCAGCAAGGTTGGGATACGGACAATGAAGAAATTCAAAACCCACCCACCAGCCACTTCGTAGCCACTGTCGACGACTTAACCGACATGCTTGACTTCGACTCCGAAGACATTGACGGCATGGACGACGATGCAGGAGACGAACAAGAACCAGCACCTGTAGGGCGTTGGAAGGCCACCTCGTCATATGACATATATATGGTGGACACTCCAAAGGATGGAGATGGCGATGGAACAACGGTGGATGATACCTCTAAGAAACAGCCCAAGCGCCGGCGTCAGCGGCGCCGCTCTAAATCCTGCCAAAGCAAAAATGGTGATTCCGGCACGGGAGATAATACTACTCCGGATAGCGCCGAAGAACACCCCCTCCAGCAAAATTCAGCACAGGAGGACAGAGAAGCCAGCCCTCCCGAGAGGGCGGCGGACCAAGAGGTTGAGGATGATAATTATACGCCTCCCTCCGAAGACGAGGCAAGCCTCGACGATGACGAGTTCGTCGTGCCAGAGGATCTTGCCAAACAAGAGCGTTTTAAACACAGGCTCATGCCCACGGCAAGCAGCCTCAAGAAGAAGCAGCAACAGCTTAGAGCTGATCAGGATTTGCTAGCTGATAGATGGACTGAAGTCCTTGCGGCCGAAGAGTATGAACTCGAACGCCCCTTCAAGAGTTACCCAAAGCGCAGGCTGCTACCCCGACTATAGGAGGAAGCACCTACATCACCAGCGCATGACATGGCCGACCGGCCACCTCGTGGCCGCGACAGAGAGGCCTCTTGGCCCTCCACTCAAGCCATGCCCCGGCACCGCGTCAAGCATACTAAGGCACGGGAAAATGCGCCCGACTTGCGCGACATCCTGGAGGACAAGGCAAGGCAAACAAGATCGATCTACGGATCGCGCAGGCGCCCCACGGCACGTGACGGTGATCGTCACTCCAGACGCAATGAATCCGGCCGGGCCAAACTCAACAGACAAAGCTCCTTCAAGCTGCGTCGTGATATACCCCAATACAGAGGCGCCGCACACCAACTATGCTTCACAGATGAAGTAATGGATCATAAAATCCCTGAGGGCTTCAAACCCGTAAACATCGAATCGTACGATGACACAACAGATCCTGCGGTATGGATCGAGGATTATCTCCTTCATATCCACATGGCCCGCGGCGATGATCTACACGCCATCAAATACCTCCCACTCAAACATAAGGGACCGGCCCGGCATTGGCTTAGCAGCTTGCCAGCAAACTCAATCGATTCTTGGGAGGACCTGGAAGCCGCATTCCTTGACAACTTCCAGGGCACTTATGTGCGACCACCGGACGCCGATGACCTAAGCCACATAATTCAGCAGCCAGAAGAATCGGCTAGGCAATTCTGGACATGGTTCCTAACAAAGAAAAACCAGATAGTCGACTGTCCGGACACAGAGGCCTTAGTGGCCTTCAAGCATAATATCCGTGACGAGTGGCTGGCCCGGCACCTGGGACAGGAAAAGCCGAAATCTATGGCAGCCCTCACGACACTCATGACCCGCTTTTGCGCGGGAGAAGACAGCTGGCTAGCTCGCAGTAACAAACAAAAGCGCCACGTTAGCAGCGACAGCAACGAGGATACGGCAGTTAATGCCGGATTCCGAGGCTACAAATCCGGTGAACGGAAACAACAATTCAAAAGAAAAACTCAGGGCCCGTCCAGTTTGGACCGAATACTCGACCACTTGTGCCAGATACATGGCACCCCCGAAAAGCCAGCCAATCACACCAACAGGGATTGTTGGGTGTTCAAGCAGGCAGGCAAGTTAAGAGCCGAAAACAAAGACAAGGGGTTGCATAGCGACGACGAGGAGGAGCTCAGGCCGCCGAACAACAGTGGACAGAAGGGATTTCCCCCGCAAGTGCGGACGGTGAACATGATATATGCAACCCACATCCCCAAGAGGGAGCGGAAGCGTGCGTTACGGGACGTATATGCAATGGAGCCGGTCACCCCAAAGTTCAACCCATGGTCCTCCTGTCCGATCACCTTTGATCGAAGGGACCACCCCACTAGTATCCGTCATGGGGGTTTCGCCGCATTGGTTCTAGACCCAATCATTGATGGATTCCATCTCACAAGACTCCTCATGGAAGGCGGCAACAGCCTGAACCTGCTTTACCAGGATACAGTGCGAAAGATGGGCATAGATCCCTCGAGGATCAAGCCCACCAAAACGACCTTTAAAGGCGTCATACTAGGTGTAGAAGCCAACTGTACAGGCTCAGTTACACTGGAAGTGGTCTTCGGATCTTCGGATAACTTCCGAAGCGAGGAGTTAATCTTCGACATAGTCCCGTTCCGTAGTGGCTATCACGCACTGCTCGGGCGAACTGCATTCGCAAAATTCAACGTGGTACCGCACTATGCATACCTCAAGCTCAAGATGCCAGGCCCTAGAGGAGTAATCATGGTCAATGGGAACACTGAATGCTCCCTCCGAACGGAGGAGCACAAGGCAGCGCTCGCAGCAGAAGTACAAAGCAGCCTCTCTAGGCAGTTCTCTAGTCCGGCCTTCAAAAAGCCAGACACTGTCAAGCGCTCCCGGAGTACCCTACAACAAGACCGCCTGGCACGTTCCGAGCTAGCGTAGCAATGTGGCCCCAACCCTAGCCCTCGCGATATAGCGAAACCAGCGCTTCGCGTACATAACTACACTCTTGAAATACCATGGGCACAGGGGAAGGGGCACTATAGCGGCACGCCCGAAATATGGCTTAAACCACACCAGGGGCTGCCGGATTCCTTCTTTTTTTCTCTTACTCTCAGGACTCCATACTTTGGACGACCCATTCGGCAATTCAACTGCCGCACAAACATGCAAGATCCAGGGAAGCAGACAAGCCACGCCGCATTATGGAACTCCCAGGTGGTCTCTATTGCGAGGAGTATACCTGTTTTTTAATACAATTCCGCGGCCTGCCCCTAGCCAGGACATGTTAAATAGTCCAATTTATTTTGCTTATCGCACTATTTGTATCGTTCCGCTTTCATAGCAGCCTTTCTATAAACAATGCATAGCTTTTTGTCTATTTTTTGCATTACCCTCTTTTTATATATATGTTTATTAATAACATGCTGCATCCGTACACTGTGGTACGGCAAAATACGCCAGGGGCTTCAGTACCCATCAATATGGTGTGAGAAGTCCATCCACTTTCACAAGTGCGGCACCCCGAACTTATAGCACTATATGCATCGGCTCCAAATCATGATTTGGGTCAATAGTTGGGTTTTCCCGGCTCCTATGTTTTGGTGCCTTACGTTCCGCTATATCGGCTAAGGTAGCACTAGGAGAACCACTGCGATTGTCCCCCAGTTGAGCTGGGCCGAGCACCTCAGTGGAGAAAGCTAAAAATGACTGTCATGATGAGACGAGAGACCGGTCGCTGTTCGAGAGGTTTTTCGAATCCTTAATGGCTTATGCCGCTTCGAGCGAGGAACCGGCTTTCTCCGGCCAAGGCATGGATAGCGCCCCGAATTCGGTCTTCCGAATACTAGGGACTTTGCCGAAATTTAAAATTATAGAGTTCTATGGCTAAGTGAGAATATTCAAGCATTATAGTCCGATTGCCTTGTTCGTTATGCTGACCGCCTCCCTCGACGGACCCAATCATGGGAAAAAGAGCGCTCGGGTTTAGCCTGAACACCCCAGCACTAGTGGCATGGGGGCAGAAGCCGACGACTGGCCATCTCTCAATTTTTTTGATAAACGGCCGCACAGAAAGTAATATTTTAAATTCAAGCATTTCTTAGTGCATATGAACAAGTTTTCAGCGCAGAGGATAACACGAGCGAGTTCATTCAAAAATTACATCCTTGGTACATTCATCCGCCACAAGGCAGGCACCAGCAAGAACATCCTTATAATAGTTCTCGGGCTTGCGATGCTCCTTCCCCGGTGGCGGCCCGTCCTTCACAAGCTTCTCACTGTCCAGCTTACCCCAGTGCACCTTTGCACGGGCAAGGGCCCTACGGGAACCTTCGATGCAGACGGAGCGCTTGATGACCTCGAGCCTTGGACAAGCCTCCACCAGCCGCCGCACCAGTCCGAAGTAGCTCCCAGGCAGGGCCTCTCCAGGCCACAGCCGAACTATGAAGCCCTTCAGGGCCTGTTCGGACACCTTGTGGAGCTCGACCAGTTGCTTCAGCTGGTCGCTCAAGGGCACAGAGTGTCCGGCCTCAGCATACTGCGACCAGAACACCTTCTCCATCGAGCTGCCTTCCTCGGCTCGGTAGAATGGGGCGGCATCGGATACGCTGCGGGGAAGATCTGCGATTGCCCCTGGAGAGCTCCGGATTCGGGTAAGTAACAAGTAGTTTACTTTTATATGTCTGCTTTGCATATAGAATGCCTTACCCGCCGCTATCTTTTTCACCGCATCCAATTCCTGCAGGGCCTTCTGGGCTTCGGCCTTGGCAGATTTGGTAGTTTTAAGGGCCGCAGCAAGCTCGGACGCTCGCGTCTTCGAGTCGAGCTCCAAACTCTCATGTTTTTGCATGAGAACCCGAAGCTCTTGCCGCACCTCGCCGACCTGCGCCTCAAATTTCTCCCGCTCGGCGCGCTCCATGGCCGCTTTCTTCTCGGCCTCGGACAGCGCCTGCTTGAGGGTCGCCATCAGTTGTGGCCCCTACAATAAGCAGTATACTCCTGTCATTTTTTGCAATTGTGCCTTCCTATAGGCATTTTTTCTATAAGGTATCTCTTACCTTCTTTCTCCTCAAGCTGCCATTTGGCAAGGCCGAGCTCTTGCTCGGTCCGCTCGAGGCTCTGCTTCAGGGCACCCACCTCCGCAGTCAGTGCGGCGGTGGCCAGCAGCGAAGCCTGCATACATATATTGACTCCTTTTTAGTTAGAATCCTGTGATATTTAATAGATCCTCTATTTGGCTTTTCTTTCCGAACGCCAAACAGAGAATCAGGGGCTATTGTCTATATGGTAATATTTTTACATATTTTTACTTACCTCGAAGCCTGTTAGAAGGCTAGCACAAGCTTCATTCAGTCCGCTTTTGGCGGACCGAACCTTCTGGACCACCGTACTCATGATGGCACAGTGCTCCTCGTCGATGGAGGCGCCCTTAAGCTCCTCCAGCAGATTGGCCGGCGCTTCCGGTTGGACGGAGGACGCCGGCTCAGTAGGCTTGCTCCTCTTGGCAGGAGTTCGCCTACCGCGGTCCGGAACCGTTGATGATTCCGGCGCAGTGTCTAGCTTAAAGCCGGACTTGGAGCCCATGGGGGTCTTGTCCCCTTCACTCCTGGAGTCCGGGAGGTCACCTCGTGGCTCCTCCTGGACCACCTCCTCTCGCCCCGGAGCTTGTCGCGACGCCACTTCGGCGTCATCCGCAGCACAGGGGGAAGCAGCGGGCGGAACTGAATTCACGTCCGATGAATCCAGGGAGCTGCTCGACGACTCATCGAGCCCGTCCTTGGGCGGACTGCATGATTATATCTGACATTAGGGAAAGCTGTGCAACAAAAGGAATATCATGAGTTACTCTGGTATCCGAACACTTACGATCTCGCCGGACGCTTGGCCCTGTCCGGCCACTCCTCTTCGTCCTCGTCGGCGTCGGGGACGCAATCCGACGGAGGGGTTTTCCTCTTCTTGGACCCCTCGGCTTCCCCTAGTGGGGCGGCCTTCCTTTTCTCTCCTCCCCCCGCTGGAGGGGGAGAGGTTTCTTCTTCCTCCTCCTCGTTTTCACGGGAGGAGTGCGTCTCGGACTCGTTGGACGACGAGTCTGACACCACCATATGCCGGGAACTCTTCTGAGTCCCCGTGGCCTTCTTCTTCTTGGCCTTTTTCTCCGGCACCACATAAGGTGCCGGAACCAGCAGCTTCCCTAGGAGAGCAGGGGCTGGGTCTTCGGGCAAGGGAGCCGGACAGTTAATCTGTCCAGACTTCTCCCGCCAATCCTGTCAAAGGTGAGGGAGTTTAGATCCCGCGTAGAGTCAAACTATGAAAAAACTTAACATCCTATAAAGGATGAAATATCTTACCTCGCCAGCAGGACGCTGCGAGCTGAATCCGCGGTCTTCGGAGGCGGATGTGGGAGCCTCGGCTCCTTTGGTTAGGCCCCTCCAGACATCTTCGTACGTCGTGTCGAAGAGCCTGCTCAGAGTGCAGTGCTGCGCCGGGTTGAACTCCCACAAATTGAAGTCCCATTCTTGACACGGAAGGATCCGGCGGACGAGCATGACCTGGATTACGTTGACAAGCTTGAGCTGCTTGTTCACCAAGGACTGGATGCATTTTTGCAGTCCGGTCAACTCTTCTTCGTCGCCCCATGACAAGCTCGTCTCCTTCCAGGACGTGAGCCACGTTGGGGGTCCGGATCGGAATTCAGGGGCTGCGATCCACTTCGGATCGCGTGGCTCAATGATGTAAAACCACCTTGACTGCCACCCCTTCAAGGTCTCCACAAAGGAGCCCTCGAGCCATAGGACGTTGGCAATTTTACCCACCATGGCACCTCCGCACTCCGCCTGGTTGCCGCGCACCACCTTTGGCTTGACGTTGAAGGTCTTGAGCCAGAGGCCGAAATGGGGGCGAATGTAGAGAAATGCCTCGCACATGACGATAAACACCGAGATATTGAGGATGAAGTTCAGGGCCAGATCGTGGAAATCTAGGCCATAGTAGAACATGAACCCGCGGACAAATGGGTGGAGAGGAAAACCCAGTCCGCGGAGGAAGTGGGGAAGAAATACTACCCTCTCATGGGGCCTTGGGGTGGGAAGAAGCTGCCCCTCCTCAGGAAGCCGGTGCGCGATGTCTTTGGACAAGTATCCGGCCTTCCTTAACCTTGTGACATGGCCCTCCGTGACGGAGGAGACCATCCACTTGCCTCCCGCTCTGGACATTGTTGGAGAGGGTTGAGGTAGGAAGTGCAGGCTTGGGCGCTGGAGCTCGGGTGCGCAGAAGATGGATAGGCAAATGAGGAAGAAGGCGTAGGTAAAAAGGTGGATCCTTATCCCCTTATATGGGCGGATGCGACTATGCGTCCCCACCAGCCTAGTAAAACTCGCTTGCCTCCCATGCACCGTGATAAGTGGCGCGGTTGGGTTACCCACGTCCGTATTAACGAGAATCCCGTAAAGAAAGGGGACACGATCTCTGCTTTGACAAGACGTGCCAAGGAAACCGCCTCGCAAAACACGCTGAGGTGGAGAAGTGAAAACAATTCAAATAAAGGCTTGGCCGTAGTGTGATGTCACGCTGCGGAATACGTCAGCAGATTCGATTGGTGTTAATATTATTCTCTCTATGGCAATACGTGGAAGCTTATTTTGCAGAGCCGGACACTACTCTTGGTGTTTACAAAACTTTTATGAAGAATTTGGAGGAGGAACCCGCCATGCAATGCCGAAGACAATCTACGTGCCGGACTCGTCGTCATTGAAGCCTGGTTCAGGGGCTACTGAGGGAGTCCTGGATTAGGGGGTGTTCGGGTAGCCGGACTATACCTTCAGCCGAACTCTAGGACTATGAAGATACAAGATTGAAGACTCTGTCCCGTGTCCGGATGGGACTTTCCTTGGCGTGGAAGGCAAGCTTGGCGATGCGGATATTCAAGATCTCCTACTATTGTAACCAACTTTGTGTAACCCTAACCCTCTCCGGTGTCTATATAAACCGGAGGGTTTTAGTCCGTAGGACAACTTCATCATACAACAATCATACCATAGGCTAGCTTCTAGGGTTTAGCCTCCTTGATCTCGTGGTAGATCTACTCTTGTACTACCCATATCATCAATATTAATCAAGCAGGACGTAGGGTTTTACCTCCACCAAGAGGGCCCGAACCTGGGTAAAACATTGTGTCCCTTGTCTCCTGTTACCATCCGGCCTAGACGCACAGTTCGGGACCCCCTACCCGAGATCCGCCGGTTTTGACACCGACAGTAGCCCTCGAGTCCTTCAAAGCGGCCCTCCAAGAACTTGAAACCATCATGCGATAGCCCCACGGTGGGTGCCAACTGTCGTGGTTTTGTCACGGCAGATGTCCTCGTGAAAGGACTTAGTCGTGGAGCCATCGCAACGGGTTAGCTTGAAGGGGTTAAAGCGGACAAAGGGACGCAAGGGAGTTTATACTAGTTCGGCCCCTTCAATGAAGGTAAAAGCCTACGTCTAGTTGTGATGGAATTGATGGGTTTTCGATGACTAGGGAGCAAAACAAGCTTCGCCTAAGTCTCGAGTTGTTGTCTGTTGTCCTTGAACCGCCGCTGGGTCATCCCCTTATATACATGGGTGACGCCCGTCGGTTTACAGTGTCCCAACACCGGCTCATATACGTGTTCGTTTTGGTCTCTACTTATTCCTAACTTACAATACAAGTTTACATACCGACGCCGGTTTACGGCTACATGCCTTAAACCGATCATGGGTTTTAAGCCCTCATCTACCTTCATGGGCTTTAACATACTTAACTACTGATGAAGTTAATCCGGCCCAGATAGGCCGGTTTATGCCCAGTAGTAATATCCCCAACAAGGTCTGTGTGACCTTAGTTCAAGGAGAATACAATGAGGACTGGGTGTCCTGAGCTGCGTGTTCAAGACTGGGTGTCCGGGACTGTGTGTCCTCGAGTTTAAATACTCAGCCGCTCCAACCAGACGTACAACTGAGACAGCAGTTGGAACTGGTCTACCAAATCATTGTCTTCACCAAGCTTACTGGTTCTATTCCCTCAATTCTATCATTTCATCATAAATGTGTTGTGTGTTTGTTCATATCTGTGTTTGAAGACTTTGATTGAAGACTTTCTCAATTTCCTCAATTCAATTTCTTCAGTCTGTTTGTCTTCATCCTGTGTTATCCTGTGATTACGCTTCCTGTACTCTTTGCATGTCTTCATTTCATCATGATGACTATGCTTGTATTCTGTTATGTTTACTTTTGAGTACTTATTCCGCTGCTAGTAGTTCTTCACTAAGGAATTTCCTCACCAACAAATTCCTCAGTGAAGAATTTCATAAAAATCGCCTATTCACCCCCCTCTAGTCGATATAACGCACTTTCAAGAGTTGGGCCAGAAGAGCCACGAGGCCTCCACAAGGGTGGAGGGCGCGCCCTTGATCCTTGTCATCGCCTCGCGGACCCCCTGACTTGTTCTTGACGCCAAAAATTCCTATTAATATAGAAACCCCCAAAAATAAACCTAGATCGGGAGTTCCACCGCCACAAGCCTCTGTAGCCATGAAAAACCAATTGGGGTCCCGTTCCGGCACCCTGCTGGAGGGGGGAAACCATCACCGACGGCCATCTTTATCATCCCTGCGCTCTCCATGACGAGGAGGGAGTAGTTCACCCTTGGGGCTGAGGGTATGTACCAGTAGCTATGTCTTTGATATCTCTCTCTCTCTCTCGTGTTCTTGATTTGGCATGATCTTGATATACCGTGAGCTTTGCTATTATAGTTGGATCTTATGATGTTTCTCCCCCTCTACCTTCTTGTAATGGATTGAGTATTCCCTTTGAAGTTATCTTATCTGATCGAGTCTTTAAGGATTTGAGAACACTTGATGAATGTCTTGCATGTGCTTATCTGTGGTGACAATGGGATATTGTCAGGACCCCGATCCTAAGCCACATTGATCTAGTATGTAACACATCATATCACTTTGCAGCCTCACGCACGGTATCCCCACGGGTGCCACCTTACCTGGCCCAAGACCGCTTGCATCTTTTAGCTCACGTATATGATAGTGTTGCTAGTATCCATATGACAGAGAACCCGGGGCGACATGACTAGTCGTGAACCCAAAGTGACACTAACTTACAGTGGCAGGCATAGATGACACAATAACAAACGTGTCGGTCATCAGCGAGTGAATTCGGGCCGTAGAAACTGGCCTAGCAGGACTCCGGGAATCCAGGTTGAAGCAAGCTAACATGACTCTAAAAGACACCGCGTGACATCTCCCTGAAGGGACAGACATAGGATCGAAGAAGGACACATGTCGGCCAGTCTAAGTGTTCTGGAGCAGTAGCAACTGGCCTAACAGGACATTGGTAAACCGGGTTGTAGTAGACAACCATGGCTCAGTGGAAGCACTAGACCACATTTCCCCATAAGAGAGGCTACCAAGGATAGACAACTAGGTTGTTGGATCCAACACATACCAAGCATTTCAATCATACACACAATATGCTCGATATGTGTAAATACAACATGGCATCACAACAAAACTCTACGACTCAATTATTTATTCAAGACTTCGAAGAGTTAGATATTCCAAACATGGGTTTGATGACCCAGCATTCAAGTCATACGAGCAACAAGGACAAGCGGCAGCTTAACTTGTCTGAGTACAGACAACTATAAAAGAAAAGGGATGAGAAGCCTGACGATCTACAAGATCCTGCCGAGGGCACAAGATCATAGCTGAGGTAATAAGCTAAACGTCGAAGTCCACACAAAACTACTAGCGAGACTGAAGTCTCTCTACAAAAACATAAATTAAGCAAACGTGAGTACAAATATACCCAGCAAGACTTACATCAGAACTATCTACATATGCATCGTTATCAACAAAGGGGTGGTGGGGTTTAACTGCAGCAAGCCAACTTTGACTCAGTCACTAACCTGAACTACTACTGCAAGTAACTCTTTTGAGGTGGCACACACGAGTCCACATATTCACCAATCAATACACCACGATGGATCCGCTCCCGTATCCCTACAAGAACACCATCCATAGCACTCACGCTTATCTTGCGCATTTTAGAGTGTCCACTTTCACTTGTCTATGAACTGTACATGCAACCCAGAAATCCTTTATCGCGGACACGGCTATTCGAATAGATCATTTATAACCCTGCAGGGGTATACTTCTTCACACATGTTTCCACCATTAGCGTCTACACATGACATGTTCTCGGCAGACGTCAAGCGAAAGCTGACATGGGTGTAGACCACGACCTACCTAAACACTCAAGTCTCTAATCCAGGTTTATCGCCTATTCAGGTTCCATCCGCAGGGAGTCCGGCCTAGGTTTCCACATACAGCCCCGAACGATGTGTACAGGGTTCCGTGACACCAAACGGGCACCCAGCATACCTAGCCACGTGCCTACCGCATCACAGCCCAACCCTGGGGTCAGCGCTGCGCACGACCTCCAGCATACTACAAACACGAGAAACTACTTGCAACTCCTGGACAGAGGACTAGGGTGGTTAATAAGTCGAGCGGCGTCATATTTCAGGGCCCAATGCCTGGTAGTAGCTATTTCATGGATCACAAACATAGAACTCAGTTCCCGAGGACAGCTTCAATGAGACAACCCATCATGTACTCCTACATGGCCTCTCACCGCTACCTTTACCAAATCGTGTTCACACACTTAGCTCACACACAGTAGGACATGTTCATCACCATTCCAATTCATCCTCGGTGAATCAGACCTGACTCAACTCTAAGTAGTAGCAGGCATGACAAACAAACATGAATGAGTAGGCACAACAGGGCTCAAACAACTCCTACTCATGCTAGTGGGTTTCATCTATTTACTGTGGCAATGACATGTCATGCACAGGAAAAGGGGTTCATCCATTGCAACATGTAACAGTTGTAACATTGTTGTCCTAATGTAGTAAAAGCTCTTCTGAAGATGATATAGCTCTTCATCGGTGTCAACGATCATGACATCGGAACAACGTCCACTGAGAGGGGACAAATACCAGCAAATAGAGAAGAACACAATCAATGCAATGCTAAATATGATGCATGATCAGGACATGGAAAAATGAGTGTGTTGGCCTAATGCAACTACAACCAGCTGGGTTTGAGTCATTTGGAACCAAAGGTTCAATCCCAAACTCATCTTATGAATTTAAATAGTGCCTTATCATGTTTTGCACTAAACAGCAAGGTTAAGTTTCTTAAATATGCATGAAACTAGTACAGATGGATATATTGGATTTTTCTGATCATTTTTCATATATAAATCATTTCATTTGGAGTTATGGTTGAATTTCTATGATTTTTCAAAGTTTTGGCTATATTCTGGAATTTTCAGATATTTGTAAAATAGAAATAATCCAGAAAAGGTTTTTTGCGTCAGCACTATGTCATCATGACGTCAGCGGGTCAACAGGGCGCGGTCTAGGTCAAACCTGACCTGTGGGTCTCGTGTGTCAGTGACTAACTAAACTAACCTAATTAATTAACACTAACCTAGGTTAATTCAAAGGGCTGGCCCCACACGTCAGTGATCCAAGGCGGTCAAATCCTGGTCAGACCGGGTCAAACCCACCGGCA
Source organism: Triticum urartu (assembly GCF_056163025.1). Lineage (NCBI taxonomy): Eukaryota > Viridiplantae > Streptophyta > Magnoliopsida > Poales > Poaceae > Triticum > Triticum urartu. The sequence continues at coordinate 249,986,067 of NC_141878.1, read as the reverse complement.
TTAAGCCGCCGGCTAGGTCCGAGACGGCAGAGGGCTTCGGAAATCATCCACAGAACACCATTTGATGCGTGGTTTGCTCCTACGTGCTCCTGGGAGTGAGCCGCATCGGATGGAGGTAGCGGCTGGAGCTGGGGTGGCCTGAGTCGACGGTGGCGAGCATGAATGCGACAGGCGACGTTCGGGTGTTTGCAGAATCGGTGCTGCAGTGCGCAAACGAGCGCAGCGAGGCGCTAGGGAGGCTCTACGCGTAGCGGTGAGCATGTTGGACGCATGCCTGAGACCAAATGGTTACCGGAGCTGCGTCGGCGACGAGTGCAGGCGGTGGCACAGTCGGGCGAGAGGGGCGCGGTGGCTACGGAGTGCAAGAGAGAGAACGGAGAGGGGGAGGATGATCAGCAGTTCATGATGAACATGAGGAACGAGTCTGTGAACTCGGGGAGGGGCTGAAGCGAGCGGGGCGGTGAGGGAGATCTCCGGCGGCCGACGGCGAAGATGAAGATGATGGCGTCACTTCGGGCGTCCTGCGTCCGCATGCTTCGTCTTGGAGCTCCGTGGCATCGAGGCGGAGCCTCTGGATAACATGGAGAGGTGAGGTGGTGGCTCTGGCCATGGCAACGACGGGTCGCTGCAACGAGCTCTGCTTGATGGTTGCGTGCGAGAGAGCTAGAGGAGGAGAGGAGCTCGGGGAGAGAGTCAGAGGGCCTGGGTTGTGCGTGTCGACGTCCAGGCGAGTGGGAGCAGCTGCGTGGCTAGCAGGAGGTGGCCGTGGCTCGGCTGTGCGTGCACCACGCGCAACACCAATAGGCACGACGAAGACGACGCGCGAGGGGCTGGGCTGGGCCTAGCAGGCCGGCTGTCTGCTAGGCCGCTAGTGGGCTGCCAGGTAAGGCCAGGTGAGTCCTCTCCCTCTCTTTTATTTCTGCTTTTCTATTTTTCTACAACTCTGTAGCTTTTCTAAAAATACATAAACACCCCCGAAAATCATGAAACTGCTCATGCTCACTGCTGGGAATATATCCTGCAGTAAACATTTCATTTTATGATTATTTGGGAATTTAAAATATTTTAAAGCATTTAAATGCCCAAATGCAAATACTATATGATTTAATTCAGTGACGTTATGATGTCCTCGAAAAGTGTGCACCATTTTTGTCAGAGGTTCTAGACCAAGGCAAAGATGATGAACATTTTGGAAGGGCATTTTAGGATCATTGAAAAAGATTTTAGTAAACCCTATTTGGTTTAAGGGGGGTGCTGGGGTTCTGTCATCCCCATTTCAAATTCATTTAAATTGTAAACATGACAAGATGAGAAACAAGAAAAGGCAACAGGGGCTGAGCTAGGGCTGTGACAACTCACCCCCACTAAAAAAGAATCTCGTCCCGAGATTCATGATGTGGGGTAAGAAGACAGAGGGGGCACAAAGCTAACACAATCTTCACGATCCAGGTTGCACTTCATAAGAATGTTGATTCGATCACCATCTCTGTCTCGATGCCTTTCTCTGAGAACTCTAACCAACATGACAACGAGAGGAAAGGAAAACTCTAAAAGGATCGATCTCCTCGAAGATCGAACAACTCAGGATCAACTCATAGAGTGAGACATTGAAACATCTCTCGAGCTGAGACATGGAGCATACAACTAGAGGGATGGAGTGACATAGATGATCATGGTTCACTAGGTAGACAACAATTCCACACTTTAAAGGGTGGTGAACAGTTGTCAACGTAGCGATGATTTGAGTCACCATGATACCTTAACGAGACATCATAGAGGAGGGTGATTCGTAGAATTATTATCTTAAGTGGCAAAAAAAATTACTTTTGATATAGAGATCATTAAGACTCTCTATACCAGGTTAGGGAAAATATCGACCGATCGTTGGAGGAGTTCGGTAGAATGGCATACTCGGACTAGTATGGATGATGTGGATTACCTTGTTGAAGACAATGCAATGGATGATTTTGCTTATCATCGAAAATGAATGGAACCCCTGGTAGAACCACTTGAGGATGATCCTAGTCAGTAATTACCGAGAAGGGCAGTCCATAGTAGGATGGCACAATGGTGGTGCAAGATGGGAACAAGATGCAAATGCCGAGAATGATTCTAGTAATTGAGGGGAAACCCAACAGTAGAGAGTGATTCCACTATTAGAAAGGTTATAGCATAACGGAGGAAACTGGGAGCAATCCTAGTTAGTGCCGACAATGACACCTAGTGCTTGTGTGTGCTCTCAAGAACTTGAGCATTCCATATTCATCAAGGTTTACCAACATCCGTGTCAAGGATCCTGGCAACACAACATACTACCATGATGAATAGTGATGGATGATGCAGATCCAAAGGAAGATAACATCTTCTCAGAGTTCACCTTAGCGAGGCCAATGGAACAAAATCTGGATGATCGACCGAGAAACATTTAGCACTCCGCTTCTAATGTTCTCCTTGATGTGTTAGCGTAACCCATTCATTGAAATGGTTTGGTATCTAGAACATCAAGTAGCAGGTCGGACTCTGGGAGCTCAAGAATCCATAGGGAATAACTACGAAAGTAAATCCCGCGAGATCCTTATGGGGAGGTGGACAACTTCCTCAATCAAGATACTACAATAATAGGTCTTTCGGCTGGTGTGTTGGCCACGACTTCCACTTTACCGAGTTACATAGATATTAATATTATAGTTCTTGGAAGATGTTCCACCCATCATATCTGCCTGAGATTCAGATCTGGATGGTGTCAGAATAATCCAGTCTCATTGAGTCTAGAAATAAAAATGAAAATTTGGAACACAAATCGACAAGATGACATTGCGAGATTCTCGGGAATGAACTACGGTAGCAAGCTCCAAAACATGAGATGGTTCTGCTACAAGCATGTGAACACGTTGTCTCAGGCAATCATGATCACATGGTAGTCTTACAACAAAACACTACCGAGTTCTGGTTAGGAACCATCAACAAGGATATCGAAGTCCTTGCATAAGTCTAGCTCTTAAGAAGAAACTTCTTCTCCTTGAACAAATCAATCAATGGCTTGGTTTGCTAGGGACACATATGGAATGAAGGTAGCTAGTATCACAAACAAATGTATACTTCGCACATGCATGACTGACTTGGGATGATTCCAGATGAAGTAACATTGACTTTCTCGAGTTCACGGCGGCAACTTGCATAAAATGCACATGAATTAGAGGAAGTCACTTCTTTCATCCAAACATATGCTTCATGAACGGGACATGAAGTAATGCTTTCAAAAGTTTCCAACACTAGCTTAATGTTCAACATGAATCGTGGAGGGAATAAAGACGTTGTCGATGGGCTCAACAACAATTTATCAAGATTTCCATAAGATGGGGTTACATGGTTATGTGAACAAGATGATAGCATTGGTCAGACCAAAAGATGTAATGATGTATGCTCGAGGGATCAACCACGAGTAAGACAATATTACGAACATCGTTGGTACTGATTTGATTTGGTGAGAGTCCATACTCAAATCAAAGTTTTGATAAGACAATAGGTCCAACAACTGATCACAGGGACCAATGGATGAAGATATCATCTTTCTTCAACTAACACACAAACACAAAGATATGCCCTTGGAATGAACTAAGTTGGGCAAGAATTTATCTTCCAACTCTCCAAGTTGTTGTTTAGCTTAACCAACTAGCTCAGGGGTATCCAACACAGATTCTTGAAGAAAGGGGTGGCTACAAGAAACCAACTTGATCACGAACTCAACATAGCGGTGAGTTGACAACCTGGTAACACTTCCGAGAAGTTATTCGGAAAATCACGAACCACCAATATGTTACTAAGCTCAAGAACAATCTTGCTTTTCAAGGCAAGACGATGTGACCAAGAGAGTGATGGATTGACACAATCCTATCTCCTTGATCGAGGAGTGCACCAGGGAAAATGGACTAGGTAGCACGATTAATCTTAGAATGATGGTTTAGTAACCAACACGCTAGGAATAAGATTATTGTCCATTAACTACCAAGCAACACAGTTGCTAGGACTATTGATTTAACACATCATGATTCACTTGTCGGCATTTCGGTTGCGACAACACGGAACCGAGGAATGAATAATGATGGCAAGAAGTATCACTGCATCAAGAATTCATAAGAGATGGTGCAATTCTCAAGACAATCCTGACATAAAGGCTGGATTGGCAATTTGATCTGCGGAATACAACTATTTTGACCCAATCCTCGAAAGAGATAAAGTATCGGAGTTTGTTTCTCCTAGTCATTCTAGAGTAGAATGGCTTGATGGACCGCATGAATAATAGGCATCGATAACACGAATGCATAACTAGTCCTGACTATCAACTGATAGATAGAGGTCAAAATACAACTAAAGAGAGACAACTCAAAGGAACATATGGTTTTCTGAGTTGCCGATGCATAGATTTAGTATGTCAAACAAGTTCAACATATTTCTTCCGGATAACCCATGCAGAAGAGGAAGGACTGGCAGATTCACAACATAGAATCAAGAACTCATCAAGAGCACTCTAGTTGTGATCTTTCGGTTCAACGAGGAACTTGTTCCATAAGTAGTTCATGGTATTTGGAAGAGGAAAATACCACGGACCTCGAAGAATATCACAAGGTTACTAATATCCTAAAGGAACGAGCAAACACTTTCAACATGAGGTAGGTAGAGTGAATATTGGGTTCAAGAACCCAGGAATGGAATGCCTACTAATTAAATGGCATCACGGGATGCTTTCAAGAATGACGGCCAGAATCATCACACTGGGAACAGAAAACATGTCTAGATTACTAAGTGACTCCCTAAGACACCTAGGGTCATAAGAATAGCTCCACATATATGTCGAGGCAATAGAGTACCTCAACTCACCGATTAGTGTGCTTAATCTGGCCCAAAAGAACATCGGGAACAGAAAGAAGGAAGTTGCAAATGCATCAGACTATTTAGAAACCTGGGATGACTCGAACAACATAACGGTTGTAATTGCTCAAAAATATTGAGACATCCTGCAAAAATGGTGGCATAACCACTCAGAATCACAATATCAAGGTTCTGAGATCAGCTGTCAACACATGGAAGTAGTAGGAACTGAACTGAGGCTTTAATTCATCAATCTTACAAGTCTACGGATTAGTAACATGTGATCCTGATAGAAAGAAGAGAAAGCCTAGTTCCTTAACCCCGTAGAAAGATAAGATGACTCGGATTAGAAGGGCATAAGGTATAAGAAGTAAAAAGAACCTTACGTTCCCTTCCACAATCAATTCCCTTACATAACTAAAGAATTGCTAGACTCAACTTCGACCAGTTTGGCTTGGTAATCCTACAGGCAGTCGGGCTTTGATACTAAAGCTGTCAGAACCCCGATCCTAAGCCACATTGATCTAGCATGTAACACATCACATCACTTTGCGTCCTCACGCATGGTATCCCCACGGTTGCCCACCTTACCTGGCCCGGGACCGTTTGCGTCTTTTGGCTCATGTATATGATTATGTCGCTAGCATCCATATGACAGAGAACCCGGGTCGACATGACTAGTCGTGAACCCAAAGTGAAACTAACTTACAGGGACAAGCATACATGACCCAGCAACGAAGGTGTCGGTCATCAGCGAGTGAATTCGAGCTATAGCAACTAGGCTAGCAGGACTCCAGGAATCCGGGCTATAACAGGATAACAGGACTCCGAAAGACACCGCGTGACATTACCCCAAAGGGACAGACACATGATCGAAGAAGGACACATACCGGCCAGTCTAAGTGTTCCGGAGCAGTAGCAACTAGGCTAACAGGGCTATAGCAGACTACCATGGCTCAGTGGAAGCACTAGACCACATTTCCCAATAAGAGAGGCTACCAAGGATAGACAACTAGGTTGTCGGATCCCAGACATACCAATCATTTCAATCATACACACAATATGCTCGATATGTGTAAATAAAGCATGGCATCACAACAAAACTCTACGACTCAAGTATTTATTCAAGACTCCGAAGATTTAGATATTAAAAACATGGGTCTGATGACACAGCATTCAATTTATACAAGCAACAAGCACAAGCGGAAGCTTAACTTGTCTGAGTACACACAACTATAAAAGAAAAAGGCTGAGAAGCCTGACTATCTACAAGATCCTGCCGAGGGCACAAGATTGTAACTGAGGTAACAAGGTAAACATCGAAGTCCACACAGAACTACTAGCGAGACTGAAGTCTCTCTGCAAAAACATAAATTAAGCAAACATGAGTACAAATGTACCCAGCAAGACTTACATCAGAACTATCTACATATGCATCATTATCAACAAAGGGGTGGTGGGGTTTAACTGCAGCAAGCCAGCTTTGTCTCAGTGGCTAACCTGAACTACTACTGCAAGTAACTCTTTTGAGGTGGCGCACACGAGTCCACATATTCACCAATCAATACACCACTATGCATCCGCTCCCGTCTCCCTATGAGAACGCCATCGATAGGACTCACACTTATCTTACACATTTTAGACTATCCACTTTCACTTGTCTATGAACTGTACAGGCAACCTAGAAGTCCTTTACCATGGACACGGTTATTCGAATAGATCATTTATTACCCTGGAGGGGTGTACTTTGATAACCCACAAGTATAGGGGATCGCAACAATTTTCGAGGGTAAAGTATTTAACCCAAATTTATTGATTCTACACAAGGGGAGGCAAAGAATACTCTCAAGTATTAGCAGCTGAGTTGCCAATTCAACCACACCTAGAAACTTAATTTATGCAGCAAAGTGTTTAGTAGCAAAGTAATAAGATAGTAGTGATAACGGTAGCAAAAGGTAACAATAGTAAAAGTAATGTTTTTGGTATTTTGTAGTGATGGTAGCAATAGCAACGGGAAAGTAAATAAGCGAAGAACAATATATGGAAAGCTCGTAGGCAATGGATCAGTGATGGAGAATTATGTCGGATGCGGTTCATCATGTAACAGTCATAACCTAGGGTGACACAGAACTAGCTCCAGTTCATTGATATACTTTAGGCATGTATTCCAAATATAGTCATACGTGCTTATGGAAAAGAACTTGCATGACATCTTTTGTCCTACCCTCCCGTGGCAGCGGGGTCCTTATGGAAACTAAGGGATATTAAGGCCTCCTTTTAATAGAGAACCGGAACAAAGCATTAACACATAGTGAATACATGAACTCCTCAAACTACGGTCATCACCGTTAAGTATCCCAATTATTGTCACTTCGGGGTTAACGGATCATAACACATAATAGGTGACTGTCGACTTGCAAGATAGGATCAAGAACACTCATATATTGATGACAACATAATAGGTTCAGATCTGAAATCATGGCACTCGGGCCCTAGTGACAAGCATTAAGCATAGCAAAGTCATAGCAACATCAATCTCAGAACACAGTGGACACTAGGGATCAAACCCTAACAAAACTAACTCGATTGCATGATAGATCCCATCCAACCCATCACCGTCCAGCAAGCCTACGATGGAATTACTCACGCACGGCGGTGAGCATCATGAAATTGGTGGTGGAGGATGGTTGGTGATGACGATGGTGACAGATTCCCCTCTCCGGAGCCCCGAATGGACTCCAGATCAGCCCTCCTGAGAGGTTTTAGGGCTTGGTGGTGGCTCCGTCCCGTAAAACGTGATAATTTCTTCTCCCTGATTTTTTTCTCCCCGAAACACAATATTTGGAGTTGGAGTCGGAGAGGCAACGGGGAGCCCACGAGGTAGGGGGGCGCGCCCCCCACCCTCGTGGAGAGGTGGTGGGCCCCCTGGCCTTCATCTTTTGCAGGTATTTTTCTTATTTTCTGAAAAGTGGCTCCATGAAGTTTTAGGTCATTCCGAGAATGTTTGCTCCTGCACATAAATAACACCATGGTAATTCTGCTGAAAACAGCGTCAGTCCGGGTTAGTTCCATTCAAATCATGAAAGTTAGAGTCCAAAACAAGGGCAAAAGTGTTTGGAAAAGTAGATACGTTGGAGACGTATCAACTCCCCCAAGCTTAAACCTTTGCTTGTCCTCAAGCAAATTCAGTTGACAAACTAAAAGTGATAAAGAAAACCTTTTACAAACTCTGTTTGCTCTTGTTGTTGTAAATATGTAAAGCCAGCATTCAAGTTTTCTGCAAACATTAAAACTAACCACATTCGCAATAATGCTCAGGTCTCAAGTTTACTCATATCAATGGCATAATCAACTAGCGAGCAATAATAATAAATCTCGGATGACAACACTTTCTCAAAACAATCATAATATGATATAACAAGATGGTATCTGGCTAGCCCTTTCTGAGACCGCAAAACATAAATGCAGAGCACCTTTAAAGACCAAGGACTGACTGGACATTGTAATTCATGGTAAAAGAGATCCAGTCAAGTCATACTCAACGTAAACTAACAATAATGAATGCAAATGACAGTGGTGCTCTCCAACTGGTGCTTTTTAATAAGAGGATGATGACTCAGCATGAAAGTAAATAGATAGGCCCTTCGCAGACGGAAGCAGGGATTTGTAGAGGTGCCAGAGCTCAGTTTTGAAATAGAGGTGAATAATATTTTGAGCGGTATACTTTCATTGTCAACATAACAACTAAGAGATGGCGATATCTTCCATGCTACACACATTATAGGCGGTACCCAAACAAAATGCTAAAGTTTATACTCCCCCTTCCACCAACAAGCATCAATCCATGGCTTGCTCGAAACAATGAGTGCCTCCAACTAACAAGAGTCCCAGGGGGAGTTTTGTTTGCAATTATTTTGATTTAGTTTGCATAAAACATGGGACTGGGCATCCCGGTGACCAGCCATTTATCCCGTGAGTGAGGAGCGGAGTCCACTCCTCTAGAGAATAACCCGCCTAACATGGAAGATACAAACAACCCTAGTTGATACATGAGCTATTCGAGCATATAAAACAGGATATTCATTTGAAGGTTTAGAGTTTGGCACATACAAATTTACTTGAAATGGGAGGTAGATACCATATATATGTAGGTATAGTGGACTCATGTGGAATAACTTTTGGGTTTAAGGGATTGGATGCACAAGAAGTATTCCTGCTTAGTACAAGTGAAGGCTAGCAAAAGACTGGGAAGCGACCAGCTAGAGAGCGACAACAGTCATGAACATGCATTAAAATTAATCAACACCGAATGCAAGCATGAGTAGGATATAATCCACCGTGAACATAAATATCATGAAGGCTATGTTGATTTTGTTTCAACTACATGCGTGAACATGCGCCAAGTCAAGTCACTTAAATCATTCAGAGGAGGATACCACCCTCTCATACCACGTCATAACTATCTCAATAGCATGTTGGCATGCAAGGTAAACCATTATAACTCATAGCTAATCAAGCATGGCACAAGAAACTATGATCTCTAGTTGTCATTGCAAACATGTTTATTCATAATAGGCTGAATCAGGAACGATGAACTAATCATCTTTACAAAAACAAAAGAGGTCGAGTTCATACCAGCTTTTCTCATCTCAGCCATTCCATCATATATCATCATAATTGCCTTTCACTTGCACAACCAAACGATGTGACTAATAATAATAGTGCACGTGCATTGGACTAAGCTAGAATCTGCAAGCATTCAATAAACAGGAGAAGACAAGGCAATATGGGCTCGTTTGTCAGATAAACAATAATGCATATAAGAGCCACTTCAACAATTTAATCATGGTCTTCTCCTCTTGACCACCAAAGAAAAGAAACGAAATAAAACTATTTACACGGGAAAGCTCCCAACAAGCAAAAGAAGAACATGAAATATTTTTGGGTTTTCTTTTTAATTACTACTACAAGCATGGAAATTAAACTGTTTAAAAGCTACAACTATTTTTTTGTTTTTCTTAAGGTTTGTTAAACACACAAGAAGAGAGAATAAAAAGGAAATTAAACTAGAATGGATGATACAATGAAAAAGTATGAGCACCGACATCTAGCAATGAGTGTGTGAACATAAATGTAATGTCGGTGGGAAATACGTACTCCCCCAAGCTTAGCCTTTTGGCCTAAGTTGGTCTATGGCCACGGCTGGCCTGGCGGATATCCATAATACTAGTTGGGGTTGTACTACGATGCAGCGGCTATCGCCTGCTGAGCTGCAGCGTGGCGACGAGCGGCCTCTGCTCTCCTCTCGTACTCATCTGCCTCCTCTCTGGTAGTGGTATATCTTCCTCTTGCTTGATAATCAAAGAAGGCAGGAGCAGGGAGAGTAATATGGACAGCATGACGTCTGACAAAGATTAGTCGATACTGGAGAGGTGATTCATTCCTCTCGACAAACTGATGGTGAACCATAGCATTAAAGTCTATGTAAGTAGGTGGTAATTCAATATCATCTTCGCGTATGGCTATACCAAGAAAATTAGCTATGCGGGTTGCATAAATTCCTCCAAAGAAATCTCCATTAAATCTATTAAGATGCAACCTACGTGCAACAATGGCTCCCAAATTATAAGATTGGTCTCCTAACACAGAACTCCTAAGAATACTGAGATCAGGGACACACATGTGACATGCCTCATCTTTAACATTGATGCATCTACCTATGAAGAGAGCAAAGTAATATATAGCAGGAAAGTGAATGCTCCCTATGGTAGCTTGTGTAATATCTCTAGATTCTCCCACAGTTATGCTAGCAAGAAAATCTCTAAATTCAGATTTACGAGGATCCCTTATACTACCCCATTGTGGAAGTTTGCACGCAGTGGTAAAATCCTCTAAGTCCATAGTGTAAGAATTATCATAAAGATCAAACAGGACAGTTGGAGAATTACGTGAATTTGAAAATTCAAACCTCCTCACAAAGGTACTGGTGAGGTTGTGATACTGGCTGCACTTCTCTTCCTCGAAGCTCACGAGATCAGCGTTATGCAAATATGCGTTGAATTCTTCCTTAATTCCTGCTCGATCCATGAAGTTCACAGAAGTCCATTCACAAGGACGCACTAGAGCGTTTCTTGGTGGCTCGTCATCAGCATCACGCATTGCAAGCCTGGGTCCTTGCTTCCTTGAAGAACCACCTTGGAACATCTTCCTAAGCATATTTCTTCCTCTGAAAAATTCTGAATTTTTTTAGTAACTTCAAAATAAAAGTAAACCAAACTCAATAATATTGATGGCAACTACTCCTACAAGTGCCTAGGGCCTATATCATGCATTAAAACTACTTTTGACCATACAAATTTGACATGCAAGCTCAAGAACAGGGTCACCTAAGCAGCAAAAATTTTCTATGAATAAAGCACTAGAACAAAAACTAATTGGACCAATGGAGGAGTCACATACCAAGGAACAATCTCCCCAAGCAGTTTTGTGAGAGGTGCTTTGAGCAAGGAGATCGAAAATGGCAGCAAGATGAGCTAGAACTCGTGCTTGAGCTGCATATTCGTGTTTGTGGGAGGAATAAGAAGTGTGTGGGTGCAGGAATAAGTGGAGGAGGGCCACCGTGGGCCCATGAGGCAGGGGGCGCACCCAGGGGGTAGGGCGCACCCTCCACCCTCGTGGGCAGGTGGTCTACCCCCCTGCTGTGTTCTGAGTGCCAAATATTCTCAAATATTCTTGAAAAAATCATATTTAAATTTCAGGGCATTTGGAGAACTTTTATTTTTGAGGTATTTTTATATTGCACAGATAATCAGATAACAGACAGAAAAATATTTATTTTCATTTTATTTAATATAAATAATAGAAAGTAAAAGTGGGGTACAGAAGGTTGTGCCTTCTAGTTTCATCCATCTCATGGTCATCAAAAGCAATCCACTAACAAGGTTGATCAAGTCTTGTTAACGAACTCATTCCGAATAACATGGAACCGGAGAAATTTCGAATAACACTATGTTACCTCAACGGGGATATGCACATCCCCAATAATAAGAATATCATATTTCTTGTTGACAGTAGGAAGAGGAAATTCAAAACCTCCAAATATAATCGATGGAATTTTTCCAATAGAGTTGATACTATGAACATGAGGTTGTTTCCTCGGAAAGTGTACCGTATGCTCATTACCATTAACATGAAAAGTGACATTGCCTTTCGTGCAATCAATAACAGCCCCTGTAGTTTTCAAAAAGGGTCTTCCAAGAATAATAGACATACTATCGTCCTCGGAAATATCAAGAATAACAAAGTCCGTTAAAATAGTAATGTTTGCAACTACAACAGGCACATCCTCACAAATACCGACAGGTATAGCAGTTGATTTATCAGCCATTTGCAAAGATATTTCAGTAGGTGTCAACTTATTCAAATCAAGTCTACGATATAAAGAGAGAGGCATAACACTAACACCGGCTCCAAGATCACATAAAGTAGTTTTAACATAGTTTCTTTTAATGGAGCATGGTATATTTGGTACACCGGGATCTCCAAGTTTCTTTGGTATTCCACCCTTAAAAGTATAATTAGCAAGCTTGGTAGAAATTTCAGCTTCCGGTATCTTCCTTTTATTTGTAATGATATCTTTCATGTACTTAGCATAAGGATTGGTTTTGAGCATATCAGTTAATCGCATATGCAAAAGATAGGTCTAATCATTTCAGCAAAGCGCTCAAAATCCTCATCATCCTTTTTATTAGATGGTTTGGGAGGAAAAGGCATGGGTTTCTGAACCCATGGATCTCTTTCTTTACCGTGTTTCCTAGCAACAAAGTCTTTCTTATCATAACGTTGATTCTTCGATTGTCGGTTATCAAGACCAACAACAGGTTCAATTTCTACATCATTATCATTACTAGGTTGAGCATCATCATGAACATTATGATTAACATTACCACTAGTTTCAGGTTCATTACCAGATTGAGTTTCAGCATCAGAAAAAGAAATATCATTTGGATTCTCAGGTGTTTCAGTAATAGATTCACTAGAAGCATGCAAAGTCCTATCATTTTTCTTTTTCTTCCTTTTAGAAGGACTAGGTGTATCTATATTATTTCTCTGAGAATCTTGCTCAATTCTCTTAGGGTGGCCTTTAGGATACAAAGGTTCCTCAGTCATTCTACCAGTTCTAGTAGCCACTCTAACAACATTATCATTATTTTTATTATTCAATTCATTGAGAAAATCATTTTGAGCTTTAAGTACTTGTTCTACTTGAGTGGTAACCATAGAAGCATGTTTACTAATAAGTTTAAGTTCACCTTTAACATTAGCCATATAATCACCCAAGTGTTCAAGCATATTTGAATTGTATTTCAATTGTCTACCAAAATAAGCAGTAAAGTCTTATTGCTTAGCCATAAATTTATCAAACTCATCTAAGCATGGGCTAGCAAACTTAGTAAATGGGATTTCAGCTTTATCATATCTATAGAGAGAATTTACCTTTACTACCTGTGTCGGGTTATCAAGACCATGAGTTTCTTCAATAGGTAATGGATTAAGATTATCTGTTTCTTCAACAAGCGGTAAATTAAGACCATGTATTTCTTCAATAGGAGGTAAATTCTTAACATCTTCAGCTTTAATACCTTTTTCTTTCATAGATTTCTTTGCCTCCTGCATATCTTCAGGACTGAGAAATAGAATACCTCGCTTCTTCAGAGTTGGTTTAGGAATAGGCTCAGGAATTGACTCCGGAGGTGTCCAATTATTTTCATTTGTCAACATATTGTTCAATAAAATTTCAGCTTCATCCGGTGTTCTTTCCCTAAAAACAGAACCAACACAGCTATCCAGGTAATCTCTGGAGGCATCAGTTAGTCCATTATAGAAGATATCAAGTACTTCATTTTTCTTAAGAGGATGATTAGGCAAAGCATTAAGTAATTGGAGAAGCCTCCCCCAAGCTTGTGGGAGACTCTCTTCTTCAATTTGCACAAAATTATATATATCCCTTAAATCAGCTTGTTTCTTATGAGCAGGGAAATATTTAGCAGAGAAGTAATAAATCATATCCTGGGGACTACGAACACAACCAGGATCAAGAGAATTGAACCATATCTTAGCATCACCCTTTAATGAGAACGAAAATATTTTGAGGATGTAAAAGTAACGTGTTCTCTCATCTTTAGTGAGCAGGGTGGCTATATCATTCAACTTAGTAAGATGTGCGACAATAGTTTCAGATTCATAACCATGAAAAGGATCAGATTCAACCAAAGTAATTATATCAGGATCAACAGAGAATTCATAATCCTTATCAGTAACACAGATAGGTGAAGTAGCAAAAGCAGGGTCAGGTTTCATTCTAGCATTTAGAGATTGCTTATTCCATTTAGCTAATAACCTTTTTAGTTCATTTCTATTTTTGCAAGCTAAAATAGCGAAAGAAGCTTCTTGATCAAAAACATAACCCTTAGGAATAACAAGTGATTCTTCATCATCACTTTCATCAGTATCATCAGATTCAATATTTTCAATCTCTCTAGCCCTAGCAAGTTGTTCATCCAGAAAATCACTAAGTGGCACGGTAGTATCAGACATAGAGGTAGTTTCATCATAAGTATCATGCATAGCAGAAGTGGCATCATCAATAACATGCGACATATCAGAACGAATAGCAGAAGCAGGAGTAGGTGTCGCAAACTTACTCATAACAGAAGGTGAATCAAGTGCAGAGCTAGATGGCAGTTCCTTACCTCCCCTCGTAGTTGAGGGATAGATCTTGGTTTTTGGATCTCTCAAGTTCTTCATAATGATAAGTAGATATATATCCCAAATGACTCAAAGAATAGAGCTATGCTCCCCGGCAACGGCGCCAGAAAATAATCTTGATAACCCACAAGTATATTGGATCGCAACAGTTTTCGAGGGTAAAGTATTCAACCCAAATTTATTTATTCGACACAAGGGGAGCCAAAGAATACTCTCAAGTATTAGCGGTTGAGTTGTCAATTCAACCACACCTAGAAACTTAATTTCTGTAGCAAAGTGTTTAGTAGCAAAGTAATATGATAGTAGTGATAATGGTAGCAAAAGGTAACAATAGTAAAAGTAGTGTTTTTGGTCTTTTGTAGTGATGATAGCAATAGCAACAGGAAAGTAAATAAGCGAAGAACAATATATGGAAAGCTCGTAGGCAATGGATCAGTGATGGAGAATTATGCCGGATGCGGTTCATCATGTAACAGTCATAACCTAGGGTGACACAGAACTAGCTCTAGTTCATTGATATAATGTAGGCATGTATTCCGAATATATCATACGTGCTTATGGAAAAGAACTTGCATGACATCTTTTGTCCTACCACCAGTGGCAGCGGGGTCCTTACGGAAACTAAGGTATATTAAGGCCTCCTTTTAATAGAGAACTGAAACAAAGCATTAACACATAGTAAATACATTAACTCCTCAAACTACGGTCATCACCAGTAAGTATCCCGATTATTGTCACTTCGGGGTTAACGGATCATAACACATAATAGGTGACTATAGAATTGCAAGATACGATCAAGAACACTGATATATTGATGAAAACATAATAGGTTCAGATCTGAAATCATGGCACCCGGGCCCCAGTGACAAGCATTAAGCATAGCAAAGTCATAGAAACATCAATCTCGGAACATAGTGGACACTAGGGATCAAACCCTAACAAAAATAACTCGATTACATGATAGATCCCATCCAACCCATCACCGTCCAGCAAGCCTACGATGGAATTACTCACGCACAGCAGTGAACATCATGAAATTGGTGATGGAGGATGGTTGATGATGACGATGGCGACGGATTCCTCTCTCCGGAGCCTCAAACGGACTCCAGATCAGCCCTCCCGAGAGGTTTTAGGGCTTGGCGGCGGCTCCATATTGTAAAACGCAATAATTTCTTCTCCCTGATTATTTTCTCCCCGAAACACAATATATGGAGTTGGAGTTGGAGTTGGAGTCGGAGAGGCAATAGGGGGCCCACGAGGTAGGGGGCGCGCCCCCCACCCTCGTGGAGAGGTGGTGGGCCCCCTGGCCTTCATCTTTTGCAGGTATTTTTCTTATTTTCTGAAAAGTGGCTCCGTGAAGTTTCAGGTCATTCCGAGAACGTTTTCTCTTGCACATAAATAGCACCATGGTAATTCTGCTGAAAACAGCATTAGTCCGGGTTAGTTCCATTCAAATCATGCAAGTTAGAGTCCAAAACAAGGGCAAAAGTGTTTGGAAAAGTAGATACGTTGGAGACGTATCATACTTCTTCACACATGTTTCCACCACTTAGCGTCTGCACATGACATGTGCTCGGCAGACTTCAAGCGAAAAGCCGATGTGGGTGTAGACCACAACCTGCCTAAAGACTCAAGTCTCTAGTCCAGGTTTCTCGTCTATTCAGGTTCCATCCGCAGGCTGTCCGGCCGACGTTTCCACATATGGCCCCAAATGATGTGTACAGTGTTCCGCGACACCAAATGGGCACCTGGCATACCCAGCCACATGCCTACCGCATCACAGCCCACCCCTCGGGTCAGTGCTCCGCTTGGCCTCCAGCATTCTACAAACACGAGAAACTACTTGCAACTCCTGGACAGAGGACTAGGGTGGTTAAGAAGTCGAGCGGGGTCATATTTTAGGGCCCAATGCATAGTAGTAGATGTTTCATGGATCACAAACACAGAACTCAGTTCCTGAGGACGGCTTCAATGAGACAACCCACCATGTACTCCTACATGGCCTCTCACCACTACCTTTACCAAATCGTGTTCACACACTTAGCTCACACACAGTAGGACATGTTCATCATCATTCCAATTCATCCCTGATGAATCAGACCGGACTCAACTCTAAGCAGTAGCAGGCATGACAAACAAACATGAATGAGTAGGCACAACAGGGCTCAAACAACTCCTACTCATGCTAGTGGGTTTCATCTATTTACTGTGGCAATGAGAGGTCATGTAGAGGAAAAGGGGTTGAGCTACCGCAACACGTAATAGTTGTAATGTTGTTGTCCTAATGTAGTAAAAGAGAGCAGAAGTGAGAGAGTGGGATTGTATCGGAATGAACAAGGGGGTTTTGCTTGCCAGGAACTTCTGAAGATGATATAGCTCTTCATCGATGTCAATGATCACAACGTCGGAACAACGTCCACTAAGAGGGGACAAATACCGGCAAACAGAAAAGAACACAATCAATGCAATGCTCAATATGATGCATGATCAGGACATGGCAAAATGAGTGTGTTGGGCTAATGCAACTACAACCAGCTAGGTTTGAGTCATTTTGAACCAAAGGTTCAATCCCAAACTCAACATATGAATTTAAATAGTGCCTTATCATGTTTTGCACTAAACAGCAAGGTTAAGTTGATTAAACATGCATGAAACTAGCACAGATGGATAGATTGGATTTTTCTGATCATTTTTCATATATAAATCATTTCATTTGGAGTTATGGTTGAATTTCTATGATTTTTCAAAGTTTTGGCTATATTCTAGAATTTTCAGGAATTTCTAAAATAGAAATAATCTAGAAAATGTTTTTTGCGTCAGTACTACGTCATCATGACATCAGCGGGTCAACAGGGCGCGGTCTAGGTAAAACCTAACCTGTGGGTCCTGCGTGTTGATGACTAACTAAACTAACCTAATTAATTAACACTAACTTAGGTTAATTCGCTGGGCTGGCCCCACGTGTCAGTGATCCAGGGCGGTCAAATCCTGGTCAGACGGGGTCAAACCTAGTGCGTTAAGCCGCCGACGAGGTCCGAGATGGTAGAAGGCTTCGGAAATCATCCACAGAACACCATTTGATGCATGGTTTGCTCCTACATGCTCCTGGGAGTGATCCGCATCGGATTGAGGTAACGGCTGGAGCTGGGGTGGCCTGAGTCGAAGGCGACGAGCACGAATGCGGTGGCCGGCGTATGGGTGTTCGCGGAATCGGTGCTGCGGTGCGCAAACAAGCGCAGCGAGGCACTAGGGAGACGCTATGGAGGCTCTACGCGCACCGGTGAGCATGTTGGACGCACACCCGGGACCAAATGGTCACCGGAGCTGCTTTGGCGACGAGTGCAGGCGGCGGCGCAGTCAGGCGAGAGGGGCGCGGTGGCTACGGAGTGCAAGAGAGAGAACGGAGAGGGGGAGGATGATCGGCAGCTCACGGTGAACACGAGGAACGAGTCGGCGAGCTCGGTGAGGGGCTGAAGCGAGTGGGCCGGTGAGGGGGATCTCCGGCGGCCGATGGCGAAGATGAAGATGATGGTGTCGCTTCAGGCGTCTCGCGGGCGTGTGCTTCGTCTTGGAGCTCCGTGGCGTCGAGGCGGAGCCTCTGGACATCACGGAGAGGTGAGGTGGTGGCTCTGGCCATGGCAACGACGGGCGGCCGCGACGAGCTCTGCTCGATGGTTGCGTGCGAGAGAGCCAGAGGAGGAGAGGAGCTCGGGGAGAGAGTGAGAGGGCCTGGGGAGTGCGTGTTGACGTCTAGGCGAGGGGGAGTAGCTGCGTGGCTAGCAGTAGGTGGCCGCGGCTCGGCTGTGCGCGCGCCACACGCAACGCCAGTAGGCGTGAGGAAGACGACGCGCGAGGGGCTGGGCTGGGCCTAGCAGGCCGGCTGTCTGCTGAGCCGCTAGTGGGCTGCCAGGTAATGCCAGGTGAGTCCTCTCCCTCTCTTTTATTTCTATCTTTCTATTTTTCCGCAACTATGTAGCTTTTCTAAAAATACCTAAACACTCCCAAAAATCATGAAACTGCTCATGCTCACTGCTGGGAATATATCCTGCAGTAAACATTTCAGTTTATGATTATTTGGGCATTTAAAATATTTTAAAGCATTTAAATGCCCAAATGCAAATACTATATGATTTAATTTAGTGACCTTATGATGTCCTAGAAAAGTGTGCACCATTTTTGTCAGAGGTTCTAGACCAAGGAAAAGATGATGAACATTGTGGAAGGGCATTTCAGTTTCATTGAAAAAGATTTTAGTAAACCCTAATTGGTTTAAGGGGGGTGCTGGGGGTTCTATCATCCCCATTTCAAATTCATTTAAATTGTAGACATGATGACATGAGAAACAAGCAAACGCAACAGGGGATGAGCTAGGGCTGTGATCACGTAATCTACTTGATGTATGTTTTGGCGATCAACTTGCAGGTTCTGTGACCATGTGAACTTATGAATAGGGGTTGGCACACATTTTCGTCTTGACTCTCTGGTAGAAACTTTGGGGCACTCATTGAAGTTCTTTGTGTTGGTTTGAATAGATGAATATGAGATTGTGTGATGCATATCATATAATCAAACCCACGGATACTTGTGGTGACATTGGAGTATCTAGGTGACATTCGGGTTTTGGTTGATGTGTGTCTTAAGGTGTTATTTTAGTACGAACTCTAGGGCTGTTTGTGAAACTTATAGGAATAGCCCAATAGATCGATCAGAAAGAATAACTTTGAGGTGCTTTCGTACCCTACAATAATCTCTTCGTTTATTCTCCACTATTAGTGACTTTGGAGTGACTCTTTGTTGCATGTTGAGGGATTGTTATATGATCCAATTATGTTATCATTGTTGAGAGAACTTGCACTAGTGAAAGTATGAACCCTAGGCCTTGTTTCTAAGCATTGCAATACTGTTTTTGCTCACTTTTGTTACTAGTAACCTTGCTGTTTTTATATTTTCAGATTACAAAAACCTATATCTACCATCCATATTGCACTTGTATCACCATCTCTTCACCGAACTAGTGCACCTATACAATTTACTATTTTATTGGGTGTGTTGGGGACACAAGTGACAATTTGTTATTTGGTTGCAGGGTTGTTTGAGAGAAACCATCTTCATCCTATGCCTCCCATGGATTGATAAACCTTAGGTCATCCACTTGAGGGAAATTTGTTACTGTCCTACAAACTCTGCGCTTGGAGGCCCAATAGGAGTCTACAAGAAGAAGGTTGCGTAAGGCACTCGAGCAGAAGTCTGTTTCCTCTGTTTGGCGGTATGCCAGACCTTTCCCAATGATGAGGACCCCGTTTCAACCGTACGGGGTCAAACAGAAGGCTGGTTTCCTCTGTTCTACGATACGCCAGACCTCGTTTCGGCTGTTTTATCCAAGCCGGTTAGCTCCCGATGAAGATGACGTATTTTGTTGCCTCCAATGAACACAACGCATTCCGTTGCCTCCCGATGAACATGACAAGTTTCTCTATTCCGACCCAGCCGGTTGGCTTCATATGAACAGGACGCCATTGCTACCATCCATTACCTCTCCATGTACACGAGCCTTGGCCATATGTATGCGCGAGTACACATTCGAGACCCCGCCCGTATGTACGTACGTGGCCGTATTTTTTGGCATCTGGTTGTACGTACGTGTACAAGGTTTTGACTGGACTGCCTCAACTTCTACCGCTCCTTACTCGGCCACGGTTCATCATGGCAGACAGACCGATCGACTGGTATGTACACAGACAACGCTATGTACGCTTTGACCGGGTGGGTCCCAGATGTCAGGGAGGACAAGGAGGCACTTCCTTGTGTACATTCATATAGCTGGCGGATCTCAGCGGTCAGAGGCGGAATCATATATTTTTTTCCCATAATAAGGAGGCACTTCCTTGCGTGCAAAGATGTTGGTGGGTCCCATCTACTAGGGGCAGGCATGAGGAGGCACTTCTTCCTTGTCAAGATATACGTGGTGGGTCCCAGCCTTCTCGGGGGGGGGGGGGTAATTTTATTTTCGTGTAATAAGGAGGCAGTTGCATGCGTGCGTCCATGGACATGGTGTGTCCCCACTGACAGCGTCTCCACGTACAGTCCTCTTCCATGACTCTCGTTTGTTGACCACATTGATCATGCCGCACCGAGCGCACCAAGGCAACGGACGACGGCAAGGCCCCGGACGGCAACGAGCCGGTGATGGGAAGACGCCGCAGTGGAGTCATAGACGGAGAGGTGTACAAGGTTTAACTGGTTCTGGTGCGGCATGGCTCTGCAGTCGGCAGAGAATAACACGAGGTGTGGAGGGGTGGAGGGATGGCTTCGCTGGCGACGGGGTAGCGCTTTGCAGCGAAGCATGCTAAGTATACCTGCTAGCAGCCGAAGCAGGATTAGGTGGTCCCGGCGGCATTGGACGAAAAAGACGAGAGATTGAAGATGAATGCTGGCCGTTGGATGTAAATCCAATAGATATCAATGTCAGAATGTGTTGACTAAGTTGACAATGCCTTATGTTGGCTTCGTCCTATTGGCCCACATTTCAGCCTCCAGGAATGTCGCACATATTCAACCCATTTTTCTATAATTTACAGTCCATTCACTGCACTGGGTGAACAAATAATGTAGGTTCCATGCGGCCCATTTATTTATTTTTCTAGAAAAAACTACAGCTCATTTGCACGTTCTAGTAATACACGAATTGGCTGGCCTGGGTGAACAAATAATGTAGCATCCATGCGGCACATTTATTTTTTCGTAAAAAATTATTGCCCATTTGCACTTTCTCGAAATACATGATTTTCCTAGGCTGGTTTTAATTATAATGTTGGGTTGGGTGCAGCAATATTTTCAAAAAATAAACAGGGGCTGAGGATTTTGTTATAAATATATCTTTCCCTAATAATAATGCACGGATTGACTTTGTCGGGTTCACCATCACAATACGCTTTCTTCTCATGTCATAATAGGCTTTTACGATTTGTATTGACAAAATCGTAATATATAGGAGGTGGTACTAATTTGGGGTCTGACGTACGGCTGAAGAAAAGAACACTCACACACATCCTCTTGGGCCACGTTCGCATCGCCCACCTAGGCCTGCTCCCGGTGCGCCCCACAACTAGCTGGGCCTCAGCCCATGGATCGACCTCACTGTGGCGGATCGCCCGGCTGAAGCGGCAGCGCAAACAACCGATGCCAGGGGGCGCAAAAATAATGTGCCTCCGTGAGGGATCGTTCTCCCGACCTGATGTAAACTACCGAAGGGAGCTCGCAGCTGAGCTAGCACTCCATTATGCCTTTATGAGAGATGATTTTTTTCAAAGATAGTACCACATTGCTACTTCACATTTAGACCCACCAATTTGAATACGGTTATGACTTGAAATAAATCCTGGGGCCATGCATGCACACATCACGTGGAGGAGGGATTGTAGGGTGAAGGAAAATAAATTCCTAGAATTGTGAAGGAAAATAAATTCCCAAAATTGTGGGCACTGCCATGCATGCACATATCACGGGACGGAAGGATGTGTATTAGGGTGAAGGAAAATAAATCTCCGGAATTGTAGGCGCTGCATGAACACATCATGATTAAAGGAGCATCGTCGACCGGCCTATTATGGCTACCCACGCATGATACAAGAGCATTAAAGGAATACATGTTTAAAAAATATTTAAAAACGTTGCACAATTCACTTGGGAAATAAAGGGAGGAACGTTTCTTCAGTATGATTTTTCTTCAGCAGCCTAGTTTGCTTCACCAATATCCGCTAAACAATTTGGCTCATGGAATACCACATTTGTCTTGAATTGGTTGACAATGTGACAAAGGGAGGGGCTCGCAAAACAGTGTGTTAAAGTGTGATAACAAAGCTCACCTAGGGATTGATCATGGTCGTCATTAATTGCTAGATGACTGACAACCATCGGCGATGGTCATGAAGAGGAGAAGTGACAACATGAATGGGCTACTATGTGCATACAAGGATTTGTTTTCTCCGTTGCAACGCACGGGCATATTTGCTAGTTTAAATAATAAGTTCTTTATTTAAATTGTTCCTTAAATCTTACCAAGCTTTTGTACACAATCGCCTGTATTTTCGTTGACCTTAAGTAAAAAACCCAGGATTTTATTGTTAAACATTTATTTTTATAAGTTCATAATACATGGGATATTTCTTTATTATATATGTAAGTATATGTTAAACATATGATGATAATAACAATAATATAGTAACATATAAAATTATATAAATATATATAATATAGTTAGAAGGGAAACATAAGTTGCACCTAGCGTTCCTATTCTTATATAGAAAAATAGAACATAGCTCTACATTTTCTTCAAAAAAAGTTGTGCTGCGGATTTTTAAGGACAAATAAAACCTAGGATGGGAGGTCCATAGGCCGGTCACACATGACAGCCCTCAAACAAATACAAACCGACATGTTGTGGGCTGCACATGTTAAAAAAGAAAGCCTAGACTGGGCAGCCCACAACCCAACTGATACTTGTTGGTCCACTGATAATAAATGATACATGCCATCTCCTCAACTAGCTTCGTTGTAAATTTACCTCCTTTAGTACTTACATTGACAAACCCGTGGCCCCCAACGTTAGTATAGCATTAGGAGGAAGTATTTTTTTTTGAATGAGGCACTTGCAGTTTCTTCTCTGAGAATCACATTATCTACACTTTTATATGAAACTACATTTTTAAAGTGCTAACAATAGATCTCTATAATTCATAAAATACTTCATATGGTCAATACTGCGAACCTGGAATTCAAAAGACATGCATATATGAAAGTACTCTCAAATCTGAAATAGAACACACAATTCACAACCTGCAAATACTAACAACCCTAAGCTCCTCCTCGGACTATTGGGAGGGGGAGTCCCCTCCTATTCCTCTGTGGCAGACAACCGCCCGTGGGACGAGATGAATGGCGAGGGAGAGGATGGCGAGGAAGCGTCGTCGCGCCAACTGTTTTTCTCCTCTTGCAATTTGGTTCGGTCAACCTAGACTCGACCGGCTCGCTCTACCATGGCACCCTCACAAGCGGCACCGTCTAGATGCTTGATCCTTCAATCTCGGGTGGATGCTCCATCTTGGATCGAATACTCCCACAACCACAGCCTCACGATCGGATCCGGTGAATCTGTTTGCTCCATGGCCCAGAGGAGCAGCTATATGTACTCCCGCGCAACTCCCTCCTAGTGTATCGCCTCCTTTTCACTCTTTTCCAGATATTTGTCCATATGTAGGATCAAAATTATGTCTAGAGGGGGGTGATTAGACTACTTGACCAAATAAAAAATCTAGCCTTTTCCCAATTTTAAGTCTTGGCAGATTTCAACAACTTAGCACAGTCAAGCAATCAACCTACACATGCAAGTCTAAGAGTATAGCAGCAGAATGTAAAACATTTGCATATGAAGGTAAAGGGAGGAGTTTGGAGGGAGCAAACGCAATGTAGACATGGAGATTTTTGGCGTGGTTCCGATAGGTGGTGCTATCGTACATCCACATTGATGGAGACTTCAACCCACGAAGGGTAATGGTTGCGTGAGTCCACCGAGGGCTCCACCCATGAAGGGTCCCCGAAGAAGCAACCTTGTCTATCCCACCATGGACATCGCCCACGAAGGACTTTCCTCACTTGGGTAGATCTTCATGAAGTAGGCGATCTCCTTGCCCGTACAAACTCCTTAGTTGAACTCCACAATCTTGTCGGAGGGTCCCAAGTAACAACTAACCAATCTAGGAGACACCACTCTCCAAAAGGTAATAAATGGTGTGTTGATGATGAACTCCTTGCTCTTGTGCTTCAAATGATAGTCTCCCCAACACTCAACTCTCTCACACATATTTGGATTTGGTGGAAAGATGATTTGAGTGGAAAGCAACTTGGGGAAGGCTAGAGATCAAGATTCTTATGGTTGGAATGGAATATCTTGGTCTCAACACATGAGTAGGTGGTTCTCTCTCAGAAAATGTATGCTGGAAGTGTAGGCACATTCTGATGGCTCTCTCCATGAATGAATAGTGGGTGGAGGGGTATTTATAGCCTCCACACAAAATCTAACCATTACACACAATTTACCAAACTCGATGGGACCGAATCATAAAAATCAGTCAGACCGATTTAGTTAAAAATGTGAACGTTTGGAGTTTGGGTGGGACCGACATGACAACTCGGTGGAACCAATTTCATTAGGGTTAGGGCATAACGTAATCTCGGTGATACCGATCACATAAACTTGGTAAGACCGATTTCTGTAATAGGCAAACAGAGAGTTGGTCAGGCAAACTCGATGGGACCGAATCGCCCATTTTGGTGAGACTGAAACATTACGAAAGGGAAATAGATAGTTTGCATTAAGAAACTTGGTGGGACCGATCTCTCATTTCGGTGAGACCGAAATGTTACGAAAGGGAAATAGAGAGTTTGCAATCCCATCTCGGTGAGACCGAGATCTCTATCGGTGAGACCGAACTGATTAGGGTTTCTGGCAGTGGCTATGTCAAATGAACTCGGTACCGCCGGATAGATCAAATCGGTGGGGCCGAGTTTGACTTTTGGTTTGGGACATATGTGGAAATGAGGAAGTGGTTGAGGGCATTTGGAGCATATCACTAAGCATTTTGATCAAGCTAGCCATTAAGCAACACCTCATCCCCTTTTAATAGTATTGGCTTTTCCTATGGACTCAATGTGATCTTGGATCACAACAGTGAAAAAGCTAGAGTCTTGAGCTTTAGCCAATATGTGTCCTTAGCATTTTAAGGGGTCCACATTCCTAGTCCATGCCATGCCAATCATTGAACTTTCTGAAATGATCATCTTGAAAGAGCATTAGTTCAATGAGCTATATGTTCTTAGGAATTACCAAATCTTCCCAGGGATACTTGCACTTTAAATCTCCCTCTTTTTGGTAATTAATGACAATATATAGATCAAAGCTTCGACAAATGATAATAAGATTGAAATACATCATCGCTTTGAGAAGTATGTGATAAGCAAGAGCTCCCCTAAATTTGTGCATTATTTAAAATTTGCTTTTGAATGCAAATGCACAATCGATTAGGATCGTGGGTTACTGTTCCATGTCACATACATCTTGGTGGAGCGCACAAAATAATAAAAGGTAAAAACATGCACTCATCACCAAGGCAAAGTGAATGATCATACAAGACATATAAAAGATAACATCATCCAAGCACAAGCATTAATGTAAGGTATGATCAAGCACATGATCATACAAGTATCTCACACACATAGACATAAAGTATCAAGCAAGCACACAAAAGTATCAACCAAATAGCAAGAGAGACAAGAGAAGAAAAGCAATAACACACACTCTCTCAAAGCCTATGATCTATACATTTCTCCCCCTTTAGCAACAAGTTACCAAAAAGTTTGAAAATGCATAGTGCTATGCGTCTCTCTAGGCCTGATCTTCGGGAGGTGGTCTTGAGAGAACTCCAAGGACGAATGCATCTGTTGAAGTTGTTGGAGCTGGTGGAGTGGCAACTTGAGGTGGCACTAATGCTGTGACTGCAGGTGCTAATGTAGTTGTTCTTGTGTCAGCCATGGGTACTGCAGCAGATCTTTGTCCTCTTGGCACTCTTTGAAAGGCATCTGTGGTAGCCTGCCCCTTTCCTCTCCTCAGCTTCTTCTTGGAGTTGCTCAACTGTTGTCTGCATATCTGTTATTTTAAGGTCAATATTTTAGAACTTTGTTTCAATGATCCTCTCCAAGCTCTCTTGGTTTTGAGTCAGGGTGGCCAAGCCCTTCTCAATCCTCAAGGTGGCTTGAATCAGATATCCAAGTTGATCTTCTTTCCCCTTGAGAAACACTTGAGATGCCTCCTCAACACTTGGCATCTTTGCAGATCTTTCAGCCTTAGGTTTCTCTCTGTTTTCTTGTGCCTGCACAAATGTGGGATCATCTTCATTCATGACAATAGTGTTGTCCTCAAAGTCTGGTCTCAAGGGTAGATGCTCCTTGTCCAAAAGATAAATGCATGTGCCCATCTTGGAGTTGATGAGCACCTGGATGTGTGGAGCATACCCACAAGATCTCTTCTGATCTACAGCTATCCTCTTGATTGTTTCCACAATTAGGCTCATGACTTTGAATTTTTGGGGCACATCAATCAACTGCAGAAAGTTGATAGAATGACCTCTGATCATCTTGTGATCTCCAGATTTGGGAAGTAAGGTATGCCTCAGGATAGTGTTGATTGTGGCCAAACCAGATAGCAGATAATGAAGAGAGCCTAGCTTATGAGTTTCCAAGGCTTTGTCTGGAATTTCTTTGTACATGTTGGCCATAAAGTTGTGGCATTTCTTCTTCTTGGCATAGACATCCAAGTCATCTTCATGCTCTTCATAGGCATTGATCAATTTGGCGAACTCATCAACTGTTGATTGGTATCGTGTACCCTCATACATCCAAACAATTCTACCATCAGGATAGAAGTGTGCTGTGGAGTAGAATTGCATGATGAGTTCATCATTCCACTTGGTCAGCTTCTGACCTACAAACTTGTCCACTCCACAAGATCTGGAACTTTCATGTACTCCTGGAAAAGGATCTTCATTGATGTCAATATATTTCCAATCCACCCACTTCATATCACAGACAAGGGGCTTCTTGTCTAGCAAGATGGTATCATAGAAATCCTGCTGCTCTTTGGTATGGAACCTGTAGTCCACAATAGTCCTTCTTCTTGCAGCATATGGATCAGTTTGTCTCCAAAGTCCGAGACCCGCATCCTTCCAGATGTTCATGTCTTCAACCACTGGATGGCTCTCATCATGATCTGGAATCTTGGGTTTGAGTTTCCTAAGCACTTGGGCTTCAGCATCCTCTTCTTCAATCTCAGGCACTTGGGCCTTGTTCTTCTTAGCAGCAAAAATACTTCTTGTGCTCCTCTTGGGCTTTGGAGCTGGAGTAGAAGCTTTTGGGGCAGACTTGTGCTTTGAAGGGGTAGCCTCAGACTTGATGGCATCCCCCATTAGCTTTTGTGACTTTGATGCTGGTGCAACATCTTCTTCTTCTTCTGGGTCTACCGTCATGGAAGATCTTCCAATGACTTTTGCTATGGTCTTCTTGACCCTCTGTTTCCTCTTCTCGCCCTCACCAGCAGCCTCTTCAACATTTGACTTGGAGGCTTCAACAGTTGAGGCTCTGGCTTTTAAGGTTGGCACCCTCTTTGCAGGGGCTTTCTTGAACATACCAGGCTTTGTTGCAGCAGTAGCAGCATGTTCCTTCTTCAGCACTTTCTTCTTGGAGCTCACTTCTTCCTCAGCAGCCACATAATCCTCATCCTCTGAGTCTGAGTTTCTCTTCTTCCTTGTCCTTGTAGCTGCCTTGGGAAAATTGCTTGGAGTGCTCCCGCTACCCTCATCATAGCTGCTAGAGGGACTAGTGCCCTCACTCAGGTTCATCTGCTCTTCTGACTTGTTTTGGCTGTCACTTTGATCCGACATTCTGACAAAGCAAATTGACTGCTGATCCTGTCAATAGATATAGATGAGGTAGAGTGGATGAGCATCACAAAGTGCAGAGTTTTTGCAAAACAAATGAGTCAAAAACTTAGTTTTAGTTTTCCATAGAAAGCATTTGGGAGCTACCGATTTGTTAAAATCGGTGACACCAAAACAACTTTTGGAGTCTAAACAAGTGAAATCGGTCAGACCGAGACATAGTTCGGTGACTCCAAGATTGCTAGGGTTTCAAAGAGAGTTGAACTCGGTCACACCGATTTGCAACTTTTGGTCAGACTGAAAAGTGCAAAAGCAATGGCCTGGGCCAAATCGGTGAGACCGATTTCCACAACTCGTTCGGTCTGAGATGAGTCCGGTGGAAACCTACCCCTAGATTTTTGAATCAAATGTAACCTAAAGGATGTTTTTGCTGGACAGGAAGATCTCAAACGTGGTAAAGAACATGGCATTTGCTTTGTGCTAAGAATCGGAGTAAGGAACAACACAAAGGGATCGAACTCATATCCTAACTTGGCGGTGAGTTCGCTACGGCGGCAACGGCGGGGTTGAATTCCTTTGACAGCGACGGAGACCAGTGGGAGGAGGTCGCTGGCGATGAGTGGATGATCCGAAGACCCAAGGCGGCAGAGTAGGACACACGCGGGGTGAAGGGTTTTGGAGAAATTTCCAAAATTCGACCCGACGGTATATATATCCTTACACAATCGGTGTGACCGAGTGGAACAACTCGGTGGCACCGGGATGTAGAATCACTAGCGGTTACTGCAACTCGGTGTGACCAAAATGTTCTAATCGGTTGCATCGAGATTGAAAACCTAGATCAACTCAGTGAACTCAGTCAGACTGAAAAGGATGAATCGGTCAGACCGAAATGCACAAAAAGGTTTTGGAAGTTTAAGTCTATGACGAATCAAGGACTCCGACTGCTCCTCACACAGAGTGTTCGAATCTGACTTGATCAGACTTTGTGATGTAGCATGAATAGAGTTTGAGACGAGAGAAGCATAGATAGCTAGAGGAGGTTCTTAGGCATTCTTGTCCATCCATTTGGAAAAATAAAAAGCGCCAAACAATCAAAGCAACAAATGGATGTCCTTGAATGAGTAAAATATGCAATCAACATGCTCACACAATAAAATGGCAAATGAAATGTGTGACAAAGCATGCACAAACACTATAGCATGTATCAAGCAATTGGCGCTGACTAGGTCATCTATATATGAGTAGACTGACTGAGGAGTCAAATGAGAACATTTGATTGTAGGTCATATTCATCATTTAAGCACAAGTGGAGTTACCACTTTTACATAAAGCATTGTTGTGTTCACACCATTAGAATTGCTTTAGCTCAATTCTTAGAGTAAAGCTCCCCCTAGATGTGATATCCCCCCTAAGAGGGACGAACTAACACTACTTTGGATGTTGCTAACGCGACACTACGATCAGAGACCCTTCGAGAAACTATGTGCGATGCAATAATCGCGAATGGTGATGTATGAAAAGCGTCAGAAATTGTCGGATCACGGGTTCCGGCAAAACCCCTAAGGTTCAAACACTGGGGTGCGTGTGAAGATCCCCCCTATCGATCCGCGTCCTAACTTAGCCTAGATCTCACGAACTAACTCAATGAACTCGCAACACAAAGAACACGAGATTTATACTGGTTCAGGCCACTGTTGTGGTGTAATACACTACTCTAGTGTGGTGGTGGTGGTGGTGGATTGCCTCTTGGGCTGAGGATGAACAGTACAAAGGGAAGAACAGCCTCCTCAGGTCGAGGTGTTCTTGTGCTTGGTGCACTTGTGTGGCTGAGGATGATCTTGGATTCTCCTCCCGCCTATGGTGGTGGCTAGTCCTATTTGTAGAGACCTTGGTCCTCTCCCCAAATATTGAGCGGGAAGGGAGCCAACAATGGCCAATTTGAAAGGGGATATCTAGTACACGCTATCCTGACAAAAGGTGGTATTTGCCTGCCAAAGGTTCTAACGGTGACGCCGCCCTGGGCTCCATGGTGACCTCCGTCTTGCCATCCTTCTGGTCTTGGTCTCGTTGCACCAATATGGAAACCTTTGCTTGATGCCTCGGTACTCCGTGCCTGCGCTTGCCCCCTTAGCACCAAAGAGGAAACAAGGACGCTGTGCGCGCTTGTGCCCTCCTGGTCTCGATCGTCATGGCTTACGTCACGAGCACCTCTCGAGGTTTGCCCGACCTTGAACTCTCCGCCCCTCATGGGCCGGCCTGATGAGGCTGCTCCTGAGGAGGTCTAGTGTCGTCCGCCTCGCGAGGCCTGGCCCCTCGCGAGGGTCTTCATTCCTTGTTGATGAAGATGGACCGTACATGCCTGGTAGCAAAGCCACGCCATGGGCCGCAGGCCGGCAAGTCTGGGGACCCTCGTTCCCAGAACGCCGATAGAAATGTGTAAAACGTTTGCGATGACGGATGCATCAAATACGGTTCAGGTTTTAGTTGCGTGTGCGATGAAGAGCATACGGTTCAGTTCAATTAACTATTTGCGATGAGGAGGAACAAAAGAAACGGGCAGCCAGATGAAGGCGTGTGCGATACACAGCATACGGTTCATTCGGATGAACTATTTGTGATTAGGAAACACAAAAGAAACGGTCCGGCAGATCAAGGTGTGTGCGATATCACTACAAAAAAAGACATAGCCGTGACATTTTGGGCCGAATGAAAAAAAATTCTGTCATACTTATGACACTTCTATGACGATAATTGTGACAAAACCCGGTATCATCATAGATGTGGTGGGGTCCTGCTTCTATGACAAAATATCAAGACAGAAAATGGGCTTTTCATCCTGGGCGGGCCGGAGACGCAGCTGCATGACATTCTTTGGGCCGTCCATGATGGAAAAACCCGTGGTAGAAGCGAGGGCGAGAAAAATATCGGGGAGTTCCCGGTTACGGTGGGTGGTCGAGGGCAGAGCGATGCACGTTTCTCTCGTACGTACGCGCGTGTGTGCAAGGCATTGGGCTCTAACTGAACCCGAGCGAGGCATTGGGCTCTAACTGAACCTGAGCGATGGCACTTCAGACTACACGTTACTAAACCCGAGCGATCGATCGATCCCTTGCTGTTAACTGAACCCGAGTGTGATTCCTTCGCTACTGCTGCTAACTGAAGCCGATCGATGCTGCCTCTAGATGAATAGTGAGCCTTGTTGAGGGGGTTTGGATTAACAGTTCCCGGTGGGTGGTTGGATGAACAGGACCCCGTGGTAGTAGAGGTCGTTGCCGCTGGGTGAACAGTACCCTTCGATCAAGACGGTGGATGAAAAGAACCCCGTGAAGGGCTGGATGAATAGGACCCCGTGGAGGGCTGGTTTAACAGTAGCCGGTGAAGGGCTGGTTGAATAGTAGCCGGTGGAGGGATGGATGAACAATAGCCCATTGAGGGGTGGTTGAACAGGACCCCATGCAGAGGGCTGGTTGAACATTAGCCGGTGGAGGAGCACGCAGCGGAGGCTGGATGAACAGGAGCCCGTGGATGAACAGTCGCAGGTGGAGGCTGGAGGAGGTTGATGGTGGATGAATAGTAGCCCATGGAGGCTGGAGGAGGTCGACGGTTGATGAACATTATCCCGTGGAGTCCCATTTTGCGGTACGCCAGACCCCTCCTGATGAACAGGACCCCCGTTTTAACCATAGAGCTCCAACATAAGTTCGTTTCCTCCGTTTTGCGGTACACCAGACCCATCTCGATGAACAAGATCTGTTTTCGACCGTGGCTGGTCGAACACAAGGCCGTTTCCTCCGTTCTACGGTGCGCGAGGCCTCGTTTCCATCGGTTGTTCCTGCCATGCCGGTTGGCTCCCGATGAACACGACAACGCATCCCATTCCAACCTAGTCGGTTGGCTCCCTATGAACACGACGACGACGCAGCTTCTCTGTTCCGACCCAGCCATTTACACGAGCCTCGGCCGTACGTATGCGCGAGTAGGCGTTCGAGACCCCACCCGTATGTACGTACGTGGCCGTATTTTCTTTCTTGCACCCTGTCCGTTGTATGTGAGTGTACATGCTACGTGCGAGCCTCTACATCGACCAGTATGTACGTACATGTTCGCGACCGAAATGATAAAGCTACGTACGCTTCGACCAGGTGGGTCCCGACTGTCAGGCACTTCCTTGCGTGCGAAGATGTAGCTGGTGGGTCCCAGCAGTCAGGGGGGCAAAACATTTTTTCTGCCCGTAATATGGACGCACTTCCTTGCGTGCGAAGATGTAGCTAGTGGGTCTCAGCAGTTAGGGGGAAACGTTTTTTTTCGCGAAATACAGTGGCCCGTCCGGTGGGTCCCTGCTGTCAGGTGGAGGAATAATTATTTTGCGCATAATAAGGAGGCACTTCCTTGCTGCGGCCGTGGACCCAGCTGTCAGCCTCTTAATGTACAGGACTCTTCCGATGGAAGTCGTTCATTGACCACATTGACCACGCCGCGCCGAGAGCACCAAGGCGGTGGACGATGGCAAGGCCTAGGAAGGGAACGACGCGGAGCCGACCGAGGAAGACGCGGCAGTGGATGCCCACACGGAGAGGAGTACGAGGGTTCACTGGTTCAGCTGTGGTTTGAGGTTGCTGTCGCTGTAGGGCCTGGCTAGCGGTGGGAGTAGTAGGGGCGGTGAGGCCTCCGTGGCAGCACAGTCGGCCACGGGAGGCAAGAGCACGTGGTGGTTTGGACGGCTGGAGCAAGAAAATCAGAGGTTGAAGAAGCAGGATGACCGTTGGATGTTAACAATCCAACGGTCACTGGTGATAGAATCGTTTGTCGACTAAGTTGACAAAGCCCTCCGTCCGCATGAACTTAGTAGGCCCACAAGTCAGCCTCCCACTATTGTGGGTCCCAGCTAGCAGGGGGAGTATTCATTTTTTATGCGTAATAAGGAGGCACTTCCTTGCGTGCGAAGATATAGCTGGTGGGTCCGAGCTGTCATCGAGAATATTCATTCTTTTTGGTGTAATAAGGAGGTACTTGCTTGCGTGAGGCCATGGACCATGTGGGTCCCAACTGTCAGCCTCTCCATGTACGTCCCTCTTTTGATGTTGTCGTTTGTTGACAACGTTGACCACATCGTGCCGAGAACACCAGCGCGATGGACGATGGCGAGAACCAGGAAAGGAATGACCCGGAGGCGGCGAAGCCACATCAGTGGAGGGATGTGGGTGAGTAGAGGGATGTCCTGGCCAACGGTGGGAGTAGTAGGGGGCAGTGAGGCCTGCGCGGCAGCATAGCCGACCACGGGAGGCTGGAGCAGGCGGTCGAGCCGGCGCTGGATTTGGCGGCTGGAGCAAGAAGATTAGAGATTGAAGAAACACAACGGCCGCTGGATTGACATCCAACGATTACGTCTGCCAGAATCGTTTGTTGTCGTATATAATAAGTAAAAAAAATCTTTCATATGCGTCAACATAATAGGCCCACAAGTAAGACCATTCACTATTTTTTTATAATTTATATTCATCTCATTGCAACTTCTTATGCAATTTATTGCAGTCTGTTGTTTTGTTGGCCAGGGCGAGGGTTAAAAATGTAAACAAAATTTCGCATATTTCTATGGGTTCCAAACTATTTTTAATACCTAAATGTCGATCCATATTTAAAGTACTTTGAATATATATTTGAATTAGCTTAAAGCCCAGTGAAATTGGAATCTCAAAATGTGAAAAAATTCAGAAAGTATAAAGTAATTGCCAATTTGTCATCTGTTTTTCATATTTACATCCCATTTCATATTACTTTCAAGATTTTCATGTGTCTTGAAAGAGTTGCAGCCCATCAGGGCGTGGAAAAATAAGTAGGCCTGGATTGGGTATTCTTTAGAAAAAATAAACTCGGTTCATTTTCACAAACAAAAATTAGGTGGGCTGGTCATGTGGTGAACATAAAATATAAGCCTAGGCTAGACAGGCCACAGCCCAGTTGAAACCCTGCTCCGTCTCAACAATAACAAAAAACATACTACTTGAGTAACTACGGCCCAGGTGTCAGCCGATCTTGTGATGTTCTCTTGTCTATTGACTATATACGCTGACAATGTCATGGGTCCGAGATGTCAGGAAACCAATAGCAGGAAACATTTTCTTTTTCCATACGCTGACAATGGAGTATATATATAACAAAAAATGAGGAACTTCCTTGCGTCCGGCCATGGATATGGTGGGCCCCTATAGTCATCCTCCCCACGTACAGTCCTCTGCCAATTCCTCTTGTTTGTTGACCATGTTGACAATGCGAGAGGGCGAGGCTGAGGCGAGCGCAGCAAAGTGCGTGGACGATGACGACGAGGCCTCGAAGGTCGGCGTTAATGATTTAGGAGACGGTGGGGCGGCGATGCATGCGCTGAGGAGCAGCCAGTCGTGGGAGGCGGAAGCACGCGGCCCCGCCGGCGCTGGTTTGGTTTTGGCGGCTGGAGAAAAACAGGACTGAAGAAACACGATAGACTGTAAAAGCAGTAGGAGTACTTTACAACCTTAACTGAAACCAGCAGGGGCACTTAACAACCATTGTTGAAAGCAGTATGAGTACTTATACAGGTTCAACCATACAAAGCACGCCTCGAACAGTGCTACTTTGCCTACAGTTAACCAAAGGGTGAGGCCGCCAAGCCCTAGGACAAGGCCCAGGCGCCACCCCACGCATCCACAACCTTCTGAAAGCAGCTTCATCTCGCAATGTGCTCAATAAACAGGATATTCGCTTTAGAGCCATGGAAAAGCATGAACATAATCTTCTGTCCTATTCTCCAAGATGGACGGGACTTCATTATTTGAGACCACCCATGAATAAGTATCTTTTCACCTCCAAGGGGAATGGAGTAGGTCGACATAAACATGATGTTGTGCCCAAGCGCAAGTTTGAGCCGACCATGGTCAGGCATCTATATAGGAACAATAAACCCGGGCAGTTCCTGTTTCAAGAAGATCACAGCTGTAAAACTGTGCATAAGCAAGAGTCTATGAAGAACATATATAACAGAAAACAGCTCGTACCATAAGTTTCTCAACATAGTTGGACCTGTTCAATGAGTGCAGCAGTGGCACACATATACCACATGGCCTTCCACCATTGAAACGCCCCACAAGGACCTCAAGACGATCAGTAAAGTGTAGGAACTTGTGGATGTCGTCCAAGTCAGCTTCAGTGCCATGAGTAATAGCCGAGTTCTTATAGAATAACAAACGAGTAGCCTGCTTAACTCTGAAAAAACCTACACGTGCCACCAATTATAAGAAAATATTAGTTAGAAGTAGCATCTTCGTGAGAGATTCGTTGCTACTTCTAACGTTAAATTGTGATTAGTTAGACAGAATAGGTGTATTAAGAAGTTATCGAGGCAAGAACCAAGATCCGGATACCAAACTAACATGGATGAACAACTGGAACGACGTCTGGGTGGAAGATCGCAGTGAAGATGGGACCAGGTTCTGCTATTTCCATCAACATTCCTGCTCCAACTTTCAGTCTGTAACAATTGAGAAAGTTTATCCAAGTTCGGCCACCAAAAAAGCAGCGATCTTCTTGGTTCATGAACCCAAGTCGAAACTTATATCAATGGCTTGTCTTCACTGTGACCATTAAACTGGTGTATTCAGTTATGGCAAGGCTGAGCATCTTGGGTACATGTGTTCTGGCAGAGCAAGGAATGCACTGCAGGAAAAATAATATGAGAACACAATGTATTCCTATATCCAAATCTAGAAATAATTTCCTCCTTCACATCAGTGCTGACCATGGTCTTAGTACCTTTTATCCAAATATAGCAATCCAAATTTCCAAATTAGTCGACAGCATGTTCAAAAAAACCCACCCTCCTGGATAGAAAAGAGGATTCTAGGAACATGTTATGCGCGTTTTAAAATCCTGTGTTAGGATGAGAAGGGACAAGTGTGGCGTCTCGCTGAGGGCGCAGAAACATGTAGGGTCCTCGCAGTTTGGGCACTTCAAATGAAACACACTAGATTCTGTAGGAAGAAAAATGCATCAATGGCGGCGGCTTCTATCCTAGGAGTACCCGCGACCAAGGGACTTGGATTTATTAGGGATGGATGAAGAATTCGTACCAGGTTCTCCATGAGAAAACCCTATGCAATCGCCACGCGGGGATTTTCTCTGAACAAGCAGACGAGGAAGAAGGGGATTCAGGCCCAGTGAAATATTGCAGCTTCGTCCGTCCAGCTTACTGCTAAAGCTGGAAAGGTGGTAGTTTTTGTAATTTGACCGCACATTGGGCATTACTCTGGTGCTACGACCGGGGTGTGTCTACCGTGCAGTTGTGCACTCTAATTTGATGCATATGGCATGTGCACCCCGTTGCCGGATGCCCCACATATCAGCGAAAGGAAGTAGAAAGACATGAGTAACTAGTTACACATAAATATATTTGTGACACAGAGATACTCCCTCTGTAAAGAAATATAAAGATCCTTTATATCACAACTTTATACATAAGAAAAATCAAGGGGAATATATATAACATATATATTTATAAAAAACGGAGTTTTTTTTAACACGGTATAAACGAGTTGGTGATGATGGTGTGCCTGCCATCCTGCAATATAGGTCGTCCGATTTATATCTGACGGATAGGAAGAAAACTATGGCAATTTTGCAAAAAGGTACCCACACACCTCTCCGCATTTGCAAATAAGGCCTTCCCTCGTTCATACGTTTCCCTCATAAGATAAAATATACTCATACAAATGCATCTTGATGTCATGGGCGTTCAGGTGAGAAATACTAAGATAGGCTCATGGTTCTGGAATTTGGGCCACAGGCCGGTGGGCATGCATGTGTTCTACCTCAGCGCTTTTTATTTTGCAAGCGGTCGGTATGACACTTCTTTCAAATGGTGTCGCAAGGCGAATACACAATATTGAATAAAGCACAACAGCTGTTGGAATGAAATCAAACAACACTTCCTAACAAGCAATCAGAGTTGCAATTCTATCAACGATACTGTCGTACTACTTATACACACATGGCACTTGTTTCACCATGCCAAAGTATTACATCAAAATCTCTCGGAGGATAGATCAGTTCGGCAGTTGCGTGCTGCTACTGAAGAACTTCAAAGTTGATTTGGACTAGCTCTCCTTGCCAAGAAAGTTCGATTTTGACATCATCCCCTACCGCAAGATATGATTTAGATTTGAACCTTGACCATCATTTAGCATCAATCATCATGCGACCATCCTTTGTACTTACGGTATATTGAGCAGGTTCATTCACACCAAGGCCACGCATGGTAAGAGAAACTTGGCCACGATCGCCCGGATTGTTGAACGACTCCCTCGTTGCTCTAGGAATTTTCTGTTTGCAAGCAAGAAGACATACACAAACAGTTAGATCAACACAGTGTATCATGTGAAACAAGATGGAAAGAAAAATAACGAAGCACTTGGGCGGCCAATGCTTACCAAGAAGGTGGACATGTTGGTTTTTGTAAGGACTTTGGTATATGAAGTGCGAACTACAGCCCGGTCTGTTGCCGGTGCAACCTCTGGTTCCGCTGTCGCTGCATGGGCCGGAGCAGATGCAAGTGCAAGAGTTGGTGCAGGTGCCGAAGCCATTGCTGGTGCCCATGCCGGTGCGACTGCTAGTGTCGCTGCTACTGCGGGAGATGGTGCTCCTTGTAGAGCTGGTGCAAGTGTTGCTGCCCGATCCTCCGGTAGATCAGCCTAATCCACTGACGTGGTCGGTGCCCAATCCTCAGCTGGATCAGACTGAGCTACTGCCGCTATCAGTGCAAGAGCAACTACCGGTGCTCGATCCGTTGCTGAAGGTGGTACCGATGTGCGAGACAACGGCGATCATGTCTGATCTGCTATGATCAGCTTTCTAACTTGACCCGGCTCCGTGACCATGATCCAGTCTTTTTTTCATTTCTTTTAAATGCGAGAAGGACTAATTGTGGCGTGTTTGTTAAACCAAACTATAGTTCATCATAGGGATTCAGCTTGTACTCAGACAACAGACTGATCCAATTTTTTCCAGTAATATAAGTGATGGACAGTGCCT
Source organism: Triticum urartu (assembly GCF_056163025.1). Lineage (NCBI taxonomy): Eukaryota > Viridiplantae > Streptophyta > Magnoliopsida > Poales > Poaceae > Triticum > Triticum urartu. Next base: position 249,947,884 of record NC_141878.1, on the reverse strand, counting down.
TCATTACTGACACGACATAATAAGTGAACCCTCCAAAAATATCCATCGTAGAGCAAACCAAATGGTTTATTCTGTAATCAATGTCATATGGCAAAACCTGCATCGTAAAATTGCAGCAATAGAAAGAAAACATGACATTAAATCAATAAGATCTAAACAGTAAATCAATAAGATTTACTTGATGTGACACGAGTGAATCCTTACCATTAAATCACTATGTTGAAGTACTAAACACAAGATTGGACGTCCAACTATGGGTGGCATGCAGGGCCCCCCACCTACTCCCGCAAGCAGGACAGTCCAAAGGTCATGACAAATCGTATGGACCGAACATCCATGGGACTAGAAATCTTGGTGGGTGCGATAAACCCTGCAATGCATACAGATATTGGAGTGTAACCATAATTGATAAACCGTCCTCACAAAAAAGATGATCTGGAAACTTCAAAATATACAGACTAAATTGAGTGGACAGACATTAACATAGACTGTTCTCAGGACTCACCACATACCAAAAGCGGCAGTACTAAACAATACGGGATTCACAAACACAAATCAAGTACAGAACAATAGTACTAACTAAAGACAAGCAAAGTTGCACTAATTAAACTCTGCAGACTATTTCTTGCCACCAACCAATGGGATGAACCCCGCATAATTGACTAGGCCATGGACTTCATGACAGATGTCTACCGCCACCATCACCATCTCCTCAACCTTGGAGAAACTAACAGAGTGGTCTTTCCACTCATAAACATGACGATGTAGACATGCTGCATCAGATTTGTTGGGAAGCTTTACAAGAACCACACCCTTCGTAATCGAAACCACAGCCAGGAAATTGTTGTGGTCAAGTACAGCCTCGAGAACACGCCTGACAACAACTGGATAGTTTAGAAGTAGAACTCATCCTCGGGTCTTCCAGTTCACACGACATGTCTTTGAGAACTTCATCTCCACTATGGACCTGGTTCCAATTCAAATGGAAACCAAATATTTTATTACTACCTCCTTCAGAAATATAAGATGATTTTTATATTTTACTCCATATATGAGTACATATACGCGCAGAAATGAGTGAACAAAGACACTAGAACATGTCTTCAAAGGCATGAGAGCAGAGGGATTACTTGCAATATCCATAACACAAGTTACTGATGGAAATATACCCTCTTCAAAGGTAGCATTGATGTTCATACAGTAGTTGAAAGTAATCCATAAGATATCAGTGTCAACCTCCTGCATGTTTTGATCAAAAGAGGAATTTAGAACCGCCATTTGGCACACAAAAATCACATGCAAGATCACCTAGAAAGTGGTACTACTAGTACTAGTACTGCGTGTTAGATGAAAAAACACGATCAAGATCGAGAAAAAGATCGTCAAGAAGAGATATTACCTGGACTTGCTTAATGAGGGATCCCGGAGAGGGGGGCTTGGACAGGGCGATGGCTTTGAGCTTGTCCGCGGTAGTCTCGGCGGGGTGCTTGCGCTTCTTCATACCATGAGCCTCGATGGTTTTTACCAGAGCCATAGACATCACTTCGGCCGGTGCTCCAGCGTCCATCAAGAAACTGTCAAATAGAAATAAAAGAAAAGAAACCATAATCACAAACCCAAAAGAAGAAGAGATATGGAGTTATAGGATCAGTCTCGGGGTTGCAAGACCGGGCCTTGGCCAGAATCAACACCATTGATGCGCTCACCTTTCCTTCCTTGGGAGAGAAGAACAATGGCAGAAGCAGGTTGGGGTTTTCTTGAAGAAATGAGGAACAAGATGAGGGAGAAGCAAGGGTTGGGTAGAGAAGAAGTTGAGAGAGAACAGTGAAATGATGGTTGCTTCGTCCGTCCAAATTACTTCTGGAAAGGAGGGGATTTCGTGATTTGACGGCTCATTGGGCTTTACTACGACGCTTCGATCGGGGAAGTCTACTTTGTAGTTGGGCACTCTGATCGGGAAAGTGAGTAGCAAAGTTCCCGACGACCGTCGAGGAGGATGCGCATGGTAGAGCGAGTCCACTCTTTTTTCTAAAGAAAAATATGATTACAGCAAGCGTTTCCACTCTTACAATGTAGGAGTGCGAAACACGATAGCCACTTGAACATACACAGTGCTCCTGCTACTAGGCACGTGCAGTGGTTCATACGTCAGTAGTACATAATCTTGTTGCTAGTGTAGGAGTAAGATATGACGATAAAAATAATGTTGTGCGCATGCCAAATATATGAACAGTAATGTAACTATAATGAGATGAGAATGCAACCAAACACACCCACACGCTTTATGCTACAGTGAATGATCTGCACCGTCTAATTTTGATCCAATGGTCATGTTGCGCCGAGACATGGACATGCCCATGCAGAGGACGCCTAAACACCACCGAAGTCCCTCTGCTTCTCGAGGTGCATGCCATTGGTGTTGCAGGGTGCATCGGCCCGCAGAGCCCGCTCCCGGTCGACGGGTGCCAGCTCGTCAAAGACGGCATCCAATGGCACGAATGGATTCCGGCGACGAGGCCCTGAGAGGATTTGCCCGGGAACGGCGACGGCAGCCCGCAACCCCTCCATTTCTAGCTCCGCCCCCACCATCACGCGGAGATGGCTCAGCTCCTCGGAGATATAGGTGAAGAAGGAGACCAGGTCAGGAAGCCATAGCTCGTTGAAGTCGACGGGGTGGTCGAACGGGTTTCGCCCAACGGTCGGCATGGTCGCGCTGGCACGACGGTAGGCATCATGCAGCCACAACACATGTGTGGCAACTTGGTCCACCAAGTGGCTGAGGTGATCCTGGACCTCATCACGATCGGACCGCTCGCACTCCAGCCGCCTCCCCTGACAACCTACCGTATCTCCCGCTTTCTGCAGCAACGCCGCTGACGCCTTGAGCATCTTTTGTGGTGGACGCCTGCCGCTTTTGAAGCTCCATGAACTCCCGCACATAATGGAGGAACATGGTACTCCTCTCCTCCTTGAGATCACGGAGCTCCATGTCCTGGGCCCTGAGCTCTACATCCTTGGCCTCGAGCTCCTGTGTCAGGCGCCTTACCTCAGACTACGTGATCTGTTGCGTCGCCATGGCACCAAGTAGAAGCAATGGGGAGAGGAAGCAAAGGGGGCGAAAGGGCTAAAAGGCAATGCAATCTCCGAGAGGCGGAGGGAGCCAGCCGAGGAGTGAGCAATCTTTAGGTTTTCACCATGGCAAAACACCAGTCGACAACTTCTCACATCAGGGAACAGTGGGTTTTACAGGCGGAGTCATCGTGACTAATTACTGCCGCTCCTACTCCCGTCAATCAAAAAATTAAAAATCCTGCCGCACCTACTCCCATCAATCAAAAAATTAAAAATCCTATCGCGCCTGCTCCCGTCAATCAAAAAAATTAAAAATCCTGCCGCGCCAACCGCACCCAAAGACTAGAGTAACACCGCAGTGGATATTTAAATTTACCTGCCGGCAAGGACATAAAAAAGGGTGAAAAAAAATGTGGCGGCGGCCTAGCTAATCGGTCGCACTAGCCCAACTAGCTATCCACCATGCTTCACTGATGTACTCGCCGGGAAAGGTGGTCTTTCGTGATTTGACGACTCATTTTACTTGCTTCAGCGTTATGACCAAGGAGGACCCAGAAAACGCACGGTAGGGCATCCCACGTCTCGGCAAGGAAGAATATATGCGTGCACCACCCAGAAGGACCACAAAACCGCGCGGTAGGGTGTGCCACATCTTGGAATGGAGGAAAAATGTGCGTGTAAAAATATATCAGACGTAGTAGTACCTATGGTTTGACCTCGGGAACCAGCTAGTCGGTCGAAAACACACCATTAGCCACACAGGTTCATCATGCTAATGTGCCACGGAGGATAGGTGTGGTTAGCTCCGTCTCGACCAGCCACAACGTCTCTTGTTCTAGGCAATTCTTCTATTTTCCATGCTTTTTTAGTTATAATAACCCCACGGCAAGCTAGCACCGCTCTTCATGTGTGCCCGTGCGTCTAAAGGTTAGACGATGGAGAGGAGAGAGAGATCGCAGACCTAGGACCCACCAGTAAGTGAGTCAACAGTCATGCACGTGTTGACGAGGCACTCCCTATACTCTACTCAACGTAATAGTGTATAAAATCAAGTTATGGGACAAAGCCAACAACCGTTGTTGTTTCAGGCTATCGACTTACGCTTTGTAGTCCAGGTTGCCAGTTCGAATCTCGTCTTTCAGATTTGTTAGTTTTAGTTCCAAATTTGATCAATGACAAGTGGGACCCCCGTGTGTTGTTATCATATTTTAGTGTAGGATGGTTTTTTTGAACAAACACTTTGCACGGTTAGACAAGTAACGGCATGAGTTACACGTATTTTGCATGTTTACGAACAAAAATGACAACAACATAGAATATCACATCCACCCCACAGCTTAGATGCTGTGGTGATACGAGCAAGGTTGTCAGAATCGCAATTTTGAATCGGATCGGAGCTCTAATGGTAGAATCATAAAGCATAGGATCTTCACTTCTAGGATCATAGAAACGTAGATTTTATGAAGTAAAATCATAGCATCAGATGGGTAAGTTTGGATCGTAAACTCGTAGAATCGTGTAACATAATCGCGATTCTAAAAACCTTCGATACGAGTTCTTACATCGTTGGAAGTGAGATCCAATGGCTTGGGAGTAGTCTTTATAATTATGCGCAATTTCCAAACTCTCCAATTTTTTTTTTGCAAATAAAACATTCAGGCCTGATGTGTGCCGCTGCATCTTGGATCCAACAACTCCTCGTTGCTCATATTAGGTGCTCCCCGTATCTTAATTAGCCGCTACGGTGATACGAGCATCTAGGTCGTATGATCTGTGATCAGATGGCACATGCGTAGTACTTGTACTTTGTGCACAATTCCCAAACTCTCTCAGTCGTATATTGCAAAAACATTCAAGCCTCCTACTGTGGGCCGTTAGATCTCCATGAACTCGTATCACCATAAAATCTATGGTGCGGGAGAAGCTCATATTCACCAGTGCGAGAAAACATCAGGTGCTCTCGCCGCTTGGATGCTACGGTGATATGAGCTTCGAGGTCGTTTGATCTGAGATCCAATGGCATCTATGCAGTCTTTGCGCTTGTAAGCAGTGGCCGAACACTTTCAGGGTTTTTCTGCAAAAAATCATTCGAACCACCAAGGAGTTGTTGGGTTACAAATCCAACGGCTCCGAAGATCTTGTATCACCAAAGCATCTAAGGTATGGTAGCACATGATATTCTTACATACAGGAGAATATGATGTCCTCCTTCATCTTAGATGCTACGGTGATACGAGCTTCGAGGTTGTTGGATATGGGATCCAAGGGCATCTAAGTAGTGTTTGTACAAATTGTGTGCAATTCTCAAACTCATTAAGGTTTCCTGTAAAAATATTAATACATCACGTGAGCTGCTATATCTCAGATCTACAAGCTCCAAGCAACTCGTATCAGCATATAACATCTAAGGTTTGCGGCAGATTTTATTATCTCGGGGAGGAGGGGGTGCACAACCAATCGGTGTTTGGGAGCTAGGGTGGGGACAAATATAATCTAAAAAATCCTAAACAGAGCTTCACAAATTTATATAAGGTTGAGGGGTTAACCCCCGAAAATCTACATAGCTCCGCCTAAACACAACATTTGCATGTACTGTAGTATTAGACTTAATATTCATCTTCCAGTTTCCTGTTCATACTAAATATTGAATTGAGGACCATGCATGTCTTACATTTTACTCCCTTTGTTCCTAAATATTAGTCTTTTTAGAGATTTCAAATGGACTGGCACATACGGATGTATATAGACATATTTTAGAGTGTAGATTCACTCATTGTGCTCCATATGTTATCACTTGTTGAAATCTCTAAAATACTAATATTTAGGAATAGAAGGAGTATTTTTGAATTCGTGTCATACATGCATGTTTTGGAAACATAGATGCACTATACTTATTGGATTGTTGTTTTGTTCGTGTGTGGGGGGGGGCATATGCTTGATACATACAAAGTATTCTCACCACCTGTAGCGATCCAACCTCAAACGGTCGAATGTCTGTGCATAAGTGTCATCCCTGGATCGGTAATGCTGACACACAATACTTGAAGGATTTATAACAGAGTAGCAATCACACACTTATTACATCGAATGTCTCAAAAGAGAACTAATTACAATAAGTATGGCTTAAGGCCATCTAAGTAAAATAACAGCGGAAGGCTTGGAAGATAAAGTGAGTCCATCAAATCCAAAGGCATAGCTGAGTGCACGATAGACGACCTAGCGCACCTTACTCTTCGTCTGAAAAGTCTGCAACATGATACATTGCAGCCCTGAAAATGGGTCAGCACATGGAATATGCTGGCAAGATAACAGAATAGAGCAATGAACAAGTAAATGCTATCACTACATGCATATATGGCTGGTGGAGGCTCTATGCTTGTAATGTTTTTGCGAAAAGCCAATTTTTCCCTACAACAAACGAATACATTTTATTTAACTATCATCGTAGTTGTTAAACATTCAGAAGGTTCCTCCAACTCAATCCCCATTAAGCAGTATTAACAACCCAACATATTAATTTAGAGTGATGAGATCAACACAATAATCCAAGAACCAGATACTCAAGAGGTCCATAACCGAGGACATGGCTAACCATGATTAGTTTGTACACTCTGCAGAGGTTTGTGCACTTTTCCCCACAAGATTCGATCTCCTCCGTTGTATTTCTCGCACTTCATGGTGTTTGAGAAAAGGATGACCGAGACACAGTCTTTCAGAAACATTAACTCTTTACTCTAGGTGGACAGTTACACCTACTTTCCCCTACATCTGCTAGCCCACCACTCAAAGAGGTCATGCAACATACTCAACTATGCTAGAGCCCATCTTAGCTTGTGGCTGCACACAGAAGTTTCTAGCATTAATAATCTTATCATCCCTTTGAGCCTGGGTGGCGAACCATAGGATGATCACATGGGTACTCCGGGATATCCTAGGACAACACTGGATTCTCCAGGTGCCCGCAACGAATCCACCCAGATGTGTATTCAAGTAGCCACATTAAGTAAACCATTAATTAAGAAACACACATCTGTCATGGATACACTCAAACCCAAACCACGTCTATGAGCATAGCATGGCAATATAAGCATAACGTAGAAGTAACTCCAAAGGGTTTGATAATAAAAGGGCAATAGGTTCTACCTCATCATCTACTTCCCAAATCCACAAGTTAAGAGATCCTACTCATGCAATGTTTGAGGGTTGAAACTAATGCATAAAAACTGGGTAATAAGGGATATGACCGAAGTGTTACTTGCCTTGCTAATGATCCGCAAAACCTAGTGACTCGTAGTAGCACGCTGCGCACTCCGGGAATTCTAGCGCAAACAAACAATTGCATACATAAGCACTCAAGCATAGATGCAAGGGGAAAACTTCAAATAAGAATATCGAATCTGAAAACTCAACTGAAGAGATTTGATCTGCAAAAAGAAACAATCGAATCGGAGCTACGGAACTGAAACTACGATCAAAAGAACTTCGAATTCAAATCTCCTTGAAACCAAGTTTTAAATTGTAAAAACCTTGTTCAAGTTGATTAAACAGAAAGAGGGTTTCGAGACGAAGGTTTTGGCGTTGGTTTCACTGGATTTAGACTAACGGTTAAAAAGTTACGAGGGTTTGAAGATTAGGGGCTAATCTGCGATAAAAATAATCGCAGATAGGTCCTTGGCCGATAATAAAATAAAAAGAAAAAGACTAATGAACAAACGTTCGCTAACAGAACCAACCTCACAAAAACCGTTCACTAACAGATCTAAATGAATGAACATTCGTTAAATAAATAAACCGACAAAAACCGATCTAATAAAATAAACCGCGAAACTAAAAAAACCGGGTTAAACTAAAAAAACGATCGGTCAACGGCGTCGGCTCCGGCGGCGGGATCCGGCGAAGGCGGCGGTGGGCGGCGGCGGCGCGGGCAGCGGGTAACGGCAGCTAAGGTTTGGGGCAGGGCGCGGAGCGGCAGGGTGGGCTGGGGCGGCCTTGCTTCGTCTTATAAAGGCCCGGGCGGCAGTGTCCTGTTCGGGCACGGCCCGTTAAGGCGGTTCGCGTTTTTTTAAAACAGATTTCGCCAGAAAAAATCCTAGAAAATAAAATAAAAATCTAAAAATACCAAAACAAATTTTTGCCATCTAAATAGAGTATTTACAACAAAGTGAACATTTTCTTGGCCTAAAAATGAATTTTAAAAATGCATATTTTCTAATTTCAAATAAAATAGCAATAAAATCGAAATAAAATAATCTATTTAATTTTAATAATTTTCCTCCAATATTACAATTACTTTGGAGAAGTCATATTATCTCCTCTCATATATTTTTAATTTGAAATATTTTCGGAGAGAAAAATAATAAAATCAAATTGATCCACTTTTCAATATTTGAGAAAATTCAAATTTAAAACCATAAAACACTCAACTCTCTCCGTGGGTCCTTGAGTTGCTTAGGATTTTTGGGATCACAAAGCCAAAATGCAAATAAATATGATATGCATATGATGACCTATATATAACATTCCAAATTGAAAATTTGGGATGTTACAAACCTACCCCCCTTAAGATGAATCTCGCCCTCGATATTTGGGTTGGCTAGAAAATAGGTGTGGGTTCTCTTTCTGTAGATCATCCTCTCGTTCCCAGGTGGCTTCATCCTTGGTATGGTGGCTCCATTGAACTTTGCAAAACTTGATAACCTTACTGCGTGTAACCCGGCTGGCAAACTCGAGAATCTTGACATGTTTCTCCTCATAGGTCAGATCACTATCCAACTGAAGTGCTTCCAGGGGCACTGTATCTCTCAGATGAATATGGGCCATCTCAACATGACATTTCTTCAACTGGGAAACGTGAAACACATCATGAACTCCTGATAGTCCTTCGGGTAACTCCAACTTGTAGGCCACATCTCCCATACGTTCCAAAACTTGGTATGGTCCTACAAATCATGGGGCTAGCTTTCCCTTAACTCCAAAACTTTTAACTCCTCGCAGGGGTGACACCCGAAGATATGCTCTGTCTCTGATTTCATAGACTACTTCCTTGAGTTTTGAGTCTGCATAACTCTTCTGCCTGGACTGAGCTACCTTCAGTCTATCTCGAATCAGCTTAACCTTCTCTTCTGACTCTTTTATTAAATCTGGTCCGAACAACTGGCGTTCTCCAACTTCGTCCTGCATCAACGGTGTCCTTCACCTTTGTCCATACAAGGCTTCGAAAGGTGCCATCTTCAAACTGGCTTGGTAACTGTTGTTGTATGAAAACTCTGCGTACGGCAAATTATCATCCCAACTAGATCCATAATCAAGCGCACAAGCTCTCATGTCCTCTAGAATCTGATTGACTCTCTTGGTCTGTCCATCTGGCTGTGGATGAAAAGTTGTACTAAACTCTAGCCTGGTGCCCAGAGTCTGGTGCAGCTGGTACCAAAACTTTGAAGTAAACTGGGTTCCTCTTTCTGATACAATAGTCCTCGGAACTCCATGCAGACATACGATCATGTTCATGTATATCTTGGCCAACTTCGCACTGGTGTAGGTGGTTTTCACTGGGATAAAGTGAGCCACTTTGGTCAAGCGATCCACTACCACCCAAATAGAATCATATCCTGATCGGGCCCTGGGTAATCCGGTGATAAAATCCATCCAAGCTTGTCCCACTTCCATTCAGGTATCAGCATAGGCTGAAGTAATCCTGCTGGCTTCTGATGTCCTGCCTTCACTCTCTGGCATACATCACATACGGCTACATACTCGGCAATATCCTTCTTCATACCAGTCCACCAGAAACGCTCCATCAAATCCAAATACATCTTGGTGTTTTCGGGGTGTATCGAGTATGGTGAGTCGTGAGCTTCCTGTAGTATCAACTTCCTGATCTCTGCATTATTGGGCACGTAAAGACGGTCCTCAAACCATAAGGTGTCATGCTCGTCCTCACGAAAACCTTTCACCTTTCCTTTGCTCATCTTCTCCTTTATCTCAGCAATTTCCTTTTCATACTTCTGAGCTTCTCGAATTTTCCCCAATAATGTCGACTAAATTTCTAATGTTGCAACAAAACCTCTAGGGACTATCTCCAAATGTAGCTCCCTGAGATCTTCACCTAACTCTGTTGGCAATCCTCCGCTTATGAGGGTATTGGTGTAACTCTTCCGGCTCAAATTGTGTGCTATGACATTGGCCTTGCCTGGATGATAGTGCAACTTCATATCATAATCCTTTATAAGCTCAACCATCCCCTTTGCCTGAGGTTCAACTCCTTCTTCGTGAAAATGTACTTCAAACTATTATGATCCGTCTACACATCACAATGGTTTCCAATAAGAAAATGTCTCCAGGTTTTGAGTGCATGCACTACGGCTGGTAACTCCAAATCATGTGTGGCATAATTCAATTCATGCGGTCGAAGCTGTCGTGAGGCATATGAAACAACTCTTCCATCTTGCATAAGCACGCCTCCAAGTCCTAAACGAGATGCGTCGCAATACACTTGGAAGTCCTTGCGTATATCTGGCGGAATCAGCACTGGGGCTGTAGTCAAACGTTTCTTCAACTCCTGAAAACTTGCCTCACATTCATCTGTCCATTTGAACTTGGTGTCCTTCTTCAACAACTCTGTCATGGGCTTCGCAATAAATTCTCAATGAATCTCCGATAATATCCCGCGAGTCCCAGAAAACTGCGGATCTCTCCAACTGAGGTGGGTGCCAACCACTTAGTGACTGACTGGACCTTAGTAGGGTCTACTACTATACCTTCTCCTGATATAACATGTCCAAGGAATCCAACTTCCTTCAACCAAAACTCACATTTGCTGAACTTGGTGTATAACTGATGTTCCCTGAGCTTCTCGAGAACTAAGCGCAAATGCTCCTTATGCTCTTCTTCATTCTTCGAGTATACTAAAATGTCATCAATGAACAACATAACAAACTTATCCAAGAACTCCATATACACCTTGTTCATCATACTCATGAAATAGCAGGGGCGTTAGTCAATCCGAATGACATAACCGTGTACTCATACAGCCCGTACCTTGTGGTGAAATCTGTCTTAGGTATATCCTGTTCTTGAATCTTCAGCTGGTGGTACACTGATCGTAAATCGATCATGGAACATACTTTAGCTCCTTGCAGCTGGTCAAACAAATCATTGATCATCGACAGTGGGTACTTGTTCTTGATCGTCACTTCATTCAACGCGCGATAATCGACAACCATTCTTAGAGATTTATCCTTCTTCTCAACCAAGAGCACTGGGGCTCCCCATGGTGATGAACTTCATCGAATGTAACCTTTCTCCAATAACTCCTTAATCCGTTTCTTAATCTCCTCTAGATCATTTGCGGGCATCCGGTATGATCTCTTTGATATTGGTTCGGTGCCTAGCAATAACTATATAAAAAACTCAGTGTCTCGATCCGGGGGCATGCCTGGTAGTTAATCTGGAAATACATCTGGGTAATGCTTTACTATGGGCACTTCTTCCTGAACAACTCCTGTGAGGGAATTTACGTGAGTACTCTTAGGAGTATGCCTGGATACATACTTAATCCTTTTCCCCTCCGGTGTGGTGAGTAGAATTAACCTATTGGTGCAATCAATGTTTCCTCCATACTTTGATAGCCAATCCATACCGAGTATCACATCCAATCCTTGTGATTCCAAGATTATTATGTCTGAGGGGAAAACATGCTTACCTATGGTCAATGGCATCTGAAAACATCCACTGCTTGCCATATACTCCGCTCCGGGTGAGCTTACTAGCATAGGTGTCTTAAGAACTTTGGTGGGCAACTTATACTTATCCATGAATCCTCTTGAAATGTATGAATGTGATGCACCAGTATCAAAAAGAAAGATTGCAATAAATGACTTAACCAAAAACTTACCTATTAGTGCTTCGGGTTGTTCTTCAACCTCCTCTACGTTCAGTGGTTCACCTGTCCCGTATTGAAAGGGTTGGGCTTCTTCCTAGAGCTTCCATTGCCATTTCCATTCTTTACTTTAGAACACTCGGTGGTGTCGTGTCCAGTCTTCCCGCACTTGAAACAAGTGATGTGACTTAAATCCTTCTTGGCGGGCGTGCTTGGGTTAGAGCGGTTCTGGTTGCTGCCTGCTCCATTCCCGTTTCCATTCTTGGGGCCATTGTGTTTATGCGAAATTCCTCCATTGTGCGTATGGCCTCCATGGTTATGGGTAAATCCTCCCGAGTTCGGGGTGAAACGAGGCTTTTGTTGAACTCTTGAATTGTACTTCCCTTGTCCATACTTCCTTTTGCGGCTCTCAATTTGCTGCTGCTTTTCCTTCAATCATGAGGGCCTTATCTACCAATTCCTGGTAGTTGTTAAATGTTGCAACCATCAACTGCACACTCATCTCATCATTCAGCCCTTCCATAAGCTTCTCCTGCTTCGCGGCATCTGTGGCCACATCATAAGGGGCATAGCGATCTAACTTGCTAAACTCCTCCAGGTACTGCCCTACAGTATGGTTGCCCTGGCGTAAGTTGCGAAACTCATGCTTCTTCATGCTCATAGCCCCAGTTGAGACATGTGCAGTGCGAAATGCTTGCTGAAACTAATCCCAAGTGACATTGGCTATAGGGAAAGTGGTCGTGTAATTCTCCCACCATGCGGCTGCATGTCCATCTAATTGATGTGTGGAAAAACGCACCTTCTCAGCATCTGTGCAACCTGCAGTGGTCAACTCCCTTCCAATCCTGCATAGCCAATCATCTGCAACTATGGGCTCGGTGCTACTAGAAAACACCAGCGGTTGTAACCTCAGAAAACGGGCTAAGTTGTCAACTAGAGATGATGGTAGTGGGTTGTTGTTATTGTTGTTGTTGTTGCCCTGATTCTGAACTAGCAACTGCATCAGTGTATTCTACTATTGGATCAACTGAGTGAGCTCCGGTGGGAAGGCAAATCCGGGGTCACGTCCCGGAGGCATCTGGTGGGTTTTAGAGGGGAGAGATTAGAATAGAATGAGGTCTAATGAGAAAACACTACCCATATGCACATGAGACAAACACAAACATATTACTCCAAAACAATATCAAGCAAGGGCATACAATCGATCTAACTATCATTACAGTGCTCGGACTACTAACATACACATGGGGATAATACTACTAATAATATGGTGGTCCACTACAAATTTTGATCGGTAGAAGACTCCATGATATCTTCTCCAGCTTCATCTTCATTATCATCATCACTGGGGGCAGATTCAGTGTCGTCGATGATGATGTAGTCCTTGGGGTGGTCATTATCTCCTCCTAGCGCAGGGTCTCCCATGAATACTCCTCGCTTCCTTGTTAGGTCATCATGCTTTTACACTAGTATGGTGATTTCCTCCTTGTATCCGTTATGTGTAGAGTTGAGTTCCTCTTCCAGCTCCATGTTCCTAGTCATCAACTTCTTCAGGTCTATCATGCTTGCGCACATTTGGTTTTCTTGGCGTCGAGTGTGCTGGTTTAACTCCTGGATGTAAACTGCAATGGACCTGTCCTTCCTGGTGCTGATCATCTCCCATTGCTCATCTCGGCGCCCTCATATCTGGTAGATAGTGTCCTTAAGCTCCTTGTGATAAACTTCGCCAATGCATCCTATGGCGATGTGGGCTGCCATGCTCTTTCCTAGACTCCAGGTTGGTGCATCAAAGGAAGAACTCTATGGGCTCAGTTATTGGTGTGAATGTCCTTCCTGGAACTTGAACTCGAATCATCCAACGTTCCTCTTCTAGTAAAGTGGTGGTGTAGGTCCTGGTGAATCTTGGTATTCCAATGTTCAGGTACCTAGTGACTTCCTTCAAGTGTCGTCCAAAAGGCGTGTCTTGATCCGGCTGTGTACACTTGTTCCTTGTGTACGCCATCCTATAGAGTAGAAAATGGAGAGGAGTCAGAAATGGGTAGAGAAGAGTGACCTCTGGCTTATCTTAGTGGTCGTGTCCTACATTCAGCGTGTGCTCTGATACCATCTTGTAGCGATCCAACCTCAAACGGTCGAATCTCTATGCATAAGTGTCATCCCTGGATCGGTAATGCTGACACACACAATACTTGAAGGATTTATAACAGAGTAGCAATCACACACTTATTACATCGAATGTCTCAAAAGAGAACTTATTACAATAAGTATGGCATAAGGCCATCTAAGTAAAATAACAGCGGAACGCTTGGAAGATAAAGTGAGTCCATCAACTCCAACGGCATAGCCGAGTGCACGGCAAACGACCTAGTGCTCCTTACTCTTCGTCTGAAAAGTCTGCAACATGATACGTTGCAGCCCAGAAAACGGGTCAGCACATGGAATATGCTGGCAAGATAACACAGTAGAGCAATGAACAAGTAAATGCTATCACTACATGCATATCTGGCTTGTGGAGGCTCTATGGTTGTAATGTTTTCGCGAAAAGCCAATTTTTCCCAACAACAAAGGAATACATTTTATTTAACTATCATGGTAGTTGTTAAACATTAAGAAGGTCCCTCCAACTCAATCCCCATTAAGCAGTATTAACAACCCAACATATTGATTTAGAGTGATGAGATCAACATGATAATCCAAGAACCAGATACTCAAGATGTCCATAATCGGGGACACAACTAACCATGATTAGTTTGTACATTCTACAGAGGTTTGCTCACTTTTCCCCACAAGACTCGACCTCCTCCATTGTATTTCTCGCACTGCATGGTGTTTGAGAAACGGATGACCGAGACAGAGTCTTTCAGAAACATTAACTCTTTACTCTGGGTGGACAGTTACGGCTAGTATCCCCTACATCTGCTAGCCCCCCACTTAAAGAGGTCATGAAGCATACTCAACTATGCTAGAGCCCATATTAGCTTGTGGCTGCACACGGAAGTTTCTAGCATGAATAATCTTATGATCCCTTTGATCCTAGGAGGCGAACCATAGGATGATCACACGGGTACTCCGGGATATCCTAGGATAACCGGATTCTCCAGGTGCCCGCAACCAATCCACCTAGATGTGTATTTAAGTAGCCACCTTAATTAAACCATCAATTAAGAATCTCACATCTATCATTGATACACTCAAACTCAAACCACGTCTACGAGCATAGCATGGCAATACAAGCGTAACATAGAAGTAATGCCCAAGGGTTTGATAATAAGAGGGCAATAGGTTCTACCTCATCATCTACTTCCCGAACCCACAAGTTAAGAGATCCTACTCATGCAATGTTTGAGGGTTGAAACCAATGCATAAAAACTGGGTAATAAGGGATATGATCAAAGTGTTACTTGCCTTGCTGATGATTCGCAAAACCTAGTGACTCGTAGTAGCACACTGCGCACTCCGGGAATTCTAGCGCAAACAAACAATAGCATACATAAGCACTCAAGCATAGATGCAAGGGGAAAAGTTTAAATAAGAAGATCGAATCGGAAAACTCAACTGAAGAGATTGTATCTACAAAAAAAACAATCGAATCGGAGCTACTGAAATGAAACTACGGTCAAAAGAACATCGAATTCAAATCTGCTTGAAACCAAGTTTTAAATTGTCAAAACCTTGTTCAAGTTGATTAAACAGAAAGAGGGTTTTGATATGAAGGTTTTGGCATTGGTTTTACTGGATTTGGACAAACGGTTAAAAAGTTACGAGGGTTTGTAGATCAGGGGCTAATCTGCGATAAAAATAATCGCGGATAGGTCCCTAGCCGAAATTAAAATAAAAAGAAAAAGTCTAACGAACGAACGTTCGCTAACATAACCAATCTAATGAAAACCGTTCACTAACAGATCTAAACGAACGAACGTTCGTTAAATAAATAAACTGACGAAAAACCGATCTAATAAAATAAACCGCGAAACTAAAAAACCGGGTTAAACTAAAAAAATGACCGGTCAACGGCGGCGGCTCCGGTTGCGGGATCTGGCGACGGCGGCAACGGCTATGGTGCGGGCGGCGGCATCGGCGGCGGCGCGGGCAGCGGGCAACGGCGGCTAGGGTTTGGGGCTGGGCGCGGGGCTGCTGGGTGGGCTGGGGCGGCCTCGCCTCGCCTTATAAAGGCCCGGGCGGTAGTGTCCTGTTCGGACACGGCCCGTTAAGGCGGTTCGCGTTTTTTTAAAACAGATTTCGTCGGAAAAAAATCCTAGGAAATAAAATAAAAATCTAAAAAATACCAAAACAAATTTTCACCGTCTAAATAGAATATTTAGAACAAAGTGAACATTTTCTTGGCCTAAAAATGGAATTTAAAAAAATTGCATATTTTTCTAATTTCAAATAAAATAGAGATAAAATCCAAATAAAATAATTTATTTGATTTTAATAATTTTCCTCCAATATTTCAATTACTTTGGAGAAGCAATATTATCTCCTCTCATATATTTTTAATTTGAAATATTTTTGGAGAGAAAAATAAAAAATTGATCCACTTTTCAATATTTGAGAAAATTCAAATATGAAAACCATAAAGCCCCCAACTCTCTCCGTGGGTCCTTGAGTTTCTTAGGATTTTTGGGATCACAAAGCCAAAATGCAAATAAAATATGATATGCATATGATGACCTATGTATAACAATCCAAATTGAAAATTTGCGATGTGACACCACCATATTGTTCATTTGTTAAATTTGAATTTGTAATGAAAAACATACTAGGGATACCATGAAATGTGAAATCCACGTTGAGATCACTATATCACAAACTCACTCTAATTCAAGAACTCGTCATAAATCAATTACAACGTCGAGATTACTATTTGCAAGGAAAATACGGGCATTGTAATACACATAGATTTGTTTGGCAATTTAAAAGATTCCTTTCTTATTCTCGAATGGTACCCAACGGCGTACCAGCCAGAACTTGGCTCCGTTGATCCTAAAAAAAACCGGGCTCGTGTCCTTCTGGTGGCGTGTGTGGTACACACATTAGCCAACCCCAACTAGCCGAGCCTCTGTGTTTCGAGTCGAAATATCTCGCGGCCAAAATTCCAGCCCTAGGAAATTCCCCTCATGTCCCCGGTCCATAATGACTACCAATGAAAAATGGAGGGATGATTTAGTAGCTAGACAACATTACCTACCGTGCCGAGCATGGTTCAATTTCCTCAGTCGCCGCTCCCCAAGGTCACCCGTCTACTACATTTCCTAGTACTACTACTACACCAGGATGAGCACAGAATTGAGCCCGTTTGTTCGTGCCTAGTACTACTTGAGTTAATATATCAGGGACCCCTCAAAAAAGAGTTAATATATCAGGAAATGCATTGGTACGGACGGATTATCCTTTAACTTTGCATATATAACTTGTCTGAAGTCTAACTAAGAAAAATGTTTGAGCAAATCCTTTCTTAAGAAATATAGCAGGACAGATGTACTACCTCCGTCCTAGTTTATTGGTCCCCATTGTATATTGTGTCAAATTTTGACTATAGATTGAACTAACAAAACGTTCATGCATGTTACCAAAAATTATATCATTGATAACTATGTTGAAATATGAATCCAATGATATAATTTTTGTTGACATGCATTAACATTTTGTTCGCTAAATATTTGGTCAAAATTTGGCATGAACTACAAAGGTGACCTATAAACCAGGACGGAGGTAGTATCGCTTGAAAATTTATTGCATGATGCACGTTATGATGTTATTTCGAATCCTGGATTTTAAATTTCAGAAAATCCAAAAGTGACCAGAAATTCATGAAACTGAGCATGGTCACATGATATGGCACAAATATTCCTTCGTAATTTTTTTCTTCAATTTGAGACAAACTGCTTATGACAAGTTGCACAAATGAAGAGCCAAGGTATTTTGGAACAAAGACCTGTCACGTTAAGGCGAACGCTTTCACTATTTAAACCATGGGCGTTTACGTGCCACCACGACTCCCGCTTCTCATCGGCAGGTGCCGTCCGAGCAAGCGTGTGAGTCGACGAGAGGCGTGCGAGCAGACCGCTGCGCTGGCTGACAGGGGGAAGAGGCGTGCGAGGAGACCGCTGCGCAGGCTCACCGGGAGGTGAGCCCTTTGACCAGGCTCGGCCGCACACCTTCATCCCAATTGATCCCACTTTTAATGTCATCGGCGCCGCAGTTTAAAATCAACCCCGCACTACCCGATATCGCTACAATTTTCTCTCTTCCTCTCCGATTCTCCTATCGTCTACCTCCAACTAGCCTAACCTAAACGTACGCCATGCCGCATCACGATGGTCTGCACTTAGTCTTCCAGTTTCCTAAGGAAGACACCCAGCCAGAGTCACAAGAACATAAGGCGCTTTGGGACGAGCTTGAACCGGCCTTGCGGGAAGACGCCGCGCTTGTCCCTGCTACCATTCTGGCTCCCGTCGCCCTGACTACGCCAGCGCCCATCCCCGTGACACTGATGGGTTGGGAGCCGCACATTGTTGCCGAGCTTTGATTCCACGGGATTGCACGAGGTCCCACCGACTTTCATGCGCCCGTGCTGGTGCCCGTGCACCTAGCGGCGCATGCGCCCACGCGTGCACTGACGTGCGCGCCCATGTCGGTGCCCGTGCACATGAATGTCTCCATCGTGCCGTTGCCAGCGCCTGTCCCTGCACGGGTGCCAGTGCCCCCCTCAGCGGCATGGATAGCCGCTGTCGACCGCTTCCTTGCACCAACGCCAGTCAACTCCTCCCGCCAGTTGACTAGCTCCTGGAGACCGAAGTCCAGAATATTGTGGCCTTCCTTGAAGCTAGGGCCAACGTCCAGGAGTACACCAACAACTGCGCAAGACGCTACCGTCACCGTCGGTCAGTGGACCGACGACACAGAGAGCACGGCAGAGGAGCCCCTTCCCACCGCAAGATGCCTCTGCCGCGTAATCTAGTTTTGCCATGAAAAACGTTCAGATTGCCATCCTTAAAATCCGAACGTTTATCATTCCGTTTATTTTAGATCGATCGTCGTATGAATGTAAATTCTTAGTCAGACTGAATGAAATATATGGTTTGATTGATTGAATGTTCTGCTAGAGTCGTATCAAATTAAATATAAAACATCATCAAGCCACATGTATTCCTTCTCATCCAATGACCTAGACTGCTTTAATGTCGAGCACTCAACACGTTTAGCGTGTAGTTAATTTCATGCCAAAAATAGTGCTAATCACATAATAACACAAAAATAATATCCTACTTAATATCAACATGGACTTAATATACTTCCAAATTAACGTGCATTGCACGTACACATTGACTAGTACTACTAGTGCGTGAAACTGGTGCCGTAACTTGTGAACGTGTCCAGATATGGTCAACGGCAACATCACCCGCGAGTTCTTCATGCTTGCCCGTGCGTCTAAACGAGGAAGGGGAGGTGAGAGAGACAGCACACATGTAACCCACCAGTAAGTGAAGGGGAATAGTACGTGCTAACGAGCCGGTCCCACTAATGCACTAAAAATAATATTTCATCTTACCCATTAAATAGGCTGTGGTAATATAAAAATCTTATATGAACAAAAGGGGGGTACAACAAACATTGTTGTTCTACGTATGTTGCCTATTGACGTGCGGCTTGAAGGCCCTGGTCGCATGTTCGATCCTCGTCATTTATTTTTTTAATTTTTATATGGGTCCAAATTTGTTTCATGATAGGTGGGCCCCTCGGTGTGTAGTTTGTGGCACTTTAATTTGTGGGTTGAAATTTGTTCCATTCCAAGTGGACTATCGGTGTGTAGTTTTGTAGCTTATTTGTAATAATTAGAGTTTTTTGCAATAATACCATGGTGCGACGTTGAAGGAGAGAAAGGACGTGCGAGAGAGCGATGTCCAAGCCAGAGGGAAATCAATTGGGGGAGGTGCGGGGGTTGCAATAGTGTTTGGAGTAGTTGTGGGCCAAATGCTACGAAAATATAATCTACCACCGGAATAAATACCTACACAAATTAATCCAAGGTTGGAGTCCCCCTCGCAATGTAAATAGCTCCGGCTTTGCGCAGGATGGAGAGGTAGCTTCAATGTGTGGAAGATACGGCGTGAGAAAGCGAGGTCAATCGACAGACATATAGATAGAGAGACAAAGTGAGTGTGGTCTGGCATTCATTGAAAAGATATATATATGCTCTAGAGAGATATTGTCTGATTGAGCTTTTGGGAAGGGTGAGGTCTGTAAGATAGAGCTTGAGAGATGATCTAGTCACAGACATGTAGATATATTTTGTGCGTGGGAGGGAGCAACGTCAATCGATTACATATATAAAGGGAGAGAGATTGGGCGAGTGTGGGTCGTCGTGCGATCGAAAGAGTGATACGGGTTGGAGAGAGTGACCTAGATAGACAATGTGCGTGAGAGAGTATACAATATGAATATGTCGAATTGGGCTCAAACATGGAGATATATCGTTTTTGGCCGAGAAAGAGCGAGGTCAATCGAGACATACAAAGAGAGACAGAGAGAGAGGGAGAGAGAGAGAGAGAGATTGAGCGAGCGTGACCCGCCGTGAGGTCGAAAGAGTGGCGGCGGCTTGGATGGACTGACCTAGATAGACAATCTGCGTGCGAGAGTATAAAGTGTTTCGACCAAGGCCCGAACAGGGAGATATAACATTTGTGTGTGAAAGAAAATAAGGTTAATCGAGACTCAGATAAAGAGATCGATATTGAGCGAGTGTGGCCCGTCGTACGGAAGATAGAGTGAGACGGTCTCGAGGGAGTGGCCTAGATAGACAACGTGCGTGCGTGCACACGAGAAGTTGGGGGCTACATAGGCAATGCTTGTATCTAGCGAGAGAGGATGGGAGGGAGGGAGGGAGAGAGAGAGAGAGAGCTCGGCATGGGGTGCAATGGCGGGTGTGTGAGGTAAATACATTTGGTAATAGAGTGGAAAAAGGGGGTTGTATAGTTTAGAGAGTTAGAGATCGAAACATGGAGAGCAAGAATGAATGTGTGTCGGAAACCGATAGCTTCCTAAGGTTGTTAGGACAGGAAGATTAACCGATACAGGAAGTATGTAGCATGTGTGCCGGGGGGGAGGGCTAAAAACAACATTTGAATGTAGATAGTACTAGACTTAATATCGATGTTTCAATTCGGTGTACATTGTAAGATTTGAACTGAGGACCATGCAGATGGGTAATTATTTCTAATTCGTGCCATACTAGGTTTGGAAAAGTTGACATTGACTCGATTGTTGTGCTATTTTATAGGTCAGATGTTTGAATCCATCCAAATTTTTTTCACTACCATGGTGTTCATCATATACATATGAATTTGTTTTAAAAAGTAGCATGGATACAGTGAAATTCGAAATCCACATTAGAATTGGAGATCGCTATGTGACACACTCTAATTCAAATAACTAATTATGTGACACACACTCTAATCCACGTTAGTGTGGATACCGTGGATAACGTTTTTTATCAAATAACTCGTCATTAGTTAATTTATAGTATCTCATTTCGAACGACTAATTATTTGTAAGGAAAGCACGGGCATGGTAATACATACAGATTCATTTGCAAATGAAAGAAGATTCGGTTGCTTTCTCAAATCTCCTCTCAAATGTAGGCGCACCAGGCAGACCCAGGTTCGTGTCGTGGTGGTCGCGTGTGTCGTATGGTGGCTTAACACCCAGCCACCCCTCCCCCACAAAAAAGGACGATGACAAAATAAGTTCGCGCTTCCACGTTTTGGATTGAAATATCTAGCGGCCCCAATTCCACCCTGCAAAATCTCCCTTCTCCACCGTCCCCTTCCGTGCCCAGATTGCTCAAACCCCTAATTTTCCGCCAACCCAAGAAAAGTTTGAATCGCCCCTCGTCTCGTCTCTTTCCCCACCTCTGTGCCAGACGACAACGACGAAGACGATGGTCGCGCTTCACCACCATACCAGAGCTACCTCATCTACACCCTCGTCCACCGCATCGGGTGGTCCATTGACAACATCGGCCACCGCATCCGACGTGCCACACACACACCGACTTCCACCGCATCAGGTGCGCTTTGCCGATGTCGTCTCCCACCTCACCGGGGCTACTTCACCGAGCACATTGTTGCACCTCCGCCCCCCGAGGCCGTTGGGGCTTCACCAATGGTCTCGTCCACCGCATCGTAGCGCTCGCTACCACACAAGATCTGCATCCGTGCATGGCCAGCCAATGCATCACCCTCAACGGCTCTGAAGTGACCCGCACTCTAGCTAGGCGAGCATGCCCAAACACCGGCCCGAACTAGGTATCCACACATCACTCCCTTGTGCACTATTCCGACGATGTTTGGATATCCTTTCACTGCTCTCTTAACTTACACGCCTATACAACTCTAACTTTAACTCTTATTTCTTCTAGAGATATCATCTGAAACAAGTAAAACCATTTTTTAGCGAAGCATGACTACGCTACGGGATCTGGTACACATCCAGCACGCCTATATAACCTTGTAAGTATCTGTCCTCTAGTACAACAGCAATGTCGATTCCTCTTATTTGATCAACCATTCACCGTGTCAAAAATGCAGAGGGGGATGCAAGCAGCACAAGGCCTGCACATCCAAGCAAGTGGTAACATGGACTTGTACATGGAACATCCCAAGTGCAAGTGGAGCTGCAGTGAGCCTGTACAACGAGCTAGCGTAAGTCCCTGCATTTCATTTAATTCATACTAGCATGCGTGTATGATTTGTGTGCAGTGGCGGATCCACGAATTCAAGTTACCAGGGACGAACATTTAACTTAAAAAATACGAAGGCACTTGCACTCCGGAAATCAACATAACTTGAGAAATGAGAAGCTACATGCACTTTGAAAACCAGGTAATGATCCAAAGTAGTTCAGATTATAAAACACTAAATGATGCAAGCACCAAAAAACACAAAATGCAACATGGTGTACAAGGACTACCAACATGGTCTGTTCCTGCTTGAATTATTCGTTCTCTGGCTAAAAATATCGAAGTGTAATTGCACCTATAACCAGTGCGCAAACTGCATATCAATATATCTATCCTGCACAAGTATGCCAATAGTTTCAAACAACAGATTAGAAAAAAATTTATGCAACATTGTCATGATACAGGGACTTTCTGGTAGATGGGCTCGACGTTTCCTCAAGCCATGAAAATGTACTATAATTTGCTTGTCATCAATGCCTGCAGATCTCTATGTCTCTCTCAACATAGCAGATCATCTTTAGACACTAAATCCTTCAATGGGAGCTTGCAAAATGCTTGCATTAGATCCCTCATTAGACACTATATGTTCATCACCAAGATCATGTAAAATGTTTGCATCAAATCCTTCATTAGCAGTCTATTCATTAGACACTTCAGGCTCAAGAACAACATGATCCTGTATGTTTGCACCGGAAACTTGATTAGATACATCAGATTCAGTCAGTTCAGTATTGATTGGGGGAGTTATGAAATAAGCAGAAATAGGTTTCATTTTAGCATAGATTCCCTACATACAAGCAGTTCTACAACACCGTCAGCTTTAACTATTGGCCATAAATTGAACAGTTGAATTAGATATAATCCGGGATGTGATGTACCTACTCGTTGCGCATGCTACTCTTGCAAGCTGCGAATGTCCGTTTGCGCAAGCTCAATGCCATGCCCATGCTGCCGCCGCTGTCTCCCACGCAGGCTACACCCAGGGTTGGATCTTCATCTTATTGTCATTCCGTTCAATTGAAGCCCGGTGACCGCCCTCGAACGAGGGCGCGAACCAGACTGGAGGCTGGAGTGAACGAATTGGGATTTTTCCTGCTGTCGATCGATATGGGAGGCGCTCGTTTGGGCCGCGAGCCTGCTATAGGGCCTGCCTTGCACTTACGTTATTGGCCCATCCAAATTGAAACATTTTTCTTCATTTTTTACATTTCCTGCTTGTGCATTGGGCCGAACAAAACTAGCCTCGGCCAACCTTGACGACTCAAACTAGGTGCACACTTTCAAGCCACCCGAGGCGGCCGCCATACTAGCCCCTATGGTGGCGTCGCCCCTTTTTGTGTGTATGATTGGGGTAGTGAAAAATATTCCAGTAGCGCTTTTGATTTACCCATAGAATGGTTGAATTTCTTGTTCCTATGAACTAAGTTCGCCAATAATGTGAAGGATGCTAGTCTTTTCATCCTATTGTAGATTGCTTAGATCTCGATATGCCAAATGTAATTGCGTGAAATATACAGTAAAAGCCAGTGTATGTGTGTGGCTACAACTAGTCTGACTACACGTCCTCATATAACATATCAAGGAAGCACCATCTTACCAGATTAACCATTCAACTTACCAATGCAGTGTGGGAAGAAAGAAGTATTGGGACTGCATATCCAAGCAATTGATGCCATGGCTCCTTCGTAGAACCTTGTAAGCAAAAAAGAAGTTGCAGTGTGCCTATACAAAGAGCTAGCATTAGTTTAGTTATCTGCTTCTCGGAATTTTAGTTAGCCACTTATTGCAAAATTGTTCAATTATGTTGCTTGGCTTAATTTAGTTTGCTACTGATTACATTATGCCATAGCCTGTTAATCCTATTATAGACTGCGCCTATCTATGTGTTTGATACTTACTGTTAAGAATTACCTGTTTGCCTGAACTTAAATAGCTGCTTAAGTACGTAGATAGCTGGTCATATGTACTTCTAGGGTGCAGCAGAATTCACATGTAATTTACATTCTGATACCATGTTTGTTCAAATGGTTTGCTATTATCACTTGTAGCACTAGTAATGCTTGCATGTTCATAGATAGACAACTGTTAGGTTTATATGAGGGACACCGTCTTTTTAACTTATATATATGTTGGAATCATTTTTCTTACATCAAAGAAATTTACAGTTGTGTGTGTTGCTGGTAAACAGTACCTACTTGTTACTTTAATACATTGCCAAGAACTTGTTAGTTTTACTAGTTCATGTGTAATTAAATACGTTGCCAAAACCGGTTAGTTTTACTAGTTTGATGTTAGTTTCTTATGGCTCTTGCGAAACTTCACTTATTGATTGCTAACATTCAAGTTTGCAGGGTCCAACTGAAACTCCATTAGCACAACAAACATGTTTTCAGAAACTTCCTTGTTTACCTGGTTTGTTGCTGTAACTTGCTGCTGTAATCATCCTTCCAACTTCAATTTTTCAGGATCGAATTGGAAGTCCAATTGCACAGCAGGTACATTTTCAAAAATATATTTGTGTAACAGGTTTGCTACCGTAACTTGTTGCTCTAATCAAGTTACTAACTACTCAACTTTTCAGGATCCAAGAGAAACTCCAATGCCATAACAGGTTCCTTTTGCAAACTTGTGTGTTTAGCTGCTTTGCTGCTGCAACCGATTGCTCTAATCATGTTACTGGCTACTCAACTTTTCAGGATCCAAGAGAAACTCCAATTCCACAACATGTACCTTTTGCAAAACTTGTTTGTTTAACTGCTTTGTTGCTACAACGACTAGTTACAATGATGTTAATAACTACTTTTCAGCATCCAATTGAAACTCTTTAATTCCTTGTTTGTTTAAATGGTTTGCTATTATAACTCCCAGTTGAGATGTTTTGCTAACTTCAACTTTCAAGAATCCAATCGGAACTTTAATGGCAAACAGGTTAGCCCAAGATCAAAGAGCGATGTCCCCATGGACATTGTATCATCCCACAGCAGTGGCTCCGGCCTAATCGTGCATCATGCATTACCAACTGCTGATTCTCTAGAGGCTAAACTAGTGGTAGAAAGAGATTCTGCTTCTGCACTTAGAGATGAAGTTGACATGTTGAGGAAGCAAACAACACAATCACAAGCAGTACTCAAGACAACCATTAAATATTTGGTGGATTTCAAAACGAAGCAAGCTAAGACTGACAGCATTGTTAAGGTCCTGAAGGAAAAAGGAAATTAAATTCCCACTTGGTAAATCATAGGTGAAATGTTCTTTCCATCGTTGAATAACCTTTGTGTTGTTTTTTCATGTAATCAATCAAACCATTTGTTTTAGAGATCATGTAATAATTGTTTTTTGTTTTTTGGTTTGTAATTTTATTTGAGCACAAGTCTGTATTAATTGATAAGACTCAAAGACATTTAATTTTGATTGCTGTGCTAGACCTACAAATATGGCAATCGGGATGAATGTGCATTCAACAATAATAGTAGTATAGATGGACCATAAGTAGCACGCATCGCAAAGGGCAAAGATGATGTAGTAGCTTCGCTAAAAAAGGATGATGTTATAGCAAAAAAAAGTACAACGGCCTGGCTTATGTATGTTAGTTGATATTATTGATCCATATACACTATAAGTGTTTACATGTCTGTTAGTTATGTACATTCTTGGTTGATTGACTCGGTATTTGAATCTTGATACATCGCTTGTGTACATATCTAAATGGAAGTAAACATTATGCTGCGTGTGACATTTGAGTTGGACATAAAGTGTTCCAAATATTTTTTTGACAAAAATACGGTAAGGGAACCCCCTACAGTATAATTGGTGCAACAAACCCAAATTGCAAGTACCATGCCTTGAACCTGGGTGGGTGGGAAGGCATCAGCCCCTTCACACCACTAGGCTATGCCTTAGTCTACAGTGTTCCAAATATTCGAATTCACCTTAAACTGGATTCTAGCTTCTGAATTTGAGTATCAGCATTTGTAAATCATATTCGTAGATGACAGTGGAATACATCTTTGTCGTGCTTTTGAAGATATATAAAAACACATAGAATGATTTATGAAGATTCATATAGGAATACAAAATGGATACGAATTTAGTTGCCAGGGTAAACGTGGATGCTTATTGTCCCAAAATTCAAAAGAAGCGGCAAAATGTCCACTCCCACAGTACCACATCGGCTGCCCTCAGCCAAGTGTTTGGGAGATGGAAATTATTGTCTACCCATTACACGGACAATCCATCGGCCCGATTTCCACTGCTTTCAATAGGGGTAGGTTAGTAACTTCAATTAGACATGACACGACCACCTCTGAGCCCATTCTGGCATGGTGGGCGCCAAACATGGGTGGCAAAACACATTTGATTCAAGCTCATCCAAAAGACCTCTGTTTCGCCCTCCATTTCCCCATTCATACATGGTGGGCGGCAAAACAAACTCGACTCGGCCGAAATGGATGTAGGCAAATATTTTCAATAGGGGCAGGTTTGTAACTTGACTCAGACGTGACACAACCGCCCTACCTGTCAGCCCCGTTTGTACTCCGTGGGCGCCAACCATGGGCGCCAAAACACCCTCTCCTCGCCCGAAATCGCTCTAGGCAAATATTGGCGAGATGCGAAATTACTGTCATATCCCCAACTGACGAGACGTCCAAATTTTAAACGGGGGCTAATTTCGTAACTTTCCCATAGTTCAGACAGGTGCGTCCCAAAAACATGGTTCCCCGTACCTCTCCCTCCATTTTCCCATTCATACACCGTCCACGCCAGAACACCATCCCCACACCAGCCTCCTTTGTCCGCCACCCCATCCATCGTCGTTGTCCTCCACCCCATCCATCGCCACCGTCCTCCACCATGCCGAAGCGCCTACCAAGACCGCGTCGTCCACTGCTAGAGATGGACGTTTCTCATCCACCGCGACGGACCAAGAGCCTTACATCGCGTCCTCTCGCTTCATCGGCGTCGTCATCCTCTTTGCCGAGGCCGCTCACACGGCCTTCTCTTCCACGGCATGAAGGGACTGAGATCAAGTCTGGATGCAATGCAAATGCTCTCCACCTACAGATTCATGCTCAGAATATGATCCTAATAGTGATTCTGAGCTAGAGGAAGACCTAAGTCAATGTAGCTACCTAGTGGAGGAGTCAGAGGCAGACGCCCTATCTTATTCACCCATCAAGGTGCTTGCTCTAACTTTCCACGGTTATATTGGTCGCACATATCTTGCAACTGATGCTTTGCATTGCTTCTACATTGTTGCACTGCCATTAGCTTACTTTACACATCGTGTATGTGAATACGCCCTGCCTATCCATTTTCAATACATATTCCATCTGTCATCATACCATATTTATCCATTCAGATGTTGTTCTTGTGTATCGGACGTTCAAAAGGAGGAGGGCGATTGCTGATCGCGAAGGAGCACAAGCAAAGTATTTGGAAAAGGTAGTGACACCTGATAAATCAAATAGCCAATTGGGTGTAGTTGCAATATCACCTGACCTGCAAAACACCCCAACTCTAGCAGACTCTAGCCCTACTACACTGGTCATTTCTGATGCCCCAACTCAGCAGACCCCAACTGTAGCAAATAGTATGATGATGCCAGTTGACATAGCACCAGCTCTACGACGCAAAACCCCCATTCCAGCAAAGAGTACACCAAATCCAGTTGCCAAATCCCTTTTCGAACCAAAGAGAGCCCCAATTGCAGCAAATAGGTCCCCTGTTCCATTTCTTCCCAATTTAGAAGACGAAGCTTATATTGTTGTCAGGAACATTGTGCGCATCTTTCCTTCATGGAAATATTATACCGCAGACAGAGAACAATTTCTAGTCTTCCTCCGCAACTTACATGCAAGTAATGTACTAATGTTATTTATGGTAATTGCTGCATATGTTTCTACTGACAGAAGACACAATATTTCATTCTTTTAAATAGGTGAGGACCAAACTGGATTGTCAAGACGAGCAAGGGTTGGTTGCGCATTTCAAGCACTCATTGATGAAGTATCGTTCCTACCTGAGGCAAGCGCACTTCAATGGCAAGCCTCTAAACAAAATTTCTGTAAAGTCTCTGGTGCTACATTTATCTGACAGTGACTAGAATAATCTTGTTACACATTGGTCTCGTCTGCGGCGTAAGGTTCTGTCTATGATATCACATCACAATTTGAACTACATTTCTACATTTGCCTTAACGTCTCACTTGTACGAAAACTGTTAGCAGAAGAAAATTCATTCTCAAGGGACCACAGAATCTTGCAACTATACTACACACTACATTGCTCTTGTGAGTACCTCTTGCCATGTATGACCATACTTACTTTCATAGCTGTTTGATTATGTAGCATCACTGCACATGTTAGCCTCGTTATGGCCCATTTGGTGGACATTATAACATCCGTATGGACTCTTACATAAATTTAGAATCAACACAATGCTTTTGAAGAGGTTTAGCTCCGCAGTCCTCTTGTAAGGACTGAACGTCGTCTATCTCTGTACTTACATTAACAGCTACTCCCTCTGTCCCATAATATAAGAATGTTTTGTATAGTACACCAGTGTTCAAAACACTCATGTATTATGGGAAGAGGGATTGGTTCATTGTGTAACCTTCTACATCTTATCTCCCTCGCCCGCCATTTACTAAAAGATATCAGATCTGTATTTAATCTTACCAAAAAGTTGAATACACAGACAATGCCAGTGCAGAAGTGTAGCCCATTGGTGTTGTCAGTACATTTTGTCATGTAACGCTTGTACTTCCAGGGATTGGTAGTTGATTATGTAGCATGAATCTGCATCTTATCTTCATTATCTTCTATCCCTTCCAGTATTATCATATCTATAATTACTCTCTACAAAATGTAGAGTACATGCAATGCTTATGAAGAAGATTATGTGCTGAAATTCTTGAGTTATCCTTCTGGTGTTAACTATTGATGTAAGTCAGTCCTTCTAAAGCCTTTGTCCTCAACTGCTGTTTAATTTGCTCATACTCCCTATCGTTTACTACTGTTTAGTTTGTTGTTTCTATCAAAATGCATGTTTGCAAGAACCATAAGTTCCATGTTTTACTTGTAAAACCAAATTCCTTATTCATACCATGCACATTACTCAATACTCCCTATATGTATGCTTGTTTTTGTGGATCTATAATCCAGTGTGTGGTGAAGCAGCCCATGTATGCACCTTGTCATCTCCTATTTATCTTACTGATGTGGTTGATGATACGAACAACATGCCATGCATATTAACCAAAATAGATACAATGATTGTCTTTGCCCTTCATCTATGCTTGTTATGTTGACATGGTAATCCAGTAGTGTGGTGAAGCTCCCCGCATTATGAACAATGCCGGATTATGCTATTGATATTTTGAACTTACTCTTTATTTTCTAATTTGACATTGGATGGAATTGACAGCATAGTTATCATCTTTGTTTATACATGTGGAAAACCTGTCATCTCTCTACTTGTTTCAGGGTGATATGCCTAATGGCATCCACAAGTCTGCTGAAGGCTGTGAGACAAACCCAACATATACTGCAGCAAAGAAGCGAGAACATCTTAAAGATAGCGAGACAACCCCAAAGTCTTGTCTTGATGCAGTGTTCAAGTTACTTGATACTAGCAGCCAGACAAGCTCATAAAATTCGCTGTCTGAATCAGTTCGACTTCTTCAGTCCCAAGTTCTAGCAGAAAGGCATTCCGCAACTCAACATCGACTTCAAGTCCTATCTCAAAGAAAGATTGCGGAGAACACCAATGAGAAGCTCATTGCTAAACAGCTACACCTAGAAGCTATGATCGACATGCTAGGCCGGTCTCCCAGCCTTGCTCAGCAGCTTGTGCAGTAGTTCCCGCACAAGGCTAATCTTTCTTGAACTATCTTGGAAGTGGTCTCGGTTCAGTATTATTTTGTTACGATGCAATGGTGCCCAGTTTTTGTAATCTGCTTCTTCGTTGCGCTTTATGATCACTGGTGGCGAACTTCGATGCCTAGTGGATGTAATATACCATAAATCCTTTATTGTATAGTGTAGGTTTATTCTAAGTTACTATGCCGTAATTTCTTTATTGTATAGAGTAGGTTTGTTCTTAATTCCTACTAGTTACCGCCATCATTCACTATCTGAAAAAAAATCTGATGTAGTCGACCGGGCCGAAACATTCGCCTCTAACAGGCCTGGTTTTTAGCGGGCCACAATTGGGCCAGCCTACATCTTTCTTGGGACCGAATGGCCATTGGGGCCGTCCCACTTTGCGCCTGGCCCACAACTTACTCCAGCCTATATTTGGCACAAATTTAGTTGGGCCTTCTATGGACCCAGCGCTTAGATTGGCCCAGGTAGCGTTGGGCCATTAACAGGCTGAATATTGTACTGGCCTGTTATGACCCAGAAGAAACCATGGGCATTTAGCAAGCCGAAATGCATGTTGGGCCTCAATTTTCACTAGTTGTTGACGGGCCTTCAGCAGGCTGAAATGTAGACCGGGACTTTCTTGGCCCAGTTATATGACGGGTCGTTACCAGGCAGAAACATATCTTGGGCCTTAGTTGGCCCACTGATATCATGGGCCTCTAAGAGGCCAAAAGCTTAGTACGTGCATCAACGGGCCGAATTATACGACACGCCTTTAACAGGCCCAAAGTCACGTTGGGCTGAACTATTGCCACCTTTATCATAGGCCGTTCGTGGGCCAGATGTCGTGTCGGACCATATATGGCACATGGGTAGCACGGGCCATTCCCAGGCCGAAAGACACACCGGGCTATAATGGGCCCATGTGTACATCGGGCCTCTAAGAGGCCGAAATTCACCGGGGTGTAATTGGGCCCAAATATTCCGCGAACAATTAATGGGCCAGATTTGGCTTCGGGTCATAAATGGGCCTTTATTAAACAGGCCGTTACTGGGTTGGCTCACTAGTACCTGAGTAAGTACTATGGGCGTTTGACTAGGCTAGCCTTTTTAACCTATATGGGCCTCTGTTGGGCCCTGCCATGTGTCGACGTATCATAGACATGTCTCCTCCAATGGACGGGTGACATCTGGCACACCGAGGAGCAGACACGTGTTTCCTCCCGCCA
Source organism: Triticum urartu (assembly GCF_056163025.1). NCBI lineage: Eukaryota > Viridiplantae > Streptophyta > Magnoliopsida > Poales > Poaceae > Triticum > Triticum urartu. The sequence goes on along the minus strand of NC_141878.1, from coordinate 249,916,096 downwards.
ATGAGAATATTACACATGGAAAATCACCATTGGTCCGGGCTGTTAACGGGTTATCGGATCCAAAACCAGACACGATAGCTTAACGGCGTTCCATTATGGTGGATGCCACATGTCGGTCACCCTTGATGAAAGTACTTCCATGACGCGCGATTTATCATCATGGAACTGGACACTTCCGTGATGATAATTTTGGTAATGTCATGGAACACTTCTACGGCAGCACAGGTATGACTATCTTGATTCTGTCATAAAATCGTCATGGATGTACATGCATGACAGAAAACGTGACCTACTGTGACAAACACGTATCATCACGGAAGTGTCTTTTTTTTAGTGTATGCGGCATGCGGTTCACACGGATGAACTGTTTGCGTTGAAACATGAGAACAAAAACGGTTCAACTTAACAAGATGTGTGTGATACGCGGCAAACAGGTCTGTAATCAGAAATGTGTGTGAAGACCGATAAGAACACAGACGGTTGCTGCTAATAAGACGTGTGTGTTGTGCGATGGGATTGCATACAGAACAACAACATATATATACACACAGTTATACGGACATGCTTGCATAACCAAATTAAACATCCACTTACATAGGTGGCTACTACAACCATATCATTTGCACACACCAAAGTAAACTATTACATGCATAATTACATAGGTGGCTACTACACACATGACATTTCCACACACCCCAATAAAGTAAACTATATATTACATGCATGATTTACTAGCATAAATAATCATCTGATCATCATCTACTTCTTGTGACACTTGCTCGGCTTGTGGCTCAATCCGAGCTCATCGATTTGGGTAACGAGGCACTTCCTCATGTCAACGATCCGCCTGTGCATCCCGTACCATGTGTATACTCTCTTGGCCACGAACCTGAGGTGAGGTTCATCCAGTTGTCGCATCCAAGCCTTGTGCCAGGATATGGGACTTGTTCTCTAGGCATCCTGCTTCATCTTTTCATAGTAGGGAGCGATGATGGCAAGGCCAGTTCAACCAGGGAGTCCTGCATCGTGCTGCCCTAGACCCTGTAGTGGTCACAGATATCGACAAGGTTCTTGTAGGCCAAGCCCGTAACACTGAACGCTTTCACATCGTCTTTGGTATCCACCGTGGTGAACTTGTAGTCGGTGCTGTTGACAAACCTGTTGAAATGATCGCAAGGCTCTGTGGCCTTGCAGTAGTGGTAGATGAGAACATGATGGCGCACACACAACTGGGCGACGGCAACCTTCTGATCTATGCCGGGACGACCGGCGGTGTACTGGAGGTCGATGCCGACCACCTTATACTTGTCTCCAGCAAGCAACTTCTCAACGCTGTTGATGTAATCGTCCACCGCGGCCGGGTCAATGGTGTACACCACCAAGAGATCCGTCTCCCTCACGTGGGTCTCCACTCTATGCTCGCTGAACTCCATTGGAGCGCCGCCGGACATCCCCTTTCTATGTGTCATCGTGGGTGTGCTTGTTGTGTTGTGGGGCGCGATCGAAAGGTTGAACAGACTAAGTTTATAATGGCCGCAAGAATTGAAGGGGAAGTCGGACGACCAGGAATATCGGCAGGCCCTGATGGCAGTTATAATTCGCAACGCGTGACTCCATCGTGCCTCACATAAGTGCATCGCGTGGCAATGTGCGCGGTGCAACCGCATGCATATGGGGCCCTCGACGTGATCGCGCGCACGCGCAACCACTGGCAGAGCGCGTGCGGAGGGACGCGAGCAGAGCGCTCCGTGGTCGCCTCAAGGAAAAGTTGTCCACAAGCCGAGCGCACCACAACACGTAACGACTAGCACAGCGCTCTGCGGCGCCTAACGGCGAGTAGAGCTTGCCGAGGGACGTAAGCAGAAGACGACACAGTGATACATGACAAATAACACGAACTGTGCGAGCGATGTCGGAGACATCAAGCACGAATCAGATTAGAGTTGCGTGTGTGATACATGGCAGATAGTTGAACCATCCGAGCTATTTGTGATGGAATAAGTTGTGTGTGTTGCGGCAAATGCTTGCTGGTGTATAACCTTAAATTTAACCAAAAAGTGTTAATGCATGTTACAACAATTGTATTGCTAGAAACTATGTTCAAATATGACTCCAACCATATAATTTATGGCGACATGCATTCGTATTTTATTAGTTAAATCCTACTTATAAACCAGGATGGGGTATAATAGGTAATTAAATCGCAAACGTTTTTCTATTAATTGTATGTGTACGTGTCCTCTCGTCCTCCTCTCACACATTTTTTCACCCCGCTGCTGCAGAAGGCTTACAGCGCAAGCTTGCGCAGCGCACAGGGGCGTTCTTTTGGCCAAACGGTGGCGCCAATGAATCGTCGGTGAGCCCGTTCCTGCGCAACCTCACAGGTTCCCGCGCAAGCTTCCCGGCTGACTCGGTGAAATCCCCCAAAATCCCAATGCTTGCCGGCCTGCTATAAAAACCCTCACGGCCGACGAGTCCTACGTTGCATTTTCCCCTCCCCCCTATAGCTTATCTCGTCTGCTTCTCCCACAATCGCCAATGGCACCGTTCCATCGTTGTCGCTCAGCCACTCTGCCATCATCAGAGGACAGCTCCAGTTGGGAGGCTACACCATAGCGGCGGCGCTGTCCCCAGCGTAGTGTAGTGCGCGTGGTGTCCCTGTTGGGTGTGCGCAGAACACCCACCACACACTCCACTGCCGCTGCCCGTTGGCAGCTCTTGCCGGCCGCCGTGGCTGCCGCACCACCGACGAAAGCCAGGGCCATATCCCGCTCCACCGCTGCGGACCGAAGGCGAGAGGTGGCTGTCGTGGCCGCCACCCCACTGCCTGCCACCGTGGCCATCACCTGCTCCGCCATTGTGGCCCGAAGGCAGGAGGTGGTGGTCGTGGCTACCACCCCATCGTCGGCCACCATGGCTGCCAGCCCACCGTCGACCGCGAGGATAATCACCCGCTCCGCCACCACCGCCTGAAGGAGGGAGGAGGAGGTGGAGGCCCGCATGTGCGTCAGCGACCTTGCGCACTACATTGAGTTCCCACGGGAGGAGGTGGAGCGCCTCGTCAACCATGCAAAGAGCCTTACCGCATCTGTGGCCGTAGCACATACCGACGCAGATGCAAGGAATCAGGAGATCTACGAGAAGTCCGGCAGCTTCGAGAGGGATCGTCTGGAGCGGCAGTGGGCGTTCGAGCTGGCGAGCGTCATTGAATGTGCAGCAGTGGTAGGCACCGTATTGCATTTGTCCAGCTCATCGGTAGGCTCGTCCCCCTCCTCTGCCTCTTACTGAGCACACTGGGCAGAGGAGAGGCTATCGGAAGTAGCCCAATGCCCCTCCGTGGTAGGAGTAGTATTTAGGGGCTATTTTGTTCAGTTCATCTGACTATAGATGTGTGGTCGAACTGTACAACATACTTAAAATTAGCTAGTATATATAGTTGAACTAGCTATTTTAGTACGTGGTTGGCAACAATTGGGGAGAATTTTGGTCGGTTCAGCTGTCGAGTTGAACTGTTTGTATAAATTAAGAATGACTGCTTAATCTATGAATGAAATCTATGCTTAATTACTGAATTTTAGTTGAAAAAATCACATAGTCTAATGATTTCTAGCTACATATTTTGACAAATCGCAACGTTACAAGGATTGACAAATGGCAACGTTACTAGATCAACAAATGTAAATCTTTCCAGTTTGACCAATGGCAACATACCCCATATGACAGATGCAAACCTTACCAAATTGTTTGTACGTGGTTGTACACGGGTCATCCAAAACAACGGTTTGCGTTGAAGGGGTGAGCAAATCCTGCGCTACTCTCACTTTGCGTATGGGTGTTCTATCTAAATCATTTGTGATCAAGAGCTGCAAAAATCCTGCTCGGCACATTTTCTCTTGGCTTCCTGGGGAAGCTGTCGGTTTGCATACGGGTGTTCTAACTAAAACGTTTCTGATGAGTGTTTTATATTTAAAAAGCGAATTAAACTGCGGCTTGGGTGCCATTAATGGAGAGGTTGCGAGCAAGGCAGGCGGCCATGGAAGTCAAACAGCTCGCTTCCTAGTGAGCCTGCGCAGTGTACAGCTCGGACACTTCCCGGTGATCCTGCGCACTCGAGGACATCTTGCACGCCTCTCGGTGAGCCTGCGCATCGGACGGCACTTGCATGCCTCCCTTTCAGTCAAGGTCAAGAAGCTATCCGCACGGCACCTCCTACAACCATTAAAACCAAGACATGTGGCGTCATGTGAATGGTTAGCAGAATTTTGGATTTACTAGAATTTAAGAACCATGCATCTCAATGTTTTTCCAGCAATCAACGGTGCCTTGGTGTTTGAAATTCATTCCCATTTCTTGCATGGTACCTAAGCATGCACCCAAGGACACATATTTGATTTTTTAACCAATTTATATGGACTGGAGCATGTGCATGTAGTTCAAATTTGAATTATGGACATAAATGCATTGAAAACTCAGTTGATGCATAAAAATGTCCAAACGAACCCTGAAAAATCAGAAAATATCACACAACACTCCTGTTGTTCTATGTTGACATGAGAATTTTTTTTGAAAGCAATAAGAGGCAATGGATATCGTTTTGTCCCCAATGGTGGGACGTTCCCTACCGAAAACTATCATGCTTGTTGTGAGAAGCTCCGGTTTGTGAGAAGCATATACCCAAACCTGCCCCAAATGGGAAAAAAATTGTACCATGGCATGTTGATGCCGCTCCATGAGAGCATGCCAAGTTTCATGAATTTCTGACGAGTTTTAGATTTACTAGAATTCTAAAACCAGGCGTCTCTATGTTTTGCCGGCAATCAACAGTGCATTCGTGTTTGAAATTCATTCCCATTTCTTGCATGGGACCTAAGCATGCACCCAAGGACACATATTTCATTTTCCAACCAATTTATATGCACTGGAGCATGTGCATGTAGTTCAAATTTGAATTATGCGCATAAATGCATTGAAAACTCAGTTAATGCATACAAATGTGCAAACGAACCTCGGAAAATAACAAAAAATCACACAACACTCCTGTTGTTCTATGTTGATACGAGAGAAAAAAAATTGAAAGAAATAAGAGGCAATAGATATCGTTTCGTCCCCAAAGGTGGGACGTTCCGTACCGAAAACCATCATGAATGTTGTGACAAGCTCCGGTTTGTGAGAAGGATATACCCAAACCTGCCCCAAATAGGACAAAATTTGTACCATAGCATGCTAATGCCGCTCCATGATAGCATGCCAAGTTTCATCAATTTCAGACCAGTTTTGGATTTACCAAAATTTAAAAACAAGGCATCTCAATGTTTTGCCGGCAATCAACGGTGCCCTGGTGTTTGAAATTCATTCCCATTCCTTGCATGGGACCTAAGCATGCACCCAAGGACATAGATTTGATTTTTCAACCAATTTATATGCACTGGAGCATGTGCATGTAGTTCAAATTTGAATTATGCACATAAATGCATTAAAAACTCATTTAATGCATAAAAATGTCCAAACGAACCCCGAAAAATCACAAAAATTCACACAATAGTCATGTTGTTCTATGTTGACACGAGAAAAAAATTTGAAAGCAATAAGAGGCAATGGATATTGTTTCGTCCCCAAAGGTGGGACGTTCCCTTCCGAAAACCATCATGCTTGTTGTGAGATGCTCCGGTTTGTGAGAAGCATCTACCCAAACCTGCCCCAAACGGGATAAAATTTGTACCATGGCATGTTGATGCCGCTCCATGATAACATGCCAAGTTTCGTGAATTTCAGACAAGTTTTGGATTTAGTAGAATTTAAAAACCAGGCATCTCAATGTTTTGTCGGCAATCAACGGTGTCGTGGTGTTTGAAATTCATTCCCATTTCTTGCATGGGACCTAAGCATGCACCCTAGGACACAGATTTGATTTTTCAACCAATTTATATGCACTGGAGCATGTGCATGTAGTTCAAATTTGAATTATGCACATAAATGCATTGAAAACTCAGTTAATGCATAAAATGTCCAAACAAACCCTGAAAAATTCTCAAATTGAACACAACACTCTTGTTTGTTCTATGTTGACACTCGAATATTTTTGAAAGCAATAAGAGGCAATGGATATCATTTCGTCCCCAAAGGTGGCACATTCCCTACCGAAACCATCACGCCTGTTGTGAGAAGCTCTGGTTTGTGAGAAGCTTATACCCAAACCTGCCCCAAATGGGGCAAAAAATTTACCACGGCATGTTGATGCTGCTACATGATAGCATGCCAAGTTTCATGAACTTCAGACGAGTTTTGGATTTACTAGAATTTAAAAACAAGGTATCTCAATGTTTGCGGCCGAGTGACGGTGGCAGGGTGTTTGAAATTCATTCCCATTTCTTGCATGGGACCTAAGCATGCAACCAAGGACACATATTTGATTTTTTAATAAGTTTATATGCACTACAGCATGTGCATGTTGTTCAAATTTGAATTATGCGCATAAAATGCCTGGAAAACCAAGTTAATGTATAAAAATGTACAAACGAACCCTGAATAATTCCAATTTTTTTACGACACACCTATAGTTGCATGTTCACTACTGATTAAAGTTATAACAATTCAGACACCATCCTTTGTAGCTGTGACCCCATTATGTAATTCAAATGATCAAGACGATAAATCAAGTAGATCGCACACAGTTAGTCTCCTTTGTGTACCCAAAATATGCAATGACGTGGATGACCACTGTAACAAGGTAAATTCGAACCAAAATTTTTGACCTTCAAGCACAACATACACGAGTTAAGCTATCTGAATCGTTTTTGATTTCACATATCGTACACAGTTCTGAATAAGGGACCGTGTCTCATGACACTTTGCGTGCCAGTTTTTTGGCTGAAGCGATTCCATATTTTCCGCTACTGCGGAAATATCGACCTCCCCGCCCCTCCCCCTTACCAAAAGTCATATTTCCCCTCTTTCCTCCTTCCTTTCGAAGTTGAAACCTGCACTCCTTGCTTGCAGCGCCACCGCCTCCTTGCCAACGACTCTCCTTCACGCTCCTCGGTCTCACCTATCCAGGCAGGTAATCCACACCCGACCCCCATCCTGCTCCTCCTTCCACATCCCACATGCCCCTACCGCCGATGCGAGAGTGACACCTTCCACCCAAACACTGACCCCTCCAACAAATCAGCACCGGCCTAAGCCATGGTACACGTACTATAGCCAGGACCTCAAGGAGCATTTGGCAGTGGAGAAGCAAATCGCGGCCGCACGCGCGGATGAGGTCGCGATGGCTGCCATTTGTGCTGACCCCCAGATCTTGATGGAGCACCTTGCCATTTACAGTTCCTTTCCTTCTTCCCGGTAGACACACTTCAATTTCACACCGTTGGGCCTCTTTCTATACAGTGTGTCATCGACAAACTGGTACATACTGGCCCTCTAGGCTACTCTCTCAGCTTCATCTTGGTCACCAGGAAGCTCTCCGGTTTGGAGGAAGTGGACAATGTGCCTTGCCCAAGTTGGAGCTTGGGGCTCGGCAACGAGGACTAGCGGTACCTCCTCTGCTGCGGGTGCACCACCCTCGTTCGCAGGGTTCATGGACCCGGCTAGAGGGGGTGGTCCGGCAGGCTATGAGGAGTTGTTTTCGGCAGGGTCTCTGCCGGGAGCAGATGGCTCTATTGGGAGAGGCTTACCGTAGTCCAGGTTTCTCCTCTTCAGGCCATTGTTGCTGGGGATACGGAGGGTTGAGTGATATGGAGAACAAAAGTTCCTGGTTCCATAGGAAGCTTGTGCACATCACACTTTGACAGATGATCAGCTATGCTATTTTCCACACGGTGTACGGGCTCTATTTGGAATCTATCAAAGCGCTCCTCGAATATCCTCACTTCGTCGACGTATGCCTCCATCAATGGACTTTGATAATCCTTATTGACTTATCTCACCACAAGTTGTGAATCTCCTCAAATGATTAGCTTCTTAATTCCCAATTCGGCTACAATCCTGAGCCCGACAAGCAGCCCTTCATACTCAGTTGTATTGTTGGTTGCTTCTTCTCGGGAAAAATGAATTTGGACGACGTACTTCAAGTGCTCCGCGGAGGGGGCGACAAGAAGCATGCTAGCTCTTGCACCTTGTAGGGAAAAAGCACCATCAAAATACATAATCCATTATTGGGGCAATTCCTTCCCGGGACAACTATTTCTGTCACTTCCTTATCAGGGGTTGGCGACCATTCTGCAATAAAACCAATGCCCTGCTCTGAATAGTTGATGTCCTCTCAAACTTCAAACCAACACTGGATAACTCCAAAGCCCACTCCACTATTCTACCGGAAGCCTCAGGGTTTCAGAGTATCTTTGCAATGGAAAACAAGTAACAACCATGATCTCATGGGCTTGGAAGTAGTGGCGAAGTTTCCTTGAGGCCACGATGAGACCAAAAATCAACTTCTGGATGCCAGAGTACCTCGATCGCGCCCCTTGTAACAAGGAACTGACGAAGTACACTGGGCGCTACACCACTTTCTTCTGTGTCACGTCCTTCAGGTTTCTCTCATTGCCGTGCTCATTACTGTCCTGGTCATTATCTGATTCAGCCAATCTTCACTCACTTTCGGCCTCATCCACTTCTCTCTGTGCTACCAAGGCCGCACTGACCACTTGGTTGGTCGCTGCCAAGTATAGCAACAATGGCCCCTGGGGTTTGGAAGCAACCAAGGAAGGCACAGAGGACAAATAAGCTTTCAACTATTGCAAAGGTACATCTTCTTCTAGGGTCTACTTCATAGGGCCGGTCTTCAAAATCTTGAAGAACGGCATGGCGCGCTCGGCAGACTTGGAAATGAATCTGCTTAGCGCAGCAACATATCCTGTCGGGCGCCTCACATACCTAACTGTCCTTGGTGCCTGGATGTGCTCGATGGCCTTCATCTTGTCAGGGTTAGGTTCGCTCCCGCAGTGGGATACAAAGAAACCAGGCAACTTGCCGGAGGGAACACCAAATACTCACTTCTCTAGGTTGAGCTTTAGATTGATCTTGCGCGGATTATCAAATGTCTCTTCCAAATCCTGAATAAGGGTGGCCTTATCCTTGGACTTGACCACGATATCATCCATGTAGGCTTCTATATTTCTATGCAACTATGGCTCAAAACCAATCTGGATTGCCCTTGCAAAAGTAGACCCGGCACTCTTTAATCCGAATGGCATGCGGACAAAGTAGTACGTACCACAAGGAGTGATAAACGACGTCTTGTCTTCATCTTCCTTGGACATGAAGATTAGGTGATACCAAGAGTATGCGTCCAGAAAGGAGAGCAAATCACAACCTGAAGTGGAATCCATGATCTGGTCGATGCGCGACAAGGGAAATGGGTCTTTCGGGCAAGCCTTGTTGAGATCTGTGAAATCTATGCGAAGCCTCCACTTCCTGTTAGCCTTCCAGCCTACCACTGGATTTGCCAACCACGTTGGGTGCAATACTCCTCTGACCAAATAAACTGCCTCAAGCTTCTTGATCTCTTCTGCAATAAACTGTTGCCTCTCCAAGGCCTGCTTCCAGACTTTTTGCTTGATAGGTTGGGCGTGTGGGTAGACAGCAAGGTGGTGCTCAATTACCGCCTTGGGAACACCGGGGATATCAGATGGTTGCCAGGAAAACACATCGATATTCGCCCGTAGGAAGGCAACAACGCACTTTCCTATTCATCGTCGAGGGTGGCGCTGATAGTAAAAGTACCATCAACGCCAGCCAGCCCTGCTGGGACCTTCTTCACTTGGGGTGCAGCGACCTTGGATCCCTTGTTGTTATAACACTTCGGCACGTCGTCAACGGTTGTTATGCACTCGGTGGGGGCACGCTTCCCAGACTCTATGCCGAAGTCCCTATAGTCTCTCTTCTTTCCTTTACTTTCCTTGGCGGGGGCGGCTACTCCCTCTGCAGCGACCGCGTCAAAGTACATCTTGTCCACACAAATGACTGCGTCCTTCTCATCTGAGGGGATAGTAATGACTCCCAGTGGCCCAGGCATCTTTAAGGTATTATAGGCATAGTGGGATGCAGCCATGAACATAGCTAGGGCCGGGCGTCCAAGAATCCCATTGTACGACAAGGGGAGATCAACCACATCAAACACAATCCTCTCAGTTTGGTAGTTTATCTCTCCCCCAAACGTTAACGGCAACGTGATCTTTCCCTTGGGATGGCTCCTGCCGGGATTAACTCATTGAAACGTGTCGGTAACCTCTAGCTCTTCTTCTCCTATCTGAAGCTTGTTGATGACTGTCGGGGAAATCAGATTCAACCCGGCCCTGTCATCCACCAGCATCTTTGTGACCATGTTGTTGCGGATTGTTGGAGAGACCAACAACGGCAAACATCCTACCAAAGTGGTACGGCTAGGATGGTCTTGTTCGGCGAAGATGATGGGCGTACGGGACCATTTGAGCAGCTTCTAGCCCTCTGGCGCTGGCTCCACGACATTAACTTCTCGCGCTCACCATTTGAGCTGGCGGTGAGAAGTGTGCAGAGATGCACCTCTATCAATGCACAGGGCATCTATGGCCTTTTGAAACTCATGCTCACTAGTTTCCTCTTCATCACTTCCATCACTCTCAGCATCACATGTTTCCTTCCCTCGAGCTCTGGCGGTCTTTCCTTGGCTCCGAAAGGGTTTGCCGGGGCATCCTACTTCACCACCTCGGCTCTTACCGCCAGCAACATTCTGACCCTTTTCCTTATCTTGCTTCTCATACTCTGCTTTCTGTTTCTTGACAAGCTGCTCAACCCGATAACACTCTTGAAGGTCGTGGCCCTTGGTCCGATGAATCTTGCAGTACAGGCCATCACCCTTCCCAGCTTTCTCAGCGGTGGCAGCTTCCCGACAATCAGTGCACGCGGTAGCTTCCTTTCCGGGGACCTCAGCTTTGCCTTCTTGCCGGTACTAGGCGCACCCGATCCTTCAACGATCATCACTGCTTTATCTCTCTGCTTCTTACTGCGCTTCTTGCTCTTTTTCATACTAGTTGAATCATCCTCATCCTCTGAATCATCATTGGTGCAATCTTCCTCTCTGGGGTAACTTCCTTCCCTCTTCCATCCAAGCGCACTTATCCACTAGTGTTAAAGCTCCTTCATATTCTTGGGAAACCGTACGTTCATCTTGGAATGGATATTTGGGATATTCCTATGAACTTTGCTGGATCTCCTTCTTTCTACTAGGGAATCTGCAAATCGCTGGGCCTGCCAGGTTCCTGATGACCGCCAGTGAAGGCTACAATGAACTCGTGGCACAGGTTAGCCCATGACGAAATGGAGTTCTCCGGTAGGTGCATCAGTCAAGACCTCACCTTCTCATCTCTTCCCCTAGCAGCCTGAACAGCGATGGTGTAGATGCTCAGGAACTCTGCTGGGTTCAGCCTTCCATCTTACTTCTCAGGTATCTCTGGCCTTAACGTGCGAACGGATGGCCAACAGACTTCCCGCAGCTCTCGTGTCAAGGTAGGGCAACCAACCTCGAAAGGTAGGCACCCGCCAACACCGAGCGCAGGCTCGTCGACGTTGAGGCCGTCGTACCCATCAGTCCAGCGGAGGTCGTCGCGACGCTGCTCGACGATGCGCGCGTCTCCTCTCCACCTATCCTCCAGGGCTCCACATTGGCCTGGATGTGCTTGAGGGTCAGAAGAGGCCATCGAGACGTCGTCAGGGTCTTGATTCTGTTGCGCTCATACTGGCTGCCGCGATGGGGATTGCACCGTGGGGATGGCCCCTTCCGTGCGGTCAGCAGCACGAGCTGTTGCTTTCGCTTGGGGAGGTCATGGCGGACCAGCTCACCGTGAGCCCCCAGCTTCGGCAAAACCGAGCAGGCTTTCCATGGTGGCATGCCATTGCGCCATCTGCTTGGCCACCGGCGGAAACCTCAGCAGCAGCTGAGCTCGCGCCATGGCTTCCGAAGCCATGCTTGGCATGGATGTTGATGAAGTCAATCGTACCGTCGCTTGGCTCTTGACGATGCCAACGGTGGTAGCGCTGTGCCCCTGCTGTTGCTGCAGGGCGACTACCTGGACGTGGTGTGGCGAAAGCGCTTGAGGGCCAGTGGCTACATTTTAAAGAAATTGATGAAATCTCTTGCTTCACTTATATTACTTTGATAGTCTTATAAATTGTATGGCAATTTACTTAGTTTATGAATTTAGTCCTAATATGATGGGTATTCAAGAGGGATACAATAAAAACATTCATGAAGATCATTGAATATATGAGAAGTTTAATTCATTGCATTTGTTTTGATATATAAAGTTGGTGATATTAGAGTCATGCTAGTGAGTAATTGTTGTTTAGTAAGAACATTTTTCTTAAGGTTTGTGATTATCAGAGCATGCATGTATGGTCTCTCATTATGCTATGAAATTGGAGCATGATTTATTATTGATTGTCTTCCTTATGAGTGGCAGTCATGGATGATCGATCGTATTTTCCGACCAATCTATGCCCTAGGAGCATGCGCAGTAGTACTTTGCTTCGAGGGCTAATAAACTTTTGTTGTATGTGAGTTCTGTGAGTCCATGGATTATATGCACTCTCACCTTTCCGCATTTTTCTATCCTCTTCAGTACCGTGCATTGCCCTTTTTCACCTTGAGTCATGGTGCAAACTTCGCCGGCGCATCCAAACACCATGATATGATACGCTCTTTCACACATAAGCCTCCTTATATTTTCCTCAAAGCAGCCACCATACCTACCTATTATGGCATTTCCATATCCATTTCGAGATATGTTTCCATGCAACTTCCACCGTTCCGTTTTATTATGATACAGATCATCATTGTCATATTTCTTTGCATGAACATATAATTGACATAGTATTTGTGGCTAGGCCACCGTTCATATTTTTTATGCATGTTATGCTAGAACATTGCACATCCCGGTACACCGCCGTAGGCATTCATATAGATTCATATTTTTGTTCTAGTATCGAGTTGTAATTCTTGAGTTGTTAGTAAATAAAAGTGTGATGATAATCATTATTAGAGCATTGTCCCATGTAAGGAAAGGATGATGAAGACTATGATTCCCCCATAAGTCGGGATGAGACTCCAAAGGAAAAAAAAGAGACCAAAAAGACCCTAACAAAAAAAGAAAAAATGAGAAAATAAAAAAATGAGAGAAAAAGAGAGAAAGGACAATGTTACTATCCTTTTCCACACTTGTGCATCGAAGTAGCACCATGCTCTTCATGATAGAGAGTCTCCTATTCTGTCACTTTCATATTTTACTAGTGGGAATTTTTCATTATCAAACTTGGCTTATATGTTCCAATGATGGGCTCCCTCAAATGACCGGGGTCTTCTGAGCAAGGAAGTTGGATGCACACCCACTTAGTTTTCTTTTGAGATTTCATACACTTATAGCCCTAGTGTATCTGTTGCATGGCAATCCCTACTCCTTGCATTGATATCAATTTATGGGCATCTCCATAGCCCGTTGATTAGCCTTGTCAATGTGAGACTTTCTCCATTTTTGTCTTCTCCACACAACCTCCAACATCATAGTCTATTCCACCCATAGTGCTATATCCATGGCTCAGGCTCATGTATTGCGTGAGAGTTGAAAAAGCTGAAAATCGTTAAAAAGCATGAACCAATTTCTTGTCTTGTCATCGGGGTTGTGCATGATAAATACTTTATTTTAAGAAGAAGGAGCATGATAAGACTATATGATTTTGTAGGGATAACTTTCTTTAGCCGTGATATTTTGAAAAGACATGACTGCTTTTTAGTATGCTTGAAGTGTTATTATTTTTATGTCAATATTAAACTTTTTTGAATCTTACGGATCTGAATATTCATGCCACATAAAGAAAGATTAGATGATAAACATGTTAGGTAGCATTCCACATAAAAAATTCTGTTTTTATCATTTACCTACTTGAGGAGGAGCAAGAATTAAGCTTTTGGATTCTTGATATGTATCCAATGTATCTATACTTTTTATTGTTCCATGCTATTATATTATCAATCTTGGATATTTTATATGAATTATTATGCTATTTTGTATCATTTTTTGGGACTAACCTATTAACCTAGTGCATAGTGCCAGTTGCTATTTTTCCTTGTTTTTGTATTAACAGAAAATCAATACCAAACAGAACGAAACTTTTTGATAATTTTTCTTGGACCAAAAGACACCCTGGAAGCTTCCACTAGTGCAGAACCGGGTAATAGCGCCGGTTCATAAGGCCCTTTAGTGCCGGTTCGGTAACTGACACTAAAGTGTGGGCACTAAAGCCCCCCCCCCTTTAGTACCGGTTCAGCACGAACCGGTACCAAAGGGCAACCACGTGGCACGAGCATGCTCCGGGGGCAGGGAGCCCTTTAGTACCGGTTGGTGACACCAACCGGTATTAAAAGGTTGGGGGGTTTTGGGTTTATGATTTCTTTTTCATTTAATTTTGTGTTCTCCATTTAATTCTTTTTCGTTTGCTGGTATTTTACGATACTACATATTGTACACGTTATGCATATATATAAACAGAATTTCTAGTAGAACCGATCATATATATATATATATATCATCGAATGTATCACAACCACCATTAATTAATTCACACATATATACACACATGTATATATATACAATTAGCTAGCTATATACAATTTCTCCTAATTGGTGCCTTCGGAGCCAGTGGCATTAGCCTAATTGGTGCCTTCAGAGCATGATGACAATTGGAAGTGGTTCATAGGTGCAGTAGCGGGTAATAGTATTCTCCTTTGGGATCTATGACCTGGTCAAGCAAAAATCCCTCTATTTCCTCTTGAATTGCTTCTATGCGGTCCTCTGCTAGGAGCTGCTCCCGCACCTCTTTGAACTGTTAAGAAGGAGATCAATATGCATGTGTATTAGTTGTGTGACTAGATATCGATAATGGTGTAAAAATTGTGAATAGTGTTCTGACAAACGTATCCACTCCTGTCTTTGAGATCTGCTCCTTTCGGACGCCATCATGTGAATGTTGTCGCAAACATAGTATGCACACAGATTATTCCCCGGCTCCTACTTCAGGGCCTTTACGAGAATGGAATTTGATCAGATAATAATTAATCAAGCATGATAATTAAAGAGATGGCAGCTAGCTAGCTAGTACTACTTAATTACTTACGTTGGGTCGATACCATTCCAGCTTTTTTTCCATTGGCCTGGAGTGACGCTGATGAACTTTGCCCAAGCCCTGCCCGCCGACAAAGAAAATGAATAAAGGGGTTATTAAATAGTTCATAACAGGAAATTACGAACTAAATAGGTCAAGATATAGTTAATAATGATTGAAATTACCTATTGACTATCCCAAACAAGATGGTGTAGTCACTTTCTTTTTTAAGTAGTGAGTCCAGTATTTCAACTGTTCCTTCATCAACTTTAATGATTAACAAGATCCAGTGAAATCTACATGCACACACGTTTGCATGTCTTAATTAAGCGGGCATATGTAAGCAAAAACATGTAGCTAGCTAGTAGGCAAAAACAGAATTTGTACTACAAGACAGTGTGACTCACTCGAAGTTGTAAGGAAGTAGTATATCTTCATTGGTATTGAGGCGCTTGAAGAACTCTAGCATGATTTCCTCTACACTTTTTCATAATATGGATCTAATTTCCATGTGTATTCATTAATTCTATATGGGTTAATGAACCCAATGCCATAGCGTACACCTTTTTTCATTTCATAAATCTTCATCATGCATAATACCACAGAAAAGAATATAGTGAGGATAATTACAAGAATGATTGATCAAAATGATCACTACAGCTAGCTTGAGACTTAAATTATAGAAAGAAATCACTTATAGACAATAGCAACTGACGATAGATTTGTCGAGTGCATCTTGATTGTATAACTGAAATAGTTCTGAATACTCAACGGACACATCTTTCTCATGGTAGTAATGATCCTTCTTGACATTCACCATGAGGGACTCTCGATTGGAAATCTTGGTAATGTCCATGTACCATTGATGCAATTCATACATTATCGTTGGGAGCTTCTTGACCTTGTCTCGCTCGACCAAAGGTTGGCCCCGGACATATTTCCGTTTTATTTCCTCCTCTCTATTCAGAGACATGGGCTCGATATCGAGGAGTTGTCCAACAGTGATCATGAGCCTTTTAGCCTGCTCAATATGCTCCTCAGTTATTACCACATCGCCTAGCCCAGGAACATTAACGGTTTGCCCACAATAATATTGGGCGCGCATACTCTCATGTGTTGTTGGCACAACAAGCAGGGGGATTGATTGCGCCGCCTGTTCTCCCAGCCGGGGAATGGTTTTACCACTCCTTTTGCCAGCTGTTTTGCTCAAGCTCAAGCTCGCCTCTTTCTGTAGACGTGCTCGATTTAACTTCCTGAGGTGGTGCTCATAGTCTGTGTCAACAGGCTTGGGAGTTGGTGCTCTAGCCATATGAATGAAGTGGACAATCTTTTCCTCAGGAACTTTCTCCCTTGGCGGTGGTGGCACTTTCGGTGCAAAATGGGCTTGCACCTCGCCCTTCGATATGGCTGTGTTTTCCTCCTCGGACTTGTTGTAAGGCCTCTACGGAAGAGGCGCGAGGCTGCTTGGACCATATTGAAATCGCTTGCCTCCGCCTGTACCTCTAGTACTACCTCGACTTGTACCGCTACGCACCATAGCTGAGGCGGCGAAGACGACTGACGTGGTTGAGTTGGAGGAGGAGGAGTGGCCTGAAGTTGTGCCGGACTTGGAGGAGGAGTGGCCTGACGCTTTGCCGGACTTGGAGGAGGAGGAGTGGCCTGAAGCTGTGCCGGACTTGGAGGAGGAGGAGTGGCCTGACGCGTTGGTGGACTTGGAGGAGCGGGAGTCTGCTGACTTGGTGGCAGACTTCGACGAGGAGTCGGATGACGCGCTGTTGGTGGCCTTCGAAAGATGATGCAATCCTTTCTCCATAGGATGATACGATGGTTGGCCTCTCCTAGTGTGTGCTCCTCGTCACCTCCAGGAATGTAAAGCACTAGCCCCGAATATTGGTCCACCACCTCATCAACCAAGACACAAGCATAGCCCGCTGGAATCGGGTTGCAATGCAAGGTTGCCTCGGGGGGATTTGTAAAAGCAACGGCGTCCGGCACCTTCATGGATATGTTCTTCATTTTGAAGTGTAGCTCGCAGTTAGTGTTCTCCATGATGTCATCCACTTGGTAGCTATCCAGCAATGCGTCGCCCGGGGAGGAACCCACGCTGCTTCTCAGCATGGATGGGACGGTGCTATCCAATGTTGGATCATCCGCTAGCTGCTGCAGCTGCTGAGACCCCCTTTGCTGGCTAAATGAGTGGATCTGCTCCTGCTGCCGCTGGAATTTGACTGCCAAGTCCGCATGCGCTGATTCTAGGCCATGAAGGCGTTCATAGTCCAGCTTCCTCTGCTCCTCCTCCATCTTCCTCTTCTTCTCCTCCGCAATCTTCTTTCTCGCACGGGTTCTGTAGTCGGCGTTCCAGTCCGAAAACCCCTCATACCATGGAATAGCGCCCTTGCCTCGTGTTCTTACCGGGTGTTCAGGATTTCCCAGGGCACGCGTAAGATCGTCGTTCTGTCTGTTGGGCTCGAACACCCCCGATCAAGCCTCTTCTATTGCAACAAGTAGCTTATCTTTGGCTCCGTCCAGACATGCCTTCTTCGAAACTTTGCCTGAGTTCGGGTCCAACTCCCCCCCATGCGCATAGAACCAAGTCCTGCACCTGGGGGGGCAGCTCAATGTTTCTGGAGTGACACCTGCATCCTCCATCTCTTTCTCAGAATTATCCCACTCAGGCATTCCCACCGCGTAGCCACCTGGCCCCAGCTTATGGAACTTATCCTTTTTTGCGGCATTGGCCTTGTTTATTCTCGATCGTTCACTACTAGGAAAAGGCCTACTAATGGCGCACCAGTTTTGCCTACTAATGGCGCACTACTGGTGCGCCATTAGTAGCACGCCGCTAGTATTTTTTACTAATGGCGCACCAGTAGTGCGCCATTAGTATGCCTAGAGGTGCGCCATTACTATCTGACTTAGTAATGGCGCACCACATAGAAGTGCGCCATTAGTAATAATTTTTTCAATTTTTTTTCATTTTTAAAAAAAAATCAATTTTTTTTCATTTTTTTTCTTAATCTCGGGTCACTATGGCTTAATCTTGAGTCAATATGCTTAATCTCAGGTCAAACTTCCCAAAAGGTCACCCATCCTCACACTACTCCAGCCCAAGCACGCTTAACTTCATAGTTCTATCAAACCCCAGCACCACCTCACTTCACAGGCACTTGTTGATATATCTATCATATCAATCCTATTAAACCCTGTTGATGTCTAGGACTTTGTTCATGTTCATGAGTATGATGAAATTTTGAAAAAATATTTCGAACTTCCCGATCATATTACGTATCATATTTTGAAAAATAATTCAATTTTTTTTCAAAACAATTTTTTTTCCATTACTAGTGGCGCACCTAGCATACAGTGCGCCACTAGTAAGTTTGAAATTTTTTGAATTTTTTTGCCTCCGGATCTTAGAAGCCCCGTAACTTTTTTTCTGTTAGGTTTTTGGGGATTTTGAAAATGTTTAACGGGGTTCCCCCGATTAAATTCGGCTGTAACTTTTCGAGTAGATGATTTTTCATATAAAAAACTTTTTCATCCGAGTTCGTACGCAAAAGTTATGCCCATTTTTACAAATTCTCGAGAGATTTTGCAAAAAAGTCGAAAATTCATGTTTGTAAATTTTGCTAACAACTTGACCACATATCACATGGGAATCTTATTTTATTTTATTTTTTTGACATTTCTATCATTTTCTTTTTTTTTTGAAACTGAAAAGGCGGTCCACCGGGGGGGGGGGTGCATTCGGGCGAATGTTTGGGCCAAGTTACTAATGGCGCACCGTGGGAGTGGTGCGCCATTACAACTAGTAAAGGCGCACCACCCCCACGGTGCGCCATTAGTAGTTTTGAAAAAAAATTAAATTTTTTTTTACTAATGGCGCACCGTGGGAGTGGTGCGCCATTACTAGTTCAACTAGTAATGGCGCACCACTCCCGCGGAGCGCCATTAGTAGTTTTGAAAAAATTTAAAAAAAATTACTAAATTTTTACTAATGGTACACCGTGGGAGTGGTGCGCCATTACTAGTTCAACTAGTAAAGTAATGGCGCACCACTCCCACGGTGCGCCATTAGTAGTTTTGAAAAAAAAAATTTTTTTTACTAATTACTAGTTCAACTAGTAATGGCGCACCACTCCCACGGTGCGCCATTAGTAGTTTTGAAAAAATTAAAAAAAAAATTTGTTACTAATGGCGCATCGTAGATGTGGTGCGCCATTAGTATTTGGACACTAATGGCGCTCCAACACATGGTGCGCCATTAGTATATACTAATGGCGCACCACATGTCTGGTGCGCCATTAGTGTCATTTCCATCTATAGCCCTTTTCCTAGTAGTGGTTCCTTAGATAATTCCGATTCCTTGAATTTCATGAAATCGTCCCAATGAGCACTTTGCTTCTCTAGTGTTCCCTTGAATACTAGAGTCTTCTTTCCTCCCTTAACGTACTGGTCCCATACACGATTCTTGTGGTTGTTGACTTTCTCCACATCTGCATCTGTGAAATGATCTGGTAGGGTGAAATGTTCCATGAGCGTTTCCCAAAGCATAAGTTTTTGTTTATCGTCGACAACAGTAAGATCTGGACGTGGCTTTGCTGGCTCTCTCCATTCTTGAAGGGAGATCGGGACTTGGTCCTTCACAAGAACTCCGCACTGACGAATGAACTTGTCCGCAATCTTCTTAGGCGCTAATGGTTCGCCATTAGGTTTGATGGCCTCGATATTGTACTTTACGCCCTCCTTCAAATTTTTGTTCGGGCCTCGTACTGTCCTGCTGCCTGAATATTTGCCCGATCCAGATGCCTGAAAGAAGAAAGATCGATTCGTTAATATATATCTTCAAGTAATTTAAAACATGTGATGATCACCAGATGCATGCTTATATAAATATACCTCCCCGGTCTTTGTTGTTTCAAGATCAAAATTTTCTTCGTCATGTTCATAGTTTATGACTTCATCAATTCGGTCATCACGATCGAATATCATATCACCCTCCCCGGTGTTGTTTAGATATTCGGAGCCGTCATAATCTTCTTCATTCTGATCATCATCTAGCCCGAGAGGATTGCGTATGATATTGAACAGGGCCTCTTCTCCCTCTCTGCCGGTATTGTCCGCCATAGGTTTTATTTAACTAATCCAAAAGAAATATATTAAAATTATAATGCATGGATGAAATCAATTAATAAGGAAAAACTGAATCAATCATAGTACACAATAAGCATCATCGAATATAATCTCGAATACGTCGTCTCGAATAATAGATATAATCTCGAATACATCATCTCGAATAATATATATAATCTCGAATAAATCATCTCGAATATTATATATCGAATACATCACTAGCTAGCTTGCTAATAAAGATCGAATACTAGAGAGTAATCTAGGCGGTGGACAACCAAAGTTAGGAACCATCACTGGATCATAGCTTGGGTGATCTCCCCAAAGAACCTGCCAGGTATTGGAGAACCTGACGTCCATAGCAGCCATGTAGCGATGGACATGCTCGTCCTCCTCCCTAACACGGTGATGTACCACCTCCAGCGGGGCCGGCTCCCTCCGCACCGAAAGTGGCCCACGCGAACGCCACCAAAGGAGATCAGGGTCGACGACGGGACCCGGGGCCGGGTTCCTCACCAACCGTCGCGCCCCTGAAGGTAGCACCTCCTAGTGCCAGCCCGGCGGAGCCCAGTCCCGGACATGGGTCCTCTGAAGCAGGACGTCATCGCAAACTGGTCGATGGCGAGGATGTGGGCCTAGCATCGTCGACAACAAATACTATATGCCGCAAAAGTAAAGTAACATTTTTTAAATGATGGATTGTGATTTCATATATGCAAATTCTAAATTTTATAACTAAAACTAACATTTCTAATATTTCTATAACTAACACTAACATTTCTAATATTTCTATAACTAAATTTTTTTTCTATATAACTAACATTTCTAATATTTCTATATAACTAACATTTCTATATAACTAACATTTCTAATATTTCTATAACTAAAAAACATTTCTATATAACTAAAATTTCTAATATTTCTATAACACACTGTGTGTGTGTGTGCGGCCGGGCCAGGAGCTCACCGGCAAGGCGCGACGACGGGGGGCGGCGACGGGGACGGAGATGGGCGGTGACGACGGGGATAGGGATGGGGCGGCGACGACGGGGACGGGGACGGGCCGGGCGGGGAGGATGGGAGGACGAGGCGGGGCGTGGCGCGGCGACGGGGACGACGAGGACGGGGACGGCGACGGGGACGGCGACGGGGGCGGCGACGAGGGGCGGCGGCGACGGGGCAGAGGAGAAAGAAGTAGAGGGAGAGATGAGAAACTGACAAATTTTTTGAAGTGTTTTCTTATATAGAACAACCTTTAGTACCGGTTGAAGCCACCAACCGGTACTAAAGGTCTGTTTTGGCCAGGCCAAGCGGCGGGAACGACACCCTTTTAGTAACAGGTGGAGGCTCCAACCGGTACTAAAGACCCCCCCCTTTAGTACTGGTTTGAGCCACCACCCGGTACTAAAGGGGGTGCGGTGGCACAGGTGCGGTGTGTCATGTTTAGTCCCACCTCGCTAGCCGAGGGGCGTCCGCACTGGTTTATAAGCCCCAGTGCGGTACCTCTCTCGAGCTCCTCTCCAAAGCAGGCCTACTGGACCTAAATGTTTTGTGCTGCCTGTGCGCCTACTAGGCCTTTGCGGGCCTGCATCCTGGCCCAACAACAGGTTGGGTTTCTAGTCGTATGCAGGCCGTTGTGGCGCAGTAGGCGGGCTTTTCTTGCTTTATTTATTTTTGAGTTGTTTTTTGCTGTATTTAGAGTTTCTTTGTGAATATTTTTGCTTTAGGTATAGAAAATTACAAACTTTCTGTTAGTGCCGGTAGTTTACAAATTTGAATAGTTTAAATTTTGAATTATTTGAAATTTGTGTGAATCACTAGTTTGTGAATAACTTAACTTCGAAAATAGATTTTTCAGTGATTCTTTTTTCTTATGTTTAATATTAGTGTGTTTTATCATTATATACAATTTGGTAATGCTTAGGTTATTTAAAAAATGAAATGCCTTTGTAACGGATGAGTTCTCGTCCGAAACCCTGATACTTCGAAAGAGATTGTCCATTTTGTACACGAAGTGCATCTAGTTTTTGCGGTAACCCTCTCTACTTTTTGCACATGCTATGTGGGTGAAATTATGATACCATGCCAACTTTCAACCTTTTCTGAGTTCATTTGAAATGCTTTTCAATTTCAGGGTCATTTAGCTGAAAAAATCAGTAAATGCATGAAAGAATTTGTTTGCACATAAAATTTCTACGTGTTTCAAATGCCAAAACACATAACTACCCTAACTATATAGAGATTCCCTCCTGGGTGTGAAACACAGAAGAAAGTGATGGTAGTGAAGCCGATCACATCCCAGATCTTTGGGTGTGAAACTTTTTCTTCGCGTGTGTCCCTTTGCGCCGTAGCCATAGAAAATCTTCATCATTTAACTGAATGCTCGGGTCAATATTCACTGTGAATGGAGCAATTTCATCAAACTTTTCATAATCTTCTGACATGTCTGTCTTGTCATTCACTCCCACGATGTTTCTCTTCCCAGAAACAACTTTGTGGCGCTTTGGCTCATCGTATAATGCATTCGCTTCCTTATCTTTTCTTTTTCTCGTCTTGGTAGACATATCCTTCACATAGAAAACCTGTGCCACATCATTAGCTAGGACGAATGGTTCGTCTGCATACGCAAGATTGTTGAGATCCACTGTTGTCATTCCATACTGCCGGTCTTCCGTTACCCCGCCTCGTGTCATATTGACCCATTTGCACCGAAACAAAGGGACCTTCAAACCACGTCCATAGTCAAGTTCCCATATATCCTCTATGTAACCATAATATGTTTCCTTTCTCGTCTTGGTTGTTGCATCAAAGAGGAAACCACTGTTTTGGTTGGTGCTCTTCTTATCTTGGGCGATCGTGTAAAATGTATTACCATTTATCTCGTACCCTTTGGAAGTCATTATATTCGAAGATGGTAACTAGGACAGTGAGTACAGGTCATCTTCAATAGAGGCGTCATGCATGGTACGTGTCTGCAACCAGCCGGCGAAACTCCTGGTTTGTTCACATGTAATCCAGTCATCAGATTGCTCCGTGTGTTTGGAGCGTAGAAAATTCTTGTGTTCGTCCATATACGGAGCCACCAAGGCAGAATTCTGTAGAACTGTGTAGTGTGCTTCAGTTAGAGAATGTTCGTCCATACATATTATTTGATCCCCTCCTAGCGTGCCTTTTCCATCCAGTCTGCCCTTATGCCGCGATTCAGGAACACCAATCGGCTTAAGGTCAGGAATAAAGTCAATACAAAACTCAATGACCTCCTCATTTTCATGGCCCTTGGAGGTGCTTCCTTCTGGCCTAGCACGGTTATGAACATATTTCTTTAAGACTCCCATGAACCTCTCAAAGGGGAACATATTGTGTAGAAATACAGGACCCAAAACGTTAATCTCTTCGCATAGGTGAACTAGGACGTGCGTCATGTTGTTGAAGAAGGATGGTGGGAACACCTACTCGAAACTGACTAGACATGGCACCAAATCATTCTCTAACCTTGGTATGATTTCTAGATCGATTACCTTCTGAGAGATTGCATTGAGGAATGCACATAGCTTCACAATGGCTAATCGAACATTTTCCGGTAGAAGCCCCCTCAATGCAACCGAAAGCAGTTGCGTCATAATCACTTGGCAGTCATGAGACTTTAGGTTCTGGAACTTTTTCTCTGCCATGTTTATTATTCCCTTTATATTCGACGAGAAGCCAGACGGTACCTTAATACTGAGCAGGCATTCAAAAAATATTTCCTTCTCTTCTTTGGTAAGAGCGTAGCTGGCATGACCCTGATGTATGCCGTCTTTTCCGTGCATACGTTGCTGGTCCTCCCGTGCCTCAGGTGTATCTTTTGTCTTCCCATACATGCCGAAGAAGCCAAGCAGGGTCACGCAAAGATTCTTCGTCATGTGCATCACGTCGATTGCGGAGCGGACCTCTAGGTCTTTCCAATAGGGCAGGTCCCAATAGATTTCTTCTTCCACATGGGTGCGCGTCCGTCAGCGTCATTCAGAACAAGTTGTCCACCAGGACCCTTTCCAAATACTACCTTCAAATCCTTGACCATATCATGTACATCAGAAACAGTACGGTGGCGAGGCTTCATCTGGTGATCTGCCTCACCTTTCAAATGCTTGCCTTTCTTTCTTACGGCATGCCTGCTCGGAAGAAATCGATGATGTCCCAGGTACACATTCTTCTTACAATTAGCCAAATACATACTGTCGGTATCGTCCAAACAATGCATGCATGCGCGGTATCCCTTGTTTGTCTGTCCTAAAAGGTTACTGAGAGCAGGCCAATCATTGATGGTCACGAACAACAACGCCTTTAGGTCAAATTCTTCCCCCATGTGCTCATCCCATGCACGTACACCTGTTCCATTCCACAGCTGTAAGAGTTCTTCAACTAATGGCCTTAGGCACACATCAATATCTTTCCGGGTTGCTTAGGGCCTTGGATGAGCACTGACATCATAATGAACTTTCGCTTCATGCACAACCAAGGAGGAAGGCTATACAAACATAGAGTCATAGGCCAGGTGCTATGGTTGCTGCTCTGCTCCCCAAAAGGATTAATGCCATCTGCGCTTAGACCAAACCATACGTTCCTTGCGTCATCTGCAAACTCCTGCCCATACATTCTCTTTATTTTTCTCCACTGCGACCCGTCAGCAGGTACTCTCAACTTTCCGTCTTTCTTACGGTCTTCTCTGTGCCATCGCATCGCCTTGGCATGCTCTTTGTTTTGGAACAAACGTTTCAACCGTGGTATTATAGGAGCATACCACATCACCTTGGCAGGAATCTTCTTCCTGGGGCGCTCGCCCTCGACATCACCAGGGTCATCGCGGCTGATCTTATAGCGCAATGCACCGCATACCAGGCAAGTGTTCAAATCCTCGTACTCACCGCAATAGAGGATGCAATCATTAGGGCATGCATGTATCTTCTGCACCACTAACCCTAGAGGGCAGAAAGCCTTCTTTGCTTCATACGTACTCTCGGGCAATTCATTGTCCTTTGGAAACATATTCTTTATCATTACCAGCAACTTTCCAAATCCCTTGTCAGATACACCATTTTCTGCCTTCCATTGCAGCAATTCCAGTGTGGTGCCCACTTTTTCTTGTCACCTATGCAATTCGGGTACAACAATTTTTTGTGATCCTCTAACATGCGCTTCAACTTCTTCTTCTCCAAATGACTTTCGCAGTTTCTCTTTGCATCGGCAATGGCCCGACCTAGATCATCAGCGGGCTCATCCGATGTGTCTTCTTCAGCTTCTTCCCGCATTGCCGGCTCAGCTTCTTTCCGCATTGTTGTATCATCATATTCAGGGAACCCTTGGCCAGGATAGGTGTCATCGTCCTCTTCTTCTTCATTGTCTTCCATCATAACCCCTCTTTCTCTGTGCTTGGTTCAAACATTATAGTGGGGCATGAAACCGGACTCAAACAGGTGGACGTGAATGGTTCTTGACGTAGAGTAATTGTGACCATTCTTATAGCCAGCACTTGGACAAGGCATAAAACTAGCCGCCCTCTTGTTTGCCTCAGTCGCAAGCAGAAAAGTATGCACGCCATTAATGAACTCGAGAGAGCATCGGTCATCGTACATCCATTGCCGGCTCATCTTCAATACACAGCACCGAAAACACCAAATTAATACAATACATAAAGTTCATACAACACTTAAATGCAACAAACAAATAACTCTCTAGCTAAAGAATTTAAATGCAACAACAAATGCGATCAAGATCGCAACTAAGGTAACAATTGATCCAACAGCATAATGATACCAAGCCTCACTATGAATGGCATATTTTCTAATCTTTCTAATCTTCAAGCGCATTTTCTCCATCTTAATCTTGTGATCAACGATGACATCGGCAACATGCAACTCCAATTCCATCTTCTCCCCCTCAATTCTTTTGAATTTTTCCTTCAGATCCTCGTTTTCTGTTTCAACTAAATTTAACCTCTCGACAATAGGGTCGGTTGGAATTTCCAGTTCAACTACCTCCTACATACAAATATCTATGTCAACTTGATGGGCATAATTTGTCATAAACACGAAATGCAACAAATAGTTTTAAAAGAGAATATACCACATCCGAATCATAACTCGGACGAGGGCAGATGGGGACGGATATCAAAACCATGACACTATGTATAACAAACAACGTATGGGTAAGATAATTATACGAGTAACTATATATCCAAATCACACAAACATCAATTTTTTATATAAAACATTCATGAACAAGATGCTCACCACAGGGTGGTGCCGGCGACGGGACGTTGCGGGCGATCGACGGTGGTTAAGACAGAGATTTAGAAGGCACTAAGTAAACCAAACCTACATATGCAAACTAAGTGTTATTTTTGACCTCGAATTGCATATAAATCAAATACTATCACATATATATAATTCCTCCCAAATTACTAAACCCAAAATTCAATCACTATATAAAGCATTGCACGAGCTAATCTAGCAATGAGAGATGAAAGGACAAAGTTGCTAACCTTTGTGATCATTTGAATGGATGGGGGCCTTCAAATCTTGAAAAATTGTGGGCAAAATGTGTGATGAGCTTGAGAGGAAGAGGGAAAAAACAGAGAGGAGAGGGGAAAGGGGTAGAATAGAGCAAGCTCGGGTGGACGAAGGGTGTATGTAGGACAACCTTTAGTACCGGTTCGTGATACGACCCGGTACTAAAGGTGCTGGAGGGGCCCCGGACTGACAACATCCTGCCACCACTCACTTTAGTACCGGTTCGTGGCACGAACCGGTGCTAAAGGTTTGCCACGAACCGGTACTAATGATGTCCGCCCGCCTAGCCGTTGGAACCGGCACTAATGGATACATTAGTGCTGGCTCAAATTCAAACCGGCACTAATGTGCTTCACATTTGACCCTTTTTCTACTAGTGTTCGGGAGGAGCCCAGAAGAGCCACGAGGTGGCCACAAGCTCGGAGGGCGTGCCCTAGGGGCGGGGTAAGCTTGAGGGCCTCCTGTCATTGAATTGTCATAGCGGATGTCCTTGTAGAAGGACTTAGTTGTGGAGCCATTGCGACGAGGTTAGCATAAAGGGGTTAAACGGGACAAAGGACATGAAGAGTTTATAATGGTTCGTCCCCTTATGTTGAAGGTAAAAGCCTACTCCAGTCTGAGGTGGTATTGCTAGGGTTTCGATTACCAGGGAGAAAATACACTTTGCCTGGCTTTCGACTAGTTGTTTCTTGCCCTATGCCGCTGCCGGGTCGTCCCCTTATATACACAGGTTGACGCCCTACATCCTATAGAGTCCCGACCGGCTCATACAAATGTGTCCGGCGCGGTGACTTATCTTACATGCCTTAAAACACAAGTTACATATACATGGCGGTTTATACTCACGGGCCTTAAGCCGCCTCTTTGTTTGGGCCCCTTAACAGGCCTGCTTCATGAACCGCCACCTTCACATACTTATGGGCTTCGTCTGGATGAATCACCATGGGGATAACCCGGCCCCTCCTGGGCGGGTTATACCCAACAGTTATATCTCCAACATTAGGCCCCAGGTTGATTTGAACTTGTTCATGTCAATCTTCAACACTTTTGAAAAAATCTTCCTTCATCTTGTTGTGTTTACCTGTAAACCGTCATGACGTCATCTCCGGAAATTGCGGTAACGCGCCGTGATGTCACCTAATTAATACTACACACGGCCCAAATCTTAGTTAAATATTTTTCTTTACCAACCCTTTGAAAATCGAGGCGCTCCCACCGCCAACTATCCATTTTCTTGTCTCCTCGATCCACCCACATGCCACTTATCATTCCATCCTTATAAATAGGGCCACGGGTTCACCTTTCATTCTCCCCCTTTGCCTTCTATCATTCTTCTTCCTCCTCGTGATGCTCCAGTGTGTCCGATCTCCGCCGCGATCGACCTTCATCTCCTTCATCGACTCCGGCTGCTGCATCACCATAAATGGACTAGAACGTCGCGCCGCTCCTCTGTTGTTAACCATCGTTAGTAAGTCTCTATCTTTCCTCTTCATACATTGATCTATGTTAGGGTTTCTTTGTTCGTCGATGTTCTTCGCCATTCTTCCCTTTCTCCGTCCTAGATCACATAGTTTTGATCTGAAAATAGCATAGAACTCGCGCTGTAGCAGTTTTAGTACTTATTTTTTGATATCAGACTATATCTTCTTTGCAATAGATCTCATCTAAGGACCCCCACTCTTCTGTTGCCGCCACCTTAGGTTCAAATTTTATTCCATTTTTTTGAATAGCTGCAGATCCAAACTTATAGCTTCAATCTAAGCAACCTATTTGCCCCAACACTTAGTAAAACTTTGCTTTTGTCAGATCTTGAATACCAGTACGTGTCATGGGGCTTACATGTCCAACTTAAAATTACTCATATTTCATTATTCCTCACTTAAGTCGCCATCCTGAGTATATACTATAACTGTTAACTTTGTGATTTCTCCAAGAAATACTTATAACATTTTCCGCCGGCTTAAATGGATTAATCTTTAAACCGAAGAACTTTCTTCCTTTTAGGCCTCCCTTTCCATGATGCCGCCAAACACACTTAATACATGTAAGTGGGTTCCCTCCATCATCACTGAGGGTACTTTGAAACACTTTGTCAAGGTTGGGTATTTACCAGCAAAGAGTGTCATGCATTACCGCACCCCCGATCGAGGTGACGAAAGACCTCTGCCAAAGGATAATGAAGTGGTTGTTTTTACATATCACATGAACCGGGGCTTTTCTCTGCCCAGTTCTAAATTTTTCTGAGACATTATGCAATTCTTCCAACTTCATCCTCAAGACATCGGACCCAATTCTGTGTCAAACATTTGCAACTTTCAAGTTTTCTGTGAAGTATACCTTCAAGAGGAGCCTAGTGTCAAACTTTTCAGGGAATTCTTCTATCTGAACTACCAAAACGAGTTCACAAACGGGCCCATCTTGGAACTTGGCGCAATCTCGATTCAACGTAGAAGAGATGCCATCTTCCCTCATGCAGTTCTACCGAGTCACCCTAAGGACTGGAATCAGACATGGTTTTACTTCAAGGATATCTCTCCGGCTGATGAAAATCCATTACCGGGTTATCGTGCTGAACGTCTTGACCCAAAACATCAACTCCCTGAAAAACTTACTGCCACTGAACGTAAAAAACTTGCCCCCACTATTGCAAAGTTAAAGGCCCTGCTGGGGAATGGGTTAACCGGCATTGATTTGGGCCGATGCTGGGTCTCATGGTGGATCATACCCTTGAGACGCCGACCTGGTTTGATGTGTACTTATACGGGAGAAACAGACGATCCATTATGCCACAACTCCTTGCGTTTGACTGAAGAGGCAATTATTGAAATTACAAAAACACTTGTGAATGGAAAATTCAAAGACTACAGCAAATTGGGTCTGAGCCCTTTCTGCAAATTTAACCCGCCACCAGATGTGAGTCTCTTAATTTTCCTTACTATTATCTCATCATCCAAATACTGTGTTAACTCAAGTATGGTAATCTTTCACAAGCTAAATCTTATTTCTGGAAGGCAAAATATGAGCATGAAGCTGCGAAAAAGGCTAGGGCTGCCACGAAAGCCGCCAAGAAAACCACCAAGAAGCACAAGAAGAAACCAACAACCTCTGACCTGCTTAATCTAGATGAACCTTTTGAGTCGGAGGTAACCCTTGACTCTCTTGGCTCCTTTTTCAATTATCTTATTGACATAGATTACTCTCAGGATTATACAGGGGCCAGTCAAGTAGTTGATGAAGAGGTAACTATCATTTTCTCCGACTCAGATCCCTTGCCAAGACAGAAAATTCGACGAATAGTCCATAAAGTAAGCTTTTCACACCCCTTAGCTCATTGGGTTCCTCACTTTCTTTTGAAGCAACAGCAGCATGACAGCCGGCGCCAGACTTGGAATAGCACGAGAGCCGTTCAGTGAACAAGCAAAATCTAACAAGAAGGAAAAAGTGTCCAAGTCGGTTGAGGATCCAAAAGTTCTTGAACCGGAGCAACAAGACTCTGTACTTGATGCCTCTGAAAAACAGCCAGAAGAACCTGCTTCTGACATTCCACCTAAGATACCTGACCTCTACGTTGATCAAACCAACACTGACTCATTGAATACTGGACCGTCAAGCTCACTTAAGCCATGAGAGACCCATACTGATGACGTTCTAATCACTGGCACCGGTTTTACTGAACCGGGAAATCCAACTGTTTTAGCCAAACACTCTGCCAAGCAGGAAGTTATTGAAAGACGGAAAGTGAGGTTTGATATCTCCACTATGCTCAATTGAGCACCAGTGAAGTATTGTCCGGTTATCTCAACCAAGTACACTTCAGCTGTGAAATTGAGATGGTGAAACAGATGCACCAAAAATATGAGGTATGTCTTCCGGCTTTAAATAAGTTATGTACATCCTGCCAGCCCTCAAGTCTACTAGTTATGATAAGATTGAATAAGCTGTAGACTTAGAATAATCCATAAACATCTGTAATAGAATCCTTCCAAAACTGGCTATCATAATTAGATTTAAGCCGGATGTGGAAACAATTTAGCATTGCATCCGTAGTCCCCAAGGGGCGGGTTAATCAGCATGAATGAGCCGGTACTTCTCAGTTGTAGAAAGCAGAACTTACTTATGTAGCTCCCATGAGTCGGTTGTGGCTGTCCGTTGCACTGGCGGGTCATCATGAAACAAGAATGAGATATGAACAAATATCCATTAGCCCCCAAGTGCTAAGTAATATTTCTTGAAAAGTGCTTCGGACTTAATCATATGAATCAGTTTAGGAAAAAACTCTACATTAGGCACTAGCCCCCAAGTGCCAAGTACTCTTGCTTGCAAAGTGCTTGGGACTTTATTTATAAGAGCCGTTTTACTTAAAGTAATTCTTTGACAGACATTAGCCCCCAAGTGCCAAGTGTTGTTGCTTGCAAAGGACTTGGGACTTATATTCTTGCAATTCTGAATGTGTTGACAAGTTTGCGCTTCATACAGGCTGTTAATGCTGAGCTTGAGTCACAGTTAACGGATGCGAAGACCCGGATGGCATGTCAGGAGTCCGAAACCCGGAAGGCTGAAGCCAAATTTCAGTTTAGCATAGCCGAATCGGAAAAGCTGAAGACCAATTTTAAGACGGAGAAAAACACTTGGGCTGAAGAAAAGACTACTTTAACGCGGCGAGCTAAAAAAGTCGAGGCAGCTCTTCAAGAAGTAACCACTGAACTCTCCACCTTAAAACACCGTGTCTCTCAGATGGTTTCTGCTATCTTTGGTGAGTTACTTTGCTAATCATCACAAAGTGAATCCATGTCATGATAATATAAACCACCATTGAACTAATCTGTAATTTGTGCAGGTCCTAGGAGCAGCAATCTGAATCAAGACATAGTAATGAAGCTGAAAGACGTATATACGTTGGTTGAACAACTATACACCTTAAATTAACGCACATTAGCTACCATTTCGCCAAAAAACCAAGGACCCAATCTGTTAAGTGATGTGTTAAAGAAATTGTCAATCCTGCCCACCAGAATTCAAGAGATAAAACGGTCTTGTGCGAGAGCCGGTGCTGTGACAGCCTTGAGCCGTGCTAAGGCATGGGTGCCGGAGTTAGACCCGGCCGATGTAGCCAGTTGGTATCCAAGTTTGAAGGAAGATGGGACTTCTTTTGATCAACAAGACTTCTCCACTTGTATTAAAGAAATTAGTCCTCATGCGACAGTCATTGCTGAAGAAACCAATCTCTCCAAATATCAGCCGGCTTATGGTGCAGAAAATCAGAAGATGTCTACTCCTGCATATAAAGTGATGGATTTGATTCCTCCAATTCATAAGCACACCTTCGCCCCTGAAATTGATCC
This sequence comes from Triticum urartu, assembly GCF_056163025.1. NCBI lineage: Eukaryota > Viridiplantae > Streptophyta > Magnoliopsida > Poales > Poaceae > Triticum > Triticum urartu. The sequence continues at coordinate 249,883,947 of NC_141878.1, read as the reverse complement.
GTCCAATCTTATTGATGATGAAGCTAAATTCTACGCCTTGCGTGGCATTGACTGGTCAACACCAAACTTCTAGACGACGGAGGAGGACGAAGAACCGGCAAGGATGATCCAGAGCCAGACCAAGAAGAATGAACCGCCAGGCGGTTTACATACTTTATCCTTTGAAAAAACACTTAATGTCGTTCGGCTTCATGGAGCCATGTAATAGGGTAGTAAAAAAATTGAATCTACCGTGCCATCATGCATGTTTCTGTTTTGTACAATACTAATGATACGCCAAGTTAAAAGATGATCCTTTCTCTTATGATAGTATTGATTTATGCAGATCAAACTTGATTATTCTCCTACACACAAACAAGTCACAAGTCCCCTGGCGGTTTACTGCCGGGCGGGTCATGATATCCAATTGAAGGCCACTGGGGACGAGCAGTCCATAACCAAGGCTGGTCTGGCCATAATGTTTAACATAATAAAATGTCATACCTGTAGCATGTGCTTAAATTGCCGGTTTATCAACTTGATCCAGTTCGAAGTTTGTAGAACTATAATTCCAATCATAGTATTATGATACTCCTGATGACTTAGAGTCTACCATTCTGGCGGGTTGTGAAAAACCCAAAGGAGGCTTCAAATATGAGCCATTATTAGGGCAGCTTGACCCGATGTGCAAAAACCAGATGGAAAAAAAGAAATCGTATAAAGAAAAGAAAAGAAAAAAATTCATGTCTTTTGAGGATCGCCAAACCAAAGTATCTTCTTCAATGAAACTAGCCGGAGCCACTGGAACGTATGTGCTATCCGTGAGCCTGACTCACAGTACCCAATCGACATTTGAACCCAGATAAAGTCACATCTTGCTTTATCGACTTATCAAGAGTACGCGGGGTCAGAGTAACAGCATACATCACGGGCTGATTTATCCAAGTTTCAAGGAAGGCGGT